>NC_134418.1:45815181-47065181 GCF_030867145.1 Opisthocomus hoazin | reverse complement strand
GCACAGAAGCCAAAATGTAAATGTGCATGTACAAGAATTCATGCCAGAAATTCTTGCACTTTCATGGAATGTGACTCTTCTGACCAGGCTCAAGCCGGCAAGGAAATGTCAATCTTTAGCGGCTGTTGCTAATCCATACAGCATAAAGCCCTGACAATACGGGTTTTCTAAATTCATTTCAATAATGAATATATTCAAGCAGACTACGGCATGTTTTCCTTCCCCTGACAACAACCAAATGTGTTTTAACTATACGTCATTCGTGCTCACGCAGCAATCTTGGGAAGGCAACAGCTGAAGAGGAAATCTGGTTCTGTGATGAAAGGCAGCAAGCTGGGATTTGGGAAGTACCGAGCTTTGTCACAGCCTTCTTAGGGGACCTGATATAAATCCTGCAATCTCTTTGTTCCTCCACTCCCTGTCTATAAAACAGTAATAATGCTTCTCTTCTTTCCAGAGCTCGGAAGAAATACGTCTGTGTAGTACTTGGATGCTGCAGGTGCCAGGATTGTAGAAGCAATGATAGACCAACAGCATCGTTTTTGGAAACCAAGCTGAGTGACTGTCACTTACGCTCACACCGAAAGGGAATAAACCACAGCCAGGCTGCCGGGTTGGTAAGGTTATCCACACTCACCTGTGAATCACTCTGTTTATTTGCGTATGTTTGGGGCCATTAGGGACAAACCCATCCAATGTGTCAAAATTTCTGTCACCCCTGGCTTGTAGGCCAAGTATCAGCAAGCACAGTGGGAAAATTTTGGAACATATGACCTTTGGTTACCAGATATTTAGTTTAGGCCAGACAAATTCTGGCATGACATTCATATTCAAAGCCAGGACACTTTTTCAGAACACCAACTTACGGTTCCTTGTGGCAAATATATTCCTTTCTTAAACAAATTTGTGTAAATCAACATAGAATCATAGAATGGTTTGTATTGGAAGGGATCTTAAAGATCATCTAGTTCCAACCCCCCTGTCATGGGCAGGGACACTTTCTACTAGACCAGGTTGCTCAAAGCCCCATCCAACCTGGCCTTGAACTGGGGGGGCATCCACAGCTTCTCTGGGCATCCTGTTCCAGTGCCTCGCCAACCTCACAGCATGCGTCCAACAAGGACCAACTCTACGTGTTGTGCAAGATCAAGTGTCCAGCTTGGGCCCAGGCGGCACACTGAATGAGCTCCTCAAGCTGGACCACAGCCTGCATAGGAAGCAGGTATTTAATATATGACAAAAATCAACAGGCTACCTCTATTTAGGAAAGCAGTGCAACTTCCACCAAAACCTATCGATTTTTTTTTTCTTCTGTCTTGGCACGTGTTAAATCAATGCTTTTCTTGAGCAGTCTCTTAACCCAGCTTCATAGCATTGCTCTCTTCAGTCTCTTCTTCACTGTACGCTTCGGGGAAAGCTCATCTGAAATCTTCCTTTTCCAGGAAAGAAAGATTTTAAAAAATTTAGAAAACAAAGGTCTTTCAAGTCTCAAAACGAATGTGATCATGCAGGATAATACCAAAACATCTCTCATTGCATAATATCTGAGAGCAGGTAATTTCAGGATTATAGAAGAATCTGGAAAATTACGTAAGAATTCTCCTTTTGCTGTAGGAGCTTTAAAGCTGCACCTTCATTCAATCAGGAAGCTAATTTCCTCCATGCAGTAAGTTTCAAATTCTACTTATGACCTTGGTGTCATGACAATTTTGGTACTAACACACTAAGTATTGCTACTAGAATTGTGAATAATCATAAAAATTAACTAGCCTATAGAGTGATTAAACAATTTCCTCTAATTTGCATTTGATATGTTTGTTAAGAGCTGGAGGGTATTCTTTGCTCTCTTATTTTTAATGCTCTTAAACACTCTGTCTGCTTTTTTGGCATAGGTGCAGCACTCTTACAGTTACTACGAAATTTTAATCAGATTATGGTATGAGTTACCATTTGATACTGTACAAATGCCAGTAGGCAGTAGATAATTATTAGGATACAATTAGCTGCCACTACCCTTGGATGTTCTGGAATTCATTAATATCAAGATAGGTCTATATTCTGTGGTGATGACAATTTTTTCAACATTCTGTTTTCTACATTTTCTTACAAGTAATAGCACAAGTAGCTAATGAGAGAAGCTGACTATAAACGATGTAGGTATGGCAACATTAAAGCTACAAAAACCACGAAGTACTGCCTATGTGTTATTCCCTGTGCTTTGTTTGCCCTACTATTGTCAACGAGACCTATTACTCACAACAAGTAATTCTTCGTGAGACGTTTTCATTTTGAACCGGATGAAACTATCGGTGCTAATCGTCAGTAAAACCTGTGATTTTAAACGTACTGCAAATCTGTGTTATCAAATGTATGTCTTTGCCCTTTACACAAGCACGTGGTTGCTAATGCCAATATGCATTAGAAATGCAATTGTACTATACTTAGATGTGGTTCAACCACAGTTATAACACGGGCCATTAAGAAGCATTAAAAAAAGAAGGAAAAAAAAGGACAGAAAAGAAAGAATCCAGGTTAAAAGCGAACATGTTCTGTTGCTCAGCTAAAAGATTTACAATTAGATTTATAATTAGAAAATAAAGTTGTTCAAAATTAGACTAACTAGATGAAATATTGATATCTCAGAGAAAATGAGCGTATGATATAGAAAACACGCTTACTTACATTTTCCCAGGGCTTGTAAAGAATTCTAAAGACTTTTAGCACAGCTCAGGAAATTAGCTTTAACACAATTAACTGGTGAGTCGGAGAAGCATGTGGACTCCTCTCTCGGAAGACTCATATCTGTTGGACAGGGAAGGTAAACTCTCACCTGTCATCCCCAGCATTTTTCCAGTGTCTTCCCGAAATGCAGCTCCTCCTGATTAGCTATAAATCTTGAATAATCAAAACCACATGAGCCAAACGGCATAAAAATCAAATCTATGGTGACTAATAGGAGGTAAAGGAATAATATATGTGACCATGTGATCGCCTGCTTTCCTGGGCTGGAGCTGGAGAGAAGTGGGAAATGCCCAGCTGCCTTAGTTGGAACCGACTCAAAACTTCATCCGCTTTGGTTCAGTTCTCAAAATAGGGCACATGACCTCTAAGCCCGACAGTACAGTAGGCTGCTTCTACATTGCATCGCCGCTCCTGCAGCCCCTAAAACCAGTTCGCTCGCTTTACTGAGCGTGGAAAGAGGCAGAATTTGACACTTGCCGGTTTTCAATGTTATCTTGTTTTGCAACGCATTACCCATAGAAAATTTACCACTATCTTTAGGAACAGAGATGACATCTGCTACAGAGTGGCTTACACTTGTCTGTCTGCTGCTTTCAGTGTCATGTGTCTGACATGAGTTAACCTCTTATAAAATCTAATGCGAGGGAAGAGAATTGCTCGTCGGAGGTGTCCGCACCGCTCCTCTTGACCTATTTGCAAAACTACAACTCGACTCTTTGCGGTTTCCCCCATCACGACACAGCTGCAGAAGGCAGTAACGGGACCACTTTTAACAGAATTTGAAATGTGCTATATATATATATTTGTGTGCCTTTGAATAGCCTTATTTCCAAACCTCGCAAAGCCCGTTCGTTATTTTATCAAGCCCACGACAGGTCCTTTTTTTTTCATGGAACTGGCATAATGAGAAAAGATAGCCTTTTCTTTCCACAGATAAAGATCCAAATTGCGTTTTATAATTTGACAATTATGTAGTTTGATTTTTTAAATAAAACAGATAATCTCCCTTCTCTGTTCAAGATGAGATCTTAGTTGTTAGTGACAGCTGTTCAAATGCTGCTAAAAATAGATATAGTGTCAACCACTAAAAAGCTAAGTGCTCCTGTGAACCACAAGCAGAAAACAAATGAGGTTTCTAGTGAATTTGTGGAAAATCTGTGAGCATCTTGCATGTATTGGGAAAGATGCTTTATTGTTCCAGCAGCCATCTCTGCATGTGACATGATGGGGAGGGGGACAATCAAACATTTGGTATTAAGACAGAAGATAGATATATTCCCTCAGTTTTCTCTCTCCTTTTTGTTCTTAAAAATAATAATAAAAAAAACCCAAGATGATGCAACACAAAGGCTGAGGCTACCTCCAGGCATTTCAGATGCCTTTTTCACCTACACCTTTGCCCTGCAAAAAAAAAAGAATAGCAGGAAGAGTAAGACAAAAGAAGTGCAACCAATCAGCCAAACAACGTTACTATAAATTAACGCAGAATAGTTGTGCTCGGTACTGCAGTTATTGACAGACCAGCCACAGTGCTTGGGTGCTTTTTGCATGACTGTGATTTGTCAGGTAACGCGCAGAGTTGCGTGGAACTTTCCTCTGCCTTGGAATTGCAGCCTCCAACCCATCCACGGTAGCTCTGCTTGATTAATAAATTAGCTGTATTCCAAACCAGATGTGTAACACGAAATGAGTAAAAAAAGAGAGAACAGAAGTGTTCACATTCGGTGTTATAATACATCTCAGTAGGTTCCTCCTTTTTAGCTACATTATGGCTAAAAATAGAGCACCAGTGTAGGCACAGTGAAATACGATTTGCTTCCAATAATATAGCACACTAATTGTGAAATTAAGCTATTGAATGCGCCGTTATCTCCAAGTCTGGCCTTACCGGCACTTTATGCTTCCCTGCTTCAGATTTATCAAGCAACCCGCAAACTTTGAGGGATGCGGACAAGAGCTGATGCGATATTCACCTTTCCCAAGGCCCCCCTCCCACGGAGGCGCCAGCACAGGTGAGGCTCCCTGCCAGCGGTCCTTCCACCTGTCTGAAGGCTTCATCGAGGGTATTAAAATAGGGCCTACTTTTTCCTCCCTCCCTCCCATGCCTGATTTTTTCCTTGAGACGTTTAAAGGAAGAGACATTTAATGCCCCGAACTTAAAAATACTCAGTTTTAAAAGATCTTAGCCACAAGTGAAACATTAATTCAAAACCAGTATCGACGCCAGCGCCGATTTTTTTTTTTTTTTTTTTTTTTTTTTTTTATAAAACGCCTGGAACCAGGCAGGGTTTGCTCCACCGCAGCCGCGGGAGCGCCGCGGGGACGCGCCCCGTCCCCGGCCTTACCCCGGGTCGGTGGGGGCAGGCGGGGGGGCGGATGGGGGCCCGGCCCCCCCCGCGCGGCAGGAGCGGGGCGAAGGAAGGCGCAGGCCCGGGGGGGGGGGGGGCGCATCCTCCTCCCGACATCCCGGCGCGGCGCGGGCCGAGCGGGGCGGTGGGGCACGGGAGGGTTCGCCGCCGCCGCCAGCGCCGGGAGAGACGCTCCGCCTGGGGAAGGGCGCGGGGAGACACTCCTCCCTCCCTCCCCCGCCGCCCGCCCTCCTTCCCTTCCTCCGGCGGCTCCGCGAACCAGGAACCGCGGCGGCGGCGGCGGGCTCCGTGCGTGAGAAACCCCGCGGCGCCGCGCCGCTGGGAGACGCCGGGACCGGCGGCGCGGGAGGGGGCGGCGGGGGCGGCGCGGCCGCCGGGCGCTGCGAGGGGCCGGGCAGCACCGGGGGGGGGAGGGGCGGGGGAGGAAAAAGTTTACACCCTCGCCACTCTCCTCCCTCCTCTTCCTTGGTGGCGCAGATGGGAGTTTTACCTGGAATGACTTAAGTTTGGTGTTTTTTGTTGGTTTTTTTTTTCCCCCCCCCGGGACTGACTGTTTGGGTTTTTTTTGGAGGGTGCCTCTCCCCCCCCTCCCCCTCCCCGCCAGTGCTGGATCCACCCCCAGCTCCCCTCCGCCGGCGGGCGAGGGTGTGACCCGCGGGAACACCCACCCACCTAGGCGTCCATGGTGGGAGCTGTCCGCCCGGCCGCGCCGCGCCGAGCCGAGCCGAGCCGCGGGCCCCCCGCCGCCGCCGCAGCCCCCTCCCGCCGACCCCGCTCCCGGCCTTTCCTCCGCGTACTTTTTTTCCTTTTTTTTTTTCTTTAATTCGGTGGCAGCGCGGGCTCCCGGATGGTTTGCTGGCAGTAGCCGGGGGCCGTGCCTCCTCCCGCCGCGCCACCATGTCGTAGGGGAGGTGAGTGCCGCGGGGACCCTGGCGGAGGGCGGCGGGGGGCCGGGCGCGCGTCCTCCGCACCAAGCCGGCGTATCCAGGTCACGACCGGTCCCGTCCCCATCCGTGAAAACTTCGCGGGAAGGACGCGTCCGTCGCTCGGCAGCACCCGCGCCGGCGGCTCCGCGGGTCCGGTCGCACCGCGCCGCCGGCGATGGGAGCCGCCGCCGCCGCCTCGGCCGGTGCCCGCCGGGGCCGCGAGCGCGGGTCGGTGTTCGGCGGAATATGAAAATGAGGGGGGCACGTGACACCCCAAATGCTGGGGATGTTCGCGCGTTCACCGCGACCACTGCGTGCAAACCCCGCTCCGCGGAGCCTGCGCGGGTCTGCGCGCCCGTGTGCGCGCAGAGGGCGATTTCGGGCCAAGGTGCGCGGCGCTGCCCCTCTCGGCGGGCTCAGTCGTGTCCTCCCGGGAGCACCGCTGTCACCCCGCGGGGGAGGGGGGAAACGGCTGTCTCCGCCGGGCCGGGCCGGGGCCGCACCTGGGGGCCGGCCGCTCGCCGGGGACTGGGGGCGGCACTGACGGAGCGAGCTGGGAAGCGCATCGCCTGAAAGTTTGCTCGGCGTCTTTTTTTTTTTTTTCTTTTTTTCTTTTTTTCCGCTTTCCCTGGGAAAAGGGTATTCCTGCAGCCGGGACGCGGGCACCGGGGGGAAGTCGGGGGCCGTCCCGGCGGCCGGTGCCGCTGGGTGGGGGGAGGCAGCGGGCGAGGGGGGGGCCCGGCGGGATGCGCGGCCGCCGCGCAGCGGAGCTAGCCCGGCGGAGAGCGAAGGACGAGTCCTTGAACAACCCTCCCGCGCTCCGCCGCCGCCGCTCCGCTTTTTTTTTTTTTTTTTTGATTTTTCAGTGAAATCACCGCTGCATCGGTACCGTGCCTATTCTGAAAGGCGGAAACCCCGGGCCGGCGGGGAGGCGATGCCCAGCCCTGCCGCCGGCGCGGCGCGGGCACCGGGCGGGGGCGGCCGCGCCCCGCGCACCTCACCTGCCCGTGGGGGGGCCCCGGCCTGATGCCCTGCGACCCTTCCCCGGCCAGGGGGGGGGGGGGCCGAGGGGGGGGGGGGGCGGCTCCCCGGCGGGGCTGCGCGGTGGCCCCTGCGGCTTTAAGGAGATGCGTTTTCCAGCTTGTGTCGCAGCAACTTTGTATCAGTCATGTCGCCCGGCGGGTGACTGACGGCGCGCCCCAGCCAATGGGGCGGCGGACTGGCCCCAGCCGCGCGGCGCTCCGCGTCCAGCCCGCCAATGAGGGCGGGCGGCGGGCGGGACGTAAACTTGAACTTTATCTGGGCATGTGACATGTTTTTAAAGGACTTGGCACCTTTTCAGGTCCTCTCCCGGGTGCTGCTCCGTGTCACCGGGCGGCGCGGCGCGGCGCGCCTCGGGCGGGCGGGCGGGGGCGGGGGGTGAGTTCCGCCCGCCCCGCCGCTCCGCGCCGCCCTCCGCGCCGGCAGGGGCTCGGGGACGCGCCCCGTCGCAACAGGTACCGCGGGGCCGGGGCGGCGAGGCGGTGGGCGCCCTTCCTCTCCTCGGCCCGCACCGGGAGGTGGGGCTGAGGGGAGTGGCGGGGTACACACACACACACACACACACACACACACTTCGGGGCTCGACGCCGGGAGTGCCCCCTCCCCCTCCCTCCGCCGGGCCCTCCGTATAGGGGGGTGGGGGGGGCGTCACGGTGACAGCCCGGACCATCTCCGCCGTGAGGGGTGGGGAGCGGCTTTTGTGCGAAAGAAGAGCGCTTTGCTGCATCGCTTGCGGGGCCGGGCGGCGGGAGGCAGCCGGCGGGGCGGGCTCTGCCAAAAGCGGGTTTGGGCTCTCGGGAATTCCCCCCCCCCCCCCCCCCCCCATAGCGCTCGCTCGCTCTCGGGCACCGCTGGGTTCCCCTAAGCGTGGCAGTGCGGGTTGTACCTGCGGGAAGGCGGGGGGGGTTGGGGGGGCGAATAGGGGCGCAGGGGGGTGCGTTCTGCCCGGGAGCGGCGGCGATGCTCCTCCACGGAGCGTAGGGCAGGGAGGGAAATGGGCGTGCGCGCTGCCGGCGCGGCTCTTCCCACGCGTGTCCGTGCGGGGACGGAGGGACCGGCCCCCGCCGCGGGGGCCCGCCTCGGGGTCCGCAGGCGGCGGTGCCCGCCGAGCTCCGCTGCCCTGGAGGACGGAGGGGAAACCCCAGCCCGCCTTTGGCGGTGAAACTCTGGTCCCCTGGGCAGTTCCACGGCAGCGGAGCAGCTCGCAGGCAGTGGAACTCGGAGAAAATTTTGTTTATAAACGCCGAGAAATAAGAAGTGGGTGGTCGCTTGAGTCATCGGTTTAGTTTTTATGAAACTGGATTTACTTCAGATTTTCCTGTATCTAGGTGACCTTTTGGTTGCAGGGATACCAGGTACCATTTGATTTTTTAATTTGACCGTTGCTGTGAAACTGCTTTCATGCCTGGTTGATTGGAGACTGGTACTGCAGAGAGCTGTGTTTGTTGATATGTTTGGAGATGAAATACATAACTCGCAGTGTCCGAGTACTTCTTGGGAGGGGGGTCTGGGGAAACTGCAGCGCTCATAAGGTAAGCCTCCTTCTGCAGAATATCAGATGATGTAGATGGTCTCAGTTCCAATATGTGAGACAACTCGGCTTCTGTTTGTAGTCCATGGATGTTTTAGCCCATAGTCAAATTCACTTAGTGAAGTTGGTAAAAAGGCATGTCTGCGTGGTAGGTGAAGTGTGGATACTGTGGATAAACATGCTAGTTAAGCTGTAAAAAGTTCTGCTTAGAAGAACAAAACCAAACCCTTTACGCTGTCGGCAACTCGTGAGATGATTATTCCGTTCTAGTATCCACCGAGGCACCCGGAGGCGACAGAAACCGGCACTCCCAAAAGATCTCTGCTGCTGCATTCTTGCTAATTTATATGTGTCATTTTAAAATGAACTTATATCAGGCCATAAATAATCTCTCTGCTGTTTTTTGATCCTCTCGGATGTATTTGCTAGACAGTGCCTCTGTCTCTGGAAGTGCAGGACCAGGGCATTTTCATTTATTTTTTTTTTTTCCCTTTGTGTGACCCAGATTTTTATTTGCTGAAGTTTTGAAGTATGTTCACCTGCTGATTATGTATGAAGTTTGAAATTTACTGCAGTGGGAGAAGTTGCTACAAAGCTCATGCACCAGTGTAATGTTAGGCCTATAATAGAGATTTGCTGGTATGCAGTGGTTCTGTTGGTGGTTCTGAGCGTTAACATTCTCTTACATCCTCATTTTAAGCTGTAACTAAGTTTCCTGGTTTTCAGAAATGCTGGTGGCTCACAGCTGCAATTGATTTCTCTAGGCATTAGGCTTGCTCAGCTCTTAAATCAGGGGTAGGTGATTATCTGGGAGTGACTTGATGTGAAAGTAGGCACTTCTGTGTGAAAATTTTAGACTGTAGGAATGTGATTTGATATACATGATGATGTTCTAATAAAGTCTGTGCTTGAGGGGAATGTAGGCGTGGGGCCGTGGTTCTAAGTAAGGGCAAAGAAGTATCTGAGTCATTCATTTTAAGGTTTTTCTGGTTTTATATTTTTCCTTCAAATAGGGTTTTTAAGTAGTGTTAAGTAAAGGGATTAAACATGAAATTAAATATTGGAAAATTAATACATTCTGAAAGGAAAAAATATTTGCATAATAGGATATTGTAACTATTGGCACTTGAGTTTCTGTAGTTCTGATGATATTGTGAGACAATTCCTTAAAAAAAAAAAAGTTGTTACGTATACATGATTTTGGAAATAATGGAGGCTAGGTCATGCGTTTTGCTCCCTGCCTCGAGAGAATGGCATGCAGGATGGGAGAGTTTTTTTAGGGTCTGTGTTACAACAAGGTTTACTTTTCTTTATATATTCCTCTTGCTGGCTGCCATGGAGGTTTTTGCAGAATTACGTATCCATTTAATAGCCACGCATCCCTACCTCATCTGATCCTGTATCTCTGCGGCAGAAACGTTTCCCATTCAACTTTTGCACTGCTTCTCTCCCCGCTCAGCCCATCCTTTGCGTCTCCTCAGGTAGCTGTACAAGCAGTTTGTATAGCTGTGAGGGGGCAGGTCAGTGCCCAGCCCCTCAGAACTGCTGCTTCCTTGGAAAGCACCCTGTGTTGCGCTGGATGGTGAAGAGAAACCCTCTCAGCACATCAGCCTTCCTTGCTTTGCTGTCCCTGTAGCATGGCAGTGGAAGATCTTTGGACGAGCAGAGCTGTGATGAGCAATTTCCACGGGGTTTATGTCCTGCCTAGTAGCAGCGTGTCCTCCTTTCAGGACCAATCTGGTTCCCCTCCTTCCTTGCTGCCCCCTTCCCTTTTTTCTTCTCAGGCCCCTGGGTAGGGGGCAGCCCACGGTGCTGCTGGCGACAGTGCTGTGGCCAGCGAGGGTGGGCAGTCGTTGTGCTGATGTTGCCAAGCCGTTCCTTTCGGGGCAGGGCGGGGAGCAGTAATTTGGGTCGTTTCTAGCCACTGAGCGTTTTTTTCTCAGAACCATGGGGCTGTCATATCCGTGAGACCTTTTCCCTCGGTTTGATTGAAATTGGACGAATGGTTGAGAGATGATGGATGGGGCAGGGAAATGGGACTGGCAGGCAGAGGAGGATAGACAGAGTGAGCGGATATGCCTTGTTTCCTTAGGAAATTAGGAAATTTCCTTAGGAAGTCGCACTGTCCTGTCATTTATTAATTTTACTTTTTTGTATATGTCTTTGCTAGTTATGGAGACAAAAGGATACCACAGCTACCCAGAAGGCTTAGATATGGAGAGAAGGTGGGGTCAAGTTTCTCAGTCTGTGGAGTATTCTCCTATAGGTGCTGGAGAGCAAACTGATGACAGTAACTATATGGAGATTGTAAATGTGAGCTGTGCCGCCGGCACTTTTGCAAACAGCAGCACTCAAGAAAACAGCAAAGAAAAATCTGAGCTACTCTCCTGCCTGCAGCAAGACAGCAATCAGCCTGGTCTTTTGCCCTCTGACATCAAAACCGAAACTGAGTCGAAGGAGCTGTCAGCAACGGTGGCCGAATCCATGGGTTTGTATATGGATTCAATACGAGATGCCGATTACCCCTATGATCAGCAGAACCAGGGGAGCCCGGGAAAGATCTACCAGAACATGGAACAGCTGGTGAAGCTCTACAAGGAGAACAGCCATTGCTCTTCTCCCCTCCACAGCACCAGCAGGCCCTTGAGGTCTTTGATGGCGGACTCTGGGAGCGCTGTGAACGGTGGTGCCATGCATGCTATTGTTAAAAGCCCTATCATATGTCAAGAGAAAAGCCCTTCGGGCTGCAGCCCTCAGAACATGGCTTCCTCAGTCTGTAGTCCTGCTGGAGTTAACTCTGTGTCCTCAACTACTGCTAACTTCGGGAACTTTGCTGTGCACAGCCCCATCGGCCAGGGAACCCCTTTGTCGCGCTCGCCGAACATTGAAAACCGGGGGTCTATGTTGCACAGTCCCGCACACGTTAGCAACGTTGGGTCTCCACTTTCTAGCCCTATAAGTAGCATGAAATCACCGATTTCTAGTCCTCCCAGTCATTGCAGCGTGAAGTCTCCCGTCTCGAGTCCCAATAATGTCACTATGCGATCTTCTGTGTCCAGTCCTGCGAACCTGAACTCGAGGAGCTCCATTGCCAGCCCTTCCAATGCCAATAATAGGTCCACTCGTTCTAGTCCAGTGGTTAGCACTGTGGGATCGTCCATCTGTAGCCCTGTAAACAACTCCCTAGGATTCCCGGCTTCCGGCACGCCGATGGGACCTAGCAGAAGCCAAGATACCGTTCCCAGTCCAGAAACAAAAGACAAGGGTGCTCAAGAGCTCACGTTTCCCAAGATGGAGGAAATGGAGAACACCATCTCCAACAACAGTCAAATGAACCTTGTTCAGTTCATAAAAGCTGAGCCAGACGGTTCGTTCGGCAGCGCGTGCATTGGTGACAGCAGCAAAATAAACTCCGATTCCCCCTTTTCAGTGCCAGTGAAGCAAGAGTCGGCCAAGCATCCTTGTTCTCGTTCCTCTTTCAAAGGGAATCAAACAGTAAATCCTTTCCCATTTACAGATGGCTCGTATTTTTCTTTTATGGATGACAAAGACTATTACTCTCTTTCTGGGATTTTAGGACCACCTGTTTCTTCATTTGATGGAAGTTGTGAAGGTAGCGGTTTTCCAAATCCAGGCCTACCTGTGGGAATTAAGCAGGAGCCTGATGACGGCAGCTATTACCAAGAGAACAGTATACCATCCTCTGCCATTGTGGGTGTAAATTCAGGTGGACAGTCATTTCACTACAGGATCGGTGCCCAAGGCACGATATCTTTGTCACGGCCGGTTGCTCGAGAGCAGGCGTTTCAGCACTTGAGCTCATTCCCTCCCGTCAGCACGCTAGTGGAGACCTGGAAGTCACATTCGGAGTTGGCGTCCAGAAGAAGTGATGGGTATCCAGTTCTAGAGTACATTCCAGAAAACGTGTCCAGGTGAGCAGGCAAATTACTTTTACTTTTTTTTTTCCTCCTTCTTTGTTTTATCTTCTGCTTCCCCTGCATTAAACAAACAAGGCGCGAGTTAAAATGAGAACTGGAGTGGTAATTCTCACCATGTGAGATGTGTATATCTTTGCTAGCATTTCAATTCTTGTCATCAGGTTTGCCAGTTTCGTGCTGTATTTTAGTCTGCCTTTAATAAAAATGAAGTTCTGGCTTTAATATTTAAAAAGAACATATTATATTCTATTGTTACTAGATTTTAAAGTGTAGCTATAGTAGGTTTATGAACTCTTACTATTATAAATGTTGTTTTTGCCATAATGAGAGCTGAGTAAAATAGCTCTCGTGTGTCCTATGGTGGTTATTCTTTCCTAGCTGCGCTTGAATGTGTTGTACCTCAGATGAAATGTTGAGACGAGGATAAGAACGATAGTGTTGGGAATCCATTTTTGTAAGGATGCGTGGTTATAAGTTTTACACAGGACTTTTAACTGGTTAAGTTTAAAAACTAAACCTTACAAGCCTGTGGCAACATATTTATTTCTGTATTTTAACTGTAGGAACATTTGGTTTGTATATATAGAAAAATGCCTCCAGAAGGAGGAGGGCTGTTAAAACTTGACGCATTTGAAAGGGATAAATGATTAAACTGATCCCCTCACTTTTGGTGGAAGAGAAATATGCAAGTGTCCTTTGATTTTGTGTTTCATGGCTGATTCATGGAAGCATGTACTTCTACAGCAAACAGGTGTTTGTGTATCTCATAAAGGATGCTTACTTTCATAAACTTACCTAGTTTTATGGTCAATATCACAAGTTAGTAAGCACCTCTGATTGATAGCATGACTGAGTTAGAGTGGTTACATAGCCTCTTTGTGTGTCAGACAGGCTCACCAAAGGTTTGTGCTAAAGCTCAGCAAAATAGCCAGTAAACAGAATTTGCATTTACCTTTCTCAAGGCTTTTTTTCCTCATCACGAGACACGCAACTGCCCTCAGTGAATGAAACATCTGCCTTATTCTTGGAGTGGGAGTTGTGTGATGCTAATTATTTCTGAAAAAATAGTGTTGCGATGAAAAACATAATACCTAAAATAAAGGTGCTTTTGAGGAGGGAAAACAGCATAT
Source organism: Opisthocomus hoazin (assembly GCF_030867145.1). Classification (NCBI taxonomy): domain Eukaryota; kingdom Metazoa; phylum Chordata; class Aves; order Opisthocomiformes; family Opisthocomidae; genus Opisthocomus; species Opisthocomus hoazin. Next base: position 47,051,504 of record NC_134418.1, on the reverse strand, counting down.
TTACCTGGGAGGAAAAAAAAGGTCTTCAAGTATTTCCATTTTATTCTCAGATCTGTCCAGTATGTGTACAATCTTCTTATCATTTTGCGAGCCATACTTCACTTTTCTTTTGGCCATTTCAAATATGGTCTCTAAAGAATGCACTTGTTAATATATCTTTCTCAAGTTGAAAGGGCTGTATCTCACCTTCATGCTGAACTTTGCATGTAGCTGGATATTTGTTATCATCCAGGCTTGGCTTAAATGTGCTTTCTTGGGTCAAGGAAGATGAAGTTACTGTTTTCTAGTTATTTTACCTGATGAGATTTTCATAAATTGCATTGTTTATATAGTGAGAAAAGTTCACCAGGAGACTGATGGGATGCCTGAAAATAAAGACCCAATATTTTTCTGCCTTTGTGGTTGATCACTGTTACTTGGGCAAGTAGCTCCTGCCAGCTGTGAGAGCTCTTGCGTGAGTACGTGCTGCCTGTGCTGAGTGATGGTTGCCATGCATTGCAGGGACAGGCACGATAAACAGAGAAATGCTGGTAGGAGCATGGTTGTCACTGATAGTTGTGTTTCGAATGACAATTTCTCATGAGGCTTTTGAAGGAGTCTTCTGATCTGACATTAGTCCATGGTAGGTCTTCTCATCTGTTTACCTCTAGACCAGTAAATGGATAATCTGTGTCATCAGGCTTGATGATGACACAGGCTTGATGTACTTTTCTTGTCTTTGTTCTCTAAGGTGATATCTCAGTAAGATATGCAGATGAGCATAGCTGTTACTTTGCAGGATCAAACTCCCGACATTTTTGGCACTCAGAGCTATTACTGCACGTGTGGAATTCTCTTCAGGTGATGGAGATCTGCAGGGTTGCGACAATTCAGGCATCCTGATCGGTAGTTCAGGTTAGGACGTGTGTCATCATTTCAAATCTCTGAGCTCTGCCCCATTATTTAACTAAATGTTGCCCTTAATCTACTTGGCAGTGGCTTTATGCTAACAGGTGCAGCTGAGGACCTGTGCAAAGCCCTTATAAGTTTCAAGGTAAATTCATGCCGAGGTCATTTTAGCAGTACAGATTTGAATGCGTGAGTGCCTGCTTAGATATTTTTCTGCTGACGAGACAAGTCATGAAGAGTCAACACAGGATGTCACGCATGTAAAAGCTCACTCTGCTAATGAGTCTTGAATTGATCTTTACCTTTGTCTTAATTTCTGCACTGTGTTCCAGCTTGAACAGAGGAAATCATGCATAGTTTAAAACCATGTCAGACCAAACATCCCAAGGTGGATTTCAGCTGTCCCGAGTCAGCATGGTATGGAGATTGCAAAGTCTCTCTTCCTTCATATTGTCAGAACAGCAGCATCACACCTCTGGACTCTGTATCCAAACCAGATCCTTGCTACTTCCAAATTTTTTTTTTTTTATGTCAACCATGTCAGGCATCATACGTTTTGCAGACTTCTACAGCACGTAATCACATGCTGCATCTACAGCATGTAATCACATGCTGTAGAAGTCTACGATATAGAATTTCTGATATTCTAAATCGTCATGTTTTTTTCAGTTATACTTATCCTGCAATATAATTTACCATAAGGAAAGACCGAGGTGAAATGAAAAAATAGGCTACATGGTTCCCTAAAGCCAAGAGATGGCTGACATTGAATCTTATCTTGTTTGGCAGAGTTATTTTCTGAACCTTGATATCGTACCCTTTTTAGACTGCTTCTGACTTTCAGCTTACATAGTGAAAAGGACTGAGTGACCAGGAATGAAGAAGACTTTTCACATTGAGAATTAATGTTTAGAATATTACTGTAAATTTTTTTTTTTCCTATTAGAATATCACCTTTCTTGAGTCAGTTATACTTGCTGACAGTGTCTAATAAACGTAATTTAGGCATTTAAAATGCCTTGCTACCTTATTGACTGTGCCGAGTACCCACTGCCAACTAGAACATTTCTCTTTCTCCTTCAGTTACATTTATTAGATGTCCACAGTTACAGTTCTTTTGAAGTTAGTTGGTGGTAACTTTATAACATTGCAACTTGTGTTTGGAGAGGGAGAGCCTCTTAAGTAAAACCAAGTTCTCTTATTCCCTTTTAAATGTTTTTCTTCTGCTATTATACATGCAGAATGTGTCTTTGTCTTTGAAAGATTTTTACACATTTAATTTTTAATAGAGGGTGAATCATACCTGTCTGTGTGTATGTATAGATCCCCCTCCATGACTGACACTTCTAAGAAATAATGGCTTCTAAGCTAAATAATAGCAAAGTGGGCTTGAAAAAGAAGGCATGTGTGATTGTGTGATGTCACTGATGAAAACCTACACTAAGAATCCAGATGAGATTTCACTTCAAGGTGATTGCTCATCTGAATCAGGGTACCAGCCTAAGCCTCGTGATCGTGCCAATTATGCATTCTTCAAAATGGCCTAGGAAAATGTTGTCGTTGCTTGAAACAACAGTAAAAATTGAGGAGGATGACCCTTCTGCTGTGTTAGCTCTTACGTAAAGTTTCTTCTGCAAATATGCCTTTTCCCTCTAGTTTCCATATTAACTCCTGTATGCATGCGTACATACTCGCTTCTCAGCAGTTGTGGTGGAAACAAAGGACTGATTCTCCTACTGTAGTTTCTTCCTGGAAGTTCCTCTGGTGTAATCCCATGTGGGATGAATTCAGTGTTTGATGTGTTATTATTAAAGAAGTTTACTATTTTAACATAAATTGCGCATGTTTATCAATAATTGTGTTTCAACTGTTGTCATTCAGACAAGGAGATTTCAAAAACGTGTTTCATGGTATTTTAGAGTAATTTATGTATGTTAAAAGGAGTTGACTGACTGTCATGGACTTCTTAGGGTTTATGGTCAAATCTTTGGTCAAACATTGACAATATTTTGGGGACTTCTTATACCTGTCTGTTACTGAGCCATTCACATGGATCACCACTTTTTTCGTAGACCCTACTTGTAGCAGATCAAAAAAAACTCCACCCAGCCCAACCCAGAATAAAAAAACCCAACCCAGCAACATGGTCTTAATTTATGTGTAATCCTCACTGTCTTGAATGGGTGATTCTGGTTAAAATCTGATTTCAGGCTATTGCAAGTATTTTTGTAAATAAACTTTTATGTTAAATATTATCTAGAATAGTCACTTATCAGAATTATACCTGCCAGAGAGATAAAGGTCTGGTAAATATTATTTTTAGAATTTATGAATGGCCTTGACCTCTGTTTGTTTGCTGACGGACTTTATGGGAAGAAGACCAAGCTGTTAAAATATTCTCCATGCTTGGCAGGACTGTTTTTCCCTTTAGCTTCCCACAAATTTGCTGTGCAAACTTTTTCCGCCAATGATTCTCTCATATTGTAGGCTGTAGCCTTAAATCTTTACTTTTTTTTTTCCTCAATTTGAAATGTTATACTTGTTTTTGTAGGCTCTTGTATAGTTTAGTGTAATTTTTAACAGCTCTGGGTATAATGTTGATACAACAAGGACCTCTACATATGTATGTCTTTATTTCTTGCTAAAGAAGTTAGGAGTATGTATTAATACGTCAGGCCAGGAGGTCTAAAGGTTCCTCTTAGCGTATCAGCATGCATGTAACAGCCTCGTACTTTCTACAGCTTGCTTTGTTGTTATTTTGTTGAGGGTGCTCTTTCTTTGATTTGCTCTTTTTGTTGAGGAGTTAAATATCTGTATGAAGTATCTTTTGAAAATGTGACTGCTAATAATGCCTTGTTTTGCCTTAAAATTATGCACATCAATTGACTCCTGTGCTGTGGGAGGCAGAAGTCCACCTTGCTGGAAAATTGTGTTCCATAAATAGGTGGATCTTCCAAATCTGGTGAAATAAGAGCTCCGTTGTCAATCCGTATGCCAATATTTACAGGTTGTTTGGTTCTTTGTGTGTGAGGATAAGTAGCATTGTGTATTACTAAAACATTTCTATTGCCAGTTGATACCGCTGAACTTTGCAATACTTTGTATTTTTGAGGTATTGTTTGCAGTGGCGAAATAGTCTGTTGGGCCATGCCTTGTCTGGTCTGACTCTGATTTTGGCCTCTGTTTGGGCATGTTGTATGTGAGAGCCAGGTCAGGTTCCTAATCCAGTTCACTCTGAAGCTCTAAAAACCAACAGGTCGACGCAACTTGGTGAGCAGCGTGGTGCGACATGGGCGCGAGAACAAACTGAAGGACAGAAAGGAAAAGGAGCCTATGAAATATCCTAAGTGCGTGTTTCTGCGAAAAGATAATGCGTTGTTGAGCCATAATCTCGGCATGTGTATTTTCAGGGTGTGTTTTTAAAAGGCAGTTTCTGTTTTTTAAGTGTATGTATTGCGTCTTGGAACAGAGTTGTAGGAGCTGGATTTAATAATGGGCTGATTTCAGCCAAAACTACTTTGAGAACAGTGGAGTGCTGTGATTTCACATTTAAGCTCTCAGAGGTCAGAAAATACCACAATTTAGGATGAATATAGAATCATAACTAGTTCTCTGGCAAGTGTGGCTGCTTAAGAGTGATAAAAATGGTCTGATGAGGAACCTAGAAAGACTGTGTGAAAAACAGGTATTAAATAAGTCTAAGTTTAGTACTTCTATCAGTTTTCACATGCAGCTGCTTGCTACATAGTGTTTGGTACTCAGCATATGAATTACTTCAGCAGCAGTCTCCTACAAGTGAGAGAGATCTGTGGAGAAAAAATAAGAAGTATTTCCGTTGTGTGCAGTTGTCCAAGTCCTCGCAGCATGATTGGGCATGTTTGAATGCACCCTAAATAGGCGATGGCATGATATGACTGCTTGCTGCCCTGCTAGTGCAAACTGCAGCAGAAGGGCACTGTCCGCTGTGTCCTCACGAAAGCCCTCTCCAGCTGGAGCCAGGCTGGTTTTGCCACTGGAGGAGACAGGCCGACCTTGTAGGAAAGCGCACTTTTTAATTTATGCGACAGGGGAAGGGATCGTCGGTCAGGAAGGCCCTGTTTGTCCATGTCAGCAGTTCCCAACGTCGCCTGCTCTGGCACCACTATTGGCAAGAGCAGCGGCAGCGTCTGTTGGCTCTGTGCCGGGCGTGCGTGTGCTCGGGAAGAGGCACTGCCTTCTCGCACTTGGGAGCAGGGTGCACATGCATCCTTAGTAATATGCATCCTTCTGTTGAGGAACCCAGGAGTTTTATAAAACCTTGAGAGCTGATTTACTTTCAGGACAAAGTTTTCAAGTAAACTGTCTCTTTAAATGGGAAGCTTTGACCTTGGTGGAGCTTGTGTTTGTTTGTTTTTTGCAACTGAGGTTTATCAACATGTTTTACCAGAGTTGAACAATGTGTTTTCTGAAAGGATGTCATCTGGGTGGTTATCTTTCTCTGCTTTACTGAAATCAGTACTGAAGGATTTAAAACAAAAAAACCTGAAAGCACCACCTCCATCACCCTAAACCCCCCAAAACAAATACAAAAAGCCCAGAAAACCAAAACCATGCAGTTGATGATTCTGGATTCTTAGAAGGATCAGTGACATTGGTTGTATCTATTCAGTATGTGAACAAGTATGTTGCAAGACACTCTTTGTTTACTGAATTGTATTACAGCAGAAGTCCCCAGGTCACAAGAGAATAACTCAAAGTTGAATTTTATTTCTGTATCTTAAACTGTGAATTAAGCTCCTGTAATTACATTAGAATGTGTTGTTAGCTGGTTGTTAAATTAAATTTCTATAAATCTGCAATCTGTAAACTGCATATGTGCTTCCTGAAAAAATCGATAGCTTAAATTTCATATTTGGAGGTGGAGTAACTTAGGGTTAATATATATGAGGGTAAAAGAAAAAAAGTAAACTTTGGTTGGAACATCTGAGCAGAAACAGAATCCAGTATTTGTGGGTAATACGTAAAATGACTTATAGGAATTTGTACTGTCTCCTAAGATGCATGGGTATGCTGCTGATTGTGGTTAGTGATAATTAATAATAGATCAAAGAGTTACAGCCCTGAGGTTAAAAAGCAAATTTCAGACTAATTGCTGAACGTTTCTGACAATTTTTCTATCACTTCACTCATTTCCATTCTCTCTTCTCAACAATATTTTCTACTTGCATCTGGAGGTGAAAGAACTTTTTTAATGGGCTTTCAGGCTGAAATTTGGACTGGACCGATGATGCATTTCTATTTTGCTTTTCTTTCCTTGTCTGCTTTTGAGAGATGCTATCCAAAGTTTCTAAAAGTGGTGGCTTTGTAAACCAATTCCCTAGCAGTTAGGTTTCTGAAAGACATTAAAAAAATCTACCATCTTTAGTAATGTTTTCTGAATCTTCTGGATTTGGGAGAATATCTCACTTCCATTTTTGTGTGCGTGTATGACCATTTCAGGTGCGTATTCACCATTTCAGGTTCATATTCAGTCTGAAGTCTGCAAAATAAACATGTATGTTTAGAGCTTTATTTTGGGCAGTGTAATGCATCAGTGGTCTGAGAGTTTTTAACCACAGGTCAGAATTGGGAAGTAAGTAGCTACCTTTGTCCTGACTGGGATTTTGGCTGTTCTAGCTGCAGAACTACAGAGTCGTGCTAGCATTTTTGGCAGTGGTTTTCCAAATACTGTGTTGCGCGGTCCTGCGAAACCCATCGCTACAGCTCTTCATTTCCTTAATTTCCAGCTCTTCTGTACCTGCCTCGAAGGGTCGGGATGGAGGGCACGTGGAAACTGTCCCGCTCTTGGCTTGGGAGTCCCTCGGGGAGATTGGAGCGGCTCCCTAGGAAAAGTGGTTCTCTGCTCAATTCATTTTTAAGTCATGCTTTGCTTCCTGATGGCAGATTCAGGCCAGCAGGAAAAGGGGCAGTTGCCGAGTTTTGCTGGTGTGAGAACCGCCTGAAGCGCTTGCCCTGCTGTGGCAGGCAGCCGCCTGCGCCCGTGCGTCCCCAACGAGCTTGCGCAAGGCGGCCGCGTCGGTGTGCCTGTGTGAATGCGTCACCCGGCGTGTCCTCACGAAGACCTGTGCTCTCTGAGACCTTTGGAAACTGGTTTCACAACCGGCGAGCCCCGGTTTACTCTGGCAATGTCTCGCCTTGAAAAATCAATCGTGTCTGTATCTTTAGCTCTTTGTTAGTATTGCTGCAGGTAAGAGAGTGGGGAGGGGGCTCTTCTGCAGGTGGTTTGCCATACTCCCCGCTCAAACGTGGCATCTTGTCTGACCGAAGCAAGGCTGGAGGTGGCACCTGGTCAAGTTTCATGTCACTTCCCTCAGACTAAGAGCAGGAAGGGGATTGCTTCTGGAAGTGCGCCTTAAGGTCAGGGCATCAAGACAGCAATCTTTATTTTCCCTCAGGAGGCTGGAGTTCAAATATGAGCTGCTCTAAAAGGTCGGAGATCTCTCTTTTAGCATTGCTGAAGGCTTGTCGCTAGAAACCCGTCACGCACTTCAGTGTTTTTGAAGACTGGAGTGCCAGGGACCTTGCAAATGAAGGTGGGTGGGAAATTTGCACAGTTTCCAGGCAGACTATCTGAGCTGTCAGCTTCATTATTTTAAACTAAATTAAATTTGTGTGAGAGAGTGCAGTATGTTAGAGCAGTTAGGGAGCTCTTCCTCTAGTGTAGCTTCAGATCTACTTTGCTAGATCTAACTTCATTAACTTCTAAGCTTGTTTGGATAAATTAAAAATCAGAGCAACAAAAAGCTTCCAGAGGTGTTGATCCTGGGATACGTGAAAACTTTCCAGAAAAATTAGAGTCTCATTTGAAGACAATATAGCATTGTTTGCCGTGTCTAAGGATCAAAGTCTTTTTTTTTTTTTTTTGTATTGTTTAGTAGAAAATAAACACGTCATCAGTTGTGGTCCATCAGTCAAGGGATGCACGCTTCTGGACCATTACAGGTGTCACTTGCTGCAACTGGCAAGAGGTCTTGTCCCGGAGTTGGGCACAGTCCTTTGTCACGTGCCTGTCCGTGTCCACACATTTGGACAGTAAACCCTCCCTTTGAAGCTGCACGCGGCAGGGGACTCCAGCAGCTCTCTGGGCACCCCAGGTCCAGCAGGGAGAGGATGGGATCCCCTGCTGGGATGCTGTGGCGGAGGTCGTCTTCCCTCATTTCTTTGGGCTTGCCCCCCGGCTGGTAGCCTGTTTGCTTGGGTTTAGGGTGTGCCATGTTTTCTTGTTGTTGTTTTAATTTTAAATTTGTTTGTTTGTTTATAAGCACTAAGGCTTTCTTAAGTTAATAATTAAAAACAAGTGTTGGCCAATGAACATTCCTTAAGGATTAGAAAAAGTAAATGAATGTGACTGGCTTGTCAAAATCCTGCACTGAACCTTTGTCACAGGCCACCCGGCTGTAAAATGCATGAAGTAAACCACACTGCTGCGGGATTAGCTCTATTAACGCCGTATGGCTTTACCATACTCTTCTTCAGATACATGATGGCAAAACAGAATAATTCCAATTGATTCTATTAGGATTTTTAAATCTTTATTTTAGTCTGAATCTGTGTAAACCAGAGGGAAGATGAACAAAGTGGGGGGGTTAGATGTGTCAGCTTCTACTTGGTGTATGGAAGTAAATATTGGAAGTGGTCCAGAGCTTTACGGCTGCTGCCAACTAATGACATAAGATAATGTTGCAATGAAACAATGCACTTGATTTGAGCTTGTTTCCCAACTAACCTTTCTGATTCTTGAGACTGTTTTGAAGATTTGACAGTAAAAGGAGATTAGACATTGAAAATTTTGACTGATTAAATATGCGGTAATGACAACTTCAAACTGCACATGCAGATAATGAGATAAAGGACTCTTACTCGTTTCATATTAAACCCATTTGGTGGAAGAAGCAAGGAGGAGGAGTGTTTTGGATGGACGTGTTATTTTTAAATGGAAAAAAAAAATCAGAGGAGCTAATTTATGTAGACATACAAGTGAAAAGAGTATATTGCTGATTTCCTTTTTTTTTTTTCCTGGGACCGAAACTGCAGCCATTGTGGGTCTGCAAATTGTCCTGCATTTCTTTCCTAACATAAACAAGAGTTAACTGTGTGCAGAAGGCTACTAACAAACTTGGTAAGTTTGTGTTAGCATTTTAATTTAGATCAGAAATCTGCTTTTGAAGTGAATCTCCCAGTTGCTCTCATCTTCTGTGCTGCAGTTCATATCATGGGGTGTCTGAGAAGTGAAAAACCGGATACTATTTAGCTAGTGGTGAATGAAAAAAGCGCTTCATGCACTGCCCAAGGCACTCCAGCCCCTGATGGCTTCTGTCCATGGGACCCCCCTGGAGCTGGCCTGAAGCATGACCCTTGCAACACGTATAAAGTGGATAGTGGATCCTTAGGACCAACCACTCCTCTCAGTAGGTCTCCTTCCATTGCACCACGCTGCCTGTAATGTGAATACTGCCTATATGCTTATTGCATTTTCAGCTGTTAACTCAAGCTTTAGTAATTGAAAAAAGATTCAGGGTTACAGGCAGACGAAATTATTCCACAGAAAAATTGGAGGCGCGGTTTTCAGCAAATGTGTTTGTAAATTGTGTCCAGAATGAGCAGAGTACCTACACTTACTCTTCCTTCACAGCACTCTAGAAATCTTAAAAACAACTGAATTAAATCCTGGAAGTAGGAAATGAAACTGAAGTGACAAATAGGCTGTATCCTGTTTTTTCATTAGTGAATTTCACTTCTTTTCAACAGATTGAAAGATATAGATACAGTCTGCAGATATTCCCATATTTACTATAATGCTAATCTGTAAAGGAAGACAGAATTGTTTTGATTATAGGCAGCTCCGTTAATTATTTACAAGCAGCTGTAACTTAGGCAAACTAATTTAACAACTTAGAGTTATTACTTCAGGAAAAAAAACTACTTTGTGGATCAATATGTTTTTGTAAAGTAAACCTATTGATTTGCAGCTAATTATATATTGCAGATGTCTGATAAAATTAATTTTAATACAAGGCTGACTTGAATAGGTGATGTATTAGTAGCTTGTAAATGACTTACAGCTGTTAAGTCTATAAGATAGCTGCAGGGAAAAAAGAGTTATAAATCTGTCTTAATTTCTAATGAATGAGCACTGTAATATCAGGATCGAGATGAGTTTTGAGCTCATTCACTAACTTCTTAAGAGGAGCTTCGTGTTTTTCTTATTTTCATACCCTCTGTACTGTGACAAACCAGATACTCCATGTCCTCCATCATTGTTCCATGTCCTTCCACCTGTATTAGCCCTTTCCATGATCTCCAGGTGCTTCAGGTTCTGCTTGCTTCAGCACAAACACCTGATATTATGCTTATTAAAAGAAAGTCTTACTAAGGTTATAGCAAGGTCCATGAAGCTGACTCTGGTGCAGTATGGTAGCCGGGTCCTCTATCTGCCAAGCTGGTGTTCGGAGCTGGTGTGCTTCAGAAGACAGCAGCCCCAGCCGCGCTTTTGGGTCATAGCAGTGGTGGGGCACAATAGGTGTTCCTGGGGACTTCTCTACACCGGTGCCAGCAGGGTGAACATTGATAGTTCTTTCCAATTTCTGCTCAAGGTACCTGAGGCTTTGAGCTCACGCTGGGTCTAACTCCGTAGAAAGAGTTACTGCTGATTGGGATATATATTGTTTTTTTCCCATCATGTGGTGTACCCCAAACTCAGAGGTGATATTGATGTTGGCAGGACTTAAATCAGTAGGTCAATAGAAATGAATGCAATTTTCATGCTGAGCAGGATAAAATATTCAAGACCAAATAGGAATGAGCATGAGATAAGGAATGCAGAAGAATAGGAAATATGATTTAATGAAAAAGAAGAGTAGAATTATTGGAGCAAGAAAAATAGCAGGTATTGGCACAAGAGGAGGTAAGTTTAGTATAGTGCACCAGATCCTAGGAAAACTTGTGATTTTGTCTGACATGGCTAAAAATTGAGAATATTCAACATCTCATTGGTTAGGTTTACAAGAAATAGCTTTGACTCATTTTTATAGATACATTTCATGGATTTAGTTTGAAAGACAGCAGTAAGTACACAAATGTTTCACATTTACGGTTTTTGGTACAATCTAGCGTTTGTCTGATGCATCATATGGGCAGATTAAGGTACCGTGTACCTCTGTGCTAGGCATGAGAGTTGATGATGGAATTTGTTAAATTATCCACTGTTTGGAGGACGCAAATGTAAAAATCATCTGCCGTTTGTAGAAGATACCTCGCATTAATGTTGTGGCTTTTTTTTTTTTTTTTTAATCAAGTATGCACAAAACCAAGCAAAAGAGCAGAACTTCTTGTTCGTCTCTGTTACTCTGTTTGCGCTACCTGCAGTGTCCAAAATACCCATGCTGTTATGGGTTCTACAAGTGTAAGGTAACTACTTATTCAACTCTTAATTATATTTCTGTGTGACGTCAGGTCTGTGGATTAGGAAAGTGAGAAGTCAAGAGTAAATTTAGGTTGGGGCTTTTCCGCCAAGTCCTCAGTGCTCCCACCAGTAGCTTAGTATGAATTAGTCTGTTTCTTTAAAGGCTTGGAGTAAATATTGAGTATGGTTTCCTAGCAACATTTGTAAGGTTAAGTAAAAATCAGATTTGCCAGGTATTGCTTCCAGAACACACTAATTTTTCTATTTCAAAATTTATACTTTTGGTACATTATCTGCAGTATGAAATGCTCAACAGAATCCAATAGTATTGTAAATTTCAGAGAGTCAAATGTCCAAGGACAAGTCAGCTGCAACAGTTTTTCTTTTGCTGTATATTTGTGCTGCTCCTAAACTAATGGGGACTAACCTTACTTGACTCCTGCAAGTATTGGCTATATGTATGTGTGTGTGCCTGCATAGCTATGTATAAAAATACAACAAAAATAAAGCTAGTAGGTATCTTCCACTGTTAAGCCTGCTAAAAAATGTTCTTATCTATTGTTGATTTTGTCAAAGTAAACAAAGAAATGATGTATGTGTCCAAACTGGTCTCTTGAGTTAGAAGTCTGAGATACAGGTGGTAGAATCTCTTACAGAAGTCTTGATTTTTCTTCAGCTTTGATTTGTAGTGACAGGAGAGAAGACCAGCGTGAATACTTTCTACAGTGGCATAAAATTAGAGGATTCATGTTGTTTTAGCCTGTTCAGTAAGTTGCATGCAAGGCTCTCCACAGGTGCTTTGGATGTGTAAGAGGTGTGTGTGCCTGTGGCATACCTGTTCTGGGTAGGATAGTTCCCCCTTGAAAAACGTTAGGCTAGCCCAGGACAGATAGATAGATAGATAGATAGTGGAGGGGAGCAAGGAATGGAAAAATTCAGTTGGCTGCTTCCAGTCCTAAGTTTTTAAGTCTATAAATAGAGTCTATCAGAATATTTCTAGTTAGTTCTGGGGAAAGTCAGCTGCTGTGCTGGGGATTGGCTGTGCTCCCAGAATGAGGAGGGGAAAGGGAAAAAAAGTATGATAGGAGGCCTATTGAAAATCTACCACCTGACACCAGTGAAATCAAGAAATTAAAAGATCCTGTATTTGGGCTTCAGTTTATTTTTCTGCAGCCTGTGTCAGTGCTGGATATTCTGCAGAGTGACTCTGTCTGTAGCCTAGTATGAGCTTCCAAGTTAACCAGGCACAGGAGGTAGGTCCACATGCAGCACCAAGCAGGGTTCATAAGTCAGAAGCCAGGACTAAAGCCTGATAGCAAGAATGAGTATCAAAGTAGAAGGAAGCGGCATATTATCCTCATTTTGTGTCGCAGTGGCTAGCCTGGAGAGCCTGCCCTCTCTTTGGGTTAGATGCATTGAATAAAGGGAAACGGAGAAGTTAAAACAAAAGCTGAATTTTGAGCTAATAAAATCAAGTCATCATGTAAGCTGTGGCTTTTTTAAATAAAAAGAGAAAGGTCTTGCTGATAATTTATTGTGCAAACTAGTTGAAGTATATTATGTTACCAGAAATAGACATTCAAGGGAGTCAGGATGAGCTTTGCAAACAGTTAAGATGCTTTCTAGGAAACAAAAATTCTATACTTAAAAAATAGCCTGGATTGAGATTTAAACCCAATGTACAATTAGAGTATAAATAGCTAGTAAGTATAAGGATTACAGTATTTTTAGAAGGTTCTTACAGTAATGGTAAAAGATAACTTTTCAGCAAAACTCTCTCCCCTCCAAGTAACCACAGAAGGATGATCCTTCGTACTGTAAGTGGGAAAAGTGGCTTTGGTCAAATGAATAGCTTTATGCATGCAAGGTGAACCAGACTACTCAGATAAGCATTTATTCACATGTCAGAGTTCATAGGAGCTGAAATTATCTGAACAGTAAATGAGCTTTTTCATCCCTGAACTAATCCCAGAAAAATCTGTACTCGCGTTGAAAATATAAGTGTTCATGACAATTGTTTTGCTGCTCAGACTTTGCTGGCAACTCATTTTTTCGTTTGCCATTTTGCAGATATTGGAAAAAGTGGTTATATTGAATGTTTATGGCAGAATGAGAAGGGATAGAGCGGTGTCAGTGCTTCTCAGGGGTGCATGCTGCCTTTTGATGTCTGTCAGTGTCGTGTACCAGTAAGATGCTTACTTGCTGCTTCTAGATTTCCGTAAACATTAGATAAAAAAGTCACACCAGTATTTAATTTTGTTTTGTTTTTTTTTCCTTTTTAAAATAAATTTAAGAACTTCTGTTCATGTTTGTAATAAACTGTGAAACTTATAAGGCATTTTAAACTCTATTGCATCAGTAGATTCTTCAGTTTCTCTGTATTAGTTGAAATAAAATCTTGCACTAACTGATTTTCTTGGCTGTCTTATTAAGCTTTTTTGATTATTTAAATATTAGTAGAACCATTTTAGACATTTGTGAGTGACTTTAAATGGGCAAGTGTGGGTAAAAGTTTCTTCATATGATCAGCAAAAGGCAAGCATTTTGTTTTTGAGGAAATTATGTCAATAAAGACTTTTTTATTGACAGTTCTTGAAGAAAATGGGATAAAATGGTGAAGAACTAGCATTTTATATCATTAAGATGTGGGAAGACAGCTCATTAAAAAATCCAACTTGCTACCATTTGAATTAACAAGGAGGAAAATCTGTCAGGGGGTTCAAATCTGTCCTCATGAGATTCGATGACTGTTCCACTCACTTTCCATAGGGCTAGTATTTCACTTGGCACTTCACCAGAGGATGACTTTGGGAATTAAAACTCTTAATTCATTGTGACCACGTGTATTGTCTTGAAAAAATGTCGAGGAACAGCCCATTGGTGGAGGGAGGAGGGGAAAATAACCTCTTATATGGCCAAGGTAGATTTAACTTGGAATAATGCACTAAGTTTGAAAAAACTTACCAATATCAGCTGTCTGTGTTGGAAAAGCTCCAGGAATATTTCAGCTTACAATTCCATTTGTCAAAAACTGAGAAACTGGAAACAGAAGATAAACAACTTCTTAATATTTTATTTCTTTTTCAGATAATTTTCTGTCGTGTATTTGGAAACTTTACTGAAATACTGGTCTCGTTTGAGGAAGCAGCTCAAAATTCATGTTAGCTATTCATTGTGCCACTTGTCTAGATTATGCAAACCAATGTGATAAAATGATCTTGAATGAGATCGAATGGAGTTCCAAAATGCTACTAGTAAATAGGTCTGATGACAGCGGTGTTTTACTTCTTTATAGAGCGGTATATTTAAGATTTATGTCACATATCCAAAAAGCCCGAAAACCAAACCCCTCAAAAACCTGAAATCAGCTCTGGATTTAATGGTGGTTTATAATCCTCGTTTTCTGAAATAGCATCTGCTCCAAGTTTCAGAAGCAGACAGAACTGTGTCTTTAGATGGAAGATTTGATCTCACATCAGTTAGAATCCTGACGGCTTCTCCTGACACATTGCTTGACGCATGGTCTGGCAGCGAGGCTCCTGCATGGAGCTTTTTATTTGCACTAGTGGCCCCATTAAATTCGGTGAGACTGGCCATATACAAAGGCTTTGCTTAAGCTGCTTCAGGTTGAAAGTTTCCAATGTTTCTAACTTACATCAACTGTTTTATATTATGCTTTTTCCCCCGAGCTGTTCTGGCACTTTGATTCTTGTCATGCACAGCATGCATCTTTTCACACTCCCAGTCCCTGACTGTGATGGCTTGAATCCTTCATTATTTTGTGATTAATTGTAGAGATACAAACATTATCAAATCAAAATCCCCGAAAGGCCTCTTTTGAAGGATCTGCCTAGCTTTTTGATTTAGCTGCCCCACAAATTACTTATCTGGTGGCTGTGTGGTTTTTAACATCCTGTTAAATTTGGAACAAGTCCATGAAACACTTTCTGCAATATCTGGGGAGTAGAAAAGCTTGATAAGTTATTTCGTCCATTGCTTGGGTCAATCCTTTCAAGAGGCAGCAGCGCTGAGTGTTGAATCCATTAAGTACGAATTGGTGGGGGGCAGGATCATGGTTTGTATTGTCAGTTACTGTATTAGGCTGTTCAGTGCAGATTTTCAAGAGCTAGAAGTTCAATTTTTGTCTTTCAGATGCATGTAAACTCATAAACTACAATTGTAGCTATATGGGAGAAAATTGTGATGCAGGTGAGAAATAGCGTGGCAAGGAAAGCACTTTGCATTAGCTCTTTTATGCATTGCTACATGTGGTGGCTTTTTAAAACAGATTTTATCCCTTGGGATCTAATAAAAGGCTAGAGAGTTACTTGGTTTATAAACCTGTGTGGTATATTATTTAGATATTCAGAGGAAAAGGTCAAAGAATGTCTCCTGTGTTATCAATTCCTCAATGGGAAACTATATTAAAAACTGGAAAATATAATACTGTATAATTTAAGAAAAATACATATAATGTGGGTTGAGAGACAATTACTGTATTTTATTTCTCTGTATTTTCCGTTTTACTGAATGCATTTCAGCAACAATTGGGTTTTGGCTGTAATGGTTTTTATAGCAGTTTCATGAAGCTGCACAGCAAATTACTGTGGTGTACCAGATAAAATCAACTCCTCACTTCATTTGTGAAAGTCATGTTATGAAAAGCTCTTACTACTGGTGTAGGTAGGTAACAGCCTTTTTTGTCCACTGTATATAGAGTTTTATGAAATCAGTTTCATGAAATCCCCATGGTAAGTTTTAAACCAGTTTTAAGATGGACATGTTTTACATACCTAGTCTGTCATTTTTCAGACTTCCTTCATTTAAAACTGTCTAATTTAATTAATGTACAGATGGACAGCGCATGTCTGTTGCTAACAAAATCGTGTTGCCTGGGATGTAAATATTGAAGGATCTGGCCTCCTGTGTCTAAGTCTTCAGCAGCTAAGCCTGACAAGAAATTCAAAGTGTATTGGTTGTGTTTAACAACAGAAATGTGCTTACTGTCGGCAACCTTCTTGGCGTGAGTGTTCGTGTGTGCCTGAGTTGGTAAGTATTTTCCTGGTTTTGATAACCAACCTTGGAGTGCTATATGGCTCACACCAACATGTTAGAAAAGTTTAGCAGATTGGTTTAAAAAAGGAAGTTTGTGTTGCTGTCAGGTGGTGGTTTATCCCAGGAGCTTGGGGTAGCATCCTTAGCATGTGTCCCGAAGAGCTAACGTACCACTTACACATGGTTTGGGACAAAAGAGGGTTGCGGAAGGGGGACTAAGAGACTGTGTTAAGACTGACTATTTGTAGAAAGGATGAAGGTTTATTTCAAACAAAGAAGTCAAATGGGTCCATTTGGAGAAAGTAGGCAGACGTCTTGGAGACTTATTGACAGGACAACAGTTTTCAGCCTCAGTTTTCATCTGGCTACTGCTTAACACTGTTGCAGGAAAATCTAGAAGTAAATTATTTTTCATTACTAGAAAGTTCATGCCAGGCATTCCCAGTGATGTGCAGCAATCACGACCAACCCTCCTCATCCTTGGCATCCATGAGGACATGAGTCCTGCTGACAGGCTTGGGTTAATGGAGCAGATTTTGCCATTGGCGCTGCTGACTTCTGCAGCATGTGAGAAGGGGTTTGCTCCATCCTTCAGAGCTGCTTAGAAACTTCTAGAAAAGCTGGAGGTGTTCTTGTTGCTCCTTTCTGGGGGACGCAGAAGCTTTGGAGACAAAGAGCATGTCTGGGAGGTGGGACGCAGTTTTGGCATGCAAGATGTCATTTGCATCCGGGCAAAAGCCCTGTGTTTCTTTTTGATGATGGACTCAAGCATGTGTTGACTGAAGTGGGCAAACCAAATATAGGAGGTTGCTAACAACTGAAAGTAACTCAGGATAAAGGGTGGTGAAATGGAGTCCGTGTTTATTCTGTGATCTGTATCCCAGAAATTTACCTGTAGTTCCTGTCTGTGTGTATGGATTTCACTCTTTCTCCCTCTCCCTGTTCACTAGTGGCTGGGAGTTGCCCTTAGGAGGAGCCAATATCCTTCCATCATGTGAAGGAGGAATGTAAGGGGACTCTTGGCCAAATACGACCTTTGTGAATGGTGTCCCTTTATCGTCATCTTCAGTTAAGACTGTATGTTCCTACATGTGTTCCTTCAGGTTTCACTACTGGATCAACATCCTGATGGCCTTTTAATTAGACCAACAAGAACAGGTCTGTCCAGATTTTCTGGTCTCATCAGGAAGGCTTTAAAAGACTTTCTCTGCAGTAAAAGCAAGCATGTGTGTGCTTACTCGCCTTAGCAGCAGCAAGGGCAGGGCACGCTGATCCATCTGTACAGTCTTCTCTGGTCATTTGCTGGGTTTTCAGTCTCCTCTGCATTTTCAAATTGTCCTATGTACTGTCAGCCTTCAGAGAGGAGGATGAGAAGCGATGGGGTAGTTTTGGCATGATCTAGCTGTCAGTAATTTCCACGTGTGCTGGGTCTGAAACACACTGCAGAAGTGTGTTCTCCACTGGTAGAGCAAAACACGTGCACAGAAGTCTCCCACTAGTCATAGGTCTGAAGTTTCTCTGTCTTTGTAGTCAACAGGAAATTTTGGTTACAAAAATGTGACGATTTAAAGAGAGATTGTATGTTGACGTGTGTATATATTTAAAAGAAATTCCTGTCTGTCTTCCTAGCGAGGGTGGGATGGGGTTGCAGCCCCTCTGTGCCTCGTTCTGCACAAGAGCTCCCAGGCAATGCACCCTCCTTCTGCCACTTCGCTTTCCCGAGCTTGGCAAAAGAAGTTTCAAGGCACCCGTGATACAACTTCTGTTTTCTACCTAAAACAAATTTTGTGATATCGTAAAATCAAAATTTATCTGATGTTGGGAATTAGTTTTAATTTAGAATGGGTTAAGGCTGGTTTTGATGCCACCTTTATTTATATAAAACTAATGTAGTAATGCTGGTAAATGATTTTCCCCATTATGTAAACAATTCACTTTCCTGGTGATAGTGACGGTGTCACGAAACTAAGCCTGAGTGGTAGAAGAATGTTTCTCTTGCACAATAACTTTCTATTCTTCTTGCTGCTCAAAGTACATTTTCCTCTTACCAAGGAGTATTAGAAAGCAGTGTTGTCTTTCTCTTTTAGGAGCTGCTGGTTTAATTAAACCACATCGATACTTTCTGAGAGCGTTAGAGTTTGACTATTCATGGTATGGAAATACATGCTCATTTTGATTTTTCTTCAGGTTACCTTATGTGTCGTGAAATTCAAAGTACGTTAAAATTAAGATGTATTTTTAGTACATAGCCTTTTCTTTATTGTCTTACTGCTCTTTGTTCCTCCCAAAAGGCAGCCCTGTTTAAATTTCTGTAAACTTTGACATCATAGACGATGTGTTTTCATTTGTAAGTGAAGTTTAGGAAGTAGCTGTATTGTTGCAAGAAGGAGGAGAAAGGTGAAAAAAGGGTTAACATCAATTTTCATGACATTTTCTGTTTTTTATTCTACCAAAATGATTTTATATAAAGCACATATTAAACCATTTCAGATACTTTCCATTTTTATTCTACCAAAATATTCTTAAATAAAGCATGTATTAAACCATTTCAGATATGCTGTTATGTTCTATTTTATTCCGTTTGTTTCTTCTTTCACCGTTTCAATACAATACACATACATACTTCCACTAATGAAATGTAAAATGTGGAACCTATCTCAAATTGTTGACCACAAAACAGTAAACAGGCTTTTCTTCTCATATCTCAAAAAACTATTCTAGCTAATTTCCCTTGTGTTTATTGTGAATCCCCAGCAGGGCATAAATGTGTATGACCACGCTGAAGGATAAATTAAGAACTGCAGATAATACCAATCTAAGCCCGCCCTGTTCTTACAGCTCCTTATTTCTCCAGTAAACCTTGAGAAAGATTTTATTTACTTGCTAGGAAATTCAGGGCGTGTAATTAAATGGCAATTAAAGCACAGAAGTTGTTTCACAGCACTATCGCCCTGTTTGAACTCTGTGAGTTTCTTTAAGCAAATACTGTGCTCGAGTGAGCTGCTACTGCAAATGAGACAGGAATAAAAATTACTCTGGCTGGCCAAGGAAGGGATGCAGTTAGTTGAAAACTTTTGTGGTTTTGTAGGAATACTGGAGCAGATGAATGCGGACACTCAAAATACCGTCTTTGGAGAGATGGTGTGTAGGGTCCCAGATTGAAGCTAGTGTGAACAGAATTAAAAATAGCAAGTGTGACAGACGGATTAGCTTGAGAACATAATTTATGTTTTGGAAAATAAAAACAAAAGCTAAAGTTTAAATGAGATCTGTCCTTGAATTGGTAACAGCATTCAAATGGAAATCTTAGCAATGTGAGGTTGCTCTATGGAGCATAAGAGGAGCTCCAATGAATAATTAAACAAGTGATAGCTAATAAAATATACAGCACATTGCTTCAAACTTAGAAATTGTAACTCTGCCTAAGGGATGAATGTTTTCCATTACTTTTTAATTGTTGCCAGTGTTGACCTTCAAGGTCTTTTTCTGGCAGATAATTTGTTATGGTAAGGATGAGATCATTAAGTATTTTAGCACAAGCTGCATGATGTAAATAGTTTCCTAATATTATAGAATGTTGATGTGGTAAGGATTTGTTTTCTTAGGAATTTGTTCTCCATATTTAGTTATTTTTTTGGATCATATCTTTAAAGAGCAATTCTACTGTAATCCTGCAGGACAGTGGTTGTAGGTGATATGGTAGCAAATGTACAGCGGTTTCTGCTGTGAGATTTTTGTGACAGGTTTTGAATTGTAATAAAAAGGTATTGCTGTAAAGTCTCGGCATGATTTTTTGGCTCCTAATAATATTTGTATATCTCAAGAACAAATAATGACTTTTCTCCTTTGCTCGGTTTGTGAAATCATCTGCGTAGCAGCTTGCAGGTTTTCCCTGCGCTGAAGCGAACCTCTGTGGCGTCTGAGGCTCCAGGGCCTGTGTGCAAGGAATGAAGTGTTACTAAATTTTGCTAGTTTATACTGTAACTCCGTTTTTACTATTTTAGTGTTTGCATAGGTAGGCACTAAAAATATGTATTGGGTAAACACCAAATGCTGTCAGGATATATGTTTACAAATCTTAGTTTAAATTCTCTACAAGTAAATGTTTTAGTATTAATTTTGTTTTTTGCCAGAGAGTAGAGGTGCCTGCTCAGAGAGAAATGGTGGTGGGGAGAAGCAAACCAGCGTATAATCTCTTTTCTGTAAGTTTACTTGCCATTATTATTTTTGTAGCCTAAGATGCTTGGAACAAACAGAACCAGTTGCTTGCTGAAATGTTTGTTGATGGATATGTTTATTGCTCGCAGGGTCGCTGAGGGAAGATGAACGGAGCTATTGTCTTGCGTTCATCTATGCTGTGGGCAGTCACTCGCAGGAAGTCTATAAATAATTCTTAGGGTAAAATTTACCTTGCTCCTGCAAGGTAATCTAAAGAGAAAAGCCAGCCACTGCGTGGGGTTGGGGCAGAGAGCTTCAGCTCGCAGCTCGTCCGTCTACCGGCGGCCTGCAGAAACGACGCTTCGGTGTGGCCCGCCGGTTCCTGGGGAAAGCCTGGAGGGACGGAGGAAGCAAGGGCCGCCAGTGGAGCGTGTGCTTCCATGGGTGGAGAAGGGTGGCCAGCGCCGGCAGCCCGTGTTGTGGCGAGGGAGCGGCTGCGGGCCTGGGGCGTGGCAGCCGGGAGCTGCGTGGCGGGGTCTGAGCTGCCGCTGGGCCCAGCTGGGCCGAGCAGAGAGGCCCTGGCCACGGGGAACGGGGTGGCCTGAGCCGCCGGCATGGGGAGAGGGGTCAGTCGCAGAGATGGAGCCCGCAGCCCCTCAGCCCTGACCCAGCGGGCTGCCTGGGCAGAGCGTGGCGCAGCTGGCTTAGCTTTCCTTTCCACCAGATGCGGGGGGGAGGAAAGGTGCCAGGGCTGTGCTGAGGTGGAAGCTGAGCTCCTTGCAGCCGCAGCCCTGCGTTAGTCCAGCCTCGGGCACAGCGTCCTCGGGTTTTCCTGCGGGAAGTGCTCCGGCACGTGCTGAGGTGGTTAGTCTTGGTGGGCCTTCTCCTGAGTCTGCCTTAGGGTTTAGGCCGTTGTCAGTCGGGGGAGCCCCAGCAGGGAGCACAGTGGACTGGCCCAGCTTGTCCCAGTTTCTGTTTTTTCTGGTGTACCCCCTTACTGAGCTGCACGAGTAGCTTGTTTTGTGTAAATGATTTGGGTTTTCTAAATCTGCTGCATCCTGTAGATCAAAGAAAAAGTCATTGTTGTGAATTATATTCATTTGTCCTTTGCTAATCTGAAGACCCAATAATTTTCACATAAAAATATTTTTCCTTTACTCTCTTCTGATTCAAAATCCATCATGTCACGTTCTGTCTTCTTGCAAAGAGATACCAGAATCAGATCTGTCACTCATGCCAGTGAGTTAAGCCCCGCGCTCTGCGGGGAGCTCCCTGTTCCCGGATCAATAAGATTGGAATGTTTTTCCCCAAATACTAATTCAGGAGAAGATTCCAGTTAATGTAAGTGGAAACAGAAGCCTTTTGATGGTAACCATCGAATATGTTTTAGCATTGTTATTGCAAAGCTAATGAGCTAACTAAAGCATCTGAGGTGGCCAAGGGACTGGTGGAGCTGTGGTGGTGTGGTGGTCTCTGGGGCGACCTGGGGTAGTCATTGGTGTCCCTGTGACATGCACAAATACGTGTAACTTGCATTGAGCACCATGAACACAGAGAAGTGAAGCACCCGAACTGGCCGGTGATCTCCCTGGCAGTGGGGGACCTCTTCGCCCACCTAAGGTTTGAAGTAGCAACTCCCTCCCAGTTCTGCCCTTTTTTTCATACCCTCAGAGCAAAGGACGTGTTGGTGGTTGTAGAGGATAAGAACCACGTGAGGTGGAGGTGGAGTTTTCCAGTGCTCAGAGGTGTACAGCTGTGAAGTAAGTTGATTTGAACATGTAAATTGTGGTGTTCAGTTACTTTCAGCTTACTTTCAGTGGATTCCCACTTACATGTATCTCAGAAGGGTTAAATAGATATTTATCTAACTGCTTTATGATCAGAAGGAAAACTAGAATCTGTAGGATCGTCAGAGTTACTAACAGCATTAGAAGAGGAGGTAGTGCTGATCAAAATGAGCCCAGTTAATTACAGAGCTCTTTGGTGAAGGCGGGATTAACACTTGCAACAATATCAATATGCTGCTACATGTTGAGAAAGGAAGGCAGTTTAGTCATGGAAATACATTGTGTATAGTGGAGGCCATACAGTCTCCCTGCTCCTCCGAAGATGTGCTGTCTCCTCAGGGCCTGGAGGTGGGACAAGTTGCGTGAGGGAGCTGCCTCTGGAGTCCAGACCCTCTCCTTCTAGGTTGGGTGGAGAGGAAACCAACTGAAATGGTTGTGTTGGAGTGTACTGGCAGGTCCCAATGGACCTTTTCTAGCATCATCGGCACCACAGAATCAGTGAAAAGGCAGTGCTGAAACAGCATTAATAGCTGCCTTTGGCTTGGGGCTGCGGGGGTTTCAGCAGACCATCCATCTGCCCTCATGCGTTTTTTGACTTAACAAGTGGCTACAGCAGAGGACAAGAGTAAGAACTGGGAAGTAACAAGCTCTCTCTGAAGACTTACATTGCTGTTTGTCTGTGTCTGTTACTTGTCATACCGTCCAAGGGTGGTCGTGGTGGCGTTTGTCTTCTGCAGGTTTGCATTCGTGATCGAAATGTGATGTGTATTGTTAAATTCAAACAAGGATGTCCAAGTCCAGCAGAAAATGGTCTTTTCGGAACATTCACCTCAAAAGAAGTCAAATGCTGACTTTTAAGAAACTGATGATTTTGAGTCCAAATTAATCGAGTATTTGAATAACATATTCTGGAAACATACTTCCTCATGTCAACTAGGAAAGGTACTACATGGTGCAGCATACGTAATGGTGATGAAACAAAGGAGCTATCAGGAATGCAGTCTCAGAGCATGAGCAAAATTAAGCATCGTCTAACTGCGTTATACACCCTGCAAAACAGTAGATTAGGAGTAATGATAATTATTATCAAAGCTATCATTGGATTAAAAATAGTATTAACTCCTCAAGAGGAAGCACTGTTAATCAACTTGTACTAGAACAGGGAAGTAAAAAATACTGGCAGATATTTTATTTTGTTACTTGCAGGAAAGACACTACTGCAAAAATCCAGAGGCACAAAGACAATGATTTGTTGTAGATTCTTATGTGGTAGAGAATTCAGATGCCTCTATTTGTTGCTTGACTTGAAGCACACTTCATAGTGATGAAATTCCATGGTGTTGCTGAATTTATTTAGAGGTGAAACTGAAAAGCACTTTAAAGAAATCAAACCCAGAATACCACAAATGACACATGAGATCTGAGACATCTTCAGAAAATAGTCAGCGGTTGTAGAAGTGTCCCATTGACATGTAAAATACTCCTTTACTTGTGAAATGGTTCAGTTATCCCATTGACATTCCCTACTCTTTTCACATTTCTCAAACACTGCAAAGACCGTTACTAAATCAGAACTGTGGTTTAGCACACTACAATTAATTTGCATTATGATATTCATATAAAAGGGAAGAAATTTGCCAGTTGTGTATTTACTGGGCCTGTTGAACATTATCTGGTTTACTCAATACAATTTTCTGTGCCTGTGGTATTGTAGGAGTGTTATCCCTTGTATTTGTCCTGTGACCTTGGTGCCTCCCTGTCCCCTATGTTCTTTTAATGACAGACCAACTTAATTTGTAGCTGCAGTCCAGTGAGAGACTGGAAATGTGTTAGAACATGTAACAATGATCCCCTTCTACCAGTTTTTGCAAACAGTTTATTACTTGTGCTTATAAAGTAAAATTAACTACCCTAGTGTTTGCTTACATACATATCTATCTGGTGTCTCTGTATGTATGTATATATATACTGTAGCATTTAGAATTTTTTTCTATAGCTAGAATTACATGTGGTTGTTCCTTGTTTGTGTAATCCAATAGCTCTTCTAATAATTCACAGGCAAAAAGCTGTATGACAAGGGAGGGAACTGCTGCCTCTTCGGAGCGCGTACTGTATGTGCTAGAATTCCTTCAATGTCGGAGTGGTCTGTGCAGCAAATTCTTCACAGTGTCTCCGTTCTCAGCTGAAGCGATTTCTTGTATTCCCCTTATTTTGAGCCTTGAGTGTTTGCACAAGACGAATACTTTTTTTTTTTCCTGCTTGTGTTTATAGCTGCAAAGTGGGTGTAGGGAGAGCAAATGCCTGAAGTATCAGGAACTGAAATGGGATGTCTTAAGGCTGGCTTAAGGCCAGGATGAAATACATCTCTCTTGGCAGCAGAGGTCCTTGAGACAGCCCTGTGATACTGGATAACTTATTTTTTTTAATCGGGTAGGCTTATCCCTACCTCGACTGACCTCCTTTGTTGGGCAGCAGGCAGGTCTGTGCTCAGCCGCCGGGGCCTCTCGTGTCCCTCCTGGTGTGAGGGCAGGAGAGGGGAAGGTGTGTATGTGAGCGATGCTCGTGATATGTTTGTTACGTCCATCGTTCAGTGAGGTGATCGCCTGTGTACCCCAAGAGGAGCCAGCCAACGCGTGCCAGCGAAGCGCAGAGCAAGACCTGCTGTTGCTCCCCGCCTTGGTTGGCATGCCGACTTGGAAGTGGTGCCCGCGGGATTTGCGGTGCCCGCCCCGGTCGCCATCCCGGAGGAGAGATCCCCCCGTGCCACCACGCTGTTTCTCGCCCGCGTGCCCCGTTGGGCAGCACTGAGCCCTGTGCCCAGCCGGCTTGGGTATTTCAGTGTCAGTGAGGGGCAGCAGCTGTCGGAGTGTCTCACCCCTCTTTCGGACGAGCGTCCCCTCTACTTGGTCAAGAATGCATTTGTAACATGTTTTGCTTCCTGTGCCAGAGACAATCAGTGAGGAATATGGTTCAGGTCAGTATTTTCTTAGGGGCCTTTCCAGAGAAATGCAACATATGGCTGCTGGCCCAGGGGAGTAGTGCAGCCTGTGTGAGCCGTCCGGCTGCGGGGAGCCGTGTCAGGCCCAGGAAGATGCTTCTCTGAAAGTTTTGATGAGACAGAAAGGAGAAGCAAGGACTAGTGTCAATAAGTGGCTGCAAACATTTTTCTACATTTTTTTTTTTTTCCCCCCTCAGCGGTAGAGCTGAGTGTCTGGCCTGTGTGCTTGGCACCCTTCCTTTCCAAGCTGTGGAAATCTTGCTGGAAGTGGATGCTTCCACTGCTGCTTTCCTTTTTTTCCCTTTTTTTTTTTTTCTGTTTTCTAGTTCTGCATATGGATGCTGGCAGGGAGTGAGCTTCAGGTGAGAGAAGAAAAATGTTGCAGAAAGATTACGCATTGAGCCATCTTTCCTAGAGAGAGGAGGGCTGCGGCAGGCTAGGGTGCCTGGGAATGCAGCAGAGTCTGCAGCAAACCTAGAGGTTCTTGGAGCTGCCTGCTGCTGTACCCATTGGTTGGTGACAGGGGCATGATCATCCAGCCCTTAATTACTACCTGAGTTCTCCCTATCAGTTGTGAAGGGACAGACAATTGAATTTATGGTTTTAATGGCAAAAATATGTGGGTCAATCAGGGTATTAATCAACTATTGCACTGAAATGCTGATGACTTACTGATTTTTTAAATGAGCATTTAAATACTTCAGAATAGTTGCTGCAGGTACTGTGCAGCATAGTCATGCACGTGACAGAGCAAAATAGATAGGGAAGCTAGTGAGTATATTTAACTAAAAATGTGGACATTTTTTCTTATAGCAGTTCATTACCTGGGGTGAAATCAATGGTATTTCATTAATTATCTGATGAACTAGAATAATTAGAAGTGTAGTTAGAAGCTTCAGTGATTTTAAAAACTAGTCTTATTAGTTTATAAAGGTGTATATAGAATAATACTGCAGCTACTGTATAATAGCAAAATACATGTAATTGTATAATAAGTATTGTGTGATAGTACAATTTTATAATATAATAATATGTGAGATACATTATTATTTAAGTTTTTGCGACTCATATCTTTTAAATGCTCTAGCATTTCTGCGTTTATGGAATTCTACAAACAAAGATTGCCAGATTGGAGCAACTTGAAGTTTGACAGAACAAAAACATCCTGGTGTTTTGTAGTTTAAAATAATGTTTTACTTTTATTTAATTGACAAAAGGCTCAGGTGAAAGCTGCTTAACGTGGTGCAGCATAGTGAAAATTGTACATGGTCAAGATTATGTGTATTTTGTAGGTTGTTTGTTTATACAAACAGGAATGTGTTGTTATAGCTGATGGCATTATAAAGAGTCTTAAACCTTGAAAAGACCAAGAAGAGTAAAAAAATCCTTAATTTCATGCATTTCCATGTATTAATGTACAGTTTCTTTCTTGAAGCTAGCCAGGTCAGTTCACTGGCAGCCTCATGGGAGGCGCGCTGAAGTTGACTGGAAGTAAGCTGTTAACTTCTAATACTTTATGCATCAGAGCTCCAGTGACTTCTTTTCTTCCTTGTAAGAGACACTTCAGCACTGTGTCAGAATAATTAAAAAAAGAAGAGACTTTATGAAGTTTATTTTACTTTTCATTTAGACATTGAGGGAAATTTGTAATTGGACACGGTTATCAAAATATGTAAAAATGGTGCCTAGAAATGTGTTCTTTTCTCATGTAATTGCTTTGTAATTATTGGGGAGGGGAATCAGATTAGGGAGGATAAATATTTCCAGTGCCGAAGTTAATATATTTTTGCAAATAGTGACTATAAGTCTGCATTCTTTGAAGTCAGTGGAGGTTTTTGCAGAATTGGAGCTAGTATTTGCAAATTCTCAGCTTTATGTCAGCAAGTTTGTGGGGTTTTTTTTGAGGAATAATCAAAACTTTTAATCAAACCTTTGATTTATGTTGACAATATTTTTTAAAGTAGGAAGTGTTAATCTTGAAGGTGTAATTTTTTTTCTTGACTTCTATTTCTCTCCTACTCTCCATTATCTCATTTAAAAATAAAATACAGAAACACTTCCATGAAGCTTAGAAACTGGTGACTGTTCTTCATGCATACATTGAAAACAGATACTGGTTTTGATGTTTTATTGTTTTTGTTGTTGTTGTTTTTTTTTACTGAAATGTGTTATTACGAAACTCATTAGGACTTGCTGCATTTTATACTTGAAGTATAAAATATTTTTGTGGGATATTAGGAAAGCGTCGAGCAGTTTTAGTGAAAATGGGTTTTTTGCCAATTACTGTCTTTAAACTAAAATTTGGTATATGTAAAGTTACTGTTTTGATGTCAAGAACTTCATTTGGGAGAATAAATCATTCTTTAATACCAGTAACTATCTTAAACTATTCCAAAGATAATAAGAGTGTGTAAACACATCAAAACTTGTGCTGTAGGTTATGGTGTAGATGAAGGTTGGAAAGGTAAAAACTGACCTTCTGTGGAATTTGTGCTACACAACCGTTATGGAACTTCTGAAGAACATGCCCAAAATATTTTGTTTATATACTGCTTCCAGCAAAGAAATTTGCCCTGAATTTGGTAGAAGGTCAAGTATTTTTGCTCCTGTGGAAGCTGGCTTAATTTGTTTTCGTGCTAACCAAATTTGCACTTAGCTTGCCACTGTATCTGGTGCTTTTCTGTTCCCTTGCTACTGTGTGGCTGCAGCAGTAGCAATGTACGTGTAGCAGGTACTGTGTCTACAAAAGCAGTACCAGCCCAAGGAACAAAATAGTAATGCCTGATTCCTATAAAGTCTGCTTTAGAAGTCCATGAGAGTTCTTGAACAAAAGGAAATCTTCCCAGTTCCGTGAATGCAGAAATGGAGACGTGGAGAAGTGGGGTGACCTGCAGGTTAGGGCCAGAAACCGAGTGGTCGGCCTGTGCATGCTATCCCCTGGCCCCGTGCTGTGTCCATGGACAGCACTGCTCCTGCCCGTGGCTGGTGGGTACTGGCCCAGTGAGCCTCCCACCTGCCCAGCAGTGGGAAAGGTGATGTCATATCCCTCTCTGGTCTGTTCTGGCCCGGGAGGGTGCGTAGCACCCAGGCCTCTGGGGAGCAGATGGGTTTGGTCATCTGTTCAGAAATCCTTTTTGGGGGGAAAGTGGTGCTTGGACTTCTTTATCCCTGCTAGGGACTGTTTGTTCTGGAGTATTTCTGTATTTTTGTTGTCCACTTATGCGGTCTGGGAGGGAATTGGCTGCGTGATATGCAGAGTTTCTGCTGTGTATCAAAGTGGTTTTACTGTTAATGTCTTAGATTTTTGATGTGAAAAGGAAGTGTCCTTATCCTGTAAATTAGACTTGCTGAAATCAAATACTTGGTAAAGCAAGAGGCATGTCAAACAATGATTTTAATTTCTTTACAAGCTTTACTGGTATCTTTCAAAACTGGGATCTAACATGAAACATTTAGTAAGATGCAGAGATCATGTAAGTAGGGCTGTTGCTGACTTGCAGTAGTTACTCTGGGCAATTTTACTTCCTTAGCAGGGAGGGGAAGAAAAAAGACTGTCAAGAACTTGAAAATCGGTGTTTCCAGCCTTTCTAGGACTGGAAGCAAAGCTGTCTGTTTGCTGGAAAGATACGAATCCCTCCATTCTCTTCTACATAAACTGAAAATTCATTTTTAGACTAGACAGACTGCAAGATAATAAATTTTAGAGACTGAATACTATTAAATGCAGTTAATAAACAAATTTTGGTTTTGGAAATTGGGCGTGGAAGTGAAAGAATTAGATAAAAATGATACGGTTTGGATAAAAGAAAAGAACCCTTTTCTGACAGTTGGATTTTTGGGGAAAATGTCATAAGCTTCTGGGGATATTTAGAATGTCTCCAGACATAAAATGGGCAGGGTACGAGTGAAATGGTTGGAAATTCATAGACGGTTTCAAGGCTACGTAAGAAAACAAAGGCACATCACATGGATCTTCACATAGGTGGGATCAGTGTTCCTTTTATTTTTGTTTTAATAGTAGAAGGAGCACTCAGGCTGTGCTTATTTATAATTGTTGATCCTTAACTCTCATCCGTATTCTCTGTATTTACACATGCGTTCCCTCTCATAATGCAGCATAGCTGTTTTCTTTGTCCTTTAACGACTTGTTTCCTTTTCAGTCATGCTTTCCTTCACTTCCTTTTAGCTCTTTCTATTAACTCTAGCCTATTCTAATTCCCTCTGGTTGCTGCTTTTTACCCTGCCTTTCCTTTTCTCGCTGACCCTTAATTCCTTCCATCTTTCTGTTACTCCTTCCTTCCTGCCTCCTACGACTGGGTCAGATGGTTTTGAGTGACCGAGAGTTGGGAATTTTGCATGACGCATGTGGAATAGAGCAGTGCATTTAGATATTTATCCTCAGAAGTCTGTGCTGGTTTCAGGTTTCCTCATTGCTGGCAAATAGCTGCCTTTACAGACTAGGAAGCCTTTGGAATAAGCCCTGAGAAGATGGGGTTCCCTGTGGCACAGTCCTGTTGAAGCCCTCCTGTAGAAGTGGGTGCTGCCCTGCAGCTCTAGAGGGCATGGGGTGGTAGAGTGTGTGCACTCGTGTCATGGTGAAATAGAAATATGAACCAAACTACGTAATCCAGCACCTTACATTTCATCTGGAGTAACTTGATTTAATAAATTAAAACGCCAGTGCTGTAACTCTTAACACTTACATTTCCTTTTTCTGCTTTCTTTACAACGGTACTCCAGCGTTTTTAAAAACGTCCACCAAAAGAAGGAAGGATCACAAAAAACACATGCTTAATTGCACGCAGTTTTTAATATTCCTGGGATCTGTTTTGAAGGGTACATTTGACAGAGAGAAACCCAGCAGCCCCACACTGAATCCTTTGTCCTTCCTGCGGGGTGAAACAGTAGATATCTTACTGTAAGTGTGGCTGGCTGCCAACCCGTGGCGCAGATTCTTTTTTTAATACTGTAAACTGGCAAGAAATCAAGAATTGCTGTTCTTCCTTTTATTTACTTTCCCTTCTGTATTAAAGAGCTCAGTAAATAAGGGAAAGTTAAATGTTGAGTGAAGGTTTCATACTGATTGATCATTGAATAGCACAGAGTTACTGGCTTGGGGGGGGTTTGCCCCCTTTTTTCCATTTCTTTTTGGTTGAAACTGGAAATATCAGTTGCTTCATCTGGAATAGATTATCGCAGGGAGAAGTCTGTGCAGAGTTTGAAATGAGGACAGAGCAGAATGCATCCATCATGCATAGTTTAAAATAATCTGCAAGACTGCTTCTGATTTGATCCTTAGATGTACTTCCTCTCCATTTTTTTCCAAACTTGTGTTAATAATGAGTACTCTGTCTCTAGAAAAGATTTTTTTGTAAAGTGTATACCCAGCCTCTCCCTGTAGGTATTTTCTTATTTGTACAACTAAGCTTCCTGAAATAGCTGCTGAGTTTTTTGTTTTGCTGTTATATATAAAAGTGGTAGAGGGGTGTGGAGTTCCTTCTGCTGCTTCTCAAATCCAAGGCATGCCTTGCAAGCTACTTTGCTTTCGGACTAGAAAGAGAAATGGCATTATTGCTTTTCTGACGATTGTATTGCTCAATTATTGGCAAAATTATCCCCAAGGAAAGTAATTACGTTGATATTAATATTGCGCACATTTTGATCATTTATGTGGAGAGAAATACGCTTCTACATGAATGATATGGGAGGTCAAATCAAATTTAAAAATTACTGTTGCTGTTAGATACAGACTTAATGTGAAAAATTGGCCCACAACAGATTGTTTTAAATCCCAAAGCGTATTGTGGTTCATTCAGAGGTCTGTCTATCTTAGTTAAAACATATTAAGCGTTTAGTAATATCAGTTTATATCTGTTGCTGACTTGATGAACCTACCATATAGGTCATGTATGTATAGCTCAATTAAAGACATTGTTGAAAGAAAATACAAATTCATGTTTTGTTTCTTTTATACTTATTGGCTAATTAGAAGTTAAGGTTTCTGGAAATGATGAGGAGTATTTTTGTTTTTAAAGCAGTGGACTGTGACTGAAGAAATCTGGACTCGATCTGCCAGATTTCTTGAAATAACTCGTTCAGATCATCAGTTGGTCTTTTTTGCTTTCTTTTCTTTTTCTGAGTTCTTAATCTGTAAAATGGAGATAATCCCGTTCCCTTACAAGACAGCAGTATGGTATAGACAAATTCATGAATGTTTGTGGGACAATGCAGTAGCACTTAATGAGTTCAGCAGAAGTATTCACATTAATGATTCTTGTTAAAGCATTATTGAAAAACTGCATTAACTCGAAAGTTGGGGGTATGTTCTTCTAGAAGCAGAGAATATCTGAGGCTTAGTTTCCAATCTGCAATGCCCAAATGAGGGACACAAGAAATATTTGTGCAGGATATTCAGTAGTTTACAAGTTTCCTTCCTTTGGTTCCTTCCTTCCTTTAGTTAGAAAGAAATTTTTCTTTCAGACTCTGCGGGACAAGTCTGGATTTCTGAAGTAAATTATTTTCAGATATAAAAGGAATAGGCACATTTTTGTGGACATTTGTGTAGGTGACTTTGGAACAAAAATTAATGAGTAAATATAGTATTTCAAGACTGTTAAATCTGGGAGATGATCCAAAGAATGGAGAGCAACTTTTCTAAGCAGTAATTTACAAAAAGCTTCCCCTGCAAAAGCACGGATCAGAAAGCATCCCCAGTCTCAACAATAGCCATCAGAAATCTTCCCCTCGTTCTCCCTTTTCTTTGTCTTGAAACTGTATCTTGAGCTCATTCAAGATATGTAGGGGAGATTTCCTGAAGAATGTCAGGTAGCACTATCACAAACTTGTTACCGTTTTAAGGGCGTTGGATAACATGCATAATCATCTTGAATACAGTTTCGGTTTTGCTGCCTTTTCAGTGTAGCGTGCCACAGGGAAAACTCAAATTCATTCTTAAGGATCCCTGACATTAAAGGGAGAAATGAGTAGGTAACAACACTGTTTTCACTGATGTTTCACAGTTTTTTTTGTTGGCAAATGTGTTTATTTATTTTAAGTGTAAGTGACATTAGTTTCGTCCCTATTTTATCACATTAGGGGAAAATGAAGAAATATATGCACGGAATTTGAGTTATAATGTGGCCAAGTGACTTGAGAGGATTCCATTAATACGTGCTTCTCCTTTGGTGCTGTGAGCATATTATCTTGAATAGCTAGCAGATTTCAGTATACATTTTTATAATGCAGGAAGAAGTGCTTGGTATAATATTACAGTGACTTTATTTAACAGAGAACAGTGTATTGCAGTAGCATTTCAGAGTGACTCTTGCCATGTTCAGGTAGTTCTCTTGTGGATCTCAAAAGCTATGTTTTTGTGCTCCTTTAGCTATGTACTTGGAAAAAACAGAAAATGTTTTTATCACTTGCTGCCTACTGACATCCTCAGTTCTTTCAGTAACGATTTTCCTTGGGTGTTGCAGCGGGTGCCAGGAGATTGCAGATCCAGTGTCTGTATGCAGACCTGATACCTCAGAAACTGTCTTCTATCTGACGTACCTGCGAGGCAATTATCATGAGTCAGATGAACCCTCCACCCCAGGTTCCCTGTTATGGGTCAGGCCAGAGCAAGACCTTTTCTGGTCAGGGAGCCAGTCTGTGAATTAATGTCAGTGAGAACTACAGGTGAAATCCCCAGCCATGGCTAGTGTTCAAAATCAGTAGCAAGACTGGTAATGTAAATATCTGCCCCCCCTGGACAAAAATAAGCTGCTTGCACCTTGCTCTTTCTTTAATCTTAACAAGGGTCATTTCTGATTTGTCCAAGTAAAACCAAGAAAATAAGTTGGTGTGTCTTCCTCCTTCCCCTCAGTAAGTTCATGTTTGTCCTCACCAGTAGGTTTTCCACTTTTATTCCCCAGCTCCTTAAAGCAGAGGAAGGATGTCCCACTGATCGTCTCTCTCAGCAGGTCACGGCACAAGCTGCTCTCTGTTTTATCCCCCTGGTGAGGCCATATACCACTCACGTCATTCACTCTTTCCCTTCCTTTGCCAGGTCATGTTTGATTTTCTCCTCTGGAAGAGGGCTTAGAGCAACCACAGTCCCAGCCAGCTCCTTACTCCCTTTCCAGAGCCAGGGACTGCTGGGCAGAGTGGCGCATGCGGCCTCGGGACCTCTCTCGCCTCCCTGGCCACCTCCTCTCCACTGCGGCACCTGCGGCAATATCAGCCACAAAGGGATTTTCTTTATTGCATTAAGCTTGTGAGAGAAGATTTAGTAGGTATGTCGCAGTGCCATTAGCCTCCTGTGACCTAGTGTCGCAGCAAATCCTGTCTTTTGTGGCTGTGAAGAATTTGTTTTGGTGTGAGCAAATTTGTCTTGAAATATTAGAGCCATCTTGTTGGAAACTGTTTTCTCTGCCCACGGTGCCATCTTCTTAATTCTGGTTGACTAGACCTACTGGTGGTATTTGAATCATTACACCAGTCTGGAGTAACATCCCATCTGGTAATGGGAAATTAAAAAATACGACAAATTGAGTTTCCTTAAATCATGTGATGGTGAAATCTTTTCTAACAAACTTTGACACAGGAGCAGAAATTCTGTGGTTTTGGTAGTAATGTTCATAAAAGATGTTTTGGTGCACTTAGTGCAAAGTAACATTTCAACTGTTGGAGGACAACTGCAAAATATATTAAAAAAAAAAAAGGAAGAAAAAAAGCGTTGCCAGATATATAGACAAAAGGAATCTATCGGAGTTCGTTGATGTTTGTCTACAGTGCAAACCCGTTAACGAGTTCTTTCCCTACATGAGCGAGCAGCATCTCGTTACAACACTTTGAAATCTTGAAATAACTTAAAGGCTTTTTCCTTTGATGTAAGTTCACTTTGCGACGCCTTGGTGACAGGGATGTTACTTAATTATTGTCTTTATTACAGGTGTGACCTTGTTTAAACATCTGCAAAATCATCTCGTCTGTGGCACACTGATGCTGCTTGAGTACATGTATCTGTTGTACGTGAGCTGCCTGCATGTCAGGTGTGCTCATCATGAAGAACAGAAAATGTTCTACCATCCTTCAGATCCTAAACAGAGCTCTGCTGAAATGCCGTCGGGAAAGATTGAAGAGTCTGAGCCTAGCTTGGGAAAAAAGTGAACAAAATAGGATTTTTAGGTGAGACACAGGTAGTATTTGACGGTGCAAATAAAAAAAAAGAGATCTAAACCAGCAGGTTAGCCTCCTGCTGAATTCCAGGTGACACAATGACTAGAAGTTACTTGGTCTGGGTCTTTTGGTGTGTGAATCCCTATTTCCTCTATCACTGTAGAGTCTCTTTTCTGTCATCATGCCCAGGGTATTGGATTCCACACAAATGTACAGGAGATGTTTCTAGTTTCTTGGGAAGAATCATTGAAGAAGGGGTATCAGTGTCTCTGTTAGATGGGTACACCGCGGCAAGTCCTGCTGCCCAGTATTTGCGGTCTGAGGTCTAGTTACTGCCTTTGCTTTAGGGTGTTCAAATATGTTTTCACAGGTGAGCATCAGGGGGCTAGAGTCAATCCCGGAGCAGGTGCATGCTCACTCCACCTGGCTGAAAATAATTCCTTTTGACCCCATGAATCTTCATTTATCTTAGGCAGAGATGGAGACTCGCTCTGGCCGCGTGCTGAGGAAGGTGACTCATGCGTTCCAGCTGCTATTCCAAAGACCTTGCATAGACTTGACATGCAGTGGCTATTAGATCAAATGTGGACCCTGAGTGGAAGGATGTACAGCTAAGATGAACTTTCATTGCCAGGATCAGGAAGGACCCATTCCCAGCATTTTTTCTGCTAGCAAATGTAAAAAGCTTTCCACGTAGAGTGGTAATTTTGGGGGATCTTACTCTGAAGTTTTCGTTCTCGTTGCACATTGCTTAGGAAGAATAAGCACATAACTTTAGGCTATGGATAATTTTTGGTGGAATTTGATGTTGTTTAATTACGATAATCAAAGGGTCAAATAATTTCATGAATTGCTAGATATTGTTTCATCTTTAGTACAGTGAACATGGTCCCTGGGGTTGAAGAACAGTGATGGTTACGATTTTTTTTACCATCTGGCACTGTGACAAAAATACCCTATCTTGTGTTGCTCTAGCATGATGAAAAAATAGATAAATAGGATTTATGAGTTTTCTTTACAAGTCTTTTCCACAGGGCAATTGATTTTATTTTAGCCTGTACAAGACAGACCAAGATAAGAAAAAAAAAATTGTATTTCTCTCTCTCACTTTCCCAGATACAGTGTAAATGAAACAAGACTGATAAGTACTTATAGATCTTTAAAATACCCTAACAGTTTTTATTTGGCTTTCTGAGAGAAGATCCTGGTCCTGTATTGTTAGTTACTTCTGCAGAAGAAAATAGTAATTTTGAATGCCCTTAGGCCCCATTATGCAGAACTTTAGAATATTTCATTACAGGCACCTTGCACAAGGCTTTTTGGGATGGGAACCTTTCTTTTTAATTAGGTTGCCGATAAAACAAAGGTTCAACTCTGTCATGTTAATCTGTTGCAAGTTTCTGCAGTGACTTTTCCCATCAATTTTATATTCTCTATCAAGGTCAAAAGCGTCACTGTTCTTCGAAAATGAACACATGACCTTTTGTTTAAGGAAGTATTAGTCTGCTTTGGAATAGACTTATATAAAAGATTAAATTGATAGAATAAGTAACTGAAGGTAAATCAAAAGGCTTCTTATACATGAAAGTGAAGAAGTTCCATTTAGTACTCAGCTGAGGTTTTCCACGTTGAGTGATTAGACAAATGCAAAATTAAGTAACAGAAGTCAGGATCAGATGCATTTTGAGGGTTGGTTGTTTGTTAAGTGTATTGTTCTTTCTAGGAGAATATGCTTTTGGTAAATACCAGGTCTGGCTATAAACTGCAGAATGGGCTTGTCATCTTACTTAAAAGGTGCCTTCATATTAAGGGCAATAGAATATAATTAAAATAGTGTTTGCCATGAAGGGAAATGCAATGTAATGATGTGTTTCAGTACTTTGTAAGAGTCAAGCTGTTGCGATGAGAAAATGTCAATAAACTTTCTAATATAAAAATATATTTTGCAAGCCTATAACCTTTTTCAGCGTCTATCACTTGGAATTACATACTGTTTGTCTTCTTGGAAGGAGGCATGGATGTCTGCAGTAATTTTCAAAATACAGATAGAATTATTTCTCATTATAAGAAAGGTACCACTTGTATTTTTTAGCGTATAAATGGTTAAAAGCTGGTATCGGTATATTAGTCATTACAGATCAGTGTGTATGTGTATTTGTGGGGTGAAAAATAGTTCTGTGCTGCACTAAAGGTATAAAAGTTTAAAAACTGCTGAAATAGGCGTGCAGTAGAAAGTTTCCTCATGTCTATAGCTTTATGCTTAAAGGCCTAGTTCTGTAGGTGTACCTGGAGAGCATTAAGCAGAGTGGGATGTAACCAGGAGGATGCTTCAGGACCAATCCCATCGCAAGACCCGGTTCAGCCTCGGTCAGCCTCTGGGGCATGGAACATTGTGGCGGGCGTCTGCTGGATTCAGAAGGGTCACTCATTCAGGAGAGTGGTCAGACTCTCAGGGCAAGTGTTTGTTTTGTTGGGCACAGGTGTTATCTGCATGAATGTTTTGGTGTGGGTCCAGAGTGCACTTCGGAAGCAAGCCCGTGCATTGTCCCTGCTCCTGCAGAGGTGTGCATGTTGCCGAATGGGCTCAGAGTGTGCAGATGGGTTTCTTTTTGCGCGCCGCTAAACCAAAAGGTGTTTCCAACTCAGTGATACCCATTCAGTCAGTGGGACCGGAATGGCTCTAGCTGAAAGTGAAACCATCCGAACAAAACGTGGACACTGGGTCCTCGCTAACATGTGTTTTGCCCCCTAGACTGTCTCCTGTGGAGCTGGACTACTGGACGTTGTCATGACCTGCCCTGTCTTGGGCAGTGACCTGTAGCAGATGCCTAGGGAAGAAGGTAAAAGGCAAGCACGTAGTAGTGCTTTCCCAGTATATTTTCCCAGCTTTCAGCAATCTGCATCTCACAAACTTCCTGAAACAGAGATGGTATCTTGAGTTTAATAGCTCAGATGGTATCTTGAGTTTAATAGCTCTTGATAGATTTTTCATCCATTAGTTTGTCTGATTGTTTTTAAAACCGTGTGCATTTTTATCATCTGCAATATCCTGTGCAGTGAGTTCTACAGTAGAACAATATATGTGTTAAGAAGTACCTCCTTTTGTTTGTTTTGAATTTGCTACCTGATAATTTCATTTGATGCTCCTTTGGTCTTATCTTGTAAGACACAAATGATTCCTTCTCCATTGCCTTTATGCTCCTCCATTTATCACAGATCTCTTTGATACCACCTTGATCATTTGTCTTCCAGGCTGGAAAATCCATGTCTATTTAGTTCCTTGAACAGAACCCATTTCCTACCTTTGATCACACTTGTTCTTGTCTCTGCCTTTCCTAGTTCTGTTACGTCTTTTTTGAGACCGGAGGACTGCATGCAAGCTAGAAAACATATTCAGCTTACGGTGTCTGTCATTTAAATGCTAGCTTAATAGTGTGTTCTGTGGTGGTCTACACTCCTGATAATTTTTAACAGTATTTGATTTCTGTGACTGCTGCTGAAACTAAACCAGCATTTTCTTAAATATGTCCCTAATGAGTGCAAGATCTTTTCCTGTAGTGATGACAGCTCACCCAGAGCCCACATTGTATACATAGGGTTGGGGCTGTTTTCATCCCCACCCATCCTCCCTACCACTCCCTTTATACCTGTTCTTCATACCTGTCAACACTGAGTTTTGACTTCCATTTTACTGTCTGGTCCTTTGCTATGTGAGATCGCTTGCCATTCTCTCAGTCAGCCTTCATTTGTTTTGCTGTGAGTGACTTAGTGTCAGTAGGGTACTCTTTCTGCACACTGTTCTTCCCCCTTTTCCAATCCTTTTATTCAGTTATGTCCTACAAAACTCCTGTAAAACACCGATACTGACCTGTTTTCATAGAGAAACTGAATATTTAATACCATCTTTTATTTCCCATCTTTTAACAAGTTATTTATTTGTTTGGAGATCAAACTAGTTGATTGATCCGATCATGTTTGTCCTCACATTCATTGATTCCCTGGCAATGCTAACATATTTATGAGGCAATTGTGCAAATGCCATGTTGACTCTTCCCCAGCATGCTCTATCTAGCTCTGTGTTCAAAGACTTCTGTTCTTTGTAACAGTTCCTATCAATTTGCTCCATGTGTATGTCAAATTAATTGTTGTGTGGTCTTCTGAATCCACCTGAGAGCCCTATTAGGAGATTGGCACTGTGGTTGCTGTCTCACATTTTTCTGGTACCGAGGTGGGTTTAAATAAGATTAATATGATCAGTAATAGCTCAGCTATGCGTACATGAGTTCCTGCAGAAGTTGAGGGAACACCACCTCATGCTTGTGATCTGTTACCATTTATTTTGCCCATATTTCTCCTCTGACCTTTATCACTGACGCTTAATTTTCAGGATGATTCTCAACCCACCAAAAAAAAAAAAAAAAAGATTCCAGTCAGGGGATCATCTATCTAACTTCTTCCATAGTCAGCACAGAAGCAAAAAAATCATTCAGTTTTGTTGTTGTTTGGGGCTTTTTGGTTTGGTTTGGTTCTGTTTCTGCTTCAGCTGTTTCTGCCCTGTACACAAATTCATACACAGATCCATGCCACGGTTTCTCTTCAGACAGAGATAGGTTAGATTATCCAGAGACAGAGTGGATAGACTCTGCTCCTTTAGGACAGTCCATCAGCTTTCTGTTCCCTTTAACCCTAGGCAGCAAGAAGGGACCAGAGCAGAGCTCAGAGTGGAGTCTGCAAGTGAACCTCCTTCGAGAATGCACTGATGAGTTGGAGGACCTTCAAAAACTTGAGTTGTGTGGGCTTTTTTTGATGTTCGTGTTGTTTGTTTTGAGTGTGTTTTTTTGGGGGGGTTGTGTTTAGTTGGGTTTTTGGAGTGGTTCTTTTTGGTTTTAGGGGGGTGCTTTTTGTTTTTAATTCTCTTTAATATTTCCTTTAAAGACAGCTAGGAAACTAAACATGGCAGTTATCTCAGTGCAACATTAGGATTTCGTAATTAAAGTCACAATGGCAGGAAATGCAGAAGTTTAGGTTTCAGTAGCAATATTAGCTACATATGGACTGTTTTCACTTCCTGCTTTTCATAATCAATTCTTATTTACGTACTTTGTGACCTACATTTATAGCGGTGCAACTGGTGAAACCTGATGATTTTTATCCTGATTTTTAGGTAAAGAATTCAGGCGAGAGAAGTTTAAGAGATTTTCTGTGTTTTCTGTATGAAGCTTACAGAGCTTGGAAGTGAAAGCAGGCTTTCTGAGTCCTGTCCTATGGTTAACATACTTGTTTTTATTTCCCATAGTATTAGTTACTTTGCTGAGATTCTTGGTAAGAGACCTTCCTGTAAGCAGTGGAGAGTGAACAGGAGAATAAGGGTGTTAGGATCATGAGTGACTCTCCAAGCAAGAGACGTAGAGGTAGGAGAAGGGGGAGATACTGTGAGCTCCCTGGCAGATGAGGGTGTGGGCATGTCCTGAGAGAGGATGAAGCTATCTGTAGGGAGACAGCAGGTGACTCACAGATACTTACGTGGAGCTTTGTTTATCAAGGGGACCAGGAAAAATGAGTTGTCATATTATGCACAACTTGAAATGCACAAGGTCATTTCAAACTATGCTAGTAAGTTAGAGATCATATACTGCAGGAAAGCAGTATATGAAACCCTTTAACGTGCCCTGTATGTTAAAGCACTAGGCATGAACAAAAAGGGAGGGAAAATGAACGGGTTTGAAGCACATTTTTGGTTTTGTTTTCGATTAGTTCAGGTAGAGGAGGCTCACTGGGAATCTGCGTGATGGAAATTTGAGTTGTATTGCTCTCCACTAACACAGGTGACAGGGCACAAGAACCTGAAAATGGGGAAATTTGTAGCAAACTCAGGGCTGAAGAGTGTGGCAGAGGATCAATTGAAGACTGGCTTTGAGGCTGAAATCTTGAAGTTCAGGGACTACGCAAGAACTAGGGTTAAATTCAGCAAAACCTCTAGAATTTGTCAGAACTGGACACAAGAGGCAATAATTTGAGAAACTGAAGTTACAGGTTGCAGAGCGGGGCACTGGCGGATACTTGCAAGGAGGGTGCTTGCGCAACGGGCATGAATGTACTTGCCAGCCTGGACAAGAGAAGTGCTGGTCCTTCAGGAGATGCTTGCAGATCTGCACAGCCATTTGAAGTCTCAGAGACTAATTGAACATTTTAATTTTTGTTTAGTTAATAGGTATTTGCAGTTTCTGCACTGTATCAATGTTGATGGTTAGTTACTTGTACATTTCATTAGGAAAGCAAAATGAGACTGTGCCTGTAAGGTCCTTGGCATGAGCTGGTTGGTGTTGGCTATCATGCTGTGCAGGAGTCAGTATATTAATGAAAAAATCAGATATTAAATGAAGCCAAAGTACACGAGAGTTCTGAACTTTGAATGACTCTGACTAACTCCATGCTACCTTTGCCCTCTTCTGTCTTAATATATTGTTAATACTGTGTGAGGTTCTGTTGTGGCTGGGCTATTCGAATTGCCGTGAGATTATTTTTTTTCAAGTTGTCCCATATTCATAACTCAGCAGTGAGTAAATGGTCCATAGAGCCATTCTTCTTCTGTCTTCCGTCATTTTCAAGTAATCTCAAGTGTGACTCCTTTATAATATGAATGGTGTGTATTTCCAGTTGTGATTTAATGGTTTGGATAGTGGCTAAGGTAAGGAGCTGAAGGACTCAGGTTGATGATCTAATCTTTCAGCCCACCGGCCTGTCTGAAGTTTAAACTGGTCACTGCTCGTACACTTACCTAGAATATTTCTTGGTACTTCAAAATTTTTCATATCAAGCATGGGGTGAATTTAATAATGAATCAAATGGAAATTTATATTATTTGAAAGAATTTGCTCGTACCTTTGTAAGATAAATGTGTTCTCTGATTTTCACTGTACTGATGCCTCCCTTGTTCACTTCACAACTTCAGAGAATTTTTGCAGTGAAGACCAGGCATAGCATTTGATAGGAAAAAAAAAAAAAAGTTTGTTTATGACCAGAGTTTGCATCTGATTGATTGTGCCGAGCCTCTCAGTGCACTAAAACTGTTGTATGGCATGTGTCACAAATACAATATTTTAGTGACATTGCTTTTCATCATTGTTGAGAAACAGTGATGTTTCTCTTTGGGTGTGAGCCACAGTGCACAGATTTGTGGAATGAGTGTTTATAAACTCTTGAGTTTTCAGGTACTTGTGAGTTTTTTTTTTTTTGTTGTTCTTGTTTATTTTTCCAGAGTTGACTGAACTGAGTTGATTTAACTCTGCATATAACATGCCAATGTTTTGGGAGGTATATTAAAGGTCTGCATTCATCCCACGGGTGGATTTTTGGACTAAACTGCAGCATACAAGTTAGCAATGCAGCTGCTGTGGTCTCTGTCTGTAATCTGTGGAAGCGGGGAGGTACTGCCAGAGGGTAATTTGCAGGTGCCTTTGTTTCTGTTTTCAATGCACAGATACTGAATAAGAGAGCAAATCCCTTCCCTTCTTTTTTGATTCTGAAGTACTGTCATCTGTGCAGCAGTGGGGTTTGGCATCCTACCTCCGGAGAGGTTTGCTCAGTCACAGCCTGGTGTGTGTAGGATGCTGTTCTCATACTGTTGTTTTTTCTTGTTAGAGCTTTGATAGTGCGACTGTCAGGTTGGCGTCTTGCTCTGTTTTATATCTACAACCAGCAGAGCTTCATTTTTGCATCCCTGTCGTGTACTAATGAACTGAGTCTTGATTTCTGCTGTGGCTCCTTGAAATCTAAGTGCCAAATTTGTTTCCACACAAAGCTCCTTCACTCAAGATGTGAAGTAGATTCAGATGTGCTAGAATATACACTTTGTAAAGTTTGTCTTTTGCTGCTTTCTGGCTGCTGATGGAAAGATTTTGTTGCGAGCCACTTTCTGGCTATGTGATCTTCCTCCACACAGAGGTTTGTAAGAGCAATAGAGTGGCTCTTCATCACCAGTAAATATTCTCAGTAGTATGTGGCACTTGGAAGCTTCAAACACTAATAAAATAAAATCTTCAGAAAGATGCGAACATAAAGAGGGATGTTAATTTCCAAATAATTTTGCACTCATATTAGTTTGGAAATAGTAATTTTCAGGAGCAATGTCTCTACTAATTGAATATAGTGGATTGTTTTGTTTGCAGTGTGCATTGCTAACCTGGCCATATGACATTTGTAATTTGTCTGGACTTCTGCAATTTCACTGCTCTTTCTAAAATTGAACACCAAGAACACACTGAAAGAATCTGCAAATAGCCTCGCTGTTATCAGTGGCAGTCTATGATGCTTTTGGAACTAGCAGTGGAAGGGATGACATGGTTTAAGGTCAGCGTTTTGGATAAGCGTTGTTAGAAGAGTTGGGCTGCAGAGCGTGGGAAGACATTTGAGAGTTGGGCAGCTGAAGATCCCTTTCAGGGGCTATGTCATCAGTGCTGCTTCAACACTTCACTGGAAACCTACTGCTGATCTTTTTGGATGTAGCAGATTGCCTCATTTTGGCTCCTTACACATAAACTATTTATGTTTGCTTTAGCTAAATTAGCAGGTGAATTTAGCGAAACCATTTTTTGTCACCCACCACTTAGACATACTTTCACTTAATCAAGAAATGCATGTTTGCTTATGCTGCCTGTGCTACTTACGATAGCAGACAGCCTGGATACCCAGGTTTCTATCTAAGTTTCTGTAATTATTTATAATTTTATGAAAATGAAACAGTAAGAGAGGGCTAGTCTTGGATAATATAGTCAGTCCATTGGACAAAGGAACCTGCCATGAGGCAAATTATTCAGCTGTTGGATGGAGAACTGTGGTTTCTCAGAAAACTTCCTAGATCTCAGTGCCAGGGGTGGGAATGATTATTGTATAATGAAAGTGCAAAAATTTGCCTGTTGACTTGTAACTGATGAGGTTTTAATGTAGCCCTTTGACAGGCAGAGGGGCAGAAAGCTTTGTAATTTAAAAAATGCAATTTCATCAGTTTTTTATAAAATGGATGACAGGACATGGTTGCTTCTAGCAGGAGAGGGCTGGGCTTGATTACCTGAAAGGTCCCACCTAACCGTATGTCTTATGTTTCTGGCTAGAGGAGAAAGATGACCTTGCCTGTGTGAAGGAGGTTGGTATTGTCAACAGAGAGTCTTATAACTGATGAGAGCTAATGAGAGGAGGGCTTTTCTTTGGGGAGAAAAATGGAAAGTTTTTCCACAGTTCCCTATCTGCTCCATATTAAAGTACACTTAATACAAGTAAAAAAATTTTCATGATTTGATGGGGAAAAATGATTTTTCAAAAAATATATAAAGGCTATTTTCCATGCAGTTATCCAAATATTCTGCCTATATTAGTTTGTAACTCATAGTCACAGTCAGTCGCCAGCTGAGAAAGACTTGCCAATGCAGAGGAGGAGCACTGAAGTGCTAAAAGAAATTTGAACCAGGTAATAGCCAGTGGAAATAAAGCTTAGCTGTGCCTTACTTTACATAAATAAGAGTTTGGGGCTTTTAAAATATGTGTTTCTATCTTGTTTATTTTCCAAGGATTTGTATTTGCTCCTGGATTTTGTTCTCCTGTAGGTCAGTGAAAGAGGCGGTGAACTTTGAAAGTTTGTTAGAAGTGGTATTATTAGGTTTGCGTTTCTTTATTCAGAAGTAAATCTCAGTGGGAAAAATGTTGCTTCTACTGTAATAGTGATATTCCCCACAAATAGAAATTTTGTTACTGACCTTAAGGGACTTTGATTTTATTCATTAGCTTATTATTCTTCACACATTTATTTTTCATTTCATTTACAGGGACCAGTTAGGTGCTGTATTTTGCCTTGAAATTAAAAAAAAAGTTTGCGTGCTT
Organism: Opisthocomus hoazin; assembly: GCF_030867145.1. Lineage (NCBI taxonomy): Eukaryota > Metazoa > Chordata > Aves > Opisthocomiformes > Opisthocomidae > Opisthocomus > Opisthocomus hoazin. The sequence continues at coordinate 47,007,142 of NC_134418.1, read as the reverse complement.
TAGGTGGCGCTTTGGGGTTTTTTTTGTATTATGTGTATCCCTACATATTCATACATGTTTTATAGTAATTTTGATAATTTTTGCAATAAAACATAAAAAAGCACATTTCAAACTATATAAGACAGTAATGCATTTAAGAGTAATGAATAAACAGTCTGTGTTCATCAAGTAAAGGGAGCAATATATGATGTGATACTGCTGTGTATGTAAAAGATGTCGTAAAACTTTTAAGAGATATTTGCACTATTTTGATTTCAGTGGAAGGTCAAAGGAGTTTTAAAAGAAAAAGTCCATAGTATTTACCAAAATGTTGATCTTAATAATGAAATGCATTTGTATAGTTTTTAATATCCATTCTTTATGCCACTGAATATTATATATTTAAAAGTATAAAATACAAATAAATGCATAAATACAGTGCACAATCAAAATGGTAGGCAATGTTGCTATTCTGGATAGACTAAGAAAATGTTTACATCCTCCAGTTGCCCACCATCACCAAAAAAGATGAAAACATGTTGTCTGAGTCCTTGTACTTTAGCTGCTAATTTAACATTTTCAATTAGAATAAAAGTGCATAACAGTGAATGTAAGAACTTTGAAAGTTTTTGCCAAGAAAAGGAACACCACATAATGGTTAATGAGATTATAGCTAAAATGTTAGTTCGTAGTGCTCTTTATATTATATAATCTCAGATATCCCTTGATAAGAGAAAAAAAATAACTACAGCTTTGGTCCTTATCATTTCAGTAAAAGCTTTTTAACAGAATCTGACTTTTTTTCTTCACATAGCAGAGCGAGTTTTGGATATACTTGGAGAGAAAGCTTAGGATATACTTGGAGACTGATTCATTTTTCATGGCAAAAGCTAAAGCTGAAATAAATATTTTGAAAAGTAAAGGACTAACCACCATTCTTGAGTTATGTATGAGTTATTTCAGGGTACATCGGTTTATTTGTAGTTCAGGTTTTGCTGTGTAGTTGAGTCTTGTCTCTTCTAAATCATGTTCACTCTTACTTACTAGCTGTGATGAAAGCCATAAAAGTTCAATATACTTCCACATGAGAACTTGCTGGCAAAATAATAGTGGTCTTTGGCCGAAATCTGAGTCCCAGCTGTTAAGTCATGTTTAAACTCATCAGAGGAAAAAAATGGAGGTCAGTCATCAAAACACGAAGAACCCATATGTTACATTGTTAGTTGCTTGTGTTTTAATTTCCTGAAGTAGGCACGTGTTTTTGGAAGGATTGGCTTCTTAAGATCTGCTCTTAAAACTTATTCAGCAATAGAAAGATGTAGAAAGACACTGAGCATGTTTTGTTTTATGGCTGTATTAAATAATTAACTTGCAAAGAAAATCACGGCGATAAAAGACCAACATTTGCACATCATTTGGTCGCCATAGATATCTGTTAGGCATACAGGTACTGCTGCTTTTCTGGCTAATATTCCCAATTTGCTTTTCAAAATGTAATTTAAATATTCCAGGAGTATTTAATTTTTCATGCAGTTTTCTCTGTCTGATCCCATGGGATATGATGTAGAACCGCTAGTAAAGTTTGTTTTTGTAGGCTTGGGGGGGAGGGGTAGGTGGGGGCAAGTTGCGTTTCCTTAGACATTGTTAACTATGTGTTTAAATGTTGAAGCTGAGCCAAGAAATTCCACCTCATAATTACATTTGTGGTTTAGTGGCAGAACATAATACCACTGCCTTTAATAGCAGATATGGGAGAATGGACAAAAAAAATTTCTAGGAAGTCTGTGAAGCACAGACCTCAGGGATAAAGACCTGATTTGCAATATGAAAATCACATTCCTAAATTTATTTTCAGTGCTTACGGGAGATAATAGAACAAATGGTTGATTAATAAAGTAATTCTATGAAAGGTAGTTTGAAATATCTTAATTCTGAATTACAAAGTAATGTGTTAATTTAAGAAGAATGAGAAGGAGGACTCGTTACAGTAGGTCAAGTTGTTGACTTTCGGATTAGTTCTTTTCTGTTCAGACAAAGTAGCATCATTGCAAATACTGGAATACATATGTTCAGAGCAGTACTCTTGAAGCTCTTCTACTATATGTTGAAACAAGGATTATTTTTTCTTTATTTCTTTGTATTTAATTTGTGGACATTTTAATCCATTACGTTCTGTGTCTGTAGCATAGCAGCCATAGGGAATGCAAAATGGCAAGCCACCAAAAGGAGGAGTTTTCCTGCATTTAATGTGTAAGCAGCTGCCACGCTGCATTTAGTAGGAGTACCCTGACTTTGAAATGAAGGGCTGGAGCTTGGGTCTGGTAGCAGCCATGGGGAGGGTGCTGTAGTAGAGGAGGAGCTCCCAGAGGTGAAGTGATCTGACTCACCTGAGTGAGTCAGAGTTCTTCCCTGGCTTTTTCTGGGGCCAGCAAAGATAATACATACGCAATAAAATATAGAGAGCTGTACGAAAGCAAGAACTTATATAATCCCTCGGTATATATTGGTTGCACAAGTTGACTCGTCATGGATGGAGCAGCTCCTCGGCACCAGGAAGAAGGAATTAGCAGCTACTCCATTCCTAGTTCTACAAACCAAAACTAGAGTAGCCCTACTTACAAATGAGAAGGGTCTTTTCGTCCCAGCATGTTCCTGTGCCAAGAGCCCAAGATACAGCAGGAACCTAATGTTCATGGAAAGAGCAGAAGCCTAGTTATGTTCACAGACGTGTTTTTCTGGGCCTGTCTGAGTTCATCTCAGGTAGGACAAGTCCCTCTTCTGCACAGGGCGTTAGAAAGTATCAATTAGAAAGTAAATTTTCATGGACCTGTGCTAGTGTTATTTCTATTGACATGTGATTAAAGAAATCATTCTTCACATAAGTTTCTATCAGTATTAATAAAAAAAGAAGGAGGAATTTAATGCTATCGCAAGTTGGTTAACGTTTTTAGGATTATGTTGTTCTGTATTTGCCCACCTCAGGCAGGTAAATGTTGATTTAATTTTATGTTGATTCAGCAACAGTCTTCATCACCATTGTAGCCAAGGGTGAATTCATAAGATCTAGATTTTCAAGGTAGCCAGACACCTGCAGATAACAACAGTCTCCTGGTCAATTTTTTTTTAAAGTATATAAGCAGAGTAGATGGGCTCATTAGTGGTTAGACATCTAGCCCACTTAGACTTTTTTTATTCCCTATGTATGGATTTTGCGGTTTTGAAAAAACTTGAAAATCCAGCCCTAGAGGCCCCGTAGAAGCACATGAAACTTTCTAGCCAATATTTGTTACATACTTCACTTTCCATAAGGAGCAGCATCTGTAGGTCCCAAACTATTTGGCCTTGTTTTGGGAGGTAGGCTAGAATAATCTCTCTCCATGTGAAGTGGATATTGTAATATCAGAATGAATTTAGTTGGGAAAGCACAAGTCGCTACTGAATTTGAGACATAGTTTACCCCAGTCTAGGCTTAATTCAGCATGTAATTAAACACATTTGTAACTTTAAGCATATGAATAGTGCTAATTAAGTTAATGGGTCTCAGTGCAGTTGCATGATTTTGCCTGCCTGAAACGGACTGTAGGATTAGGACCTTGGTTTAAAGATTGTGCTTCACAGAGTGCCAGAGTTCATCCCTGTTCTTATTAGAAATGTGAGCCTATGGTAACATCTTAGAATCGTTAAATATTCCTGCTACAGAAAAAGATAAATGTGAGTTTGTTGTAGCTTTTCTGAAAACTTTTACGTCTTTGTTTATACAGCGGGTTAGGAAAACAGCACTGGTGAGTAATAATGAATGTATTTTTGTGGTTTCAAGTCTGCCACATCAATGTTCTCCAAATGAATTTGGTTTGCTGTAGACACTGCATATAGTAAACTTTTTCTGAGGCAATATTTAAATGCACTTCCCTGGCAGCACAGAAATATAAATAAACATGCGATGTTAACTTCTAATATTGTTAATCTGAGTGAACTTCAAAAGTAGCTTAAAAAAATGGTAGAGTTATTTTTGTTGGATTTCAAAGCAGATGTGCTGTACAGATAGCAATGTTTTATCAATCGCACAATGAAAATAGAAGTAGAAGCAGCGTTTGTGAAAAGCCTTGTAGAATTTTGCATTGATGTGCTAATCCATTCAGATTTTATTGTTAACATCTGTACTGATTGACAGATTTACTATGTTAGGGGCCCTTGAGACAAATACTGTTTACATTTGTGTAAATTAATTTTTTGATAAAAACTTTTTAGAATGTAGGAAATTGGCCAGTTAAGCTATTAATAAAAGTAAATTAATATTATAATAATATATAATATAAATGTGAGAAGATTGTATTAGTGCTAATTATTAGTAGTACTAAGATAATATTCCTGATAAACATCATTGCATTGTTTAGCTAGGGCTTCTGGATTTATGAAATGATAAACATATTTGTGAAGAGCAAGGAAGAGTGCATTATAAATTAATTAGCTGATCATGACCTTCCTACATTTCAATGGGCTGCATAAATTTGCTGTTTACATCTGTGTCTTTGCTGCTGGTACAGTTTTCCTGGTGTATCGGGGAGCTTGTGGCAAACTGTTCTGATGGAATTTCCCTACACATGGTGGCAGTGTGCAAGATCTCACAACACAGAAACAATACTTGCTCTATTTGCTTTCTGTTTGATAAGCCACAGTATGAAGAAGCGGCCTTTTTTTGTTGTTGTTTTGGGGTTGGTATTTTTGTGTTCGTGCTAGCTGATGAATAAGGTGACTGTTGTCTGTGTGTGTAGCATGCAGATAGAACTCTACGGTCACACTTAACAGAGGTTGTTTATATGTCGTTGTGATGCTGCTTCTTAGCAGTGTTACCTGACCAACTAAGTTAGGCTTAAAGTGATTAACTTTGTAAACATTTCAAGTTTATGTTTTCTTGACAAGTGCATGCAATCCTCAAGTCTCCTTAGAAATTACCCAGTACTGATAGTCACACACACTGAGTAGAATGCAGAAATTCAGCGCGGTTGTTTTGCAGATAGGGCATTGGGTTCACAACATTTGTAATGCATTAAAAAAAAGTGCTTAACTGAACATAATTAATGGTAAAAGATGTCAAAATTTTTCTTTCCACTGAGACCAAATATTTTCCTGTCTTTCTCTACCACTTTTGGCAGTCTCGAAAGACCTACCTTACTGGCATTTTTAAATAAAGCAAAAGTGTTCAGCTAGTGGAGAAAATGCTAATTTATGCTACTGATGCTTTAGATAGCAAAGGGTTCTCTCTTCCAAAAGGTTACATTTATCAAAATCCTTAAGACCTCGAGATGTGTTTGTATTGCTGGCCAGGGTGGGGGGACACTGGGAGGGTGCTGTGTGGCGGTCACCAGCCGTGTCCCTGGGAAGGCGCTGCATCGGGCAGCGTAGGGCAGGGGGACCGCGCGCCCCCCCGGCCGTCTCCCTCCCAGCAAAGCTGCGGCGGGCCAGCAATAACTGCCTGTAACACAGCAGCAAGTGATCCAGAAACTGGGGGGGGGGTTCATAAACGGTTCTAACAGTTACAGTGGAGTTTCTGCCTTTTTACTTTCTTTTCTATTGCTAAAAGTCTAGCAATGGCTACATATTAACAAAATAAGCTCTTTAAAGAGAAAATGACCATGGCAAGATTAAAACACTAAAGGCTTGTCCCGTGATATATGCTCAGCCTTCTGATTTCAGCTGACACCTCCCTTTAACAGATGTATTCTAACACAAGCTATCCAGCCAAGAAGTGTTGTGGGTTTTGCAGTAGGACTTGTTTATTTGATTTGATTTGATTTGATTTGATTTTACTTTATTTTACTTTATTTTACTTTATTTTACTTTATTTTACTTTATTTTACTTTATTTTAAATTTTTTTATTTATTTTTTAATAGATAAATGAATCTATTTGTGCATATGTATAAGCATATACACGTGCCTTTTCTCAGAAATCTTTATTGTGGCATTGTGAGAGGGCTGTCTGCATCGGATTGAAATACAGAAATAAAATGTCTGAACAGTGGAGGTTGGTCTCGGTGAGAATATCTACAGAGTAATCATGTGTGCTGTCTACATTGCATTTCCTGTGGTCTTCTGTTGTTAAATTATTATCTCTGTCACATCATTTAGAAGTACCAATTGCTTTTGTATGGTAATATGGAAAAGAATCATAGTTAAATAAAATGCTTCTTTGGAGCTTACTTTTGGAAATTCATGACTGTGTTATTCCTGGGGAAGTTTGAGATGTTTTCTTAGGTATTTTTATTTTTCTCCTTTTCTGCACTGTTGAACATCTCAGTAGCTTCCTGCTCTCACACCCTCTTTTTCAACCTGATAAAGCTGTAGATCCTTCCTCCTTCCACACACCCTTGTGTTTCAGGCTGCTGAATAATTGACTGTCGTGCAAATGTTTTTGTTTGCCATACTCATAAGAGTCTTTCAGACAGAAGCTGTGTCAGAAGACCCCCAGTTTCTAGAGGGACACAGGGAGCCTGGCTGTTTCTCCCTTACGCCCAGCAGATCTGAGCACTGGGATCGCAATAAGGTTGAGAAGGAGCTCGGTAATCTGAACTTTTCTTTCTGTGCTTTCTTTAAAATACGTTTTTCTTGACCTTTTGACTTCTCTTAGTTCTGTGCTAGCTGACTGTATGGCTGTGGTAGTTAACTTCTTGAAGACTGAGCATCTTGAAAGTAGGACGTCCCTTGCTTCTGGACAGAACGCTTCGTGTATGTGAAGGAGCAGTATAATTAAATCCTGCTCTGAGTTCAGTATTGAGAATTACTGAAATAGCCAGCACCAACTTTGAAAATTACTTTGTGTCCTAAAATATTTAGCTGTAGGAGTTCATCAGCCAACTGGTCTTGCCTACTGGTGTATTTTAAATCATTTGGCCTGAGATCCAACATCTTTGTTGTGCTGTAGAAAGTTATTCTGTAAGCGTTTGATTACTTTCTTCAGCAAGATTGCATGCTTTGCAATGGTTGAGCAGATACAAAGTACATAACAGATACTTAGTTGCCTAGAAGCTTACAGAAGGTTTAATAAACTACCGAAAATTCAACAGTGAAATAAATAACTGGAAACATTGCATTTTGGTGCACCTGTTGTATTTGAGCATAAAGTTACTGTTTTGAAGAGTTTATGTCTGTAATTTAAATTGCAATATGTAAAATTGTTCTCTATTAAAAACAGTGCATTCTCCCAAATTGGGCACGTTACGCCAGAACTTTGACTAAGCTGTAATTCACAGCTATCCTCAAAAACTGTGTCATAAGAAGTTGTAAAAAAGTATCCTACGGAAGTTTCATTTGGCAAGCAGAAATAGCTCAGCTGCATTAAAATTTATTTCTAAGTTGTTACTAAAATGTATGTGTATGCCTATGTGTTTGCAGCATATGCTGTAGTTCAACTGTATTTTTAGGAGCCATGTAACTGTTTCTTTCTGTACTTTGCCAGATGAATTATTTTCTATTTGAAAACTGTTGTGCTTGCATTCACCCCAAGAAAGGAATTATTTTGAGAAGGTGGAGAAAAATATGTTTAAGCATTCTGTGAAAAAGATAATCAATATGAGTTCTTAATGGTTGTAATTAAAAGTTTCAAGGAAAAAAAGAACTCTCTCTGTCCCTCCTGGGATGGGAGGACATGGGATGAAGCATAGCTATGCATTCAGCAGAGCTTCCTTACAGCTAAGGGAAGCTTCCCAACAGCTCTCTGGATGCTGTTGTAGGATAGTCACTCACCACAGCAAGCTTGATTTCCAGTCCTCAGAACAGGCCAGAATTGGGAACAGTGTTTTGCTTGGCGTGGACTTGAAACTATCCCACCTTCTTTTGGGCCGAGAGTTGTGAGGAGAGACCCCCTCACTGCAAGGATGTCTTAGTTTGTGTGCTGCCATACAAGGATGTAGGACAAACCTTCAAAAATCCAAGGAAAATCTAATAGTTCAGTGGTCATGAATAATTAAGTCTATAGCTTGCTGAACCACCGTTGTGTTTCTTAATTTTTTTTCTTGTTTACAGTTTTTTTTTGGGGGGGTATGTTTTAAGGACCCTCTGCAGTCAGGAAAAGTGATGTTAAGTTGCATGGGATTTATGCACCTCACCCCTGAAGGTTCCCCTGACAGCTGTCATCCTTCACAGCACCCCCGGGCACTGCTGCACCCCGCCGGTGCCAGGAGTACCAGGCAGCATAGGAGTACACATCATGGCTTGGCCGTTATGTTATTTAGGCTTAAGCAGAAAAGCCCATGATAAATACATGAACGGAAGGACTTCTTGTGACATCTGATGGCTGTAGATCAGGTCTGCTGTAGGTCTATTTCTATTTGAGCTTTCAGTGTACTTTGAAGGGGATAGGGGGAAAAGTGTGGCTGACTGACAATAGACAGCATAGGGGAGACACTATATTGCGGGAATGATTGCTTTCTAAATAAAGAATTTTTGTATCTCTTGAGAGAAATGAGGAAAAGGACCATAAAGTTTCTGTTGGCCAGCAGAAGAGAACCATCTGCTGGAGTTATGAACAGTTGGCTGCATTCCAGTGGTTGATGGTCTCTGCTCTAACCAGGAGGAATTAGTTTATTCAATGCAGGTGACTGAAAGTGAAGAATAACACATCAGAGTTAAGGAAGGGAAAAAAAGAAAAGAGGAAGAAGGCTGTTTAAAAACAAAGTTATGGTTCCATAAGGACAGTATTTTTCTGTTTCAGGTTTTTTTTTTATCATAAATTTCTCAAATCGTTAAAAGGCACTTGCACATTCTATGTCATGATGTTGGAATCATTAGCTTCATCTGCAGAGAGAAATACAACATTTTGGCACTTCCTTTTCTTTTTCCTTTCTTTCTTTGTGGTTTTCCATTTCTCTTCTGCAGACAGTTAGGGGGAACTAAAGCATTCTCTGTTTTCCATTAGTTCTCATTTGCTACAGCTTTTTGCCTTTAAATTACTTCTGAACCACAGAATCTGGCAGGGCTCACTGGAAGGCATTTGAGGACAACTACTTGATCTGGAGTACAGCCATGTATGGTACTTGAAGGCATAGAACAAAGCAGTATAAATTGAGATGATTTTACTAAATGTTTATGGCTCTTCCAGGGCAGCCAGTAGAATTACAGAAAAAAGATCTTAATTAGGGCATAGTATGTAAATACTCACTTTTTATTGCATCAAGGAATGCTTTTACCTTCTCTGTCTTAAAACAAAGGCCTGTTTAATGGCTTTCCTTAGTAGTGTCCCTAATCTAATGTTTCTCATCTAATTGTTGGAGATCAAGTACGCATAAAGAATTGCTAACATCTGGGGTATTGAATAAACGATTTAAGGAGGACTGGCTAGGTTAGTAGAAACTTTGCAGCCCAGTTTAAGCTGTGTACTGGAGAAAAGTAAATGAAAATTTTAATAATACCGAACTGGAGCCAGTTTAGGTATTTTGGACCTGTTTTGTCCTTACGTGCACCCATGCATCCTCACCAGATCCTGTGAACTCCTGTTATGCACTGCAAGCACGTGTGCACAAAGCCCAAGTGGATACCTCCAGTCCACCTGAGTGCATCTGGAAAGGAAGTAACTTAGTAAAAGCAATGATGACTTAAATGGTCTAGCGATACAATAATTAGCATCAGAATAGAGAATATTTTATTTTATTTATAAAGGAATGGTGTCCTTGGAGAAAGTGAGGCAATGGGAAGGGAGAAGCGATGGGCTTAAAGTTGCAGGGAGGGCTGGAGTTGTGGAGGCGTGACTTGGGTTCCCAGCTCCTCCCCCAGCACTGGACCAGTCACTCACTCCTGGAGGCATCATGTTTGATGCAATTCGGAATGTGTGGCTGAGAGGGGGAGAAAGAGTGCAGTAAGTAGTACAGCATAATGAAAAATAACATTCCTGCTAACTCGTTTAACTATTATGCAATAGAGGAATTCAAGCCACGTAAACTGTTTTGCAAGGTGTTAGGTCATATTTTTTTTCCCTTGCCCATTACGGTTTATGTTCTTCCTGCAACAAGCTCTGTGTGTATTCGAGAACTTTAAATATATAGAAGCATGTTTAGAAAACTTGGCCAGTTACTTGAATGCAAGTGAGAGTGATCAAGGTCTTCTGTACAGTTTTCCACTGGTGAAAGAGAGTGGCCGGGCAAATTATGTAGATCAGGTTATTCCTAGGCGGGTTCTAATTTGCTTGCATGTTACAGGTTAAAAATCATGAATACAAATGGAGATTGGCTTGAACTCTTGGGGAACTTTGATAAATAGACAGTACTGGGTTTTCTGTGTGTGTTATTTCTTGTAATAAAAGGAACAAATACAAAGTTAGGGACATTCTAGATGAGTGAAACATCTTCGGCTTTAGTATCAAGATGTATCTTTTTCTGGAAACAATATGTTTGTATTTAAAATACACTTTTTGGGTCTTAACTAACAGCACTGTTATTTAGTGTTTCAAATTCATGATACTCATTGTATAGTTCTGTGGCTTCCCTGACATTGGTAATAATGCAGTAGTGAAAATGATGTGCAGTGCTTGAAAGGGTAATGTTACCACTTTGATTAAAATACGAGTGCACCTTAGAGATAGATGCTGGTCATTTATTTTCTGGGCTTTGTCAGGTTTACAGTCCTCCAGCTGAGGAAATGCTAGCTTGTGAAGCATGCCATCAGTACCTGAATGTCCCACCTTTCCAGTCTTCATGTGTCTTGCAAGATGATAGTTGTGTGTATTTGCCACAGATTTTATCAAACGGCTTTTGAAGGATGTGAATGCTTTCTCTCATTGTGACTTTAGTACAGACAAAACAGTACTCAGGACATGAAGAAGCACCCAACAGACTCCCAGGATCAAGTCCGAGATTGTAAGAGTGCGTATTTGGAAGAATGTTGTCTGTGAAATCATGAAGATACTTTCCATATATCCCTGTAGCAGTGTTTTCATTTGAGGAAGGCCATTAATGAATGTTTTTCTTTTGTTTTCTTTACATTGGAAGTTCCTGCCAAAGGCAAATGCTGCCCTGACGGAAACTGCTAATGAAAAAAGTATAAGGACATATTGCTGACTTTAATTCACAGCCGTGCTTTTATACTTTAATATTGGCATGCCATGTAATTCTGTTTCTCTTATACATATTGTTACTGTTGTGTCAGTATGATTTGAGATACAGCGAGAGGTCACAGGGAAGGAAATCTGTTTTTACTTTACTAAAATCTAGAATGCTGTTTTTCTTACTCTCCAAGAACAGGTTGAAATCTTGTGTGTCTTACTTCATTGGGCTAAATGTGGAATTTATTTAGATCTCAGTAGGATACAGTAGTAACACATTCAGCAGTATGAAATTTCCCAGACTACTTTAAGTGATGCCAATTAAGCTCACAGCTACATGAGTCACCTAGAATAAAAAGAGAGGAAAGTGACCAAAAAAGCACATAGCCATCTTTGTGTGCTGAAGATTTAGGAGGTATGTCTGAATAGAAGAAATAAGTGTGATTTTTTTTTTTTTTATTTCATACTGTAAAGTGCCAATTAAAGATACGCTGATGAAAAATTGCTTGATTTTAAAAGGTAAACACCAAATCCAGCTATATTCTACCAACATCAGAGAGGACACAACGTGCATCAGACTCAGTTTTATGAAACGGAAGGTAAAACAGCTAAAATGCAACGTTTTCCGGAGTTGTTGCTGCTTCTGTATGTGCTGCCCAACAAGCTATATGTAAAAAGAATTCATAATCATAAAAGTTGCCAGGGAAGGTTCACCTCTTAGCACAAGAACTCTGGAAAAAGTTGTAAACATTACGTTCTAAGCAAGTTTAGCATAAAGAAGAAAGGTTTAACAAAAGTACCTCTTCCTTTCTGCCCTCTTTCTGTTCAGAATTCATTGTCTCTGCCACTGGGACCGACTACGAGCTTTTCTTTGTTCGGCTTTGTGTCTTAACTGCCCCCTTCTGCTCAGCATGGCATCTCAATATTTTATAGAAAGTAATTCTGCTTGGGGAAGAAAAGTGTGAAGGTGATTTGTACAAATCCTTTATATTTTCTGTAAAAGCAGAGAGCTGTTTAAGTAGCAAGGAGAAAGTTGGCAGTGTTCAGTACTTTCCTGATTTCAGCTCAGCTGCAGAAGAATGAGAGGGAGACTGGAGCAATACAGTAGCATTATTAAAGATATTACTGTCCTATCTGGGTAGTGTGACACAGTGTCAGTGTTAAGGGAATATGGTTGAAATTAGTGTGTTTGGTGTAGTATACATCCTTGCAAGAAGCAGGCATTTATGTATGCTGGCAAAATGTGGACATAGGTAGAATGTAACGGTAAACCTACAAGGAGATGTGCAACAGCTACCTTGCAGGCAAAAAGGGAATGAAATACATTATGAAAGGAATAAAGGAAAGTAGAAATGAAATACAAAAGTGGAAAAGGCCCAAGTATTTTTGTTGTCTGTGGTGATCTCAGTGAGGGCAGGATAAAAAACACTGTTGAAATAGAAAAGGTCTGTGGGATTTAGTGGTGACTGTAAACGAATGTTTATGTACACACATAAAGGTGAGAACTGAGAAGAGGAATCACGCTGGAGAAAGGAAATTCCGGATGGATGAGGCAAGTGTGTGCTGAAGGGCAACCCCAGCTGCGTGGTCATGAGGATGGGACAGAGAGGAATGCATGAGTGGACAGCAATGGGATGATGGACACAAGATTGGAGAGGCAGGGTGGAGGCGGGCCAAGAAGAGGTTTTGAAAAGAACAGGATGCTAAATATAAATAGGATTCAGACATTAACTGTGTCACAGTGACACAATTACAGCTGTTACATTGTTTTAGTCTGGAAGGACACAACCTCAGTCGCGAAGGTTTTAGGTTACAGGGACTGAGGGACACAGTTAAAAGAAATAAATGGTATGAATGGAGGCAGGAAATGACAAAAGCATGAGTGGCGATGTAGATGGAGCAGGTTGCTAGTGAATTAAGTAAATAAATCCAGCTCTATTTAGTTAGTTTTAAATTCAGAGTAATTCAGAAAAAATCCAAAATAAATTTTTCAAACATTTTTAAAAGATAAAACTGAAGACGTTGTTTTTTGCTGGTAGGTGGTTTTTTTAGATCATTGTATTCACTAATTTGTTTTCAGCATATCTTCTAACTTAAATGCGTTATCTCAAAGTCCATTAATTCATTTAAAAAAACTGTTGTTCAGATTCTGTAATGTGAATGTGTTTTAAATCCCTAGATGGATTTATTAGGACAAATTGCATTTCAGGTATTGGACAATCATTGTCTTGTATTTATTGGCTGGATTAAAAAAAATAGTGTTGAAATAGCAGATTACTGCTGGTTGAAAAACATACCAATCTAATTTTCCGGTGGTAAAAACATACTCATAATTGAATTTAAACCTAGTTTAGGCTCTTACTGACTTTTTCATCCACACAGAAAATTGTGCGAGTAATGAAATCACTTGTCTCTAATATTTTGTAATTATAGCCTGCATTCTCCTTCAGATCACTTTTTTTTCCTGGACCAAATGCACAGGTGTCTTACACTGCTTGCTGTCTGCAGCTGGCATGATTTTTTTTGAAAACTCCTTTTAACTGATGGTACTGCAGACAATTTTCTAAATCCTAAGCAGTTGCAAGGTTGCTTTGTACCAGAGTGAAGTGCCCTGTTGAGGGTGTTGAGGGGTGGGCTGGCTCTGCTGGGTGACCCACTCCAGTTGGGAGGCAGGAGGTTGCAAAGGGCTGAGTGAGATGAGTTATGGCAGCAATGGGACACAGACTGCTGCTTGAGGAGGAAGGGACATCTCCTGCAGCCTCCTCCCCAGGTAGGCTACGGGATCAGGAGCAGTGCTGGTGGTGTTCCTGAGCTCTGGAGGTTAGGTCAGTAATCTGCTCTCTGTGGGAAGACTTAGAAATGGTTTTTAGCAGTGTACTGGGTCTCTCTGGGCTGCGGCAGAAGTCCATGGAGCGCTCGTTTGACGAAGCGGCGAATGCGCCATGGTGCGGGGCTAGCCTCCTTCAAGCAATCAGTTGCTAAAACCAATGCCCTGGGTTTTGGGGGCTTGGGAATTACCACTTTTCTTTGAAGTGAGGCCGCAGATATGCTCGCATCTCTTGCGGGTGGTCAATGTGTACTACCTGTGAGTTTCCGACCTCCAATGATCTGTTCCCACCGCCTCTCCCCTCAGTCTGGTGAGTGATGCAGAAAGTCAGGAATATGCTGGGGTTGTTCATCAGCTGGTGGTGCATTCGGTACCTGCAGTGCCTTGTCTCTGCATGGGAGAGCAGCTCCTGAGCTGGGGCAGCAGCCTGGGGGTTACGCCTTCCCCGAGGCAGCTGGGCTACTGTGGTCGTTCGCCTTCCTGTAAGGCAGCGGATCCTGTGCGGGCAGGATCAGAATGAAACTTCAGCTCTGTATTGCCAGGTTTTTTTAGCAATTAAAAAGGAGTGCACTGATATATTGATCGACTCGGCGAATGCTGCCGGGAAACTAAACAAAAGGTGGTCAGAAATTACACCTGGGACTGCAGCATGGATCATAGTATGAGGATTGCTCTTGGTCTTGCTGTGCAGCCATGCTAAGCTGCCTTGTAATTCTCTACTTTCTTTTATGTGAATGTTGTATTTTGGTTGGAAGCTTAAAATAGCGAATGTGTGGGATTTTTTTAATAAGCTCCTAGATAGAAAACCAAAATCCAGTGTGACATAATATAGCACTGGGTTCACTGGGGGCCTCAGGCTCTACTATATTACAAATAATACTTGAAAGTTGATGTATTCTGGTAGCCTGACAAAAAACTTGATTATTTTGTACCAGCCTTTCCACTGACAGAGTTTTTAACTTGTAGATTTGGTTTAGAGGTTTTCTGATAACCTGTTGAAAACATAAACTGATAAGAGATGAGCACACTTGATTACTTGCACCAGGCCTGCCCTTCATGTGACAAAGACACTTTCATCTGTCCATTTGAAACTTTCCCAGATCAGTTCAGTTTTTATGGACTCTGATTGCATAGACAGCCCAACTACGAAAGTTGCATTTTGTCTTTGATGGGGGAGGTTATTACTAGAAGTTACTATTTTTTACCTTGCTATTTGTCATGTTCTGTTTTAATCCCACTGCTACCTCACTACCCAGCTGCATGAGGGAAGAGAGTCAAAATTAAGGGAAATCTGGTGAGGAGCCATGTCCTGTGAGAGCACTACAAGATCATTTTTATTGACCTTGCAGAAGGAGTGGGTTGGGCTGTGGTGGTGGTTGTGGGTTTTTTTTTTTTTGTTTCATTTGTTTTTGTGGGGTGTTTTTTTTTTTTTTTTTTTTTTTTTAATTTCTGTGCTGGACTCTCTGCTGGATGTCTGTGAAGATGCTCTTTGCCCTACACCTGGGTATCTGCCGCTCAGTGTGGTCAGTTCTCCATGTTACTTCCCGGTAGTGGGGTGCCCTCGCCTGCTACCGTGCCTCTGCAGTTCTGGGTAGCCCTGCCCCATTGCTGTTTTGTTGCCTTTTTTACTGTGAGTGACTTGGTTAATAGCAGGTTACTAACAGCCTTTGCAAGCTGATGTGCTGTTGCTGTCTGATGTCTCGTTTTATTTCTGCTGCCTTAAGGTATATATTTAGGCAGCAGAAGGGTGGTATGGTTTCTAGCACGTGGCTGCATCCCTGTGCTAGCTCAGTTTAGCTGCTGTGGATAACAGAAGTAGCGAATATGTAGGGGCGTGGGAGTGTCAGGCTGGCACCTAGGATGCAAGCGTGCCTGGGATGTTGGGGCGCGTGTCCTGGCTGCCAGCCCTGGGCGCTGCATCCTCACCACTGCTGGCAGTCCTGCAGTGATGCGAGAGCTGGAACGACTCTGCATAGACAGGCTGCAGGTGTTGGTCTGGCACTCCTTTAAAACCAGGGTAAACCTCTACCACTCCTCCTCCTCACAGAGATGTGACCTCTCTCCTTGCTTATCTCTGTGGTTCTGCCTCAGTTTTCTTTTTGCTCCTTTGCACCTGTGTACAGCCACCAACAAGCAGCTGCCCTCCTTCCCCACCCCTCTGATGATACTCCTTTTACATTTTGATTAAATATACTCATTGGTGACAAAAATAGTGATCTCTACTCATGAACAGGACCTCACTTTTTCTTTCTGAATTTTTTTGCTTAGACTACTTCATGTGGTTGTCACGTTTGGCTCGATTACGCGTGCCTTGCTGCTAAAAGCCTGTGCCGTGGCTGAATCTACTGCAGAGCTCTGGTGCTAGAGCAAAAACATTCTGGGCCTGGTTTTATTTCGAGTAGGTCGCTGCAAACTGAGCTCTCTGGGGAGTTCAGGCAGCCTCAGCCTCAGGGAAATGCCTCTTCTGACTGCAAATTCTTTTTCAAGTCACAGTTTTTACTGAAGCCGCTACTGTGTTGCTGGTTTGCCAGACAACCTTTACTTCTCTTTCCTTCTTTCAGGAAGCATCACTTCTTTCAGTGATGCCAGTCTGGAGATGCTATTTGATTGCATCTTGTGGTTTTTGATTCATGTGCTCTTTGTATGTATCCTCATGCAAAGAAGACATGGATCAAAAAACACATGGAAATGCATCTCAATTCGTGGCTGGCATTGCTCAGTCTGCTCGTATCATCTCTGTTTAGCATCTCTTCTGCAGTATCGCTGCTTCTGTCACCGAGGCAGCTGTAACTTATAGCTGTTAATTATTTTTCTGTACCCTAACATGTTGAAAGAAGGGAGATTGAAAACCCAGAAAAAGCTGCTAAAGTGGAGATGAATGAGAATGTCTATTCTATACGTCCAGCACTTAAAGCAAACAGAAATAAGCTCTTTGGGATGTTATCTGCCTCTCTTTGTATTTCTAACTCAGTGCTGAAGCACCTGATGACATACTTTGAAAAGTGAGAATATGTAAGTGTCTGTAAGTCACTGTGGCTTGATGTATGGGACTACTCATGTCTCTTGGTTTGTAAATACGGTTTATATTATGTTGCAGAGGATCTGAAAAGTCCTCCTTAAGCCGAAAATGAACAAGGTGTTGGCATCTGCACTTTTGTGTGTCTTCACTGCATTTAACAATACTCAGAGTTTGGAATACTACGTGTTAATGGCTTCATGTGTATGAAATGCCAGTACGCTTGCTCTGCTGCTGGTGTAAAAGACCTCAGTGTTGGGAAGTTAATTAATGGGCTTTTCTTGTTGTCTGAAGAATGGCACTATTTCTCATGGGTGTGAATTCATGATCTTTTGGTTTCCCTACAACTTGTGATCCATCCAATAAATTGTGGCTGGCTTGTAATGGACCACAGAATGTGCGAGTCAGCCCATCAGAGTGCTCTCTGCGAGTCCATCTTGCGAAGGCTGATGTGCCAGCGCGGTTGCTGCCGAGTCTTGCTGTAGACGGGGTTGAGCTGGAATCGTGAAGTAACATTTGCCTCTTGAGAGAGTTTATTATAATAGGTTAAAATGTGCGTGACACCTATTCGGAGTATAAAATCACTGCAAATGCTTCTAAAGGCAAGTTGGCTAGAGCTGCTGTTATTGCATGACGTGCCTTATGTCTGGGTGAGTGCTTAGTCCTGTCCTCCTGGCTGGAGGTTAGTTCTTAAAAACGGCAAAAGTTTTTTCTCTCACTGCAGTATTTTTAGAATTGGTAGTGGAAAAATCGTGTGTACATGCACAGCAGTACTTTGGGGACTATTGGCATATATAACTTGTAGTATCTTACTGCTTCAGCCTCTGTTTCCAGAAGTATGTCCCTCTTTCAGGCAGCTTCTCTGGGATGAGTTCAGCTTTGGGCCACTTGACTTGTGTGGTGTGGTAAGAGCGAGCCGTGTCTGCTGTGGCTCCTTGGTAGTGCTTTTGGGCTTTTCTCTGAGCGATGGAGCACGTGGAAATAATACAGGTCACGGGACCTGACTGCCGCTACCCAAGAGCAGGGGAAAAACAAGCAAGTATTACTAGACAGGGTTGAAAAAGCAATTAAGGTGCCTGAGTATGTAATTCTGCATCTGATAGGATTTCCAGAAACACCCACCATTTCAGATGCACAAACAAGTTACAGTTCATCAGCTATTTATGGTAATTGTATGTGCATTATTAGCCCCTGGCAAAAGCAAGGTCACTTGGGTTAAAGAGCGTGCATGTGCAATTACTGTGTTTGTCAGTTGATTCACAGTAGCTTGTTGTCACACTGTATTTAGTTTGGGTTTTTTTTGTCTTTCCCAACTTCCAACAAAGGTGGTATTATTTTAAAATTACAGGCTCTGCATCTGTATTCACCTGTAAGCCTCTGAAAAGTTGGCCCAAAGTGAGTGGTGCACTGGGTCCCTGCGGGGACAGGCAGCCACCTGGGCCAGGAGCTGCAGCTGTGTCCACCATGCCAGGCACCACCTCCGTCCCACCAAAATGATTTCTAGCAGAGAAGTCCGTAATGCTGCAAACAAAGTGAAAACTGTGGCTAAACCATATCTGATTACTGTGTCTGTTTTTGGACTGTTGGAAATGGCACTTGGACATCAAAACGGTGGCTTGTGACGCTGAGCTGCTGCCTTTTCCTGGATGGGGTCTGTGTCTGTCAGAGGGGTGGGAGACCAGGACGTGGCCTGCTTCACGCTGGGAAACCATCTGAGATGAGGCCAGCTTGCTTGTGTATGTGAGTTTCTGGATTAAAAGCCTCCTTTGTAATTTACTTTTGGAAAATAGAGGAGCCTTTCATGTTCTGAAAGAAATATCTCTGAACGGTTCAGGATGTCTAATTCAGAGCTTCTGGGTTGCTTTGTGTTTTATACGTGTGTTTTAAGCATGACTTCAAAAACAGTGGGAAAAGCAGCTACAGTGAAAGTAAGTTAAACTTTATTTGCAGTACTAAGGCTTTTCCTTTTTTTTTTTTTTTTCCTTTTTTCAATTTAGATTTGGGTCATTGCTTTAAGTGGATGTTGCAGTGCCAAAGATAAGGCCTGAGGGCTTTGGGGTTGTTGTTGTTCAGTGGGGCTGGTGTGGGGCTGCCGCTGGACCTGGTTCAGCATGGGGACCTGGGGCTGCGGCGGAGGAGTGGGGGGGTGAGGGTCAGCGGATGCTAGTGGCTATTCCTGTGCAAAGCTGTGTATGCGTGCCTCAGTTTGGAGATGCTGAACCCGGCATTTTCTGTGTCTGTCGACTGCCCCACCATTTCTGTCCTGTAGCTGAGAGCTCTTGGAGTCCGCTGAGCAGCCGCCCAGTGCTGCCTCAGTGTCCTGCTGCCCAGAGGGAAACTTTTGCAGGGATCGGAGGCAAATGGTGTTACCCTTTTTGCTTCCTTGAGGCCATTTCCTCTTGTCCTGTCGCTACTCTTCTCACAAGTAACAGTGATAGGATGAGAAGCAATGGCCTCAAGTTGCATCAGGGGAGGTTTAGATTGGATATTAGGAAAAATTTCTTTACTGAAAGAGTGGTCAGACGTTGGAACAGGCCACAGTGGTGGAGTCGCCATCTCTGGAGGTGTTCAAAAAACATTTAGATGTGGCACTTCAGGACATGGTTTAGTAGGCATGGTGGTGTTGGGTCGATGGTTGGATTTGATCTTAGAGCTCTTTTCCAACCTTAATGATTCTATGATTCCTTCTCCAGTTTCACTGCACCGCAGTCCCCTTGGCATGGGGTGGCTGAAATCTCTGAAAGACCCTGTCTTTCTGCTGAGGGTAGTTAGTTCTGTTCATGATTCATTAATTTCAAAAAAGTTATGTGAAAGCTTGAGTAACGTGCAAAATCCTTGTCTGAGTCTACCATCCTTAGGGGGACTTCAGTGGAAGTACAGGCAGGAAATCTGGCATGAGGTCAAAGGTATGTTACTACACTTGTGTAACAAAAATGCACGATGGTGCATACAGGGTGTAGAAATGTGTTGCATAGGGATATTTGTGTAGTGCTTGGGTCGAGAGCCAGGCGTTGTGCTACGCTTTTGGACCGTGCAGGAGGGACATCACTAAGGATGATGAGTCTGAGCACAGCTTCCTCACTGCAGGAGCCATGCTCAGCTCTGCCCTACAGCTGGAAAGGCACTCAAGTGCTGGTGAGGGTTAGCACCAATGCCAGCTGGAGTTGGAGAACTTCTGCATTTGTTCAGTGTCATCAAGGGAGTTAAAAACCCATAAACTGAAATTTTTAGTTGAAATTTCAGCATTGAAACTATTTTTTTACTTGACAGGCCATCAGCAGTCTTCATCAAAGCCAAAACAAAGAAGAGGATTGAAAATAAAAATAAAAGAAAATATTATGTAATTACATTTCTTTCTCTGTTGAAAGTTGTTTTGTTGTGACATCTCTGAAACCATTGGTATTTTATACTAGCTTTGTTTGGTTGGATAGAAAGCTATAAAATAGGATTTGCTAGAGGAATAGATAAGTTTACTAGAAATACTATAATGATACCATGCTAAAAGCATTTTGTGTTCAGATCAGTATTTGTTACCTGTGTAATGAAGATGACCAACTTCATAAGTGATTTAAGTGAGTTTCTTGAAATGTAACAATAAATAATAATAAATTAAAATAGAATAAATAAAACTGCTCAGTATCCACGTGGCTACCACTTGGTCTGACAACTCGCCACTGAAACGGTGAACTCGCTCCGCAGCCTCTCAGCAGAGGAGTCCTGGCAAGCAGCGCTCCATCCCCCTGCTTGCATGGGCGCACTCAAGTACCTGGGGCAATGCTTTTCTCGAGAGTTTGCCTGCTTTAGAGGGGGCACTGTCAGCAAAAGGTTGTGGAGAGGGATGGCTGTGGACTTGCTTTTGCCTTCTTTGTACTGAAGGAAAACCTGGAGGGTTTGTGCTCCTGAAGGGGCAGGTGGATGGGGGTGTTTGGCTTGGGTTTTGGTTTTATTGGGTGATGTTGGGGGTTTTTTTTGTTTGTTTCATTTGGGGGGGGGGGGGGGAGGTGTCTTTTTTTTTTTTTCGGTCTGAGAGAGGTGAGTTCCTTACTAATCCCACATTAAAATGGGGAAGAAAAGGTCATCCTTACAAACAAATGTTTACTCTACAGCTTATCTCAAATCTGTGCTGGCTAACTTATTAATTAATCACTGTTAATTTTTGCATCTTTAGGGAATTTTTACTCTTTGGACTTGTTACTCCTGTATTTATTCTCTTTCAATTGGTGATGCTCATGTTCTTACTACGTTTAGTTTGATTCTGTTCTGAGGTCTCACCTGTGCATATCCCAGTCCATTTGGCAGTTTCACAAATTAATGGAAGATGCAGATAAAGGGATCTTAAAAGGCCCAGCAGCCCATGAAGAGCAGAGTTTGTAAGATCCTTTCACAGAATCACAGAATGTTTGGGGTTGGAAGGGACCTCTGTGGGTCATCTAGTCCAATTCTCCTGCCGAAGCAGGGTCACCTACAGCAGGCTGCACGGGACCTTCTCCAGGCAGGTCCTGAGTATCTCCAGAGAAGGAGAATCCACAACCTCCCAGGGCGACCTGTTCCAGTGCTTCATCACCCTCAGAGGGAACAAGTTCTTCCTCGTGTTTAGATGGAACTTCCTATGCTTCAGTTTGTGCCCATTGCCCCTTGTCCTGTCACTGGGCACCACTGAAAAGAGTTTGACCCCATCCTCTTGACACCCACCCTTAATATATTTATAGGCATTTATAAGGTCTCCTCTCAGCTTTCTCTTCTTCAAGCTGAACAAGCCCAGCTCCCTCAGCCTTTCCTTGTAGGAGAGATGCTCCAGTCCCCTCATCATCCTCATAGCCCTCCGCTGGACTCTCTCCAGTAGCTCTTCATCTTTCTTGAAGTGGGGAGCCCAGAACTGGACGCAGTACTCCAGACGGGGCCTCACTAGGGCAGAGGAGATGGGGAGGAGAACCTACCTCGTCCTGCTGGCCACACTTTTCTTAATGCACCCCAGGATCCTATTGGCCTTCTTGGTAACCAGGGCACACTGCCGGCTCGTGGTCAACTTGTCATCCACGAGGACACCCAGGTCCTTCTCCGCAGAGCTGCTCTCCAGCAGGTCTGCCCCGAGTCTGTATTGGTTCATTGGGTTGTTCCTCCCCAGGTGCAGGACCCTGCCCTTGCCCTTGTTGAACTTCATCAGGTTCCTCTCTGCCCAACTTTCCAGCCTATCCAGGTCTCGCTGAATGGCAGCACAGCCTTCTGGTGTATCCACCACACCTCCCAGTTCTGTGTCATCAGCAAACTTGCTGAGGGTACATTCTAACTCTTCATCCAGGTCATTGATGAAGAAGTTAAACAAGGCTGGGCCCAGTACTAACCCCTGGGGGACACCACTAGTTACCAGCCTCCAACTAGACTCAAAGCCACTGATGACAACCCTCTGAGCTCTGCCATTCAGCCAGTTCTCAATCCACCTCACTGACCACTCATCTAGCCCACACTTCCTGAGCTTCCCTAGGAGGATATTAGGGGAGACAGTGTCAAAAGCCTTGCTGAAGTCAGGGTAGACAACGTCCACTGCTCTTCCCTTTAGAAGGTAGTAAGAAGTGGTCTTCATCAGGTCACCATTAATTTCTTGACTTAACTCTCCTTCAAAAATAGTTGCCTAGGCAAAATGTGAAGCAAGAAAGAAAGGTCAAAAACCAGCCCTTTTGGTTTTTTTTGTGACAGTTGTTTGGGAACTAATCCCTGACCCAAATGAATCTGGAAAATCATGTGGCAATACATGGTATAAGCAGTACTGATATTATGAAAATACCTTTAAAGCATTGATGTTTTTATTGTATATATACTATCTTCATTTACATTATAGAAGCAGCTCAGCAGAAGGGACCAAGTCAAGAAATGCCAACTGGCAATGTGACCAGCAGGATTATGGTGATAAAAAGAGGGGTAGGGAGACACCTGGCTTTGGATGCTATTGACATATTGGTTTTTTTTTCTTTTGAAGGGATATTCCATGTTAGAAGCTGTTAGCTAGTCAGAAGGAGGGATTCTGTTACTGTAGTTGCTTGAATTTAATTGTGTTTTCTTGTCTCCCTTCTAAGTAAGATATCTGTTAATTTTTTCTTACTAAAGTAGTATTTTGGTAGCAGAATGTGTCCTTCTGACTGTGCCCTAATTTGTAGGGGCTCTGGCTAAAGGAGATTTACAGAGGATGTTGTAAGGCCTGAATACAGTGAGTTTAGACCATACCTGAATTGTAATTATTTTTTGTTTTAAACTGATACAATTTCTATAGGGTTTGTATGTTCAGAGTAGCTAGAGGTGCATATTTAAAGAATTTTGTTGTTTTCCATTCTGTTTTAATGATGTTTTTGTAAAATACCCTTGCATGGATGTCCTTGTAGATCCATCCACTGTTGCGATGCATTTAACTTTGCAAGTAGAATGGCGTCTTTTTGATACTTGTTCAACAGTATCCCATCATTTGGAGTTTTTTTCCCTTTCTAGAACTGCAGTAAAGTGGATTTTTTTGCTGTTGTTGAAACCTGTGCCTGAACACTAGCTGAACTTTTTTCAACTCTGGTAATTTGGATCAAGATTATAGGCATCCAGGAGGCTGACTGCAAGACACTCTCTCTCTAGCTGCTTTGAGACTTTGAGAAACAGGAAGGTTTTGTTCTATATAAGGTCTGTAGGAGTTGGTAATTTCTTATTTGATAGAGCAACTGATATAATTTGTAGTCAGAGTAGATCCAAAATCCCTTCTTGTCCGGTATGTGGAATTTCCCATGTATGTCCTTAGTGTTCTAGTTACACTCTTCGAGTATATCAGAAAAGTTGTTGAAATAGTAATGTCAGTAGGTTTCTACAGCACGTGTGTGTTTGGCAAAAGTCTGTGAAATTGTAATTATTTTGGACATTCTCATTCAGTTTCACTTCCACCTTGAAATAAAATTGTGAGAAGGTTGAGTAGGCTTCACTGTATACTGTTCACTGTGTAGGAAAAAAACTAATTAAGCTGATACCTTTTACCTCTGGCAGTAGTTTTAAAGATGACTTAAGAGTACTTAGAACTCCTTTTCCAAGATGTCTTTTAGCGCTGGAAAAATGTTACAGTTTTGCTTTAACTGTTACTGGTATACCTAGTATGCATGTTTTATATGTATTAAGAACAATTCTGTTATTTCCAGAGATCTTTAACTTCAGAAATATGTGTAATGAGGAAGCACAATAAAATAAAAGTCTGAGGAGGTTGTATTTTAGCGGGGGTTCTATTATACTGCTTAGACGCTCTGACAATGTGTAATTTGCTACTATTTATGTTGGTGTTTAGTCACACTTTTGGAACTCAAAAAATGCAGGAGAAAGACAGGCATATACTTATCCACCAGGTAACAAGCATAGAGTTAGAAAACCAGAATATTCAACCAGTTGCAGAGGGTCTCATTTACTTTGTTTTAACCTCTGCGCGGTAGCTTGGTATACAAGTTCCTCAGGCTTTTGAATTTTGCAGTGCAATTTCTGCCTTATTTCTGACTGTTCAGTTTTTCAGTTTGTCTTGGCTTCTCTCCTATCAGTTCTAGTTTTGAGTGTTTAATCTTCTTGCTTAAAAGTCACCATTTTGCCACTTGAAAATCACAAGTTAGTTGGAATCCAGAAGTCCACGTGGGGCTTTGTTTAGTTTCCAAGGTGTTAGGTTTCAATTTGTTTTTTTTTTAAATGAGGAGGAGAGCGGGAAGGGTTTATAGCTAAGTGAAGAAATTGTGTCTCTGCTTCCAAACAAAGGAAAGAGGTCCTGCGTATCACTGCAAAAGCAAGACTTCAGGATGGTGTCTGTCACTGTATTGAACTCTGAACTGTAAGCAACCTTTCTTTTTTAGGAAAGTTAACTTAGCTTCTCTGTTAAGTCGATGTGGAAACAGTGTGAGACAGGATGCGCAAAGATGGAAGCTGCTGAGTTTTTTTTATTCTGATGAGTTGGCTGGTTATTTATTATTTAATTTAGTCAACATTTTCTTTTGAGCTATATTAGAGGATATTGTGAAAGTGAGAATGGCAATTGCACGTGGCTGCAGAAGCGAAAGGGAATTGTTCTCATTGTTTTCAGCTTTTTTTTGTAAATTGAGTTTTCTAGACAAATGCTTAGCTACTGCATGGTGCCTCAAAAATACTTGGGATATATACAGAAAACCCACAAAAGCAAAGAGAAAGCTGCTGAAGCAGTGCTTCACTGGGTTATGATCTATGCCAGTGCGTGAGAAGCAACTTTACGTAAGCTTGTTGAAAGAAAGCAGAGCGTGCTTCACTTTTACCCTGATTTTTTTTCCACCAGACACTAAATTTTTACTATGCTTGTAAAAGATGATGTTTCTGTAACCAAATTTTCGCTCCTCACATGGGTGCTCAGAGGCTGGTGAGGCTGCTCTGGGCCAAGTCGGACAGACCGAGCTCTGTGACTCTCCCTCCCATGCTGTCAACAACCAGCTCTGCAGGGACCCTGTTGGAGCCGACTGCCTTGAAGCTGGTCTTTATTAAAGCTGCATTTACAGGCTTGCCCATCGCCTCTCAGTCTGCTTTAGTGTTTGCTAATGTTTTTTTTTATCTTTATAGTTTCTTAATCAAGATGTTGTGCGGGACCGAGTCAAGTTCCATGGAGAAGTAGCAAATCTCATCAATGCTTGACTTTTCAGCTAAAAACAAGTCAAAAACTAAAGTTCTGTCAAAAAAAAATTAATTAGACAGGACTTGCTTTCCATGAGCTTGTTTGATATTAATTGCTTTAATTACTTGATGCTTATTAATTAAAGTCTTTAACATCCTAAATCAAACTTCTAGTTATTTTGGATGGCTCAGTATCTAGATGACAGGCTATCATAAAGTTAATCTCCCCAATTACTCATTTTAAGTATTGCAGCAACCCTAGTTTTATTCTAGGCTTTTGGAACTTCCCTGATGCTCTGGGGCTGCCTGAAAAGGAGTGTTAATAACTTTGATAAATCTCCGGGGGAGGGGGGTGTGTGTGTGTGTGTGTGTCTTGCTTTGGATACGAGTTATTTGTAAATAGTGATCTTAAGAGTTAAACGTTAATAGCTGTTGTCTAACATCGTTTAACTCTTTTACAGAACAAAAATATCTGTTGTGTCTCTGCCTTTTTTTTTTTCTTTTTTTCCACTATTAGCAGCAGTTCCACAATTTTAATATGGCTATTGGTATCTCTTTTTTGCTTGTTCCATTAAAGTTAAATGAGCCTTTTTGTTTTATTCATGGTAACAATTATTTGTACTTTGCCTTTCTTATCTTTTAACACTTCTAATTAATAAAACTTTCTGTTGGCTTCCATTTTTTCACATACTTAACAGGGTGAGAAGTGTAGTTGGGAGCTGCTTTTAATGCTACACTTAACGAAGTTGTTTTTCTTGCTAATTTTGCAATGCGACATAGAGTATTCATGAAAGTTCTAAGTTACTATTTGCACGTCTAATTTTTTCCTTCAGTAGTTTTGTCTCAGAACTGTTCAGAGTTACAGAACTGCGTCTGCTAAAGCACTATCTGTGGATTACAGGACTGGACTTGATTTTGCTTGCTCATACGTGACCACTAATTATTATACTGTGAGAACTGGTATCTTAACCAGGGTGGGGCCTGCAATAAATTTTCTGCATATTGGGCATTATATTTATTGAGCTAGAAATTGGGTGCCCAGATATGCGGGGATGTCAAATAGTGCTATTGCTCATAGCACTTAAATTCCAATTAACGACGTACTGTGTAAAAAGTTAAAGCAGCGGCTTGGCCTTGTTCTCCGTAACATACAATAACTTGGATCTGAAAGAGATGGTCCTACAGGACTGTTATTGTGTATGTTGGGAAGGATGGGATGTGGAGGGTGTTTGTGACCTTTATCAAATACAACTAATGCTGAGATCAAGCTAAGCAATTAAATCCTATAAAGGCCCCATACTGTCTGCGGCTTTTCTGTGCATCATCTCCTAAGCTATCTACAGCTGTTCGTCCTTGCTATTCCAATGTTGCCATCCTTTACATTAGAGTAGGACTTCCCAGCAGCTTTCTTTGTGCCCTTTTCAGTGTTAAGATCTGGGCCTTCGGGTTGAGAGCAAGGAGAATAATGCTGAAGGAAAGACGGGGATTCAGACCCAGGATGATGGGAGCTGACTTGGTCTCCTGGCCAGGAAGGGCGTTTGGTTGTCTTGTGTTGCTTTTTTCTGCAAGCTGTCTTTGGATGTTTTCCATGGAAAAAATATTTCTGGTGTTTTTGTCTTTTGCTTGAGCTTACAGGTAGTTTTCTTTATTTATAATGAGCATTAAATCCATGGAAAGTATTTGTGAACAGATTGTTGTTTATTTGTGTGTGGAAAGAGAAACTTAAAACAATCCATACAGCGCTCAGCACATTAAAAGTTTTATACCGCAAGCAAAGCAAAACTTTGGAAACTGGCCAGAAATGTATTGACTTATTTTATTTTAATTTTATTTTTTTGATGAGGTTTACTTAATGGAGGAGTTAATGCCATAGAGGTATAGAAACTTTTTTGCAATTCTGCCACGAAAACTGTAACAGAAACCTAAGAGGTTGCCGCAAAGCAAAAACTGACATTTGTACAACATCCTGCTTTGTCATCCATTATTTGCAAAGTCTCCCTTCTGAAATCTGAAACAGGTATTTATGTGTAAAATACCTGCTTGGCTTAAAAGATAGTGGTTGGTGCTTTACCACTGGAGTTGAAGGGCTTTTCAGGGACCAGGTGTTTTGGGGACAGAGTTGGAGCGCTGAGGAAGGCTAAGTAAATGGTGCTGTAAGACTTTGAAAATGTCTGTTGCAGCTTTGGTTTATTCTAATCCTAAGTATGTTAAAGGGGTAGAGAACATATTAATTACCATTGTAGATAACGTGGACTTGTTTCCTGTAACTGACTGGTATAGAAGCTATGTAACCACCCTGCCAAGCCTGAGTGTGTGCAGAAAATTCGTAGCGGGCAGCTATTACCCCTGCAATTTCAGGGTAGTGTTTGGGGATAGGCCTGGATCTGCTAAACATGCATCTCTGAAGCATGTTTGCTGGCACAGCGACACTGAAACTTGTGCTGCTTAAAGATTTTCATAGCTCTGAGGAGAGCATTGCTGCTGTCCTGTGCCTTCTCAACTTCCTAAGGCTTTTGTAGAAATAGATCTCATGTGGTCACTGCTCGCCTCTTACTTTGTTTTTCTGTGTGTGACTGAGTGATGTTAGTCAATAGGCAAAATATCCGTCAATTGTATTTCTTATAAATATGTAAATGAATATCCACGGTAAATGTTCAAGGCTGCTCATATTGTGCAGCAGTAGGCAATAGTTTATGTTGAGGCAGTAGGAATTTTTGTCTAGGTCACAACAGGAGGATTAGACTAAGTTATTTACAGTATATTCCAAAATAATACTTCTCTCTCATTTAATGATTCGTCTTCTTAAATGCTCTCATATTTTTTGAGGACTCTTTCTCATCATTCTGATCTTTTCTACAGTAAATTCTCCTTAAGCCACTGAAATATATGGAAGTGACCTATATTTCTCTCCATTCCCAAATTTAAAGGCAGAAGAAAGCAAACAAAAAGACGCAATCTGTCATTCTTCTTGAATTGTTTTTGTTCATTTTGGCTTTTTAAAAATAAATAAAAAGCTGAACACTTGAATGCTTACTGTATGGTATATCATCTTCAAATGAATTCTCCAAACTAAAACCATCTTGCAAGGGCTTATATGTTTTATTTTAAAAAACCCTCATGCATTCATTTTTTTCTGTTGCTGCCTTCACCTAAGATGACCTGTTGGCATTGTGACTTGGAGCTCAATGGGGATTCAACTTGCAGATTTTTGAGGAAAGATGTAATTTAATGCGAAAAGCAAGGATTCTTGCTCTCTCGAACCAGAGCTTTTGCATTTTAAATTCATGGGGCTGTTCTTCCCTGCTCCACAAAGAGCCAGGGGTGAGGCTGTTTCCCCGCTCAGCCCATGATGCAAAGGCGAACTGCTTTTTGGTGGCGTTGGCCACCTGCCCTGGTGGCCGAGCTGCAGGGCTGAGACATGCTCTCACCTGCCGAGTGGAAGGAGCATGTTGCAGGAAGCGGGTGTGCACAAGCACGTCTTCTTTCCTAATTTCATGAAATACTTCCCAGATTTCCACCTCTGCCACGTGGAATTGAGGTTTTACAAAACCAATGGGCAATGGCAGATTTTGGTGTTAGGGAGTCTGAGGTGGGTATGCTTCTGGCAAAAGAGGCGACGCAAGCTCAAGCTGTAGATAGCTCTCTGTGTGCTCAAAATGCTTTGGTGTTAGGTTCTAGGCTGCCTTTAGAACTTAGTGTCAAGGGTTTTTCTCAGACTCACTTCTGCTTTCTAAATACATGTAAATACTATGAAAATTGACTACAGGTCCGTTTTAAAAATGTCCATAAACCGGACATGGAGTTCATTGTTTCTTTTGTTTGATTTTCTCTTGCTGAGGCTAGTTGGGAGATGTTTTATCTTGCTGCAGTCTGATTCTGAGGTCACAAAGTCAAGTTTCCTTCCTGCATTTGGTGCTTCTTCGTCAGGAATACAAATTCTTTAGATGAGCCTTGTCCCAGGTCGCATCTGGGCAACCCTCTGGTCTTCAGATTATGCTGACAGAGACCTGCTGTGGAACTCTGTTGACTTCAATATAGATGCATTCAAGCAGGTATCTGGGACCAGATGAACAGGTTTCTCGATGTGAAAAACAGTATTTCATTTGTCCCAGACTGATGTTTACCTGCAAGAGTAAAAGATAAGATGCGTCTTTTTGTTTTTTTAAATCTACTGATGAGTGATGTTATTTGTGGTGCCCACAGGAAGCCGAGTTGTTGGGTTCAAGGTGGTTTTTTTCTAAATGGACTTTTGAGACTCTACTACAGTTCGTGTGTATGTGCTTATTTAATGCATATAGATGTGCTTTATTTTGAGGAAGTGTTAGTTTTAAATTAAAAATCAGTAGTTAAATATTTCTTCTACTGTGGCAAATAGACACTGATTGCGAGTTTTACTTGCTGGTATTCTAACACCAACCGATCTCAGCCATGCAGTGGAGGACTTTAACCTGCTGTAGCTTGCAGGAGCTGCTGGCAGGCTAAGGAAGAAAAGGTTGCTGGTTATTGGTGAAAAGTTTTTGTCAGAAGCTTATGGACTCTTACTTGGAGATCTGTCACTAATGGGTTAATACGTGTACCTTGATCCCATTTACTTAAAAGATGTTTGCAAACTGAGGCTCTGCATATGGCGGTTGGTGACTGCAAGCTGGTGATTGCTTTGAGCAAGGCTGTACAAAAGGTCGGTTGTTCAGCATCAAGAGCTGTAGCACGGAAGTGAAGCTTTTTTTATTGAAACAGCTTCCTCTGTGTGACAGTGCCTTACTTCTCTGAAACATCACTGTGACATCTTGGGGAAGCAGGAGAAAATTAGGAGGAGATAGTACAGTGTAAATTTTTAAATATTTGCATATAGATATTTAGTATAGATCATATTTTAGATATGAGAGAGGGGAGACTTGGTGAGACTTTGCTAAGTTGTTGGCAAGTCCAGCAAGAAGGCCTTTATTGAGGAGATCTAATTTGAACCTTTTGTAGGACCTTTCTGTTGTAAATTACGCTTGAGATAGCCAAGTATAATGTCCTACGTAACTGGATAGAAAAATAATAGTGTTCATTTAAATGAATGATTATGAGAACTGTTTCTGCTGCTGGTGATATAGAACAATGTTGCTCTGAATGGAGGATTCACCACAGTGCTACCAATAATGAGGATTCCTCTGTACTCAGAAAGGGGTTTGGTATACACTTCCACTTCTTCTTAGCGTTGTGAAATAAGGTCGTTTCTGGCAAGTTTCTTAATGCTGTCTTTGAAAAACTGAGTAATAATGAAAGTAGAGCAAAAAATTTTTTCTCTGCATAAATATATTCTGTAATTTACATAGGATCAGTTTTATGAATATTAAATTAACATTAAATGTGGTCCTGTAATATGCTTTCTTCAGGCGTGAGGACAGTGGAAATAGCATTCATTTGGCTTTGTTAATCTTGTGGATAGAAATGAAGCAAATAATAAATTAGGAGTCGTCTTTTTTCTTTTGCCTTTTTTTTGGGGGGGGGTGAAAGAAAATTAGTCAATGTATTCAGCTTAAGCCAGAAAAAATTGCTGCCTCCATGATGGTAGCGGGTTAAGGTGAAATAACTGAGATGGTGTTCTAACATGTAAACAAGGCTATGAGCCCAGGTGAATTCAACCCTCTGAAGGGGGATGGTGAGCTCATAGCCCGAGCTGTTGGCAGAAGGCATTTGGGAGCCTGGCAGTAGCCGTTACCATCCCGGCCGCTGAATTTCAGCCTGCTGACCCTACTGCTGTGCAGCACTGAACTCAACAAAAGCACAACTTCTTTAGCTGAGGTATCTTCCAAATGAGACTGTATGTCTTTTTTAGAGTGTAATAAAAAAATGGAGGATCTACAGCTTCCCTTCCCAGCTTGATTCTGTGGTTTATTACCCTGCATGTTAAAAGCTTTGCTCCTGATTCAGTCACAGGCGCTTCTTTAAGAGCTTTTTAAAAGGCCTTTTAGTATGCACAGTCTCTCTTAAGAAAAGCAGTGACCTATTTTTAAGTTTTCTGTTATCTTCAGTCCTCAAATCGTTCTCTGCACCTCTCCCACAAATGCATTCACTTGTGGACATTTGTGTTGTGTGTTAGTTTGCTTTCATGCATTTCATAACTGAGTATTCCAGACAAATTCCTCTAAAGATGATTGTGGTCTGGTTTACTCCAGCAGTTCATGGTGAGTTCCTGTTGGGTTGCTCTGCCCAATTTTAGCCACCCTAAAGAAAGACAGCAGCAAAAACGAGAGAGAGAGAGAGGGGGGGAGAGGTTGTCCTGTGGGAGGCACTCCTTGCTAGATGAGTATCGAAAGGCAAAATTTAAATAATGTTTGTTGAATGGGCTTACCAGTCTAGAGCATTTCCATATTAATGCTGTATCCTCTGCCTGTCTTTAAATTCATTGCTAATGAAATATCCAGAAGAATGTTAGTGATGTGAGAGTAAGTACGCTGTGGTGCCAGGCCTAGACATGAGTCCTGCAGAGCCAGATGCAGCGGCATGCAGTGATGCTCCTTCACCTGCAGCTGCTTGTGGAGATGGCAGCCTATTACTTGTCTGTTTTCTAATGTGCACTTTCTCTGGTTTGTACACTGATAATCTGAGTATCTTGAAGAACAAGAGAATACATTTTGCAGAAATCTTAAGTCCCTATTTACGCATGAACTTCTGTCAGTTAAGCTCAGCCTACATCAGTTATGGATTGTATGCATGTGTTTCAAGGCTTGTCTTCCAACAGCCTGGTAACTTTTTATTGCATTTCTTTTTTTTTATTGACTTTTCCCAAAACTTCTTTTAAAAATTTATTACAGAATCACAGAATGGTAGGGGTTGGAAGGGACCTCTGTGGGTCATCTAGTCCAGCTCTCTGCTGAAGCAGGGTCACCTACAGCAGGCTGCACAGGACCTTGTACAGCCGGGTCTTGAATATCTCCAGAGAAGGACACTCCACAACGTCCCTGGGCAGCCTGTTCCAGTGCTCCGTCACCCTCAGAGGGAAGAAGTTCTTCCTCATGTTCAGACAGAACTTCCTGTGCTTCAGTTTGTGCCCATTGCCCCTTGTCCTGTCACTGGGCACCACTGATAAGAGTCTGGCTCCTTCCTCCTGACACCCACCCTTGAGATATTTGTAAGCATATATTAGGTCCCCGGTCAGCCGCCTCTTCTTCAGGGCTAAACAAGCCCAGCTCCCTCAGCCTTTCCTCGTAGGAGAGATGCTCCAGTCCCCTCATCATCCTCATAGCCCTCCGCTGGACTCTCTCCAGTAGCTCTTCATCTTTCTTGAAGTGGGGAGCCCAGAACAGGACAGAGTACTCCAGATGGGGCCTCACTAGGGCAGTGTAGAGGGGAAGGAGAACCTCCCTCGACCTGCTGGCCACACTCCTCCTAATGCATCCCATTGGCTTTCTTGGCAGCCAGGGCACACTGCTGGCTCATGGTTAACCTGTCGTCCACCAGGACACCCAGGTCCCTCTCCACAGAGCTGCTCTCCAGCAGGTCCACCCCAAGCCTGTACTGATGCATGGGGTTGTTCCTCCCCAGGTGCAGGACCCTGCATTTGCCCTTGTTGAACTTCATCAGGTTCCTCTCTGCCCAACTTTCCAGCCTATCCAGGTCACACTGAACGGCAGCACAGCCTTCTGGTGTATCCACACCTCCCAGTTTGGTTTCATCAGCAAACTTGCTGAGGGTACATTCTAACTTTTCATCCAGGTCACTGATGAAGAAGTTGAACAAAACTGGGCCCAGTACTGACCCTTGAGTCAGTATTGTTTGGAGCAGATCTCTTATCAGTCAAACTCCTGAATACAGGCTTGTTAGAGCCTTCTCAGGCTTGCTAATTTAAATATATCCCTAATAGACGTGAATTAGGAGGATGCTTAAACAACCAATGGGCTGGAAATTGTTAGTCGCCCTCCCACAATGCAAGCCGCTTATTCTGGACCTAAGTAATCTGCTGCTTTCTTAACAAAGTTACCTAGCAATGGGTCTGTTCTTTCCGGGTTTTCCTGGGCTATCTATTCTCTTACCCATTTTGTTCATAAACCACGTCATTTGGGGAAAAATGGCCAACTTCTTGATTTTTCCTAATGAATTTCCTGTACTTTTTTTGTTCTGTCATTTGTCACTTTGTATTCTTGATTTTTTCAGTGTGGCCTCTTATTTGTTACTTAACTAGGATCAGCTCTTATCCAAAGTCTGGAGCATTATTTTGCAAAGTACAGCTGTGGATCAGAGTCCCTGTCCAGCTAATTCAGAGCCAGTTCCTCATCTCTCACGTCTTGACCATTGGCAATATGGACACTGTGCTTGCTGGAGCAAGTCTTACCAGTTCTGGAGAGACTTACTAGGTTGGGCATGACCCTGCATTAAGCGTTTGGGATTCCCTGTTGTTTTTGGATGACAGAGAGGACTGAGCAGCCTGGCATTGTCTGAGCATGGATAGCTTCAGAAATTTGAGTGCTAGGGGGATATAATCGCCAGCGGGCTTACTGGCA
The DNA here is from genome assembly GCF_030867145.1 of Opisthocomus hoazin. Classification (NCBI taxonomy): domain Eukaryota; kingdom Metazoa; phylum Chordata; class Aves; order Opisthocomiformes; family Opisthocomidae; genus Opisthocomus; species Opisthocomus hoazin. Next base: position 46,973,170 of record NC_134418.1, on the reverse strand, counting down.
CCTGAAAAGCCTATTAACTGTCCCCTTAGGTTTTTATTTTAGGCAGACAGCAACAAGGATGGCAGTTTAGCTGAGTGTTGTCTTGTGTGTGTGACCAGACTGTGGTGGTTCTTTATAGACAATTGCTGGTTAGTAGTGTGGTACCTTAGTTGCCTAGTTTTTGTGTTGTAAAGCAACCCGTGCACTAAGAAACTCGGAAGACTTGTTACAGGCAGTAGGAGGTTGAGAGCTTGTATCTTCAAATCTGAAGATTTCTGTTTCAGTAGCGTTATTCTTTTCATTTGTTTGATAGCTGCTTAGTCGATGAGATCTGTTCTCTAACATGGTTTGATCACAGACTCCTCTCGGTGTCCCCTGTGCTGCAGAGAGTTAGCCTGCAGACCTATCCAAGTGCAAGATCAAGTAAGCAACCGACTCATCTGTGTCTGTAAAAGAAAATGAGGTTTCGTGTGAAATGTGTTGTGTGTCTTCTAACCTCTTGAGGAAGGGTAGAACCTGTAGCTTAAATATTTGGAGGATGGGAATTATCTTACCCTTTTTCAGTAGTGCTGTTTGTACCAGAACTTCTCTAAAGCAAGAATTTTCATTTAGTTTTCCCTTTTGGCCAAACTCCTGGCATTGGTGTATAGGCAGTTGGGGAGAGGGTGGGGAGAACATCAGTATTTTAGGCAGCATTGCTTTGTGTGTCACAACAGTAGTTTATTGTACTATAGCTGTTACAACAGTATGGTGCCCTTCTGGCTAGTCAACTTAATCCTCAGCTGGAGAATTTAGTGATACTGGAGATGCAACCGGAAAATGCATGCCATACTCATTTCAGTGCAAAATAGTCGACTAAGGATTTCGTTCAAGAAAAAATAACGGACCTTACTCCTTCACTTAGTCTGTAAAATACGAGTGGTTGCATTCGTACTGCTCATTTCCATGCCTAAGCTTCAAGAAGTTAATATCCTCCATTGTTGTTTTCTTTTTGAATTTTAAAAAGGAAACATTTTAATCACTTCCATACATGTGCTAACTTGAGAGGGTTAAAATTATTGCATCATCGTTTTATAGCACTTGGCAGAGATACTATTCATGCTAATTTTATCCCAAATCATACCAACTTAAAGCACTTTTCATGCAATCGTGATTTTTCAGTACATTTTTTGGTACTTAACGCACAATTTATATGCTCTCCATAAAGATTCAGAAGTCTGAATGACCTTGTCCCTGTTTGGATGCCCTTCATTTTATCTAGTACAGATTGTCAAATGTAGTGTGGTGGCTCTTATGATAGAGTAGTCCCAAAAGCGATGGTTCTGTGAGAAAAATACATCAGGGTGACGGTGGTGTATGATAGAGGGAAGGAGCTGATTATAATATTTTGTACTAAAAAAATGCCAAATGGCCCCATTACAAATCCGGTTGTAAAAAACACAGTTGCAGGGGGTGGGAGGAGGGGGGGGAACATGGCTCTCCAGGAATTGTTTTGCATTCACGAATGCAGTTTTGATTCGCTTCTTTTTTCTTTCCCGATTATTACAGAAACTTTCCCAAGGAAACATAAATATTTGCTTTGAATAGGTCAGAAGGTAGCAACTGGTTTGTAGGAAGTGGGGCATAGCATTTTCCTGCTTGTCTGACTGTAATAAAACGCTTCCAAGATACAAAGGGCACATACACAAAATCAGTCTCTGCTGTATGGATTTTTTGTTTGACTTGAAATTTACCATGAGCCGTTGTCCTTTTCCTTTGTTAGAAAGGAACTTCCTTCACGTCACTTATTTAAAACCAGCCATAAAGATGGAGCAGTCTGTGTCCTGTGCTGTTCGAGCTGCATGTTGCACAGCCAGACCCGGCTGGTTTCTGGCCTTGCAACAAATGATGAAAATCCAGGACTGAAGTTCGCTAAGTTTGCTACGCTGAGAAAGTTGCTTTCTCTTAAATGTAGTCTTGCTTTCATTACTTCCGAGTGAGGTAATGCAGCTTTTTATACACATCGAATCTACGAGTTTTCTTGGTTTTGATAGAGAAATTCTTGACTTTGTGGAAGTGTTGCAGTGTATTAGCGATTCAACACTATCTTTCTTCCTCGTCAGATGTTGTGTTCCTGTTTAATTTTTGCAATGGTTTTATCTTAATTTCAAGCATATTTTTAACATAAACATTTTATCACATGAAGAAGAAAATTCTGTGCCAAAGAGGAAGTGAGAATACTTTTGTCTGAAGCAAAAAGGTGTTTCCACTTACCAGGTTTCCATTCTGCACGGGAAACTGAAAAATGGTCATTTTGCCATTCGTATACTGCACCTCGTGTATTTCCATTATTAAACTTTAGTTGTTAATGGTGTTTAAGAGGGCTTGTAAACAAATCTCAGGCAGGAGTTAATTTAGTCAAGTCGTAGAATATTTTACTGCATCTTTTCCTGAGCATAACATATATTTCTGCAGATCTCTTAAAAGACATATGAGCACAGCTATTTGTATGAACTAGAAAACCATCTGTTCAGAATTCACTGTCTGAAAACTTGTTTCCTGCAATGGTTTTTCATTCTGATTTCAGACCCTGGTATATTATGTATTTGTATCTGTGGGGAGGAGACAGAGAAAAAAAGTGTCTAACTGGGGAAGTAATTCCTGTGTGATTCACACCTCTTCCTTCACTAGAGAACGAAATTAATAAAATGTTGTATTTCTTGCTCAGGTCAGTAGCAGTTGCACGTGAAACACTTGCATGTGTTTGCATTTAGGTGAACTCCAAAGACAGTATTTATTACTGAACTTCTTTGGAAGCAAAAATTCCACGGGATGAAATTTATCTTTAAAGAAGTAATAAAACATAGTTGTGTTAGTTTCTAGGGCTAATCTTCTGTTTGTGTCGTGACAAAGTTTTAGGCATCTTTGCTGGCAGAGGCCTTCGTGTTCCACCGCAGTCAGTGAACCCACTCCTTTTTTTGATTCAGCCCCGGACTGGAGGCAGAGATTTCAGACTGCTCTAGAGTCTTGTTTCCGTAGCAAATATGGGAAACTTTTACCATGAAATATTGAAAGTTGAGAAACAGAATACGGTGATTCACATAACTGCAAGCCTACAAACCTGAGATCCATAGTTTGCCAAGCACTGGTATAACATTGGTCAGAAAAGTAGGTAGATGCAAAGTAGTTGAAATAAAATGTTTGCCAAAAGTAATATTTCGATTAAAGACTGAGATTAACTTTCAGTGAAGCCTTTGATAGGGTGGCTAATTGAATATATATGACTTTAAATTAGAAAATAATAAAAAAAAGAGATGTGTTGGATTAAGACTGTCTCATGGGGAGACAGAAATTGGGTGTGCCAGAGAATACTTATTAGTAGATAACAACTGGTCTTCGTATTCTGTCATTTTCTTCTGTCCAATCTTATGGCAAGAACTAAAAGTCAAGAACAACTAAATGCATGATCTTGCATTTCCTACATTTGAGCCTTGTCGCACTTCTATAATTAGTTATTCAGTGCATATACATGACTGATCCTTTTGTGTGGTGGTGATAATCCTCAGCATTGTGCTAAGGGAGCACGTTCTAGTAGAGCATTACAGTTTTTATGAAAACATGAAGAAAGACTGGGGACACCGTTAGACCACATACAAGTAGCATTCTGAAAATAAATAAGAAGATCCATGTGGTAGGGGTTGTTCAGTGTTTAAGAACAACGTTCGGTGCTCCAGAGAGCCCCTGCTACTTGCAAGCTCATGAGAAGAGCAGCTGTCTTAGGACTTCAGACTAGTAAAGCAGGTGGTGTCTACCTGAAGGAAAGGAGGGCTGAGAGAACGTATGGTTCTGTGTTAGGGGGTTGTTTTGTTTTTAAATAAGACTTTTAGAGGGAGTAAGGACTGTTCTAAAAAGTTTTGGGGCTTTTTTTCGATTTTTTTTTTTTTTAATGTGAAGAAGAATTACGCTGGGACAAGGATGAGTGCATATAGCTTGGGTTATGTGACTTTAACCTAGAGATTAAAAGGCATGGGAGAGGCAATGTTCAGAAACAGAACAGGAGTAATAAGATCAAATTATTTGATGAGTTTTAAAATAGGGCCTGTTAGTTTGAGAGGGATGAACTTGTAAGGTGGAGGACTGTGCAAACCATGGAGTCTTACCCAGTTCCATAACCAGTTCTGCTGAGTATGGAAGAGCTTCAGTGCTACAACAGAAAGATAACCTGTCTGGTGGTTTCTTTCATTCTGCTACAAATAGGGGAAAGATGAAGTTCAGACTTGTCATTCATTACAATTCAGTGAGAGAAATATCTGTTTGACTTACTAAGAAAATGCCTCAGAAAAAAGTTACTCTTGCATAGTTTAGACAATTCAGTTATGGTAAAAAATGTTAGGGTGTGTTTGTATTCTCACTTGTATAAATACAACTTGCAAACCATGTAGTGAAACAGTTCAGACAGTCGTACCGGCCAACCCTACAGCTCTCTCAAATGAATTTAAATAGAATTTCAGAATAAGTTAGTGTTTGTTCTATTATTTATTATTTTTTCCCTAACATCCTACCCAAGATTAACATTTTTAATCCGAGACTGAACAAGGTAATTTCTGTATCGTTTCCTAATTGCTTTTAATTTTGCAAAGGCTGTGTGTGAGTAGGCACTTCTTATGCATTGAAGCAGTGCAGCTGAATGTAGTGCTTCAGTTTTGATTTCAGAAGATTTCTTTTACTGGATTACTGCAATGACCCAGCAGAGATTGGAGAAAAAAATGGTAGATTCTTTTCATTCATTTTACTGCCGTGTTTTCTGTGGCAGTAAATTCTGTGGTTTTGGCTCAGCACAGGAACATGCAGAATTGTGTTTCTGGGTAGATTATCAACTTACTTTTTTTCCAGTAGGAACTTGAATTATAAAGAGGAAACTTTTAAAGACATTTGAGGAGAAAGGTTGAATGTGTATATATGAGCCTTATTTTTCTGCAATGCAGTTAGAGGGCTGTGCAGAGCATGTGGAAAACCTTTGGCAGTATTTTCAGAGCAGAGTACTCGTGCTGAATAAAAACTAAGCAGTCAAGGAAAAAAAAAGAGAACAAGAGACTTAAAAAAAAAAAAATTGCCTTCCAAATAGAGTCTGGAAAGCTAATGAGCATATGACATCATTTAACTAGTTATAAAAAGATTACAGCTCCTCTGATCCAAGAAGCAGACCCTCAAGGTTTCTGGTGTTCCCTAGATGAAGGAGGTCTAGCGTTGCACTGCTGAAGTTTGTCCTTGCCAGTAACAGGGCACAAAGCCCCTCGGTGCCAGCAGCAGGGGTTGCCACTGGTTTTCCGTAGGAGCAGCGCTCATTCCCAGGGTTGGCAGCAAAGGGCCGTGGCCTATCTCAGCTGGGACAGGCAACAGCAGCCCGAACTGGCCAGTCTTCTGCTCTTGGAGTGCCTCCATCTGTGCTTGGCGAGTGGGAGTTGCTGGAGACAGCCTTGTGTGCTGCGCTCACGCGTCTGTGGAGACCCACTGGACTCTGGGGGTGGTGTGAGGGGGTGGGCATGTCTGCCAGGGCTGCAGCTCCTGTCCCTGAACAGGGTGGTCCAGAGTGGATCAGCTCCTCTGAATGGCTGTCAAGCAGACCTTTCTCGTTTTCACTGTACCTTTGCAGTGAGGGAGGCAGGTCCCCAAGACTGCAGGTAAACAGTAATTTCACTACTGTTCTCACAGTGTTTCGGATAAAGGCCAGAGCACTGGTTTGCAGAGTTGTCAGCTCTTGACACTGTGCATTGGCTTCCACCCTGGTGGTACGCTGCCGCCTGTGCTACCTTCCTGCTTCCCGAGAGCAGCTCTTTTTCAAAGGCCTCCATGTTCCAGCTGAAGAGCTAGTAAAAACCATGGAAACGTTGTTTTAATTTTTCAGTCTTAATAATCGTATTTCAAGCTCAGAATGTATTTTTAGGAGGGGGAAAAAAGAAGTTGCATAACTCTTGATTTATTGCATCGGCTTAAAGAGCTAGCAAACCTGGGATTTTCTTCTCTAGTCACTTAGCTGTAAGCATTTCCCTTTATGGCAGCAGGGAGGCCAGTGTATGACTCTGTTCTCAAGAGCAATTCAAACTTTTTATAAATCTGCCGAATGTGTTCCTCTCAATCACATCTAGATTGCATAGCAGGGAACAGCTGCTGCATCAAAGCAAACCTCGGGGTGGAGACGTACCTTGGTGTTGAGGGAACATCTTGAAAGACAGGGAAAGCATGTCAGTCCTCTCTCTCTGTGGATGGAGGTTGTTTCAAGGCAGTAGGCAGATTTGTTCCGAATTAGAGAATTTTGAAATTAGTTACATAGGAAGAAGGCACTTATCTGTAGTGCACGTATGGAGATAATTAGGAATAACTCTGCAGAGGAATCCTGAAAGTTGGAAAGTGTGGGGGATCTGAGATGGAGAGAAGTGAATTCTGATTCTGAAAAAAAAAAAATTACAGGTTTGGAAGTGTGTGTGTGTCACTTGTTGGGAATAATTTGCATAATAAAAACAACTTGAGAAAAGCAGTATCGACTTTTGTCTGCTTCATCTGAGATTTGCTTTTATTCTTGTCCAGCAACTACAAACCAAAGGGAAAACTTTCAGTGTTCAGAGAAGGGACATGGGGGGAGGGGGGAAACTACAAAAGAAAAATAAGAACTGGATATAATTCAGAAAAGACACGCAATCAAACTGAACAGATTGCTCAGGAAAAGATCTATTCTGTTGCTGAAATCCAAGAAAATGGGGGAAAAACAGGAAATAGTGAAATCTGTTATCGACCATCTGCTAAGCCTAGGAACTTGAGAACCATTCCCATGACAAAAATACTAGATTGTGAACTTAATTTTATGTTTCATAATACTTAAAGTACAGACAGGGAAGTCCAGTGGAGCATCTCATATTATTCAATGTTTAAAAGATACTTAAAATGCTGTGTATAAATCTGAGCATTAACAGGTTTGATTCTTTTTTCCGAGGTTTTTATTGATGGGTGTAATAGGTCGTGCCTTGTAAGGACAAGGCAGCATTTTCAAACTTTGAAGAGGAGAGGGGAAATGAGCAAGCTGAATTTTCTTTGGAAAGAGGCAGCGGTCTTTCTCCTTCAGCTCCCGTCACCCTCCCCCTTCATTTCTTCCTTGCGAGCGCTGCCACATCTGTGGGGATGTAATCGCTGCCATCTGACAGCGGGTCGTCTGGATGTGCAGCGCGAACTGTTCGTGCGCTCTGATGTTCAGGACCTGCGCACTTGCCCTGCCCAGTGCCGCTGTCGTGGTAGATGGTGTGTTTGTTCTGGCCTGCTCTCTTCTTGCCTCTCCTTTTAAATACATGTAAGAGCCAGAGAAAATGTGGCCCGATACAATTCAAACAGTTTGGGGTGCCGTAAGCCATAAATTTTTCTGGACTCTGTGTATTTACAATTACTCCACATGCGTAAAGGTGTAAATACTGTTTCCTGTAAGCATTTTCGAAGTATGTAAATGGGGGTTAAATGCAGAAAATTGTAATCAGTGTGGCTGCTCAAAGGCTATGTTGCTCATTAAATTGTCAGTATTAATGAACTCAGTGCATAGTTTGCAAATTACCTTAAATGTGGGCTGTTGGCTAGCTTAGCCTTTTGGAATCTTTTCACGGTTCAAAGATAAAAGTGAGAGAAATCTTTGGCAGAAGCTTATGTTTGTGTGAAAAGCATCTATTATATAGCATGTGGAGAAGTTATGATAAATTCAGTTCTTCTTGGTGAAATTTTACTTCCTTAACTCAGATAGGTCTTTTTCTGTCAAAACTTTGCAGCCTTTTTCAGGTTCCTGAAATGCAGGAAGTACAGGCTCCTTTCTAATGATAAATTTTTCAGTTATAAAATATACTTGAATTTTCTCGCTGTCCAGATAATGGTTCATTCATCCTGTGCACAAAGCAGAGTTGTAGTAGATAAGGTTGCATACAGTCAGAAAACTGTGCACTCACAAGTACTTTTGGGATCTCTTAAGGAAGTTCATTAGAAATAAATTTCATTGTTCATGGAACCATGTTGGCATCCATGTGGCTCATTGAACCTTAAAAATGGACCTTGCTGCTTTTGCCAACAGACTCGGTGTAGAAAGAGGCCATAAGTAGGAATGTGCAGGGAGATGTTCGTGATGTCCTGGAGTCTTCACCTCTCTGCCTAATCCCAGACTTTGGTCTAAATATTGCTGCGTTTCCACCCACATTGCTGCAGAGCTTTTTGCCACTCCACCTGACAGTCTGTCCCCTCCTTTCTTCTGCTGCTGTCTTCTGTCTCGGCTGGCACTTTCCCAACTTGCCCTTGTCCTTGTTTACATCCACTCATTGCATCTCAGCATCCTTGAGTAAGTATCGTTTCCTGTCCTGGTCCCTTTGTGTTCAGGTTGGGACCTTCCCTTCCTTTCCAGTCTCTGTAGCAGCAATGCATTTGCTGAGATGAGGTGAGATTAAGCGTCCTTCATCTCCGTTCAGGTGCAGCAGCTCTCAGCAGCAAGAATGAGTATCTGTACAGAGGGAGGGAGGGAGAAGAATGAACATTGTTCAGTCCTCATCTGCAGCTTGCTTAGTGTAGATAAAATGTGGAGGGAATACTGCTGCCAAATACAGTGACCCACTATTGAGTGCATGCAAACACTGTTTTAGGGGGTGGGTTTCAGTGGATTTTCCCCAGGCTGGAAAAAGCACCAGCTCTGACTCCCAAGGTCAATTCAAAATCTGTACACTAAAGCATGGAAATACTGGTTTTCAAAGGGTCAGTTGTAGGAAATTTAAAAACTGTCAAAACAGTGTTTTCCCCTCACTTTGTTTTGCAGAAATAGCTATAGCATTTTTCCTGAAACACAAATACTTTCAGCCTGAAACCACCCATGCTGGAAAATGTTAATGCTTAGTTTTAAACGAACAAACAAGAACTTCTCTGTACTTGTGGTTAGAAAGAGAAATGATGGGCAGTTGTAGTTGTAGCTGCTGTTCCACTGGTGTTACTTAACATTGCCACAAAATTAAAAAACGCAAAGGGTCGCAGGAGTAATGAACAGATTATCCTTAACGTTTTATGGTATTTTGCAGTTGTAGCTGTAGAACTCATAGTGATCCCGCGCATGTACCAGACGTTAGTTTTCATGAGGATTCGTGGGGTTGTTTTTTTTTTCTTTGCCTTTCAAGTTCTTTCAGCTGACCCTAGTGTATCCACAGGAGGGCAGATGACTGTGCAGGGCTGACTGCGGGGGTAATGCAATAACCTTATGGGCAGTTACGCACCAGCGTTGTACAGTGCGGTTGCAGCAGGGCCCCTCTACAGCTCCCGCGTCGTGGCCAGTTGTGATCAGATTCTACGCCCTGATGGCATTTAGCTTCTGCCTCCCGGCAGTGATAGCCTGCACCTTCGATGGAGGAGTAAACTCTGAAGACAGTCTATCTGGTGGTGTATCTATAGAGGCGTGTGTGTATATACATACATACCATTTTAAAAAAGGCTTAGATGCAGTTCACGTGCAAGCTTTGTCACTCTGCGAGTGCTTGCCTTGCTGCTGTCCTCTGATGCAAGCTGCCATGTCCTTGAGGAGTATGGAAGAGATGGAATAAAACGTCCCCTGGCCTTTATTTATTCACTTCAGCCCACTGCCCAGACGTACAGTTATTACAGTTCCTCTCTGCATACTGTAAATTATAATCACTGCTTAACTATTCCCTAGCTTCGAGTTACACTGAATTGTGTGTTTTAAAGAAACCTGTATCCTGAAGCAATTTCAGGTTTGGTGTTTTGGGGTTTTTTTTGACTTCGGTTTTTTGTGTGGGTTTTTTGTTTTGTTTGTTTGTTTTTATTCTCCAACTCTAAAACAAAAGATTGCAGTATAAAAGAGGGATTGTAACTGAAATTTCATTTTAAAAAAATGCTAATCTTCTACTCCCTTGATCTTGAGGGTTTTGGGGTAAAAAAAGTATGTGTAGCTCGCTAGTACTTAATATGTTTAAGTTTAATTTTACTGGTCTCTCCTTAATTGAAAAAAAGTGCTCTTCTGCAAGGATAAAATTTCTGTCAGGGGTGTGTGCCTCCTGACTGCTTGCTTGAATGTTGCTCAGGTTCTCTGGCTTTGTGCCTAAAACTTCTTGTGCGTTAATTTAAGGGAAGGGCTTCTTTATAATGCAGCTCAGTAGCTGGTCTGGTGTACTACGTCAATCATGAAGTGAATTTCTGGGCCCATGTTAAATTACATAGAAATTTTATCGTGGATCTTGGTGAGACTCAAATCTGACTTAAGACTATGAGACCAAGGCTTAAAGAAGTGCTCGCAGCTTGAAATCGATTCTTTGTATTTCGGTCAGATTTTTTCTTCTTGTATCAGAAGTTGGTTTTGTATAATTTTTTACTGTTTCATCATACTCTTAACTTCATAGTTTACGACTCCTAATAGATTGAGAAGTGTGCTGTCTGGATTTGGGTGGATGTAATGCTCTATAAATACTGTTGTGTAAGCCTCTGAATTTAAGTGCTTGCGTGTTTTGTTTTTCAACCTGCCTTGCTTCTTTTTCCATTCAGCTGATAGTAATTAAACTAGTGTCGCATTCTGGCTGGATGCAACATAACTCTGCTGAAGAGGTTTTCCTCTTGTGATCTTCAGGGTTTGGGTATTTGACTAATAATAGGAACTTGGGCCTCAGTCTGGGCTCAAGAGATTTTTTCCTACCCATCCAGCTATTGGATTATATATCTGAGGTTACAGACGTATGGTTGTACTGCTCACCTCTGTGGTTCCATGGCACGACCTCTCTGCTGGGAGCAGTGGTTGATCCCACAGATGAGAGCGGCAGCAGAGCCCTGGGTTTACTTGTGCTAACAGTCCCTGTAAAAGTAAAATCTTGAGTGTTTAAATTGAATATTCGATTTTGTTATAATCAATAACTTTTTAATTCTGAGGCTTAAAAACCAGTGAGTGCCCTAAGTAGAGATCGGGCAAATTCACATCGCCATAAACCAGAAATGGAAATGTCCCTGGAGATTTTAATAAAAAGAGCTCAAGGTCTATCTGTCAATTTATTTAGCTGCTGAATAGAAATGAGAATCCTTGCAGAAAGTTTCCAATATTGTTGTAGAATGCATGGCTTGGGATTCTGTTTCTACTGTTCACTAAACCACTGGATTGTCCCATCTCAAAGGGCCGATAGCAGAAATCAAGTCCATTTGGCACAGAGGAGTATCATTCCCTCAGAATTCACAAGAGCTTCACAAGGGAAAACCGTTCCCTGACCTGCAGTTTATTTGGCTTTCTGGTCTTACAGTCTGTTTCTCCAGGAACATGTCGGTAGGGGGTGGCAAATGAAATGACTTTCTACAGCATCTAGGCTGTATTTGTCGTTGAGTTGTTTTACACAAGAAATACATGGAGACAGAAAAATAAGTGATGAAGGAATAAGTGTAGGTTTTCAGAATTTGTTTTTTCTTTGGTTTAGGTCAATCCTGAGAATTGGACTGATGCTGCAGTATCTCCTCCTGAACAGGAAATCTCTGCAGCGTTCTCTCACGTTGATTTTTCTTGGTATGCTGTCGTCTTTGAAATGACCAGCATGGGACCCTTTCCTGTATATTTAAATGATGATTTTTTTTTATTAGTATTATTATTTATTTCATGTCTGGTGAGGTGGGAGCACCTCGCTGTCAGGTTATCTGGTAGCTATCACCTGCCTTGGGAAGATGGATTCTTCTGGGCATGGTTGGTTTTATGTCAGTAGAAGTTCCCTGTGACATTCCATTGTTCTCTCTGTATTTGATGTCTTAGTGGTCTATGTCAAGATGGAGGTTAAAAATAAAAAAGGAGGAAACAGACTCCATATTTCATAGCCACTTAATTTGATAATTATTTATACAGTAACATAGCAACGTTAAATTTATAAGTAGTGTAAAATGAAGTTTATTTAAGTGCTTGTGTCCACTATTAATCTTCAAGGAAACCAATACTGGAAAGGAAATATTGCTGTGTCCCGCTTGTCTCCATAATTACTTTTTTCCTGTTATATTTTCATAACTCTGTTGAGACCTAGAAGTGAAATGGTACTGTACAGTAAAAAAAATCCCAAATGTATGGTACTATATCTTTTCTATATGTACATATTTATTATATTTATTGTTAATAATTATAGTTATATAAATCATCGAACCTGTGACAGTAAGGCAAAATGGCCTTCAGTGTGCAGACGATAGCTTTGTCACGTAGCACCATTTCACAAGCCCATATTGGCACCAAGACATTCTGAGGATCCTCCATCCAACCTGGGCTCCTTAATTTCTGGACTGGCCTTTTAGGTTGCTTTAAGTTACAACAGACTTGAGATAACTTTAACTGGTGATTAGAGATGATGTTAAAAATTACCTTGCCTCCCTCATTGTGTATAGAAGTCACTGGGAAAATCTGGCTAACCATTCTTCTATGCGTTCTAACTTAACTGCGTTATGGGGCAAGCTAAGAGCAGGCTACCTAACAAGGTGTATGTTAGCATGGCTAACTACAAAGTTGCTGCGATGGCATCAAAACTGATTTTTCTAGCTTTCTGAATCTTCAATTACTACTTTTTAGTAAGCGATTATGCAGAATTTTGACCTTGGTTTGTGTCAGAAAACTGAGCTGCCAGTCTCCACTCCCAAACAAAAGTGTGTTTGACTATCCAAGCTAGATTTTTGAGATATAAATACGTCAGTGTAAGTAGGTATTTGCATTTATCGTTTAAAAATGTGAATTGTGAAGGACTGACACTATGCTGAATATTGCATATTGATAGAAATATTATATAGCTGCTTTCTGTGTGGCTGCCTGAAAAGCAATGCCCACCACGGTGACCAGATTAGTTTTAGATACAGTCTATTGGGAATTAAGGAAATGTTTAGAAAGAGGAAACAGTGGTGGCAGGATGAGAGTTCTCTTTCTTTTTTCACAAAACTGGTATCTTAACTTTTCTAAGCATATTTTTTTATATTTGGTTTCTTAACAACTTTTGAATGCCTTGCCTGGAGACTGTCCTATTCGTTATCCTTTTTCTTTGAAAGTGAAAATATTGGCGTATTTTACTGAAACCAGTTTTGGTTTCGTCAATATAGGATTTTCTAGAACAGGGTATTTGTGCTGGCTACAGCTCCAAAGACTTTTCTTGAGTATCTAGTTGTTAATACAAACGCAACAGGTGCTGCTTCTGAATTATGGATGATTACACAGTCACTTTAGTTTGAATAAAGCTCTAGGATAAAATGCTTTGGGTTATTCACAGAAGTAAGTTTCAGCAGATAACCGCAAATGCTAAAGACAGTATTTTTACTTCAGTGCAGGCATTGTATGTACCATTTCTGACTGAGGTGGGAAGAGGGGAAGCTAGCTCCAAGTTTTGTATTTTGATGAAGAAATCTAGAAGAAACCTGGGGAATTGTATAGAAAAATACATGAACGTATAGTGCAGTATATTCAAACTTCATGATGACGTGCTTAAGCAAAGAAAATTTTTTTAGCCAATGAATACAACATTTCTTCTTTCGCCGTAGCCAAGATTATCAAGATGACATTGCTGATGGAAGTTTCTACCTCAAATACTCTTGTATTTGGAATAGCCTAATGTGCCAGTTCTGCTCTTAAAGGAAAAATAGTTTACACACCTGACATATGAGCCCTTTAAATCCTATCCAAAGATGTGTTTAGCATGCAGAAGAGTGGAAGAAAATGTCTGAATCTTAAGGGAAAAGCTTGAGGAAATAAGGAAGGGAATACAAACTAAGGCAGTCACAAGGGAAAAACTGTTGAAGTGAAAGCTTAGAAGTGAAAAGTATATGTAACTTGCAGTCTCCTTAACATCCTGAAGTTTAACACGTGAATTATGGTATAACACTGCAGAAGGGATAGTTCAATATAAAGTAATTAACAGATATTGGCCAAAGACTGGGAAGGAAAAAAGTTTGAAAGATTTTGTGTATTCATCCCTAGCCATAATAAGGAGATGGAAAGAGAGCGGAGAGTTGTTTGCAATCTGTGAACTCTCTTCAAATAGTTTGAAAAATATCTGTGAGAGGAGTAAACATCCAGTGAAGAGAATGGTTTTCTAACATGTTTCAATTCATACATATATTTACAGCAGAAGTTGTACAGCATTACAGTTGGTGCTTGTAACTTTTGCATGGGATGTTCAGTCTCTTTCTCAGTTGAGCAGACACGTTCAACTTCTAGCACTTGCAGAAATATTCTGCATATCAAGATAGCATCCTGGTCGATTTATACACAAAGGTCTTCATAGAGCAAACAAGTGATATCTATCTCTCCTGGGGAACCAGCAGTCCCATTTGTGTACATATTGACAGGCTTGGTTGGAATTTCACCAAATATATTTAATCCAAAATGAATGGGAGTTTTGCCATAGACTGTCATGAACTTTTACAGATTTAGTATTTAACATCCTTTCAGATCTGTGAATCTCACTGTTAGTGGTGGGGGGTGGAGGGGGAAGAGAAAAGAAAAAAGAGACGACCGTGAAAATTTCGTGAAGTATGCATTGTATAAAGGATAAATGATTATAAGCATATGGTACCTCTCCATGAACAGACTTGCATATGCATAAAACTCTCTTTAGAAGTAGCCTTGGAAGCCTGTTGGGCTTCCGATATATCATTCAGACCACTAAATTAGACTTTGTCTTTTCCCCCCATCCCCTCCATCTTACCGTAAAATGACAAGAGATAGGAGTAAATATACTCCTTAATTCCTTTCATCTCTATCTTTTCCCTCCCTTCTCCGAAGAGATTTCAGGGAATCATTGTTAAACATTGATACACATTCTGGCTCTGTGATGCATGAAATGTGAAGAGATTGCCTTCAGCTGAAAGGCAAAAAGCTAGAAGATTACTGGGAAAGATAGGGAGGGAATAACTATATAAATAAACAATATGGTAGTACGTTAAGGAGTTGATCACACATCTCAACGCTAATTTTGTCTTACTGGGAAAGCCAGGAGAGCGCGATTTTTCTTTTAGTGGGTACCTGTTTTGTATGCATTCCTGGTAGTGAATTAAGGTTTGTGGTGAGTGAGGTGGGGGATTATTCTTCTTTACACACGTCAGTTGTCCTCTACTCTGTTAGCTCTCTTCTGCAGGCTGACAGTGAGCTATAACAAAGCTCTGGAGTAGCTCAGAGCTGCGTTTCTGTATCTAGTCTGATAGTTTTGAAGTGGATTGCATTGGCCCTAACAGGATTAGAGTTAGCAGCATATGGCAGCTGAAAATGCCATGCTTTGGCTCTGTTGCTGGGCTAAGTCTCAATATTGCCCTTTGTTATTCTTGCTTATTGTTTTATTTTTAGATGGCATTGTTTAGGAGTACATAGAGAAGAGGTGTGGGAGACAGAAATGGAAAGAAAGGCTGTTAGACTAAGAACCTTGATGTACACAAGTCAGCTGGTGAAGAGTTGGACCACTGGAGTCATCCTTGGAGATCTGGACATGTGGGTGGGTAAATTTTAAGATCAAGCATGAGCAATAAGTTAATGTCAGAGTATGAGCAATTTATAACAAGGTTTTGCATTTATTACATTTTCGGGTTATGTATCCTCATGCAGATTGTGATTAATCACATGCTTTGTTGCATGAAAATGTTGTTCTGACGAACTCGCAGCAGGGAGGGATGCTGCAAAATGAAGTGAGGGCTTGAGGCAGGTAAACGTCCCAGACGGTATGTCAGATGGGCTCCATGATGTTATCTTCCAGGAACAAATGTGTGGGATGCAGTAGTATTTTAAGCAACAAGCTCATTTGGACTAACGTAACTACATGCAGTTGAAACAACTGAGTAGACAGTAATTTAGAAGGTGAAGTTCAGTAACAATTCGATAGGTAGTGCTTTAGTGTCACTCATCAATCTGATAATCTAGTTATGAAATATTTTTGTAATTTGTCCAGAATATCTCTACCTGGTAGACCATCAGACAAGATTGGCTTCTTGGGCTCTTCTACTAAGGAAATTGCAGAGAACGGGGAATGAAGGGCACAGCCTGAATAGTAGTGATTGTGTTTCATATGTGAATTTCCTGAAACACTTGAGGACTGAAGTAATAGGAAAGCGATATGTGTAGTCTTTCTGTAGTATCAGTAATAACCAGAGCACCTCAGAGCACTCTCAAGTATTTAGCAACTCAATGGTTGATAAAGTTAGTCTAGCACAGGTTTGCCGTCCCACTCCCCCCACGCCCCTCATCTGCTTAGCATAATCAGAAGAGAAGAATTCTGTCACTGCTTCACTTAAATTGTTTAACTTTTGCTCCATTTGAGAGGGGAGGAATTTCAGATTCGGAGTGCAGTTATTCCTAGTAGCGTTCTGAATGTGAAGGGAAGTGGTAGCAGAGATTCTCCCTTAGAGGAGGAGACACCTGGAAGCAGCACCCAGTCCCCTGCTTCCCTCCTGGCCTTCAGACTGCGTCCATCCTGGTCCTGTGCGGCAAGAGAGTGGAAGTGTGTGCATGCCTAGGGTAAAAAGGCACAGAAATAAGAGATGGAAAGATCTGCAGGACTGTCTTAACTACATTTCTGTCAATGAGACATTGTTTCCTATAATACAATCTTAAATCCTTTCTTCATTAAAATTTTAAGCCACTCAGCTCCAGAGTAAAATGCTTCTGTTCCTTTTCTCCTTAAAAAATAATGTGCATATGTCTGCTGAAATTGCATTGTTACATTTAAAAATACCTTAACAGGATGGTTTCTAATGAGCAATTCTTTTCTGATAGCGGTGCAGTTTTTCTAGAGCAGTGGAACAGCTCATAAATAGTTAATTGGAGCGATAGCCGTACTTGTGCACTTGAGTAACAGTCTTGGTGGGTAACTTCTCAATCATGCAAACAGGCACACTGCAGCCTTACCAGGAACAGCAACAATATGTCAAATTTTGAAGAGGAATAAGAGACATTGACAAACTTTCCTATCCAATTCTAATTAAATTTAAAGCTGAAGTGTATTTGCTTAAGACAGCAGTCTCCGAAGTAATCAGAATTTTTTTCTGTAAACTTTTTTTTTAAAGGACATGATACCCATTAAAATAAATTTAGACTTAAGCTGAAGTGTTGAAGCTCTTGCTTTATATAAAAAAAAAGTGTGTTTCTTTTATATCATCTGGATTTCAGCTACTCAGTATATAGTTTATTCCTGTCATCTCTTTCACAGATTGGAATTTAAATATGTATATCATGTTTTGTTAATACTATGGCAGTGAATTGAATTACGGTATTGTTAATGAAAGCTCTTCAGGTTTAACGAGTAAAGAAATAATGTAAAATATAATAACTCAAGCCTTAATATTTTCTTGATCACAAGTCAAGCCTTCTATATAATTTATTAAAGTAGCATAGTGTCCTTAAATTTAAGGTCAAGATTTTGCAGGCTTAGCAGAGATTTTTATGCATAAGGGAAAGAAGAAACTTTAAAAATATTATTTCAGCAGTTTCGTAATTTAGGATTGCGACCTCATGCTCTAAGAATAATTATTGCACATCACGATCAGCAGTTTATCAATATTCATTCAGAGCCTTCTTAGACTTTTCATATCATAGTCTATTTTGGTTTTTTTTTTTTGTCTTTTCGTGCAACCATAGCAACTTTAACATAGCTAGTAAATGCCTTAGGGAGCACAGCCAGTTGCATTATTTATTTCGGGGGGCTTTAACCAGTATCTACAGTATTTATGAAAGCCACTTCTATTCTCTTCTTTTCCTGTATTTTTAATTAGTTGCTATACCTTCCGCTGCCAGCTGGGACCAGTGTTTTTTAGGAGCTATCACATTGACCACAGGCAGCCCCTAGGGACCTGCATTTGTAGCTGCCTGGTAAAAGCTTATCAGCTATACTTTGACTGTGGCCACCACGAATTTGTTGTAGCTGCACGGGCTGTTCCTGCAAAAACATGGGGGGTTGCCATTGTTTTAAACTGGCAGAAAAGACATGAGCACTTATGTGAGCTTCTGTGGCTGCTTAAAACTAGCCTGTGGCTGTAGATTCAGTGGTGTTGTATCGGTCCATAGTCAAGATGGTCAAACACAGTGAGCCAGCTACAAGCAAATCCCAAAGCAGTGGCATGAACACTTCACCAGTTTATGAAAATGTCCATGTGGCATTTCTGATGAAGCATTAAATGCTCTCTAGCCTACCTACTCAAGAGCAGCTGGCAGCAAAATAACCACAAACACTTGTATCTATCCTGTAAATACTGTGGAGAAGGGCAGCAGGCACACGTGGTGCTTCTGCTGGAGTAGTTGTTCAGAGGGCACCACCTAGCCTGATGAAGACACCACTGTTTATAGCTATCAAGGACAAGAAGGTGGTTCCTCAGAAGTTCAAGGATGCAGAGGTTCAACTCTACAAAAATAGTAGAGCTCATTCTTTGGAAACTGTGGTGTATTCGTTCACTTGTTGCAGGAAAAAGAAACTCCTGTCTTTGCTGGAATAATGGTCAGCACACCCGGGTGCTTGGTTTGGTTGAAGAACAGTTAATGCAATTTTACAGCCAAGGAAATGTCAGAAAAGCTGAGAATAAAGGCCTGTATATCAGCTTTGTCAAGTAAACCAAAGCCTGTAATACCATCTCAAGGCTTTCTTCAGGCTTCAACAAAACTCAGCTGTTCGGGCATGCTCTTGAATTGGCAGCTCTGGCGAGTATCTTCAGTCACAGGTGAGCGTCGCAGCTTGTCGCTGTCAGGAGGGCATGAAGCAAGACTTCATACCTGCCCTGATCCACCTTAGTATCACGTAGGCAGAGCTGTTTCTTGATGTGTTTGGAGACTGTGATAGGAGAAATTGCATGCCATGTTACATGATTAGGGGAATTTTCAACTTTCATCGATTTTTTTTTTTTTTTTTTTTTTTTTTTTTTCCTCCTTCCTTCCTTCAAATCCATGGTCATGCAGCTGATAACCTGTAGCCTGCCCTCTTCCAGTGATTGCAGTTGGTTCCCAGATGCTTGAGAGCTGGGAGGGACTGACTCTCCAGATTATTCTGCCAAACAGCTTGGCCTGTGCACTTTTGTGAGGAAAACTGAGGTCCTGCTTCAGCCTTGCTCTGCTAGAAAACATGCACGTTGGCAGCGTAGGCTTGGCATTTGTAGGCAATTTCTGCTACTTCTGCAGCAAGTTGCCCCAGTGCTGTGCTTGACAACACAGTCATGAAAGAGGATAACAAAAGGCAGAGCATCATTTGCTAGATTAAAGTAGTGTTTCTGGAATGAAAGAAGCGCTGAACTTCAAACAAGTGCTTGGTATGCATTTAGTTTTATTAACATTCCTCTGTAGGACTGTGAAATTTGGATAACAGCGTTCTTTCTTCCAAGCATTAACCAGTTCCTCTTGGATGGTCTTTGAGTCCTTGCTGATGTAAAAGGCCTGGAAAAAGTTTTAGGTGTCAAGTTCTTAGAAGTGTTTTCAAATACTCAGCTTAGAAACACTGTCTTTGTAGATACAGGACCACAAATGTAGATCTTCAAAGAAGAAGGGTAGACGATGTGCTGCCTGAAGCCGCTTTCTATGGACTTATTAAAATCAGAATGGCTCTGAGGCAAATCCAGGAATTATTGCAAGGGTGTGTTCAAGGAAGGTCCACATTTGAAGTCCACAACCACACAAAAGGATGATGACGCTGTCCACTGTGGTCAAGTTTTTACAGATTAAATAACTAGACTTCTGTAGATGTATGCGAAACTACAACACGTTACTCGGGGAAAACAAGCAAAACAAAAATACGTGAATGAGAAGAGTATCTGTAGCAGTTAATGTGCCCAAAAATGGGGTTAATTTCTTGCCAGCTGAAGTCAAAAAAAGCAAAATCTTCCTACACAGAATAGTAAGATTTAATTCATCATCGTAGTGGAAACTCTTCTTCCAGAAGCACGCAGAGGAACTTCAGAGATGCATAGGTGTCACTGGTAGCACGTCTGATGTGCCACAGGACAGGCCTGCTGTCTTGGATGTGCCGTTTTTAGAGGTAGATGCTTTGCTTCCGTCATTTTTAATTACAAAAAAAAAAAAAAAAAAGAAACAAAGCAGTATCTCGTCCCTTTGGGCCTGTCTTCTGCTCGCTTGGAACCATGGAGCAGGATTTCCCCCTGTGGGCAGTGTTCATGGTGGGGATGAAGAGAGGAGCCGTGGGCTGCAGTATGGCAGCAAAGCTACCTATGAACTTAACTTGGGTAAGCTGGGGCGAGGGCTGCTTTCAAGATTTGTATCGACTGGTTTCACTGCTGATAAACTAGTTTTGAATGAATTGAATCAAGCACTCCTGTCATGAAGCGGGACTCCCTACCCCTTTCCCTGAAGAGGCCTGGAAGGTAGGAGGGAGAAGGCGGCAAGGCTGTGCTGGCGGCGGTGGGCTCACTTGGCATCGGCTGTCTGCTCGCAGCCCCCGAGGCGGGCACCAGAGGCTGTGGACCATGGAACAGGGAGAGGTGGCAATCAGGAGGAACGAGGAGGAGGGTCGGAAGGGTTTGTGTCAGCTTGCAGGGTGTGTTTGGGCACACTTGGTGGGACAGAGGGCAGGCTCTCCTGAGGGGCTTGCATGCTTTAGTTAAGCAGATGATGCTTTTTGAATACGTGGCTACGTGTGAGGGTCCAAAGCTTTAAAGCAATCATAGCTTTTTGAGCACTTTTTTCTATCAAGTCATTGGTTACAGTAGCTAGTCCAGCAGAACCCTAGACAGAGCCTAAAGAAACTAAGTTTTATGTAACTAAGCTGTCTGTGTGTTTTGGTAACTGTAAATGTAACAAATGTATCATGTAGGGGATGTTATCACTTCCGGTGGTCAGAATCATTGCACAGCCAAAGCAAGTCTTGGTTCTTTGTGAATAACTGGGATGGGACAGTTGCAAGACAAGGGACTCCTGAATAATCCCTTTAGGCACCTGGGCCTTGGGAGAACAGGTATGCAGGCTACAGAGATGAGGAGGCTCCAGGATAACCTGAAGACCCCGCCGATCACCGAGAGACGCCAACAAACATGGGCGAAGGACGTTACCATATACTAATGAGTTCTCAGTAAAACTACGATAAGCATTTCTTGCAAATGTAATGAATGTGTACATTAACATAGCATAAATACCTAGTAAGTGTATGCTTTCGGTTGCACATGTTTGGAGGAGAGATCCCCCGTGTGCCCGGCACCGTAATAAAGAATACCTGCTTAATAGTCTGCCGATTATTGAGTCTTCAGTTCCGGCTTTTCACGGCATCATTTCCCACCTAATCAGTTTTGAATGTCAGCCAACTTCAAAACTAAATGTGACAATGGGTAGCTATTACCTCTTTCAATTTTAGCTGTTATCTCTTACCAGTTCTGTTAAAATAAGTGACTGGATGGAAGAGAGGCACCCAGTTAGTGCCCCCACTAGATGAAAGGTGATAGTTTGCATTTTTTCTCCTACTAAACATCGCAAGCGGGAAGGAGGAAGCCTTAGGAAACAAACTGTTATTATTCCTGCTTCTGAAAAACACCTTAATAGTTTTTTTTAAAAAAAGTAAAACCATTTTTGTATACTTTGGAGCTCGTCACTTGCTTTGTTTTGTATATGTTAATAGGGAATATGGAAAGCAGATATGGAAGTAAGAAGTTGTAGGTCTCTTAACGCTTTGTGACTGCGGTGGGCCCCATGCCAGGAGCTTCCTGGAGTGGTCTGAACCCTGAAGGGGTTCAAGTGGGGACAGCAGGGTCTTCTCGGATCCTCGAGCCGCGTGATAGAGGCAAGTTATGCTGTGATTGCTGCAGCGTTCGAAACCATGGGTCCTCAAAACTTACTCTTTGTTGAGTCATCTTCTTGCTTCCTGAAGTGCTTATTCCGCATATTGCACACCTGGTTATAGCAGAAATAATTTTGGTGGCTACAGGGTGAAAAAAAGAAAGCAGATAGTTTTAGAATAGACAGAAATTACTTAATGGAGCAAAGAATGTGTGCCATCAGGTTCTTTCTGTTTGGTTTTAATTGCACTCTGTATGGTGCCTATTGTGGCTTAACAATGAATGTAAATACCTTAGTCCTTGCTACAGAAGTTTGAAAGTCTGTGCCACAGACAGGCTGCATAAAAGAGATCTGGAAGGTGATGGCTTAGCGAGTAGTAATGTTTGCTCACTCTGCTATACACCTTGATTACTATGTAAATTGTGTAAATTTATGCATAAGCACATAATTAAGCACACTCAACTGTCAGTTTGCCTCTACATAACGTGCTTTTGTGCATAAACAGTTAAACATTTTTCTTCTGAAACAGGAGGGATGGTGGTATGTTTAATTACTGTACCAGCTCTTATTCCCACTGAAGTTAAATACAAGCTACCTTCCAAAATCAAGGCCTGCTATGTATCGCAAGAGAGTTTTGACAGTATGCAGCAGAGGATTTGGGAGAGGAACTGGGGCTGTGTTAGCTGCAGAACATAACTTCCTTGGTCTGTGTTTTGCTTACTACTCCCATTTTCTTTTAGTCTTTGCTATATGGGTTTCAGCTATTCAGCCAGAGAGTGGTAGGTACAGTAATGTGTATCATTACTGTGTGAGCAGTAGATTGAATTTCAGCTGAATAAAAATGAATTATTTGACTTGCAATTGTGAACATTTCTAGTTTGCCTTGACAATCCTGTCAAGACAAATTTGAACTTTGTCAGCAATTGTGATTGCTTGTGGGAGAATTACCAAAAGCCTTTGCTCTAGGTATCAGTCAGTGATTGCAGCCCTCATCTGCTGTTTGACCAAAATTTTCCATGGCACTCAGCAGGCTATTACTTGTCACTCTGACATGTAATGAAGGGGTATATTAATTGATTTAGAAGTTAAAATCCATGGTTATTTAATACAGTGTAACTGTATTACGTGTCAGTAGTTACACTTGCTGTGAAAATAGAGAAAGGGGAGTTGAAAGGACTTGGGTTTTGGAATATTTTAAAAATACACATGCAGTTGATTTTACCTTCTACAGGCTATCAATAGAATTTTTGTTTAGTTAATGGGAGCAGAGATTTCCTATTATGTAATTATTGCTGATTTTAAAAGGGATTCTTGAATGTTAACTGTGCATCTAGTTTCTACAACCCGTATCTTCCAAGGTTCGGTAGTACTTCTGCTCAAAACTCGTCGCTTTTGAGGTGAGCTCTGAACGGCTGCATTTCAGATCTGATGCTGTTTTGTTTTATGACCTAAACGTTTGTCTCTCGTGATCTCCTGGTATATGAAATAGATATAATTCTATCCAAATTGAAGAGGTATGTAAAATTAAAAATTGCAAATCAGTCTTAAAGCTGTACAGCGTGAGTGCAGCTGGTGCATTTGCACACATGCATGGTTATGTGTAATGCTGGAGTATGAGATCAAATGCTCTCGCAATACTGTCTTCCTAATTGCTCTTGAAGATGCAAATATGCAGTGTCTTTCTAACTGATGATGGTGATAATTAGTTCAAAACATCTTTTTCTATGTGTCCATTTCAAAACAAGCTCTTTTGCAAGGGAGGAAGTGAAGAGGGGAAAGCTCTACAAAGATGAGCGGCCTGCATCTATCTTCTCCACTCCCACCCCAGTCATTCAACTTACCTGGCTTTCTAGAGTTAGGAAGAAGGATGGGAAGAATTTCTGCATTCCTTCTACAATAGTAGGATGAGAAATAGGGCTGTTGAAGACTCATTACTGTATCTCCCTTTTGGCGCATGCTACCTGACCCTCCAAATGAACTACGGGCAAGAGAAAACAGAGGGACTTGAAGTGTGCAGATGAAAATGGTAATCAGCAATGTCACCTCCAATGGGAGTGACTGTACTTTACCTTGGTGTAAATACAACAATAGTCACTTTGTGTAGTAGAGGTGGGACAAGTGCTAAGTGATGTCCCTGTCTGAACTGGAGCTGCTACTTGCCATATCCCCTGCTAATCACAATTTTCACAAGCAGATGTGAAGCCTGAAAAGAAAGTTTCACCTGTGACGAAATTTCACGGGTTGGACTAGGATCAGAATACTTTCAAAACTGGATTTTCTACTAGTGTATTTTCTGAGAAGGTACCACAGAGCCATTTACCAGCAGCTAGTCGTTTTGCAGATGCATGCTCACTAGAGCTGTGCAGGGTAGATGTTTGCCTCCTGAAGGTAAGGCAAGAGGAGAGTTGCATAGCTACTTGTCTGTGCTGAAGAGAAAATGGGAGTGTGTTTCTTATTTCACCCTGATTGGTGAATAGTCTGTGAAAACACGAGAGAATCTTCTATGGAAAGCTGTCCTATAGGAAACAATTTAACAGAGGAACTTCACGGTGTGCTGGTGAAGAAACATAAAGTATGGGTTATACTTGAAAACCAGGTTACACATGGGATTGTACACCTAGAACTTCAAGCTAGCATGTGATGGGTTTGGGTTTTGTTTTTTTCCAAAGCATCAACTCTTCATTCCCAGCTTTGGAGTGGCACCTTTGTATTAGATACATCATTTGAAGAAGTGATGGCTAGAGAGCTTGCTAAGGTATTGGAGGAAATCCAGTTGCAATCCTGAGAGTCAGAGAGACTGGGAAGTGAGTCCTAGGCTAGATCTAGGCTAGATGATGTTTGCAGATAGACAAAGGCCGCTGGAGATGTAATTGGCCAACCAAATAAGCCACAATCAGAAAAGTGAGGGATTGTTGCATGAGGGTCCGCTCATAGAAGTCAGCCATGTGAAGGTCTGCCTGAATACCTACCTGTTCCTGTCCTGGTTTTCATTCTTTGCTTTTTCTCCTTCTCCCAGAAGCTGAGAAGTGTGAATCCCGCATCCATTTGCCCTGTATTGCCTACTCAGTGCAGGTGTATTCTGCTGCTTGTAACCCTTGCGTGTTCCTCGGACATCATGACTGTCTTTTTATTACCCTATCAAAAGGTAGCAAAAGTCCACGAAGGCAACAAGAAGGAAACAGTAAAGGAGGCAGAAGAGGGAATCACGCTGACTTTTCTACCTTCTAGTTTTAGGAAGGTGTTTTAGTGTGGCCGTGGGACCAGGAAGGTGGAAAAGACAAATTCACAAACTACTCTAACATCTGTGTACTTCCCCAACTTAGAGCTGCGAGAGTCTTCTTATTTCTTGTATCGAGAAATAATTGTGTGCATGAAAACACCATGAACAGCTTGAATTTCTTAAAATGGAAAAATGTTAGTTAAAATGAAGACTTCATTATTTCAAATAGTGTTTTTAGAAGTTACAGAGAATATTTCAAAATAATGTGACTATTTGCCTTTTAAAATTTGTGTTAATCGGGGGTGGTGGTAGAGTTGGAGTTCAGCTTTTACTGTATCGTCTGAAACAAGTGCCAAGCTGGAAACTTCCAGTAAAACGTGAAGCACCGTTCCTAACCTTATTAAGGATTGTTACCTTTTGATTAGTAAGATCATCTTTGGCGGATTATTTCTTTTTCCAACCTTCCTTTTACAAATGCACACAGAACTCGCTGCGCATTGCAAGATATTTAAGTCTGTTCATGTCAGGGATTTCTCTGATACACTTATGGACTTGAGTCTTATTACTCAGTTCTGCGTTGGTAACTCATACGTAGTAATTCTATGAGCTGTCTGTTGCCTGTCATTTTTCCTTACGCCTTATTTATGAAGTTTAGATTAGTGTGCAGACTTTCCTACTTTTTTCTGTTCCTATGTGGAATTATAATATAGCATGCACTGATACTGTAGTGCTGATACGCTTTCAACATCCATACTAATTCTGTCCGGTTGGTTGGGGGGGTGGGGCACAAGGGAGTTGAAAGGACAACTAGCCCCTCCATCCCCCCATTAGATTCTTTCAGCTCAAGCAATAATTATACACGTTGCCTTTCGAAGCCTGTGGGATTGCTGTTATGAGTAAAGGTCTGCCATACTGGGGCTTTTATTTGACAAGTTGGAAAATAGCCTTTGTTCCCATGGTAACCTTTTTTTGTGCTGTGGTGCATTTTTTCCCTGTGGTTTCATGGTTGCTCTGGAGGTTTTTCTATTGTGGTATTTTAATCTGCAGTAGACTGGGGATGGCAGTTCAATTTACTTTTTGCTGTTATGAAATATTTTAATTTTTTTTTTTTAATTTGATTACAGATCTCTTGTAAACTTTTTATATTGTGCGGTTAAGGCACTAATGGTGTGGTAGCTTTCTCTGTACGCATATCATGCACTCAGAAGATAAGGCGAACAGTTTGTAATAGGAAAGTACGTATGACTGGACCAAGCTGCTTACAATATTACAAAGTAATATTTTTGATACAGATATTTTTTAGGACTTACGGGGCTAAGCCCTTGCCAGACATACCAAGTAAATTTTTGTCTCTGCGACAGAATGACACCTTCTAAGGTTGAAAATGGTCAATGCCCCGGTCATCAATGTCATTTCAGGTTGCTTTAAAAAGGGTTTCATGAAATAAAGCTTTCAAGCAAAGGCAGGTATTTTTAGGAAATGCTTGTTTAGACTCTGAGGGAAGAACTTGAAAAAAGTAGTGAGCTTTATTTTGAAAAGAAGAAGGTTTTTCAAGAGTTGTTCTTGTTACTGGTAGCATCTCCCTGCATTTTGTTTCTGTGCATATTTTTCTTCTTCCGTGCTTGTTCGATTTTTCTTTGTCTTAAAGTCCTCAGTAGCAAAGCAAAATGGTCATGCACTCTTGTCTTGCTTGCAGTTCCTCGCGGTAATGATTTCCCACTGCTGCCCCCATCAGCAACTGAACATCACTTGAAACACTGATTTTATGCAGTTGTAAAATACTGCTGACCAAGAAGGCAGCAGAGCCTCACCGAGTAGACACTGCTATGCTCTCATACAAGAGTGATTGGGCTGCATAATTAATTTACATATGTTTCAGTGGTGGAAGGTGAGATGGTGCTGTGAAAAACTGGATTTTCAAAGCTGTGTCTCTTTCCCGCCAAAGTCATGGTGGGGAAGCAGATGCAGGAAAAGAAAGAGTTAAACGAACTCCTTGCACCCCCCAGATAGGCTTTCAATAATTAACTAGATCATTTTCCAGATAAACTGTTCCTGCCTTATCTTGCTATACAATACATAGCAGTTTATAATCAGCAGCACAAATACCAACATTGCATGCATTTAAACTGCACTAATTCTATAAGTGGACCAAATATGAAAAGTTAGGACAAATGTGCTGTGAGGCTTACTGTTATTCTCTGGATTCCACGGTTGGAGGTTTGCTCCTGATAGGACGCTCCCTGTCTAGGTTAACCATTCCATTTCAACAGGTAACTATATTTACGTCCTAAAAACACTGCAGAACAAGTAAATGTTATTTCCCTGGGGCAGCTGGATTGTGGTACATTGTGACAGTAGTTAGAGGAGAAAAGTGCATTGCAGAAGCCTGTTGGGAGGACTTTAACTTCTCTGATCACTAAATCAGTGGGCGAAAAATAGATTTATTTCCCTAGGAGATAAGTGCTCCTCAGTTTCAGTCCACCAGAACATACTTTTGTTTACCCTGAAGTTTGTTTTTTGCTGTAGTCACAGATTACTTTGAGGTAAAATTTGGATAGCCAACTGTAGTTGCTACCAAAAGATTTCAGTAGAGAAGGTCAAGGAAAAGTCAAAGCTTACAGCTAGATGGAGGAAAACGCTGGGTCCTGTCAGCATCCACTAAGGTAAATGGAAACTGAAGGAGCTTAGTACACTTGCTTCATTTTGTAAAATCAACATATGCCTTAAGGTTAAACGAAATACAGGAACCTGTTCACTGGTGACTACAGCACAGGAGAACCCATCAGCTTCTATTTGCAGAATAAACACTGCAATTTAAATGCTTTTTTAAACATGCTGAATTAATCTTTTTAGATTCGGGGCGGCTTGGGAGAAAAGGTGGAGCCTTTTCTTTTGTCAGTGCACACCAGAGTTTCCTTCTTACCATAATTAAGATCCAGGTATGAAAGTGTGATATATGACCCTTGGGCAGTGCTAAATAAAGTAACTTAATGTGAAAGCTGGAGTACCTGAGGAAAGAAACCATCCAATTTCTCAGTTTGCTTTCTCTGAACTATGGATGAGCTTTCCCCTCTGATTTCTATGTTTCATCATACTATGAATTTCTTAAGAGGGGGAAAAAAAAATTATGAATACTGGATTAACTTGGTAATCTATACATTTTTACTAGGGTTGTAGTATTTGAAGTTTGAACACTTGAAAGTATTTTGTCTTGGGACACAATACGGCTGTGCTTGAAAAAAGAAGTAATTGAGACTAACCATTAAATTAAATGTAGTATCACAGCTCCTGAATTTGTCTGTTGTTTTTTTTTTTTAGTTTTTTAAAAATATACTTTCAAAGTTGTAGGTGGCAAAATAAGTTTATTTTGGTGAGATACTGGTCCATTTCTTCAAAATACAGCAAGTAATAGTGGATTGCATGAGTTCATCATCATTAGGTGAAACAAAAGTGAATAAATGGTAATTCAAGCAAGAGCTTCAGGTTCCTGAAGTTTGGGACGTTTCAAAAATAATTGATGTATAGCGAAAGAAGATACTATTTTCTAGGTCATTTTTCTTCCTTAATTTAATTTCCTGAATACTTCACAAAATGTATTCTCAATGGGTGTTTTTCTGTTATCTTTGTTATTCTAGTAGAGAGAAGATATTAAGGAAGAAATAAATTCTTTCCCTAACCGCTTATATTAATTACAGACTGATACAATACTGCGGATGACAGAGTAAGCATGCACTGTTTCAGATGTTATGTTTGATGTCTATCATCCATAATATGCACTAAAGTACACAGTTAGCTTTCCTAAAATACTTAGACTTTCTTCAAGATCGCTGAATATTAAAGTTTTTGTTTGATTTTTTTTTTTGAGGTTCAGTCTTAAAAAACAAAACAAAACAAAACAAAACCCAGCCTTTTTTTTAAGGCTGCAGGTATAAGGGTTCGCAGTGGCCACAGGAGTCCTATTATTTTATCCAAGGAAACGTAACTGTTCCTGTAATGTCTGTCTTCATCTCCGTAGGAGCAGGATAATGCCCCGAGAAACTCAGCCAGCAGAATTTGCAGCTAGGGTATTCAGCAATTTGTATGCCTTCTGCCAAATGTCAAAGGGTAAATGTTGCTCCGTCTGCGTGCAGGAGTGTTGCTGCTGAGGTTCTGGGGTGGTTTGGTTTCAGCGGTCCTTCCTTGGCTCAGCATTCCTGAGGTCCTGTGTGACTGCCTTCTCCTCTGAAAATCTGATCGTTTCATCTCCGCGCCTTTTCACTTCCGTATGCTTTCTTGGTCTGCTGACAAGAAGATTGGTTTATGTAGTCTGACATTTAAGAAATACCATTTTCAAGTCTGCTGATCAGCTTTATATAAGTTGCTATAGGAGAGAGCCAGAGTGCCTTCCTGCAGTGAAATTTTTTTAAAAATTTAGGCTACACAAGGTGAAACTGGTACTGGTGAAATCTTAGTATTGACAACTAAAACTAGCAGCATGGAGCAAAATCTGGGAGATGGAACATGCCACTGGTGAAGGTAGTGACCAACATCATTGTATAGTGATCAAATAATCTACTGGGCAACTTTTGACCAGCGTAATATTTGCTAAGTAACTAGTACGAGTTACCTTGGGCAGTGAAAATACTGTTCCTATGTGAACACGCATGAAAATAATGGATAATGTGAAGAGAAGATGGTTATGCTATCTACTGTGATGGCTGGGTGAACGATGAGGAAGGAAGATACTAGGAGAGCTGCTAGAGAAGTGACCAGTCAAAGGAAGCACTTAGGGATGTAAGATTAGCTGTGGAAACCAGGAAGAATTCAGGGAACTGTTTGGAGGGGGAAAAGAGTCTATTTCTAGGGTAGCAGAAAGTTGGTAATCAGTCTCTTGATTTTAGCACCAGGTTGCAAGGAGTTGCATTACCATTCAGCGTGGGAGTTTCTTGTCTCCCTCGGGCAGCATCGGCTGACCTGCTGCATTGAGGTTGGTGAGGGCCAAGTGTGTGGGTGTGCTGCTGCAGTGTCACGACTGGCTCGGTGGTGCCAGGGGCTCTTGAGTGGCTCTTGGCTACCTCCTGACCATCTGAGCTGCCTTGGATGTGAAAGGTGGGCCAAGCTCTGGTCTCAGTGCTCAGCTAGACCATCTACGTCATGGTTGTGAAGTACCATAGAAATTCATAGTTCTTGTTTTGGGCCACAGGAAAGTTAGTTTCAGTATCCGTGTGTGTGGAGTTAGCAATTGTGTTTTCATGTGCCAGTCTCCAGTAGATGACTACTCTCGCTGGAGGTTATATTCCTTCAGAAACGAGATGAGAGACTCGAAGGAAGATGCTGGCAGTTTCTGCATCTTGATCTCCTGATTGTTCTTCCTCTTAAGGGTGAGTTGGTTTTGTTTTTTTGTCAAAATATTATACTGATCTCAGCTTCTTTTTACCTTTGCTTTTGCATAACTCTATTTATTGAGGTATACCCAGGTTTATTCTGTTTATTTTACAACCAGAAAATTTCTGTATGAAAAAGGAAAGTCAGCGATGTGGAATTAAAAAGGACTCATCTAGATCTCATAATAATAAAAACGCCTAGAACAAATGAGTTTGGGATTCATATTGTGGCTTATGCTTCTTTGCATTGCTTCATTTTATCATCAGAGAGGCATCGTTTGTTTAAACTGTGCTCCTGTATGACATCTGGTTTGAAAAGCATAATAACCTATATAATCAGCTTTTAAAATGCTGGATTATCTGTGGGTTTATTGACTCTTCTTTACAAAATCTGTTATTTCTAATTAATTCTCCATATAACTGTTACTAAAGCCAACTTACAGAGACACAAATGAGCTTGATGGCAATGGCTAGTCAAGGTCAGCATTTAACTGCCAGCATTTGCACTATTGAGGATAATAAATCAGGCTTATTCCTAATCACATACCCTACAACGTGACAAATGTTAGTGGAGCCATCTAAGCAACCATTTTACAAATCATTTAGAAGATATATTTGGCATTGTTAAACTGCTCCATGCTGCCCTTGGCTATAAAAGCATTGTGATAAAATATGTGTGCTCTGGTAGATCTATATTTGAATCCTGCAGAGAGTGTGTGTGTATGGGAGGCGTGTTTGCTTTTTTTTTTCCTTTTGTGTTGGAAATAATGAGAGAGGCATGGAAGTAATAACACCTCATGATCCTATGGAAACCATTGGCTTCTGAAAGTAGTGATGAGTAGCCAGCTCTGTGGCACTATTTCATATTTCTTGTGTTTTCAGTTAGACATTTATATTGAGAGTTGGTTGCTGCCCACAAGATATTTTCTGTGTCAACAATAGTCTGTTGTGTGAAAGTTTAAAAAAAAACCTGTTAAATATCAGAGCAATAGTTTTTGGTCTCTAATTTGGATTTAGACAAATGTATAAACGCAGTGTTTTCACCTGATCTAAAGTTGAAGACTCAATCCTGCTGTGGCCCACAGATGTCATTAGGTTTAGCGTGTCATTCAGATAGATATTTGACAGTAGGCTAATTGCTGTCCAGGGAGTCAGTTGTAAAGTTCCTGATCTTTGTTGATAGTATTTGTTCTTATTTGGACAACTCTTGTATTTTTTCAAAAGCGAGAACAAGGTATTACCTAAATAATCTGAATTACTGTAACCAAATGTCTCGTCTGGAGCAAAAAAGCAAACTGAGCTCCACTAAAAGAACTAAAATGAAGTTAATGTATGTATCTGCTTTAACCAACTGAATTTAACACTTAGTTTTTACCTATTAAGTGTTACCTGCCTGTAACTTTTCCCACATACAAGTTTACTTTAGGATTACTTGATAGAAATTTGTGGGATGTTTCTGTGGAAAATTAATGAAAAGGGAAATATTTACCTTGCAACATGCATGAAAAGCGCTTTCGAAGTGGGTTTTTTCTGGTGTAGCATTTCTCCCTGCGCATATTATAGGATATAGAGCTATATTGATTAATCAGATAATTGGTTTAATAAAAGTGAATAAATAAAGTGTGTCTGTGTGTCATAAATACTGGATATCTGGCCTTGAAATGAGGACGGAAGGGTCGTTTGCTTACCAGTCAGATCCTGATGCAGATCTTGTCCGCCATCGTCAAGTTGCTAAGAAAGGGATGACAGCCTGAATGTAAGAGAGATTTAAGAGGAAAACGTGTAACCATCCATGCGTGCCTTGTTGAGAAAGACAAGCTTCCATGGAGAGAATTACTTAATCTAAGGTTTAGCAATATGATTTGAGCATATTTTTTTGACTCAGCCTTTTATCACTTGCAAGTACATACAAACACCACTTTAGTTTTGTATGAGGTCATATAACAGCATTTTGAATTGGCAAATACTTTGGTGTAGCGTGGATGAAAGAGTACATAAGAAATCTGAAAAACAAGCCAAACATTGTTCATCAGAAGACCATTCATAGCTAGAGCTGGCACGAGTTGGAGGAGATTTAAGTACCAACAGTTAATATCAATGTGTCTTTGCAGCAGAGTATTGGAGCATTGCTTCATGTTGGATACTCCTATTAACAATGCAAATGCCTCATTTGTGTTTTAACCTATTCCACTTTTAAACTGAATAAAAGGATATATGAGAGTCAATTGAATTTTATTCCAGGATGTTTTCACCTGTGATGCTGTGGTTGAGTAGTTGAATGCCTGCTTTGTATTCAAGCTGTACCTTCAGCTTTCAACTGTATTCAAGGTCTTTGTTCAGAGAAGCACTGTATAAAATATGCTATAGATTATGTCATAGGTAGTTGTGGACCAACTGGTGTCTCAGTGTGTCTTTACTGGCTTTTTACCCAAGAATTCTGTGTAAGTGAAATTTTATAGGGTAGCTTTTATCTAAAAATAGGCTCTACCACCTTGCTGCAAATCCTACATGGCAATTTATTTTCAACTAAAAATAATACATACTTAAATATATACAGTATGTATAGAGAGAGAGAGAGTGTGTGTGTGTGTGTGTGTATATATATATATATAAAAACACGCACACTGCTGTGGTACCCTGGAAACCCCATTCCTCCACAGGAAAAGCTCTCGTCACAGCATTACCTTGTTTAGATATTTAAAAAAAAAACACACTGACCTTTTTCAGGGTAGAAAGACTAGGAAAATTTTTGCTAATCTTACAAAGAAATGGGAACACGGACCATCAAGATTACAAATGCCCCGAGGCATTTTGGTAGTGTGTCAGAATTGAAATGTTTCCCTTCTCAGACAGAATACCGCTGTTTGCAATGAGAAGAAAAAAAAAAAAAAAGAGTTTTCAAGGAGTTAGTTTTCCAGATTATTGACATTTTCTCTAGAAAGCAGACACCTTTGGAAGAATTTTGTTTAATGAGAGGCGTAATGTTTTTCATGCAGTATGAAATGTGCTAAAGGGAGAAAGTCTTGTTCGATGCCTAGACAAATCCAAATGCAGAGCTGAGTACCAGCACAGTCTTGGCAAATCCTGAAGAAGGCACCTTCCCTTAGGGGTAGATTAATGTAATGTGCATAGGTATGACTGTGACTTGAGCACACAGAGCTTATTTTAACATATATTTGGTAAGGCTTTCCTTTGTCTCTAACAGATGAGTTAATGCTGTCACCTAGCAATTATCAAGTAGTGTTATGTTATATAATGAAAGTATAAATAGCACAAGGACTAAAACTAGTAAATCTAACAGACTAGAGAGCAGACTAGAGCAGGAATACTATTTGGAACGTTTTGTTTAGCATCTGAGCTCTGTAATTTAAAAAGACATTTAGATTTGATGTTACAGGAGAGCTGCAGGCTAGGAGAGCTGCAGTCCTTGATCTGGAGTGGCGTTTCTGCTGTGCCCTTGGATAAATCACTTGGCCTCTGAATACCTGTTTAAAGGAAGATAGAATATTGGAAAAAGGTGAAGCATACTTCAAATTTCTTAAGCAAGCTGGTTATGTTATGGTTGAATTAAGGCTACCTGTGAACTTTGTTTCCCAGCGACTGGCCGACAGATAGCCTGTGCCTTGCAATTTGAGCTATCAGATTATTTCACCACTGCTGTAAAGTCTTGTAGGGTTGTTTTT
The DNA here is from genome assembly GCF_030867145.1 of Opisthocomus hoazin. Classification (NCBI taxonomy): domain Eukaryota; kingdom Metazoa; phylum Chordata; class Aves; order Opisthocomiformes; family Opisthocomidae; genus Opisthocomus; species Opisthocomus hoazin. The sequence goes on along the minus strand of NC_134418.1, from coordinate 46,939,204 downwards.
GTAGTTGTTTGCCAGCATTCAGAGCGATAATGTGTGAAGAAATGCAAGAGGTCACGTTTACCTGGAGAAGAGAGGCCACATGGATGGAAAGACTCTCCCCAGCCTTCCTGAGGCGTGGGAGGGATCCAAAGCTTTCATCTCTTTCAGTATCTGGCAGATTTCTCTGAGCATGCCAATTACATTAGGGTGGCGTTTCCAGTTCCTGGGGGAAGAAGGGAGGGAAGAGACTCAACGCATCATAAAATGTGACTTGTTTTGGAAGGGTGCTGTCTTTCAGAGTTGCCACTGGAAAATACTTACTGAAGATACCTTTGGAGAGTCATGGTTTAAAAAAAATCCAAACAACAGAAATGCCTGATCTTTTAAGGAGGTGGTAGATAGTTGAAGCTGGGTTTGCAAGATGCATGTCTGCAAAACTTCAGGGTGGTTTCTGGACTTGTGGTGCTGCCTTTCTGGCACCTAGAGTCATATGGAAGGAACTTCTGCACTTGCAGAATGCAAAAAGGCTTCAAAACTACTTTGAAAGTAAGCTATTAAGTAACATAAATATTAGATATTAGCTCAAAGACCACTCTAGTGGTAAGCAGAAATGAGGACAAGAGAGTGCATACCACTTTGCACTACTTCATAAAACGGTCTTAGTGGTTTTATTACAGGTATTCCTTAACTGTAAAGGCTTGAAACAAACAAACAGAAAGAAAAGTTATAGCTATCGGGTCACTGCTGGAGTGGCTGGATTGTTTGTTTGTGGTTTATTTTCAGTTTTAATCATCTGCTACCAATAATTCCAGTGCCCTCGTGGTAACTTCTCACACTAACATTGATATATTAGGGGTGTTTTAAAACAGACAATAAAAACATTGGACTTATTAATTAAAGCAATTCCTGTATTCAGCCAGGCACTGCCAGAAAGAGTTGTGGTTTCCTAATTGTTAGGTGCTTTGAACAATATACCTGTTACAAATTCTTAATTGAACTTTGCGTTATGGCCAGTTTGATTTGAAATATTCATAGCTGTTTTGTTTGGTTTGTTTTTTTCCCTCCAGCTCTTCACTGAGAAGTGTATCAACTGGATCTTCGAGACCTTCCAAAGTGTGTTTGGTGTGTGGAGATGAGGCATCTGGATGTCATTATGGGGTGGTTACATGTGGCAGCTGTAAAGTTTTCTTCAAGAGAGCAGTAGAAGGTAAGGAAACACAAAACAAAGCATCAACAAAAAGAAAAGGCAAAATACATGGGGGTTTTTATGTGTTTTTTTTTTTTTTTTCTAATAGAAACATATATATACACACGTACATTTTCCCATGTGTTTTTTTGGCATTGACAAAAGTTCTGTGATGTTAATCTGGAAAAAAAAAAAAAAAAGTTGAATGTACTTCAGTTGTGTTGTATAATTTATGTAGAGTGTGCCAGGGTGTTTTCCAATGTACACCTTCTAAAAGATGTGTTTCCTTCGTGCTACTGCTGAATCAGGCTTCTTCTCTACCTCTCCAAGTGGATTTTTGTAATTTTTAATGGACACATACAGTTGATGTAAACATAATCCTGCTTTCCTGGACTGGAGGATGAATACCATTGTCTCATCATGCTTTGACAGCATTATATGACAATACAATTCACTTAGGTTGGTTATGTCCCTGTGGTTACCTCCCGGGCTTTCAACTCAGTAGTTCACCTGCTTCATCTTTCAGTAAAAGAGAAGTGGCTTTACAGTACTGTGGTAGATTGGTGAGGAAGCAGGAATTGATCATGGTGCATTTCTTAGAGATCGTTTTCTTCAGTAAGGACCAGGACTTTTGTGAGGACTGTACTTTGATAGCTTTGTCATCACAGGAATGTTTTGCTGATATCTCCTTTTTTTATATAATTTGTATTAAATGTGGTATAGGTAGTCTTTCGCTGCCATCTTAGTAGAAAGAAGCTGGGATCACTCAGAGTGCTGCAGAACCTCTGGTAGATGTTGCCTCTCCATGACTTAGGTTGTTAGGGTAAAAGAAAATGTCTGACCTTTTGCATACTTTGTAAGCAACTGCTTTAAGTGATATAAAGTAAGTGTTAAATACCTGATAAAGAATAAGAGTTCGTGTCATGCAGGGGACAGGAATACTGTATAGGTTCTTTGAAGTCTCTGCTGATGAGTAGATGTTCTTACAACTATTGATTTATTTTCATGAAGAAAAACCAAGAAAGAAGACAATAGGCTCTTAACGTGGTTTCCAGCTTGTGCAATGAGAAAAGTGAGGCAGTGTGTGATGTGATTAATCACAGAATCACAGAATGAGGGGTTGGAAGGGACCTCTGTGGGTCATCTAGTCCAACCCTCTGCTGAAGCAGGGTCACCTACAGTAGGCTGCACAGGACCTTGTCCAGCCGGGTCTTGAATATCTCCAGAGAAGGAGACTCCACAGCCTCCCTGGGCAGCCTGTTCCAGGGCTCCATCACCCTCAGAGGGAAGAAGTTCTTCCTCATGTTCAGACGGAACTTCCTATGCTTCAGTTTGTGCCCATTGCCCCTTGTCCTGTCACTGGGCACTGCTGAAAAGAGTTCGGCCCCATCCTCCTGACACCCACCCTTGAGGTATATATAAGCATTTATTAGGTCCCCTCTCAGCCTTCTCTTCTTCAGGCTAAACAAGCCCAGCTCCCTCAGCTCTTCCTCATAGGAGAGATGCTCCAGTCCCGTCACCATCCTTGTAGCCCTCCCCTGGGCTCTCTTCAGTAGCTCCTCATCTTTCTTGAAGTGGGGAGCCCAGAACTGGACGCAGTACTCCAGACGTGGCCTCACTAGGGCAGTGTAGAGGGGAAGGAGAACCTCCCTCGACCTACTGCCCGCACTCCTCCTAGTGCATCCCAGGATCCCATTAGCTTTCTTGGCAGCCAGGGCACACTGCTGGCTCATGGTCAACCTGTCATCCACCAGGACACCCAGGTCCCTCTCCACAGAGCTGCTCTCCACGGAGCTGCTCTCCACCCCAAGCCTGTACTGATGCATGGGGTTGTTCCTCCCCAGGTGCAGGACCCTGCATTTGCCCTTGTTGAACTTCATCAGGTTCCTCTCTGCCCAACTTTCCAGCCTTCCTGATTTCTTCTGTGGTCATTAAATCTGCTGCTGCTGACAGTAAGGATTTAGCTCTCTGTTAAGTAGACCTGGAGGGCTTGTGCATCGCTGAAGTCAAGACCTTATGTAATATCTATCTATCTATCTATCATCAAAAGTGTCAATCTAATGCAAATTAATTTCCCGAAGTTATAAGGACACAGAAAAGGTTTCCCACTTCTGAAAGCATTTTCTCTTACTCTTGTAAGAGTAATAGGTCAATAGCTGACCTTGCTGCCTCATTCCCTAACTTCTTGCTTGAGTTTTTAGTCACTTAGTGTAGCATATCAGCTATAAAACCTTACTTATTTTCACTGAGTGCTTTCTTCCATGTGCCTCCATGCCACATTGTGTATGGGTATTCAGACATCCACGTCTAAGCTGGCCTCTTAATTGTAAGGATGTTTTTGGTGGTGGTGGTGGTGAGGTTTGGCGTAGGCACGTACATACCGTGTGAAGTGACAGCACCTTTTGTTGTCTTCCTTCCTCTTTTCCTGCCTTCCAGGACAGCTCACTTCCCAGTCCTAAGTCACTGTAATTTCAAGGTGTTGTGTATCTACATTTACCACATCTCTCTTTTCATAGAATCAATAAGGTTGGAAAAGACATCTTAAGATCATGAAGTCCAACCGTCAACCCAAAACCACCATGCCTGCTAAACCATGTCCTGAAGTGCCATGTCTGCACGTTTTTTTGAACACTTCCAGGGATGGTGACTCCACCACTTCTCTGGGCAGCTTATCCTTTCTGACACAATCTGATGGATATTCCTATACTACTTTACAGGAATTTATGAAAAATTACAAGGATTCCCTTTAAGAGTTAACAAAGTAGCAAGACTACATATCCAAGCCTCAAAAGCCAAAATTATTAGGAAAGGATTACTCTGTAATCAGGTATAGAAATACATTTTTTAAATGTAATTAAAAGTTACGAGTAATTCCTGAAAGTTTATGAGTTAAGCGAAAAACACCCTCAAAAAATGAAAGACAAAACAACCCCGTCTTCCCTAAAGATTGAAAATGGGAGTTTTTAATTAGCCTAAAATAGATTTTTTTAGAATTACTGTGTTAACATACATGTTCCTACTAGTGGTATGTGAACGCTGTCTAGACTTTTGCTTGGTATGTGTATGACTCTGAGCTCTTGGTGCTGCCAGACCGTTGTTGTTATGCAAACACTTGAAAATTTGGCTTGCACTTTTCTATGTTTATAGATATGTGGGGTTTTTTTCTAAAAAAAATATACCTGCATAAAAGTACATTTTAGAGTATTAGCCAGAAAAGGATGTAGCAAAGTCATAATATATATTTTGGCTTCAAACAGCCTGAAACTATCAATGTGAATAAAAATGTGCGTAGGTACTTTTGTAAAAAACTGTTTCATAGAGTGATCATAAATTTTTCAGTCAGGTATGTGACCAATAAATCACCCCATCTTAATGTTTCCTGTTTTAATTGAAATACTTACAATTACTCTGCTGTGTTGTATGTTCATGAGGATGTTTTTAAAACTATGGTAGTTCAGTGGATGGTATAAATAAAAAATAAATCAAAGTGGAAGAACTAGTTCAAATGTAGATCCTGGGCAGACCTGTCTCAGCTCTGAGCTAAAGCTGTTTTTTACTGAAGTGCTTGAATCCTTGTCTTTATTACCAAGAAAATAGGAATACTCCCTTTGTGAACACAGAAACAACTTTCTGGGGGAATTTATAAATACAGTGGCTAATTTACTTGAGTAAAAATGGATTGTTCCCTCTCTAAAAGATAGAAAGATATAAAGAATAGAAGAGGTTCCTCAAGTTTCATTCACCATTTCCCTGAAATTGTGTGTAGACCTTTTTAAAGATTTACGAATAGTTTTCCAGTTATATTTTACACACTTTATATGCGCGCATGCGCATACAGACACACGTATTTCTTATTTGATCCACTAAACGTTCTTCAGTAGAAAGTGGCATGAGAAATTATGTTCTTTCAAAAATGGCCTTCACCTCCAATCGTTACTAAAAACTGTAGCTACAATTGGTGCCGTTTTCACAGAACCACAGAATGGCTGAGGTTAGAAGGAACTTCTGGAGGTCATCTGGTCCAACCCCCCTGCTCAAGCAGGGTCACCCAGAGCCTGTTGCCTAGGACTGTGTCGAGATGGCTTTTGAGTGTCTCAAAGGATGGAGACTCCACAACCTGTCTGGGCAACCTCTGCCAGTGGTTGGTCATCCTCACAGTAAAAAAGTGCTTCCTGGTGTTCAGATGGACCCTCCTGTGTTTCAGCTTGTGCCCACTTTGAACGGAGTAAGTCTTCTCCTTGAAAGGGAAAATTATTTTTGTCATTAGTTTCTACTGATTAAATGAAGGTTTTATTTTATTTAATTTAAGAAGTTACATACTGATAGTCCTTCAAAAGATAGAGTGGGGTGGAAATCCTGGGAGAGAGCAACTGGTGTTAAGGTAGAAGGATAAGAACAAGTGATCTAGTTGAAGATGTCCCTGCTCATTACAGGGGGTTGGACTAGATGACCTTTAAAGGTCCCTTCCAACCCAAACCATTGTATGATTCTATGAAGCGGGGAGACAAATAGCATCAAAAAACATGGGAAGAGAGAGAAGGGGGATTTGGAGAGAAGAACTGCTGTACAGCACCCAGCTCTTTGGGTCTCAGCTAGAATTGCTAATGTTGTCAGCCTGCCTTGAACAGCTTTTGAGTGTCAATTCCTTTGCACTCCTCTGAAATACTTATTAAAACAAAGGGATTATAACAGAAAAGAACAACTGCATTGAAATTTAAAAACAAGAAAGTACACAACAACAGAGAGACTAAAGTTTGTATTTCCAATTATAAATTTGGTAATTGTATTCCCAGTGAATCTTATTTTGGGGACTTGCAGGGAAATGTCTAGTGAATTTGTGAGAAGGAGAGCTGTAGACCAAAAAAGTACTAAAATGGGTTTATTGGTGAAATTTCAGAAGTAATTTCAAATGGAATTTGTGACAGGGATGTAAATTATCGAAGTAAAGGTTTTTGGTATCCAGTAAGCATGAACTTTCTGCTGACTGACTTGATGAACAGGAGTCTGGTGTGAAGAAATGTGATTGTGTCATTGATATATATTTGATCTGCCTTGCGAACACTAAAATCCTTTAACCATAAAAGGGTTGACAAATGGTGCCACTGCAAAAGTTAAAATATTTCTATTTATAATATATTTTTGCCTAGGATAACTATATTGTATGATTTTCTAAATTATGGATATGGCCAATCATAAACTTATTTAAACGTTAATTTATGATCATTAATAGAGTGATATGCTGAAAGTACACTATACTGTGAAGAAACCTAAAGCACCTGGCCAGTCTTGTCTTCTCTTTTTCCACTGAACCAGCTTTCTCTAAGGAGAGTAACAGGCTTGAATTCAGAAATCACAGCTGTTCTTGTGTGTGCTTTGCATTTTTAGTCTTCATTTGTTCAAGTTCCAGACAAGTATGAGGTAATGTGTCCTAAATCAAATTTTATATCGCTTCTTAAGCTGCTGAAGTTAATCTTTCATTCTTCCTTTGGCCTGAAGGTAAGAAAAAAGGAAGGCGTTTTTTCATCTCCAAGTGGTGCTAAAGACTACAGCAAAAATGACCATCATCTTCCAGTTATTTTGCATATTTACTGGGAGATTTTTTGCTACTTAAAATGGAATAATTAACAAATTATATCATATTAGTTACAGGGAAGCTTGCAATTTTTTCAAATACGAAGATGTAATGTTCATTAAATTTCAGATTTTGCTGTTGATTTCTGCTCCAGGAAGTTCCCTGTGAAGCTAGTTCTTCTATTTTAGGTCAGAAACGTAGATCTCTTCACCTCTGAGGTAGAAACACAGTCACAGCAACAGAAGTTTCTTTTTCACCTGTCCGTTTGCTATTCGCTTATTTAAAGTAGGAGGACCTTTGGCTGAAGGAAAATTTTCAAAGTCTAACCTGATGCTGTCTTATTTAAGTGGCCTCCTGGATATAGTAAATGTGCTGTGCACCTCAGCGAACAGCCTAGTAACAAAGAAGTCCTACCTCTGCTGCATGTTTGAGCAGCAGGTTATCCAAGACTTCGCTTCAGTAGTGGAAGGGATGAAATTTCTTGTGTAGTAATCTGCAGTGATTCGGCACAGCTGTGGGAACTGAGGTTGCCTCAAAGATAGGGTTGTGGAAAAGAAGAACCATTTTTCATCTCCCTTTGTGCCAGGCTGCTCTGAAAATGCAGAAATAAAACAATGTGGGCTGCAGGATCAAGGGCCCAACCCACCAGTCACCTGGGGTGACTCCCCGTCTGCCTTGCCAGGCACTGAGACCAACCAAAGGGATCCAACAGCCTACTAGAGACTCTTCTTCGCAAGAAGGATTGCAAGCTATTGCCAGCCTGAAAATTCAGTGGTAGATGAATTCAGTTCTTTGGCAAGCAAAGGCAGTATGCAACCATTTAGCAATGGGCCAGGTGCACGATATCCCAGGGATACTCCTTTTTCCTTTGGCCAGAAGGCCACACAAGAGGGAAAGTGATATGTGATGTGTAGCATGTTTCTTCAGAAACAGGTAACCTGCCTGTGGTTTTGCTATGCACTGTAAGTGAAAAGAATGTCCCAAGGCTCTACATCCCCCAGTAGAACACAGAGAATCTAAAGCCTCTGCGTGTGCCTCCTGATTTTCTTCATTTGAAATGAGGTGGAAAAAATATCAAGGTACGAGAATTTAAATGCTGGAATATGTAGCTCATGAATAATTTGCTTAATCAGCATAAGGTAAATTTTTATAAAATACTGCTGGTGAACAGGAAAATTTACCATGTTGATCATTTAAAGAAGCAATATATTTTTATGTTGTAGAAGTTGAAATTGATACATTATAGAAAGACGTTTTCCACACCATTTTGCAGTCTGTGCACCCCTGAATTTTGTACGCCTGTATTAGAATTAATTATACATACAGTTCTTCACTCTCCACTCTGCTGTTCATTCACTGTAAGGGAGTCAGTGTTTTTCCATCACAGGCTGCAGTTTTCCTTTTATCCACTTTCATAAGGTCAATGGCCTCTCTAAATTCAACATCACTCAGTATAGATGTCCATATGTTTTCGTAGAAATTTCTATGTGGGATTTGAAGTTGACTCTGTTCCTGACCTGTTGCAAGAATCTGTTTTACAACCTATCAGACAGAAGTATTAGGTGAAGAGCAAGCAGATGGGTGATCTGCTGAGGGCAAGTGAGCTGGTCAAATTCATGTAGCAGCTGCTACGCTTACTTGATATGCTATGGTTAATAGGTGTAAAATAAAATTTAAATAATTAAGTCATCATAGGTTTGAAGCTGCCACCAGCCTTCCATGCTTTCATGGATATAAAAAAGGCTTTTCCTGGTTTTTGCTCTGGCAGGCAGTATTGTTCAGTGAAATGAAGTCTTCGTTCCTGCTCCTGTTGGCTTTAGTTACTAGGAGCTCAGACTTCAGGAGGCTGGTAGGAGAAAGGAGCTAGAAATTTTGCACTGGGACCCCAAAAAGGGGAAAAAAAACAAGCAGCAAGAAACGTGACACCAAAAAAAAGAAATATTAATGAAGGATGGGGCATGTATTACATTTGAATTTTTTAAAACTGAGGAGAGGTGGAATGGGAGGAAGAGCTTCCCTTGTAGCTCTTGGAATATGTGGTCTGTATGAGAAACTCCCACTGATACTGGAGAATAAATGCTGGATGCAAGTTAAATGTGGAGTGCAACACCAATAGGGCAAGCATATAGTGGTAGCATTTTCAGAAGGGAGGGGGTAGGTTTGGGAACCATTGAGGTGATAACAGTGTCTTGGTTTTAAAACAAGTGAAGAATGGGTGAGTTTGGCAGCTGCAGTGCCACAAAGAACCACACGGTGATTAATGGCCAGGAAGATGATTTGAAAAAATATTTTATATTAAGGAAGCTAAAGATCTGCATTCATTTGTTTCCAAAAGCATCAATAATTTCCTCCCTTCCCCAAGACTTTCCAACATTCACTATTTTTTTTTTATTGTAACTGTTATCTACCGTGTAAGTGGGTGCTGCTGTACAGAGGGAGAGATGAATACAAGGATGAGGATTTAAATATGGGCCTCTGTCTAGCCTTGAAAAATGCTCACATGATGCTAGGAGGTCGGCAGGCAACTATTCTTCTGCGCTCTTTTGTTTGTTTTTTGTTCTTTGTTTTATGAATACTAATTTCTGGACTGCTTCATCTACAAAATAACATATTCAGTCGGTGATAGTGAGCCTGCGCAAGCACAATATGCAGCAAACAGAATGTATGTGCAGTGGTCAGGTTGGTTTATCTTAGGTAATGGTCTTCCATCGCCACAAATTTAAGCATCACATAGGCTTTCACGTGCTTACCTTCTATGTCCTTATAAGTGAGGGAAAGTTTTGGCATTCTTGTGATGTGACAGGGAACTTAGTTGCAGTATTTTTTTTGTATTTTTCCAGTTGATTGCTTTAACACCTCACAGGGTAACATTCCAGTAGCTCAGAGTCTTCACAGAAGTGGGAAGGTCCTGTGAACGCATGCTGATTTAAGGCAGCCACAGATATTTTGGCTAACAAAAGTTCAAATGTTACAGCCATTAGTTTAGTATTTTCTTGAATACTTCAGCTGCATTTTCCTTAAAAAGGAACAGATTTTTTCCATAGGCTGCATAGGGAAGGTAGACAGGGTGCTTCCTGGGAAATTCATCTTTTAGGTAACAGTGCCAAGATGGCTGAGCCTCTTGTGTAACATAGTTACACAAAATCCGTATGATCGGATGCACCAAGTATTCCAAGCAAACAGGGAAGTATTCACACCATCATGGTACAAACGGTGTGGGGAATGTTTATGTGGAGTATTGCGTATACTTCTGGTCACCAGCATAAAACTAAAGATAGTTTGATTGAGAGTCGAGTAAACAGATTAGGAGCGCTTCTGAAATTCTGGGGAATAAAGATTCATCTTATGTCAGGTGACTAAATGCATTTAGCTTTTTTTAGCTTACCCAAAAAGAGTCTGAGTTGGGACATGATTGCTGTCTATAAATATTTCACAGTTGAGGAGTAGACAACTGAGAGGGAGGAGAATTGATTTTGAACTAAGAACTGTACTGAAATAAGAGCAAATGGCTAAAAATTACATTAGTTGGTATTTTGAGAAGGCTGCAAACCACCAAAAAGAGGAACTTTTAGGGGCCCTTTCCTGAAAGGAGTCAGAAGGATTTAAGTACCTGCTTTGAAATGGAGTGTAAGAGAAGTAACTGATATATAATATGATTTTGTTATCTGTGATAGTAACGGATAAGCCAAAGAGGTCTCTCTTAGTTAATACTATGTCCTGGTAAGGCTGGAGAGTTTGTCTGACTCCGAAAATGAAGGAAGTAGCAGTAGCAAAAGAGAGAATGAACCAACTAATACATTTTTATTAATGATGGTGGATGTCCAGATCTTCACAGGCATACAGGACTCCAATTTTTAAAAATTGTTGCGAAGTGCTCGGATCTTGCTAAAGGCAGAATTGCTTTATGTTTGTACTAGCAGGTGAATGTCTGTCTCCTGCAATGACTTTTCTTGTTTTGAGTTCAGAAAAAAACCTCAGGAGAGTGAAATCCTTGTGAAATAACTCCATCATATCCAGCTAAGCTCTGCAGGTACCCTCAGACCCTATCGGCTGACCTCATGCTTGGTTACGTGTGCTGGTAATACCCTCAAGTGAGAGTCTGGCTACTGAGAAATCCTCTGTCATTGAAGTGTAATTGGTGTGGCTCATTGGATGCTATGCTGCTGGGGTTTTTTTTTGTAATGCCAAGTACAGTATAACTGTAAATGGATAACTAAAGCATGAATGAACATTCAAATTGGAGTTTGCAATTGGGCATAAATATATGTACAACATCATCTATAGCAAACAGCATAAAGCATCCTTAGTCATATGCTTTAGCTCCTTACAGCTAACGTACTGCTGCTTAAGAGATACCACTTTCTAAAATGCTGTTTTCTACCTGTCTTGGTGGCCTATCGAAGCAGCGTTACAATTTTCACTTCTGGTAGCAAATAGCACTTCTCTTCTACAACCCTTAAGGTTCAGAAAATTTTTAGAGCCTGAAAAGGCTCTTCCAGTCTCACGTTAAGTAGTTACGAGCCAAAACGAGATAATTCTGCAAGGTGCCTTCAGGGAAACAATGTTAGAGATGTGGAATTTTGCAGTGTCGCAGCTGAAAGAATTTCTGTGTACCTAAAACCTCAAAATAAACATAGAAATACATAAAGCCAGAAACAAAATGTCTTTTTGTACCTCCTGATCCCATTTTAAATAAGAGGGTGGGCAAACAGTCTCCAGACAAAAAAAAAAAAAAGAGAGAAAATGTACATGCAGATCTGTCTGCGATAGACAGAGGGAACAAGGCATCTGCTAGCGTGTTGGATATAAATAGACTGGGGAAAGGTAATGGCAAATCTCCCAATGCCTTAAAAGAATCCAGGATTTAAGCCTTTTTTTGCAGCAGTTTTAGGTTGTTGAAAGTTGGGAGTGCCTCTGTTAGGTTTGAAGTCTAGACTTAGACTGAGGCAGTTTTGTCAGGTTTTTAGAAACAATAATGGCCTGTGGTCAGCTTTGAAGCCCACAGCTCTTTATTGTTTAAGGAGAGGAAATTCTGTAAGACCGACCTTATATTAGGTGCAATGGTGAGTTTCAGGTGTTTTGAGCTGCTTGGGGTTTTTTCAGTTTGTTATTTTAAAAATACTTCGGGGAGAAAAAAGTGAAGTTTGCAAAATCACGACAAAATATGAAAATAATGAATGCTAGTGGCCTTGAGTGGTCTTTGTTCATCTGCATGTAATGATTTCTAATTCAGCCTTAATTACACAATCACATACAACTTTTTCTGTTAGATCTGTGCTTTTTTCGTTGAACAGATTGGATCACGTTCAATTAATGAACACCTATTCCATATCTTGTATTCTTCTCATTGCTCAATGTATGGTCCTGTCCCTTCACTGCTGATTACTATTCATCCTTTGCTTAGAAGACATAATTGCTGATTTCTTACTGAGCTTTTCTGTGGTGCTCATCACTATAATATCCAAGTGCTTCCCAAACATTGTTTAACTTAGCCTTCCAATTCAAGATAAGATGAGTGGTTATTACCCCTGTTTTTACAGTCAAGGGTTTAAGACGCAGATTAAGCTCAGACATACTCACTGATGTGGGTTTCATGATATGATATTTAGGACCTTAGGGGGCAGAAGCATTTGGCATTTTATAGCACTTAATATGTCTAAAGTGCAATTCCTGTTGATTTTGCTTGCAGCTATGATCGCTTAAACCACTGCAAATCAGACTCTGGATCTCAAGTTGGATATTCAGGAAATAAGGAGGATAATTAGTGTTTTTTCTTGCTGATTATTATAAAGTAAGTCCATGGCAAAGGAGATGCAGTCCAGTTCTCCAGGGCACTATGCACATGCCTTAGGCATTGCCTTTCTGTCTCGTCTCTCTCTTTCTCTCTTTTCTTTAAAATCTCTATAATCCTTTATGTACTTTGTTTTCGGTAGCATGTGAATGTGGACTCCAAGGACAAGGGTCCTTTTGACTTTGTGGTCCTGATTCATCCTAAATCACCATCCACATTGTCCCCAGGATAAGCTAGAGGTCTTGCAAGGCGAGACCAAGGGTGTAGAAGTAAGAGGCAATACAGTTAGAGACTTATGTTAATCTGTTGTGAGGATCAGAATTCAGATTTTGAGGTGTTGGGAAGTCTGAGGTTTCCTACCTGTTTAGCAACAGCAACCAGAGCAAAGTTCCTAGGTGGTGATTGTGTGCAGGGAACATTGATGATGGTGGTGCTTCCTAGGAAAGCCACTTGGCAGCTAAATAATGACAAAGTGCCTCAAGGTCTTAGGAGCTGTGCTTGAACCATACAACTGAAGTTGATTTGGGAAGACTGCAATCCAGCTTCTCTAGTACATACTGATACTTGCATTAGAGGAAGTTTATGTTAAGGTTCCTCAAATTCGTCCTTCCTTGCCTTTGTTCACACAGTATATCCCAATATGTTTAATACTTCATTTTCAACCTTTACACTGTGTAAGTTTTCTGCACAGGTTACTGAAACACATTATTATGATGTGGTTTATTTACTGTCTTTTCTGAATATGCTGCAGATGTTTGGCAGTAAAATTTTCCTTTTCAGCAACTATACTTTTCTTCCTGTTGTTTTGTTTCAAGCTTCCTTATGTAAAACTTCATCTAGTACTGGGTGTAGCGTTTCTTTGAGATGGAAGATATGCCTTAATCACTTTGTGCCTGTAGGACTATCAAAAGCTGTGCTAATGTGCATAGGTTTATGAAGAGAGCATCAGTTTGGATTAACTTTGTCCAGATGAGAGAGTGTTATCGTATAATAACAGAATTGGTGAGGTTGGAAGAGACCTCTGGCAATTATCTAGTCCAACCCTCCTGCACAGAGCAGGCTGTCCAGCATTGTGTCCAGGTGGGTGTAGAGTATCTCAGAGGAATACTCCGAGAGCAGAGACTCCACGGTGTCTCAGGGCAGCCTGTTTGACCATCCTCACCATTTTTTTTTGTTTTTTAAATAAAAAGGTATTCTTGCTTTTCCTGAAGACAAAAGTGACACCTGCATCCTTCTACTCCATGAGAGCCTTACTCAATTGCCATGACCTTTCAAAAGTAATCAAGGGTGGTCTCAGTGACGAGTTAGCTCCCTCAGCGCTCATGGGTTCAACCCATGATATCCCATTTGTTATATGCTCCCTAGGCTGATCCTCCTCCTCCAAGGGTAAGTCTTCCTTGCTCGAGACTTCCCCTCCACTCTTGCTTTTCAGAGCAAAAGATCTGCATTAGATTTAGTTGATTCTTCTGTAGAAAATATCCCTGACATTTTTTGCCTTATCAGGTTGCTTTGCTTTATATTGGTTGTCTTTGCAATCTGTTAGTGGGAAAGTAAATAGCTCAGACCAAAGGAAGTGAGTGCAGGAGCCAAACAGCGAAGGGTTACCCTCTCAGAGCCTGGTTAACTGCTAGGGGAGCTCAGGATTCTGCTTGGACCTAGCAAAGATCTCCCGCTGACTTGCACTGCTGATTAATACATGGTTGCAAATGGGAGACAGGCTTTTTTTTTTAAAGAGCCTATCAAGTCTGAATGGTATTCTGCCTCTCAAGATTGACTCTCATGCTTCTGAACACATTATTTTTTTCTGATTTATTAAATAATAATTTTAAAAAGGTCCATCTACAGATTTTCCTCGATGGTACACCAGTAAAAAGAGCAAAAATCTGTAATGTAATTACTGTTTCAGGCAGTAGGTTTTTATGTTTCTTGAAACTACTCAGTGACTCTTGCCTGGAAAAGAGTATCTGAAGAAATTCAGAAGGACTAAATATATACCTCAGAGAATAAATATGGAGAGGTTGTATCTTAGAAATCTATTCTAGAGATTTAGAATGTAGGCTGACTTTAAAGTCAGAGGGTGCGAAAAATACCAAAATGGAAATAGCCTCTGCAACAGAAAGACAGATGCATTATTTTAAAACATAATGCGATGTCCATAAAACAGAAAAACGGTAAAACATTGGTTTAGAGGAAAATTGAGTTTCTCTGAAACTTTTGGTACTGTTCTCGCAAGATACTAACAAAAGGCATTGCCGTTTGTGTCTTACTGACCACTCTGATGAACAGAGTATTTTGAATGCTTGTGACTTAATGTTTCACACCTTTTCCAGAAAAGATGTTGTTACTATCAGCATTAATGCAGTTGTATCAGATTTCTACATCTTGTCTCATTTGCCTTTAATTCTTCATGATTTTACTGAAAACCGTATCCAGAGCAGTGGCATTTTATCCATTCATTTCCTGTTCATGGCATTTTTGCATTCATTCAGGCTACTACCAAGCATAAGAACTAGAGCGTAGTTTTCTCATTTGTACCCGCCTATTTATTTTACTTCGTCTGCAAAATTGGTTTGTGTTGCACTCTAATACGGAAAAGGACTGGACTTGATGTTTTGTACTTACTGTTGCAAAGCCCACTCCCTCATTTCTTTACGTGTAACAAACAACTAACGCGACTCGTGTACTGGAAGTAGACATATGGCAAACAGTTCTTGCGACATCAGAACAGCGAAGCTTATTGCAGAGCAGGGTGATGGATTGTGTTAAAAAAGGTAACGTTGCTTTCTCAGGGAGAGACTGTATGGTACTGTGTGTGGGAACAGATCAGAACAACTGAGCTGCAACTTTTTCTAACAGGGACAATTTAAACTCCAGTTTGAAGGTTTATGAACCTTTTGCATGCTCTGCACAAGTACTCTGTGAAGCATTTTCTTCATTAGGCTGGGACAGCATTTTTAATTTAAAGCTACTGCCTGTGGGGAAGAAGTGCAATAGTCCTGTACTTCCAAAACTTGGGCATTTATGCAACTTTTCTGTAAACATTTTAGGTATCTAGCTATATTATTCAATTTCTGAAAGGGCATTTTTTGTCTAGTGTATTTAGCTGTAGATGGGTATTATTCTACGTATTTTCACAGACTTGTGCTCTAATTTTTTTTTTCTAAGAATAATTACATATTTGGAGCTAAGCATTCAATCATTTATTCATCCATTTTACCACGTGGACTTAGCGAAAGGACTTGTGTTAGCCTATACACCATATCATGCATGCAAATTCCACTCTTGACAATGCTGCTTGAAATTATGTAAGTGATAGGTGCTAATTTTCTCTGATACAACAGAATGATAATGATGGACTATTGGGGGAAAAAATAATACTATGTAGTTCTTGGGTTGTGAGCACTGGCATACTAAACTTCATAAAATGAAAAAGAGAGAATGAAAAGACACTAACCTATTTAGAAATTATGTCTTTTACTTGCAGTCTTTTTAGAAATAACAGGCAGACAGTATTCCTACACTGATACCATTGTTTCATGAGTGAAACTATCTATCAGGTTGTACATTCATTTGTTTGGAGGGAGGGTGGTTGTTAATGACTTCATATGCAAGGTGCACACAGCCAGGCAGTTGAGTTCTAGATATTGAAGTGGTTTATAGAGCCCTGGGAACTCCAAATGATAGTTCATATTCTCATACTTCTGCAGTGTCATCATGCAGGTACTCTGTGCTGAATGTAGGGCAGCAGGCAGGCTGTCAAGTACAGTAGATATGTGTATATATTAATACAGCATATTGTATTAAGTAAATTGTAGCAATATGTTGTATTAATTATATAATATAATTTATTATATATTATATAATTAAAGAATGTATAATGTATAATATATACTATATAATTAAATTATTGTATATTATAGATTTTATATTTTCATAAAATTTATTATATTTTATATAATAATATATAATTAAATATATATTATATTTGAATAATTATTAATATATTAAATAAATATATAATATATTATTGTATATTATATAATTCATCCATTGCATTAATTACATAGATGTTTAATTAATTTATTAATTTATAAGATTATTATAAATAATAATTTATAAAATAAATTAGTGTTGAAAAATTGTGCAAGCACTTGGATACAGTGATCACACCGAGCTGCGTCTTTCCTTGTTTCACTTCAGTTTTTTGAAGGAATCCACTTCCATGTAAGAGGTTTAGAAAGGATATCTAACAATTATTCTATATTAATTGTTCATTGAAAAGTAGGAAGAAGAAATATTACAACAATGAGATCTTTCACCGACTATTTAATAATAAAAGATCATTTGCAGAAAGCTTATGAAAAAGTGAAGGACATAAAAGCACAAGCAAAACATATGTGTTAGTACATGCTTGAATGGTTCTGTGATAAGACAGAACACTGTTGAACAGCAGAGGTTTTTTGAAGAGTATTTGGGTAAATTTGCTTACTTGAGCATCCCTTTTTCCATAGAATTAGGATATGTTCCAGAAATAGAGAGCTGAAGGACAGTATCACCTTTCTGACGTTCATTTCAGCCCTTCCTATTGCCATTCTCACACTTGCTATATTTTCTATTACTGTTCCACTAAGAATGGGAGAAAGTCCTTGTTACTGTCACAATTCTTTCCGTCCTTCAAGCCTTCAATAACAAGCTCATGGTGCAAGAACAATAAGCCACAAAGAAAAAAAAAATGGGAAATGCTATGTGTGCTTCTACAAGCAAAGGTGGCCACTTAGATTCAGCAGGCAAAGACAGATCTGAAGTATTGCCGTATGAAGTATTGCCATATAATGCAGGTCAGAGTGATCTGAACTCCGTATGCATATGGATTATGCAATCCATAATCCAAAATCAGTATGCATTAATTTCTTGGGGGCTTCACTTAAAATGAAGATTGACAACTGCAGAAGTGAGGGAAATCCTGCCAATGAAGCTATTTGCATCCAGTTGTGGGACAAATTATGATTTCAGCTGAAATCAGAAACAAAGGTTTAGAAAGAGAGGGGAGAATGGCCTCTGGCATCCAGAAAGGGCACGGAGCAGGCCATGGTAAAAACATTTTTCCCATTCCAGGCATGGAGGTAACATCTTAAAGTGGGAGTTGCCAAGACTAATAAAGGAAGATTAAATTTAAAGTAAGAAAAAGATACTTGTTCAGAAAAAACTCCTGGTGCCCAGGCCCATCCTGTGTTTGTCGCAGAATGAGCTGGCATGTGCTCGTGGGCATGTTTAGCCTGGATGTGTCTCTTGTGCTTTTACCATTTGCTCTGCATGCTTCCACAGCACTCTGGGCCTGGTAGAAGAAGGGTTTATAAACAGCAGACCCATTTGAAGACACGAGGAATACATTTGTGTGATAATCCAGGCACTACAAAAATTCAGCCTAAGGAGCACAGGGGGACATGTGGCTGAGTCTGTAAAGGAGTGAAATAGCAAACCTGTCTGCAGAGGAGGGCAGCTGAAATCAAGATTTTGGGGACAGAGATCTAAATGGGGTCATCTGCAGCAGTGCAGCAGCTGTTCTGTAGAGCATTTTAGTAGACTGCTCATGAACTTGGTGATGGCTGAAGTCAGTCTGTTGCTTCCTTTTCGTTAAGATGTGAACTTTTTGTCAGTTAATATGTGCAGTGCAGGTATTATGTTTATTCACTGTTTGGTCAAATTTATCATATGTATTCATTTTCATTAATCAGCCTGTCAGGAGGGTTTGTGGTGGGTGTTTTTTTTTTCATGGTATGTAAGCATACTGTACCTTTTGTTTCCTGGGAACCCTTGACCCTCAGCAGAACTGTGGCTTCTCAGTGCTTGATTAGCTGAGTTAATTTCATTTTGCACAGCTATAACTAATGGCCATGTAAAACTGCCAGAAGCCTGCCGTGGGTTTCTCCTGGTGTCTGACTGTATTTGTGAGCAGCGCATTAATCAGCTCTCTCTGTCACGCTTTATTGCTTAATGATGAGGGTTAACTGACCACTTCCTAGTAATAATGAAAAACAGAGGTCAGCAATCACTGACTGAGCGAAGAGAGGATCTCTTCTGACTTGTACTTTTACTCCTTCGTCCTCAGGCAGTGACAAATGTGCTTGCTCCACCACTTAAACATGAACACTTATCTTTAAAGTTCATCTTAATTATAGATCAATCAGTGTCACGTGTTTACCCAATCGAAACAATCAGAACCACTGAGCCAGTTACCTAATTAAAGTCAATGTAATCATATGTGTGGGAAAACATTGTTAAATTTAGCAAAGTCTAAAGGACACACAAAGGAGTGTGTAGCTGCAGCCATAATGGAACATGTGGATGCGGCACTGGAGCTCCCCAGCCCAAACATTTTTATAATCATTCCGTAATCCATGTCACTTCCAAGTGCTGCAGTTGAATTTCTACGTGTGGATACAGAAACTACCATAGTTTGCTTTTGTTGCAGGTTTTGATGATACTGGTTCACAAATTTGCATTGAAGGATACTTTGAAATTTTTTTTCTCAAGTTTGTAGTTTTACTACTGCTTTTGGTTTGTGCAAGCTTCACATACATGGGACATCATGCTAGCTGCCGTGGCGGGTGGCCTTCCTGGCCAGGAGCACGCGTGCCGAGGTGGGCAGAAGCTCAGCCCTAGCTGAACGTGCTGGGCAGGCAGCGTGCACAGGCGGGCAGCCAGCTTTCGCCCGCTTCACATCAGCTCCAGGGCCTGCCTGTCACTGCTGCCAGCCAGAGAGGGGTCACCCGAGGCTGGGCTGTGTGGGCAGTGGGAGCACAGAGCCTGCTCCTCCAGAGCCGCTCTGCTTCGTGGTTAGGACCTTACAGCTCCACTTCCTCTTCCTACAAAGTTTTTGAAAAGCAGAGAACCGTAAATTAAAAGCCAATGTTGTCGTCATTTTCTAAGGTAAATACTTATTTGAACTCTTGAAGCTGAACTCTACCTTATGAGGGAGATTTTGCAGTCTCCTGTACCAGCATGGCACATCAGGTGCTGTGGAGCTGCTGTAACGTCCTCTGCTCTTGTTCTCAGGAGCATGCAGGCCAAAGGGGGAGAGGTGCAACGGGATGTGTGTGGGACACCCATCTCTTGGTGCAGCACGCATCCGCTACAGCAGCACCTGACAGGCCGCTGTCAGGCCATGTAGCTGCCTGGTAGAAGTAACCTGGGGACCAAAGACTGTTTCTTGGGGTCTTTCTTGTGTTCCTGATTTTCTGTGGCTGCCACCAGCTGTTTTCCCCATGCTCACAGAGAGCAGCAGAGGTGACACCAGGCCTGTTTTGGGCTCACCCTGAGATGGGCTTAGCAAATGAGGTCCTAGGAGCCGTGAAAGCTTGTGGGCAGAGCTAGAGTTGCATGCGGCAGAGCTGGGAGCACCGGCACCTGCCTCAAGCTGCCTTACCGACAGCTACTGCCTCACATGGAGACCAGTACCCCAACCAGGGGTTTGTCAGCCTCCTTGGAAAGCAATCTCTCAGAAACACTAGACACTCAAAAAAATCAGGTTGTGGGAGTGACAAGTCAGGCACAATGCATTAGCAGACATTTAATATTTCTGGCCTTACTCTTTTTTTGGCTTCAGTTTCCAATCTGTAAAGTAGAGATGGTTGCACCATCTGCTAGTGGAATTGAATCTTAGTTTTCTTGCGTTCAGCCCTAATGGTGTAGACAGAGATATTCTCTTCACTTTCTCTGCCCAAATAATTTTCTTCTCATGTGCTTCTGTTTATCCAACTACCACCCATCTGCATCCCCTGCCCCTTCTCCTTCTGGCCAACACTCATGTCTGGACCTTTTCTCTTCTCCTTTAGTCATCAGCTTTCACACTGTCAGGACTCTCCTGACCATTTGCTCTCTTCACCAGCTTCTCCAGTATCTCACTGCCTACATCTCCTTCCTTCCTCCACTGCTTTTTTGGGTGCCTTTCTCCTGCCAAGTCTACTACCTCCCCAAAGTCCTGTCCTCTCTCCGCATTGAGCCCCTGATGGTTCCCTTTGCTCTCGCAACCTGTGCCTTGTTCCTCTTCCCTCCAAGCTATTCCCTTGCCACGTCCTGAGAGCATGATGGGGATTTTCTGTGTGGAGTCCCCCTGCCAAAGCATCACCTGGCATGTGGAAGAGATGGCTGGAGCACAAGCTCGGCTCAGACCCTCTGCCCTGGTCCACGCTCTTTGCAGAAGGAAACTTTGGAGGTTGAGAGCCAACCTCTTCCAAAACCTTTGCAAATCATATCACGTACAAATTGCAACTTTTCAGTGTTTTATACTGTGATGCGTTATAATTTAAGTGATAATGTATGAGATGGCAAAAGGCACATCTGTGGTATCGGAGCAGTGATGCTCCAAAGGGTCTGTCTCAAAGTGTGAAGGCTCTTGAGCTTCTCAAATATGTCTGCGAAAAATGTAACACAGGGTAAAACCAACATGTTTCTCCCTACCCTTATTCACAAACTTACTTTGCACTATGCTTAGTACTTCTAGCTGATACATTCTTACACTTGCAAAATAAAATTCAGCCTGAGGCAGACATCCAGCATGGAAAATTTCAGCCCTAACTGCTAATGTGTGGTAAAGTTACAAGCAATAGGAAACGAGGTCTTAAAATGAGAATTGTCAGGCAACCTTAACTATATGTGGTCCTACAAGATCCACTGATGATAATCTGTTTTTTGACAGATTTCATCCAATTTGCAGATTCATTTTGACATATACTATACAAAGAAAGGAAAAAAAAAAGTCCCTGGAGTAGGACTCTCAGGCTTATAGGTGCCACCTCGTAAGTAGTGAAAGCGGTGATCAACCATGCATTCATTTTGCTTTCTGCCAAACCTTTAAAACTGCTGCGGAAAGTCCACAAAAAAATTGTAATATAAAATCAAGGCACTGATGCACTGAAGCTGAGACCACTTGACTTTGTGCCAGTTCTTATCTCATTCTCATAAATCTGAATGTAGGTTGCAGGTAAATGTTGAGTTATAAAAATATTGCAGAAATTGTAACATAAGGCTTGCATTACTTGCATAAACAAAAGCCTAGGCTAGCATGCTATTCATATATGCATATCCAATGCAATTTTAGTAATAATACTGTCTTTCCACTAAACACTGCAGACTTTGTCTTGTTCCAGGTCCCCCCCTCCCATAGGTTGGGGGGGTGGGGTATCCTATTTATGAGCTAAAAATCTGTCCAAGTTATTTCTCCAGAGTGGAACTATGAACTTTGCTTATTTGGAGCATCAAGAAGTGGCTTTAAGCACAAGCTAGGTGAAGGGGGTTGGGATGGCGTCACATGGTAACCTTTAAGATAACATTTCTGGGAGGCCTCGCCTATCGGTAGAGGGGCTTGGGAATCCGGTGTGCCCAAACACAACTATTGGCCTGGAATGTTGTTTGGGGGTTCTATAGCAAGCTGCATCCCGGCAGGCTTGTTCGCAGGCGGCCTGCAGCTGGACTTCCTTTGTTTGTGTGTGTGTGTGTTTGTTTTGTTGTGGGTTGGTTGTTTTTTTTTTTTCCCAGATTGCGTGCAAAACCTGTGTGAAAGGTAATCACCCATCGCCTAGATCAGACTCTGGCAGTATCTACATGACTTTTAAAGTGTCTTTCAGTAGAGCCCTGCTGACAGCTCTCAACGGTTATATAAAATGCTGCCTTCCTAAATATCACTTCCCCTCAATGTTGGTGTGTGAGGAGCTAGAAGAATCTAGTTACTTTCCTGCTGGGATATAATTTGTCATTTTGCAGAACTGTTCTAGCTGGCTCACAGTCCAGGGTAAGAACATTTGCTTAGTCAGGTCTGTGTACCTAGGCAGGATAACTTGGTGCTATATGTTTGAGGCAAAGACTGCGAATACTTGTGTACATGGGTAACACTGTTTATTCTGAATAGTCCTGTTGTCTCATGGAAAATAAACTTTAGATGTGAATAACTCTTTCCATTATTACCAGTAAAATGTGAAATTTCAAGCAATACAATCTTCATCTTTTGTGGAGCTCAGTCAGTCATAATTCATTCCTGGGAGGATTTCGCTGGTATGTAGCTTAAATTTTTTTTCCTGACTTAATCTTATTATCTTCATCAGGTCAAAATCTTTGTGTACTCTTTATTCTTAAAACCAGGCACATGCTTAAGTGCCCAGGGCAAAAGGGCTTAAGGCACGTGACTGGAGACTTGAACTAGGATGTTATCATTTCCCGTCACTAATTATCAGAGAAGTTACAGGCGGGTAAAGGTCTACTTTAAATTTTCTTGGTAAATCACTCCCTCCGGCTTCTAATCATTTCCGTTCCACTTCTCTGGACTTCCTCCAGTTTGTTTATATCTTCCAGTAATGAAGTGCCTGAACGGCATACAGTATTCCAGGTGTGGCTGTGAAAGAAATGCAGAAAGAGACCACTGCCATGCCAGCCTGCTCCGCTGTGTAATGCTCCTGCAGAAAGAGCCAGCGTTGCTTCTTACATCCAGATTATCCTCTTATTCCTAGGTGTCTTTCGATGTTGATGCTTTCCAAATTTTGCATTGTTGTTAGCTCTTTAGTTTAGATTACTCCATTGGTACATACAATAGCATTTTTTCAACTGCAATTTTATTGCTGGTTTCCTGTCTTTGCTTCTAATTTCTCTGCATCCTTCTGTATTATTTTTCTATCCACATTTATGCTGACAACTCCTCATCCTTTCTTCTTACTTCCAATGAAAAGATCAAAATAAGCAGCAGTCCCTCTGATACTCCACAGGATATCTTCCCAGTATGATAAACTGTCTGCATTTGGCAGTGGCTTATCCTCAGTAGGAATTTGCTGTAGAAATTCTTAGTGGCGGATTTGGTATAGGGTCTTCTCATCAAGTAATCTTGCCAAATAATAAAAATTAACTGGATTCTAGATTTCTTGCTTGCTGTGTAAACAGTTTTTTCAGGTGAGGAAAGGAGGAGAGAGAGGTTAGTGGATGAGAAATGTAGTGGATAAAATGAACTGGGCATTGTGCATCAGTGAATAAAGAAAATACATTTCCTGCATGAGTGCATCTCCAACAGTGTTTCCATATCTGTGTACTTCACTCTTGAAAGTAAGCGTTCCTGATCTGCTGGGTGGCTCAGCACCTTCAGAGACCATTAGCTTGTTGATACAAGGGGTAAGGACGCTCCTAGAGGCAGAAGGAGTACTCTGTGCCCCAGAGGGAACTGACAACCAGCACTTTTTTTTTCCTGCAAATAAATTGTGGTTTTTTTTTTTAAACTTACGGCCTGATTTCCCCTTTTACTTAGTGTAAACATCTAAACCTGGCTAAAACAGAGGTAAAGCACTGTCATTCCTACCCTGCAGAGCCTTCTGCTTGCTTTGTGCAGGTATAAATGGCTTTGTACTCTTCGGCTAGTTTCAGCTTTGCCTTGCCAAAAACACTACTGCAGAAGAAAGTATGGACCCTCAAGCAGCCCAAGAAAGCCCCAGGGGACAATGGTCTGCCTCTTTCAGAGGCCAGAGAAGCTTTGCAGAGGTGTCATCTGGTCATACGCTCTCCCCACTGTGACCTGTGTGCTCCAATTTCCAGCTTCTCTTTGCTCTCCTGAAACTCATGCCTTCTGTGCTTCTACAATATCTGGAGGCTTATTCTCTTATCACTTTTTGCGAAGTTATGTTGCTGATGAATAAACTCAAGACCAAGGCATAGATGCCGTCTGGAAAAAATGGCATTCCCCAGTTGCATCAGCACTAGCATAAAGAGGTCTTCTGTACCAGCTTCTCCAGGCTTAGAGGGGCTGTAATGGCAGCGCAAGTCAGACTCCAGTTAGCTTTTTGAAGCCCTTTCAAAAATTAGTTCACTTCTGTGCTTCATTTTGTGTTACAACTACTTTAACTTTGGTCTTCTGGTTAACTGAAAGTCAGTCTGTCTCTTTGAAAAAAAAACCCAAAACGCAGCAACGACCGATCTTCCCACGTAACTTCTTAATTATTTCTGCATGTGAGTTTTGGCTGTGCTCCAACTTTGAAATCATTATGCTGCTTCAGAGTGTAAATAAGTGGGACTGGATTAATAAATTGTATGAAGCATGGTGCCACACTTCGTTATAATCCACTTCTCAAAGTGGAAAAACCTTTTAGTACATAAAGTGCATCTGCTTTTAATTTTCATTTTGATCTTTTCTTTGTGTGTTTTCAGACATGAGTGTACCTTTGCACAGAGGCTTTTAATGCTGGTGCCTGGCAGTTTCAAAGTTACTTCTGAAGATGGCAAAACAGAGCTAGGAAATTTGGGATGCATTAGGAAAAGCGTAGGACAGGATTATGCTCTCATAATTATAAACTGGGGTTCACTACCTCACACCGAAATCTGCTATAAGTAGAAGGCAGATCAAGTTTTTGATGTTAGTGATCATTTTAAAATTTCTGTTTTCTGAATTCAAATCTTATCACTTTTTCTTCCAAAAATTGTTTCAGACAAGTGGAATTTTGCCTTTAGTCACTATCATATTTCAAAGATAAAACAATTGCTTTTGATGTCAGTAGTGAAACCCACCATTTACAGAACAAAAAAATACATTGTCAGCCACGTGAAACTGGGGTTAAGCTTGTACAATGGCTTGACACTAAATGACCCCCACCCTCAATCATCATGCATTTGCTTCACTGACCCCTCTTGCAAGCTTTAGATCTGATAGCTGTCGCTGGAGAGATTGGGCTTTGGCAATGGCTAGCTTCTGTCACTCTAATGAGAAAATTGCTATGTTTTGTGAAGGTTAACCCAAAGGACTTTCGTGCCGTTCATACACATCTTCTAAGAAATGACATTTCAGTTCATGTGAGTTTGTATTAAATAGCTACTTGCAGGAAACTAACATTAATTCAATCTGCTTAGTACTACCTGAATTTTAATTATGAAAATTGAATTAGAACTGTAAAAAAATCTGTATTTGAACATGCCCCTTGTGAAGTTAAATGTGAATAGACTGAGGAGTTTTTTACTTTGTTTTCCTTAAATGTACTGAATGCAAGGCGTGAGGATGCGTACCATGAAGGAGCAGATACGTTAATCTAGGGGTGAATTCTGGATATAAATTATATAGTAATTTGTCTTTAGTTTTCACTTAGCAAAACAAATTTTGAAACGGCAATTACATCAATTAGGCAGAATGATCTTTGAAATGTAATAATTCAGTTTATGCCTTGGTGATGTTGTATTTACACCCTGAGATGGCTTTTTTTCTGTTGTCCTTCATTTCTTTTTTCAGTTTTGTTTTCAGTGGCCACCATTGTTTGGGATGAAATTTGACATACTTGTTTTTACCTAAAATATCCATTCCCTTATAATGAAGGGAAAGCCTGATCCCCCTCCAGATCTCACTCTGGCACATGAGTTATGTGTCTGAAAAATAACTGTATAGATGTTGAAAATGCCAGATGCAGATTGAGTTATCCGTGGCTTTAGTTGTTCAAGACCTAGGGTGATTCCAGTGTGAAAGATCATCGCTTGATTTATTTCTGTGGCAAAGCAAATTGCAATTCCTAGCCATAAGGTGCGGTGATGAAGGTGTGGGTCCGGCAGCCACTGTGACGGCGGTCACCGAAAGGCAAGCTTTGTTCTCACTTTGAGGTCATCCTGGTGCCGGTGACGTGGCCAGAGGCATCGGATCCAGCACGCCTGGCAGAAGGGGGCCATGGGAGCGTCACTTGCAAGATGATCTCCAGTAAAATTTGGGATAATAAAGACAAAGCTTTGATTCATCGGTCATTTTGCTCCTACATGATACTTTGCTCAGCCTCTTGAGGTTGGACAAGTAAGCAAAGGGTGAAGTGGTTGTTTTCAGGGGCGCGGGAGGGTTGCCCTGTCCCATTCATGGGCTTGTGAAGGACGACTGTGGACAGAGCTACCGGGCAAGCCTGGCCTGAATTTGCAGGGTGGAGAGGGCTGGGATCCATGACTCTGCAGCCTGAAAATTCTGCACCCACTTCGAGGGGTGCTTGGAAAGACCTGCTGATCCCTTTAAAGATGAAAGTAGCAATTGTAATTAGTGTAATACCCTTTCTGCTACTTAATTTACACTTTTTGTTTCAAGTTGTTACAGTATTTTAACAGTAAATATACTGTGAAATTTCATTATCATCAAATCTTCTACTGTCTCCTCATCCTCTTTCTTCTGACTGTTTCTTCAGATTTACCTGGAATAACTGAGACCTGAGGTTCCTGATATAAATAAATAAATGGAGAGAAAAAGAAAATAAATAGGCAGACATGTACATATTTCAAAGGTAAAACAGACTCCTTTCTATAAAGCCAACAAACAAATCCAGAAAACTTTTATGCTCACTTTGGTGAGCGTCTAATATTGCTTTGGTCAACATTTCTGTATTTGGGATCTCAAGAGATTCTGCTAAAAGGCTCTGTTGTGATGGTATTGCTTACAGCCTTTAAAAGAAAATTATTACTGACCAGGTTTCCAGAGGAAAATATTTGCCAATGCATGTGCTGACAATATTTTTAATTTTACTATTATTCATAATAATATTCATTATTATGAATTTAGCATATTTCCAGTCTGAGCTGTAGTAAACTGTACATGAAAAATGCAAGAGAAAAATATGCTTTGAAGATAATGTGTCATTCACACAGAATAAAATTTATGATCTGCTGAGTGTGCTAAATGCAAGAACATAGCAGACTTGAACTTCCAAATGATTGCAAAAAACAAAGGATAGCTATTTAAAAAAAAAAGTTAACAGAACATTTTCACTGAGATCAGGAGTTGGGAAAAGTTTTACTTTGTGAAACAAACTGCCTATTTTGTAGTAATTTTGTAATAATATCTAATATAAGTAGCATGCATCTCATTGAAGGAGTCAGCCCAGAATTGCAAATCATTTTATAATTTTATAATGGAGTTGCAAAACAGAATTAATGCTGTATACCTTGATTTTTTTGCCTGTCCTATGAGAACAGAAATTCTCTCTCAGTGTGCATGTTCCATATGGTTACTACCAAGACAGTTTGATACATGCCTGAATGTATCAGTAGGATCATGGGGCAGACTAAGTGGTTTGAAATAGTGAATAGTGTAACTGGCTTCAGGCCCATATACGCTTACAAATATGAATATTTTTATGGAGGTGAATACTTTCAGTATTCACTGAACAAGCATGGCTTAGGGAGCGATACAATCAACTAGAAATCGTTACATTACCAATTAGTGCTCCATATTCCAGAATACACCCCCCCACACCCTCTCAGACATTCCCTTAAATGAACCTAATATTTCACACAAATCTTGTTTTACACTGTGTGCTTCCTGAAATCCAGTTGTAACCATAGGCTAATTGTAGAGCAGGATACTACATCACATATGTAAATGTAGCAGACCAGTTGACCACTTTATCAGGAAAATTGGAAGGGCAATTCTGTTGCAGTTTAAGATTTTTGCGTGATGCTTATTTAAAAAGTCTTTCCAGTCCTTCTAGGCCATTTCTTGTCCATCGAAATTTTCTACTAAAGTACATTGAAATTTGTAGTATTTCAAGAACGCCTTATCAGATTTTAGCAAGGGAAAGCAGAAGTATGTATCATGCATGTGACATAATCTCTTATAAATCTATCGTATGTACTGCTCTGCAGTTAACAGCATCTAGAGACTTCACAATTAGCCTTCAGTTAAAACTTAATCCAAAATGAAAATTTGGAAACTTGCTATGAAAGAAAATGCTGTAAAATATTAGATGTCTGATTTTGTCAAAGCAACATCCTCTAAAGCTCTGATTCTCACTTTGTGTTACTGCATCCAGTATATTCTAAAATCAAAAGCAACTGGGGTGAAAACTAATTTCAAAACATAAGCAAAATTACTTAGCTCGATAACAGGATTATTTTGGTGTTCGTAGATATTTTTTCCTTGGCTGTCTTCCTAAACAAATTTCCAGTGCTGTGATTTCACTGAATCTGAAATGCTTTGCAAAGACCAGATACTTTTGCTATTCCTTTTCTGTGCTATCTAGTACTACTCAGCATTTCTGCAACTACATGAAAAGAGAGTTACCGCATAGTCAGTCATGCAGCCGTGTTTAGATTTCGACATATTCAACCAAAAACTTTCTTAGCTTGTCTGGATTTTAGGAGGCCCTACCTGTCCTCCATGACTTACTATAGATGTGGCTGGTTGGTACAAACACTGCCTCTGTTGTGGAGATGGCAGTGGGAGCCCTGGAGACGGTTTCAGTACCAGTTTGGGGCATATCTCGTCTTGGTGGCTGAGTCCCTCTGCATAACGGGACAGCTGGAGCTTTCAAAATTCTGTAGCAGGTTTTAAGCATGGCAGAAGAAAATGTGCACATGTGCCTCAAATATGAGATACTTAGGTGTATTTTCTTGCTCGCTTGTCTCACTGTTGTTAACAGGTTTCATCCCTGCTGGGTGGTTTCTGCTACAGAAAATGTTAGCCTCTTTTGGGCTACATCCCATACTCCCTTGCCAAATTTCCTCTCTCTCCTTGAGCCCTCTTATCTGTGCCCTTTCAGTCCGCTTTAAATAGTGAGCGAGAACCATTTTTATAACTTCTAGTCTTCTTTGCCAGGATCACCAGACCATACCGATTGTTTTTGTTAACCTGGTCTCAGCCCAGTGTGGAAGCAAGTTTCCTGGGAAGGTGAAGGGGCAGGAGATGGTCTCCATGTTGAAACTGGCAGAGCACTGGAGTCTGTGCTCTCAGATGTGCATAGGGAGCAAATAACAATATGGCGATTTGAAAACTTTCGCGTATACAGCATCAGGTGACACAGCCCTCCCTGCTTCACTTGCAGAAAAAAGAGGAGTTGGCTTTTCATCTGTAGTCCCCATTGGAGGAAGCACTGGTAGTTTGTTTGCGCTTTTAAACTTTTGGCTTTCTGGAGGAAACAAATGCAGTAGTGAATGGGCAGAGCATGAAGTCCCTGTTCATGACGTAATCACCACCTAAGGACAACCTGCAGGTCTTTCTCCAGGATACTGCGTAAGAATCAGTAGCGTATTTCAGACTAGGCAGAGAAAGAACGTTGAGTGATTACAGGCCAACACACTGGATTTGAGAATGTTTTTGTCAACACTGTTCAATTATAACATGACAATTAAATACCAGTTAAACACAGGGTTTAAAGCACATAGAAAATTTAGAAAAATACTGTGTTGCAGAAGTTTATAGACTGTCCTTGCTATATGAGCACCAACTGATGTGCCTGGGCTTTTAAAAGAGCCCTAGCTGGGCTTCGTAGACCCTGCAGAAAATGATGCGGTTGAGCCTATGTTTTTATCCATGTCCCAGGTAATTTTAATATACTTTGCTTGGGTATATGAAATGAGCTGTACCCATACTTTTGACTGCAGTGTAAATGTGCCCTAGGAAATCACCAGTTACTGGCTGAGTGGAGGAAATAATACATTTAAAAGGTAAATGAGAACACTGAAGAAAGAGTTGTGGAATTAGGAGAGGGGTAAAAGTCTGAAGATGAGAGTAGGTAAAGGAGAAGGTTAGAGAATAAATTTTATTAAAGGAAGGAAAAAGGAGGGGGGAGTAGAAAGTAAGGAGACTTACAAAAATATAATAAAAATAGTAGATAAATTAATCCAGTAATATAAAAGGGTGAAGAAGCTGAAAGATGTCTTGGGATTTAGAAGTAGCAGAAGGTAATTGAGAATGAGAAGCAAGCAGGAAATATCCCAAATGTGTTGAATATTTTGCCAAAATCAAAAGAAATTTTAATTAAGTCTCTAACTTATCATAAAGGAGGGAAAGCTCTAAATTCTTGCTTCAGAGAAGGATTTAGACTATGCCTGTGCTATAAGGACATTCTGTAATAAAGTTAATAATAGATTGATATTGTCATCTTGAGCAATGGGCAGATACAGCCTTTGTCTGCACCTGAAAAGCACATCATCTGGGATGATACGGTCAGATGAGTAAAGATGTGGATTAATAAGGGACATACACCTGGAAGTCAGGCTGAATTTTGGGAAACCCTGAAATTCGATATCTAAAATACAAGCCCCGAGCATTCGCTATACAAAATGAAGGGGCAGAATTCGTATGTAAGTTCCGTACCTTGTCTGTGGCATTTATAAGCTTATTCTGCATTACTCATGAATCTCAGCATGAGGAATCAAGTTTATTAGTTTACCGTGGTCAGACTGGACTGGTTTAAACAGAGCTGAGGAAGTTAATTATCCATTGTCTCGGGTGGGTCTAGCAATAAGTAACTAGTTATGGAGAGAGGGCCTGGCGGTGGCTGCAGCCTTTGGCGCTGCGGCGGGGGGCCGGGTCCTGCCATTGCACACGGATGGCCGGCTGGGAGGGAGTGCCCTAATCTGTTTCCCAGGTTGTTCCAACCAGTTCAAGAGCAGTAAAACAAGGTTATGTAATTGACATGTGATGTAGCCTAAAATAGTGACTGCAAACATAGGCTGCTGTTGCTGGGCAGTTGTCAACTGCTAAAAAAAAAAAACGGCCCTCAACTGTGTAACAAACGAACCTTTTAAATGAAAATGCGATTCTCATTTCCACTGAATAGCAGCCCTTTTTCCTTTTTTTTAATTGCGAGAAAAAGAGGCTTTGTGAAAACTGAAATTTGGTAAGAAATTCATCATCATATTTACCATGCTGATTTATTTGAGAGGACCTGCCTACTGCACACGGTGAAATAAAAATCTCAGGTATATGCAGTTTGTTTTTTGATAGTGTGATACAGGTTCTGTCAAACAGAAAATCCCTTTCTGTACGTGGAAAATCATTGTGAGGAGTCTTAGCAGTAGTTTTATTTATATACTGGCCATTAAAAGGTAGAAATAGTTTATTTTTATTGATTAAAAGGGCTTATATGGATTACAGAGATAAAATCCATTTCACAAAATCTGTGACCGTTTCAGAGCTGGATGAAAGGAATGCATCACATAGCTCAGTGAGCACGAACGAGGGGTTAGGATGTGCAGATTATGCGATTTCTTGCTGTAGGATGCAAAGCTCTTCATCAGGGCTATACCAGAAAGCAGAAAAACTGGTGTAAAGTTCTGTTTGCTGACCAGATATTCTTGTAGAATAGAGGTGAGAGGACCTCCCTTAGAAAATCCTGATCGTTTTCTGCAGCATGTTTTCTTTGTCTTTCCTTCATCGGGGAAGGTCTGTAGCCCAGGTCAGAAGGGTTGCAGAGGCTGGACTCATGCAGTCTGACAGGCTGGAGGGTAAAGGGAACAGACAGAGCTGAGCAGTAAATAACATTTATGGAATTGAGGGAAACTTAGTGTAGAATTACAGCCATTCAACCCAGGGTTTTTTCTCCCCCTCTTTCACTAGTGTTATCAGGAGTAACTTCAGGTAGTTATGCTGACAAATAGTGATAGGAGCAGCAGGAGGATCTTCAGAGGACTTCCCTGGACTAAGGATGCCCAGGTAGTAGTGTTTAATACCTGTATATGCTTGCTTAAACAGGTGCTGATGGGTACTCTAAGTGGTAAGGCTTTTACATGTGTCATTGTTATTGTGGAGATAATTTTCCGACACGGGAAATATGGAGAAATCTAAGCCCTTATTCCAGCCCAGAAGCTGCAAAAGGGATCCTAGCTCTGACGTGCAGATCTTCAAGGCAGGGCTGGAGGTGGCTTCCAGCTCCTCTCTCCTCAAACCCTGGAAGAAGGCTTGACTGTTCTGGCAGCCTGCAGGGAGAAGACAACTTTGCCTGCAATTTTATGAAAGTTTGGGCATTTTATATGCATTTTGAAGTGCTTCAGTGAGACACTATTTTAAAAGTTGGTTTTTTTTCAAGCTATTTCTGCTTTGTTTGGTCCTTAGCTGCCACTCCTGTTTTCTCACTTTCCGGTCCTTTTGTGAGGCTTCCTCAATCATGTTTTTGACTTGGGACCCGAAGCACACTCCGGTTTCAAATGTCGTACCCAAAGTGGCTCTTGGACTTTTCCCTTAACTTTCCCAGGGGATGTTGCAGCAGGGGTGTAGCTCTAGTAGAGTAAAAAAGAGAGTTGGCTGCCCAGGTAAAAGCGGGAAAGAATGCGTGGAAGGCAGCAGTGCCGCAGGAGAGGAGCACACAAGCGAGCGTGAGTCAACAACCGAACGCCACTGCCAAAAGCCAAATCGGTCCAGGATTGGATTAGCAGGGCTGTTGTGTGCAAGGTGCAGGAAGTAACTGTTTTATTGGGCTTAGTGATGGCAAAACTCAGCAAGAAAAATGCACCCGGTTTTGGGCACTCTGTTTTATGAAAGAAATGGAAGGAGAATAAGAGGAGTGACGACAGATTTAAGAAACATGACCTATGAGGAAAGAATGAGAGCATTGGATTTGTTCAGTCTAACAAAGAGATGGGGAACATAAATCTTCCATTAGGCATGAAATTGTTGTAAGAAGGCGGTGATCTATTACTGCGTAGGACTTAGAGGGAGCGCTAACATCTCTTTCAGTTGCAAAAGATTCCTCTTAGGGTTAAATGTAAAGGGAAAAATCACGGCTTCAAGGCTAGCTAATCACTAGCCTAATCACATGGTTTGTAGGGAAGTTGCAGAATACCTTTCCTCAGAAGGTTTTAAGACAAATTTAGAGAAAGGAAAAAAACAAGCCTGTCTGAACTGCTAAGCTAGTCTTATCATGCTTCCATGAGTGGGCTTAAATGAAACAGTTTTTGGATCCTCTTCCAGCACTACGCTTTTTTTTTCCTTACAAAATTTAACATTTGATCATAGTAGTTGCTATTTTAGCAAGAGAGCAGAAATGTAGAAGACTCATTAATGATTTGCAGTTCCTGACTTAGAATTCAAAAAACTGGGGGGTGGGATTTTTAGGAGGAAGATAAAATATGGAATATTTCTGAAATTTCTGTATTTTTATGATTTTGCCTTAGTAACAAAAATATTGCTGACAAGAAATATGTATACCCCATTCCTGTTGCAGCCTTACATGTCTGGAAGTATCACGGCCCCTTGAAGAGTGCAGCAGTGCTCTGCACTCATACATGAGCTCATCTTACCAAGTCAGTTTTTGGGACCAGTGGCTCAATCATCGTGCTGGAGTTTTAAAATGGGGAAAGCCACAACTTCTGCTGCGGCCTCATTTTGGCAGTAATTCATAGGGCAAATAAGAACAGCATTTTTTCTCCCCTCCGTTACTGCTGAGTTTTGCTTGTTCAAGAAAATGCAGTAAGAGGGAAGGCCGAATTAATGAATGCTTCCTCTTTGTTTTCTTTTGTAAGTCTATACAATCAGGGAATTGAAGAGTCTTTGCTGGTGTGTTGCTGGAAATGTTATTTTTGTGCGTACATTTGGATGTGACATTCTGTGGTATGTAGCGACACAGTAACCTGGAAAGTGCAAACATGTGGCTCAGAGGCTTGTACCATCAGTGGAATTTTGGTTACTTTTATCATGGGGAGGTTTACGTGGCAATGGGCCTGCTGGTGACAGGTGAAGTTCAGCTATCTCAAAGGGGGAAAGGATTCTCACTCACGAGTTGGCGGGGTTCTTCGAGAGGGCTTTAAACTAGGTTCGAAGGGGGAAGGGAATATAACCAGGCTTCTCACTAGAGATGAGCATAGGCATGGAATGCCAGTGCTGGGGGTGAGATTGATAGCCCGGCTCAATCGCATCTACATCAATGCACGCAGCATGGGCAACAAACAGGAGGAGCTGGAAGCCATTGTGTAGCAGGACAGGTATGACTTGGTCACTGTCACGGAAACATGGTGGGACAACTGTCATGACTGGGGTGCTGCAATAGATGGCTACAAGCTCTTCAGAAAGGATAGGCAAGGAAGGCGAGGCAGTGGGGTGGCTGTCTATGTCAGGGAGTGTTTCGACTGTATAGAGCTCAACAATTGTGATGATAAGGGCAAGTGCGTATGGGTAAGGATGAGGGGGAAAGCCAAGAAGGCAGACATCCTGTTGGGAGTCTGTTATAGACCACCCAACCAGGATGAAGAGGTAGATGAAGCATTCTGCAAGTGACTGGCAGAAGTCTCACGATCACTAGTGCTTGTTCTCGTGGGGGACTTCAACTGGAAATACAACACAGCAGAGAGGAAACAGTCTAGGAGGTTCCTGGAGTGTGTGGAAAATAACTTCCTGACACAGTTGGTAAGTGAGCCTACCAGGGGAGGTGCCTTGCTTGACCTGCTGTTTACAAATGGAGAAGGACTGGTGGGAGATATCATGATTGGAGGCAGTCTTGGGCTTAGGGACCGTGAAATGATGGAGTTCTCGATTCTTGGTGAAGTAAAGAAGGGGATTGGTAAAACCACTACCATGGACTTCCATGCCATGGAGGGCAGACTTTGGCCTCTGCAGGACACTGGTTGAGAGAGTCCCTTGGGAGACAGTCCTGAAGGGAAAAGGGGTCTAGGAAGGACATTCTTCAAGAAGGAAGTCTTAAAGGCACAGGAGCAGGCTGTCCCCATGTGCCGCAAGACGAACTGGCAGGGAAGATGACTGGTCTGGCTGAACAGGGAGCCCTTGCTGGGACTCAGGAAAAAAAGGAGGATCTACCACTTATGGAGGAAAGGACAGGGGTCTTGCTGGCCGTGCAGAGAGGAAACTAGAAAGGCAAAAGCCCAGCTAAAACTCAGTCTGGCTGCTGTTGTAAGGGATAACAAAAATGCTTTTTAAAACACGTAAACAAGAAAAAGAGGGCCAAGGAGAATCTCCATCTCTTATTGGATGCAGGGGGGAACATTGCCACCAAGGATGAGGAAAAGGCTGAGGTACGTAGTGCCTTCTTTGCCTCAGTCTTTAATAGTCAGACTAGTTATTCCCAGGGTGTTCAGCCCCATGAGCTGGAAGACAGGGGTGGAGAGCAGAATAAACCTCCCATAATCCATGAGGAAGCAGTTAACAACCTGCTATGCCACCTGGACACTCACAAGTCTATGGGGCTGGAAGGATCAGAGGCTTGTACCATTGGTGGAATTTTGGTTACTTTGGGACTGGATGGGATCCACCTAAGAGTGCTGAGGGAACTGGCCAAGCCACTCTCCATCATCTGTCAGCAGTCCTGGCTAACAGGGGAGGTCCCAGACAACTGGAGGCTTGCCAGTGTGACACGCATCTACAAGAAGGACCAGAAGGAGGATCCAGGGAACTACAGGCCTGTCAGTCTGACCTCCGTGCCAGGGAAGGTTATGGAGCAGTTCATCTGGAGTACATCACTAGGACAACCAGGGGATCAGGCCCAATCAGCATGGGTTCATGAAAGGCAGGTCCTGCTTGACCAACCTGATCTTCTATGACCAGGTGACCTGCCTAGTGGATGAGGGAAAGGCTGTGGATGTTATCTACTTGGACTTTAGTAAAGCCTTTGATACTGTCTCCTACAGCATTCTTCTAGAGAAACTGGTTGGTCATAGCTTAGACAGGTGTGCTCTTCTCTGGGTAAAAAACTGGCTGAATGGCTGAGCCCAGAGAGTTGTGGTGAATGGAGTTAAATCCAGTTGACAGCTGGTCACAAGTGATGTTCCCCAGGGCTCAGTGTTGGGGCCAGTCTTGTTTAATATCTTCATCAATGATCTGGATGAGGGGATTGAGTGTTCCCTCAGTAAGTTTGCAGATGACACCAGG
The DNA here is from genome assembly GCF_030867145.1 of Opisthocomus hoazin. Lineage (NCBI taxonomy): Eukaryota > Metazoa > Chordata > Aves > Opisthocomiformes > Opisthocomidae > Opisthocomus > Opisthocomus hoazin. The sequence continues at coordinate 46,903,101 of NC_134418.1, read as the reverse complement.
CTGGGTGGGAGTGTCGATCTGCTTGAGGGTAGGAAGGCTCTGCAGAGGGATCTGGACAGACTGGATCGATGGGCTGAGGCCAGTCATATGAGGTTCAACAAGGACAAGTGCCGGGTCCTGCACTTGGGTCACTACAGTCCCATGCAACGCTACAGGCTTGGGGAGGAGTGTCTGGAAAGCTGCCTGGCGGAAAAGGACCTTGTGGTGTTGGTCGACAGCCGGCTGAACATGAGCCAGCAGTGTGCCCAGGTGGCCAAGAAGGCCAACAGCATCCTGGCTTGTATGAGGAGTAGTGTGGCCAGCAGGAATAGGGAGGTGATCATCCCTGTGTTCTTGGCATTGGTGAGGCTGCACCTGGAGTACTGTGTTCAGTTTTAGGCTCCTCACTACAAGAAGGACATTGAGTTGCTGGAGCGTGTCCAGAGAAGGGCAATGAAGCTGGTGAAAGGTGTAGAGAACAAGTGCTATGAGGAGTGGCTGAGGCAACTGGGGTGGTTTAGTCTGGAGAAGAGGAGGCTGAGGGGGGACCTTACTGCTCTCTGCAGCTACCTGAAAGGAGGTTGTAGTGAGGCGGGTGTTGGTCTCCCAAGTAACTGCTGATAGGACAAGAGGCAATGGCCTCAAGTTGCGTCAGGGGGGGTTTAGATTAGATATTAAGAAAAATTTCTTTACTGAAAGAGTGGTCAAGCATTGGAACAGGCTGTCCGGGGAGATGGTTGAGTCACCGTCCCTGGAGGTGTTCAATAAACGTGTAGCTGTGATACTTCAAGACATGGTCTAGTAGGCATGGTGGTTTTGGGTTGACGGTTGGACTTGATGATCTTAGATGTCTTTTCCAACCTTTACAATTCTATGATTCTAACTCAAATTTTTCTCCGGCTCTGCTGTGAATAGGACAGATCTCTATTTCTTCTTAGTGTATAACTGTGTAGTACCTATTAATAATTTATTTTGTACAGGAAATTTTCCTGGCATCTTTTGTAACTCTGTATTTTAGAGGGAACAGGAATTAGCTTGTATAAGTGCACTTAATGGTGGCATATGTAAAAATTACTTTCATCTTAATGCATTAGCACATGGGAGGTGAGAATTCAATATCCACTCTGTCACTTTCCAGCGCACTTGTGGGTGATTAAACTGGATAAAAAGAAGAACTGGATTAAGCTAAACACAAACTACACAAGCAGATCAATACATGTCTTGAAAGAGTTGGAGATCTAGCACCGCAAAAACATTAGCCTCTGTGCAGGATGGTCTCCATCACCTCATTGAGATCCTGAGGAGCCCTGGAGGTCTTGGGCGCCCTGCATCAGTCTGAGATGTGTAGGTTTCTGTTTTGATTCTGAAGTTGAGGGGCATGAGTGAGGCTCATGCTACACAAATGGAAGATACTGATTCATTATGAGTGTCTTTGCTAACTTATTTTACAAACTTGGTTTTGTTTGAAACATACCGTATTTCATTGCACGGAAATCTTAAGGCCTTTTTTCATCATAGATGATAAACTTTTTAACTGAAAAACTGTTTATTATTATGTCATAGCTGTACTCTGTCTACATAGAGGGTTTGCCTGAATGCTGATCCGTTTTGTTTTTTAAGAGTTTTCAAGTTACTTCCATTAATTTAAGCTTTAAGACGGTGGTGGTTATTTAATCTTTTTTTAGAAGTTTAAAAACTGACAAGAAGACGTTTGCTTTTCGGAAAGACTTTTGCCTTGCTTACTACAAAAACTACTTACAGGTTTTGTGCCATACGTTAGTAATCAGAAATACATGGTTCAGAAATTGATGAACCTTTACTAAGTAAATTTTCCTGAAATTATTTGGTCTAGAGTAGATAGGCCAGAAAGTAACAATTGCAGGCTACCTAAACCCTTTGAAGGGTGACTAATGGAAGTATTCTGCTATTGTGGGAATATTTCTTATGAAGTCACAGTGTGACAGTGATTGCATCAAATAAACATTTCCACAGTATTTAAGAATGTGACCCAAGTAATTATCCTGGCGTACATAAATGTTAACCTCTTTTTATTAAACCCATTAGCTTTTTAAAGCAGTATTGAAAAATGTTGACTTAACAGGTGTACAGTTTCGTAAAACAAACTGCCTTCAAGGTAATTCTGCAGTGGGGTTCATTTTGAAGCATTAGAGCTCTCTTGTCATATTAATAGCCTGCACCTGCCTGTGGAAGCCTAAAAATGGTATCGCAGTACTCTGTGATGTACAAAGGACATTGTGTGAGCATGGAGCAATCGTACTTGCATTCCTAGCAAAAAAGAACCATTTTTCACCTCTCCCCAAAAACAGATAGTATACCAGTATTTGTAGGGGCATATAAGCTCTCTTTATCCTGTATATCATTATTTTAAACACTCTTGTTTTCTACTTTAATTTTACTTTCATGCCGTCTGCATGATATTTCTTTAGGAGATGTCCTCAAGTCAGTACAGAGCAAAAATGTAAAGAGCAATAAAGTTGGCTTTTCTGTATTTGGTTTTTGTATAGATGTCATCATAAGATACACATTGTATGATAAGCAGGTTTTCATTTTGTGATTAGCTCAGAATTTTGTATCTTTACTGTTTAGAGGCCTACTTAAAGACTAGCTGATAGATACTGGTGCCATCACTATATTGTACAACTTGATTTTATGCCTAACATAACTTTATGAGCTCATATTCGTGAATGATTTTGCCTAAGCTTTACAGTTTTTCATCGATGTCACAGTGCTAGGTAAGGTCCCTTCATAACAACCCTTATTTGCCCATCTACTTGTTTAAACATCTAAAGAGTCATCTACATGATGATACCTTTGTGATATTACAGTAACACTTCACTTACTCAAATAAAATTGGTTCTTTCTGTGTGAGATGGTCAGTGAAGAGATGCAAGAAGCAGCCCAAACTTCAGTTCACCGTCTGAATAGATAACATTGGGTAAGGGTGAAGGGGAGTCAGATGCAGAGATAGAAAAAGACTTATCTGAAATTTTGAGACAAATTCCTGAAAGAGCCCAAAACAGAAGCCAGGTCTCATGTGTCGCATGAATACTCTTTGTCTTTTCTCGAGGATGTGTGTGTGTGTTGTGGGAAATATCTTGGCAAACATATTTTATGTCTATTGTGCTACGGCTGCTCTGTCCCCTTATCTTTGCTCTGTCCCCCCTCCTGCATCTTTCCTCCCGCTCTTTGCACGCGTCAGCCTCCTGCACGTTTCGGTGCAGCTGTGCTTCGGAGTCTTGCCCGGGCTTCCTTTCCCCACCCACAACCGGTGCTTGCTTTGGTCATTGGCATCAACTTTAACGTTATTTATACAACTCTTAGGTCTCTGCAGATCTTGCCTGCTGCGTTCATGACCTGCTTAGGAGTGTCTGCTTAGTTGCCAGTTGATGTTACTGCATTTGCAATCCAAATTTTTTTTCCTCTACCTTGTATTTCAGACATCTTTGTTACAAACTTCTGTTTAGTTTATGGAGTAAGGAATTTCTTACCTTATGTCTAAAATGCCTGTACCTGACACTCAGTGGTTCTTACAGCGCCCACTATATAAGCCTGCAACACGCTGTTGTGTTTTACAGGAGATTGTTTTCTTGAACTTCACGTGCTGGCAAATCCTGCAGCTTGCCTTACAGTCCACTGGACTTCTGTGTACTGTGTCCTTTTTTTTCATCCTTCCTCTGGAAACCCACTGCGTTGCTTTTTGTCACATCTGCTGCAGACTGTTTGTTTTTACCGCCTCAGGTCCCCACATGCCACATCTGGATCAAGGCAGCTAAAATAATCTCCTCTTGCTTCTGTCACCCTGCAACATCCGCTCATGGCTTGTTTTATTTTTCCACATCAATTTCAAGCACACTACTTTGAAAAGTCCACGTGGTAGTGCCCTTGTCTGATACACTGCATCGATTTGCTCTCCCTACATTCCTCCCACAAAGCAAAATGCCTTTTGAGTCTCCAGGTTGTTAAATGCCAGCATATTTCCCTGGTTGCCATGTATTTCCCTTCTGCTAAATGTTGTGTATTAAATACCTGCTGTCTCTTCAGGAGTGCTTCTGTGGGGATTTACAGAACTGAAATAATACGGTTGCGATATAAGCCTGTTGTGGTAAACCCTTCAGAAGCCTTGTGCTGTATAGAAGGTAACTGATTATATGTGACATCAAGTGCTCAGTGAACTGGTGGAAGAGAGTGGAGTATATTGGGAAAGTTAACCTCTACTTTGCATTTCTGCTTTAGGCTGTGAGCTGCATTAGCGTGAGAATGGCCCCCGGTTTTGTACCAAAACTAAGAGTTGTCAGGCTGCTCTGTGGTACTTGTAAGATTTGAAAAAGCTGAAATCAATTGTTTGTTTTTTGCAGAAAGAAAAATCCCAGTCCTGCTTAGAAAAAAAGTAATGAAATCTCTCTTGTGAGTGACAGATCAAAACTGTTTCCCAAATTAAGCAGAAGATATGCTCATCATAAGGCCCATGACAAGTCACCAAGATTATAGGGAAGGCTATAGAGTGGGATTGGGAATGTCTACATTAATAAGACGCTCAAAATGACTGCAAAACAACAGAGAAGAACAAATTGGAATTACATAAATCCATCCTCTAATAATGCGTTTTGGTTTTGGTTCATTCAGGACAGCACAATTACCTGTGTGCGGGAAGGAATGACTGCATAATTGATAAGATTCGGAGGAAGAACTGCCCAGCCTGTCGATTACAGAAATGTCTGCAAGCTGGAATGAATTTAGGAGGTAAGCAGAATATTAATAGTTTGGTCTCTTAATTTGATTAGGCAAAAACATTGAAATTGTGCAGCCTTTTTATAGTTCTGGCAGCTGCATAATCTCATAAGTTTAAGGTGGAATTATCCCAAAGAAGTGCTTAATAGCTAATAAACTCTATTGTCATTCTAAATCAGGTTTTGGAGATACATATTTTATGGCTCAGAAAAAAGAAAAGTGGGTGTTTTATGATGACAGTAATTTTAGTGGAATCTCATATAGCTAGAAGTGTTAAGGTTTGAAGTATTGCATACTTTTTTTTTCTGATGAGCATTCTGTAGAATACTGGAAAGCATTTTACCGCATCATGAAAGCAAATTCACACATAGTGAAACCTCTCAGCTTTTTTTGTTGCTTATTCAGCATTTGTATTGATTTATTTCTGTGCAGTAATTTTGATGATGTTACTCCATCGTTCATATACCAACAACAAAAAGGGCAAAACATTTTCTTAATAATTATTGAAAGTATTTTGAAAACAGTAGGATAGTTAAACTTATAATAGGCTTTTTCTGTTGTTTTAATTCTTCAGTTGCAATGTCTACACATTTCTGGCTGTGCTTCAGGGAGCGTCTTGTTTCAAGTCATCACCTGAGCAAATTGTATTACAAATCACTTTTTCCCACCACTTTTAGGTTGATTATGTTGTCTGTGAACGGGGTTTGGATGCTGCTGTGGGTCCTTTCCCTTATGCACAGAGTAACCCTTCCCTTAGAGTGTTTTCACTGTTCCAGAAAATTATAACATGGTCACATTAATTCCTCCAAATCATTTCCTGTCTCACAATTTGCTTTTTATCCTCATGGACCTATTCTCCTAGCAGCTTATTTTAGTTCTACAGACAGATTTAGCTACTTGTCTTTCATAGGTTACATGCAAAATGCTGGTTCCTGCCTGCTGCCTGATACCTTTTTCTACCTCACAGTCTTCTTTTTCTGTCTTGTCTCCTGGCAGAAATACCCAAGCAAGCTGCTCCGTTCTTTTTTGAGGAGAGTAGCCCTGCTAAGACCTTTTTCACCCTCTTTACCAATTTTGAGATGCTGCATTGCTTCCTAGGCCCCTTGTTCCTGCTTCCCAAAGGAAAATGGGGCCGGATTGTGGCATGCTGGGGGCTGATGGCTTTTCCTTGGTTTTGATCTGTGCTATTGTATCTAGCAGGGGAAGCAGAACGGCATCTTTGGTGAAACTGGAGCTACATGGTAGTAACTCCTTATTCCCCAAAAAAAGGTGCTGAAAACACGTGTGGAGCAGGAAGCCCAGTTCCCTGGGGTGCTGGAAGTTCTGCTGCAGCGCAGCAGCAGCTGGTGCAGGGCATCCTCCATTGCCCGCGCCAGCAGAGCTCCGGCAGGCCTGCCTTCCTGGGCAGGCCTGTGCGCTTAGCACTCCAGCAAAACACAGCGCTGCCGTCCGACTTGATAACCTTTTGAAACAGCAGCACGGGACACTTCGTCTGCAATGTCATGAGTTCACCCATGCAATTTCCTGGTGCGTTTCAAAGGCCGTGTTCACTCAGCGTCCCACAGCGTCCTCTGCAAAAGTCCAAGGGAAGGAGTAAACGTTACTTGAGGGGGTGTTGCTTTTTTTTTTTTTTTTTTTTTTTAAGTTGGCTGGAATGCTATAAATGAGGAGTGCATTGGAAAATGTTTGCTTGTGTTGGAGCTTGGTAGTCTGCTGAAATTGTAATGAGTGATCTGCATTTAATGACCTAGAGGGCCAAGCCTGCCTCTGCAGCGTACAGCTGGCGCGTGGTTGAGCTTTGCAGTTTAGCTGTTTTGGTGATTTTGTTCACGTGGAGAAACTAAGGTGAAATTCGCATTCCTGGTTTAATCTTTTCATGCTGCGTAAAGGAGCTAAAATGGCATAAAAAGGTCCTTCCATCACTGCCGTGATTGAGATAGTGGGGGAACGGCGCTGGGTGTGAATGCAAGACGGTGCTTTCTGCCTGGTCCAGGAGGCCAGGCTGGAGGCAGAGGGGAGTACTGCCACAGGGACGTGAAGTGCCTGCAGCCCAGAGATAGTGTTACTGTGTAGTGGTCCGCAGGGGCTGCCAAACTGTGCTGACGGACCTTTCGGCCTTTGAGCCAACCCAGGTCAGCCAGGAAATGGTGGTGGCTTAAGGCCCTTTGCTGCTTAGGCCATCCTTCCCCGGTGGCGAGTTTTGCACTGGGCACCTACGGAGGAGCAGCGCAGCATCTCAGGCTTCATTTTGGGAACTTCGGTGTGCTGTTGCAGGAGGTTTCTGATAGGGTGGAGACGACCACAAAAAAAGGAGGTGGAAATGGCAAGAGGAGATATTAATGTGTACTTGAAAACAGTAATTTTCACATAAATTTCCAAAGTTCGGTATTAAATAACATTTTTTCATAATTAGCTTGAATAGACTGAAAATGTTCATATTATTATGAAACTATATTGTAGCTTATAGTTTCACGTGGTCAGCCTAGGCTTGCCAAGAATATACATTACTCCAATAAAAATTGACTTTTATCTTTTTCTGATTTGGACTGATAGGCAAAATGCGCAAGTATTTTGTTAGACATTGTGATCAGGAAGGAGCTGGAGGAAAATGAATTTATAAATGCAATTTAGTTTAAATCCTGTTTGCAACATAGGACTCTCTGTAGCTGAGTCACACTGTACAGTGCTGTGCTCTTTGTGCAGTAGATCTAATTTAAGCTCTCACCCTCCAAATGGAAGCAAAGGTAAATACAAAACCCAAACTGCAGCAGAGATGCCTATGTGTTTGGTTCGTGAGAAATGGAGTAAGAGGATGCAAAAGGGTAATAAGCATAGCTCAGGGCTGAAGGGTGTGCAAGTTTCTGAAGCCATGTACATTTCTTTTCCACTTGTACATGTTGATAATGTTTTATTACCTCATACAAAAAAAAACCAACTCCCTAGCTGATCTAGAAGAAATGTTGCCTTAGAGAGCAAGGTTGTGTCTCACATGGGCTGGAAACAACTTGACTCTCCTTTGCAGCCCTCTCCGTCTACAGATGGAAGAGAAAGACCCCAGGCTGCCACCCAGCTCCTCCTGGTTACTTCAATAGGGGGTATATAATGCAAACTTTGTAATTTGAAAGTTTGTGATGGTCTTCCTACTGTTACTGAAGATACTAATCTCTGTAGTGGAAAAATGGAAATCAGAGAGTTTCCATGTTCCTGCAGCACATTTTTGCACAATCTCCAATTAATCTACTGATCTGTTTTCTTTGTGGGTTTTTTTTTTGTTATATTCTTTATCACTATTTTTTAAATGTTCTTTCGTTTACTGTGTCAGTGTTACAAGTTTGTTTTGATCATGTATCTTCTACTTCCCAGCATGCTAACATTTTTTTTCTAAAAAAATAATATTTTGATGTGTGGCAGCATGCCATGCTTTAAACACCTTTAAAAAACTATGTGTAATTCAGTGATACAAAATACACCTTTTCATGAATGCTCAACCAAATTAATTTGGCAGTTTTATTGTTTACCTCCTCTTTTTGTTTGTTGAAAAATTGGGGCGTTTTCCAAGCTCTTATATCCTCTAATAATCTTTAGAAAATTATTCATCAAGTCAGCAAATAATTTACCTAATTATGTTCTTTTCTCAATTCTTGTTTTGATTTTATAAGAAGCATCTGCAACCTGTAATTTCTGCAAGACTGAAGTTGCCAAATACCACGTTAATTCATCCTCCTCATGTCTAGGAAGTATGTGTGTGCACTGCAGACAGACATCCCTTCGGCAAATAGGACTCCAAAACTTTTTTTGGAATCATAGTTTGTTTGTTGTTTTGATTTTTTTTTTTTTTTTAACTCCAGTGCCATATGCTAGACTTAATTATTGGAAGAGATTCAGAGTGAGCAACTGCACTATGAAGGTATGCTGGCCCATTTTTGGTTTATGCTCTTTTCAAGATTCTGTAATTAATTTTCAGTTAATTATGGACCAGAACGACTTTGTGAATTGTGAAGTTTCTTCCAGCATACACTGTGATCAGATTTGTTGAGTCTTTCACTTCTGCACGAGACATTTTTCACTTGACTTCCACCTCGTGCTGCTGTTCCTTACTCGTGTCTGACCGCCCCAGTCTCACACTGGTGCTGAACATGGTTTCTTATGCCACCACCAGCTGCATCCAGCAAGGCAGCTGGTGGTTTGCAGCAGCGCCTGGGATGCTGCATTGCGACCAGGGTGGCACAGAGCCTCCTGGTTTCACGCCTGCTGCGTGCCACGCTCTGTGCCGAAGCCTGGAGAAGGGAAGTGTTTTATAGGGTGTGACTTGAGGAGACCCCCACCCACCACCACTCCCTTTCGTTTGGCAGGTTAATCCTTGCCCCTCTGGTTTGACCTAAAGACCAGGCATCCCTCCCTCTTGTGATGTGTGATCAGAGAAGATCCCTCTTCTGCCATGAGATGTGCCCTACATGCTGAGGGGACAAAAAAGTCTTGAGAGGTCTGTACCGTGTAGGACTGCAGTCCTTTCCTGCCTCGACTCCCAGATAAAACGCTGCTGAGACTTACTGGTACTGGTCTCCCACAACAGTGAGAAGCAGCTTGCTGAAGAACCCTTTGGATGTCAAAGGGAAATAAAATGGATTTCACTTTGCAAATTACATAGTTTATCGCTCTGTCTGCAGAGACTGCCTGTGAAATTTGAGTATTGGGTTTGCATACATTTACATATGTAAGACACTTCATGCACAAGATGCTGTGTGTGATTTATAGTCTTCGCTTGCAGATATCCTTATTTTTTATACATTAAAATGTTGCAATAATCTGAAAAACAGGTTAAATGAGAGATTCAGTAATAAGATACAGTGCTTCACCTTTTTGCCCAGCTTTGCCTTTTCTGTTTAATAACTCATACTAGTAGGGAATTAAAACTGCAGTATTATTTTCAGTTACTGCAGGTTATGTGGTTTGTATTATCATTGTTCCTATCTTTTTGAGAAAAAGAAAGCAGTAGAGAGAAAACGAAGAGGAAAAAAACCACAAGTATTAGAAAACTGAAAACAGAGAAAAACTTAAGTACAGCGAAAATGTATCCTGTTGGTTTTCTGTAACAATTTCTATCAACTTTCTGCTAACCAAGGTTTCATAAATTTGAAAGGAAAAAAGTCCCCTGTGTATAAGAAACTAAAGCAATTTTGGTTATATGTACGGTTAACTCCTATTTTTTCGTTTAAACTTTAACTACAATGTATTTTGAAATGCCCTTTAACTGCATTTTTATTTGTGTTTATTATGTAGCTTTTTTTTAATGTGAACGCTTAGCTGGGTTAGTGTCGGTTCTTCCAAGAGACTTTTACCAATATGCAGCAATATATTAAAGTTGTTTGTGGGTTTTGTGAAGCAAAACCTCATGTTGTCAAATTTTTCTTGCATTTTAGCTGGACAGCTTAGTAGTGATACCTACCAATGTCTAGGTTATCACTAGTGTTGATTCAAAGAACATTTGTATTTTTCTAGGTGTGACAATTTCAGAAAACATTTGTGTTAGAAATCCATCAAGTTACGAGACTGTGTTAAAATCTGTGCTTTCTCTTAGCAGTGAAGGGAAGCACTGATTTGCCTACTTTTATTTGCATGTACAGTGTATTAAGCCCAAGTAAGTAATGTAACCTTAAGACATAGCCTACAACCATGCTACTTTCTGCTGTAGTTTTGTTAGGTCTCCCAAATTTTCTCTTGGATGTACTCATAAGAGGGATCAGCAGGGAAATTCATGTTGCTGCGTGGAGTCTATGTTGGTCACTCTTCAGAAGAGGACATGCTTCTGCCTGAGTAAGGGTCAGTTGTTCTTGAGGAGCTGCTGTTGCTGCACCAGCCCCCCACACCTCATGAATATACACATATTAAAAAAAAAAAGGCAGTCCTGCTGTTTCGGATCTTGTAGGAACCAATTTGTTCAGCAATGAACTTTTCCTGCTTTTGTGTCAGTCTTCCTCCATGTTACACAATACTGCTCTTGCCCTGCTTTTGATATGACCCTCTAATTTCTCAGCTTGAGCCATCCTCAAGAATATTGTAGGTAACCATCGGAACATTCACTTGCCACAACTATTAAGAAACTGTTTGGGAATAATGATTAAAAATGCAGAATTTTGAAGAGGGCTGGTAACGTCAGAGTAATCTCTCAGGCATCAATTAAAAAACGGTGTTGAAAGCATGTCCTTGTAATTTGCATTTTGCTGATGATTTTATTTTGTATGCGAAGGCAGCTGAACAAGACTCAGTGCAGTAGTCCAAAAGCACGCAGCTCGCATCCAGCAATCCTTGATTAAACTCCTAATCAGGTTCATGTTCTCAGTCCTTGTTTGTTTTTTCAAGTTTTTCTGGTTTCAGCTCTGCCTTCTGATGAGTGCCCAGCTGCCAGCAGTGTTTGTCTTTCCTCCAGGAGCAGCCTTTCAGGCTTTTGGCACGGGTCTGCTGAACTCCAGACTTCCCTGTTTTATCTGCTGGATACTCCGTCGTACCATTCACGGCATAACACCCTTGGTTGCCAGCCTCGCAGAGGAGCTGCAACTTTTCTGGGCTCCTGCTGGGAGTACACGTCCCAGCCTGCCTCGTGTCACGTGGCAGCAGTGGGCATGCAGGCTCTATGGGGTTATGTCTGACTTCAGCAGGATACAGCACTCGCTGTACAGACTCAGAGGTTGCTCCTTCCTGAGTGGTTCATACTCTATACGTGGTGTCTTGCTTTGGTTCAAAATACAAAATGGAGAGGAGTGATTGAAGGTTTAGGTCCTCCCAGAAGAGGGTGCAAAAAAATCTCCTGCTCTTGTTCTGTTGTTAGGCGATACGTCTGAAGCACAGCAGTGGCTCTTACCTGGATGCCTTCTGCCAGGCATTCACTGGATGGCTTGCATGAATCCCCCATGCAGTGCCCATCAGCTTTTAAGCTTTTCTGTCTGTTGTCAGGGCTCCAGCTTTCACCGCCAGGATGCTCCCAGAGTAGATGACATTTATGGCCTCTTGACTCCCCAAGACCAATGCTGATCCCTGCTTTTTCGCATGTGCCCTGGTACACCACTTCTCTGTCATGTAGGGTATTTAAGTTTAATTACGTATTTTTCTGAGGATGCTGAAATGAATTGCTGTTCAACTTTGTTGTTCATACAGATGCATAAAAGCAAGCCCGTAACACCTCTATTCATTGTTTTCTCTCATAGTGCTGGAACAGACCAGAGCACTTCAGCGTTTCCAAAATTCATTGCATGCGCTTCTCGGTGATGTTTTGTTTTTTCCTGAATCACCAAATTATACTTCCTTCCACAATGCTCTAAGCCCATTTCCTTTTTACTCTTCCCCACAGTAAGAGCGTAGTCCTTGATATGAAAGCATGCCTGTGTCTCCTGTTCCTCTTTCCAGAGCTGCTGGTTATTGCCAGAGTCCTTCTGAAACCTTCTCCTGTGGTCTGTGGTGCTGTGTTTCCATTGCTTACTTCCCCATCACTGCGAGAAGCTGTAAGAGCAGGAGGAACTTGTGCTTTTAGCTTCCGCTGAGCCATTGCTTCAGAGAGTTTCCACCTGAGTAAGACGGTGTGAAGAATAAACTTACTATACCTGGCACAACCTTGGTCAAAGTATGGTGGGCTCACTATGCTGAATAGTGGTTTTTGTTAAAACCCGTCATTAGTTGCCTGCAAGTGTGCTGTGGACCAGTTTGGAGGTAGAGCAATGGGAGTGATCAGCGGTCTTTAAAACTTGACTGGTGGGGACAGATTGAATTACTTGGTATTGTTTAGTCCCAAACAAGGCTGGAGGGAAAGTTCAAGAGAGGGGCAACAACCGTTGCTTTAGCAACAAGCGTTGATAAAGAGGAAAAGCAGATGATCTGCTTTCCGTGTCTGTGAAAAGCAGGACAAGAAGTAATGAGCAAGTGAGGAAAAGGAAAAGTGTGTGTTAGTGTAAGGCCAGGGAAGCACTCGAATAGATGGTCTGGGGAAGATGCGGAGTCTGTCATTGGGCATCTTAAAGATCAGGTAAGACATACGTTTGTCGGAAGTGATGAGTATACAGTTGGCTCTGGTCTGAGCAAGAGAATGGATTGGGTGACTGTCCTTGGTCTCTTCTAGCTTATCATTAACATTAGGTAAGTGGAGTTTAGCTAGATAACTTACGTGCAAATAAAAAAAAAAAAGTGAAAATGTTACTTCCATGTACAAAAAGACTTTTTTTGACATCACTGATCTTCACTGAATGAGCCATTCTGTACCTCTGTCCTCTGTGTGACAGTAGTTTTGAAGAATCAGTGATGTTAAGACTATGCAAGTCATGCTCTTTCTTCTGACGTTATGTTGGTTTTTTTGATTGTCTGCTACTTTGGCACTTCACAGGTTTTAAATTGACTCTAGAGCTGTGGTTTACTCCGATAATGTCACAAGGAAAATTTATTCAGTCACAGATTGTGCCTTAGCACGTGAATCTGGTGTTTTTTCCCCTTATCCTCTTGTATGTATTTTGCTTCAGAATCGCCTTAGTAACATGTATTATGTTTTGAATCTTGTTTCCTGCGTTTTCCCCCCACCAATTCCCAAGTGCATGCCCTTCTATTTTTAGTATCTGTGTTTTGCTAAAATAAGTGAGAGAAGTGGCAAGGATACCTGGGTCAAAAAGTAGACTTTGGAGTTCAATGTTGGTAGAAAGAACAGTCCACAGCAGGTTATGAAGGAAACGTTGAGCAAATTTAAGCCTTAGAAATACGCGACAGGCAAGAAGGTGGTGTTTAACAAAGGGGAAGGCAAGGTGAAGGCACCGATTGGAGTGTTTCTGAGCCCCCTAGTGCCACACATCTTCCTGCACATTGGTGCTGGTGAGTAGTGTTCTTTTGTGGTTCTCTGCCATCAGTTTTCTCATTTCCCCAAGCACTGTAATGTTCCAGTAATGGTAGTCATCTTCACTGGGTAATATCCCTGCAGAAGGTGAAAGAGGAGGAAGACTATAGAACAGGAGCTCACAAGACCAGTCCACCCTGAATGGACAGTAAGAGGATTTGATTTGGTAGTAAGGAGTATAGAAGATACTGATGTGTGGCAACTCTCGGGCTCCACAAACCCATGCAGTTGTCGTACCGGAAAGAGCGAGCTGAGGAAACTCGCAGGTGGCTTCTGGGTCTGCCTGCATATGGAACAGGCACATTCAGGCACATGTCAATTTTAGCCATTACTGGCATTTCATTCACAACTACTTCAACTTCAGGAGAATTTAGAAATATGCCACACTATCAGACCCAAAGAGAGACTCGGTTTCATGTTTCAGCTCACGCATGTGGGTAATATTGCAGAGTTGCATTTTCCCTGGAAAGGCGGCTGATGTCACATACAGGATGTTTCACGAATGTTCAGGGTGATGTATTAAAGCAGGACATTAACGTGGTGGGTTTTGGGGGTTTTTTTTAACAACTAATCGTGAACTGCGTGGTGAAAAATATGGATGAGACAACTGCAAAAGATAAACAGCCAACTTGTATTTCACAGATAGTGTTGCTGTTCCAGGAAGCAGGATAGATGATTTCTAGAATATGAGAGACAGATGAGCAGCATTGAATGTATTAGGAATAAAGTCATTTGAGAGAAATCTGAGTTGATAAAAACTGGGGATATGGAAATTGTACAGGTGAGGAGACGAACTATCTCAAAATTTTTGTCACTTCGTAAAAATACAAGTGGGCATGTGGTACGTTACAACGTAACCAGAAAGACCACAGAGGGAAGTGCAGTGCTCACCAAGTTGAGTTGTGGTAATAGTAGTGCAAGAACAAAAATGAAGCATTTGAAGCATGGCACACGCTTTAGCATGGATTACAAGCGTGAGCATTCAAGATACGGGATGAGAGGTGCTGCAGCAGAGTTTGCTTATCAACACTTTTGAAAAACTCGAAAAGCTTGTTGAGTACCTGTGTCACCAATGTAAATACAAAGAGGAAATTTCACATGCAGTAAGATGTCTACAGGACTGTGTCAGGGGCAATCGCGATGGCGTAGGGTTATGATCAGGATGAAGGGTGCATAAAATATGTAACAGACTTAGCACTGGGTATCAACCCAAGTAAAAGCAAGCAAGAAGACTTGGATGAGGCACGCCTGCAGAAGGTTGGATGGGAATGGGTGTCCTGGGCAGAAGGTTGTCGCTTGGCACAAGGGAGAAACCAGTATCATAGCCAAGAGCATTCAGTCTGGTACAGTGGAAGATTTCAAAATCTGTTCTCCAGAGTTTCCCTGACTTTGTTTTTAACCAAATTATTATCAATGCTCGCAGTTCAAGCTGCTGATGTTTCATTGCTGCAGGTGTCTTGGAGTTGTAGGCAACAAATACTGGTATTGTAGGTGACCTACTCTTTACCTTCGTCGTTGGTATTTTACTGCCTTGTCTTTAAATCTATTTGATGAATAGTCAAAACTACTGATGCATTTAGTAGATAATGCTTAGCTCAAAAATCATTGAATTTGCCATACGTTTGAAGGATGAATAAATAATCAGTAAAATACGAGTTTTGGGAGCATATGAAAAGGACTGATTAAGATTTGCTTTCATCAACATTATAATTTTCTTTCGTACTTTTTTTTAAGGCTTTGTTTATTGGATGATTTAAATATTTAGTAAATACATTTATTTTGAAATTAATGAAGAAGCACAAGAGGGAGTTTTATATACCAAAAATGTTAGCTGTGAGACTGTATTATGTCAGTTTGGGATTTTATATGAAATATATGTGGGGGAAATTTTTATACTTTAGCAATTTCTCATTAAAAAGCTTTATCAAAAACAGCTTGATTTGATTTTAACAGGAAACCACTAATTGGCATTTGGTAAAAGTTGTTCCCACACAGGGAGGAGTACCCCTATGAAACTGTTATTTTTCAATTAATTATCACTTTGAAGATTGCTGAGAAACAAGCAAATGTGTTAGACATTTTCCCTGACAACCTAAATATTCCTGTAAAATGCACTTTAGAACTCAGCTTTCTTTTGTGACTTTTGTCCACTATCTCTTCACGAATCCGTAGCCTGAAACTCAGCACAGCTAAAAAAGGGATTCATTCCCTCTGTCTCTTACCCAAACCATCCCCAGTGCCTTTCCTTCTTGATTGCTTTGGACATCACTGTCCCACTTATCAGACAAGTAGGTAACCTGAGCTTCCATCATTGAGTGAGACCTCAAAATATGCAAAATATGATCTGGGCTTTTACCTTAGTTTTTCTGAGGCAACAGTGATGACTTCTGTGCCATCTTTACAAGGCTGCTGCTTTTATCTGTGCTACAAAGGCCATCTCTGGTAGCAGATCTCTGTGGCTGTGGATCCACAGTCCTGAATCCTGTGTGCAAAAGCCAGCATACTGCAGAGGAACCATGTCTGTTCCTTGACGTATGCCAGCGCTGTCGTGAGGTGCCACCTCTCTGTAGGTGTTTGTATTTCACAGGTCAATATCTCCACCCATAAGTATAATGAGAAGGAAATGCAAAATTCTCTTTAAAATATGATGAGATTTCTCATTAAGTGAGCACATAATTACTTGAAAAAGCACCCTCCAAAAGTAGCTGCGAGTGGTTTGCTGTCACATTGGAAGGGCATCTGAAGTAAGGTCCTGTTGAGGGTCAGTTCTGGCTGTACAATTTTATTGATTACTTGCATAACAAAGTAGAGAGTAAATACGTAAATCTACAGATTTGGAAATTCTCCTCTGTGGCCAGAATAAGAATTCAAAAGCATCTTCAATTCTAGTGTCTTGAAACCAACACGATGGCATTTTCAGTAGAGTGCAAAGGCTTATGTTGAGAAGTGTAACTTGAGGTGTGCAAGAACGAAACACCTGAGAGCAGGTGTTTAGAGACTGCAGTGAAGAAAGAAGCATGGGTGCATGATGATTGTATGTTAAATTTAGAGTCAGTGATGTAAAATTGTTACAAAAACAGGCAAGTCTCATTTCATACCAAGGCATTATTCTGTTCGTGTCAGAGGTGGCAAATGTGGGCCTGGCGATTGTGTCTCTTTTGCAGCATTGCTGGTCAGGGCTGGGGGGATGGGGCAACTTTGTGAAATTGTGACTTACGTTCCTGTGCCGTTTGGTAGGAGTAGCAGTAACTGTGTGCTTCCTGGTGGACACGTCTCATCTTTTCTTGAAGATCTCCAGTGCAGAAGTCTCTGCAGTGTCCCTTGATAACCTTTTCCAGTTTTTCACAGACCTTTACATTTAGAAAGTTTTCCTTAACATCTAAACTGAGTCTTCTTTCCTGAAATTTCATACCATGTGCCTGAAAAAACATGTATACAGACTAGAGACTGCCCAAGGAAGAACAAGGATAATAAGAAGCTTAGAAAAAAAGATAAATCTGTAAGGAAGAGTTGAAGAAACTCAATTTATTTTAGTGTAGAAGAGAGAAACATATTAAGAAGGCCATGATACCAGTCTTCCAATACAGAAGGTGGTGCAGAAGAGGGGACAGGAGTGGTAAGTTGTTCTTTATGGCCACTGGGGGAATGATGAAGAGAAATCAACTTTACTGCAGAAAAAATGATGCAACATTGCAGATGTTGGGGGAAAACTGAGTGGTTAGATGTTGGTGGAAGATGGAGGATATTGCGAAACTCCCTTTATTGGAGATTAGTAACATACTGGGTTGGGCAAAGTATAGTTGATCCTGCTCAAAGCAAGAGGATAAACTGCTTCACATACATTGTTTCTGTGCTTTACAATGCTATTACTGGAGCAGCGTTGCACTGCATTGTATATTAGAATCTGTTCCAAACAACAACAAAAAAAATGCAAACACTTCTGAAATTGTCATGTAAGTAAGCAAAGTAATAAGCAGGAAATATTTACCTAGGTACAGTCAGGTTTATTAGTAGCTTAGATCCAGCTAGAATAAAGAACGAACATATGTTTAAATGAACACAAGGAAAATAGTGTACAACTATGTAGACTAAAATGTGCATTCGAAGCTCCTGCATCTGTGCTGTACTTCCCCTTTTGGTATACTGAATGTGAACCAAGAACAAGAATTACATTTATGGATGGTCCTGGATCTTTGCAAGGTCTGACTGAAGGCAAATAAAATGTGACATACCCATAGATCAGACTTCATGCATGTTTATTCCCTGTCTTTAAACTGTCCAATCCTGTCAGATTAAAGTGTTACTTATTAATTAGTGAGCAGTTGTGAATGATGTTGGCAGTGCCAAACTATGTAATTATTTCAGTTATGCCTACCATGTAATTCTACTGATTTCAATCATTAGCTTTGAGCTTATTCTCCAGTAAAAGCTTGTTTCTGCTGGTGGAGGATAAGAAATTAGGAAATTTTCATTGCTTTGTTAATTAAACTATAGTGATTCCTCAAGCTCGTGGCGAGTGATACCATTTTCTATCACTTTATGTCTCCTCTGGGTCACAGCTGTCAGAAACAGATTTTAAAGTTTATTTTGCTATATGAAGGCAGGACCTTTATTTTCTTCCTCACCAGCTTCAGTCTTCCTTTCGTCATATATTTAGACAAACTTCTTGGTCTCTTCAGCATATCCCAAATGCCACTGCAGAAATCATCCTTGAAAGGCCACTGCTTTGCTAGAGCAAAGTACTATTGGTGGTGTGTCTTAAATGGTAAAGTAATCGTGTGCTCTCCTTTTAAGTTCCTGTACAACTTGTTCCCTGCTTCGGTAGTTGCTTTTCATTTGTGCTCTCCCCTGGGTGTGTCCAGTCAAACCAATGACTTATCCACTGGTCCGTGCGTCTCCCATATTTGTACCTGGCCCTGCCTCTTGCACGTGGGACACCACTTGGGGTCACATTTAGAGGTTCTTCATCTACTGCAGCTCTACCTGAAAAGCAGTGGTTTGCTTCCCAAAGTGGGCAGTTGATTTATGGAAGCTTTAGGGTCCTGTCTTGGTTGTTCCCTTCTGTGTTTCCTGAGGAATAAAGGGTGAATGCACTTTGCAGAGCAAATGGGATGATGCTGTAAGATCTTGTTTGCATCACTGCTTTTCACTTTATTCTGTGCATGTGTGTGTGTATGTGTGTATGTATATAATGTCTGTATTATTATCTAGAAATTTCTCAGCAAAATCTCATACCCAGTGTGCTAGACACTTAAGTGAAAAACTGTCTGTACCAAGATAGCTCAGAATTTTCATATATGTCAAGATACAACAGATTTGGGGGAAGGGAAACACTATTTGTGGTAACAGTAAAATAGCTAATGAGAACAGATGTCAGCTCACTGAAGTAAGTGAGGCAAAGGCACCAGGCAAACATGATGAGAAGATTCAGAGATGGAAAAAGTACCATTTTGATGGAGCATTTACCTATACAAAGGTGGAAGCAAGTGACAAAGTGTGTATGCCTGGTGAGGGCTCAGAGGAGAGTCTACGCAAAGGCCGTTATTGCTGCCTCAAAGGGAGAACCGGCAGCTTGATCGTTCGGTGGCTGTGGTGCAGCAAGGTGCTGTAGGTTGCTTTTGGAGAGGAGAGGCAGGCAGCAGTGGAGGGGTGTGTGGGAAAGCCCTCAGGCATTTGGCATGGGGTGGAAGGGAGAAAGCTGACAGCTGTTGAGGCTGGGAAGGAGGTGGTGCTTGTAGCTCAGGTACAGAGCTCGAGCAGTGAGGTTGGGACCTGGATGGAGGAGCTCAAGTGTTTGAAATGCAGGTGTACACTGACATAGATCCAGCACAGATAAAGGTGGTTGGAGTGTGTTTGTTTTGCAGCGTACTGTCTAAATCACTGGTAGTACTGCACATACTTTGAAACAATCCCAAATTATACCTTGTTTGAAGTTCATGTCATTATTTTTTTCCCTTTGTCTTTTGCATGTATTTATTCAAATTGCCGCTTTCTCTTCTTTTCCTTTACATCGTTTTTAAACCTCCATCGCTTTCTGTGTTCTGTCCTGTGCCCATTGTTGTTTCCCCTTCCCATCTGCTGATGTTCTCTGCTTTACACTAGAGGTAGCATATGTTCTTGTAATGTGCTTTTGATACCACTTACTGATTCAAACATGTTCTGCAGCATGGGTAGAATGAAGATCTGTTGGGTCAGGATTAGTTTGGTCCTGGCTCTGGCAGAGCTTTACATATGTAATAAATAAAGCTCTTAGTTGTCTATGTCATGTCTTTAGCTATTTGAATAATAATTGGTTTTTGATAGGCAGCAAGGCAAGCTTTGACTATAATCTTTTTTAAAAAATCTGATTCCAGGGAATTATCATTGCTAGTCTTGTAATTCACTCTACATAGAACTGTGGATAATTTTCTAAACTTGAGATTTCTCTTTAGAGCACTGGATGCCAGCATGAATTTGCAGAGCACATTAGATTATTCATTTGCTAGATTTGAACACTGATACAATTCTGCAAACAAGATATTACTCTGCTATGAAACTGATGAGTTAAATCATAATATTTATGGGCTCTTTTATCTACTATTGATAGCGTCTTGTTCTTTGGTATTTTTGGATCCCATTTTTTTTAACAATAATGCTGATGAAAGTTATTAATTTTGAGCCTATGAAAAATAGTTATCAGATGTGTGGAGTCCATAACTTAATTTGTGTATATTCCCTGGGGACAAATGGTGTACAGATTAGCTCACTCTAGACCCAACTTGTACAACATGTGGAAGTTTACTATGGTATTTTTTAAGTGTATAGTAGCTTACCTGTCTTATAATTACCCTGAATCCTCAAACTTAACATTTAAAAATAAGGAATGCCATAGATTTGTAGCTGATGTTTGCATTAATTTGTATGCAGAAAACAATTTACGATAGGATTACATCCAGTTAATGTCCTGTTATTTGACCTAGTATAGCATTCACTGTTGCAGATGACTAGAAGCCTATTCAGTGTTTTACAAATGGCATGAAAACTCCCAATCCTGAAGTCGCAGGCCTCCCTATTTCAGCTTTGTGACAGGAGACTGACAGATGAAGGGTCAATACTAAGGAACCAGTTGTCCAAATCGAAATTCACCCCAGTCTCCTGCTTATAGCTGTTTTCAAATGATTAAGTCCCATCTTTCTGCTAGATCATGAGGCTGAGGCATAGTGATGGGGGAAAGATATTAATTTGCCTTGTAGTCTAAACAGTGCTCAAGACTCTGTTAAACTGGTTTTAATATGGCATCTCAGACTTCCTCAGTGCCTCTGCAGCAATACCGTCGTCCCCTTCTAGGCAGGTGGGACTGGCATTGGAGGGTGATAAACAAGCAAGCTGGTGTTTGCGGGCTGCTCTCGTTGAGGTCTTCCAGGCACGTGGAGCAACGTCTGATTTTGCGGAATTTGCAGGCTTTTCTTTGAACATCTTGGACACAGCCCTGCTCATATTAAATCCAGGTAAAACTTTGCCTATTGCTTCCAGAGGAACAGGGACTGCTATTTGTATACCTGCAGTGTGTCTCTCACCTTAGTTTGTTTTTCTTCAAATTTTACTCTGTCTCAGATGATTTAAAAATACAAGGATTATAATATGGTATCCTGGCTGCAGCAACGTTCAACAGGAGGGGCAAGAAGTCGTGCAGTTAGAGATAATACGCAGTCACTGGCTGTGCAGCCATTTGGATGAAAGTCTCGTCCTAACCCCAAATAGGCTTCAGACTTCAGCTTTGCCACGTGAGATGCCCCACACATGCCCCATCCCCTGGTCTGGGTGGAGAGCCTCTGATTTCTTGAACATTTCCACACAGCAGTCCTGATGAGCGTGGCTTTTACCCACCGATTCAGAGGTGGCTTTGTCGGTTTTATAGTTGGTATTGCAGTTAGAAAGCAAATGTGAAAAACAGCTTCAAAAGACCGACTCAGAGTATGTACTGCTCAGAGTTTGTATTTAATCTTTAGTTGTTGGTTTCTGTGGGAGTTACCAAACCAGTTGAGCTACAGCATTGGCATGAAGCCAAATGAAAAATACAGTTTTCTTCACTGTAAGCATGACTGTCAAGCAGTAATGTTTTTCTCAGCTTCGTTTTAAAGGCATTATAATGGAAGAAAATGAAACTAAAACATGGTTTTATGCCAGTATTATACATGGAAGACTGCTATTTCTTTTTTCTTTTAATGAAAAATTCTTAGAGACTGGAACATAGAAAATTGTGTCTTAATAAATATGTAATGTGTTGCTAGGTACTTGATGGAGTCAGTAAACCAACACATTTCTTATTCTGGTGTAGTTACGGTGAGAATGCTTTTTTTTTTCCCTCTGCAGACAGGAGAGATAAGTAATGTTTTTTATTTTTAGTCCTGTTTTGATAACAGGAAAAAAAATAGTGCCTGATAAAACGTAATGAATAATAACAGCAAACACTAATCTCTATACACTCCTTCAGGCTTATTTTTAAACTCTCTTTTCTGTGGCTAGTAGCTCTGTTAACTCATCATCAGATATTCTGCTAAACTTGGCCGTTCTTGCTTTTCTTTTGGGATTTATTTTGTTGAAAAATGTGTAAGTTCAGCCTTTCTAAGATAAATGCAAACTATATTTAATGCTCACAGTGATTTCACCAGGACGTTGTCATGTAGGTGCGACTGCACCAAATGAGGAGCAGCAGCATTTTCACTTTTCAGAATTAAATTTATCAGAGTTGTCTGCTTTGCGTGTAACTCGCTCTGTTTTATTTTGCAGAGTGAGGAAAAAGCTTGTTTAACAAAATGTCTGATCAGCTGCTGCTTTGTAAAATGTTTTTTTGGGTACTAGGAATGGAAATTGCATCTTGAAGAATGGATGTCAGCATCTGTGTAACTTGATGCACTGGAGGATGGAAAATCCCTCGGTTGTGCTTCATTGTTTGAATGAGCTCTTTTAAGAGTTTTGTAATAGAAAAGTAAGAAATAGGATTCAAAGGGACTTTTATAAGGGTCTTCTCGTCTGTCCTGTCTCTTGAGACAGAATCAGCTGCAGTGAAACCTTTCCTGACAGGTACTTGTCTCGCCTCTTCCTTATGATCTCAAAAGACAGTGATTCCTCTATTTCCATATGTGATCTGTGCTAATGCTTCAGGTAATTAGGAAGTTTTTGTAAAGTATATGCAGGTCGTTGAACAACAGAGTTTTAAATGAAATTTTACTAGGACCGGCACATTTTTATGTGCATGTCTAATCCTTTCATTAAAAAATTCAACCCGCCTTACTTAGTCTGGATGTTTTCAGGTATAGAGAAATTAAGAAATGGTTGAAAGTAGATATACATGCTGTAGGTGAATTAATGAAATGGTGTCCAGCGCTTCGAAGGATACAGGAAGTTCTCTGAAGTTCTCTGTATGTCTCCTGAGCAATGTTGATGCTGAAATGAGCCAGGAAGATCCTTCTTTCCTTGCATGATAGAAACACCACCAAACTGATGTTCGGATTTTGCACTTACTGCTTGGTGCAATATGTGCTGCAGTAGTAATGGATTGTATTCAGGTTTCAAAGATGATAGTCAAGGAGCGGCCGCTTGACTGGACACCTTCAAAATCTTGTGTATGAGTAGTAACACCGCTGTTTTCTGTAGCGATGTCCCATGTCTACCCTACAAATAAGCTTTTCTTTTGGATCTTGAGGTGAGCCAGCTCCTCAGAGTTCAAGGTACTGTCCCAGCAAGGAAGTATTGAAAACAACAGGCTATTGTTGCACTTGGGCGTGCATTATCCTGGACCCTGGGCGTCTGTATCCTGCCTCGCAGGCGCTACGAGCTCAGTTGCAGCTGTTGGCTCTGGGCAGACAGCCCCAATTTCAAGGAAACAGTAAAGCACTAATGGCTGCTGTTGCCAACGATGGTCTTAGGGCGACTGCGACTCCACTATTCAGGAGGGTTTTCTTAAAAACTGGGTTTTATGGAGTTTGTAGAAGAGTGATGAGGTAGTTCAGTGGATCTTTGTGGGGAGTTTTCTGCACCATAAGAAGAGGAGTAGGAAGAAGCACGTAGAACAAGCTTTGAAAACTTCCCAGGAGGCAGTGGCATGGCTTGCTAAGCTGGGGTGAAAGTGAACATTTCAATAATGGAGAAGAGAGGAAGGGTGAGATGGAGGTTGGCCAGAAAGGATCCTGAAACTGCAGAAAAGGTGGTAGATTTAAGAAAGGATAGGGAGGGGAAAAGACTCGAGGAGATAGACTTGGGACAGGGCATGGACTAAGAAGGGTGTTTGCAGTAGTATTCTAAGTAGGAGTGAGGTAGACTTGTATTTGCTGATGCCAGTAACAGGGATGTTGCAATAATCAAGAGACAGGAAGATAAAAGTCCAGACAAGGGTTTTAGTTGTGTACAGATAGATAGGAAAGACTATATTTGAAAGAAGTTACTCTGAAAGAGCTGTGAACATTTAAGTTTAGTTCATTACTTATTGATTTCAGAGATCATTTTAGTTAAGCTTTCCTATTGTGAAGAGGGGGGTGATGGGCTTTTGGTTTGGTTTTTTGTATGTGTTTTTTTAACTTAACTGCCTTTCTTTTTATTTCCCATTCTTTCCTTGCACTACAAGATCAGTTTTCTGGGGCAGTAGCAGGGCTTTGTGCTTCACATGGCAAAGTTGGGAAGGCAACCAACAGAGAATGGCTGGCATCTCTGCAAAGAGTGAAAGCACACTAGCGTTGCTGTCTTCTAAGAATACTTAGTAAAGAAAAGTAGGGGGGGTAGCATTAAAGGAAAAAAAAAAAAGGAAAAAAAAGGGAAGGCAAATCATTAGAGAAATATTGATAGTGGGAAAGATGTTACACAAGGCTTGGTGTTTTTTCTTGTTACTGGCTAAATATTTTTAGCGTTACTTCAGAACTGCTCAAGAGAAGGGGACAAAGCTCTTAGGGAAGCATCAAAGCAGCAGAAGCAAAGGGATTTGACTAGCTTAGGCTGTTGGAAATGGATTAACTGTATTCCAAGCTGAGGTGCAGCCAGGGTGGGCATTAAGACTCAAACTCTTAGGAGGGCTGCTAATTTTAGGCATTGCCAGGAAGATGTCTTTTGATGACCAAATGCAGTGGAGCACGTGAACAGCAGACTTCTAGGTGATAAGTGATTCATTTAAGCTACAAAACAAAAAATTTCTGAAATGTGTAATTGGCACCGACCACAGTAACTAGGATGTTTTATGCATGTCTGTATGGAGACAGATACCTGGACATTCTGTCACTTACAAAAACATCCAGTAGATCAATGAAAATGAGCTTATATTTGTCTTTTGGTTCTTTTTCCAGTGTAATGATGCTGCAGGCAGTGAGGTATTTCTTAAGGTCCTGCACTTGTTTCACTGGAGAACTTTGAGAGGATGCTTCTGCTTCCGTTGTCTGTCACGCCAGGGTTACACCAGCTTTCTGTGCTGACTTGGTTCTTGTGCTGCTCATCTTCACAGCCCGGAAGTCCAAAAAGCTGGGGAAATTGAAAGGGATCCACGAGGAGCAGCCACAGCAGCGGCAGCAGCCACCACCCCAGAGCCCCGAGGAAGGGACGACGTACATCGCACCTGTGACTGAGCCCTCTGTAAACACAGCACTTGTCCCCCACATGTCTGCTATCTCACCAGCACTTACTCCCTCTCCTGTTAAGATCCTTGAAAGCATTGAACCAGAGATCGTGTACGCAGGATATGACAGTTCGAAGCCAGACACAGCTGAGTACCTGCTTTCCACCTTAAACCGCCTGGCCGGCAAGCAGATGATTCAGGTGGTGAAGTGGGCAAAGATACTTCCAGGTAGGACCACGAGGCATTTGGTGAAATTTCTCTTCACTGTTTCTATTAGCTTAATGAACTATTTGCTTGACAAATTGCATCTTTAATCTGTGGGCTATGTTGAAAACCCTCAAGAGGGGTATGAGATGAACATCTGAGAGAAGATGGTCTTTTTTTGATTTATGTAATGTTTGTTTTGTATGTCCGTGATCGCTATTTAAAAAGCATTCATTTTTGAAGAATAGCCTCTTAAGAAGAAAACATGTTTTGTCACCAGAATGAAAAATTACGGCTTTGTTTTTTCAGAAGTATACTTTGTGGGAGCATTGCTCTTGTTCGTTAATACTAGAAAAATAATGAGCAATATATTCAGTGCTGGTTTGGCCAACCCTTGTAGAGCACAGTGTAGTTCATTGATATTTTCTGGTTTGATCTCTAGGATTTAGAAACTTGCCTCTTGAGGACCAAATTACTTTAATTCAGTATTCGTGGATGTGTCTGTCGTCGTTTGCCTTGAGTTGGAGATCGTACAAACATACAAACAGCCAGTTCCTCTATTTTGCTCCAGACCTGATCTTCGATGAGTAAGTATTCCTTAATGGCCCTTTTGAGTGCAGGCTGGAAGGATTACTCTGCCTTTATTTGGTTTTCAGGCATACCTGCAGTCTAAGAAAATTTCAGCTAATTCAGGTTTAAAAAGTAGCTTCCCCCCCAGTGGCTCAGTTTTCAACTGGCAAAGCTTTGATACTGCTGTCTGCTGCTCCTTATGTGTGTGGATGTGTTCTCAAACTGGGACCATCGTGATGGCTTGAAATGTGACTGGTACACAACCAAGATTTATAGAATAAAACATTTTTTGGTATCTACTGGAGCTTGGAAAAATATCTAACGTCTAGGAAATGTGAATGTTTAAATTGCCTTTTTTTTCCAGAGCAGTCATGTAACGGTGCTTTTGTTAACAATATACAGCTGTTCAGTGTGTTTTCTTGACAGTCTTAATTACCCTTCTTTGCAATCGTGAAAGAAGCCAAAATGTTTTTTTCAGTAATGAAACATAACTTCTTTTATGATGCATTCAGACAAAAAGAAGGATCAACCAAGGAACCATTCCTTCTGACTATGTGTGTTCCTTCATATTTTAAGTCTGTGTTTTAGTGGTTTGCTTTTGATGAGTATAATTTAATTTCTGTTTTATTCGCCTAGTGTTTATTTCAAGACAGTAAAATTTTGAGCAAATACACAGGCAGTCAAACTAGGGTCACGTTTATCCCAGAAGGCTTGGGGTTTTTTCTAAAGGTAAAAATGAGACATAATCATTAGGATATGGGCGCTCTTGAAGCGGGGAAAAAAAAAACAAACAAACAACAACAACAAAAAAACAACCAAACAAACAAAACAGGAAAAGAATGAACAAAGAATAAATTACTGCTTAATCTCCTGAAACATTCTGAAATTTTTTTCTTGGAAATGTTACTTTGTTGCTGTCCATCTTAATAATCGTTGTCTGATTTAGGAATTCCTAAATAATTAATGCATATGAGATCTGGCCCCAAAGCAGTGAGCGATATCAAAGGAGGATCATTTGGTTTGGGTTGATTTTTGTAAGAGGTGGAACTGGTGATTCACTGCATGTGGTTGAAAATGTCATGTCAGCCATTTTCCTAGTTGAAAGCACCTCCACTGTGTCTTGCACATTAGAGAATCATCACAGAACAAGTATCTGTAGCTAAAGCTAAGTGAAAATGTAAACTTCGAAGAGTTTAGTGCTCCTGGGGAAATACAGACTATAAGTTCAAACACAGAAGCAGCTTTCCCTCATCTGAAGAAAGTCAGGCGGGGGGTCAAAATTTATTGGACAGGGAAATCAATCCCACTTGCAAATAAAAGTGTGTGTGCATTACTAGCATTCTTGATACTGCAGCTAGAAGTAGCTTCCAGAAGTTGAAATCAGTTGTGAGTTTTATGCTGCAAGCCTTGAAGGCAGGTGCCTGCAGAATTAAACTGAGGTTGAGGTTGGGATCCAGTAGGGAAAAGGAGTGCAATGTCATGGAGTGCAGAATGAAAACATCCAAAACCAGATGGCTATGTAAGATAGCGGTCTGGTCTTCTACATATTTAACAGTTCACTTGTTGCAGAGCTACCAAAGGTAGCAGAAGGCATGTGTTTCTAAACAGAAAAAAAAAAAAATTACCAGGAGCTGTGTTGAGCTGTGTGATGTGGGACAGAGGCTTTTGAAGTAGCTAATCAGGACAAGATACTTCGTTGGAGGTAAAAGGGTAGGAGTTAAGTGCTTACTCCAGAGTGGTAGTGGACACATCTCTGGAACAAGTGGGTTTTTCTCAGTTTGCTTACGTTTCGTACTCAGTGGGATTCATGGGAGATGTTCGCATCCACACAAAGATGCGAACTGAAGGGTAAGAAAATGGCTGCTCAGCCTATTACAGAAATGCCTAAAAACAGCCTGAAAAGAGGATAATACAGACCTGTGTATTTTATGGCATGTGTGTTTAAGTTACAGTATGTGGGGGTTTTTACTCCATTTTTTTTGTAGCATAGTAGTTGTAATCAAAACTAATACCATGTATATATAGCTCTAGTGTTAATCCATAGTAAATCTTTAAAAGACTGTCATATATGTGACACCACGTAATTCCTACTGCAGGTAAATATTCTTAAAGGATGACTGTTGTATATGTAGTAACGCTTGAAAGATGTTGCAATAATGTTCTTAAGGCTACAAACTCGAATCTGAGAAGTTGCAAAATTGCAAAATTAGGGTGGTCTGTGAAATTGTAGTTTGAGCCCTTTTGGATATGTGCTTTGAAGACTGTATCCATAGCCAAACTTTAAAGTTATGTTATCTCATAGTATTTCTCCGGTGTGACTCCTTCCTTTTTGTATTGATCAGGTTGGATGAATGGTAGGGATGATAAAGGATTACATAGTGAGAGATTCGGATTTTTGCTTCATTTGTTGCCAGTGAGGAAGCCTTGCCTTGAATGGATCTAGGGATTTGGGAGAACAGAGAGATTTTAATGGGGAAGATTTTCTTAAGACATGGCAAAAGACTATTCCTGATTCAGGACCTAAGCTCCGAGACATTTCAGGTTCCTACTGCAAAGTAGCAGAAATCTCATAGAAAAAATTGGCTGTTTTTTATTTAACTTGAGGGAGGGAGAAAATTTCTTTTAAGACTTAACCAAAGACTTTACCTGAAATTTTCTAATCTTATTCAACCTGAGGCAGGCATATGCATGGACAATTTTAGTCCAGAGCATTAAATTGGTAAAATTATACACAGTAGAAAGCAGGAAACTGAGTGGTGCTGCTTGGAATGGGTGCAAGAAAAAAGCAAGGGATGTAGCAAAATACCATGTTTTTTAATGCTAGCTTATTTTCAGGGATTTGGTCTGAAGCTATGCAAAATTAACTGTTTGCTACAGGGAACAGCCTAAGACACGGTTTTTAAGACGTGGTCCTAGAAGGTAGGAAAGTTAGTTTCAAACTGCCTTGGTCTCTGCCATACTGGAGGAATTAATCTTTGAACTGATAGCTGAAATGACTCTTCCTCTGCCTGTGTCCTTTTGAAGGAAAAGTCCCCGTGTTTGAAAAGAGACAGCGTGACAGTTTAGGTCCCAGAAGAGATCTGATGATCTGAATCTTTCAATAATAGGAATTTGTGTGTTTGCAGTGCAGAAGTCAGATGCTTAAGTCCCAGAGGAAGGCAAGAGATGCTCCTTCTTGGCCACGTTTCTGTGATGGGCTTGGGCAGTTGCTGTCCTGCTGGCTAGTGGTGGCAACTTCCCGGGTATCTGCTTCCACCCCTACATTAAGTCAGGGAAGGGATAAAAAGCATTTACGAGTACAGCACTGCCAGCAGAAACTCAGCAGGAGCCAAGATGTGGCACAGCAGGGATCCTTGCTTGCCCGATGTGGGAAACCAGTGGGAGCAGTGGGACATGGGCTGCCTTCTGGGCCACAGCACGTATCCCCCTCCCAGCTGGAGACCTGAAACTGCATCCCTCATGGCAAACAGCCCTGCTTATCCATCCCTTCCCCTAAGGAACAGGGATGGTGGTTTTTCATCTCTCCACAGGGCAAAAATCCAGCTGATGGTGTTGCTGACACATATTAAAAATCAAGCCATGCATCCTCTGTGGAACACATTGATTTCTGATGGTCCAAAGAAACCAGAGGGCCAGCTTGATGCTGGAGTTCCCCTGCAGGTCTTGACTTTTCTTTTGATTTTAGGTTTTACACAGTCTCTTTGTAGACTTCTGAATCCATGGGGACTATGGAAGAGGAGACTCAAATTCCAAAATTGTTCACTTTTTTTAGGAAATTTACCCAAATTTTCTTATTTACCATTCCAGCCTTATTTAGCTGTAAAGTAGAGATGATGTGGGATACTGAAAGAGTTCAGTAATGCTGAGACACCATGCTGAGACACTTTAGTACATTAAAGTACAGCATCAATATTTCAACAGTCTTTTGCAAATGCACCGAAGGACTAATATGCTGTGTGTTTTCTTACTCCTTTGATTTTATTTTTGGTTTGTCATCTGCAGCATAAAGAATAAATCATAGGTGCATAAGTGGGCAGGTTCTGAATTTCCTGGCCGTTGTACTTTCTTTGAACTTTCTTGGATTTTTACAGAGATTTTTAACCTACTCAAGGGCTTAAGGGTTTGCCTGACAAAAACAGCACTAGGCATTGCACGAAGTACCCCGAATTATTAAAGTGAACTTGAAAAAAACGAGGCTAAAAACTGAGGCCAGTTTT
Organism: Opisthocomus hoazin; assembly: GCF_030867145.1. NCBI lineage: Eukaryota > Metazoa > Chordata > Aves > Opisthocomiformes > Opisthocomidae > Opisthocomus > Opisthocomus hoazin. Next base: position 46,872,938 of record NC_134418.1, on the reverse strand, counting down.
CACAAGCATTTGGCTCAGCAATATCTTTTTCCATCTCTGAAATTATTGTATTACATCATATGCAGCTCAATCCTTACAGTAAAAAGATTTCAGCTGAGGCTGCAGTCTATTGAGTATTATGTAGAAACATAAGCAGAATATACCGATTGGGGTATTGGTTGGTGCTTTCGACTGAGAAGGTGAAGCTTCAGGCTATGAATTTGAGCTAAGAAGTGGCTGTCCTTTCATTATTGCAGTTTTGGGCAATTGTGACACTGCTGGCCACTGTTCTAGTTTGTAGTGCAGTATGAATGGCCTTTCCATTATAAAATTCAATCATCTACTCCAAATATTTTAAATAACCGGATAGTACCAGCTAGTACTATGTAATTAGTATGTAATATGTAATGTGGTTTAACAAACTAACAAAGTTTACTACAAATTAATATAAAAACTTCCTTTAAAATGCAAGATTTAACTTCTAGTAAAATAAAAATGTAGTATTGCAAGGATCTTTTGTGCTATGCCTTTGCTAATTGCCCCAAATATGAAGTTTTAAAATTTAAAAGCAGAGGTGGTATTAGCAATAGAGGAAAAATAAATAATAAGTTTTTCAAATTAGGAAGTTGATGTAGAGCAAATGAGGTAGAAAAAGGCAGAAAAACAGCTTCAGTACATGGGGATTTCTGTGAATTTTCTGTGCTAATATCATGAGATCTGAATGGGCAGAGGATTTTGTAACATTGAGGGGAGTCATAAAATTGAATGAAGATTTAAGATGTAGCTCAGTAAAATCTGCATTTATTAATTATGTGCATTTTATTAGTAAATAGCATGTTCATCATGTTTCCATAATGTTCCTAATATCCTCTCATAATATGCTGGTGGAAGCTGGGACCAGTAGGATTTGGTGTTGCGTAAGACAGAGTGCCAGGATGCAGCTGCCTCTCTATGCCCTTTTGGTGCTGCAGCCTGTCAGTCTTTCTGATATTCTGATTTCTATAGAAACCGCAGGAAGAGAAATGTAATAAGATAAACTGAATGTTTCAGAACAGCAGGTTTTGGGGTTTTTTTTAACCTTATATACCTAAGGGGGGTGGGGGGGAGGGGTGGAGATTGCTTAGATCATCTGTGAGTGTTGATGAAGCCAATAAGTAACTTATTTTATTGTTTAAATATTACTTTTTCCTCATTTACATTCTGCAGGATGATGGCTGTTAACCCTTTTGGCTTCTTTGCAATCTGTTAAGCTAGTGTCTAAATTTAGGTACATTTTTGTAATCTCTTTCATCTGGCAGTCTCCAAATCCCTCATTTTTAATTAGTATTGCCGTAGTGATTGTTGATAAGAGTTGTCAATGTTCATTCTTTGCTAATAAATTGTGTGTGGTGACTGAGCTTGTTAAAAGGTCAGCAAGCAATCCTTGATATTCCTCCCTGCATGAATTTTGCTTGCACATATTATTTCAAAGAGGAGTACTGCATTTGTACGCTCTAAACTGTCAGTCCAGTGAGAAGTGGGTATCTTTATCAGTAAATTTTTTATATACATTGTTACTATTACTTCTGTTTTCATGAAGTGCAGCTCAGTTCCCATCCGGAGAGGTATATGGAAGGATTTTATTACATACCCGCCCTGACATAATGCAGATGCAGAAGGAAATTTTTAAGAACTACTGTCATACCTGTGATACCTATACTTTGCATAAATTTCTAAAGACTCTGCCTTTTAATGCCTTTATCTGTAATCACTTCTTAAATTTCTAAGGTGTTTTGGTTAGAACTATGAAACTGTAAAGGAAAACAGGAGATAATGTAGTTTTAAGGAGATCCATAAGACTGTCAGAAGAAAGGTCCATCTAGTGCCGTTTCTCATCCTTTAAACTGGCCAGTTGCAAAGAAAGCGTAAGATCAGAACAAGGGTAAAATGATACTTACTCATTTGCCCTTTCCAGCAGTCACTGATTTAGATACTTTCTTAATAGGAGATTGCTTTCAGACAATTACACTTAATAACCCTTCTGTATCTTTCTTCTGTGAATTTGCCTAATATCTTTTTGAATATATTTATAATCTTGACATCTAAAATGTTCTGTGGCAGTCACTTCTGCAATTTAATTATGCACATTTGTTTGTTGGAGATGTTTCTAAAGCAGGTAGCTGATAATTTAGTGGAGTGCCACTTCATTCTTGTGTTTGTAGTAATAGTGGATATATTCCTTTTCATCCTGTGCATGCCATTTATCACTTACATATCTCCATCAAGTCTCATCATTTCTCCTATGAGCTGAAGAATCAGCTAGTCAATTTAATCTCTCCTTGTATATCAGTTGTTTGCTGCCCCGGCTGTCCTCATCTCCACCCTCAGTCCTTTTTCTAGCCTGTTGTATTAATTTTGGGAGGAGACCACACTGACTCACTGTGTTCGGAGCACAGTGGATTTATGCAGTAGCAAAGTTACAATTTCTGTCTTGCTCTCGACTCTTCTCTCACCCTTTGCTTTTTTTGGCTATTAGTAAACACTGAGCAACCATTTTAAAAAGACAGAAGCCCCCAAAACCTGTTCCAGATTACACTTAGGTCGCTTTATTGTGTGATGTTTGTTAATTTAGAGCTGTTGTATGTATGGTGGAGTATGATTATAATGTCTGCATTGTCTTGCAGTTAGTGATTTTCACCTTCCATTTTGGCAGCTAGCCACACAGTTTTGCAAGATTTTTCAGCAGTTTTCACAGGCAGCTCTTTCATTGTCTGGAGTCATCAGCAAGCTCTGTCGCTTCTGTAGGTCTGATTTTTTTCAGATGATAGAAGAGTACAGTTTTTAGCCCAGGCCCCAGTGCAGAGGTCTGTGAGACTCCCCTGGTAACCTCCATTACTTTTGAAATGTCCATTTATTATTACCCTTGGTCTCCTATTTTTAAGCTGCTAATAATCCATGAAGAGCCCTCCTTCTTATCCCTAAGCTCTCTTTAAGAGCTTTCAGGAGATCTTTTTAATAGCTTTAAAATCCAACGTTGCTGCGATTGCATCCCTGCATACCTCCTGACATAAAGCGCAGTGTACGGGAGGTCCTAGACCAGTAATTACCATGCTGGCACGCTGATAGATGGTATTGAAGGCCATACCCAAGCTGCATGCCCCAGTTTCCTTGGTGTGGAAACCAGGGCAGAGGAGAGGAGGAGGAGAGGGTTGGTGTTCGCTTAGGTCTCAGGTCTCGCCCCATATGGCTGTGGGACGCAGCTAGACCTGGCATGTGCGAAGCATTTCCATCGTACAGACGTTGCCTGTATCAACCAGAACATCCTTGTGCTATCATCAAAGCACTCTTACAGATTTGTGAGACATGACCCCTCTTTGCCAAAGCTGGGCTGACTTTCTTCCCATGTGGCATATTTATTTATCTATTAATGCTCCTTTTTCAGTCATTTTGCTAGATACAGAAATGAGACTTACTCGCCTCTCGTCTCTTGAGTGCTCCCTCCCCACTCTCAGACCCATTTGAAGAAATCAGTCACATTTGTCACCTTCCACGCCTTTTATAAGGGCAATTTAAGCAATAAGCTGTACAGCACAGTTAGGAGTTCAGCAATTCTGTATTTAAGTTACTTTACAGCTCATGGATGGATGCCGTCTGGTCTTGGTGATTTATTACTATTCATTTTACTGTGTTTTTTTTTTTTACTTTCTAAACCCTCTTGTACTCACGCTTTAATCTGAAACTACTTCTCACACTCGCTTGCTGAAAAGGGAGGCTGGTGTGGAGCGTTCTTGGACTCCCTTATGGAAAGCACTGATGCAAAGATTTTATTTAACTTTCCTGATCTTTCTCAAACACTTCTTTTTCATCTTGAACATCTGTTGGCCCAGTGGATGTTCTGGCAGGTTTCCAGCTTGTGATGTGTTTAAAAGGGTTTGACTGCTGGTTTTTATGACTTCAGCATGAAGACTTGCCCAATGATTTTACATTTAACTTGGCATAATTATGCTCACTTAGCATTGTCACAGCATGACTTTGGGGCATCCACAAGCCTTTTGGGAGAGTGTCTTTTCAGTTCTCATGAGGTCCCAGGCAGGAAGGGCCAGGGCTAGGACAGAGAATAGGTTTGTTCCTGTCAAGTGTCTGTCTGAACGTGGTGCTGCGTTAATCTTTCTGCACATCAGTGAGCTCTTTGGTGGCATCTCCAAATGCCTTTCCTTGCGTAGTGCTTCCTTTCACTACTTCCCTCATAGAGTTAAATATTAATCTTCCACATTAAAAGAAAAATCAAGAAATAGTTTCTCTAAACTGGCATGAGAGGAAGACATGCCTCGGTTGACCTTCAGTAAATGCCAGGCTTTGCATGACAGCATGAGCAAAGTCTTGATTTCTGAGGGATTGCTGGCACAAGAGGAGAATTGCTGCTGTATGTGGAATAAAGCAGTAATTTTGCTGATGAACACTGCAAGTGACAATGAGCCCTGGCATAATGGATGTATAAAATGATACTTAATGGGCACCATTTCTGGCTTGTGATACCTTTCTCTGATGAACTTTAAGAGCATTTGTTGTCGTGCCTACATTATCATCACTTATTATTGAATGTGGTATTGAAAAAGCATCTTCGTAAAGGTGTAATTATGTATTTTCTCATTTAAACTATGGTTTGTCTCTTTTGGAATGCAAATGCAAACCAAAAGAGAGTATTCGGTATCAGCATTCTGCTAACTGCATAATTAACTGTTACTTCCAGCAGATACTTGGGGTTTTTTTGCTATTGATGTGCTTGGGAAATTAGGGTGACGTTACTGGGCGGTTATTAAGTTGGTTTTTAGCACAAGTTCTCTGTTACTGATTCGGAACTTAAACTCTCCTTTGACAATCGTTATCCATGAGCTGTTGCCAGTTCCTTTGTTGATAGGCATATAGCAGGAGGACACTTAGCTGAAACTTTAAAGCAGCTCTAAATTCCTTAGTATCAGTTACCTAGGAATGTATTCTCCAGGATCACCAGGAGGACTTTCTTGAGAGAAAACTAATTTTCAGAATTTATTCCTGTAAGTGCAGCGTAAAAATTGCCAGGTTTGTATGCCTGGGTGGCTAAAGCCCACAAAATAACCAGCTATGTCTGTAGATCTGTTTTAATGTGAGATGTCCTTCCTTGTCTGATTGTCAGTGTTTAGCGTTGAAGGTCCTCAGTCTAATCCCGGTTTTGTCCTGGGTTCGGCAGCTTCTTCTGCCAAGGTCATTGCTGTAGTGCCAGCACTCCCAGCTACGTACCACTCAGTCTGCAGCATCCCCATCGCCTGGAGAGAAGCTTGTGGGGTTAAATGTTTTACTTTGGTAATGGTGGGTTTACACATTCTTCTGGCAGGATTGGTGGGGGGAGATCGTTACTAACATACTTCTCTTTCAACAACTTTTAGACCAGGAAATCTGTCTTTTTTTGCATACTGTGCTTTCTTGCAGGGAGCAGCTTGCTCATGTTGCATGTCAGATTCCTACAGGAACACAGCAGCAGTAGGCATGTCTAGGACCCTCGAGCCAATTCCCAGTTGCTGCAGGAGGATCTCACCATAAAACCTCCTTATTTTCAAAGTAGAAGGTAGTGTCGAGGCCTTGCTGCTGTGTCAGATTAATATGGCACAGGGTTTTCTTTTGCCCCACCTTCTAGGTAGAGAGGAGAAATGCTGACTGTCAGTAGTGGCGACAGCCAGGTAGGACAGGGCAGACGGATTTGGGGCTGGCAGGAGGAGCTGAGGTGACATTTGGTGGCAGGTCTTGCAGCTTTGCTTTAAGACATGACTGTTGGCACCTGCCTGCCTCTGTACGAAGGAGGGTGTACATGGGCAGTAGCTGCGTCATGCAGTTCAGTGGTATCAGCCAAAATGGCCTGGGAATGTAGGAGTGTGCTGAAAACCCAGACTGTCACTGGGGACTGAGGCAATGGCACTTTGATTTTGTTTTGTTTCCATTTGGTTTTTTTTCATCACTGATGATGCCAAAGATGGGTTATTTATTTCTGCTGTCTTCATGACAAATTAAAGGAAAAATGGGCATGACCCAGATTTCTCTCCAGTGGAAACTGATGAAAAAATTGCCATTAATTTCAACAGGATTGAGTGCCTGCATTTGCCATTGAAGCAAGGTAACAGGTATTTCTTCCTTCCTGGAAGGAGACGGCTCTAAAGCTTTGAGAGTCACAGGCAGAGTTGAAGGGAGTATGGTTTTGTCTCTTTCTGCTGTGGCTTGCAGAGTGAGCAGAGATTAGAAAGTGCTGAATAAGAAATAAGTGCTGAATGAAAAGTCAAATTAAATTTTGCCTGAATTCTGCATGTATTTTGGCTTGGGTTTTGATCAGTGCAATAACTTAATGATGCTGCTCCGGTACTGCTGACTTCAGTTGCATTGATAATGACTTCAAGATGGGAAATGGGTGTCTGGGTACAGTCTATTGAGCAGAATGATGCACAGTGTGTCCCAGTGCCGCTGCACACAAAGCAGTGCCGTGATTGTCCCTTTGCACAGAAGAATGGGTTCAGTTTTGTGCTAGGTAGTGTCATTCTGTTCCCCCTGTTCTTCGTGGTGGAGCTGTTGAGGTAGAACACTCCCTCAAGAAAGAGTAAGTTGTTGTTACAATACGTTTGGGTTATTTTTTCCCCAAGAATCACAGAATCGCTGGGGTCGGAAGGGACCTCTGTGGATCATCTAGTCCAACCCCCCTGCCATAGCAGGGTCACCTACAGCAGGTTGCACTTTTCCGGAGAAGTAAACCCCTCCTAAGGCAGGTCAGCTAATTCAGGCCAAGGCCTTTTCTGATTAGATGGTTTGAGCAGCTGAACAGGCAACTTTGTGATCTCATGTCCCTGGTCTTTTTCCCCCTTTGTCCACAGCTTGCCTGCCTTGCCTTAAAGGTGTCTGGTGATGTTTCACTCCTTTCTCTTCCAGGTTTGAACTGACCCTTCTGGCGTGGTGGAAAGCATACCTTGCTTTTTGAGGTTTCCAAATTGGTTTTGACTTTCAGACCTTTGGCAGGTTTTCTTGTTGGGTTGCATTTGTTTGGTTGTTTATTTGCTTTGGTTTTGTAACAGCATGATGTGCTCTCTGATTTTCCCTGAAATCATTTTAAATGATGGACAGGCTTCAAATGGATACAGGTTTTAGTCTAGCAAAGGAAAGGCACTTGATTATAAAATTGGAAACAGTTCTTACAGTGGAAAAAAAGTAAATCTTTGACACAGAACTTTTGCAATAAGTGTTGCTTGGTCTTTTCCTGAGTCTTTTCTGAGCTGCAGAGGCCAAGGGACTAAGTCAGCTGCACGTTTGTTCCTCTGAGGTGCTGTGAAAGGGGATGCCTTTGCCTGGTTTTTCTTGGGGGAAAAAAAAAGAAAAAGCCACTTGAGAACTGATGAAACTTCAAACACCCACCACAGCTTTCCATTTCTTAGCTTCCCTGTTTAATTTAGGAAGATGCCTTGTACTGCATCTTTGAATAGTATCTGTGAGAAGGTAGAAAAGGTGTGGTATCAGGTTTAATTTGGGGCTGAGTTTTGCCTGTAAGTGAATATTCCTTGATGCATGGGTTCCTCTTTTCGGTTACAGTCAGTTGAGTTGCAGTTTCCATCCTCAACAAGGAGATGTACAATGCTAGACTTTATGATGACTTCATAAATTATAAGTTACTTATAACAAGTTGTTTCTGTACAGTGTGCCTGTAGTTTCACAATTTTTGATGTGGCTATTTGGTTTCTGTGAGATCGCAGAAGGGTATTAGTGAGATATATGACTGGTTTGGTATTTAGGATGCCTTGTCTTAAAACAGTTTTCTTAAACCATCCCTCCTCCCCTGGTTTGACTGCTCAAATCCTACCTGTCTGTTGTAGTTGTGTGGCTCATCCCTTGGTGATTTGGGGCATCATTCCCGTTTTGGCTGGGTGCTCAAGCCATTTTCCTCATTGCTTGCCACTGTGTAAAACGATGGCTACTTCCACGGAGCAGGGGAACAGGAGGAGCTGGGTTGGTTTGCCACTTTCTCGCTGGCATATTCAGCTCTGCGTGGGTAGTCGTCAAGGATGAAACAGGCTGAGGTGTTGGACTAGTACCACAGAGCTGATCTCCATGCAGCCTGCCCAGAAGATAGGAGATGTGGAATCAATTTGAGAATAAACGTGGTAGAAATGAGAGCTGAGGACATAGAGATTGCATGGGGTTAAAGGAAGATCCCAGATCAAGTGGGGAGAAAGAGAAGATGAACTCAGTGGAAGGTACCAGGGAGTCTCTCAACTGGGAACACATTTGCTGCGGTTCACTGAAAGAAGCTCAACAGCGGGAACAAAACCCCTGTTCCCACCGAGGCAGCTGCGGTGCCTTGGAGGGCTTTGTCAGCGGAGCTACCCACCTTGTCTTCCTCCCGGGGAAAACGAGGAAAAAGCGGCAGTTCAGTTCCAGTGGGAACGTGGTGAGCAACTCAGCGACTGGTTAACGCAAGGTACCCATGGCCAAAGAGGCTCTGCAGGAGCAGACAGAAACTGGGCAGAGTGGTGGCTGGGGGGACTGGGCTGGTTGTGGCCGCTCTGCCTGCTCACAGAGCTGCAGCTGCAGGAAAGGTCAGGCAGAATGCGAGCTGGGCATTGAATTAAGCCTGTAAGGAGACACTCGGGAAACTTAAGATGGATTAACTTAAGGTGTAAAGTTTGAAGCGTATTATTATGAAGGAGGATTAAGCTAAACTGAGCTAATGACACCACTTTTGAATGTGTATCCACACAGCGGATTCAGAGCTTTGGCTTCACGCCTTTTATTACTTCAATGTACTTACCTTCTTACATGTCCCCATAAAGATGCATGCTCTAAAGTCCAGATCGTCACATTCTGCATTTTCCATGTCGAGAAGTTTGTGTGCTGTGTCAGAGGTAGAACTGGTTTTGGTTGGTTGGTCTTAGCCTTTCACTCCCCTCCCCACCTTTTTTTTTAAAAAAAAAAAAAGGTGGGGGGGGGAAGACAACATACAAGTTTGTTTTAATTTTTCCCCATGGTGGTAATGGCATTTGTGATGACTTATGGTATTTACTGTTAGATGAGCCATTTTGTAAGAAAGAAATAACTTTGTTCATGTTCTATTGAAATGCTCTAATTTTTATGTGCCCCATTTGTTTTAATATACAAGCCATTTCTGTTGCTTTATTTTGTTGTTGCTGTCATGGTATTGGAGTATCTGCGATGTCAGCATCTGAATTTTCCAAAAGCTCTGTACCCTCTTACTTTACGCTGTGTGGGTTAAAAATCAAATGCAAAGTTGAATAATTTAAATGCCGACAAAATGCTTGTCTTACATCGAACAGTCATGAATTAACTAAAATAGTTTGTAGTTAGCAATAATTTGTAAATAAGTAATAAATCAACTGAATTGATTTTTCAGGAGGGAAACTGATTGGAAATTACAGGTTTGCTGTATGGTAAATAAACTACTTGGTAATTAGTTCTGTGTATAATTTTATCTCACTACAAACAATGCCATCAGGTTTTCCTTGAGGGTAAACTAGAAATCAGTATTTGTAAGTAGATAAAAGACTAAATATTTAAAAGACAGACCAAAAAAAACGAAACCAAAAAACCCCCTGACTTTTACAAAAATTTTTCTATTTAGGCAATCATATAAAAGCAAAACAAAGGAAAACATAAGAGAGAAAAAGTAAAATGTCACAAGAAGTGCAATACAATGTTAAAAAAAGAAAGGTTTTTCAAGTTAGCTGTCACAGAGGGTGTTTTGCTGCACTGTTTAATGAAAGCATAAGAAACCTTAGACAAAACCTCAAAATGTTTTGTTTTATTTGCTGTGTGGCTTGTGGTATTGGATGAAAGGTCAAGCACAGGCAGGGATGGTGGCAGCTGCTTTATGTTTCGAGGCTGGGGAAACTAACTTTGGTGTCCTGCAAAAGTAATAGTGGATACAATAGACTGTTCCTGTTTTGAATCCTGCTAGTCTTTAGCAGTCTGAGATATACCTTAAAATGTATTTTTTAAAATACAAATGTCCCTTATTAATCATTTGCCTTTCAGCTTCAGTATGTATCCTTCTGAGCCTCCTGGGGAGAGGTCAGTTAGGAGCCACCATCATCTGTGTCCTACACCTGGATTTGGTAATTTTGGGAAGAGAGAGCAAACCAGGAGGAATGGGAGGGAGATGACTCTCTGGGATCTTTTGGAGTCTCTTTCGCCAGCTCTCTCTGGGTCAGCTCAGAGGTGCCTGCAGCCGTTTTGTCTCTGTGTAATAACGACCCATCAGACAGGAGGACCTCAGGCTGATTTAGGGTGATGTCCCCAAAGTGGTGGAGGCTGAGTCATGCAGTGGCCAAACGTGAAGGAGCCCCCATCCCTGACACACTCAGTCATCCATGCTAAGGGCACCTCCGAACACTGGGAGAGAGCCAGGTGCTGCTGTGCTGGACTTGCCTCAAGCCTTGGACGGTGGCCACCAGCCTCAGGCAGACCCAGGGCTGGAGTGCAAGCACAGCAGCTTCAGAAATGCCTGTTTGTGTGCATCGGACTTCTAATTCTGAAAATCCTTTTCTGCTTCACCTGATCCCAGTTGCCCAGGGTCACTCTGTGCACATTCATAGCACACGACCAGCACTGAGTGTGCAAGTGGTGTCTGTAAGGTCTCTGCAGCTCTCAACCAGGCTTGTGTGCTCGTGCCTCTGTGCATCCAGCAGCAGAGGCTGCCCTTCTCAGAGGGCCAAGTGGTATTACGGTCACCGTCCAAAGACTGTTTTCTTCTATTCGTTTTCTTCCCTGTAGTCCGTAGTGCATAATAAAAATAAATAAACATGGCATTACTAGTACTATTAAATTGAAAAAAAAAAAAATAGAAGCTGGAAGTTCTTAGTCTCAAGAAGAGGGTGGAGTGGGGGAAAAGTGCAGAGCCCATATAACGATGGGGAGTCCACTTTATTAGTATTAAGAAGGAAAATAAAATCTGCTCTGGCAGTAGTGAAATAAAACACCAGGAAGATTACGTCAGTCTTTGTTTGCACACAGTATGATTCTTTTCTTTCACCAGCCAATTTGTATATTTGAAAAGGCGGTTGCTTGGTTAAAGTAATTAGCTGAACTTCATCCAATCCCCCAATTATATGAAAAAAAAATTGAAGAAATATAGACAATTGTTATTGAGCAATTAAAAAAAAAAGTAGTGGTCACTGAACAATTATAGCGCGTTGTCTAAATACCCGCATATATATCATAGTTTTAAAATGAGACGGGCAATTCTCAGTGACTCTTTGCTGTAGCTGTTGTGGTTGGGGATAGTGGCTTTAGAAGTGTAGCAAAATCCTAACTAATTCTGCCTGAAACTTGCACAGGATAGGTTAGCCTGAGTTTGCCTCAGAGAAGAGAGATAGGGTCTGCAGCTAAAGGTATCGAAGTATATTTAAAGAAAAAAGAGTAAGCTGGATGCAAGTCATGTGTCATTATTATTTAACAGGCCAAAATCTGTATTAATGAACGAGATTGTTATCTTATATACTTCTTTATTCCAGACTATTTTAGATTATTATTTTGGGAAAAAGCATACAGAATTTTTGAGTATTTTAGTGTTTGAAGAAGAAACCATTGCAACAATTTGCATAAGAATTCCCTGCGAGAAGTCCAGTGTAGTATATTAACAAGAACTTCAGTGACTGGAAAATCATTTCTCCTTGTTTTTGCTACACTTTCATCCTTGGAGCTAGACCTGTTGCATTTTCAGGAAAAGAAATAATCAGACATTTTGAAATGGAGGTTACCTGGGAAGGGTGCAGAAGTGCTGCTGGCTGAGCCAGTGGTAATCCCAGTCGTTTCTTAACTTCAGACTCCTCAATCAATGTAAAGGCAGTAACAGAAAGTCATGCATTGTACTTCCACTTCCCCATTTTCCAGACCTGCCAACCGTATTTTTAAGGGACTGTGTTATTCAGGATGAGAAGAGTCAAAATGTCTGCTAGCACGGTGGGAATCCCTGATGCCAGGGTCCTGCTGGCTTGGGGACCTGTCTGTGTGCAGTGGGCAGCGGAGCTCTTTGCCGTGGGTTTTCCTGTTGTCCATGGCCGCAGGCAGCCTTGGAGGCTGCTGGTCTGGGCCTGACCTCTTGGAGTGGTGAGTGCTCCACGTGTGAGGCTGTCAGTCCTCCTTGGCCATCCTTTCCTCCAGCTCTTCTCTGCACCAGACGCTTCTGAAACCTGTTTCCACCTGTATGTCAACTGATGGGGGGGGTGTCATTTAAAACATGCATGCAATGGGTGTAGGTTCCCCTACTGCACCGGTTCTGACCCCTTCAGCAGGCTCATTTCTGTCAGCCAAAGCAGAGCTGAACAAATGCTGACAATTCAAACACATTTTAAAACATTTTTGCAAGTTCGTTAACATGGTCAGTGTATCGAACTTAAATTGCATTTGTTTTTGTTCCTTTTAGTGGGGTGGATGTTGATGCTGCCTGTGGTCTGCCGGGTAGCAAAGTGAACTCTGCCATCCATTGCAGGTCCCCCATTTTGGTTCCCCCAAAGCTCACAGGCAGTGGGTTTTTGTGCCAGCCCAGGAGTAGAGGGACCAGGCAGCCCTCCAGGACTGACATGGCTCCAGCTTTGTCTCCGTACTCCCTAGCTCCCTTACCTAACCTGAACTTTGCAGCTGCAGCGTGTCTTACTGACCTCTGCGCGTTCAGTGCTTGGTTTCCAGGTCACACCTCACTTTCCTCATGCGTGGGCTGCCCTGTGCACGTTGCGCTCTCTCGTATTTATCCTCTGGATTTTGTTTCTTTCTCTTTGCAGGGAACGGATGCGCCAGTCTGCTATGTTTGAACTGTGCCAGGGGATGCACCAGATCAGTCTGCAGTTTGTTCGCTTGCAGCTTAGCTTTGAGGAGTACACTATAATGAAAGTTTTGCTGCTGTTAAGCACAGGTAAGTTAGATTCATGGTTACATGAAAATATTCCAGTTCACAAAGAGGTGCACTGATTTTACCTAATCTGACAAAAGAGTCAAACAGTTTCCAGCAGGGCCGCAGGAGTAAGCCTGGTTTTATGTCTTAGGGTTTATCTGCAGATCTCGCTCTCCGTTAGCACGGGAAGTGTCTTTGCAATTTGAATGTGTCATGTGCATTGGAAGGACAGGAGCGTCTGGACAAGGGGCTTTGGCTCCTATCTCTGTATGGGAACCACTCGAGTTGGCCAAGTGTGCCAAGGAAACGCAACAGCTGTGGGGACTGGGGGGAAATCCCCACATGACACTCAAAGCCACCAGTCTGGGTGATTTAACGTCACCTTCAAGATCAAAAGATGTGCATTGACTGTACTGCAAAATGGCTAATTTCCCAGTGGCAAGTGAATTGAGAATGGTAAGCCCTGAAAGTTTAATAAAAGACAGTGCACGCTTGATTTTCCTCTGGAGTGTCATGCTTTGAGTTTTCTTGAAATACAAAATTACATCTTCATGTTTGTTACAACACCATGTAGTAATTAGCAGATCTCTTGATCTTGTCTTACTGAAAATATTGAAAAACTCCTGTCTCAGTACAATTGTATAAATACATGGACAGTTTATACATTACTTTTCCATCAGTCTTGATGAAAAAGCCAATTACCTGTAAACAAAGCTGCTTCTGTATAGTCATGCTTCGTTTTGTGGGATCCACTCAGTAACATCATGGTGACATAACGTATCAGCTCAGTTGGTGGGTGTTCACAGTGTCACTAAAGTGAGCTCACCGGGCAAGAATTCCCCCGGCAGAAGGAGGCTGGATGTGGGGACGTTGCGCGGGGAGAGGAGGAGCAGCAGCAGCAGGATATCAAAGGGGCCACTGCACTTACTCTGGCTTCCGTTTGCAAGCTGTCGGCAGCAGGGCACACACCCACCGAGGCTGCCAGGGCTGGGGCTGCCCCGGCTCGAGTTGCACTGAGCGTCTCCCTGTTTGGTGGTGAGCGAAGCCCAGTGTGCCCTTTGAGATCTCCATCTCCATCACTCCATCTTCTGCCCCAGCAAGCTGAGAGAAGAAACGAATGCAAGTGGCAGGCATTAGTTGTGCAGCGCTGGAAGGCACTTACTGCCGAAACCGCTGAAGGACACCTGAGCGGGCCGATGCAGCAGCAGATTTAGGCACCCCCAGAGCCTCCTGAGTCCCCAGCAATGGCATGGGCACGTTGGCTGCAGGCAGTTAGGTGCCCAGGAAGAGATTTGCAGCATCCAACAAAGCCAAGTGGCAAGCCCTTCAGGCAAGGTAGTGGGACGGGCACTTTACCCCTGTCTGCGGGTGCTTTCGTTCAGACCTCGCCCGTCCCACCCAGCCGGTAGCTCTGTGGTTAAAGTACTTGCCTTTGAAGGAGGATGTGAAGCTGCAATTCCAATCCCGGCTGGAGGGGATTTGGATCCGCTAACAGAAACCTCCTGGGGCTGTAATTTTTTTGGGTTCGGCTGTCTCTCTCCCTCCCGTTGAAGCCATTGCAGCTCCCTGGAACAAGGAGAGACAATGCTGGTCGGGGAGCGCTTTGTGTCCCGGCATGCAGGGTCTGACCCCCAGGTCCCACTCCACCGAGGGTTCGAGGAGGGGATTTCCTGGTGAAACTGGGACTGTGGGGAGCTGCTATGCTCCGGGGTAGCCCTGGGGGGTAAATGGTCTCTTCTGAAGGCTGTCGCTCGCGGTCTTTCCAGAAGCAACTAGCAACGCTTAACATGGATGTGCTCGGGGAGAGGCCTAGCTCCCAAAGTGTTCTGGAGAGCACAATCTCTGGACTGGAGATCTGGTTCTGCTACTTTTAAATTAGCCCTAAACGGGGAGAATCTTTAGAAAAAGAACCTAAAGGCATTCAAAAAACATAGCAAAATTTCTTTAAGCTAGGTATTTATTATTCTACCCTCTTGAGAGTGAAGTAATGACTTGCATTATTGCGAGAATCTGTTACGCGAGATCAGCCTGGCCAAGTAACTGCAGCTAGCTGGGTCCCTTTGAAACAAACACCACAGTCACTAGAAAACCTGCTAAAAATAGTTTGTTTTGGGAGAATCAGGATATTTATGTTAGAGAGAGAGAGAGAGGGGAGAGTGAAATGGAAATGAAGACAGTGATAAAACCCAGAAAGTGTCATGTGAAGGGCAGCAAACCTGGTTTCGAATGATTGTACCTTGATACAACGTTATGACAGAAAACACCAGGTTTGTTTTCATTTAAAATTTTTTATTGAATCTTGTGATGAGCAGAGTACAAGTTATTCTGAAACTTTCATGATGACCACATCAAGGAAGTTTCACTCCATTTACATGTGGAAGAAACCTCATATTACAACTCAATTGTTTTCTTGCTTTCCACAAACCATAGATTTTGGGAGCTTGCCAAAAGCGTTGCTGCATTTAATAAGTAAAATCAGAAACACTGGGCAAACCTCCAGAATTTCGTGTTTTGCTTGAGTTCTCTTTATTTGTGGTCTTTCTTTCTTTCTTAATAATGTGGCTGGGGTGATGGTATAATAATTTTCAGGCAGAACAGTAAAATACATAGTAGTAGACAAAGAGTGGCTCTAACTGTTTAAGCAGCATGTAGGAATACAGGCCTGTAAATATTAAAGGAACTGTAAAGCCCATGTGTTTTATGTAAAGGCCACAGTATGCTCTGATGGCTTTACTCATCTTGATTGGTGTCTCTGTATTGATCCAGCCTGAACTGAATTTGTACCTCTGTTCCAGACAGTTTCTTCTATCTGTCAGCTGGCTGACTGAGAGATTTTGCATCTAGAATTTAAAAAATTAAATACTATGTTTATATAATATAAATATATTTACCGAGTGTTAGGCAGGTTGGTGTGTTACCTCCTAGGCTTTTTCTAAAGATTCCTCCTTGTGCCCTCTTCCAGCACTTGATGGTCGCAAGACATTGCTGCTCATGTGGTGGTAGAGCTCCTCCTTGTTTTCTATTGCTAAATTGCTCTGGTAGATACTGGTGATAGAACATACTGGTGCTCTTTCTTAAAGCTTCTACTCTAGAGCCATTTGGGTGGTTGTTACATGCTTACAATGTGATCACAGTGGCATAGAAGGCAGTTAGTTCACAGGATATCAAAGAGAAGGGAATGGATGAACGAGAATTTCTCTCAGGATATTAAGTCAATGTAAGATAAATTGAAAGATCACCTTTTTTTTCTTTACTTTTTTAGTAAGTAACTTTCTTACTTTTAGCTTACTCTGGCATAGCTTTCCTGCTTGCTTAGAAAATAAGCTCACTCCTGTACAGTGTAGTATTTTATTTTACTACTGTGGGCTAGCATTAAGAGGTGCAGAGTAGAAAAATATTTGATGGTTAAGCAGTGTTCCAAATCCAGGTACTAAAACACCAGAACTTTTAGGGTAATGTTGTTAATAACCTCTTAGGGTTTTCCTGGAGATCTGATCCTATAAGCCATTCCTGTTTGGGGCAGAACCTGCTGGAGTGCAAGGGTATTTGCAGTCTGTAGAGAAACAGTGTATTTGCTTTTGTAATTAGCCTTGCTGATATCAGTCGCAGCAAAAAGTATCAGAAAACTGCTTTTAGCCTGTTTGTGAAATGATCCCTCTGGCAGATGGGAACTTTGATAGGACACTAGAAGTGCTTACAAATGTATGTCGTGTTCAAACACTGGGTCAGGCTGCCTGTTTGGAAAATAGTCTTCAGTTTCGTGTAGAATAATGGCTCTGTTCTAGGTGTTATGCAGATGCTACAAACATTCACAGAAATTTTAGATGTTACTTGATGGCATAAAAATATACCATTTGGTCTAGCATTTCTGCACGTAACAGCTGTAATTCTGTACCTCCCCCTCCTCTGCCAAGTGTGGAGAATCATTCAGGAATGATAAATCACGTCTTCAATTTCTAAAAAAAATTCCCTTGATCCATCTGACTTTTTTTTGTGGTTGGGTTGTATTAAAAACAGTTTCAGCATGAGGTTAGCATGTGTCATATTTTTGAGATGTTATCTTGTCCTCTGCCACAGCTTCTGCAATCACAGATCTGGAGAGGATGCTTGAATCACTTGAAAATCTGTATGATGTTGTTGGTGCCTTACCCATGTCTGTAAAATTATGGACTTTGCTTAAAGGTTTAGTTCTTTCATCCATTAACTAGTGTAATTTTTTAAGTATGCACATCGAAAGAATAAGCAATACAGTTAATATTAATATAAGACTGTCTTTTCAATGACAGTTCCCAAGGATGGTCTCAAAAGCCAAGCTGCATTTGAAGAAATGAGGGCAAATTACATTAAAGAACTAAAGAAGATGGTAACTAAATGTCCAAATAACTCTGGGCAAAGCTGGCAGAGATTCTACCAACTGACTAAACTTCTTGACTCCATGCATGATGTAAGTATAACTCCTCAGGGAGTGCAGACAAGTTAAGCAAAAATCTCTCCACTAAGGTAAACCAGTAGTCTTTAATTGTGTAAACTAACAGGGAGGAAAAAAAAGAAATTTTTTTTTAAGGAACATCTGAGAGAAATTGTTACATGATTTTAAGGACAACTGCCAAGTAGAGTAAGAAAGTAGAAGTCATTAAGGGCTAAGTCCTGCTGCTTTCTCCTGTGTTAAATGGTGGTGTTTTCCTCCAATGATTCACTTAAAGTTGGCAGAGCTATTAGTGGGGTTAGAGGCTCGTCAGCAGGCGAAGTGGTGTTAGCTGTGACCCTAAGTTAGGCATGGGGACGACTGCGCCGTGCAGAGTATCCCACGAGTCGCTTCTCAATGAAAGGTGCCGGATTAGTGTCTCACGCATCTGACATGCCTGATCTGCTAATAAATGTTGAATTCATTTGGTGATCTTTTACAGCTGGGGTTATAATAATGATGACTTTAAAAAATGTTTTAAGACCATGTAGCCATCCTGGGTGTCTGAAGCTTTATTTGAGCTTTTGAAGTATAAGATTCACTGTATTGTTAGGTTGTTTCTACCAGCCTGTCTCATTCCAGTGCGAGGTGTTTGTTTTACGTGTGTGAGGTGTGAGATGTGATGAGTGACATGGGAAGCTAAAAGTTTAGTCCCAAAACACCGAGGCTGTTGGTGCCTCAGCCTGGAGTGACTCTGAAGGGTTGTGGTAGGTGCACTAGGCACTAGGGACCAGCTCGCGATTTCAGAAGGTGCATCTGTAACGTAGAGCTGTTTGAGTTGGGAGCAACCCAGTGCTAGCCAGTAAAATAGTAAGTGCAGAGATTTACCTCTCCAGATGCTTGGAGCAGCAGCGAGGGTGTATCTCCGTGCTGTCCATAACAGAGCCTGGAGACCCCACGGAGGAAGCCAGTGACCCAGCTGTGATGGTCTCCTCAAGCTGCGGGGTTTTCCCCAGTGCCCCCTGAGAGTGCCGTGGGCATGAGCCCCTTGCCTGGGGCCAGCACCTGTCCCCTCTGAAGCTGTGCCATGGCGCAGCGAGGGATAGGAGACTTGTGGGGCCAGTGGGAGCAACCTTGAGTCGTGTTTGGGTACCAGAGCAGAGAGGTCCCTTGAGCAGGGACCAAAGCCCAGCAGCACACACTGATCACCTCCCAGGAAAAACGGGTAAACTGCAGCAAAGGAGGAAACCTGTCCTACTCCATCCTGGGTGGGCAGGGAAGTAACTTTGCTGCATGAAGAACCTACAGCACTTGCTTTCAGGGGCTGCATGTAAATGTACTTTGTACTCAAATTTCATTTTTATAGACAGTACAGTGCACTTCAGGTCAAATCTGTATAAGAGCCTGAGGGCTGTTTACAGAATGTACATATGGAATTATTTTTCAAATATTGTTCTGTTGTTCATTAAAACATTGCAAATCTTAGTGGGAGGCAGGGAGAGTATTAGTAGTACTGCAGTAATAGCTCATTCTTCAGAGATCAGGTTTCACTTGCTCCGTGCCAGCAAAGGAAGTTGTAGTGTTTCAGTGGAAAGAAAGGGGATGGGTGATAAAATCGTTTGCAAGATATTCACATCTGAACCTCAGGGCAGCATAACAAACCCCTGCATTTATGGAGTTCTCTAATCCTCTTCAGAATAGGCAGCGTGTATGATTTGTTATTTAAACGTGTGTGTTTGTGTGGTTAAGGTGACTGGATGACAGAGTCGCGCTTACTTACATGCTGCCATGTCCTACAGACATTTTCCAAAACACAGCATTAACCAGTGGGAGCTGAACTAACCAGAGGAAGCAGACTGCTCTTGCATTTTATTTAATTTTTAATTAAGCTATTTTTACATTTGTTTTAATAGAGCACTTTCTTACAAAGGACTTTTTAAAGAAAGTCCCATTGTCAGCATTCTCTGTTATAAAGGCTGGTTGTCTGCACAACAGTGCTTCCTTTCAGTGATGATACTAGAGACTTGTTCAACAAAGGCTCTTGTTTATTTTTTCTCCTTAAAACGGATTGTTTGCTTTTGGGGTTTTGAAATCCATCAGAATAAATTCAGAGTGGTGATAATACTAATGAGAAGTGAGAATTACTCTTCTCCCCCCTCTGCCCGTTAGCGCAGAATTTCTCCGTTCTGTCAATGTAAATGCAAATTTTCTGCTCAATTCCTTAGTATAGGAGGAACACTTTTTCAGCTGTCACCTGTGTATTTTTAACTTGTTCCATTATAATTTTAGAGGATCAGAATATATTTGGTGCTGAGCAGTCTGACTGGAGCTGAGGCCCCATGTTTACATGCTGCTGTAGCCACAGCATTGGCATTTGCCGTGCAAGCCTGAAGGGACTGGTGCAGAATTCATGCTTATTCAGCCCTCCTGCTGCCTCCAGCTTTTCCATCAGAGCACAGCAGCGTCTCGTCATTTGTGGAATTTGCTTTACCTGGGTGTAGCGATAAACAATAAAAAAATACTGCTCCTTTGCACCTCCACACTTGCTTTCATCGACCTCATTTTTAAGTAGTCTTTCTGAGAATTATGTGAGATAAAGTGCATAGGAATATCAAATTACAGTATGCTTGGCTTATATAATACAAGGAAGAAAAAAACCCCAAACAAGATGGTTTTACATTGCTCAATATAATAAATCATTCATCTACACAGAGAACATATGTGCAGGTAGAAAAATGCCGAGGTGAGGAAAAAAGAAATTTTCAAGGTGGCCAGGTAGGCACTTAAGTATTTGAAAAAATCAGCAATTTTATTTAATGATCCATAAAGCCTCAAAGCACCAAAAGCACAACCGAAAAATAAGAGATTGAAACCCATCCCGAGCAGGCAAGATAAACACAGTTTCGTGCACGTGCGTGCA
Organism: Opisthocomus hoazin; assembly: GCF_030867145.1. Lineage (NCBI taxonomy): Eukaryota > Metazoa > Chordata > Aves > Opisthocomiformes > Opisthocomidae > Opisthocomus > Opisthocomus hoazin. Next base: position 46,852,745 of record NC_134418.1, on the reverse strand, counting down.
CACACCTGCTCTTGGCCTTGGGAGCATGCCTGCAGGCTGCCATGTAGTTTGCGTCACCACTGCTGTGCGCCGAAATGTGCTTTATTTGCATGGCGCTCCGTGGAAGCAGTGGTTGCTGATGCAGCAGGCTGTGGCTGGTCTGGCTGCGCAGCACACCCTTCCTCGCCCTCGGGAAGAGACAACAGAGAGGAGGAGGTTGTTGCTGTTTACTTGCTGTTGTGCTGTGGTTCAGCCTTGCTTGTGTGGATGGACCCCACCATGGGTATCTTCTGGGAGCACTGAGGGCAGCAACGTAATCAACATACTTCCTTCTTGTAGGGATTGTATTCTTAACTGTTGCGGCTGGCCCGTGTGCGTCATTTCACGAAGCAGCATTATGTGTTGAGAACTGTAGCGCAGCGGGGACAACCGACCTCTCTACCAGGGCATAATGGTTTCGGTCTTGTGCCCATGAATGGCCATGGGCATTTCAGGGAGAGATGCATATGCAGCGCTTGGATGTAGGTGAACTGCATTATGTGATCAGACAAACGGCATGCAGGAACATTAGAAACAGATGTTCTGCACATGGTATCAAAAACTTCATTTGGAGCCCCCTCAACATCTCCTGTTGGCTTTGGCAGGAAGGGTTGTATCTTGCATGGCAAGCCTCATTTCATATAGTACGTAGAGTGTATGGTTAGGCGGTTTGCAGAACAAAAGCTGAGTTTGGTTTCAATCTGGCTGATACTAAACAGACTTTGAGTTGAGGGCTTTTGTTTCAAAGCCATGACATTAAACCCTAATGTGAACCTTCCCCTTGTCTTGGCAAGGCAGAGCACTGCACTGTCGTTTGCTTGTTGATATTTTCTGCCAAACAAAAATAAATTCTTTAAGGCTCATGCTGCTGAATAATTAATTTTTTATGGTTCCTGAAGGGAATACTTTATAGCTGAGGTGGATCTTTCCATAGGCTGAGAGCACCAGGATTACGCTCACAGAAAAAGCTGACAGCAGGAAGAAGGGCACAGATCCTTGAGGGGCAGGTTTGCAAGGCACGCCGCGGTGCATGCCAGTGTGCCGCTGCGGGTGCTTAATCCCGCAAATACCAACCCGCAGATGAGCCCCTCAGCTGTTGCCAACACCTTTGGGTGCACATACTCCTGCTACTGATCTGGCAAAGCTGTGTCCCACAGCTGATGAGCTGTTTGGAGCCTTGTGTTAGTTCCAGTGCTTGTTCTTAGAGTAGGCGTTTTCTCTGTTTGCTCAGAGGCTAGATCTACTCCCTAGTCCCGGTGTGGCCCCCACAAAAGCAGCAGCGATGTAAAAGTGTGCTTGGATGTTTGTTGCAGCAATTAATATGTCTGTCAAGTGAGAAATTGATTCCTGCCTCCCTAACGTGGACAGGGGCTACTCTGAGGGTTGTCTTGCTTGGTTTGTGATTGTTGGATCTTTTCTCCTTCACAATAATAGGTGTTTGTTGGAGGAGACTTGGCCTGAAATTTACCCTGGCCGAGCTCTGAGGATGCTTCATTGGTGTGTGATACTGTGGGTTTGCATGCGTCCTCCAAGCATACAGAATTAGTTCAACATAGGTTCCTCCATGTCATGTCCAGGTGTCAGGTGCTGTGGTTTTGGTATGCACGTGTCTGTGAAGAAAACCCGAAGAAATTAGTGCAGTTCCTACATCAGATAAACGCATCTGTCTAGGCAGAACTAGGTTCCACATTTGCTCTGGTCAGGTACTGTTCATGCCTAATCCATATGCATGTTATCCACTTTTACTCCTGGACAGTGTGAGGCAAATACACTGCATAGGTGTAACCAGAGGCTTCATCTGTTGGTCTTACCTTCTTTTCCCTGTATTTGTGGGAGGTTTTACTGTTTGGGTTAGAGTTCAAGATCTCATAAGCAGCTAGGAATTAGCCACTGTGGCACCAAAGGGTTTCTGTACCTTTGAGAGTGAGCCTGAAAGCCATCCCGGGGGGAATAATTTACTTGCTGAGCCCTCCGAGTAGTAATTCATTTACATCATGGGGTTTTCATAGGATTAGGAGCAAAAGGGCATATAGTGGTAATGGAATAATCAAGACCTGGCTGGCAATGGTTTTCCTTAATGTTACCAGTTGTGAAGCAGGAGCTTTGTATCCACTGCATGAAGAGGAAAAAGCAGGAGGCTGCAATAGTCCCAAACTCACCCAGGGCTCTTTGCTGCTGGGGGGAAAGGAGGCTGGGGCTGACCTCAGCTGCTGCTTCTTACCTTAGCAGGGCAGGAGGCTCCTGACTCCTGCACAGTTTGAAACATGCAGGTTTTGAAAGCAAGAGGCAAAATACCACTGCTCAGCTGATGGGCAGCAGCTTGTCCTTTCAGAGGGCCTGGCTCAGTGCAGGTACTGACCACGGCTGCCCAGATGCATCGTGTAGAGCTTCAAGGTTGCCTCCTCCCAACACACACCCGCTCTGTAGGAAAAAGGCAGAGACCCATTCCTGAAGGGGATGAAGAAAGTTTCTGGAGTGTCATTTTTATATGGGAACACTGAGCCTTCTGACAGTAATAGCTGTAGCTAATAATAGGAAGAAATTACTCAGCATTGTGTTGTTACCCTACTGCTGTATTAATTGCTGTATCAGTAGGCTTAATCGCAAAGATGCTCCCGATAGAGGAGTGACTGTGGGTTTTCATACCGCACTCAGAGATTGTGGGAGATCTTGAAGTCAGAAAACTATTTAAGCTCAGAAATGTGCACCCTTGCAAATCAGACAGCTCTTACCATTTCTGGAAACACAAGGGCATGGTGAGATTGCCAAACTAAAATCAATTCTTTTTTGCTGTAAAAATTCTGCAAGTGCTTAAAGGTGACTGCAACTGTATTAACTTCAGGGGCTTCATTAAAAGATGCATTTTTTAAACTATGAGGAACAGTATGGGTGAAAAAGTTCATTTTATGGAAACCCCACCCTAATAACAGAAAATTATGTTTGTTTAATACTCCTGTTTCTCAGAGGTGCTTAATACAGCATACAAATGCGGATATTGATTAAGTAAAAATCTCAGAATTACTGACTGCTTTAGCCTTGAAAATGTTTAAACTTAGCACACTCTCTGTAGGGTAGTGATGAGAGAAATAATTAAAGACTAAGTGGTGAATGGTTATAACTAACAGCTGATCCACTTGCTGGCAGAGGAGCTGTCATGTCTGGGTGACACGGACGTGATAATTCTGACCTGTGTGTCTGCATCCCCGCAACCCAGCTCATGTTAATTTAATCAGTGGTATTTGCCCACCCGGAGAGGCTGCAGTCTCCGTCCTGGGAGATATCCAGGACCCAGCTCGGCAATGCCCGGCACTGCCTGCCAGGAGCGGGTTGTACCTGAGCTCCTGTCCCCTGGCACTGGCCCGATTCCCCCGCATGCAGTGGGAGGTTTGCGATGCGGTTGAAGGTACCAAGCCATGTTTTGTTTATTGCCAGCTCCAAAGAGAGCTAAACAGCTACCTACTAAAGCCATAAGAATGGTCTCCTGGTTGCATCCCGAGGAAATGGGAATTATTTTAGTTGTGGCCTTAACTGCACCGTCTGCGCTCCTCTAAGCTGTAACTCTTCAGAAGTGTCCTTCAGTAGCTGAAATAATTGGAGATTGTAAAAGTGAATATGTTTCTAGTCACTCTTGCAGTGCTTGTGAAAACAGTGGTGCTTTCATTCACACTGCTTAATTAGAACTGCCTTTCCCGCTGCTGTACTAGAGGAGGTGTCAGCATTTCCAATATAAACTCCCAGAAGTAGAGGGTAAATGTGGTGAGGTAAAATTTAGTCAGGACTTCTTAGAACACAGGGATTTTACTAGCCTTGAAGAACAATCAGAATTAGATTTGATCATTAACCTCACTAATTTGGAGAGGACTTGTAACTTGTGGTCTATCAGTCGCTGTCACTGCAGTGACAGAGCTGGTGTGTTACAAAAGAAAGCAAACTATTTCATTTCCTTACTGAAGACGGAACTTCTCTTTTAAAGCAAAAGACTAGCTAAGTTATTTACTATTGGACGAATATTGCTTGGTATGCAGAGGCAGGTACTCGAATTTCAAAATTAACATTGCCCATGGAACGTGACTTTTTCATCCCTTCAGTGCATCTTCATGCCAAGGCTGCTGGGCAGTAACCTTTGATAATGTATGAGAACATGCCTGCAAAAAAGAGCACTGCTCGTGGCTCAGTTCTTGGTCTTGCAGCCTTCTCTAGCTGACCTTATCATATTGTTTACATTTTAGTACCTCTGAGCTGGCCTTCGATTCTCCCACATTCATCTCTCTGTTTTAAATTAGTGATAGAAATAACTTCCCCAGCCCCAAAAGCCATGCAGCTTTTAAGGCTGCAGTTAAAAAGATCCTGACCGCATTCCCATGTTTCTTGTGACACGTGGTGTGCTTCTGAATAGTCCCATTTTCTTAAAGTGGTTCATTGTTGCCAAATATGTTAAGGTTGGTAACTTTGCTTAAGAAAGAAAGAAACAAAAGTTTTAGCAGGCTAAATAGGTATAGAATATATTTTATCCTTAAGGCTCCAAACCCAAGTATTACATGATAGGAGATACTTTCTTTTAAATTGCTATGTAAACTTAACCTTTCTCCTCTGTGGTGAGGCTCATAATGTGCTATGTTATGATAGTATCCATGATCACATCCTGGTTTTCCCCCACTGGACTGCAAACTCATTTATTGTATAGAATAGATCAGGCTGTCTCCATGAATGTTACTATTTTTTATCTCCCCTTAGTCCGCATATTCACCAGACGTACATATGTCCTTGATACTGCTAAAAGCTTGCTAAGAAGGTAGAATTAATAGTTTCCACATAGGCTTTTCTGTGATACTGATCTCACTGCATTCAGAGGCTTCACATGTGTGATGATTGAATTTCACAGGAGGTGAGCCATCAGCACAGCAAGGATGGTCAGCAGCATGGCAGGGATAACCCCAACCCCCTCACTTACATTCAGTGATGTGAAAATACTCGTGTTCAAGTTTAGGAAAAGCAGTATGTTCATCAGGTCATTATCAAGGGATGGTTAGGTGCTGGTATTTGATGACACAGGCAAGGAGGAGGTAGTTGTGATTATACCAAGAGACAGTTTCCTTCACTCTGGTTTTGTGTTATGTTTGGAATATTTTTGGCACACAGTACATGCAGAAAGAACCTCCTCCTAATGGATAAGGTAAACCTTTGAACATCAGCATTTTTTTCCCTTGAAAACCAAATTATGTGTGTGCTACTTACTTAGCATGCATCTGTTTTATTAATTAGCATTGCCTCATGACATGCCAGATCATCAGGAATGAACTAAGCAACAGCAGACTCATGTAGTGCTCAGTAGCAGAACGTCATGTGTTCGAGTGATCTCAGCACTTCTCTGTGTTGTTCATAAATTGCTTATATGTTTGCAAGAACAGCTGTTGCTGCCTGTATTTTTTTTTTTATTTCCTCTTCTGCCTTCAAGAGGTCCACTTTCATCTACTCTGTCTTTAACAGGGGCTTTACTGCCGAAGGTAACTCTATGAGTTAAGAATTGAAATTACAAACTTCTGTTTGGTAAGATCCACAAGCAGAAGTGGCTGAAGTCCTTTGCAAAGACATAAGGCACCAAAATTAAGCTATGCATAACTTTTGAATTTTTAAACATCAGAGGATCTAGTTTTTCTTCAGTCGTACAAAGCAGTACTGTGGTGAACTTGAATGGAAATGAACACGCTAAAACCTAGATGCGTTTCATTCACAGGTGCCTCAGATGCTGACTTGCCTCTGCCTCTTGACTGATTTGCGTTGTTTTTTTCTTAGAGATTGCAAAGGGCCCAACCTACTGTAAGGCTTCAGGAGATTCATTTAGATCACAGCAACCAAAAAAAAATAGTTTTGAAATAGCATTCTCTTGCTACTAAAGGTCATGAACAAGTATTCCTCGATTGTATCAAAGTACTATGTAAAACTAACCCATCAAAAGCCTGCATGCATCTAGGTTTAGCCGTGAGATTGCTTTGCCATATTTTTATCATTAAAATACAAGTAATTCCCTGAGCAGTGATGCTGGGGAAGAGGTCGTCTTGTCTTCACAGCTCTCTGGCTCTAACAGTGTCTTGTTTTATAGCAAAGATAAGCTGCAGTTTGCAATTTTGTGTGGAGAAAATAACACAAAACAAGAGACAAAACAAATCAAAACACTCAAAAGCCAAAAATAACATTCAGTATTCTAGTGTGTTTATATTTCCCATAACAAGTAGACCAAACTGACAAGCTATGTATCTGACAAGCGAGAGCAATACAACTTGAGACAAGGTAGAAAAAGTCAGACTAAATTTATCGGTGCTTTGAAGACACATGGTATTTTTTTTTTTCCACACCCCAAAAAGCTGATGGTACCTGTATGCCATTAGTACTTCAGCTGGCATTCCTGTCACAGCTGGAGACCACCTTTATTAGGATTACCAAAGGCCTGCCAGCTGCCATTTGGCAGAACTGTTTCACAGGTTTCACCTGTGAAAACCTTTGCCATGCAGCGGAAGCCAAAGCAGGGTATGGTGCAAGGTGTTCGTGGAGGTGGTCCTGTGCTAACAGATAACTCTGTACTTCTGGTGTTACAGAACAAAGCTTCCTTCTCTGTCATTGAAGAGCTAATTAGAAAGTTTTATCTTTAAATTTCTCAGCATTATGCTTAATCTACTGAGAGAATGCAAAAGTGTGCTGTTAGCCACCACTACAAAAATAGAGACCTCGGGGTTTTTTCAAAAAGAAAATATCCCTAAATATTGCCTCTATAGTTTAATGAGTAGTAAGCAGAGAAAAAAGCTTGGTGTATATTAAAAATGCATTTATATGTAAATAGAAATGCTTTACCAGAGGAACAGCTTAATATGGACTGTGATGCTATAAAACCTAGAATGATACAGTGTGACACAGCATTCATCTTGTTGAGCTAAAAACATGGACTGCTCTGGCAGTCATAGTCCCCTGGAGACTGCACTGAAGTTAACCAAATAATCTGATTTAATGAACACGTATCCAACTGAAATTTAGAGATATAATAGTTTATGGCTGATCTTTTGCCTCTGGACAGAAGGCTGTATTTTCATAGACATTGAATACGTGTGGTTTTCATGGTGGCCAGTTGCCTGTTAGTGAAATGAAAAACGCAGTTGCGCGGAAAACTCCAATCTGTGGTGTCTTGGTTTTTCAGTTTCCTTGGTAATTGATTTTTAACCAGTTAAGTAGCACTCTGGGGCTTTTTAACCACTGCAAATGGACTGCCAAGTCAGATGAAGATGCGATTTCTTGTTAATAACCCAGTATCAATAAGCTGTTGTTTGCATGCAAAATTCTCTGTGTTTTTTTCCTAAAAAGTGTTTCTTTCTGCATTTCAGCTTGTTAGTGACTTACTGGAATTCTGTTTCTACACCTTCCGAGAGTCTCAGGCACTCAAAGTAGAGTTTCCAGCCATGCTGGTGGAAATCATCAGTGACCAGCTACCAAAGGTGGAATCTGGGAATGCCAAGCCTCTGTACTTTCACAGGAAGTGATAGAAAATGTCTTAAATGGAAGAACTTTGCCTTAAGTTTCCCTGTGTTATTCCACACCTATGAAGGACCCAAGGAACCATATTTTAAACATGCTACTTAACACTTGTTCAGCAGTCTCTGAATAGTCTAAAATAATAGGAAGGGTTTGGGGAATGGAAAGCAGTTGACTCTGATTTGGCAAGACCTAGATGTTTGGAAATTACCCCATACCCCTAAAACACTTAGAAAATGTTCCTGTTCCTCTGGATGAAAAGCCATATCTAGTCAATAACTCTTTGATTTTGATATTTTAACAGATGGAGTTTTAAATATGCCATGTAGTTTCTGGTATTGTTTGCTTGTTTTAAAAGGGTTCAAGAACTAATGAGAACTTTTTAAAGCTTACCCTTGGTTTGCACATAAAACGTAAAGTCAATATGGGGCATTAATATTCTTTTCTTGTAAAAAAAAAAAAAACAAAAACTATATATATATACACATATATACACACACACAGAAACCCTAATGTGTAAAGTAATAACAGAACATTTGGTGTGGAATACTCTGTTATCCCCACCTGTGGCATTTGTTATCCCATGTTATCCCATCATAGATGATATACACTGTGTTAAGTGTCCATTTACTATTTAATTAAAAAGGATAAGATGTGAAAGCAAATGCCCTGGTATCAGTTTATAGTATCTATTGTGCTGGCTTTACAAATAATTTTTTGCAGTCTTTTGCTGTACTGTACATTGCTGTATGTATAAATGGTGAAGGACCTGAAATAAGGTGTAAGGAACTTTTGTAAATGAGACAAAAAAAATCTTTAATGGTTAATAGGATGAACGGGAAAGTATTTTTGAAAGAACTCTATTTTGCTGGAGACTATTTAAGTACTATCTTTGTCTAAACAAACAAGGTAATTTTTTTGTAAAGTGAAATGTTCTGCATGCATAATGAACCGTTTACAGTGTATTTAAGAAAGGGAAAGCTGTGCCTTTTTTAGCATCATATCTAATTTACCATCCTAGAGTATCTGTTGTAAATTACCACACTTAACCTTTTCAGTTGTATTTAAGCCTTTCTATTTTCCTCTTTATTTTTCTCCCTTTTGTCTCGCTCGCAAGCGTATGTGACGTGAGCACATCTTAGAAATCATCCTGCTTCATATTTCTGTAGGAAACTACACTATGTTGTGTTTGCCACTTTATGAAGGTTTCATTTAACAAGACAAATTATGGTCTCTCCAAAGCTTTTGCCAGCTTAATGATACAGTAAGTTCTTCCCTTCTATTCCCTTTCTCTCTCAGGGGAACAGGGGTGAATAAGATGTTGAATGAGTCTTCTTTTTTTATTAAGGTTTCCCAGATTGTTTGTTTTTCCTTTGAATACTGGATACATAAAACATCTTAGAAGGTCAGATTCTTAGTTCAGATGAGGGAGAGTGGTTTCGGATTATGATGAAGGGAACATGCAGATCATTACAGTAAGTATATGGAACAGATTTGTACTGGTGAGAGGGATGGTAAGGTACAGATAAGGGCAGATTAGCTGAGTAGAATTTTTAGTGATAAACTGTGTGTAATTTTGTAAGCATTTTTGTAATAATCAGAATACATCTGAGAAGACAAATGTTCACACTAGAAGTTCAACTCGGTCTGATTTTGTCTCAAAAATGTTTTCTCTGGAATAAGACTGCAAAGAAAAAATTTTTGAGGTGATTTTCACTGTTTCACAATTTATAAGCAAATACAAAACTTTGAAGTAGAATAGAGGACAGGTGAACTTCTCTGAGGCTCAGCTGTTGCTACCATATGCTCACGTTTAAATAGAATAGTTTTTCAGAGTCCTAATCTGTAGCATTCACTCTGGGTGTCACTGGCATTTTTGAGCTCTAGTTTGTCCCTTGGCCAGTCAGAATGTAGCATTTCTTTTAAATGGTGGTCGAATTAAGAATTCTACACCCTTTTTGAGTCCAAATTTTGAGGTGTGCTTTGGTGCACTGAAGACAGTGCTACTTGTCTTTTTAAATGACACCTGCCTTATGCAATGGGTAACCTGTAAAGACTGTATTCAGAGAGGTGTTTTTTATATATATATATATATACATACATATATTATTTGCATTGTGGAAGTCTAATTCATAGGCAGATGTTTAAATACTGACCTGCACAGCAATATGAAAGCCAAACTTCCAACGTGAGATACACAGCATGCAGACTGGTTGTTTACAGTAAAGACACAGTCATACATCCATCTTTGCATTTACTTTTTTTTTTTTTTTAAGTCTAAAACAGAGAATTTCAAAGCCAGGTTCGGGGTGAATACAGTCTGCAGCAGCTTTTTATATTAACAAAGTTACTGCCTCCTTTTCTGTCTCAGAGTAACTTTGCTTGATTAAAATAGCAAAGCCATATTCTTCACTGTTAAATGCCTGTCCCAGTCCAAATTGTTGTCTGTTTGCTCCTATTTTTGTACCTTATTACTTTTAATCTTGGTTTGGTACAATTCATAGTTCACAGAAACTTCATATAATTAAACACACTAAATTAGTTTTAAAAAGCAATTTATATCTTTATGCAAAAACGTATGTCTGTCTTTGCAAACAACTGTAAGCAGATTATAATAAATCCTTTACTTTAATCACCTGTTGTTTATGAAACCATTCATTGATTATTATTTTTTTTGCTAGGGATCATTGAAGTAATAGATACAATTGGATATGGATGTTGTAAGAGGCAGTATTCTCTTATCAAGGACACTTAAGCAGAATAGCCATCACTTTTTTTATCTAAACCTGTGTACAGCAAAAAAAGAACCAACAAAACCCTAGTTTTTAGCTACCAGGAAGTTACATTCTTTGGAATTTGTTTAGAATGAAATAGGCATGTGTCTCCTGCAAAATACAAGACCAACTAAAACACCTTTTAGAAGTGGGCTTCTGTTCATTGAGCCAAATTATTTTGTTGTAAGAAGGAACGGGGATATACAGCAAGAGCATTGTATACACAGTTAAAAATGTAAAATAGCGTTAATGTACTGCAGTGGGTATTTCAGGAATACTACACAATGTGCGACTGAACAGTTGCACAAAACAAAATAGCAAAGACTAAAGTTTGCAATATCAAAATCTTATTAAAAAGATACTTTACAATCAATAATGCAAAAAGCTAATTCACAGGGTGGTGTTTTTCACTGACTTGTTTAAACATTTATGAAATTAAACAATTCTACAGTTAATGCACTTTTAATTGTTTATTAAAGATTTGACTTTTTCTTTTTTTAGAGCAATGTTTTCAGCTGGAGGTCAATGACTTGATAAGATAGACAGCAGTTCTGAGGCCAGGAAGCTCAGAGGAATGCTTAAGAACTCTTCGAGTTAAAATAGATTCCTGGATGAAAAGTAAAAGCAGCCAGCAGTATGGTGTAAACAGTAAAATCTATGCATAATGATGCATTTATAATTAGGGGTTTGCTTCTGTATGTTTAAAGCTTTTTAAATAAATAGAAAATATTGTTTGGTCTTTATGTTAATGTCTGCAAGTACCTTTTTTTTTAATACAAATTGTACAAATATACATGAATTAAACTGGTTTGATTGCAAGTATTTCTTGCATTTTAATCTCAGATAGGTGCTGGTGCAGGGATATCCTTAGAGACAAGCTTCTGCTCATCTAGAAACAGTATTAAGTAACATGAAGTAACTAACAATGTAATATAACATCTTCATCGAGAAATTTGGGTTCATCAAGCTCTGTTAATTTGGATGATGCAGCACATACGATGGGCTTCAGCCAGAGAGCAGCTACTCACATTGTAGAATAAGGAATGCCCAACTGTGAGGATCTGGTTCACTTACCCTGGCTAACTGTGCTTGCCAGATGACATGCTGACACTGTTACATGCACAAGCTACATCCCACTCGAAGAAACAAACCCAGCAACCTTCCAGAGCCAGACAAGTCTGGCTTCCAGTTCCAGTTCACCAAGAGCTGCTGTACCCATTGACCAAAGTTAGAATTTCTCTCCTGGAAATAGGGATTCACTATTTTATGTACCCAAGGTTTCCCCAGCGACTAAATCAAAGTGCCTTCTCAGGGTCAGGTCTTTTCCAATTATAATTAGGGAAAGATAGTTAGAAGGGGAAATACAACTCTGGCTATCCTGGTTTGTTCTGGGCACTGTCCATCTCAAAAATTCACCCCTAAGTTCTGCACAAAGCTAGATCTGTGGTCCAAGACCACCATTTAATTGCATTTTGTTTTTCTAGTAACAATTACACAAACTTTTTATTGCCACAGATCCTTGCACCTGCCTTCTGTTTGCTGAATTGTCAGAAGGAAAGAATAGTAGAGGATCAGCAGTGTTAAGAAAAACTCCCCATATGTTTACAAGTAGATGTATCTGTCATAAGCTGTTCTAGAAATAAGAAAATGCCATCACTACTTAAAAAACATAATGAAAGTTGTAATCTGACCTCAGGCTGGGACACTGCTTTCTTTCAGGTGTCTACAGAGACGGGCAGTTTATGATGAGTACAATCGTACCAAGATAGAAAGGAGTGAAAAAAATGCCCTTTTATTTCAAAGATTTTGCTAGGTAAAACATGACATGCCGTAAGGTTTTTAAAACACTTTAATTGTAGCTGTTGATAGGATGACGTTTATTTGGTGCTTACCCGTGGTTACTGCAAGCACAGATGAGGGCATCCTGTTGAACTCTGATGCAGAAAACGATGTCCAAGGCATGTTCAGCTTAAGAGGTGGAAGTCCAGTGAAGACTTTCAGTTAAACCTTCTTCAGCACTGGTGTATTTACAGCCTACATGAGCCCTCTGTCAGCAACTTTTCTCTTTAAATTGCAATCCAGGTAAGAATTGTGAAATGAGTTAAGAGAAAAAGAACAAGGAACAGAGCAATGAGAAAGGCAGGTTTCTCCCCGAGTCTTTTCTGTGATACAATTAGAGAGGCTCAGCTATGAAAAATCTGTAAGTAGTGTAGCAGGAACACTTATTTTCATTACAGGGCAGACAGATCAGCCAGTGAGCTTTTTCCTGAAAGACTGGGCATCAGAAGGAAGCCTGCCATGAAGATCAGCTGGGACAACGACTAACAACATTCAGCAGCCTGAAAAACCTGGGGGGTTTCACCCAGCAGAGTGAAAATGCTGCCCAGCCAAGGCACAGAGCTGCACATTGTCCAGTGACTAACAGACTGTAAATTCCTACTGATCCCAGCTAGTCAGGAGTCTCAGCATTTCCATTAATTATTCAGCAAACACACATTCGACTTTAATCCCCAAGCTCTGGCCCCACAGTGACAGCAAGGCAAACATCATCTTGCATAAAAAGCACAAAATGGGGTGTTTTTTTTCTTCTAACTCACTGTCTCTAATTTTCAGCCTGTGCCATGCATTCACTACCACGAGTCTCCGCTTTTGAAAACTGACAAGTGCACGTCCCTATATGCAGTAACCAGCGCATAGGAAGGGAGGGGGAACCCACCCTGAGGACTGAGCTGAGCCTGTACCCACAGCTGTGACACGAGAGCAGTTCCCTTGAGAGGACGGAGTCAGGCCAGACCCACAAAGAGCAACCACTCCTGCTGCCAGGCCAAGAGAGAAGAGCCCTTCGCCTGGCTTTCTCCACAACTGACTCCCTGTCCTCCTTCCTGCCTCAAGTTAAGAATGCATTACTCTGCTCTCTCCAAATCTACCAAGCCATGGAAGACAGACGAGGCATGCCTTAAGGCCCAGCTTCAGGGAAGAAAACAATCTCAAAGGATGGGAAAGGGGCCTGACTTTCTTTATATGATTATTAATTTTTAACATCCTTTAATCTCTACTGCCAAGGGCAGTCAGCACAAGGGCATCGTCTGCAGCACTGTTCAGCAGTGAGGATGAAGAATGAGATGTACCACGGTTACTGGGCTGTACGAGTCTGTACTCAACATTAGTATGACCGGGCTGATGTGGAAACCCATACAGTGGGTAGCAGTTACCACAACGAAATTCCTAATAGGCAGTGCGGTTGGCCTGAAAGCCAGATCTGATCTGGCTCAGCTGACATCACTGCCTTTAGACAACATCTGGGACGTGAGAAAGTTCAGATTAGTATTACCTCTGCTCAGTATATCATTTCTCAGTAGAAAAGTTTCCTCTTCTTTGCGTGGCTCTAGAAATAACAGGAGTTTCAAAACATCTCACCTAAAGGCAAATAGGGTCACAGAACTGGATGGAAGAGATACTAAGACTTCTATTCCTTCTCTATATATCTGCCTTTTTAAACCACATCAATTGGAGGAAAAAAAACCGCAAAAACCACCCAAACCAATCCACAGAGCTAGAGCTGAGAAATAGATTGAGAATTTTGGAAGACAGCAGCCAGAACAAGATCAAACATGCACTGCACGTTTAAAACAAAAACAAAACAAATGGAAGCAACTTACAAAGCTTGTAAGCCTCAAGTTATCACAGCTTTGCTATCTGGAGAGCCAGCATACCTAGCTGCCACAACTACTATGCTAATGCCAAAGATTTACATTCTCCCTCTTCTTTCAACATTTTCCACCAACTGGCAGCCATGAAAACTAAGTCTGGCCACACAAACACCATCCTGCCTCCAGAATGACTCGTTAAGGCCACAAATGAGCTGATAAAGCTGTGGGCCCAGGTGATGTGATACCCAGCCAGAACAGCGCTTTGGCCATGCGAACAAATCTGAGTAAGGAAACCTGCAGTCTGTTGCTGTATGTACTGGTGCAACTACTTCCTTAACACTGAGTCAAGGAGTAAATAAAAGAACTGGATCTCCTTCACAGAAGTCCAGAAGTCATCTTCAGTGACTGGGTCACTTAGCCACTATGCCAAGACAAGAATCGCCTAAAAGCTGTTTGGCAGAGAGCCACTGCTCAGATGCCACGAGAATACACCAAATGAAACTGCTCCAAGCTGTGAGGTTTAGTGCTGGAGAACTGTACTGACTTGGCCCACCATTGCTCCATCTGGAAATGATTTGTGCATACTCCAGTGGTCTCTGCAGTCTGGGCAAAGGAACAAAATAATGGTATGGAGTTAAGGGGGAAAAAAGCCATCTCAACCTTAAGGCAGCATTAACCATTAACTGATTTACACTAATCACATTAGTTAGAAAAACTTGCAAGCTAAGTATATTTGCAGAAAATTACTCAAAATCCACAGAATCCAATTTAACAAGTAGGTGAGCCTGTATTAGCATGTCATCCTGTCATACTTTCCTGCATACTCTCCACTACCTCCCAGAGGGTCTTATTTGAAAGAGAGAAAAATACAAAGATTAATGATAAACTACATGTAACTTTCTGGTTTTGGTTTTGTTTTTTACTCACAAGGCACAGATCTATACACCACTAGATTTCTGGAAGCTTTTTCTGTGACATCAGATAACTCTCTTACTACTCAAATAGTTCTACAAATTACAAGGCAGCTACTTGAGGATTCTGATACTATGAAGTATCATTAAGACCTTACAACTGACAATTACAGGGGAGGAAGAAAGGGAAGCTGAAGGAGGAGCTAGACAGACGGACAACAGATAAAATGCAAGAGACCTCCAGGATGCACAGGGATCATAGCCAGAGATTCTCTTTTCCTTTAGGCTTGAGCTTGCAGAGTTGCCTATTAGAAGTGAGGAAAGTTCCTCATCCATTTTGGAGTGTGTTTGAGGCTGACTGCATACAGCTGCCTATAATTATTTCACATCATAACTTACAGAACCAGAGCAAAATATTCTCCAACATAGGAATGACTTAAGTCAAATAGCAAATAACATTTTATTTCATTTACAGTGATATTGTTGAGTAGCAAAGGAGCCATGACATATAGAAGCCCGTAATAAAAGTTCATGTGTCTTATCTTTATAAAATAAATGAAATCATACACACAACAAACGAATGTGTTCTTTGAAGACATTTGAAAAATGTCATGTCTTGATACCTATTATTTTACACCGGTGTCTGTCCTGTACTGTCTATTCCACTTCAAAATATAATTTAATTGTCAGGATGATAGCTTTTTTTATCCAACAGTATTTTTCAAACCCAAATAATATTCTGTTAAAAATGCTGGTTATCAATGTGTAATCCCCAGGACACTAAGTTTATAAAAATCTTCAACTGACAGTTGAGCCACGGATCAACCAAATATTTGACTTAAAATGCTAGTTACCTTGCAAACAAACCTACCACTACTGCTCTTCACAACTGAAAAAAGCACCCTATTAAAAAATTAACCTATCCCTCCATCCCTCTTTCTTGTTCCCCCACCCATTCCAACCCGTAAAGAATCTCTTTCTGTAATTCGTATTTGGCAACACTTAATGTCTTTATACAGATTAGGATCTTCCAACCCAAAGTCAGGCTCTTTGTTGATTAAAAGCAGTCACAAAAGTAGAGAGAAGTGACTGTAGCAAATATCCATGGATACCATGTACACCTTCTTGGCGTTCAATGCACAAAGCTATAAAAACTGAACATAATTTTGTGGAATAAGTCCTCTCTTGCCATTTAGCGTGCCTTCTAGCCATCCTGGTTCTCTGGAAAATTGCACTGCAAAAGAAAAGGAAAAAAATTACTGCATCTTTTTATGCTTGAATTAGTACTTTTAGCTTTAGCTCCACGACACCAGGCAGAGCATACATAAAAACATCCCGTCTTCTGCAATGACTGATTTCAGAATCTGGCTAGGAAGGATGAAAAGGAGCTACTGGAAAGAGTCCAGCGGAGGGCTACGAGGATGATGAGGGGACTGGAGCATCTCTCCTATGAGGAAAGGCTGAGGGAGCTGGGCTTGTTCAGCCTGAAGAAGAGAAGGCTGAGAGGGGACCTTACAAATGCTTACAAATATCTGAAGGGTGGGTGTCAGGAGGATGGGGCCAGACTCTTCAGTGGTGCCCAGTGACAGGACAAGGGACAACAGGCACAAAATGAAGCATAGGAAGTTCCACCTGAACACGAGGAAGAACTTCTTCCCTCTGAGGGTGACGGAGCCCTGGCCCAGGCTTCCCAGGGAGGCTGTGGAGTCTCCTTCTCTGGAGATATTCAAGACCCACCTGGACAAGGTCCTGTGCAGCCTGCTCTTAGGTGACCCTGCTTCGGCACAGGGGTTGGACTAGATGACCCACAGAGGTCCCTTCCAAACCCTACCATTCTGTGATTCTGTGATTAACTTAGTTTAAATACTTGCATAATATAGGTGCTTGAACTATCTTCTGCAAAGTACATACGGTGAAATAGCTTTTAGGTGCAGGAGACTTCATTAAGGAAACAGTTAATGGAACTTATGACAGGTTTATAAAATAGAAAATCTAGACACCTTTTGGGAGAAGTTAGAATTCGTACCAAATTGTGGGAAACAATTTCAGTAGCTAGGGGCAAAGCAAGACCAAAGACCTGTCTTGAGCAGAGGTGATGAATCTGGAAGCTCAGAGCCACAGAAAAATGGCATAGGGCCTTACTCTGCATGAAAAGTTAAGCATGTAAAGGATTACAGGGGAAACAGAAATCAGCTAGATCTCACTCCAAGTATCATCTCTTCACAGAGTAGAACTGCTATTGGAAGAGACAAATGGACAAAACCTGAATCGTTCTTCTGGTTAATTCCTCTCTCTGAAATTCAAATACGTAGCGCTATTCACAAAACACGAAGGAAAGGCTTCAACGATATGCCTTGGTCCTTACTGCCCTCCTAAGTGTTTACCACTGCTGATTCCAAAGTTTATGCAAGAGTATCCGTGAATCTAAAAGAAGAAAAAATTCAGCTCAGACTTTAAAGGCTCCGCAAGTTATTCCATGAGCAACAGAACTAATGAAATCTTCCTATAGGCTTCCTATATATATTTCCTCCTAGGCTTCCTATATATATTTTGACCACATTTGGCAGGGAGTTAAAAAAAAAAGCATAAGCCTCATCTCTTTGGAAAACAGACTAAAAAGTCCTCAAACTCCTCTATCAAATTTCGTAGAATAATACGATACAGGTACCTACTTACCTATGTAACTAAAATCCTACACTTTTAGCAACCTACAATATTCTCTACCATATTAATTTATCCTCACAGTGCTTCCGAGACAGACACTATTTAGGGAAGAGATCAGACAAATGCTGAAACATGCTACCAGCCATGTCAGTGCTTTATTTAAAACACATTAACACATTGGGGAATGTGATATTTGTAGCCTTCTACAAATCGGCGAAATAACAGTTGAGAGACCAATATGTTAAAGCTCGCTTTCAAACGCATTGTACGGCTCTAATTTTGAGCACTTCAAACATACTTTCCCCTAGCTTTTTCCTTGTGTCCTGTTATTGTCAGCAGTGAAGCTAGAAGCTGTGCTCAGAAACTACGGTTTCAACAACAGCTAGATCTCCAAGGAATCCAGAAAACAAAACTGTTTTCAAATGATACTAATGAGCTAGATTCAGATCAAAAGTCTGGGCTTGTATTTGTAATGAATATGCTTGACAGAAGGATTCCAAAGGAAAAAAAATACATAGAAAATTACTTCTTAGGATCTCTGCACACACAGTAACTTACATCACTATTAGTAATTAGCAGGCCCTCCTCTCCCTTTGTCATTTTTATTCCACAATTACAGAGTAAACATGCATTTGAAAGGGCATTGCTGACACCACCACAAACCTCCCTCCAGAAGCTCCACCGCAGCGGCTGTAATTCTACCCTTTCCAGCAAATATGCCCGTAGCTCTAGCGGGCAGCCAAACCTCTCCTTGAAGTCTCCCATGCCTTCGGAGCACATCTGTATTACAGGAAACCAACTCCAAAAAAATGGCAGATGGGGAAGGAAAACAACTAGAAAACCTGGAAGTAGGAAATTTCTATTTGTCCTTTGGAGCTCATTGTCAATTTACATTAGAGAGAGGATGGCTATTACTAGCATGCGAGTGTCTATAAATCAAAGGTCTGTTCAAAATGAGGGTAGCCCTCATCTGAGGGGATCACACTGAAATTTAAATTTACCTAAAATTTACCCAGGGGAGGAAATGCTCAAACTATGCTGAATCACTCGGCTCAACACAACAGCAAATTTCAAAAGAAATATTTTCTAAACAGGTTTCATAACGTAATACTAAACCACTGCAGCACGTTCAGAGATAATGTGCGATGGCTGAGCAATTGGAGTTGAGTGCCAGATTCCATTGTCACCCTAGAAGACTGGACATGGATGGTACAACTGAGCTCTGTGCTTGGGAGATTAAATATCATACATGTGCGTTACACAGCTCAGGGCCTCACTATTTGTTAGCAGAAGTTCCTTATAGACTCTGTGAAGACTGAAGAAAGAATTAGCACTCAGATCACACGTAAGATCACCAGTTCTAGAGATCAGTCTTTTTAAAAAATGCACCAAGAAGTGACTCTTAACATTCGGCAGTGCCGGTGACTGTCATGTTAGGTAAGACTTCTGCCCCCATTAAAATCACCTTATGCGAGAAGGGTTGAGATACCCACATGCATCACTGACCTCTTCTGTAGGCAAATGATATTAATGGGCAATGTGTCGAAATGTAAAGCTGCTTTAAGCTCCAATGATCCTGTTTTCTTTACTAATCCATTTCCAAAGTTTAGCGTACAACAGCATTCATTTAAAATAAAAAATGCTTAACCACACAAAAGACATTTTGCTATCATGCACAGCTCTTCTTAAACCCAGGAGACAGGCTATTTCTGAAAAAAATACCCTGCTCAAGAGATGTTAGATAGTGTCCCCTTTCTGTCATTTCTTCTCTGTCAACAACGGTTACAGTTCTTAGCACTTTCTCAGGACTGCCTCATTTAAAAATACATTGCTGCAGAATCCACGCATTTGGCCTTAAAACTACAACTCATTATTGGACCAAGCAACCCATACGACTAAGCCTTATGTTGGCTAGGGACAGGAAGGGAAAATACTTGCAGTGTAAAAAATATGGAGCAGAGAACTAAAATATTTTCAGCAAGGTTTAACGTGTATAGCAAGACTGCACAACAAGACCAAAGAACCACCACCAAAAGCCATCACCTCTTAGGACAGTGGAAACAGCAGCAAAGTTGAGAGCCCAGAGTGGGATGGCCGCTTCCTCAATACCTGCTGCAAGGCCATTACAGCAGTCTCACTCTAGTGCAGAGAAGGAGAACGTCTGACCATCAGTAATGATGGCAAGCGCTTCGGAACAATCATGCCAACTCAAATGGACAAACAAAATCAACAGACATTCAACTTGCAATTGGATCTCTAAGTAAAAGCTTTACTGATTTCATCTAATCAAGAAACACAATAAGGTCAACTTGGCATTTGCAGCATTTCTTCTTACTTTTCTGTATTCTCCACAGGAAACAGCTTCAGTATTGCCAAAGTTATCATCATCTAACTGCAAATACATAGAATTTGCAAGCAGCTCTCCTCAGAGACCCAATGCTATAAGCAGACCTTGCTCTGCTTAGGCAGCTCAAAAAGTTTCACAGGTCTCAGCTACAAATGAGACCCAAGACTCATTTCCACAGTGGTCTTTGTTCATTGCCTAGGTACCACTAACTTTAGCAGGACTGAATCAGACACTGATTCACACTGATTCCCATACCTTTGTGGAAAGTAGCTGTTTTGGGAGGAAACAGAAACAGGGGAGGCAATCTAACCTGCATGGTACCTGGCACAAAAGGGCTTCCCTTTCTGATGCTCTACTTTACCAAACAAAGTAGTGACCCCAACGAGCTACATCAACGAGGACTGGATTTTGTGGACAACAGAAATCTCACTGCTAAAACCACTACAACACCAGATTACACTTCCATAGAACTCAATCACGCTGGCAAATTTTTCACCAAGTAATTAAATTCAAGCAACAAATTGTGCTTGCCAGCCCTCCGTGTTTAGAAATCCCTAGGGGGTTTTGAAGCAATCCCTGTGGGTAAAGTTAACCACAGAAATACACAAATATTTAGCCTGCTTAGGGTTAGCATGGAACTTGAAATTTTAAAACTTGCTGTTTTCCTTAAGTATCTTGTGAGAAGCAGAATTACCTTGTGGACAAGACACTGGGCTAGGAGTCAAGGGGTCTTCTTCCTGACTCTGCTAAAGATTTACTGTGTGACCACAAATAAAACAGTCCACCTATAAGGGCTCAGGCTTGTGAACAAAAGCAAACACACTGACACACAAATTAGTGAAGGTGGAATTCAGCTTGCAGACAGACTTCCCTGTACAGAAGTGTCTAAGCTCCTGTTACAGCTGGTGGAGTTCTAGTCAATAAGATGAAGAGAGAGAGCACCCGAAGAATAATTTGGCTCATTCTAACATAGAGGCAAGTGCTTGGTCAGCTGAGTTGCTGCTGAGTTCCCTGCACTATAACTTGGTGACCTGTGTGTAGACACTGAGTCTTGAGGTCTTTCTCCTGAGTTGATTCCCATCCCACCTGACAGCAGAACATCTCTGACAGTTCTGCACACACACCTCCTACCAGGTAAAATGCATCAGTTAAAATATCTTCCATTTTAACACTTCTGGAGACCGCTGCTTCCAGAACACTGTTGGCAGGGGCAAAGTCAGACTGGTTAAGGTCAAACTGCCTTCAGTGACTTCTAGCAAAGTCAGAAGGAATTTGGTAGTGCTCATCTGGTACTTTTTATTGCTGAAGTGATTGTAACTTTCAGCAGCAGTTTGAGGTAACTACCTCCAAATGGCACGGAAGTATCTGAAAAGGAGAACACCTGTCCACAGCCCGTACACTCAGTTTCTCCGGGTGTAGAATGGAAATAATTAATGCACATGAATGTTTCCAAGTGCTTTGAAATCCACAGATGAAAGGTGCACATAGAGTAGCTGTATCCTCATTTTTACCTCAACAAAAGAATTATTCGCACATACGGTGCAATATAGTATTTTGGGAGTATTACTACCCCTGCTTCGGCAGGGGGGCTGGACTCGATGACCCACAAAAGTCCCTTCCAACCCCTAAGATTCTGCGATACTCTTTGATGTAAATCCTTCATTTGTCAGTAACATAGAGAAAGACAGCCCAGAAGCCACACCATGAACAAGAGGGAAGAGAGTGCCTTGGAGTCAAAACCAGGGACATTAACTAAGGCCGGCACTTTGTTACACTAGGAAAGATGGAGAGGAATGACAACAGCAGCGCAAACATGGCTTTTTGTATTCCTACTATGCTTGGTAGGGACGATTGGTGCCACACCTTTCCTGAGGAAAATCACTATAACGAAACACTTCCTCAGTTTTCCCCATATTTTCTCTCCTCTAAAACCTGATTTTTAAAATTGTAAAAAGCTTTGATGAGAGCTATCTTGACAAGTTTTCAGGAAGCCCTCCTACTAGCAATACTGCCAAGCAATTTTATTGTGTAAACACCATTTGCCCTATATAAAACACTTCTCCCTAGTGAAATTCCCATTTACTAAGCAGTGTCTTTCAAGAACCAGAAATTTAATAACAATTGGCTCCAAGGCTGGCAAGGTTTCAGTGCCAGGCAGTCTGGTTATTCTTTCCATGATTATTGAGAATATCTGCTTCAACAACAACAAAAATATATAGCCAGCATATGTGTCTCACAATCTCAGATCATACTCTGCTTCTTCTCGTATGTGCCCTTATCCAGCTGCAAACTCTTCAAGCTTTGCCTCTAACCACTTGAATTACATTGTTATCTGCTGTCAATAATATAGCCTGTAGCAACAGGGAAATAAAAATACCGGCATAGCCTAAGGTAAATTGAATGGAAGATTTAAAAAAAAAAAAAATCCAGTCGCTATCGTTCAGACTACATTATTCATTTTCTTACACAATTCAATGAAATAGTAAACTTTGCCTTGTCTTTTTAACTTACCAGGTGGCACCTTAGCGTTTATATTCTATGACACTTTGATGGAAAGACTGTGGGACTCAGAGTAGCACAACATACATGCAATATTGAAAACACTTGAATATGCAAATGTTCAGATTCTATACACATTCCTATCAGGGCATGTAAACCTTAGTTTAAAATATTAGTAAAACTAGCCTTGTCAGCCTGCAAGACAAAGAGATTTTTTTTTCCCTAGTTAGATCCAGGAAATTGAGACAGGAGTAAAGGTTAAACTCTTACCTTCTTGCACTAATATTACATTTAGCAGCTATGATAGGTGCAAGGCTGTACTTCACTAAATGCCACTACCCTGTCTCAGGCTAGAGCAGCCACAAAGATTCATCCAGGATAATAACAGGTAAGGGAGAACTCCTGCAATCAGCATCTATGGACCAAGAGAGATGAAACAGAAGAACAGGGAAGCAAAATGAAAAACAGAAGGAAACTAAGCAGAAAAGAGAGGGAAGAGAAAGGAAAAAAAACTCAACAAACAGTGAGAGGCGAAAGAGACAGGATTGGAAAAGTGAGACAGGCAAGGTGGAAAAAGGAGAGACGGATAAAATCTTCACTAATGGAAGCAGCACTTTTTAGTAGATGTTAATTTAACAGTTACTTTAATGGTTGATACTAGCTGTATGTCAACTTGATTGATGCATTGTCATTTTGATAGTTAAGGTTATTGGTAGAGCTGCAGAATTGATGTATTATTAACTTTAATTCTTCATTTGGGGGCTTTATTAGGGCATATGGGAATTTAAATTGAGTAACTAAAGAACTTAAATTGATTCACAGGAATCTGATCCCAGCACAGACACAAGGGTGCCTAGCGCAAAAAGAAAAGGCCTATGTGAAGGCGTTTCAGAGGTTTCAAACATGGAGACTGGTCTGCACTTTTAATGAGAACAGCTTTCTATACTGACAGAGCCATCCATGACATAACCTAATGGTGATTCCATAATGGTTTCCAGTAAATTATTACATACGTCCAGTTAGTGCCTTATTACGTGCATGCTCGCCTCCTTTCTTCTGCCAATCCACAGCCTACCTTAGGCTGAAAGCCCTGCAGGGCAAGGACAATGCCTATAAAACAGTCAGGATACAGTGGAATAAATCACAACAAATGTACTTAAGGAAATGTGATCTTTCCCACTGGAAATCTGCAATTAGGTTTTCAAAATGCAATCCACATACCCTTTTCTCAAGCTTCTAACCTTATTTGTATGATGATAGGGAAAGAGTCTTGCAGCTGAACCGTTTCTCCACAGCTGCCAGAGTCAAATTCCATACACTCTTTCTTGGACAATCCAACTCTCTAGCTGGAAGACTCAGCTGAGGCTGTAATGTACCAAACCCACAGTAGCTTTGCTGTAACTTCTAGTGATCTCTTTGCACAAGAAAAGAATCTTAACATTGCCCTCAAACACGCGACACAGAAGCAACTGCTTCTTGAAAGATTCTTATCCCATGTCAACATCACAAGTGTGCAACCCTTGTTGTTCTGCATTAGAAATGCCTCTCTGCTATGCATCAGATCTTCTCCCCCATGCACTAGATTTTTTTTTCCTGTACACAGTTTTATGTCTGTTGAAGATCCCTCTCAGTCATGTTTTAAAAAACTAAAAGATTTTCATTTATGAGAAAAACTCTCACAGACACTTTTGATCCAGTGCTAACAGAGTTAATAGGGTGCATTTTGGGAAACATATGACATATTTAGTTAGCTTTTTAATGCCTGCAGGTTGATGTTTTCCAGCTGGTTTAGACTGTGTACTTTTCTCTTTTTCCTACTGGATGTCAACTGGGAATTTGGAATACTCCTCCTTTATTGGACATCCAACCAAAGATTCTCACATGTGTTATTTGAATGACTGGGCAGCACATCCCCTAAGTTCATTTGGTCATGCAGAATTAAATACCACTTTTCCTCTGGAAAGCACAAATCAGATTTCTGACCTAGTAGCAAGCTAAAAGCTGACAACAGATGGGAAGAAAACAGGCATTGCTGCAGAATTTCCAGATTTCTTACAAGCCAGCATGCCTCTTACTACCTCCCTGCCTCTAGTCAGACTGAAAGACTGAAATACTGGTCTCAGGACTCACATGGATCTTGGGGATGTAATTCTCAGGTCACTTCGAATTCCCCAGTCTGCACAAAACTTCAGAATTTTCTGGGAGTTAGTACGAATGTAATTTTTTATCAAGGTCTTGTAACAAACAACAGTCTTACTGTGCTGCTGTTATGAATTAATTTCTGCTTACAATTATTAAATTGCATTCAAGTAACAAGAATTGCTGAATTTGTCCAGGCCCTGTTGAGCCATTCCATACCATCTCTTTCTAATAACAGAAATTTCCTTGCAATAAGAAGAAACTACACTGTAATGTCATTTTCTACATCTTCAGAGTTTGTATTAGAGTAGTCATTGGCATAAGATTTAAAAACTAAAATCGTTTCTGTCAGTTTGAAGTCCCTGTGCAGTTGCTGAAGTGTAGAGCCATGGAAGCTTACTGAGGAGCAACAGTCTTGAGCACAGCAATCACCTTCTGGATAATTATATGTAATACTATATATGGGTCCATAGAAATCTTTAAACACAGGCCTTCATTCTGCACATCAGTGAATATTCCTTTTTCTGCAAGTACATACACACACCAAGGCACCCCTTGATCCAAAAGTAAACAATACCTTTTCTCTCCAGTGATCACCTGATCTACCTGGAGCTCTGCTTGCCTGAAAACCTGTAAAGAGACTTTTTTTTTTTTCTTGAAATGAAAGCCCATGTGTTATTTTACAATGATAGTTCACATTTTTTAAAAATGCAGTTTCATAGGCCAAGATGTTTTTCTCTATTGCTGAATAACCTTTTTTTTTTGGTACTACAACACATTCAACATGCTGCTGAAAAATTAGACCAATTGAAAGCGTCTACTCACCAGAAATCAAAGGCATTGCCTTACAGTACTAAGTATATGCTAAGTAGTTTCTACATACCAGAAATCTTCTATGTCACCAACTTTGTGCCATCAGCAATGTTGGTAGAAAGTAGTTAGGCTTGTCTTTTTATCCAAAGCCATTGTAGCAGCTTTGTCAATGTGTTTTTCATTGCTTTATATTTACTCAAGCAGTACTTACCATCTTCAAAAATTGCTCCTATCTGAAATGATAATTCAGAGCTATGTTCTGCTTCACATGGATATACTGCTCTTGCTTTTCGGTGGGCAATGCTGAAAAAATGAAATTATGAATTATAGTAATTTTTTTGCTATTATGAAGACGCTTTCCTTTCTCAACCATTGTCTCTCCATTCTCGTTTGGAGATGACTAAAACTTTAAACACAATCTCACATGCATCATTACAGGCTTATAATTTATGCACACAAATGGCAAAGCTGAAGCTTCATAGCTTACTGTTGGCATTTCAGAATATCATACTCTCAACTTTATGCACACTTATTTTTATGACAGTTAAACTCGACTTTCAACTACAGTTAAAATTTTGCCAAGCACTAAACAACAATGAAATAAATAGTAGGCAAAGCATACTACACTTAATTTATAGACTGATCATCATTATATCTTCTGAAATGTTTCTTCATAAATCTTGCAATTCAGCTTTTCACTATCACTGTACAGAATTTGCATTTTATATTTCTTTACAATACAAAATTACTAGACTACTGAAGATGCTGTTTTGTCCTAAACACTGTAAGATATTTAAGATTTTAGGCAGTCTTTTAGAGTTGTTCTCAGAATGCTCTGTAATAAGACACCAATATGAATTTGTCCAAAGTATTCATTTCTGCAAGTACCATAAGCAGAGAACTTGGAATATACAAGTATTTTTGGCATCTCTTATTTAATCACGCCTTTGTAAACTGACAGTTTGCTGTTGCCCAGTGATGGTTTGTTTAGACACAGCATCCACACCATTAAATCATCTTTTGTTGAGCCCAGGCAACAACAGCTACACATAAAACATTGGGAAAGATTCTCCCTGCCTCAAGGAACTTGCAGTCAAAACAGACAATGTAGTTTTGGTGCAAAATGCAACCAGTAATGAGAAATGGAATTTTTGTTACCAAGTGTTGGGAAGAATTTATGAATATACCCAATTATTTTAATTAGAAAAGTAGAAAGTATAAAGCTTGAAGGAAAAAGCTAAGATTGTGAAGACCTTCAAAGGAAAAAGTGAAAATACTTCAAAAGATGGACGACAACAACATGGAAGGAAGCAGAAACAGGATGGAAGGACAGCAGGCCAAAAGAGTGAAAGAAACGAATGAAACCACAGAGACAGGTAAACACAGAGGCAGGTCTTTCAGAGGCAAGAAGGCTAGGTTGAGAAACTTAAATTTGACATGGGTGGCTACAGAAAAGAAAGAATCTGTGCTTTAAAAGACGCCGTAAGAGAATCGCTGCAGTAGAGACACTATGAATTGAATTGACCACCCAAATCAAAGTCTGCTTGTATTAACCAACAAGCCCCTGGCTCAATCTGTGTGCCTTCCACAAGGAAGGTGTTCAAAGGGAAAATAAGACAAAGTAGACAGTTATTTTATTCTGTCAATATCGCTAAGGTTGCATTTCTTAATTTGAGATAATCATTCACATACTGCAGAAGACATGAATTAGATATTTTCAAAAAGATACAGGAAAAAGGAGGCAAATAAATAACCAGCAGAAGTTGAAGTGTACATCATACCTTTCCACTGCTCTGTCGCTCCCAGTGGCAGGGTTAGGGAAGAAGAAAGCGGGCGGTGCAGTATTTGTGGCAGCGGGGTTAGCAGACGGTGTGTTCATCCACGAGACCATTGATGGGCGGCTTTGACCAGGACTAAGAGGAAATATTTTCAAGGCAGAATTAAAAAGGTGAATAAAATTTCTTTTCACACCAAAAGGTTTGAATCTTTATAACTAGATAACTAGTTAAAGTCTCGAATTCAAAACCAGTAATAATGTTGAGCTGATTTTGCAGACATGGCTGTCATACGATGCTGCATTTACTCCTTGAAAGCATTTCTCCTACATGCCCTACATCCTAAGGTAAGACAGATTACCTGAGATGCATGACATAACCAATAATAAGACAAAATTCCACATTCCTTATCTAATAAAGACAGATACAATGAAACTGCATATAGCAGGCTATTATTTGAGCTGCCAATTTGCCTTTACAAGTTTTGATGTATCTATTTAAAAACCTTCTCAGTGCTGTACTAAGGCATGTACGACTGGGAAGATTTCAAAAGAGGCTGTGGCTATTACAACATTGGGATCACGATGCTGGTTCCGGACTGAGATCTCATTCGCATAACTGCATAGACACTGCCTCTGTGGCTGCCCTCACAAACACACTGTTCAAATATGTGCTAAATCAATGGCTGAACACATCGTTGTCACAAGAGGAGAAGAAACAGCAGTCAAAGTTAAAACTTTTATTCATCATTGAAAAACATACAAAGTCCTCCCCAACATAAACGATGTTCCTAATTTCACACCGTAAAGAACTAAAGCGTTCCAGCACTGGAAGGCTGTCTTTCACTACAGGGACAAAGCAAAAAATATTCCAAACATTTAATGTCAGAATAACTTTGGAACAAAGAGCTGGACTTCAAGGAGTTTCTAAGCAGAAATAGCATTAAAATCATTTGCACACAGCTTTCATATAGGAGTCATCACTCAGAAGTACAGACTTCAAAATACAGCATTTATCAGTTCATCTTATTCCAAGATGAACCTCTCAGATAGCATAAATCTGCAAAGTACCACCAAAATCTAGGAATCCAGCCAAGATGGTTTCTGTGGGGGGTGGAAATGCACACCTAATCAAGGTGGAATGACCAAAAGCAAAAAAGGGATCAACAATCACCTCAGTTATAATTTTAAATAAATAAAAGGAAGCAGGAAACCTAAATTATGTAGGTGATTTTAATGTTCTTGTGTACTGGGATATATCATTTCTAGAAGAAAGGATCACTATTGTTGGCTTGCACAACATGGTTTACACCCAAATTCAACTTTTACAAACTGATTTTCTTAGCCAATATATCTCTTAGTCATTCTAGCAATTACATAGTTAAGCAGACATTTATTTTTATTATTAATTTTAAAATTTAGTACATTATAAAATGATGAATAGCACATTCCTTACTTAACAAGACAATAGTTTTTCCTTGGACCTATGTCAGGCAGCATTTGGATGAAAAATGGAATTCACAGTGTATGAAAACAGCATTCTACAGTTAATTCCCCTAATAAAAATGAAACTTTAATGTGCTGGAATCATAACCAGACAGGTTTATCAAAACATGCTCTGCTTTTAAAACTATAAGATTTACCAAATAAAGGAAGGAATCATATGTAGTAAACTGAATAAAAAGCTGGATTGTGCTGAATAGAAACATACTTCATGCTTAACTTTGGGAAGAGGGCATCCAGTCTGCTTCACCACTTCTGAATCCACACAATTATGTACATCTTCCAACAATTACATACCTCTGAAGACCAGCACCTACATAATTTTGGGGTTTACTTTTACTTCAACTTGTCCTCTTCCTCCCATTTTTATCTAATCATTGAAAAATTTTCCTCAGGTAAAACAAAAATGTTCAGCTGAAAATGACTTCATTCAGAGAAGAAAAAAAAAGTGAACACCAGCGTCTGTATTATTTTCTCTACATACCGAGGATAAAAAATTTATCAACAGTGCTGTGAAGTTTATAAAGTTTTCCAAAAAGTAATTATCTCTCCCTCATTCTGCAAAAATGTATACGTGCAGAATTAAATTTAACACAGTAACACAGAAGGTGAACCTAAGACAAAAGTTTTTCAAAAGTGAATTAAAAAAAAAGTATACTACTTGCATAGACTAAACTATTATAGTTAAAACAATCCTGATATTTAAAGAAAAAAAAATATTCAATTCAAATCAATTTCAACATTAAGATTGGTGTCAGGCTCATTTCTGAAACTACAGAAAACAGAAAAATAATACTCCACGTATATTGCCAGGAGAGCATTAAAATGTCTCCAATTCAAACTAGTCACGATTCAAGAATATTCTACCAAGTGGTCTTCTCTAGTGCATACCTCAGTTGTGTGGTGTTTGGTTTTCAACAAGTGAATAATAAAATCTTGCATTTATTAAATATTTCATCAAAACATTCATCATATTAACCTATGCAGCTTACTTGGTCAGCTATAGAACAACACACACCGCCTGCATGTAAGACACAAGTTTAACGATTTCAAAACAATACTCAGAACAAAGAAGACATAAAAGATATCCTCCGACCCAGGAAAGCAATGGTTGTTCATCAGAATATTGGGAATAAATACCAGATGGTTTCTTGCTAAGTCTTGGAGAGGAAAAAAAAGAAAAAAAAAAAGAGGAAAGGTGTGCAAATAAAGGAACAGAAGATGAAATAAACTGTTCAGATCCGTGTCATGGCATGTTTATTTCTCAAGTTGCAGAGACTCAACAAGAATGGTAAGCTATCAACTAGTAAGATTACACTGTCCTGTACCAGGCAGCATTATATAAAAACATGTAAAAACTGGCAGGGTTTCTATGAATTCTGACACTCCAACAGTTCTAGTGGAAAAACACTCCAGAAGTGCAGGTATGCGGAGTGCTGGGCTATTCCCCCCCCCCAGCGCTGTTTGATGAATTCCCTTAATACATTTCAGCTGTAGTGAAAGTGCTGGAGCACGGCTCCTGAATTTGCCTGTCCCTTTCAGCTCCCGGTTACCAAGCAAGAGATCACGCTCCAGGATCCAGGAGGGGGGGAAAAAAAAATTTTCAGTAGCAATAGTTCCACCACGTTAAGCAGGAAAAAGAAATATTAATAGCTTTAAATATTAAGCACATTTTGGAATTTCGGGGGGGGAGGGTATTTACAGTACTTGGCTATCTCAGGAATCACTTGATTTTATTATTAAAACAGAAGGTTTTACTCAATAGGAAAAAATCAGTGCCAGTGTTGCAGTGTGTAAGAAACAAACTGCTGGATTTTATTATTTTTCTTGAAAAGATTCTTGTGATAGCAAAGTTACCTTGCTATAAAGCTTTGCATGCCTTGTTTATCAAGATGATGACACATTGGAAACTATTGCGTATCTTATCATATAGTGCCTCAACTTTAAGAAGGTATGTTGAAGAAATCCTTTCTCCTAAGGGCTAAAATGAAGGCAATGTATTTACTGTGAGGGAGAGAAAAAAAAATAAAAGCCTGACATAACCATCTCTCTGAGAAAAAAATGCTATTGTCTGGCATAGTGAATGATGGGAGAAGGGAGGAGAGGGACATGGCCCTACTGAAAATAAGCTAGAGATTTTCTACTGATATTCAGAAACAAACTCCTGAAAACAAGATTTTATTGGATGTTTATCTGGCTGGTTCCTAAGGTAACACAGCTGAAGACCAGCCTCTTATCTTCAGAGCAAGGAAGAGACCCTGTGAAAAGAATCTACACGGCAAGTCTTGAGGAAAAAAAGGATTGTTTCATAGATGAGTTTGGCAGCCCCACGGCTGTCATATCACAGCGTCTGGCTGGCAAACTCTATGAAAGTGTTCTTAAAAGGTTTCATTATAAGATGACACAGTATATCAAAAGGTGTCAGCTATTTCTGGTTCGATATGCAATCCAACACTCTCCACCACCAGACAACGATCTTCCTGCATGTTCAAACCCCTATGCCTTGGTGAGGCTGGGGAGCAGAAAAGTACATGGACAAAACTCCAGGGTTGCAGCAAAGCTGGAGACAAAACAGAAGGACAGGATTTCCTCATCCATATTGCCTCTGAAAAGAAATTCCACCCCCAAAATTTAAGGTATGTAACCTGCACGCAACATTCCTAAGCCTTCATTTACACAGAACCCATCAGCCAACACTGAAATAGAGGTTTTGTTAAACAGATTGTGAAGTCTCAGCGAAGCAGCTAGGATGTTAGTGAAATGATCTTTCATGCCAGTCTGGGAAATCTGAAGTTAACATCTACAGCTGCTGTCCTAAGTTCAAGCATTGTTCAATGATAACTCAGACAAAGCAAAAATAAAGTAGGTACATCTATAAGCTTATAGCATACTGCTATTCCTTGTAGAAAAAAAACAAGGGGGCTGTGTTCCCTGGAGGAGAGGAGAGGAGAGGAGAGGAGAGGAGAGGAGAGGAGAGGAGAGGAGAGGAGAGGAGAGGAGAGGAGAGGAGAGGAGAGGAGAGGAGAGGAGAGGAGAGGAGAGGAGAGGAGAGGAGAGGAGAGGAGAGGAGAGGAGAGGAGAGGAGAGGAGAGGAGAGGAGAGGAGAGGAGAGGAGAGGAGAGGAGAGGAGAGGAGAGGAGAGGAGGGGAGGGGAGGGGAGCTCATCACAGTGGTTACATCCTCATCTCTCCCTGCTCTGAGTGCGTGTACCGCTTACCCTGTGCTCACACAGCCGTGCTGCTGTCAAGCCCAGCTGCCCAGCCCACTGGAAGACAAGGAGATGGTAAAGTCTTTTTTGTATGAACCACATGACTAAGTTATATTATGCCTGTTTCAAAGGAGCTGCAAAATGAGGGCCACCGCTCTGCTTGCATAACAAAAGGTTACAAAAAGCAGTGCCTGCTCGGCTAAACCCACTCTCAAACTGCTGAGTCACTGAAGAGGTGGCAGCTGAAACAAAAACAAACTGCAAAATAAGCACAATGAGCAAAGAGCATACCTGGATTGTGCCTTCTGCAGCTGTTAAAGCATCTTCGTCTAATAAAATAAGAGATGATGACATTACATATTATAAAAAGTTTTCAAGACACTGAAACTGAAGTCACTCATTTATTGCAAATTCACACCACTGTCAGAAAGTACAAAAAGAAATTATTCCATTTTTAAGGAGACTATAGCTGCAGTCTAATGACGTAGATATAACAAGGCTGACGGGAATTCATTCAGCAGTCAAATTAACAAAATTAGTAACTATCTCCAAGGCTTCTGTTATGTGCAGAACACCACTATTTCTGCCCTCCCTTGCCATCTGATGGCTCTTTTAACATCAGTTTGCTCATCGGGAATTTGAACAGCCTGAGATTTCACAAAGAACGAGTAGCTTCTTCCCAGCCTGGTCACAAAGACCCTGAAAGCACTGAAGATACTGTGCAGCACAGCTCTCATCACCATTTTAAAAGCCTCTGTCGTTATTAAAAACCCCAAAACGATACCCATAGTGTAGCACGTATACACCACTGAGCTGGGTAACAGAACATTTTAGTGTCAGGAGAACCAATAAAGAAGAACTGCAAAAGAAATTAAAGAAGACTAGATTATTTCCTCTGTCACTGGTCCCTTGCATATTCCTGAAAAGCCATTTACATTGATGTTTCTATTTCTCCTCCAGGTTTTGAGTAGCTTCAGTACTTGGACTGTCAGGACTGTATCTTACATGCTCCTACAACAGCATTCAAGGTGGGATTCAGTTTGAAAACTACGAATCTTACTATTCTGAGCCCAGAAATGTAACTGCTTTAACAAGCCATGCAAGTCCACTCAATATACACACTCAGTGAAGAGGTTTGAGGGATAGGATGCTTTCCAGGACACGATGCTTTCTGTCCACTCCAGTTGCAAAGTCCTAAAGGCCTCAAGATGGAAAGAGGAGGGAGGCAAGGTAAACAGATACTCAGACAGTATCATCACTGTGTGGAAGGCTACCCCACAAACTGCACCATGACTCCATCCAGAACAACCATCAGAAGTCACCATGTTCCAGCTCCCTAGGAAACCCAGAGACCCTGCATTCTCAGATCCCAAAAATGAACTCTCCAGCTGAGGAAAAAGACATTAGTTTTCACGATCTGAATGAAGAAGAGGTCGTGCAGATAATGTAGGGGACTTCCAACCGAAAAGGAAGACTGACCCAATTCTGAAAATCCAGCACTGTGAGGGATAGATCTGTAAGCTCTGTAGATAAGCCCTGGCGTAGGGCTTTGTACTGTAAGCATAAACAGTTCTCATGACAACAATGGGCCAGTTACAGCAACAAATCTTTCTTTATCAGAAAAAGATCCTCAGAAAGATTAATTACAACACATACCAAGTCCAGGGAATACTTTTTGGTTCATTCTGAGGTCGAGTGACAACAGACATGAGGCAGTGCACAGTGCTTTAGGATATGACTCGTAATCCACCTTTCAATGAATCAGTCATCGCAATAAGGGAAACTCACACTAACTCATCAGAGGTGAGCTGCCATTATAGCCAGCACTCTGGGAATGGCTGAGTAAGACAGACCTCATATTAATAAATGGTTCTGGCCCACCAGAAAGTCAGTAAAGAGCTTGAAAAACGCCAACATCCCAATTACTGAAGGTCAAGACAAGCAAAACTAGTCCTCACTATGAAATTCTGGAATTACTTCAGGTAGCCTGAGTTTATGAATTAAAACACTTCAATATTCTCAAGACCAGTATTAGGCATGATCTCCCTTCCCTCTAAGACAATAGGAAGCAGGTGCCTTATGACCCCTTCTACTAGGATTAGAGGAAATCAGCTCTACAGCTGCAGGAAAGGACCTCTTGTCAAAGCAGCACCTCAGAAAAAAAGAACGGTTAGTGATGTTAGCACGCAGACACATAGAAAACCAGATGTGAGAGCAAGAGAGTCCAGTACCTAACCTAAACGTAAAAAGGTAGCACCTCACTCCGAAGAGTCATTGAAAGTGCAGAAATTGGAAGGAGATGGAAGCAGGGCATGCCCAAGCCTTACACAGATTCAGAGAATCAAAACACATTGGGAACTGAGTGTGCACAGGCCATACAAACAAAACAGAGTAAGTAATATTTTCTCTGAAGAAAATCTGTTGCAAGACCTGGAACTTCAGGTGAATTCAAACAGAAGGTCCTATGGTTTAAGACATGATATGCTTCTATTTCTCAAAGAGACATCAGTTACAATAATTACCTTTTTCGGCATAGATTAGTTATAAATGTGAAAAAGCCCCAAATTATGCTCAAAAGTAATAATTTATAATGCATAATCATAGAATCATAGGTGGGAAAAGACCTCTAAGATCACCAAGCCCAACCATCAACCCAACACCACCATGCCTACTAAACCATATCCCAAAGTGCCCCATCTATATGTTTTTTTGACACCTCCAGGGATGGTGACTCCACCACTTCCCTGGGCAGCCTACTCCAATGCCTGAGCACTCTTCCAGTAAAGAATTTTTTCCTACTATCCAGTCTAAACCTCCCCTGGCACAACTTGATGCCACTGAAACAGAATTGGGAAAAAAGTATTTTAATAGTACATAAATGGTATCAAACAGGCTGAAGATTGAAAATAATTTTAATATAGGTAACCAAAGCCATGTCGTAAATTCTATAATTGTCCTGGGTTTGGCCAGAACAGGGTTAATTTTCACCGGAATCCAGGAAGGGGCACAGCCGGGGGGTGGGGGCTGACCCCACCTGGCCAAACAGAGCCCGGTATTCCATACCATGTGACGTCACGCTGGGTTCCGGTGGGGGGAGCGGGGCGGCGGGAAGGCTCTCGCGGCTTGGGCGGGCGCAGCGTCGGTCCCGTTTCGGGAGAGCGGCTGTTGTACGGTTCGTGGTTGTGTTTTCTCCTTATTTGTATCGTTGTTGTTCCTGTTTTCCCTCTGTTTGCTGTTCTGTTAAACTGCCCTTATCCCGACCCACCAGTTTCTGCCTCTTTCTTTCCATTCTCCTCCGCACGCCGGCGGGGGGAGGGGCGGCCGCGTGGCGCTTTTGTTGCAGGCGGCAGCCGAAACCAAAACATTTAATTGGCGCCCAGACGTGGAGCGGGGATAACGGCAGGGCTGAGCAGCGGGTGTTAAAACTGCTTTCTTACATTTTGTTAAATTTTGTTATACGCATTTTTCTGTGTTAAAATAGTCGCCGGTAAAAATGTTTATGACTTTGATCAAATATCTGTGCTACGTAAATCCTTACTTGCTGTATGTGTTTACTGCCATGCTGTTCATCATCGCTGGGAAAAAGATCAGGATGATAATTTTGCTCTACCTTACGATATCGACTTATGATATGATAACATCACTGTGCATGAAATTAGTCTTGTATTTGCATGCGGCACTGCGGTCATTTCCGTACCTCGGATCCTATGTCTTAGATTTTGTTAATAATCAAACCCAGTCTGTGGGGAAAGCCGAAGGGGATACCTTCCCCCACTCTTTCGCCCCCCCTCTCTTCCTCAGGCTGGTCCTAACTGCTTTTGAGAATTTCGAGTACCCGTGGGATGCTCAGGGCAGCACTCTCCTTTTGTTATGCCTCCTGAATGGGTTGCAGGTTTTGTTTAGGGTTAAGCAAGTCGTTAAGAACATAGTGCAGAGACCTGCCCCGGGGCTGGATAGCTGTGAGTGGCTGGGTGTGTGGGACAGCATGGGCAGGTGTCTAGAGCAGTGGGCACCACCGGTGTGTTTTAAACTCACCCCTGAACAAATACAGAATCCGGACAATCTGGTAAAATATCTGAAAAAAGTGTGCTGCCACCCTGGGAATTCCAGAGAGACACAAATCACAGCAATGTGCTGGGGTCTGGCCCATGCCTACCGAGCCCTGTTCAACACTGTTCAGTGCCTTAAAGGGGAAAGGGGGGGAAGCGAAGCGGCAGGCGCTGCAACTGGCGCTGCCCCCCCAGCCGGCCCTGCAGCCCCTCCAGCCCAGCAGGCAGTCCCAGCCCCCCTGACCGGCACCACCGCTGCTGCAGCCACAGCTGCAGGGTCTGCCTCGGTTTCCCCAGCGGACACAGGAGCTGCTCCAGCCCCAGCTCCAGCCACAGGCACAGTGACTGAGCCCAATGACCAACCTGTGCAGGTAGCAGTCGCCCCCGTAAAACTAAAGAAAGACGCAAAGAGAGCAGATCGCTCCGGGAGGGATGATGATGAGCCAGGGTCATCACGGGAGATAGAGACAGAGATCATCACCCGGTCCCTGTCCCTGGGCGAGCTGCGAGACATGCGGAAAGACTTCAGCCGCCACCCAGGCGAGCACATTGCCACCTGGCTGCTGCGGTGCTGGGATAACGGGGCCAGCAGCTTGGAGTTAGAGGGCAAGGAAGCCAAGCAGCTGGGATCCCTGGCCAGGGATGGGGGCATTGACAAGGCCATTGGGAAAAAGGAACAAATCCTCAGCCTCTGGAGGAGACTTCTGTCAGGCGTGAGGGAGAGGTACCCCTTCAGTGACGATTTTGTATGCTATCCTGGCAAGTGGACCAATATGGAAAGGGGTATTCAGTACTTGAGGGAATTGGCTGTGCGGGAGCTGGTTTACTGTGACACAGACGATGAGCAGGTACCCACAGACCCAGATGAACTCCAGTGCTCACAATCCATGTGGAGGAAGTTTGTGCGGAGCGCACCCTCCTCGCATGCCAACTCACTGGCAGTTGTAAACTGGAAAGGTAAAGACGCACCAACAGTGGACGAGGTGGCTGTCAGACTCCGCCAATATGAGGAAAGTCTCTCTTCCTCCCTTGTCTCAGCTGTAAATAAATTGTCCCAGAAGGTCCAGCGACTCGAACAGAGTATGTCCTACTCCCCACCTGTACGGGCCAGTGTCTCAGCTATTAGGGGCAAGCGTTTCTCTGCTCAGGAGAGGGAATACAGAGGCTATACACCCCGAGGCACCCTGTGGTTTTACCTGCGTGACCACGGAGAGGACATGAGGAAGTGGGATGGAAAACCCACCTCAAGTCTAGAGGCCCAAGTACGTGAGTTGCGAGGTAAAACAATCACAAAAGGGGACTCTGTTAGGAAAAATGCCGCTCCAGTTTCCAAAAGCCAGCTCTCCAGACCAGGTAGACAGTTTGACCTTGATTCCGATCCTCTGGAGGGGACCTCCAAGTCATTTTTACAGCAGGTGAGCAGCAATTTCTCTGACGAGGATTAGAGGGGCCCTGCCTCCAGCCAGGTGGAGGAAAGGGACAACCGTGTCTATTGGACGGTGTGGATTCGGTGGCCTGGCACGTCAGATCCACAAGAGTATAAAGCTCTAGTGGACACTGGTGCACAGTGTACTTTAATGCCATCAGAGTTCAAAGGGTCAGAGTCCATTTGCATTTCTGGAGTGACAGGGGGGTCCCAAGAGCTGAGTCTACTGGAGGCTGAAGTGAGCCTCACTGGGCAGGACTGGCAGAAGCACCCCATTGTAACTGGCCCCGAGGCTCCGTGCATCCTTGGGATAGACTATCTTAGGAGAGGCTATTTCAAGGACCCAAAGGGGTATCGGTGGGCTTTTGGCATAGCTGCTGTGGAGACGGAAGAAATTAAACAGCTGTCCATTTTGCCTGGTCTCTCGGAGGATCCTTCCGTTGTGGGGTTGCTGAGGGTTGAAGAACAACAGGTACCCATCGCGACCACAACGGTGCACCGGCGACAGTATTGTACCAACCGAGACTCCCTTCTCCCCATTCATCAGCTGATCCGCCAGCTGGAGAGTCAAGGAGAGATCAGCAAAACTCACTCACCCTTTAATAGTCCCATATGGCCAGTAAGAAAATCTACTGGAGAGTGGAGACTGACAATAGACTACCGTGGCCTGAATGAAGTCACACCACCGCTGAGTGCTGCCGTGCCAGACATGCTAGAACTTCAATATCAGCTGGAGTCAAAGGCAGCCAAGTGGTATGCTACAATTGACATTGCTAATGCATTCTTCTCCATCCCTTTGGCAGCAGAGTGCAGGCCACAGTTTGCTTTCACCTGGAGGGGCATCCAGTACACCTGGAATCGACTGCCCCAGGGGTGGAAACACAGTCCCACCATTTGCCATGGACTAATCCAGACTGCACTGGAAAAGGGTGAAGCCCCAGAACATCTGCAGTACATCGACGAGATCATTATATGGGGCGACACAGCGGAGGAAGTTTTTGAGAAAGGGGAGAAAATAGTTCAGATCCTTCTGAAAGCCGGTTTCGCCATTAAGCGAAGTAAAGTCAAGGGACCTGCGCAAGAGATCCAGTTTTTGGGAATAAAATGGCAGGATGGGCGCCGTCAAATCCCAATGGATGTCATCAACAAAATAGCAGCT
Source organism: Opisthocomus hoazin (assembly GCF_030867145.1). NCBI lineage: Eukaryota > Metazoa > Chordata > Aves > Opisthocomiformes > Opisthocomidae > Opisthocomus > Opisthocomus hoazin. The sequence goes on along the minus strand of NC_134418.1, from coordinate 46,814,293 downwards.
ATGTCTCCACCAGCCAGCAAAAAGGAAGCACAGGCCTTCCTGGGTGTTGTGGGTTTTTGGAGGATGCACATCCCAAATTACAGCCAAATTGTGAGTCCTCTGTACCACGTGACCCAGAAGAAGAATGATTTTGAATGGGGCCCTGAGCAACGACAGGCATTTGAACAGATTAAACGGGAGATAGTTCATGCCGTAGCCCTTGGTCCAGTCCAGTCAGGGCAAGATGTTAAAAATGTGCTCTACACCGCAGCCGGGGAGAATGGCCCAACCTGGAGTCTCTGGCAGAAAGCACCAGGGGAGACTCGAGGTCGACCCCTGGGGTTCTGGAGCCGGGGATACAAAGGATCCGAGGCCCGCTATACTCGCACTGAAAAAGAGATTCTGGCAGCATATGAAGGCGTTCGAGCTGCTTCAGAAGTGGTCGGCACTGAAGCACAGCTCCTCCTAGCACCACGATTGCCGGTCCTGGGCTGGATGTTCAAAGAGAGGGTCCCCTCTACGCATCATGCCACCGATGCTACGTGGAGTAAGTGGGTCGCTCTGATCACCCAGCGTGCCCGAATGGGAAACCCCAGTCGCCCAGGAATTCTGGAGGTAATCATGGACTGGCCAGAAGGCAAAGATTTCGGAGCATCACCAGAGGAGGAGGTGACACGTGCTGAAGAGGCCCCACTGTATAACCAGCTGCCAGAAGATAAGAAACAGTATGCCTTGTTCACGGATGGGTCCTGTCGCATTGTGGGGAAGCAGCGGAGGTGGAAGGCTGCTGTATGGAGCCCTACACGACAAGTCGCGGAAACTGCCGAGGGAGAAGGTGAGTCCAGCCAGTTTGCAGAGGTGAAAGCCATCCAGCTGGCTTTAGACATTGCCAGTCGAGAGAAGTGGCCAGTGCTCTATCTTTACACTGACTCTTGGATGGTGGCCAATGCCTTGTGGGGGTGGCTGCAGCAATGGAAGAAGAACAACTGGCAGCGCAGAGGCAAACCTATCTGGGCTGCCCCATTGTGGCAAGATATTGCTGCCCGGCTAGAGCAGTTGGTTGTAAAAGTCCGTCACGTGGACGCCCACGTCCCTAAGAGTCGGGCCACTGAAGAACATCAAAACAACCACCAGGTAGATCAGGCTGCTAAGATTGAAGTGGCTCAGGTGGATCTGGACTGGCAACATAAGGGTGAACTGTTTATAGCTCGGTGGGCCCATGACACCTCGGGCCACCAAGGAAGAGACGCGACATACAGATGGGCTCGTGACCGAGGGGTGGACTTGACCATGGACACTATTGCACAGGTTATCCATGAATGTGAGACATGCGCTGCAATCAAGCAAGCCAAGCGGGTAAAGCCTCAGTGGTCTGGAGGACGATGGCTAAAATATAAATATGGGGAGGCTTGGCAGATTGACTACATCACACTGCCACAGACCCGCCAAGGCAAGCGCTATGTGCTCACAATGGTGGAGGCCACCACCGGATGGCTGGAAACCTACCCTGTGCCCCATGCCACCGCCCGGAATACCATCCTGGGCCTGGAAAAACAAGTCCTGTGGCGACATGGCACTCCCGAAAGAATCGAGTCGGACAACGGGACTCACTTTCGCAACAGCCTCATAGACACCTGGGCCAAAGAACACGGTATTGAGTGGGTGTATCACATCCCCTACCATGCACCAGCCTCGGGAAAGATCGAACGTTACAATGGGCTGCTAAAAACCACTTTGAGGGCAATGGGGGGTGGGATTTTCAAAAATTGGGATACCCATTTAGCAAAGGCCACCTGGTTGGTCAACACCAGAGGGTCCACCAACAGGGCTGGTCCTGCCCAGTCAAAACCTCAGCGCCCCGTAGAAGGGGATAAAGTCACTGTAGTGCACATGCGGAACATGTTAGGGAAGACAGTTTGGGTTAGTCCTGCCTCGGGCAAAGGCAAGCCCGTCCGGGGGATTGTTTTTGCTCAAGGACCTGGGTGTACCTGGTGGGTAATGCGGAAGGATGGGGAAGTCCGATGTGTACCTCATGGGGATTTAATTTTGGGCGAGAATAGTCCATAAATAAATTGTATAAAGTTAGTTGTTAAATAACCCTGTCACTGTCTGTTATCACTGTTATAATTGTTATATTTTGTACCAGTAGTAGCATAGTAAGAATCGTCCAGATTAAAGAAGGATGGACTTTTTCAATGAAAACCTAGCAGAGCACAGCGATGATGGAACTGGACCTGGTTTTCAACAACTGGCATCCAGCAACTTCATCAAGATCAACATCTCCTGCAGACTGTGGGCACGGGCCGCACCAGATACATCAGCCGTGAGCTCCGGATGCAACAAGTGACCGCCCATCACCACACATCACCTCCCCTGCCACGGAAGACCATAACGACAGATGGAGCCTGAAGTCATGGATTAAATGAACTCAATGGACACTTTAGAGTGATGATCCATAGACTAAAGGAATGATATCTGGAGACAGGAGAAGTGGTGGTGATCAACTGGACAATGGGGGACCTGGGCATGACGTAGATGGTATGGAATGAGGGGTGGATAATGTCCTGGGTTTGGCCAGAACAGGGTTAATTTTCACCGGAATCCAGGAAGGGGCACAGCCGGGGGGTGGGGGCTGACCCCACCTGGCCAAACAGAGCCCGGTATTCCATACCATGTGACGTCACGCTGGGTTCCGGTGGGGGGGGCGGTGCGGCGGGAAGGCTCTCGCGGCTTGGGCGGGCGCAGCGTCGGTCCCGTTTCGGGAGAGCGGCTGTTGTACGGTTCGTGGTTGTGTTTTCTCCTTATTTGTATCGTTGTTGTTCCTGTTTTCCCTCTGTTTGCTGTTCTGTTAAACTGCCCTTATCCCGACCCACCAGTTTCTGCCTCTTTCTTTCCATTCTCCTCCGCACGCCGGCGGGGGGAGGGGCGGCCGCGTGGCGCTTTTGTTGCCGGCGGCAGCCGAAACCAAAACAATAATCAAACCACAACAACTGCAAAAAAGTTCCCCTCGCCCTTTTTTAACTGAATTATATCACTTCATGTCTGATATTGTATATTTTGCACTATTACCTACTTTACTACAAGAGGACATCTGGAAAAGTAGCACAGCAAGCTGCAGGCAATCCAGGAGATTACTAGAATGCATTGGGGATAACTTCTTAAGCCAGGTAACAGACACCCCTGCCAGAGGGTATGCAATACTGGACCTGATGATCACCAATGCAAGTGAGCTCATCAGTGGCGTCAAGACTGGAGGCAGCCTGGGCTGCAGAGATCATGCACTGGTGGAGTTCATAGTCCTGAGGGATATGGGACAGGTGAAGAGTAAAGTCAGGACCCTGAACTTTAGGAAAGCCAACTTCCAGCTCTTCAAGAAGTTAGTCAGAAGGACCCGCTGGGAAACGGTCCTCAGGGACAAGGGAGCAGAACAGAACCCGCAGATCTTTAAGGACACTTTCCATAGAGCACAGGAGCTCTGTCCACAGGTGTAAGAAGTCAGGTGAAGAAGGGAAGAGACTGGCATGGCTGAGTTGAGACCTCCAGGTCAAACTAAACAGCAAGAGGGAATGACACAAGCAGTGGAAGCAGGGACAGGTATCCTGGGAAGAGTATAGGGATGCTGCCCAGTTGTGTAGGGATGGTGTCAGGAGGGCCAAGGCATGGCTGGAGCTGAACTTGGCAAGGGATGCAAAGAATAACAAGAAGGGCTTCTACAGGTATGTCAGCCGGAAAAGGAAGGTTAAAGAAAGCATTCCCCACCTGATGAGCAAGAATGGCAACCTCATATCAACGGATGAGGAGAAGGCTGAGGTACTCCACAACTTTTCTGCCCCAGTCTTCACTGGCAACCTCTCTCCTCACCCCTCCCGAGTCAATGCACCACAAGATGGGGACCAGGGGTATAAACCCCCTTCCCACTGTAAGGGAAGACCAGGTTCATGACCACCTGAGGAACCTGAACATACATAAGTCTATGGGACCTGATGAGATGCATCCCAGAGTCCTGAAGGAACTGGCTGATGTAGCTGCCAAGCCACTCTCCATAATATTTGAAAAGTCATGGCAGTCAGGGGGAGTTCCCAGTGACTGGAAGAAGGGAAACATTGCAACCATTTCTGAAAAGGGTAGAAAGGAGGACCCAGGGAACTATGGACCTGTCAGCCTCACCTCTGTGCCTGGGAAGATCATGGAACAGATCCTCCTAGAAGCTATGCTAAGGCACAGGGAGGACAGGGAGGTGATTTGAGACAGCCAGCATGGCTTCACCAAGGGCAAGTCCTGCCTCACCAACCTAGTGGCTTTCTTATGATGGAGCAACTGCATCAGTGGACAAGGGAAAAGCAACAGATGTTATCTGTCTGGTCTTCTGCAAAGCCTTCGGCACGGTCCCCCTCAACATCCTTCTCTCTAAATTGTGGAGATATGGATTTGATGGGTGGGCTGTTCAGTGGGTAAGGAATTGGTTGAATGGTCACATCCAGAGGGTAGCAGTCAAGAGTTCAATCTCCAAATGGACGCCAGTGACAAGTAGTGTCCCTCAGGGGTCTGCTCTTGGGACCGGTGCTGTTGAATATTTTCATTAATGACATAGCGAGATCGAGTGCACCCACGGCGAGTTTGCAGATGACACCAAGCTGAGTGGTGCAGTTGACACACCAGAAGGATGGGATGTCACCCAAAGAGACCCGGACAAGCTGGAGAGGTGGGCCTGTGTGAACCTCATGAGGTTCAACAAGGCCAAGTGCAAGGTCCTGCACCTGGGTCGGGGCAACCCTCAGTATCAGTACAGGCTGCGGGATGATGTGATTGAGAGCAGCCCTGCCAAGAAGGACTTGGGGGTTCTGGAGGATGATAAAGCTGGACATGAGCCACCAATGTGCACTTGCAGGCCAGAAGGCCAACCATATCCTGGGCTGCATCAAAAGAAGCGTGGCCAGCAAGTCGAGGGAGGTGGTTTTGCCCCTCTACTCTGCTCTGGTGAGGCTCCACTTAGACTCCTGCATCCTTAGATATAAGGAAGAAATTTTTTACAATGAGGATGGTGAAACATTGGCAAAGGTTGCTCAGATAGGTGGTAGAGGCCCCATCCCTGGAAACATTCAAGGTCAGGCTGGATGGGGCTCTGAGCAACCTGATCTAGTTGAAGATGTCCCTGCTAACTGCAGGGGGTTGGGGCTAGATGACCTCTAAAGGTCCCTTCCAGCCCAAAGCATTCTATGATTCTATGATATTAATGAAAAAATTTGTTATCTTTTATACACTCTCACTTACACTATACCTTTACTTGTTTCAAATATATTTATTAGATACAGATGTATATACCTAGTTTAGCTATCACTGTGTCTATATATTGTTTGCATGTGTAAAGCCATAATATAATAGGGTGAAAGTCAAACCATGTATCACTGGCTTTCACCTGCATGTAAAAGAGAAGATCAACTACTGTTCCATAGTTCAGCTGCACTTTAAGAGCCATTCGTAACCCCGTTTAATAGGTATCTCCAAAACCAAGACCATCACTATTACCAAAACAGCTTGGGGACTAGCTTAGAAAAGCTAGTCAGCTTCTTAGTACCTGAAATCCTGAACTCTTCTTTGGAAACGACATATTTTGAATTATTAAAAATTTGAGTTTCGTACACTATAGAAATAACAATCTGAGTGATTAAGATGTGTATCTTTCAGCGTCAATCAGGAAGGCAGAAAGTAATGTCATGGTCATATCCTCCAGCTAAGACCTATCAAGCCTCTTGCAAAAAAGATGTGGCAGACTGATTTACTTTTTGGGCAAATGCAACAGGAAAACCAGAAGCTGTGTAGGACAGAGAAATTAAGCCAGAGGATGAATTTCACTACATTACATGCTTCACGCTAATATTCTGTGTGGGCTCTTCTACACCGGGAGGTGACACTGTAAGTTGTTTCACAGAAACATTGGCATGAATCTCTGTGTAGCTCAACTATGAGCTGGACAAAAGGAACTAATTACACTGGTTTACAGTCTTCACCAAAAAAGTGTTAGAAATAAATACCACCACCCCACAAACCAGATCCACACGTACTAAACTGGGAAGTGAGAAAGAGGATCAAGTAGCAACAACAATACCTTAAGCAAAATTGCCAAACAATTTGCAACACCACTATAAAGCTCACACTGCATCAAGTGCATCCTTACACAAAAGTTCAGGCTTCCTCCACCTTTAAAGCAGACATAGCAGTATTCACACAAGGAGCAGACAGTGTCGTACATGTTATAAACTCGCACTATAGATTACTGAGCACTCACTTTCCTTTAAAAGCAAATCCTAAGTAATTCCCAGCCTTTTATTCTTGTTAAGTGCTGTCCTCTCCTACTGCTTTTTTTTTTCCTCCTCCAGGAAATACGGAAGTGAATTCAAAATTTCCTTCTTACTACTACTATGGGCTATTGGCCACATGTTTGTATTTTAGTCCTCCTCTTTCCCTCACTCTTGGTTTGATGGCTCAATTTTGTATGTCAACTCATTTTACTTCCTGAATTTCCAGCATAGTGTTTTTCTTTACTCACCCTTCCCCTTTCCACTCTATGTCTTCCCCTCATCTATTGCCAGCAGATACCTGGTGCTTCTGGTGACACCTTTATATGAATACCTTTCCTCACCAACACTGCCAACTGACTGCCTGTTGCCACAGAACCTGCACGGAGCAGCATCCTGCAGCAACTTCTAGAACAGAAGAAATAGCAAAAACATTACTAGGAAAGAAAAAAGGAGGAAGAAAACACAAATTCGTTCACCATGAGATTATTAGCAATAACTCTTCCTCAGATCAAGCAGGGTTTGAAGCAAGGCTGACGGAAGGAGCGAAGGGTGGCTTGTGGGGTCTAAACTCCTCAGGTAATTTGCAGTCATAGGGTATACGATATTTTGGGGAAAATTGATGGCTATGGATAAAAGATGGTTGAAAGTTTGCTTGGTTAGCGTTGGGGGTTTTTGTTTAAATTCAGGTCACAATAATATTATGGGCAACTCACAAAATATATCTGTTCTGTTTGGAGGGAATAAAATGTTACACTACATGACCTACTTGTTAAACCCAAGGCACAACACGGCAAATAACAGTGTATTTCTATATTCCACTTTACAAACTTTTATATTAGCAAATTCCTGAAACAGGGAATTTTGCCTATTTTCCAAGTGTCTCAAATAGCAGAAGACACAGATCACAGAAAGCTGCTAAAGAATGCCTATATGGATAACTGCATTTTATCTAGAAGACACTGCTTACCTTCACAATACTAGCTATGGTGGCAATCTGAATTAGAAGGAACCTGCAAGGAACTGGGTGCCATCAAGCATGGAAACTCCTCGCGCACACGCACACCCCCCCCCCCCCCCCAACCAACTGCGACTTTGAGGGAAATAACAAGCATTTTGAGAAACTGATGAAACCACACCAACATCAGTCCCAAAAGAGTCTGAAACATGCTCTCCTTACAGAACCAGCAACCACCTGGAGCTCTGTCAGAGCAAAGTGGACTTTGACAGTGGTTCTAGTGAAACCTGAGGAAGATAGATGGCTGTGCAATGTTAATTCTGTAGCTTAAGGGCAAGTGTGTACGGACACTTAAAGCACAGAGGAAAAACAAAGAATAAATGCTTTGGTTAACATTAAACTGACATTGCCATTGCTCCTCTGCCTTAAAGGGAAAAAAATGCCCATACCAGTGGAGAGTGCTACAAGGGAGGAACACTCTATCCAGCTCGCTACCACAATTATCAGTTTATGTCTGAGATTAGCTTGTGCTAAGCATCCTTGGATAGAGGGGATTTTCAAACAGTACATGTTTATGACACGGTGCTCCATCAAGTAGAAAAGGTAATTTGCCCATCCTGGGCTATCTGTAGTTTGAATCCTGCGTCTACATAAACTACTCTGTAACTTTGATTGACAGGGGAAAAAAGCTCTCTGTGTTCTACCATAGAGTGTATGTAAAAATAAAATGTATTTTTTTTTTAGTATTTGGCTCTAGATGGAAGTGTGAAGTTAAAATATATTCAGGAAAAAAGGTTTAAAAAAAGTTTAAGGTGCAAGATAATCTTAGAACAGCAAACTTGGGTCTCCCCTGAGAACCACCCCTGCCGTGGGCAGTAAGAGCCAGCCATCACCCAACTCTGTATTCACCCCCACAGCAGTACATGACAACACAGGGCATATGTCTGATCCACACGGAGCTTTCAAAGAAAATCTAGCATCAGGCAGACACACACTTAGAGACATGAAAACCAACAGCTTAGCGGGGCTTCAAAATGGCACATATGTGAAACATCATCTTCCAGTTACACCGTATGCATAGCACATCTTTAAATACTGACATGACAATTGAGCAGTCAGGGCTTTGTGAGACATATAAATTCGGTGGTATAGCCCTTGCTCTCTTAGCTTCTTTCACCACTCTTGCCACGCAGTCCCCTCCTAGTGCCAGCCAGGAGGTGAGGGTCTATTTGCCTCCTCACCACACTGGAAGCTGTAGCTCCTTCCTTTTGTTTTTAAAGGTGGGACAAGGAAGGGGCATGCATCACAAAAAACTCTGCCAGGAAACATCATGGTGACAACAGCTACCATTCAGGAAAAAGCAAGCTTGTCCTTTCTTGAAAACAAATACCACAAAAAGTATTTTTGCTATTGATCGTGTGTTGTTGCTTAAAGCAAGCTACTGATATAAACCAACCTTGGAATATCTGACATATCTGGACCCACAATGCAACGTCCCTCCCCTGGGAAACAATGCAAGCAACTCTTCTGCCACAAAGAAGTCACCATCACCTTGTTGACTACATAACTCCAGAGTGATCGATCTCTTACAAGTAACGCCCATGTGTTGCAAACATCAGCAAAAACTTGAGAAACTGGATCCTCTTGTATTTCTATCTCCCCTAGACTCAGTATGGTATTTACTGTAGCTCAGTGAAGACCTGCAATACCATTTTAGAGAGGATAATGAGACTTTAAGAATTGGTTTTGTTCCAATTTGGCATAAAATGAAAAACATTTTGAAATCTTGCACAAACAGAAAGGACTGTTCTCTGCCTAATTCTGGGATAGTCTGATTTATGAGAACAGTTTACGACCAAATCAGAGTTCATCAGCCAATGCTACGTTTCCTCGAGCTGTGAGAGCTACCACAGCTACACAATGGCAAGTCAACCATCGTCGTTCCATGCTCACAGGGCCCCACGATGCACAATCACTGCTGAAGTTTGGCCAGCAGGTCGAGGGAGGGGATTCTGCTGCTTTGCTGTGGTGAGACCTCATCTGGAGTTGCATCCAGCTCTGAAGCACTCAGCACAAGGACATGGACCTGTTGGATTGGGTCCAGAGGAGGGCAACAAAAATGATCAGAGGGCTGGAGCACCTCCCCTACAAGGACAGGCTGGGAGAGTTGGAGCTGTTCAGCCTGGAGAAGAGAAGGCTGCGGGGAGACTTATTGCAGCCTTTCAGTAATTAAAGGGGCCCTACAGGAAAGACGTGGGCAATCTTTTTAGCAGGGCCTGTTGCGACAGGACAAGGAGTAATGGCTTTAAACTAAGGGAGGGTAGATTTAGGCTGGATATAAGGAAGACATTTTTTACAATGAGGGTGGTGAAACATTGGCATGGGTTGTCCAGAGAGGCAGTGGAGGCCGCACCCCTGGAAACATTCAAGGTCAGGTTGGATGGGGCTCTGAGCAACCTGATGTAGTTGAATGTCCCTGCTCACTGCAAGGGGGTTGGGCTAGATGACCTTTAAAGGTCCCTTCCAACCCAAAGCATTCTATGATTCTGTAAGTCCACTAAGTACATTCTCCATTTCTAACATCTACCTCTGCCATTAATGCAGCGGGACTGGTTTGGGTTTGGTTTTAGGTTTGGTTTTTTTTTCATTAAGGCAAGGCCATCTGAGTCATCAGAACTAAAAGGGGAAGATAAACCAATTTGGGGTGAGAAATTAAAGGAAAGAGAACGTACCGTTCACAGACTACTTGTCACTGTCCAGGCTTGTTACAGAGGTAGTTCTTGAGCAAACTTCACAGACAATTGAGTGGAAGAAAGAAACTGGTTTTGACAAATAATCTAGATGCACCTACCATGCACTTTTTTTTCCTTCCAAACAGAACTGTTTAAGTACTGTTTCGAACTGAGCACAAAACCTCAAGCCATTGAACAAAGCTTCCAAAACAGCAGTACAGCATTATTTTCGATGAAAATAACAAATGCAACAAATGCAATGTTCCTTGACACACTTGAAGTTCCTGAACCCTCTGGATAAAACCAACACTTCCTTCTTTTATTCTCTAACGTGACATTATCAATGTTCTGCTAACCCTACATTCCTTCATTAGCTATGCTTGCCTTCATTGACATTCCAGTTTTTTATCATCTACAGCATGTTTTCCACACGTGCACCTCTTCTTGTCACAGTACAAGACAATAAGGAAACAGTAACTTCAGTCATCTACTGAAAAAGCAACATTTACGTAAAATACCTATAAATCTGGAATTCTTTCAACACATGAGAAAATATTGTTCTAGCTAATAAGTACTCTATTCAGCAGTTAATTATTTGTGTGTGCATACAGAAATATAAACCCATCGTATGACTATCTATATATTCTCTTGCACTACATACACCTACACACTTGCTTCATCACCAGAACAGGCTACTCAGAATGCCATTATGGAAAATATTTGTAACGTATCTTTTCTCCAGACCTGCTCCTTCCATCTTCTTGGCACTGAAGGCCGGAAAACTTTGTCTTGATATATTAAACTTTGTATGAATAGCAAACCAGAGAATTAAATTCAAGTTCAACTTCTGATTTAAAAAACAAGTTATGTTCAGCTTTTTGTGTATCAAACCTGAATACATATTACAGAGATAAAACTAAAATTGTAATGTCAATTTTTGCTAAACTGAAGTCATGCTCAAAAAACAAACATCCTCAGAGTCTACTGAAAGTAACAGACTGCACGTTCATTGGAAAACAGGCATTTAATTTTTTAAGAAAATATTAACAATGATAACGTTCTTAGAGAACAGCATCTGCACACACATTCATTAGTGTATTTATCCAGGCCCAAAATTTGGCCCTAACTCTTAATATCCCTGCATCTAAGTGTAGCTTAACACTGTCTTGAAATAAAACTAGGGTAATACATCATAGAGATAGTAACTTACATATTCATTGCCTAAATAAAAAGCATTATAAAATTTTTAACAGGTTACAGTAAAATGCACTAGGTATCTGTAGAAAAAGAACATTTCTTTCCTCCACACATTCAGGTAGCCTCTAAGCTCCACTACAACATATAAACACATACCTTTTTGTAGCAGAAGAAAACAAACAAAATTATATGTAATTTCTAAAAATCACTCGCCACCAAACTGAAAAGGGAAATGTGTTTCATGGGCACAATCATAGTAGAGGAAAAATAGTTACTTAATATTCAGGTTACTTACAGATTTGTTGTCCAACCTGCAAGATCTCCGCTGTCCATAATAAGGTGATTTCCGTCCAGGAGCCCAGAGGGGCTACTAGAGAAGGCAGGTGTTGGAGACTGGGAAGAAAGAGAATCCATGCTCCCAGTTGGGGTGTCTTCTCTGCGAGAGCTGTGACTGTCAGCTAGAAAAGAGTGCACAAGTCAGAACAATACTAAAAAGAATCTTCTCATGAGCCAAAAAAGCTGCTTTGGTAGCACTGTCCTGAAATGTATACGAGAAGAAACCTTACTGTCCTATCTTCACCAGATTTTTTGGAGGACAAGCAATCCCCCAGCATTTCCCCAAAAGGTACCATTGCACAATTTCCCCCATCATTATCACCAAGCTATCTTCACAACACAACGTGTTCTCATTCCCCTTTTCAACATGTGTTTTATGTGGATGGATTTATGAAGGATTATTTGTAGACAAATGCATCACTTCAGATAAAAAAATAGTTTAGGCCATATACATTTGCACATCTCTCTAAAAACAGACAGACATCCGAGGAAACGATTGCTCTCAAGTACCATAAGCACAATCCTATCAAACATGAAATAATGAAATTTAGAAAGGTCAGAATAAGCAGGAGATCTCTAACAAACACACAATACCCAAGAATATTACTCTTATTACTCCTTTTTAATGGTGTTACTTTTAAGAGAACTCATTTTTTTTCTGGCCTTCTATTTGTTTTCATAGGCTACACTTAGACTATCACTCAGGAGGCAACACATTCAGACACGATTGCTTAAGAAAACATTAAAGGAACACCATCCCTATCCCACGGACAGTAAGAGAAAGCTACCAATGTGTCACAGCACTCACTGCAAACCATGCCAACACATCCAGCCAAACAGCACGTTCTTCACCGAAGAGCTAACCCACGCTTGCTTGACAAGCTCTATCTCCTGTACACAGTGCTATACAAGATGAAGTCCTGTACAGTATTACTTTCCAATTCTAAATGAATTAGATCTGCATAGCGAACAATCAAGCTTAATTCTATTCCATTAAGCTAAGCCATACAGCTGCAATGGCTTCTTTCATTTATTATTTTTTCCTTAATTAATTAAAAATGCAACAACAATGAAACGTGGACAATGAAAAGCCACCTTCACTGGATAAAATCCTTCTCAAACTCCTTACTGCCTCAACCAGTTCAACTCCTTCTGCTTCAAAAGCAGAAAGCTAACAAAGCACTCGCTGGCTTTCGCAGCCCTCTCGTCCTCACCCCCTCCCAGCAGCTCTCAGAGAACAGCTTCCCTACAGAGTAAAATGACATACAACTATAACCACCGAAATGATAGAAGTGATCATCTGGAAATTTCTCCCTAAAGCAGCTGCTAATTTAAGGATCTAAATTAGCCCGTAGTAACAAAGTATGATAAGCTCTGAGGAGAATGCTAACCTGAGAAAGTGAGTCACTCGCACTCCAGCCCAGTCTTGCTCACCTCACAGTTCCTCGCTGCACCCCGGCCACGATGTTGCCATTTACATTTACATGACAGGACATGAGAACCGCAGGAGTGTCAGGTAAAAACTAATTAACTACATCTCATTTGCAGACATATGTGTCACAACGATAAACATCTGAGAGATTAGACAGTAATACTGCAATTTTACTTTGTAAAAAACCTGAATTCCTTAAAACTAAATAGACTTAAATCCTTTTAATTCATGCCGATTTCTTTTCAAAGTAGTAGTATTAATGCAACCCATACTATCAAATTATATACACTGTATTAGAAGGCCATGTTTACCTCAACTATTTACTTAACATTACTAAAACAGCAGTAGAAAAGAATTAAATCTGTTCTTTGGTATTATGAATATGACCAACTCACTGCACCTCCCTACAGAAAGCAGAGGTTTTTCTGTTGAATTGTTTCTCAGAGTACATACAAAAAGTAAAAAAAAAAACCAAAAACTAAATACTTCAGTCGCGCACAGTAGAGTCTACATTGTGGACTGCAGTATACAGACAATTGTATTTGGCATTATCATAAATGAAACTGTGTGTTAAATCTTTCCTCAAATTTTACTTCTTCCTTCCCTTCCTTCCTGAGCCAGTGTTTTCTCATGGTCAATACTGCGTTGCACTCTCAAGAACAAGATCGGGTTTTGAACACTAAAACCAAATCAGGTATTTAAACAGGAAAACGCCTGCTAAATTCTATGGGATTAAGTGAACACCTTCTAAAAACACATTCAAATATACTTTACATTTCTGATGTTTTCAATTATCTGTTTTTGTAAAGTAAAACAATACCTTTATTCAGGAAAAGGCAATTCTGTATAAATGCAAAAACAGATAACTAATAACCACCTAGCACATTTTCCTGATTAAAAACAATATATGATCAAAACCTAAGTCTTCGAAACAGAGTATCGTTGCTCTAATTTCAACAGTGCAAAGATTTCAATCTGTATGTCGGTGACAAAAAGCTCTGCTAACTTCAGAAACTGTAGTAACTTCCGTCCATGGCAGAGGCCATAGAATTGTATCTAGATCATCTCTCCATTAAGCTTAATAACCTGCTTTTGATTAATGCCCATGTCATGTTGGGCCAAACTGTATCTTTCAAAAAGTCTTTGTCTGAAGATATCGGCCGATGATAAAGGTAATGGAGAATCAACTGGCTGTTAATTAACATACTCACTGATTAATGCACATACCTTCACTTTGTTACGCTTTCTTTTCAGGCATGACCCATGTAAAATGCATTGCTAATAATTATAGTATCTCTCATATCTGTTTTTTGTGCTGTGTGAAGGTATTTAAATGACCTCCTTTATAAATTTAACACTAAATCTCTTACAGTAAGGGATTTCACAGTTTTGGAATCATGCACCTCTTTTATAAACCCGTTACAACTTTCTAGAATTCTTTCTGAAGAGCATACATCAGATCTGAATTCATGGTATTTTGTTGTGGTCCCATGAGTGTCACGCCGAGCTTTAATTCCATCACTTACTCCTTCTCATCAGTTCCCTGTTTGTACACCCAAAGCTGGCACTTTTTTGCCATGGCTTTAAATTAATAGTTTGGATGAGCTGATTGCCCACTGTGACTAACAGACTTAGCAGAGTCACCATTTTTAAGGACGTAGTCCTCCATTCTGTAGCTATGGGCGAAATTTTTCCTCTAAAAACTGTAAATTTATTTCTCAATACAACAAAGCTTATTTCGTTTGAATGGGTGCAGCTTTGTACAAGACCATAACTCCTATGTGACTAGCATTGTCATTATTTGCAATTCCTCCTAACTTTGCCCCGTACATAAATATAACAAAGATTTGTATTTACCTTTCTAAATACTGCTACTACATTAGCATTCCTCCAGTTTCTTCAAACTTCTTCAGAATGCTACAAGGTGTTTTAAAAATTAACATGGCCAAGCCATAAAACCCCATGAGCAGAGAACTTTTTTAGGACGTTAGATGGCTTCACATTATTCATAATATTCACCTTGCAACAGACCTACCTGTGGAGATTTCTGCTTGTTCCTGCTGATTATAAATACCACATTGATTTTCATAGCTAAGTTCTTTTTAACAATTCTTCAAAACTTGTAACATATATTGACTGCTAGCTATTTCCTCTTTTTTCCTCCCCTACCCTTTTCCTGCATTTGCTTTGTGGAGCCAGTAAAGATCCTAACCTGCTGGAGATTAAAAAGCCTTTAAAGTTTTAACATGGGTTGTTTGTTAAAGAGCGTGCTAAAGACATTGCTGAATTTGAATCAGCTTTATCATTTTCATTTTACCTCAGAATGCAGGGGCTCCCTAATGTTGATAGTCTAATATTTTTACTGCTTCTCTCCTCTCACTCCTCTTTACCTCCAACATTTTTCTCCAGTATGTAGCATTGTCAGGTTTCCCTCTTCAAGGAAAAGGCTGGCTGCCCCAAAGGACTGACAGGTCCTTTTGAAGAGGAGCTCCAGAAACTTCCTAACCTTCTTTTCTACAGTTGAATTCTAATGAGCTCTTACACTATAAAATAGAGAAGGTGCCATTTCTTCTAAAGCTCATTGATATCATACTTTGAGCATACAGTTTTATGTTGTTGGGGTCTTCATTTTCTCTCCCTAAAAATGTCAACCCCCCTCCCTTTTGTCTCCCATTACGCTATTACCTCTGGGTGCCAAAGAGTACCAGAACAGATGAAGGACTTCAGGATTCTCAGAAAGTAAGCCCGTATGACATCTCAATTTCTGTCAACACTGCAGCCATCAACTCTACACCTTTTCTTCTTTATATTTGTGAGAAGACTCTGAGTGCCTTCAGCTTGGCCATATTTCTAGAGTTGCTATCAAGCTGCTTCTGCAATTCATCTCCTCATCCTACACAAATAGGTGTAAGATCCAATTTTACTCTCAACAGAGTTAAAACTTGTTTCATATTCTCACCATCTTTTGCATACTATTTAAATTTTTTGACTGCTCAGATCCTTTTAAACTGTCATCTAAATTATCTTCTTGTTTCGCTGTTCTAATCACAACACTCATCCAAGCTTTAGAGCTTTCACTGTGCCTCTGCAACAGATACCTGTGCTTTGCCTTTATGGCTGTTCACAGTTCAGACCAGCCCAATGCAGAGAATAAGATAGCTTAGGTTGATCCTAACCATCTACTGGTTGTGCCTAGATGGTACTACTTACCATTCGGTTTCTAACCCAAATATCCTTCCTCCTTCCCCACTCCCTGCTTCGTGTCACCCTTTCTCATAATGAAAAATCCCCACAAGGTCAGAAAGTACTTATATAGACTAAAACTTACCTCATCTGGCTTCTCTCTAGCAAATATGTCACCGTCAATTCCTTCTCCCTTTTGTCTCAACGAGCCTCAGATAGTAAAGGCTCTCTGACTCTCCATACTAGAAATCTGAACTCAGCTTCTATCTAACCGAGCATGGCATGCCTCCCAGTTGCCTTTTTTTCTCCTTTTTTCATCTGGCTAGTCTAATAATATATTTTGTTGGCATCCAAAGTTGAAAAAAAATGAAATACTTTGGCAGTGTCAATAATCAGATCCTTACTTTACTCCAAGAATTCTAAATATGAAAAAATATTTGTAATAAAAACTATGAAAACCAAAAAGCTAAGACTATCAGTTACTTGCTTGAGTGACAGACTTTTCTTCCAACTTCAGCTTAAGTAAGCTAAAGAACGATGTACTTTACTATTAAAAGAAAGACTAATATCTTTAACATCAACATTACAACCAACATCAGTAGTTTAAGGGTAGCCAGAGGACGAAAAGTGAATGTTTCTGGAGCAAATGAGGACTATATGACAGTTTCTACTGAGATACACAGAAAGGGCAGAACAGAACTGTCATATATGTTTTAAGTGCTCATTGGATAGAATCATAGGATAGTTTGATTTGGAAGGGACCTTTAAAGGTCATCTAGCCCAACCCCCTTGCAGTGAGCAGGGACATTCAACTACATCAGGTTGCTCAGAGCCCCATCCAACCTGACCTTGAATGTTTCCAGGGGTGCGGCCTCCACTGCCTCTCTGGACAACCCATGCCAATGTTTCACCACCCTCATTGTAAAAAATTTCTTCCTTATATCCAGCCTAAATCTACCCTCCCTTAGTTTAAAGCCATTACTCCTTGTCCTGTCGCAACAGGCCCTGCTAAAAAGATTGCCCACGTCTTTCCTGTAGGGCCCCTTTAACTACTGAAAGGCCACAAAATAAGGTCTCTCCAGAGTCTTCTCTTCTCCAGGTTAAACAGTTCCAACTCTCCCAGCCTGTCCTTGTAGGAGAGGTGTTCCAGCCCCCAGATCATCTTTGTGGTCCTCCTCTGGACCCGCTCCAACAGGTCCACGTCTTTCCTGTGCTGAGGGTTCCAGAGCTGGACACAGGACTGCAGGTGAGGTCTCACCAGAGCCCAAGGGCAGAATCACCTCCCTCGACCTGCTGGTCACGCTGCTGGGAATGCAGCCCAGGGTACAACTGGCCTTCTGGGCTGCGAGCGCGCATTGCTGGGTCATGTCCAGCTTTTCATCCACCAGTACCCCCAAGTCATTCTTGGCAGCGCTGTTCTCAGTCCCCTCATCCCCCAGCCTGTACTGATAGCGGGGTTTGCCCCGACCCAGGTGCAGGACCCTGCACTTGGCCTTGTTGAACATCATGAGGTTCCCATGGGCCCACTTCTCAAGCTTGTCCAGGTCCCTCTGGATGGCATCCCGTCCCTCACACAAATCACGACAAAATAAGAGGATAAAAGACATGTCTTATTACACTTTGACACAGTCACACAGGTCTAGTCATAGACAAGGGGTGATGGGGAGAATTACTGAGGAGAGTAAGTTAAAGATGCTGCAAAAACCCTACTGCTACCTTCAAGTCCGACATTTTCTGCATCATGAGATGGGGAAGCAGCAGCTGCAGTGCTGTGCAGCCACCCATCCTCCTCCATCAGCATCACAGCTGCATCCAGCTCTGAGATAACAAACATTCACTCACCATAAATAGCTAACTTCCCACAACAATACAGAAGTTAAATCAAGTAGAAAGTAGCTTTGCTCTTATGTTAATTTGTGGGTATGTACTGTGTTTTCATTTTAATAGGAATCTCATAGATCAGGGATGGAAAAGAAATACAAGTATCATAGATATCCTCTGCCAAGTGAGAACTTAGTTCCACGTGCTAGAGCTTCAGCATCCACAGAAAACAGACGTGAAAATCGTAACTGAAGATCTGTTGTATCATACAGTTAGAAAAACTTACAGTGATCCCATGATATGAAGTACTACTCACTCCGGAAAGGATTTAGCCATTCCTGGAAAGCTAGAAGTAACTCTAGTGGAGAAAGCTTTATGTGATAGTCAGAGTGATCAGAAGGGTCTGCAGTCAAGAACGACCTTTTCTAGATGAAGGGCTGCATCCTTTATCCACTATTTACAGTACAAATCATCCTGCAGTAATCACACCAAGCACAAGGTGAACTCAGACATTCTTCTACTTCTTCAAATTTTTAAAGTTTTCTGAATTAAGTCATCTGAGAAAATTAAGAAACTGTGTACTTTTGTTTATCATACCACTGAAACTGGTCGACAGAATTGTTTAGTACTCACCTCCAGACTACAAAAGTTGTGCTATTTAAACACATAAGTTTCCAAACTAAGGTGAAATCACATAAAAGCAAGCTAACAATGAACAATTATTTGATTAAAAAGAATCATAGAGAATGCTGAAACTAAACAGTACAGTTATTTCACTGCTCCCAAATAATGGGTACTTTGGAGGTCACATTCCTGTAAACACTGAGAAAAATAGCTTTACATTACTGCATTTCATCATCAAAAAGTATCCATTATCCTCATTGTGTAGGAAATCCTATATACTGCCTTAGTACGCAGTTAGTTCTTACATAAATTTACACATCATAGACTCATACACCCTAAAACCACTAGAGCTTTCCTGAAGCAAATGGACAGCAGGCAGCCCACATATCCACAAGTTTCATGCTATCTTTCAAAACACAGGCAGTAAGAATTAGATCTCTACGTCAGCTATTTTTTTCTCTCAGACAAAATAATTAACACAACTATTAGAGTCGACTACAGTTTTTTCCTAGATAAAGAAGAACTTTGATATATTTTGAAAATGCGTGCATGTACAAGCATGTGTATCTTAGGTACAAAGTAGCTTTCCTGCAGAAAGATTGTTTTTCTCAACACCGTAATGATTCAGATATACGTCAGAAAAGGCAGGAAGCTGCACCAGACAGAATTTGCCTCAAGACTGGCTGATGCAACTAAAGAATTGTAGCCAGAACGGTGAGTGTCTGAGTTGGGGCTAGGAAATGGAAAGAAACTTGCTCATCTACAAGTTACTTGGGGTCAAGTGGGGTTTTGGGACCATTGCCCTGCCCTCCTTCTTTTTGATAATTTTTTGTTTATTTCTAAAATGCAAAGTTCAATTTTAAACAAGCACCTCTCTAAACATACACTTCACCTGTAATAGCAAGCAATTATTTCAATAAATATCTCCCTCACTGCAGGTCCTCTCTCAAAATTCAGGAGAAATATTGCTTGGATTACTTCTTCACATGAATAAAACCCCAAAGACACATAGAACTGTAGGTAAGCCTTTCGCTGAGCAAGCCAAAACTAAAAAGGGTAAAGAATTCCAATTTATTCCTCAAGCTGTGGAAAAGCAGTTCAAGACAGAGTCATGGATACAAGGTTGAGGTGTTAATTTATATCATATAATTAAATACTGACACACAACAGAAATCAGATACAAGCACGCAGAGGGGTTCCTCTTTTGATTTGTGTATACTATGATAACAAGAGCTGTATCTAAACTCAAAGACTACTCATTTTTACCAGAGCTTTCTTGGCAGGAAACCACACAGGACCTCCAGCCTTACCAGGCTGGCCAGGTGCCACACATTAGTTTAATGGCTGAAAAATGCAGTGATGAACTGAAGCTACTTCCTGAAAACTCTGACAAATAGCAAGATAAATGGATTATCCCACAGCTTTCATAGATTTTTGGTAGCACTAAGTGTTCTGGGTTTCCATAAGTCCAGGCAACATTTACCTATGGTCCAGACCTGTATTGAAACCTACAAACAGAACAGCTCTAGTCTTGTCAGCGAGAAGGAGAATTGTTAAAAACCAAAGCAGATCAAAAAGGGGTACAATGCCATAATCAGGGCTAAAAGTTCCCTAATTCAACAGCACTTCTTAAATGGTATCAAACACTCCAGAGTTCATGAAAATATTCTTCCATGTTTCCTCTTTTGTTGTTCAGCAATTCAGCCACTGATCAGCTGGAAAATCTCTCTGTAAGGGTCCTTCCACCCCCAAACAGGTAAGGCGTTAAAAAACTCTTTTCCTGGGCTGTCAAACACAGATAATATCATGCTGATGACTCCTCTTTCCTCGCTATTTAGCTTACGTCACTTGCAATTACTTCTCATGACTTATTAAAAGGAGAAGTGTCTTACCAATAATTCTACAGCCCATGGTGGTACTTGGATAATGAGAAAGACTAACTGCTCTCACACTGTGTAGGTGAGGGCTCTCTCGTAAGAAAGCCATTCTGAAACATTTTCAGTATGCTGGTGACACTTACTGTGCCTCCTTCCTCATTTTGTTCACCTCTTTCCTTTTGCCATAACAGCGACTTCATTGGAGGGATGGATGAAGGTGGATGCCTACGGCTTATTAAAAAGACAGCTGGAAACAAGCTAAGCAGCCCTTAAGGAAGTTCTATCAGCTGTTTTAACTGAACATCCAGGTAATATATTTGTTGGGGAACCTCCTAATCTCCCAGCTGATGATTGAAAAGGCAGCAACTAGGAAGACAGATTTTGCCACCTGAATGTAGTTAGGCCAGCATTTTCTTCTACCACTACCCATGCCTCTGACATTCTGGGGTCAGATGTCTGCAAGTACAATTTTTTTGCTGTGGAGGCTGTGGAGATGGATCAAGGAGGCTGTGCAGCACACAGGCAGCCCCAAGCAGTGTTTAATGGCCGGGAAGACAGAAGAAGTTAACACATTCATCATCAGTGAATTTGCACCCGTTACAGAACAACAGAAACCCCCTTGCTCAGCAGGATAACCAAACCTGCTAGGCATCACATACTTTCTTGCTTGCAGATTCCCAGTAACACGGTCTTTGATGCCAATTTGCTTGGCCCCAGTCAAGTAGTCTTAGATGAGACTGAAATCCTAGCCAAGTTATAGTCCCACCACTGTTACTTCTCCATGACATTCCCTAAGTACTCCTTCAATCTCCCTGTTGGTTCAGCAAGTTGCAAGTACAGCTGAGAAGGAACAAAGTGATAGTAACATAATTCACCTTCCACTAAGTACAACTTTCAAAAGAATAAAACAGAAAATAAAAGAGGAGAAGAAGAGCA
Organism: Opisthocomus hoazin; assembly: GCF_030867145.1. NCBI lineage: Eukaryota > Metazoa > Chordata > Aves > Opisthocomiformes > Opisthocomidae > Opisthocomus > Opisthocomus hoazin. The sequence goes on along the minus strand of NC_134418.1, from coordinate 46,792,922 downwards.
AACGGGCCAAAAACTTCCAGAAGCTGATGGAAGAACAAGAATACTTTTTTTTTTTTCTGACTGAATGATAAACACTGGCAGAGTGAGAGCAAAACAGGAAAAGGAACCGTATTTTCTAATTTGCGTAGCAGCCTTTCAGAAAGTTCACCACCTCCTGCCTCCAAGATCTCCTCTCCTACATTTGTCACCACTGAAGGGAAGCAAGAGCACCCCATGCAAGGAAATACCTTATTCAGTGAAATGCAGACTCTCATCCATAGGAAACTGACTGAAGAGCTGAAAAGCTTCCAGTCTTCATTCTACTTAGACTCTTGTGTGCTGGGTGAGAGTATTTACTTTCAACCAACAGAGGTTGGCCAGGCCACAGCTGGCATGTAGCAAAGATGCGTCAGTGACTTCCATGCCTGGGATTAATGGCTTTTAGCATGCCAAATTGGCCTTCTTACAGTATTATGTATCCTTGCATGTCTGTGTGCAGAAGGTAGAGAATTAGAGAGATGAAGGATTACTACAGGAGATCAGAGATTTTTAATAATGCCTGGCCTCAAGGAAAGACTGACCCTTTCTCCTGAACTCCCTATTCCTTCTTCACATTGAGATTTTAGTTTTAAGTCTATTCACATTTCCTTTCCCTGCACTGCTGACTCCTGGTGGGTGGGTGGGTGTGTACTTGTGGATGTGTTTACTTTGAACATTTCTAAAGCCTCTAGATTTCATATATTGAAAGCAGACAAGCACTGGCGATGATACTAAGGCAATTCTCATATCAACCATGAAGATTTGACACACATCATTTGAAAAGAAGTAAAAGTTAGGAGATGTTTACTACATTATGAAAGTTCAATTTGATTTCAGATAACTGTGCAGCAAGTAGGCTATAGAAAGTAGATTACTCACAGGTATAACAATGGCCAGACAATGTATATTGTGTATACAAAGCACGGACCAAAATTATTCCATACCTCCAAGAAAATAAGTACCTACTATAGACTTGAAAGCTTTCCAAGAAGTAGTTGATTATCTGATAGAAAACCGGGACCCTATTCATACCCACTATTACCTAAGAAAAAGCTTCACCTTTACTGGCAGTAGCTCAGAAAGACTTTTACTTTGTATAGCGCTCATCCTACTCAGAGCCATCAGGTGGAGAAAGCTGTGACAGACCGCATAGAATTGCAGGAGCTATTCTTGCAGCAAGGTGAAATACAAACTATCTTAAATTCTACATGGCAAACAGCAATCATCCTGATCTTCCCCTCAGAACTAATATTGGTGCCCCTATTTTGTAACAGCATAGCTGTGTGTTCTGCTCAGCTGTTAACAATAGCTTTGTAAGCAAGTGTTGCAAGCCCTTATGGCTTTTTGATATGCCTATGTAGCTGCTTTTCTTTCCATTTCCCCTACTATGTGCCAGGTTACAGAAACACTTCCAAGCAGCAGATTCAGAAATAGAAAGAGTTCAAGGCCAGGTTTCACACCTGCAACCTTGCAGCTCTAAGCTGTTCCAGCCCTGAAGAGCAGTCTCCTCATTATAAATCCAAGGCTTCCTCCGACCTCCACAGTTTATGTTCAACAATTCCAAATGAAGTTTATGGGTTTTTACTTATTTGTTTGAGGCAGGAAGGGATGGGAGGCAAACGGAGAGGGAATACTGCATGGAAGCTATGTAACCATTACATGTATCACATTTTATTTTGATGAAGTAATTTAATTGAATACCACAGTTGTTCATGAAAATTAACTTATCACCCAATTTAAGACACTGTCTCACTCCAATTCCAACAAAAAAATCCAAAAGAGTTACTCCTATTCAACACTAACATATCATTCATATTTAGGCTTCCCTAAATACTTCAGAAAGTAATACAGGTTAGCACAAAGTTTTAAAGGGTTAAGTAGTAGGTTTAGTTTTTATTTCTTTTAGAATTCTACACAAGAATCTGTTTTCTAAAGCACTATAAATGTAATAGTTCACAGCAGCAGCAGAGAGCTATTGCAAACACCCCATATGCCTCCTGAGTTCCACAGTGGGGTGACAGGAGACAAATGCCTTCAAAACAAAACAAAGCAGCCCCCTCCATGATACTAGTGTGCTATGTCCACATATGTGCCAATAAGAAATTTTGACACCCAGAGTGTATTCAGACAGAATAAGGCATCAGCAAGCACTGTGGCTTAAGAAGTATATTTTGGTTTGTTTTATAAAAGAAGTTGTTCTGTAGTTGGACAAATCGCCACACAAGACCCATTTCTTGACCCCAGGTGTAATTTGTGCAATTCACGCTGACTCTGTTCATCTTGGATGGACTGCATTATACTGCCTACCTGACACAGGACTGTTCTTGCCATGTTGCTCTAGTAGCCCTGCAAAATAGTTTAATAACCTCTATGTCTCTGGCACAGAAAAAGGTTAAACAAAACAAAAACCTGTTTATTTTGCTACAAGACAAGAAAAGCATGTAAAAATTAAAATAAAATTGGGAAGGAACGAAACTGTAACTCTGCATAGCCCTCTAAAAGAAATATAAATAGAGCTCTCTTCTAATATATACTGTCGGTCTAAATGGAAAATAAAGACTCAATGACATTTTTAGAAGAACAGAATAAACAACTCCCTGTTCTAGCTAACAGTCTCTCTCTCTCTGCATAAAGAGATAGAGATAGAATGTAAAGTCATTTGTACATAGCTGAGACTATAAGCCACAGGAGTTTCTGCATTACCATTTAATTCACTCAAATTCATTCAAATAATAGAAGGAGGAGAAATGAAAAAAGTTATTTCCAGAAAAAGAAAAGAAAAAAAAAAAAAAAGACACAACCAAATCCCATGTCTTCATTTTTGAAGGCAAGAAAACTCTGGAAACAATCCTAATGCAAACCTCGGACAAATCTGCATCTTGCTGAAAGAAGAACTTCAGGTTTAGGCCGTGTATGAAAGCAGCTCAGAGTTCCCCATTAAGTCTAATTTTACTTGAGACACTGAGACGTCGAAAACTTCAGAGTGAAAATTTAGTAACTGACTTACCATAGAGGAAAAAGGTTGAAAGAAAAACAGACAGTATTGTCTGTGACTGAAGTTTGTCTTTCAGGAAATGAAGATCCCTACGGTAGTAAATATAATACTTGAATTATTTGCAAATAGGTTTAATCATCTAATTGCCATGTACAAGCAAAATCTATGCGCTATCAGAACTCAGCACAGCTAATTACTAGAAGGCAAAATAAAGATTTCTATCAAGCATAGTGTGTGTTCTTCAGCTATTATATCTATCAATATTTATGTCACAGCTCTTTCTGGGTGGTTGCTGCATAGATTTTGTGTGCAGTCAAGAAGCTTCCTGACTGCAAACGTGCTTTTAAAAAGAAAAACTGGCCCAAACCCTGCATTTTCAATTCAAACAGTGGATTCTGAACCCTGTTAACTCCCTGGAGCAGCTGATAGTTAAAGACTTGTTTCCGCTTTTCTAACAATTTCCTGGTTTGTATAACAACCCTGAAAGAAACACACTCAAGAAGTTTTCCAGCACAGAGAGATTTTTGCCTCCAACATACTTCTAGTTTCAAGGCATAGAAAATATTTATATATAATTACAATAGCTTTGGAGATACATTTGTCTACAAATATATTTACATATAAATATGTATCAGCTACTTGGTTTAAAACAAGATTATGATAATTTTGCCATATCCAGGAAATACAAAACACTGGCTTATGCCTGGTGCTTAACTCACACCATTGTGAATAAAAAGGGGGGAGGGAAGGGGTTTAATGTTTAATTTCCTGTTAAAAACACACACAGGATAAAATCTTCCAAAGAGCAGTTATAAAACATGCATTTGTTAGCCAAGAAACTAGGTAAATATGGAACAAAGCCCAGGCTCACTTTTATTCCTCCCCCTCCCTCTCCAAAGAACAAAGTAACTGAAGGCCACAATGTGTATTTGGAGGCACTGAGCTCTACTGAGTGACTAGATAACTAATCAGTCTGGCTGATTTATGGATCCTGTATCCACTGGGGTAGTTCCTCAGGTAATGCAATGATGCAGTTGGGCACAAGGTACTGTAGTGCCATGTATACAGCACACATGCCAACCAACCATTGTACCAACTACCTTCCTGATGCAACTATCTGGCTAAATACAAATAAAAAAAGTATCACCATGTAGTCGGGACCTACCAACAGCCAGTCCCTAGCAACAACAGACTGAGAATACCACTACCTTCTGTAGAGGCTGGAGATACTACAGAGGCTATTTTTTTAGAAGTTACACATGGAAATCTTATTTTCAGATTCCACTGAAACTCAGTACCACCCATCCTGGAACTGTGACTTCACCTGCAGCATTGCAGCCTTCATCACAGTTCTACCAAATATAATGATGTATTACATTGTTCTGCAATTCACTACACTAGAACTCCCAGGCAAGTACCAAATTTCTGTATGATGCATAACAATTACAGTCTTTAAAAATCCCAGTTCTTCTCTTTGTTGAGATGCCCAAATTAGACAAAAAATATGGACTGTATTTATGAGAAATTGAATATTTATAACAGTTTTCAACAGTAACACTGTATTTTTGGACCTTACAACAAAAATAATCCATCAAATACTTTGTCTACTGTGTTAGGGTCAAAGCCATGTCCTCTGCACACCTTGCAGCATAGAACTGGAGAAATCGTGGTACTTCTTGCAACCTGCTGGGATTCACATTCAAAATTAAATGTAAACAACTCTGAGTAGCTTCAATTTTATTTTGTTTTTCAAATGAGGATAAACTTATTATTGCATATATAGCTCAAGAGCTTTCTTAGTTTTTGGTGGCATATTATTCAAATTAACACAGCTTAAACTTTTTAAAGCAGATGCACCTTAAACACCTTCTGGTCATCGCATTCAGTTTTCATATTCGATGCAAGAAAAGAAAGGCACAGAGATTACATATCTCTCTGGTGAATTAAACCTTATGGCAGGCATGCTGAATTTCTTGCAGACTCTTTGTAAAACTGGCTTTGAGACAATAAACAGTCCTGAGTTTATTTCTAAAACCTGCACTTAAGAGCTGTTCTAGGTATTTGTGCTCTTTCCTCAAGAAATCAACCACTGCTGGCCACTGATTTAACGACAGTTCACCGCTGAAACTCATACTACTGCACGAGTTCAAAATATTCCTGTTTATTTTCACTTTCTGATAACTGGACTTTGTGCCGTGATCTTATGATTCTTCATGTGAAAAGACAATTGACTAACAACACTAGAAGAGAGAAAGGGAATAGGGTGGAGAAAATCTGTAACACAAAATGAGCCTTGACTTGCCTTCACAGTACTGTACGTACCCCCAAGCAATGAAATTTCAGGAAAATTATTATGCTTCTGGCCAACAATCAGTATATATAAGATGTTATACACACTTTGCCTCACTGTATGTTGTTACTACAGACTCCATGCAAAAGCAAGTTTGCTTCTCAACAGTAAGGCAAATTCACAAGTATTTACTGCTAGTTACATCGAGGTATTAAAGATTCAAGTGAAGGAGTAGTATTCTCCAGTGCAGTGGTGACCTGAGCCTTTAATCCAGATGAATTTAACTGTAGAGTGCATTAGCTCTTCCCATAAAAGATTTGCTTTAATTTTAGTTCTCTCTCTCCATTTACGTTATGGTCGTGTAATCTTCAGTAGAGGTCAAAGAGATTTCCCCAAAGAAACAGAAGCTGATTCTTTTTTAGAGGGGAGAAGCACATTTTAGACAGTTTGACCTACTTTTAAACATATAACACAGGACAGTACTCTCTATACTCTCCTTTCTCTGTACTCTCCTTGCTTCTTTACCTGTTCCAAAGCAATTAAACAAGCATACATGTGCATGCACACGCATATACAAATGAAACACGAAAACACCTACTGAAGATAGGATACACAACCCCTCTGCTGCAAAGATTGAAATTATTACTAACATCTTACCATCATCCAGCTCAAGACAGAGATTGTACACAGCCAAAGGCCTCTTAATACGCTGTCCTTGTCTTCTTGATTGCCTTGGTGGGGCATTTGGAGGAGATACTGACATAGAGATCGTCTCAGGGAAAGTAGCATCAGGCAGAGTTTTGAAAATCTGTAATCAAGAATACAAAGGGCGTTAATTATTTATCACAAAGAGCAACCTGTGTAATGCAACAGTAAACCATTATCAAACAATATTTGTTTTGGATTTCATTGAAAGCAGGCAGGAGCCAAAAATCCATTCCTTTAAGTTTGGGAGTATGCCATGGGCCTTAAATGAGTGCTTTTAAAATAAATAAATAAGTAAATAAATAAAATATAATACGAAAATAACAAGAGCACTGTCTACACATTAACCAAGCTGCAAATCAGTTAATCCAAAGACAAAATAATGCCGCCATGCTTGCCAGCTAGGATGGAGGGGAGTGGAAAAAGTGGGATACTAACTTTATGAACCAGTAACAAAAAAAAAACAAAACCAAAAACATAAAAACCCAAACCCAAACCAAACCACCCTTCCTATTGAAAAGAGCAAGGGGAAAATTTTGAGGGGAGAGGTTTTTAGTGAGAGATACCATAGTAGAATACCATGTCAGAAACGCGAGCATTTTTTCAGTTAACTATTGCATATTGAGTCACATTTATATTAAATTATGATATTCACATAGCCATATGAAAAGGATTGCATTTCTTGTCATTGTTTTATCTCTTGAATCATGACCATTAGCATATCACCACTCCATACAAAATACCATGTGATTTCTGTCTGGATTAACCAGCAATGCTCAAGCTGATAGCATTTCTACTTTAACTGTCACATACAGGGTACAGTCTAATAATGTTGATTTACTTCTAGAAAATTATCAGCATGCTGATGTACAATTTAACAGCAGCCTTTTACAAGTGATCATGGCAGATTCACATGAGCAAATTAGCTTAATATGTATTTCATCCAACACAAACCAGCAGCTAAGAAAAGCACAAACAGCAGCTGTACAAGAAAAGCCCCGTGTCTGCAGAGCACCTCACAGCAACGCAACACAGCGATATAACAAGATATAATGAAACAGTATATGGTGTTCTTTTACTCTGCAACTTTACATTGCCATATATCCATATAGGAAATATTATACAGAGGAAACTCGTAATACGTCTTTGAAGGAGAAGCTTTTTATGAAGTAGAAATTCATGCAGAAAGTATAACGACACGCCACAGATAACACATTTTTGGATTATTACAGCACATGTCAGGTGTTACAGCATGAAGCTAAAAGGCAGCCAGGCTACCCTACAGGTAAGAAAAATGCAATAACCATCCTGCGGTAAGGCAATCAAGACATCATGTCAAAAATATAAGAAAATTTACAAGCCATCATATCCTGGCCTAATAACCCTGAATATTAACAAGTGTAGGAATAAGATGACCCAAGAACCCACGTATACGCTGGCTTATAGCTGCTTAATCATCACTCTCATGCTGGCAGGTAGAAGACTGTGCTGGTATAAAAATAACCAGAAACACCATTTTCCATGAAAACTGGGGAAGAATGATCACATTGTCAAAACTGGGCAGCAGTGGGCCAGAAGCTTATATATGTCTATATATCTATCTTACTTCCCAATAAATGAATGCTGCTGTGGGGGAGGTAATTTGAACTTCCCCATAACAGCGTTAAGAAAACTGTCTCCCACTCCTTCACGTGCCTGCGAACAAGGGATTACAAGAGAGAGCCAAAACAGCACAAGGACCTCTCTAAAAACAAAATGTTTGTAAAGAAGAAAGGAAACGGTTCAACCTGGTTCTCCCCAGTACAGACACGCCAGCACCCTCAGTGACAAAGCTCTAATTGTGCTCAGAGTGCTAAAGCCATTTCTTAAAACATGATGCAATATATAATAATGAAATATAATGTGCACCTACATGGCACTTGGCTAACAGTACCACACTGCCCCCTTATGCGTAAATACACGGCTAGACTGAACAATTTTAGGGATAAATATTTGCTTCTGAAAAATTCAAAAGTACCAAAACTTTAAATGCCATCTTTTCCACGGACTAAGTGTTGTATTTGGGCTCTCTGGTAAATAACTCTCTGCCAAGAGGTTTCAACATGTTGTTTACTATGTTGCATTCTGCATCTGTGTTTATTTGTACAGCCTTATCCACGCATCTCTGTTGAAATTCACGATGGTGAGAGGAACAAGTATTCCCCAGGAGTACTTTGTAAGAGGTGAGCTCTCTTGTATGCATTTAGGTGACTTGCACAGGCTGCAGTAAAATTCTTGAGCATTTTTTCCTCATCCCTCATTTCAATATACTCTTCTAAAACTATTAGCATGAGAAACTGAGAGTCACAAAAGCAAAACACAATGAACAAAACCATAAAGGCAATCCTTACTCAATGACACTCAGTGCCAGACAGGCAACAGGTTAATGAATTGGAAACAGGTATGAATCCAAGTAGACTTCTAATTGCTCGTAGCTATGCGATGTGAAAAAAGGGGTTGGTGATTTGTTCTGGTTTATGTGGGGAAATCCCCTATAAAATAAACAGGATAAAGAACAAGAAAGCAGTGAAGTCACGCTTCAAACAGTAGCAGTCCAGCACATGCTAGCTAACTTCATGGTAATGTCAGCGGCAGGTACTCATGAGCTCCCCCAGATAGTTCTCCCTCCCCTAATAAAACAGCAGTTAGTAGTACTGAGTCCTCTCTGTCACTCTCTGGATAAGCACATCACCTCTACTTTTAATTTTTTTCAGTGGCAAAACTGTGCACTAGTGTTTCACAACAGTGCTGCTCAGCGCAACCCAGTGCTACCCAGTCACGGTGCTGGGCTGATGGCAGGCAGTCTAAGCAGCCTTCTGCAGACAAGATACTCAGGCAGGCATCAGGCCCGTTCCCTATTTTATCTCACTCTGCTCTCAACTTCTTGTTATAACAGATTGGTATGGAAGTTTCATTTCTGGGATAAGGTCAGTAAGAAGTATATTGCTTTCTAGGGAGCAGAGATCACCTCCCGAGAGCATCTGGGTAGCACGAGGCCACCTGTTCTCCACACTCACTGCGACCACGGAAAGGGTCCACACAAACTCCCTCCTCTACTTCTACGTGTCTCTAACACAATGTTACAAGCTGTAGCACATATTTCCTTGTGCTCGCGTTTAGTGTCTGTCGTCACAGAGAATAAAGGGATTCCCAAAAGAATTATTTAGATATGAACTAGAGAACGCAACCTCTTAACTACCTGCAGAGCAAATTGAGACCAGTTGTCACGCTCAGCAATGAAATTACCAAGTATCACGAGTTGCCCTGCAGGATTCTGACACACAAAACCAACGAACCGACCAAACAAAACAATCCCCAAAAAACACACACAACCACCACTAGAAAGATCACTAAGTATTTTTTTGTAAAAAAGAAACAGGAAACATCCTGCCCTCATGTGTTGCATGAAAAAGTGTATTTGGGGTCATTTTTGCTCTTTCAAGTAGCTCATATTTGTGTTCATCCCTACTTTGGTATTTTCTTTTTGTCTTTTGAGCAGGAACATAAAATCCAGTACAGGCCATCCATAACTAGACCTGATTTTTCAGCAGCAGAAATCTCCTTCTGTTGCAGGCCAAAGCTACAGCTCATACCACAGTTTTGCAAAGGTGAGCATCTGAAAAGAAAGCAGGTGGTCAGCCTCTGCTCTAAGACGTGTACATGCAAAATTCAGCTTCTCTTCCTTTTCTTTATGTTCACTTAAATACACAAGTACTTTTCATCATGCCTTAATGGATACTTGTCTGCTGCACTGGCAGAAGGATTGTAACATCCACCCGAGAATGGGGGGACAGAGGCATGCTTTATTTCAGTTGTGGGGAGTAAAGGGTTTTGGCTTTCATTTTATTCAAATTTTCTCCTAGCCTTATTAATTATTTAAATGCCAATGAAGTATAAATATTTCACAGCTAATAAAAGATGCCTGCTGTGAGTAACCTGTTGTCAGAAGCACACTACATACGCACAGAAGACGGAACTCAAAATCATACACTTGCAATGTACTATGTGAGCACTTTGAATGCTACGAACATTCCCATGCTTTGACTGACCTGCACAACAGTACAGGACCACAACTGACTATGTTTCAGAATATCTTCTAGCACTGCAAGCTATTACTATCACATGCATTGGGAGGCAACCACACGTATCCAATCAGATGGAAACCCTCCCACAGGAGAATGGGATTGAAACATGCTATTTAATTCTTATTTCTTTGCTACTCCAAAAAAAGCCTCCCTTCAAGTAAAAGTCAGATCTACCACCATCACTTGTCTTGACTGCAGAAGTTACCACAGCTTAGACTAATGCCTGTATAAAGACAAGAATGAAGTCTGCTCATTGAATTACCTCATCCAAGAAGCAATAAAAATGTATTAAATCATCCTCAAAGGTTAAGGACTTCACAGGCATATCCAGTGTTACACAGCTTTCAAGACTGTGGCCTAACTGCAATAGATTTATAGAATATTAGTTCCCTACAATTTAGTTCTCAAAAGCATTGGCATCCTGCTATTGCCTTACTTAGGGGCAATCTCGGAGCCAAGTGATGCAATTTACATACGGGAGAAGACTAACACATGTAGCACTGAAAACTTTATCAAGCAACAAATCTGACTGTTAAGTCAGTCCTGTCCTACTTAGTCCTGTATTTTAAATGGTTGTTTCGGTCTGACCTTACACGAAAGCAGAATTTAAAGGTGCACTTAAGCGGTGGATCAGTCTTCAATCCTGCAATGTAAAAGTTACAATAAAAAAGATGATACTCTTGTCAAGCTATTTCAAACACTGGCACATTTGACCTATTTCTCTCTATGCAATATTACAAAATGGATACTTCACGGGGCTAAAGAAACCACAAACCATCTTGGATACACACCGCTAATAACAGCTCTGTCCAGAGCAGTGAGCCCAAGACCATCCCTATGTACAACCATTCCAATTCCTAAAACTGTGTCCTACAAAGTCTATGGAAGCATTTCTTGAGAGTAATGAGCAAAATTCAGCATATTATCATGCTGTATTCTACCAGCAGATCCACATGGCAGCAGCCCAAGGAATTTTGCCAGATTCTCCTTAATCTGCAACAACAGTGTTGGACTCTAGATCCTGAGCTCTTACTAGACCTGATTTTAAAAATTAAAAAATCCCATGGCTGGGAGGATTTAACTTGGCCTATTCCACGAGTTTATGACTAGATGTATAGTTGTACATGGAAATGTAGATTAGAGTCTGCTGCTCCAAGAGAATACTGATCTGTTCTTTCTGGTCTCAAGCAGAATAAATTAATGAATTTTAGCATGTTTGCCAGGAATTACTTTAGGAAAAGACCCAGACATCAGGTCATCTCTGTCTGGTTTGTATCACTGGGGTAATTAAAATTTCCTCTAAAAATCAGTGGGAGGCAAACATCAAGGACAGAGTGGGATGAAAAAGAGGGGAGAAAAAACTGGAGACTTAGTAACAGAGATAATGAGGATAAACTTATAGAAATCATTAACAGCTTAAAACTGTGCCATGATTTTGTTGCAAGACAAAACCCCCATTCACTCTCGTAACACCTACCACACAGAACATGCATCAATTTCCTTTGAATACATGAACAAAAATCAGAGTACCAGAAGTCGCTGTCTAATGCAATGGAGGCTAGAACCTGCAAGGTCATTCCAAATTATTTGAAATTCAGCTAGTGGTATAGCCTCCACTACTAGAATCATGTTTTTTAGAGGACAGTATTTCTCAAGACAAGAACAACATCAGTACAAGTTTTTATTTGGGTAATTTCCCTTCAATACATACTTGATTTGCAGTTGGTAAATAAAGAAAAAAACCACACACAGACACTTCAATTAATGTTTATTGAGCAATATAAAACACCATCCCCCACATATTCAGCTCTGCCCTTATATATTTTATGGCATTTCTATGACAATTGGCTATAATATATGCTGATTCAATAATATTGTATAAATTAGCAGCTAATTGGATAGCGCAAGAGAAACTTGTCATCACCATGGTCTTTTCTTGACGCAGCTTCTTTTCAGTATAACACAAACTTAATTCAGGTTAGATCCAGCAACCTGTACAAAACCAAAACACAGGTATTTATATTAGAGACAAAAATGCTCAAAAAAAAAAAAAGCGTCCGACGGTTTTAATGGATCACAGTGTTATCTTACCCCAACAGACTTTCTAAGCTTTTTTTTCCCCTCTTAAGATAATAAAGACAGCAATTGTGTCATTCTTTTTGCCATTTTCTGCAAACAGAAAGCAGCAATGTCTTTTATGTCAAGTTACAATTTTATCGTAGATGTAAGCATTTCAGGAAGCGCAAGGTGAAAACAAGCATCTTGAAATACATTGTAGTAGCTCAGCCACTAATTGTAACCACTAGCCACTAATTGTACGCTAACTGTAATCCATCTATAACAGTAAAAAACACATTCAATAAGGTGAACAGTTCTAGATTTTTCTTTTCCCTGCTTGAAGGGATTGCAGAAGCTAACTGGAGCTATTAAAAAATTAATCATAATAGAAATTTAAAAAGATAACTTCTGGAGAGCTCGGACAAAAGTTTTATTTAAAAACAGATTTCTGCACCAATTCTAATAATTTTATAAAATTTCTAGTGCACTGGAATCTTTAATAAATTATCCTTTGTCACTGTAGTTTCTTACTCTTTTGCATTTTACTTTACTATGGACAATGTTAGATAAATCTGTTTCATTTCTGGTTTTAGTCAACACAATCCATTTCTTCTTCTGGTTCTCAAACACATGATACTGTAATTCTAAAACACATGCACTAATAATTCTTGACGTCTAAACAGAATCTGCGTTCATGGTACCAAAGGGGATAAAACTGATCATTTCTTAAAATCATATTAAATATTTTTGATAAAAGTTTACAAAATCCTCAACAAAAAATTATCAACAACTTAATTAGATTCCTTAAGTAACTTACCTCCCCAAGGTTACCATTGTGTCCACTCCAGTTCAGGTGTGCCTGCCTCAAAGTAGTTATCCTGCCTTTTGCGCTTCATCATCTATACGCTGCAAAATATGATTTGCTGTGCACTGGCTTCTATGAGATTGCACAGGATGCAGATTTTCTGAGGGTTTGGATTTTGAGGCTTGAATTCCACTACAAACCGCAAAACACCTTCATACAATATTCACAATCATTATATTTTGGGAAAAAAAAAAATTAGATCAAGAGTTGACAGATATCTGAAGCTAAGCCTCTAGAGGGCCACCAACCAGAAAGCATCAATAATGCTCTTGATGTTCCCTGGCACACTCTATTTGGTTACCATGCAACAGAGGATGCAACCTGAAAAGAAACTGGGTAGAAGTAAAAACTAGAAACAGGAAACATCCTTGGCTGTGAACCAAACCACAAAGCTCTGTAAATAAATAAATGAATGAATCCACTCAAGACAGCCTTTTCTTCATTGCAAAGATATCATTTGCTGAGAGCATCTGCCTAGCAGCCTGACTACCCACAACCAAATGAAACACTGCTTTTAGGGATCTGTGGACACAGTAAGTCTCAATCTCCTACTAAAATTGGTGTATCTGTTATTTGCTCCTCAAAAGGAACTAGAACTCTAGACAAACTGCAAACTACAAGGGTGACAAAAGAACCGAGGGAATTTTCAGACAAACCTGATGTCTCTGTAGACCTTAACAGCCACTCATTTGGCCTGACTACCTTGAAACATGTAGTTCGCATTTGAGTTTTAATGAAGAAACTAAACATACCCTGTAAAACATGACATTACAGTCTGGAGGACAGCTGTGAAAGGATGAAAGAAAAAAAAACCACCACCAAGGTTAAAAATGTGTGTCCTTTGATCACTTGTGAATTATGAGTTTGTTGACTCAGCCTTTCTAAAATTAGCACTCCTGATACAAAGACTGCAGCTCCCACCATATCACATCTCGCGCCACCTTTTAACAATTTATGAGAACGCTCCTGATAGCAGCCCATACACTGCTATCAACCAATCCATTTTATTCATTGAAGGAAATGAGACAGTTAACCACACACCAGGCCTGAAATACCTACACATTTGTCCACTGCACCAGCAGAGACAGCAGATTCACCTTCTCTTCTGTGCTCACCTGCTGTAACTCATACGAAGAGGAGTATCTGAAAAAGGTCTTCCCTATTACAGCTACACATAATAGCTTCGTGTATCTTGTTTAGTTACCGGAAATAATTAAAATAACAAAACAAAAAGCCTTCATAATAAAAGATAAAATACTCAATCTAATTACCTAGCTGTCTAAAACATAACACATTCCTAGTTACTAAATGGAAAATAATGCAGAAAGAGAATATTGATATGTATTTTCTTTTGCAGAGTGTGAGAAGTCCTGAGAAGATAAAAGGCAGCACTTACAAACCTAAGTCAGGAGCCAGCAAAAGCAACAACCATGGCCAAACACACCACAGATAAACATGCTGTCCCCTTCATTTGTAAATTTACATATGTAAACATTTATACACACAAATACAAATAAATATACGTGTCACATCTAGTTTTCTATAAAATTTATGAACAGAAATATAAATAACTATACATTGAAAATAAAAACCTACATTTAACCCCTTACAACAGTGTCATTGTGCAAAGCATCAGAATGAAATGTCAAGATCTTTGCAAACGACACTGTTCCAACTGTAGCCAGCCATGCAGCCTCACCAGTATTTTCTTCACCACAAATTTCCCTGCTGCTATTACAAGGATCTACACATCATCATTGCTTTGTACAATATTTTATTTTTTTCAAAATACATTTTTTATCTTACATTATTACTGTAGGGTCTTTAGAAGCAAAGAACATATCTTTTATTTGTATATCCAGCACCCTCTTCAATGAAGTACTGATGCGTCATTAGTGTAAATGGCACGCACATGAAAATATTGGAAGAATTATCAACTGACTGCCACATCTTGTTTATTCAAAAATCTGTTACATGGTTTGAAACACTCCAACCTCTCCAGTAACACAAAAGCTTACTAGAATTCTGAAAAGTACGTAAAAAGCACAAGCAAATATTGCACTATTATCCATTAGCAATGATCAGAGCAGATGTCATTCAGGTCAGTTTAGCCAATATAATAAAAAAAAAAGTTTGTAAATTCAATACTTCATTTACCATTGAAAGCTGCAATGAAGTGTATTTCTTATGTCACACTGCTTCTGCACAAGAATTTACTATTTAAACTCTGCAGAAGTGCAACAACTTTTCCCCTCTCCATGCCCCCTCCAGCATTTCACAGAATATTTTATTGACGAACAAAATTTTATTTAAGAACATCCATTTTAGCATTCTCCATAAGGACTTCTCGTTTGCCGCCTCCTCCTCCACACATGCAAGCACAGCACCCTGACCATCAAGACTGAAGCAAATGTTAGACAACTGAATTCCACACCCTTATCATTCCTGTTTACTTACTTAGGAACATTGCCTGTGGGCAGTGGAAGATAAGATTTGTATCACTTGGAAATTTCATATGAAGTTCAGAGAAGTTTCCACAAATTAACTGGAAATAACGTAGGCAAATTATGAAGGCAGAAGTCTGTGTCCATATTATTTGTATGTGCCATCTATTTGTAGTGCAGCATCTCAGCAGACCGCTTCTATCCCTGAGAACATGACTTTTGTTTCGATTTTCTTTTTTAAACTTATATGATTACTCACAGTAGATGTTTTGTTTCTTTTCGAGCAGTCTAACAGCATACCAATCCAGGTATTGATCCAGACTCAGTTCCTTTTAATGTCATCAGCTGCAGTCACAAATGCGAGTGGAGATTTGATATACAGCCTTCTTAATATGCATAAACTATATTAAGATTTAGAAAACAATAGTCTTTTATAACAAACAAACAAAAAAAGATTTCCAGCCAATTTACCACACCACGTGTGCACCTCTCACATAGTAGGGCTTTCCGCTATCCACAAGGCAGAGAAAGGGTTTAAAGAGTTTGCACAGACTATAGTGGAATGAAAGAGCTGCTGTGACTTCCACCAGAAATCATGATGAATTTCTTTGCTGTGCCTGCTGCCCTTTCTGCTTTAGACTCAGACAATCATCCTGGTATGTAATCTGAATGAAGTACAGGAATAGTTTCAATGACACTTCTGATTAGTTACGTACTCGAAGTTCGGCACATGCCGAACACCTTCCTGAACGGAGGCTATGTTTTCTTCGCAAATTTTGCCCTAATGGACATGCCTTAATGTAGCGCTTTCCCCCTTCAAGTCAAATCCTTGTTGACTTGAGAAACATTCAGCTTGGGGAGGTTTCAAATCGCTACACTACAGCAAACCACCAAAATTATAATGCATTTGCTTCTTGGTCTTCCGTTGCAGCCAAAGGCAAAGCAACACGAAAGCTGAAGCAAGCCCTCTTTAGTATTTCTCATGTATCCCTTTTACCAGGACTTCAAAAGAACTGCTGTGTTGTCAAAAAATAGTCTTTGTTTAGGTGATGGCAGTGCCACCGTATCGTAAAGCGTTTACCTGCAACAGAACTGCTTTAAACGCGCAGTGATTGCGAAGTGGAGACACATGCCACACCTGACTGTGCCACTTCATACTCTCAAACATTAATATTTCATAAGAAACGATGTCTCCATAAAACTGTTTTGAAAAGAACAAAGCTAAAACAGAGACATATTTTGTCTAAAGTATGTAAAATCTTTACCCCTTATAAAGAGATCAATACAGAAAACAAGTGAAAACAGTATCTGCCTTATATATAGGAACTATTGAGTTTTTCAGAATGAATGTCTTTGAAATAATTTTGCTCATAGGTTGTCCGAGTTCTAGAAAAAGGTACCTTTTACCATGCCTATTCCCTTTCAGCAGACTCTGGGTTCCCAGTCTCCATAAGGGACTTCTGTCTAGCCCCTCTTTTTTTCTTCTGATTTTCTTTCACTGTAATTTTCATCATCTTTCTGTTTTCGGAGTCTTGCTATTTGTGCTCACTATTCTTTCCTCCCCCATATCCTGGTTTAAATATTCCAGTCCCACTGAGATTTTTATTCCAACCTCCTCCCTCGTCTTTCATTTCTTAGACTTCTTTTTTTATCCTGCTTTTTTTTTCCCCTCTTAAAATAATGTTCAGGGAATTGAGAAGCCAAAATGGTTCACATTACCACTGAGGCATCTCTAAATGCCAAATAAATAAGCCCTTTGAATAGTGACATTCATTCCAGCGAGATGCCAAAACATCATAACAAACAGCAAGAGGAACACGTGCATGCTCTTCATGCTGCCATGGAGTGGACTGCCCTTCTTCCTCACTGCAAGTCAAAAAGAAAGACCAGAAGAGCTGAGATGTCCAAGATTTCCAGTCTGTGAAATCCTTGTAAAGAAAAATTAATTTATATCCTTGAAACTCACTTAGGGGAGGAGCAGAAAAGCAATCAAAACCTTTTTTTCCGGTCCAAGTTCACTACCACTTTTCATCAGAGGATTACCTAAAGGCCAAGCAAAGATTGTTCTAGGCATTATACAAGAAGGCCAGGCTGGATTGGGCTTTGAGCAACCTGGTCTAGTGGAAGATGTCCCTGCCCATGGCAGGGCCATTGGAACTAGATGATCTTTAAGGTCCCTTCCAACCAAAACCACTTTTTGATTCTATGATTGTACAAGCACAGCTGCAGTCAGCCTCTGAGTTCGTTACCTTGAGAAAAGGAACACCAAGGAAAGGTACAGCTTGAAAGCAAAATGAAAAATGATGAGACACAAACATAAATTTCCTCATGCTTTTTTAGTGAAGGGGAGGATATGGGACATGGAAATCAAGGGCAACCAGACAGATATGGCAAGGGAGAAGGGGACAAGACTGCCATCTATGAAATGACACCGACTTTAAAGACCTGCAAAGCGAAGGGAAACAAGAGTGCTAGTGCACACAGCCCAGTCAGCACAAAATATGGCAATTCCAGGCAAAGCTATAGAGACGTCCCTTAATTTCAAACCTGAACATGCTCCTACTTTGCCCAGCATTATCTGGCTGGCCTTCCCCTACAGCCATATGACAGAGGCAAGCAAGGCAATTCACAGGTTGCATTTTCCTCTGGGCTGGCCTTCCTTCCACAGCAGAAGGTTCTGAGGGTCCTGGGTAAAATATTGTCTCAGATGTCTTGTTTTTACTTTTTCTTTCAAAGTAGAGATCTGCTTCTACAGCTCATCTTCTGACTGGACATTGAGAAATGCTCTGCCTGGAAGAGACTTATCAATAACTCACAAGACCGAAAGCTAAACAACTATT
Organism: Opisthocomus hoazin; assembly: GCF_030867145.1. Taxonomy (NCBI): domain Eukaryota; kingdom Metazoa; phylum Chordata; class Aves; order Opisthocomiformes; family Opisthocomidae; genus Opisthocomus; species Opisthocomus hoazin. Next base: position 46,774,583 of record NC_134418.1, on the reverse strand, counting down.
TCCCTAATACTCTTCTATCCACCTTCTAGTCTTAATCATTGTGCAGTTCTAATGCCCTTAATGTGTGACACATCAGGCTCTACAGTCTACTTCCAGCATTCAATTCCCAGCATTGGTCTGATTTTGCAAAACATGCCCTCTTCAACCTACCATAACTGGTTGACAGCCATGGTTTGGAAATACACATGCAGCCTGTAAACAAGATGAAAATGGTACTGACTGGTTTCTAGCTAGCAGGAAATAAACGTAGGTATCAACAAAGCTTTTAAAAAAAAAATGTAGATATCAACAAAGCTTTAATTAAAAAAAAAAACACACACTCACCAAAAATACACTAAGCATGATATCCTTATATGAGGGCAAGTCCCCATATCCAGGTTGCACATAAATTGCATAAATTGCACAGAAATTCTCTAATTAGGGCTCAGCAGAGTGATGATAGTAGAACGACTGCACCACAATTTCAAAACTAGTAACCCAATTAATTATGTCTCCTCCCAAAAATGAACTGCAGATCTCCTTCAATGAAGCTATCCACACAAGACATAATGAACGTTGATGGAATTTAAAAATATTTGAGGAATCGTAACAAATTTTTACCATTTTGCCTACTGAGTTTCTGTTTTTAAACCAGAAATGTTGATGGCTACTGCTTCCACAGTCTGGAAGTTTTTTAGTCATTTCATTTGCTACAGAGGAAAAATAAATGCCTCTCTGCAGTCTGCCAGAGCCATAAATTACATATGCCTGAAGTGTGAAGTGTTGCTTCAAGTTTGTTTGTGTCAGTGTACCTCCATCTTGACCCCACCACTCTTTTACAATTCCAAACTTTGCTTCTAATAGCACAAGCTGCTGAAAATTAGCAGAGGCAGTGTAGTGGCTGAATGAAATATTTGAAAGTGTTTTAACCCACAGCTGGTGACTTTTCCTAGGACTTCACCAGGGCTATAAATAAAAATGCCCAATGTAAGACTCTTAGAAATTCTGAAAAGCATAGAAATTAAAAACAACAACATAAAATGAAAATTAGACTGACAATAGGCCTGCTTCCAATTAAAAGTAGATCCTCGGTCTACCCTAAGTGAAGAAGGCTCACTTGTAAAAGCAATATATTCGACTATAAAATTTTTGTAATGCCTTAACACACACCTCTCCATTGCCTTTGCTATAAATACACAGAGGTCACACTTAGGGCTTCCCTCCATCTTGGAAGCAGCTCTAGCTTGGGAGAGGCTGCTGCAGGCAGACCACCGATGGCAAGTTCACTGTTAGAAATGACAGTGAAATGACAGAAATCCCTTAAAAAAATTATAGCCTTCTAGTTCTAAAGAACGCATAAAAACAAGGAATTATGGAAAATGATGCAATATCATTTTGATGAACTTTCCATTCCCTGCTTCTCTACATTTTCAGAGGAGCAAGAAAGGCCACTACAACTGCCATTTCAAATGTATAATTCATGTCCAGTTTTTAAAGACATGTGACTGAGCTGGCATAAGAATATGATGGTGCTAATCTGTGGTGATGTAGTGATTTCAATAAGCATAACTCAACCTCAACCTCCATACATTATTACAACACCCTGGCTCTGCTCACTCTTCACTTTCTTACGTTTGTGTGGTCACTGCAATAGCTTAAAAATCATAAGCTTACTGCAAGGTTTACCTTCATTTATAAGGCCCAAAATTAATAGCATGGCTCACAACTCTTGGAATATTTATCGCTTAGAATTTGAGCCACATCTGCAGCACAGTATTTTTCCAGCAGAACAAAACCATATCTGCTCAATGTGTGCATGAGGCCAGCATTACACCTTAAGTCAACTAAGCAAACAAAACCCACCATGTGGCTACAGCTATGCCAACAGAAGCTTTGCCCAGCCTGTATCATTCAGGGAGGTAACATTATTACATTGTCAGAAAAAACTTGAGACAGAGATTATTTAGAGTAGATAAGTCTTGACTTAGATAGCCAGTTTCAACACTGTTAACCTTTAAAAGAAATAACTATTTCAACGCTCAGAGTGCTTAAGAAAGAAGACAGGAAAAAGCACATCATGGAATCTGTCGAAAGCATTTTTTTTGACAATAAGAACAAGGGAGATGCCGCCCATATTCTGGACAATACTTTGTATGTGTAAAGCACCTTAGTAACTGGCAACTACTTCTATTTTCAGTATTACTTCAAATACAAAGGCTTAAAATAACACACATTAGTTGAAAACAAAGGAAACACTAATACCTGGCTCTCTCATAATGCTTTTACCCATAAAATTCAAAGTATAGTAAAGTCTTCTTTTTACTCTGTGAACTCTGAGAAAAATGATGATGTAGAATAATTAATTCAGACCCTGCTCAAAGTGCTTAATGGAAGAGCTAAAATCCGAGCCTGGGCTTTCTCTCTTCCAGTCTTGTATCACTTCTGTGCAGAAAAAAACATATGCAAATATCATAATGAAAATCTATTTGTCTACTATCCACACAAAAGCACCGTTATTGCCAGGAAATACACATTCTGAAATGCCATTTTACCTATGAATAAGAGTACTGATAGAGTATAAATAGCCAAAAGCATTCAGCACATAAAGGATATTCTTTAGAATTAAGCTATTTGTAACATCATACTTAACTCCATATTACTCATTAAGCCTAGCAGATCATTTTAGACAATGCTCAGAAATGGGGAAACGTATCAAAGCTTACCTTCTCGTGATTTTCTATCAGGATTTCAACAACAATATTCTGAAACTTCAGGTCCATGATGGCTGCTACAGTTTCCTCCTGGGGCCTCATTAAGGTTGGTCCAAATACTACCCCTAGATTTGCCACAGTCATTAGGTTCCTCTTGGCATGCTTTGAAACACTTTTTGAAAAGAATTGAAGGAAAAAACAGGAAATAGGTTATGAAAAATTTCCATTACTGTTGGAAATTGCAGTCTACAAAAGAAAACATTACATTTCTTTAATCTATGTTTTAGAAGTTTGTTCTGTGCAAAGTTTCTTCCAATAAAGTCTTACTGAATTCTGGAAAACAGAAAAAAAATTCTTTTAATGGCAATTTAAAAACAAAAGCAATCTCTTACTGAACTTAAATATATCAAATGCACTTAGCGTTGGACCAAGGCAAGTGTGAAACCAACTTAAATTTGCTAACAGATCTCCACTATTCACTTTGCCAGAATTTGTGAAAAGAAAGTATAATGTTCCCTTTCTCACTTCAATCAAACCCTCAACTGCTGGCAGGTCTGCTAAAGTAAATACTTATATGGCTTCATTAACGGATTAGATTTCTGCCTTTCCCACCAAAATATACACAGCATGAGTCAAACGTCTTGTCTGCTTTCGCACGTTTGGTTCTTGGTATTGTGTATGACAGCACTGAAATGGGCTTCAGTTCCAGCCACACTTAAGTAAGATCCTTTGTAGTTAAATGAAGGTAAGGACAAGAGTTCTGACAAGGTAGGAAAGCAGGTCATAACACTTACTTCGCCAAGTGTTTGACCAAAATTTCCAGCATCTCTTTGTTCTTTTCTGGGAGTTTATGGACCAAGAAGTGAACAGCATTAACTCGAGATTCAGGACTCCCGCTTTCTATGGGACATAGAAATAAATAACCATCTCAAAAAATAAAAATGAAATAAAATCCACAGAAACACAAAGCTTCTCCCACCCCTGCAAGGAACCATACTGCACACACTTTGCTTCACCACGTATGTATCTCCAAACATAGCAATATTGAACATATGTGCTTTGTTTTCACAAGTAATTTTGTTCTAGAATTATCAACTTGTTTATTTTGTGAACTCATCTTGCAATCCACCTGCAAAAGTATGCCTTTGTTCATCTATTTTTAAACACCAACAGATGTAGTTATTGTGTTGCTGCATGGGACTCATCTGCTTACAAATATACTGCAAGGTGAGGAGCAATGTTACTGGGTGCCACAGAGTGGAACTGTACTACTTTACATTTTAGCATCATTAATTGATTGTCCTCATTAGAATTCAGTTTTGTTGGTATTATGCAGCTAATGATACTGCATTTATGCCACCTTGCACTGGAAACTGCATAAGATGTGTACAGAAGATTCATATGCTCAGAACGCCCTCTGAAGACACAGAAGAATAATAATGCAAAGAACTACTGAGTGCAATTACTATGATAAAGGGCCCTGAATAACAACAGCATCCCTCTCTAGTACAGTACAGAAATAAAGTAAAAATAAGCAAGGGGCTTTTTATTTTTGTGTGTTGCGTGGTGAATAATTTTGGCCCCTACAGGTTTCATTAATACACAGATGAAAATAAGAATCTGTAAAAGTTTAAAATAATCCCTCTCTTCGTTCTCAAAGTTGTATTAAATCATAAAATTACATCCAATAGTGTTTACAATGAGAAGAGTAGAAGTATTTCTCTTGTATATAATCATACTTAGTTCAAGGTACATAAAGAGAAAAATGTAGAACCTACTCTGAATGCAGGAAGTTTTGACACCAGGACCACTCATCAGGTCCCATTTTACTCTAAGGCAACTTTGATTGTTAAGTGTGTTTCACAGAAAATACCACCATGTTTCTCCAGTGTATATTTCTACATTTTTTTTTTCTTTTTGCATATTGCTACAGATTTTATGGGGCTTTTTTTATTCTTTTGCAGTGAGCACCCCTGCACAGATTGCAAGAAAAAAGGCTACCAAAACGCAAAACGTTTAGCTTTTAGTCAGCTAATCAAAATTCAGACAGCCAGAAAAACATAAGCCTTCTTTAAAGCAAGACTATTTTACATATACGTGAAATCACAAACTCTAATTAAAGAAGAGCTAAGCAACTTAATCACAAGATACAATCAAGGCTTAAATAGTTTCAATATACACTGATATGTATAAAGAAAATTGAAAGGAGAGCCTTTTAATTTCGGCCTCACCTCACCCCCTCACAATAGTTTCACAGAAATGGATGTTCCTTACTGTTCCCAGTGCTGTTGTTTTTTTATAGCCAACATAGGAAACAACATTGACTACCTATTTTTAAGTATACCATAACTCAGATCTGCAATGTTGATTAAATTTCCCTTCACACTATACAGAATCAACCTCTCTACAAAATTGTTTACTACTTATGAACACTGTACTATTTAAAACACGTAACTTCAACTGAATTCCTTTACTGAAAGAGACTATAAAATATAGAAAGGAAAATAAAGAAAGAAACTGCTGGCAAAACTTCATAGGTCAAGAAATTATTTTAACACTTCCAATACAAAAGGGAAAACTCACCATCTAGGTAAGAATGTTGAATTTTGTTTAAGCACTTAGCCTTTAACATGTGCTTTGGCAATGAATTTCATAGGCTAATTCTCATTTTGAATTAAGGACCACAAGTGAACACATTCTGCAGTCCTGGAAAATCATTACAGCAATGTGAAGAAGATAAAGCAATTGTCTCAAAGTTTATTTTAATTTTGCTTACCGCAGTTTGCCAGAAGTGCTACAGGCTGGAAAGAAAATCAGCTAAATATCTGTTTGATACTTTGCCAAAAATTTTCTTACACAGTTTCTCCCCATCCTCTTCCAAAAAAATTCCATGTACATTAGATACCATACAGCTGAACTACAAATGCTGTTGTGTCTTCTCCAAGCCTGTATTTGAAGTGCCATAGTGTAATCTGGCCTGCTCTTTGCTTTTTTTTGTACTAATATATGAGGAACATTCAAGCCAACCTGGATCAGAGCTAACAAGGCACTGAAAACATGGGTCAGGTAGCTGTGCTTTAAGGATTCAAATGAGCCAGAATTAGTGTATTTTCTTTTACTGAGCTTCATACTCTCCATAAACGAAAGGGAAAAAAAAAAAAAATCACAATCTAAGTAGACGTTTATCACTATGTAATTAAGGTAATAAGAATGAACGTTTACAGCATCTACCCAAAAGTTTTTCCATAAAAATAAAAATTGTGCTGTCAAGTCTGTCTCAAGTTTGCCTGTCAATAGATATGTCATATGTGACATACTAGAACTATAATGTCTAGCCAATCAAATGGGATATTCTATACCGTGTGAAGTCACTCTCAGTATTTAAGCGGGGAGCTGGCTGAAGGAGGGGGATTTGCTATTCAGGAACTAGCTGAGCATCGGGTGGCAAGAACACTGTGTGCTGTATATGCTTTTTATCAGTATTATCGTTGTTGTTTTCTTCTCCCTTTGTCATTCTGTTAAACCGTTCTCATCCCAAGTCACATCTTTTGCCTTTTCCTCATGATTCTCCTCCCCATCCCACCCGGGAGGGGGAAGGAGTGAGAGCAACTGCATGATTCTTTGTTGCCAACCGAAGCTAAACCACAGCAGTTTTTGGTGCCCAAGGTGGAGCATGAACTGACCCTGAGATTACAAGTCTCATGCTCTACTGACTGAGCAACATGCAATGCATGTAATATCCCATTTGATTGGCTATTTGGGTCAGCCCAACCAGCTTCTTGGGAAAATTAACTCTAACCCAGCTGAACCCTGGTTAAAACCTACATTTTTTTAAAAAAATATTATTTCTTTTCCCTATATTTTTACAGGGTTGAAAATTTTTTCCGAAATTGCATTTGCAGCGCGCTCATAAGGCCAGAGCAGTACTACAGGAAAAGACTTCTATTTGAACTACGGTCATATATTTACTGGCAGGAACGATGAATTCTCCATGCAACTCATATGTCATCAGTGGCTCTGGAAGGCTTCTGTAAAACAAGGATGACATAATAGGTTTAGCTTTATTCTTTTCTATCTGTATTTATCCTAAGCAGGAAACCTTTTCAACATTCAGTAGTATAATCGTCGCACTGGAGACAACCATTGTTATGGTGGCCCTTGCAGTCAATGACTTCCAGTGTGAACAGAAAACTTGGTACTATCAGGAAAATAAAACTAAATACATCCATTCACCTCCTACGAGCTGAAGTGACACCTCCAGTCTATCATAATGCACCTTTCCAAATTACAACACCGAGACTGTTTCTCAGATGAAGATGGTACACATTTACTATGTAATTAATTCTTCATTAAGCTTTTTAAAATACAAAGAATCACAAGTCAACGCCTTAGTTAAAAGAAATAAAGGTCCTAAAACAGTTAAGTTTGCTGGACAGTAGCCATCCACAATTGAAAATTCTGAAGCATTTCAAATTAAAAAATTGAAATTGAAAACCTTAGTCATCAATGAAAAATGTACTGAATAGCGGAAAACGGAGTTACAACACCCGAGTTAAAACCTTCATTTATTAAGTTGACTCTAGGGATGCTTATTACATACTGAAGTAAATACTCATATAGCAAATACGATAGGCAGGAAATACTTCATCATCTGCTTTTTTTTTTCTTTCTCTCCTTTCCTACACTCCGTAAGAGAGACTTTTATCTTGATAATAGTTCTTCAGCATTCTTTGATAGTGGTTGCAGTAATACTTAATAAAAATAGCAAATTAAAAATACTGTATTTGTGTTACACTGAGAGACACACAAAAGTTCTACATCCTATGTTCTTGGGCAATTTAGTAAAAAATATTTATCAGGAATTGGCCAAGCCATTTAAACAGAGAACATATTGAAAATTCTTACTTTTAACATTCAGAATATTACTACTATTGCACCTAGAACATCAGAGCAAGGACCAGAAGGAAATGAGGAAAATATTTTAAATGTCATAACATTTTCGCTTTTCATTCCACCACATTAAAACACAAAAAGGTAAAAAACCCTTTTAATAATCTTAGCTGACTTTCAGTAATGACTCTCAACAAGTTTACTAACACTTGAAGTTTCTGAACCATCAGTGAAATGCTTAAGTATCTAACAAAAATATTTGGGGGCTTATCTCATACGAACATGAGTGTTAGTGTCGCTAAATTATTTTGCTTCCTCCAAGACAAGTAACAAACATGGCATTTTCACAAAATTAATCTCTATTCAAAAATATAGAAAAAGTAAGTAGTAGCTTAACACACTGCATAGAAGAATCAGAATACAGAATTCATAAAATATAAATAGAGAGAGACAGGCTTACCGCAGATATTGCTTCATAGCACTAGTAATTGTCTTCACTTCCCAATCTACAGAGTTTTCCAGGTCAACTTCATTGCAGGTTTTTGCATCTAGAAAATAATCAGGAAAAGGGGCATGGACAAAAGGGAATTCTAAATCAGTATGCCCTACACGAACAGCAACACATTGAATTTAATCATTATGTATTTGCTCACATGAACGTAGAGGTAATATGTCCTTCTTACTATTAGTTAATACTAAGAAAATCTAATCCAAACTTCTTTATAAATTCTATTTCCATGTTTTGTTTTAAAAAGTATTAACCGCTGTGTTTTTCTTTAATAATGATCACCTTTAATTAAACAGAAAGATGTAGACAAACACAGAAAGATGGACAAAAACAGTTTAGAAAAAGGACCCACTAAGCATAATTCATCTTTTTCTCTTTTCTTTCATTATTTAAAATGCAAGTACAGCTTTTTGAATTCTTTCCATAGCCTTGCTTGTTATTTTGGATTGCTCATGAAAATAGCCAACAAAGTGCAGTATGACCCTTATTGTGCCATCTACAAGATGGCCTGAATGCTTCCCTTACTTGATCAGCTTTAGCCGAAGGGAAAAAATACTTGCTTGCTTGATCACTTGTCAGGTTCACAGAACTCCTCCCATCTTTCACCAGGTTACTCGGTAGAGTCTTACAGTAAGACAGATGAAATTGAATAGTCGTATGTCTGAATGACCCATCAGGTGAAAGATTGTTTGACAGAACATAGAAAACAACGCAGCACGCTGGAATGTTTTGCAATCAAAAAACCCCTTTTGGCCTCAAAACAAGAAGCAATGGCTAGATGACACCAGAAGATCACATGTATATGGCCAAACTAACCCACACATTTGCTAACTTCAAGAGCTTGAGCTTCTGTTTTTATTACTGCTACATGTTTCTGTCAGTCACTACAGTAAACTACAGCAGTAGCTGACACAGATTACATGTTGACCAGTTCATACAATTCAGAATTAATTTGCTACTTTGCTTGTCAGACAAATGACAGACACATTTACAAAATCAAATTAGGATCCCTGATTAAAGGTGCAGTCCTTTTACTGGGACTAAATAATTCTGTTCTAAAGGCTGTGCCAAGCAATTATTTCTGTAACTGAATATTCTCCCTCATTATATCAATTATTTAAATCTCATTTTAAAATACTAGTCAGATAACATTTTCTACCAAATTGTTACTAGCTAACCACAACCTAAAGTACTCAAGATTCTCTCAGGAAAAAAATTATTTTATCATCTTTTTAGCATGATAGCTGTTTCTGTGTTTAAATGCTCTTTTTTAAGAATAAAACCTTTCACGGAGTTAATTAAAAAAAAACTGCCATCACATCAGAAACTAGTGAAATCTATGGAGATTTTGTTACTAAACGACTATGCAATATCCAGTTTTTAAATAACTGCTTAATAATCAAATTCCTTTACAGTCAAAGCATGCACTCAGTTATGTAAAATTTGATGATGAATTTGGGGAGGAAAATAACAAGAATCTGAATTCTAAAGCAAGACTCTTAAAATAAAAACCAGAAGATATTGCTGAAATATTTCATTTTCTCTTTGGAGAGAGGAACCAACAAACCAACAAAATTTGGCCCTGCCACCAAGGCCAAACAATCCCTACTTTGACTGTTGAAGCCATCAAGACTTGAAGACTTTCTTTCCACTTTTGGTTTGACAGTTGCCCTGCATAACTCTGTGCCCCACCACCCCATATATTTAACTGTTCCCGCTCCATTTTTCCCTCTACTTCTCAAAAGTCCCAGGCCATTATATGAACTGGAATTCAACCAGGATTTCAAAAATTACTCTACTAGTTTTCATGCTACTTGTTCACATAGCAGCCACTGTGCACCGAATGGCAACTTTACGCATATAAAAATAACCGTGCACATTCATGGAGCAGCTTTTGACAGATCAGCTCTAAATTTTATGCAATCTTTCTGACAAGAAGGGAGCTAGAGTTTATAAAAACAGTCCAGTTCACTAAACTAGGTTAGAAGGAGACTTCTCTGCTTCCATATGCAACATGCCCACTGTAGGACTGTACGCATACTGTCATTTACCGTATAGAAAATAATAAGGAATTCCATGCTCTTGTTTTGAAAGCTGCTGGTTTTGGGAAAGGCAGAGGTACCTGAAAGTTTTATTGTACAACATGTAATGCCTGGCATTTTTCACACCAGGCAGTATCAGAAACCAAAACTGAACTGATCAGCAGAAACTCCAAGTCCTTAGCAGTCACTTCACCATGAGCAAGGGTCTGTATAGAAGCTGACCTACATCGTAGTTTGTATGAAATCCACGTAGTCAGTTTGTATGAAATGAGCCACATCAGGTCTATTACGTAGATCACAGATGAAACAGGAATTCGTCCCTGACACATTTCAAGAACTGAGCCTCCTGACAGCTGACAATGCATTCTGAATTGCTTATAACAGATCTCCATAACATTGGAATTCCTAACTCTATATCCCTGTTTACAATGAGAGGTCAGATTAATTTAACATTTTTCCTTGAAATGTAATGAGTGTTTTCCTTACTAAATGCCTCAATTAAATTTAGACAAGATTACTGCAGCAAAATAGATCACCATAGCACAATGCTAGTTACAAGTAACTTCGAGGACTAAGTTAACTGCAAAATTAACTTTTTTTTTAAAAAAGCATAATTGCATCTTTAATTGCCGAGTCTCATTTTACAGAAGACTTAGTTTCACTAGATTTTTTACATTAAAGATTAAAATATGTGCATTCACAGTATTAGAAAAGCATATATTGGTCTTCTCATACTCTCTTGACTCTCAATGTACTTTCCCAAATTTTATAGAAAATATTCTGAAAAAGAGACAAAACTACATGCTATTATGCCCCTGGCTGCCATTTGGAAGACTTCTTTTGCACTTTGGGCCTTTCAGACTGTGAACCTCATGGTCAATGATAGGTAGCTTAAAATACTTTGAAATCTCATCAAACATTTTAAAATACAGAAAGTTAATACAAGGTTTTTATTATTCTGAAAAGATCTTTCATATAAAAGGGTATCTAAGAGTATACCCAGAGACAAAGGATTAAAGATTAATCAGTCATTTTAAATTCTCTGTACCACCGTATATCAAAAAGAAACCCTCTTTCTTTATTCTTCTCTGAGGACAGACAGATAAAGAGCACAGATAGAATTGCTTTCAACAAATCACCAGAAAAAGAGCACCTGCTTGCACCCAAACTTTTTTCTGTTCAGTATTTTGCCTCGTCTTGATACCACTGTATTCATCCTACTTCAAATAAACATATGGTAATCTTGGGAATGACAAAAAATGTTTCTAATTCTAAAAAATAACTAAAAGCAGATGCTGGAATCCCCAGTAAACTCTTCCAGCTGCTACTGAACCACTGGCAACCTGAGTTTATTTGATTTGGATACCACTAATGGCAAAGAGGAAAATCTGCCTGCCAGACCTGCACGCCCAAGCTAAGCTAGTAAGTCAAAACTGACAAACATCTTACAATATCAAACGCATTTGACTGAGACTCTATGAGTGATAACACATCATTCCTCCTATGGTCAATGTCTAAAGATGGTTGTTGTTTATTGAAGCTAACTCCAACATAGATACACAACCATCAGAATCTGTTACAGATCAGTCATTTTTATTAATCCCAGTCTGTATTTCCAAAAAGAGCCTTTTGCTACAATACTTTAAAGATACAGGCAGGTTTATGTGTACTAATGGAGAACTTCAGGGTGCTGTTAATATTGATGAAAGTAAGATACCATAAATTAATATTTAGCAAGGTCATTATGACAGATTGGTATGACACACAGGTCCCCAAGCCTGATGTCTTATCATTTCTGAAGAGACAGCCTGTTTGAAAAAATAAAGGAAGGAAAATAAAAAGTCTTACAGGTGGCACTGAACTGACAGCAGCATACAATATAAAAGCGCTTTGTCATTCACATAATGTCTGGGGTAATGAAATGAATTCACTTTCTGGCTTCCTCCAGCTTGCAGTGCCAAAGAACACTGTGTTATCAGCACAGATGGAGCATGCATGGTTCTGGAGAAGAGCCTGGTGCAAACTGCAAACAAGCTTCTTTGCATACCAATGAATCCCTGAGAATCAGACCTTTGCTGTCAAGTGACAGGTTTGGAAACTCTATAAAAATGAACTATTCCCAGTGGTCTTGTCTGACTGCATGTACTGTCAGTGCTCAGGACAAGAAATTGGGAAACACGGCACATCTTGCAGTCACGGCTACTACTTTGGTGAGAGATATCAGGCAGACAAGGGATTTCATTCAGGTGCCAGTATGACTTCCCCCCGCCCCCCAGGGACAGCAGAGTGGCAAGAGAACTACAGTCCCTGGATTTAAGATACATCAAAATTTCCAGAAAGAAAAGGGGGAAAAACTTTCTGAGAGTAATTTTATGAATCAAAAAATCTTAAAAGTTACACATAGTTAACTAGGTATAAGAGAGTCTAAGATGTTACCCACATATAAGAGCTATACTACTAAGTTTATAAAAACACATCCTTTCTCCATCTGTCTCCTGCCTTGGCACACAGTTATTATTAATATGTATATCATATTCCTCCTCTTAAACCGAAGAGCTCTTTACCAGTAAGCTTGAACTAAATGTCTTTTTTTGCACAGTGATCAATTAAAGACACCCATGGGTGTGTACACCTGTACATATTAGACAAGGAAGAAGAAAGGTGGAAACTTCAAACAATTAAGCAATGAGCTTCAAACTTTCTTGAATTTGGTATTTTGAATTTTCTGATCAGATCCTTCAACTTAGGCTGCTTTAATCCCACTTCCTTCAGCCTTGCCACCAAGCCCATGATTTGCTCCTACATGTCCCATAGCAGTTCTCTTCGTTTATTCCTAACAGCTAATCTTGGTCTTGCTAAACCAGCAGAACAATGATATGGGGACTATTTGCATGGACTAAAGCAAACTAGATTTGGCCCACATAAAAAACAACTACAGGCAGATGCTTTCAAAACCAAATATTGATAGTTAAACAACATGAAATAAAATAATGAAAAATTATTGTAAAATAGAGGCATACCCATCAACAAGCTCAGAAGTCTCTGGACCTTTGAACTCACCCCCACAACTCTGTACAATCCTTGGTCATTTATACCTATTATGCAAAAGGAAAAAAAAAAGGCAGATGATCAAACACAGTCAAATTCAGCATTAAAACTTTTCTCTGGGTAAAAAATTCTCCTCAAAGACAGACAGACTACATAATATTAACACAGTCATGAGAACAACATTATAAATAAATTATTGCAAGAATCCTTTTGTTCTTCTGTGTTTCTAAGATAAGTTCATGTTACATTTTGATAAAGGTTGCATGTACCTCAATTCTACTTCAGAAACCAGGAGTAGAAGCAAACAGGGACAAACCTTTGCTTGAAAAAAAAAAAAATCACTGGCTGTTTCCAGACTTTTTAAATGACATTTTGGATATATCAGCATCTACATTCTAATAATGCAAGAACTGAACCAACAAATGCTAAATTAAGATTTCTTCAGTAATTTTGCTTTTTTCCAAATATGTGGCTGACAAAAAGAGTTCGGATAAAATAAAGAAAATCTTGAGCCTATTCCCAGTCCTCAACTAACGCTTTTTCAAGTATGTAAATGCTTTTCACTTAAGATACGAGGCCTCATTCCAACCCACTGTGGTCCACATACTAGTTACGTCCAGAGGCACCACCACAGGTTACTGAAATTGGTACTTCTGCATTTGCTTGAGATGAAGAGTAGCCATAACTGGCATAATATTTTCAGTCCCCTAGTCTCAATTCTTGTGGACATTGGATTGCTTTTCTGCCATCCCTCTGTGCCCTTCCGTCCTCTCACACACATTCACTTCTCTACCCCTTTTCTTCCCCTGTTTTTGCCTTCCTTCACCATACCCAGTTATATCCCCAGAGAAGTAAAACTATGAATACAAAGTGAAGGAAAATGGTAGGGAGAGAAGGGGCAGGGAAGAAAAAGGGCAAAATAAGCCACGTCTCTGTCTGCTGCATCATTTCAGAGCCCATATCATGAGAGGTAAAATACTACAATCCTGAAGCTGACACAGATGTTTGAGAGGCCACATAATAAGCAGCCGTCTACAAACACCACCATATTCTACCTCTACATTCATGCTGGCCTGGAAGAGTAGAAATGCCATAAAATACCTGTGTTTCTGCTCCAAGGAAATCTTTTCAAATAACAGATTATGTGATATTCTTATTCAAAATATCCTTCAACAAAGGAAGACTTGTGGAGAATTCCCAGTTTCAATACCAAACTGTTCCAACCCAGAGAAGGAAAATTAAAACCAGTCATATGAGAAAAGTTTCTTCCCAAATAAATATTAAATGAAGCATGGAAAAGTCATTAGCCTTTTAATGAATTACTGTCAGACACAGCCATAATACACAGCAATAATTCTCAATACGGTGGAGAGAGCTCCGCATTTTCTGCCTCCTCCTCCTCCTACCTAGCCTTGCTAAATCTTTACCTTCTTACCTCACCCCCTCCTCTTCCTCACACAGTCTGCAGCCTCCTCAGCCACCCCAGACCTTTGAGAGCCTGTTAGCACTGCTCCATCCCCTGTCTCAACGGGAGCTGATGGGCTACAGCAGCAGCTGTTACTTCTCTCGGTTGCTCCACCTGGGCAAAACCGGCCCTTTTCTTTCCCCAGGATGCAGACACCACTATAGAGGCTGAGTCTTAAGGTAGATGTCACGGTCAGAGCTGGCTCAAATTAACAGAATAAGCTGGATCTCCATTATTTCATCTGTGGTCATTGAAAAACACAACTCTAGTGTATGCTCGCAGTTTAGCTATGCACAAAAGAACGACCCACAAATATCAGCTATGTGGCCACAACACTGTTCTTCTCAAAATATGAAGTTATCAACCCAACCAAGTTAAGTTTTCCAATGATCACCAAAACAACAGTGTGATAGCATGCTATACACCAGTTAAAGACTGTCAACACTAAAAAAAATAAAAAACAACAACAACAAAAAAAAACAAAAAACAAACAAAAAAAAAAACAACAAAAAAAAAAATACCACCATAGTTCTTGATTCACTCCAAACAAGGAAGCAACAGGAATCTGTCCTGAGAGCAGCAATTTTTTTTTACTTCCGATTTCTCACAGAATCACAGAATGGTAGGGGTTGGAAGGGATCTCTGTGGGTCATCTAGTCCAACCCCCCTGCCGAAGCAGGGTCACCTACAGCAGGCTGCACAGGACCTTGTCCAGGCGGGTCTTGAATATCTCCAGAGAAGGAGACTCCACAGCCTCCCTGGGCAGCCTGTTCCAGGGCTCCATCACCCTCAGAGGGAAGAAGTTCTTCCTCATGTTCAGACGGAACTTCCTGTGCCTCAGTTTGTGCCCATTGCCCCTTGTCCTGTCGCTGGGCACCGCTGAAAAGAGTTTGGCCCCATCCTCTTGACACTCACCCTTCAGATATTTATAAGCATTTATAAGGTCCCCTCGCAGCCTTCTCTTCTTCAGGCTGAACAAGCCCAACTCTCTTGACGAGTCTTTCCTCATAGGAGAGATGCTCCAGTCCCCTCATCATCCTCATAGACCTCCGCTGGACTCTCTCCAGTAGCTCCTCATTTCTTGAACTGGGGAGCCCAGAACTGGACACAGACGTGGCCTCACTAGGGCAGAGTAGAGGGGAAGGAGAACCTCCCTCGACCTGCTGGCCACACTCTTCTTAATGCACCCCAGGATCCCACTGGCCTTCTTGGCAACCAGGGCACACTACTGGCTCATGGTTAACCTGTCATTCACCAGGACACCCAGGTCCCTCTCCACAGAGCTGCTCTCCAGCAGGTCTGCCCCCAAGCCTGTACTGGTGCCTGGGGTTGTTCTTCCCCAGGTGCAGGACCCTGCACTTGCCCTTGTTGAACTTCATCAGGTTCCTCTCTGCCCAACTCTCCAGCCTGTTCAGGTTTCACTAATGGCAGCACAGCCTTCTGGTGTATCCACCACTCCTCCCAGTTTGGTGTCACCAGCAGACTTGCTGAGGGTACACCCTAACTCTTCATCCAGGTCACTGATGAAGAAGTTGAATAAGACTGGGCCCAGTACTGACCCCTGGGGGACACCACTAGTCACAGGCCTCCAACTAGACTCAGCGCCGCTGATGACAACCCTCTGAGCTCAGAGGTGTTCACAAAAATTCTGGTACAAAAGTAACACCAAGCTTTTTAATGCTCTTCCAAAATGCATCACACTTTTTCTATACAACGTCCTCCACTACCTTACAGAACAAGCCTTCTGGATTGTATGCAAGAAGCTAAAAAGCTAAAGAAATACTGTCACAGTCAAATACAGCCCAGCTTTTGCTTATCTCAGAAGTTGTTTTGGGACTTCCTGTGCTTCTAACATTAAAACTAGGGGGAACCAAACCAAATACACATTTACGGGCTCCAAAACAATTAAGGTCAAACCACAGAAACTACCGCTCAATATTAAAACAGACATGATATACAGAAGTCTCTGAAATTATGGCAGTATTGAAACTAAGACAATCCTGCAGCTGTGATCATGAGTGTGTGATAGCAATTATCAGATAATTGATCAGTTTCAAATTCATCAACCTGAAAAAAGCACAGCTAATTGCTAGCAGACATCAGGAAGTGCAAAGAGGAATTAATATTTCAACATTGTTTTAAATGATACCTTTAAACATACCTTTAAATGATGTTTTATTTAAAATATACAAACCTCATCTGAAACATTATTATTGCTGATTTAATCTGCACATTTCAGATCTTCAGCACATCCAGGACCGACAATGCTTGGCATTTACAGAACACAATTGACAAGATGACTCATTGCAAGGAATAGCTTACCACTGACTAACATATTGAAGGGTTCAGATGCTGTGCCTGCCGGCTCAACCAGTCACTACTGGCAACTTTGAGCAGTAAAGCCCCACAGCATAATTTCCTTCTTATTTACATTATCTCAGGATGTTTGGCTGTCTGATATGGTACGCAATTTGTCAAACATCCTTAGAAAAATTAGGTATTGTAAGTAAAATAGTAATTCATACTGTTGTAAGCAAGGTATGTAGGCAAGTTTACTTTGTGGCTGGCATTGTAGATGTGGCTGACACAGACTACTAACATAGCTGCAAATGCAACTTTTCATATCAGACTCCATAGTGCAGAAACAGCCATACAAGTGACCCTCTAGATTCAAGGTAACGCCAGATTTTTTTTTCTGATGTGAAAAGGTTTTCTACCTCGTCCTCACCATCTTTCTTATGAGAAGAGAGGCTGGGCAGACAGCTCAATGCTGCCATCTCTCTCCGCAGCTCAGATTAGCAGCTCTGGTAGTTCTCAAATCAAGACAAACACTGCTCTGGCAAACACTTACCTACCGCATCATCACAGAACGTACAACCAGCTACTTGCACACAAATACGTGCACAGAGTCATTACCACCAGAGCAAACAGCTCTTCGATGTTTCTATAAACTTTTACCCCGTTGTATTATTCTCAGTACAGAATTATAAATTGAATACTGCAAACAGAATCCCAAAATGTTCTCTCAGAGCCAAAACACAGGTGCACATCCAGCCACCATCGTGCTCAGTGAGAGACAGGCTGCATATCTTGATGCCTCAGCATCTCGCACCAGGTAAAGCACAGCCTTGTTCTTACAAGGCAATGCTGAATCAGAAGCTTACATGCATTTTAACCAAGACACTGCCTTTGATTCTTCATTCAGAGCAAATAATTTCCTTCTTGGATTTATAAAAGGGAAGGTAACTGAGAAAAAATTATCCAGCCATTGACAAGTTTATGTTCAATATCTCTGTTATGCTCTTCTCTCTCTGAATACCAGACTTTTTCTGCTATGACATGACAAGACTATTCTCAGTTTCCACCCACACTAGACTGTCCTCTCTTTCCACCCACACCAACCTCACACCCATTACGATTAAAAGAGATGAAAACATGGCACACAAGCACTGTCTCTGAAGAGGCATCTGTCCTGTTTTCTTCTGGTGAACATAACTTGTCTTTGATGAGTTATCATTAAAGTAAAATAATCAAGTAAAAATTGTTTTAAGAACAAGTACAGGTATAAAATCTGCAGTCTGAAAGATGGATTTTCTTCATCATACAACTATTTGGCCAAACCCTCTGAGGCAAACAACTGAGCATTCTCCTGGCCCTCCATTTGTTTAGCTCAGCAGACATCAGCAGCAGGTCCTGCAGAAAACAGAAACTGATCCTTTAGGAACGCTTCAGTTAGTCTCATGGATGAAGTCAGGATTTTGTTTGTTAGGCTTTTTTTTTTTCTTTATTTTCAATGCAGTTGATGTTAAGTTCAGAATCGGTAAACAGAGAATCATCAACAACTGCTTGAAATGCAATGGATGGTTCGAGATCACTGAATTGCTGAGGTCCTGGAAGGCAGTACCTCACCTCAACCCATCCTTGAAACCCTGGAAAAAGAAATATTTATTGATTACTGGTCGTTTTTGTTCTTAAGTATTCCCCAAAACAAAATTAACAGATAAAAGTAATTTTCATTGATAGTAATTACCACAAAGCACTATCGCTGTGTAGAAGGGATAGTGAAGTTGCAAGGTCTCCAAAGACAGGAAACACTACAGCTAACTTAGTAACTCTTATTCTCTTCCAAGTATGTTTCAGGGCAGATCCCGCTACGGGGACACATGCTTCTAACTCGTGCAAGTTTATAATCTGCCTTGAACAATAGTAGGTGAGGTATGCATTCTGCACCTTCTTACCTGCCCCTAAATCAAGGCATAAAGGACAGAGTGGACTTGAACCACAGCTCAGTTTAACCTATCTATCCACAGCCACGAGAATAAACCCCATATCTAACCCATTTTTCGAAATACCAAGTTCACAAAGAAGGTGTTCACACCTTTTTCACAGTTGTTCACACCTTTTTCACAATTATGTTCTTGTTTCACTTTCCTTGCAGGGTATCAAAAAAAGAAGAAAAAACAGACTAATTGAAGACAATTATTTGAACACATCTATAGATACAAAACAAAATATAGCGTACTCCACACTGCTTAAAGTAAGCATGATTCAGAAAGTATTATAAGGTAACCGGTCACTGTGTTGTAGACCAAAACCAGTCTTTCATTACACGACCACATGCTACCTTTTCATAAAATCTGCCTCATCCAGCACAAAGAGAAGATCCAGTCTGTATCAAAGCAGCATTTTGCAGTGAAGGCAACTTATCTGTAGAATACCAGCATTATCTGCAGTGTTCCCCAGCTAAAATATTCAGATTGTAAACACCAGTAACTGAAATTTTAAAGTGATGAGACAGGCAAACCTTATTTGAAAAATATTCAAAAGAACAGAATGAACAAAAATAACACCAGATAGAATATGGTCTAATCTGGAATAACACCTTTAATACATCAGACACGACTGATACAAAAATGTCCAAGAGAAAATGGATTTCAGATACCTCTTGCTACCTAAATTCTCAGTATCACAAAGGCTGCTCGGTCTTACTAATAATATTGTATAGTAAGCACATACATGGAAGACCCTGCTTTTAAGTAAGACCCTGTATTGACAGTAAGTGTGACCAACCCATTCTTCTGTCCAGCTCTCTTACTTAAACTCGACTGTGATACAAAGATAGATATAAATATTATGCCCTGGGCAATGGTACATCTCTAGAAAAAAAGATACAATTCCTGAAAAATCGTAAACGTACCCTTTGGGAGAGGGAAGGAAGGTCAACAATTTAGGAGAAAAAGAAAACTCACAGAGAAATGTCAACATCTCTTTTAACAAACTAAGATATACCACAACCAATCACATATTTTCATCTCCACCTCTTTTTTAAAAAAACATAACCAAACAAGTAGGTTCCCCACACAGTACCATATACAATGCAATGAGCCTCAGAGTGGCTGGTAACTTCACATTTCAGCATGTCTGTACAAGAATTGTTGTCTCCTCACATGGCAGCAATATCAAAAGCTCCAGCGCCCAAGTCACACAGGGTCTGTGACACAGAGCCGCTCCACAACCATAATCCGAACTATCTATTGAATACTGTCTGTATACTGACCTTTGGCTTCTGTCTCCAATTTTGGAGGTACAACAATGAGCATATATGCAGTAGTAAGCCTGACAGCTTCCTCGCCTCTGGCGTCAGACTAACTCCACCACAAGTACTTCAAATACTTTTTGTTACTCACTTCCCTGCTCAGCTCCTGTTCTCCTGTCTTAAGTGACTAAACAGAAAACCTCCATTCAAAGTCCACAAATGGAATACTAAACTTTGTTAGCCTGTTCCAATAGCAAAGCAAAGGTACAGGAATTGCTTACAAGACACAGGTTTTTTTCTCAGCTGTTGTGCACAAACGTTGGCTTCTTTTGTCCAGATAGGTGCCATGACCCCCTTCTGAGCACTTCTTGAAATCACATTTCTTGAGGGAAAGCCATACATAAAAGGCTGGGACTGGACAGAACGAAGCTCCTGCCCTGGTCAGTGCAATCAGTGCAGTATCTACCAGGTTAAGTCTTTCCCAGAGATCTACAGGAGACTAGATCACACGGGCCTCCTTTGAAGAGCCAACCAGCTGCTCCACCCCCTCCACAAACAGGTTGCGTTGATCATTACCTCGTGTTTCAACAGCACTGATGCACTTTCTGATGACTGCGAACCCTATCTTATCCAATTGTGCACCTACAAGGAAAGAAAATTTTTGAAAAGTTTTAAAGCACCATTACAATTTTGTCCTTCACTGAAAAATAAGGCTGGACTTCACATAGGTAGTACTTCTCAGGCAAAACTGTAGATATTCTGGAATGGGAATACTTCATCACTTTTTCTAGAGAAATTCCTTTTTTCTCCTTCACAACCCTGCCTAACCCGAGTGGAGGCTCATTCAGGAGGTAGTGGCTTCACTGAATCTCCTCACAGCAGCAGCCTTTGAAGAACGGGATCTCTGATTAGGTACATAGGTTGGCAGATGCAAAATGGAGCTTAACAATACTTACTGCAACATCGACAACATCTGAGAGAGTTAACCAAATGGGACAAGGAAGTACTCATGATGAGAAAACATAATCATCAACAGCAGGGCTTTTAGTGAGTCCTACCCTAAGCCAAAGAAATTCCCACACTAAAGATAAAGGACACACGTATATCATTTCACAGCAGTTAATGATCTGGCTACATAAAAGCAGATGCATTAACAGGAGAACAGCTGAGATCCAGCATTCCTTTGTTGTTCCTATCTTCTTTTTCTTCACATCAAAACTTCATTTAAAAGCTTATATTGCAAAACTGCCCTTCCCCCAAACATCTGTCCTTGCTCCTGGGGAGTTGGTCTTGTACCATGAAAATAAAAAATCTGTGGAAAAACTTCTATTAATAACACCAAGATCCAGCTTTAACCAACAACTTCATATAAAACAAGGGCAAGCAATAAATTGCCTGATAAGGCAAGAAGGATAACTGTTTTCACTCATATACTTTGCTAACAGAAGAAAGCCAATGTCATTTAAAGAAAGACGTCTCTTCTACTTCCATATTATGCTTTACATTTTAAATACATGCATTCAGGTTTTTTGCTGACCTTTACATTCAGCTGTGATTGCTTTTTTACCATACTTATGCATCCTAGCAGATGTGGGCATACAATCTTGATTAAGAAATTGTGATGCATTTACATACAAATTAACTCTTTTCTAAGTCAATTTCAAGCATGAAGTGAACTGGCAAAAACAATCAGACTGTTTCTCTAGCTTACGTCCAGTCCTACAATTCTTACATATGTACTAAATTACATTACTGTGAAAACCTACTAATTAAAAAATCCACAACAGTATATTCAGAACTCAAGATTAAAGATAAAATATTTAATTACATTGGACTCACAGAAAAAAATTTACCTTTCTCAATTGTAAAGTGTTAACAAAAATCAGCTTTAATAGTAAATCAAATACTTACTTCCCTCTTGTTTTGCATTTGTTCTATTCAAATTGATGAACAGCTAACGCAAAAAGAGTAAAAAGATATCAATTATTTTAAATAATTTTATGAAACCAGGAACAAGACACCCCCAATCTTAATGCCCAGTAGGGCACAAATACAGCTGTTCACAGCTAGAACATATCACCTCTAACTACAACAGCTCTAACCGTAGGACCTGAGCTCTGTGCCCCCTCAGAAAGCAGATAATTGCACTTTTCGAAGGAGTGACATTTTTAAAAAATTCTCAACAAATACAGCTCCTTGGGGAGCAGAACAATGTTAGTTATAGCCACTGAAATTAACTGTGATTTACATGCTCCACGTTCTTACATTTCTCTGCAGGTTAACCTCCCATAGTTCAAGTTCACTCAAACCTTTGTGAACTGCTTTGATGAATCCTGGGAACTATGTCCCAGCTCAGTGTTCCCAGAATTGTAAGCTTACTGGGGAGTCCAGCTCAGACAACATGTGATAGTAATAAACTATCTGAGGGCGACGAAACACTGGAATAGGCTGCCCAGGGAGGTTGTGGAGTCTCCTTCTCTGGAGATATTCAAGACCCGTCTGGACAAGGTCCTGTGCAGCCTGCTGTAGGTGACCCTGCTTCATCAGGGGTGTTGGACTAGATGACCCACAGAGGTCCCTTCCAACCCCTACCATTCTGTGATTCTGTAATAAACGCCTCTGCAGATGAAATAAGATTTTTACAACAATGATGTCAATAAAACCTACTGCTAAAATGCCCAGTAGCCAACTACTGGGGACAGACACGTGATTGTGTCATCAACTAGAAAACCCCATTATTTTTGGCCCACCACACTAATACAATATTTACGATTGTAGGAATAATCTGCAGTGTGTTTCAATTCTGCAGTTCAGACCCATTTCCCAATATAAACCAGAAATTAAGCAAATTCAAGTACAACCTTGCTCCCATTGATACAGATTTTTTTTGATCTAGTTTAAAAAAAGTAACAAAAATACTACCATATAACTTATGCAAGTCTTGCCACTGGAATGCAGTATGTCAGCATAAGGCTAGGTGGACATGCTTATACTAGCCATTTTCTAGAATACGAATATCATCACACTGATGGGAAACCACTTATAAAAATCTATGCTGTCATTACAATGAAAAATGTGTCATATCAGCATTAATAGTTATCTATGCTGAGCTTTACTGAGTTACTCATATCTCCTGATTTTATTTCATTTTTATTCTTTCTTCACCAAATCTATCATTTTGCAAACTACCTAATCCCAGTTTATTAACGTATAAATGGGATCAGGACGCCAGGGGGTGAGAGAATTTCTCTATTACACTGTAAATGAACACAAAAAAATGTCGCTTACAGCTTCTTTTCCATCCAAGGCTTCCATCCACAGCTTCCTGTCCTCCTCAGAAAACGCCTGCATGGTCACAGGAAGTCCAGGCCTGCAAAAGCACCAACCACACAGAGTAACTGCATTCACCAGCAGCTAAAACATTGCCTTGTCGAATTATACTTCCAACTACAAGCAAAAGCCCATTGTCCTAGAAGTCAGGGTTGGGGTTT
This sequence comes from Opisthocomus hoazin, assembly GCF_030867145.1. NCBI lineage: Eukaryota > Metazoa > Chordata > Aves > Opisthocomiformes > Opisthocomidae > Opisthocomus > Opisthocomus hoazin. The sequence goes on along the minus strand of NC_134418.1, from coordinate 46,750,913 downwards.
TTTTTCTTAATTACTGAACATTGCTCATCTTTAAAATAAAAGGTATAGAACTGATACACACAGTAGGAAATAGGGAGGATAGGGACGAAAAGGGGAAGTGAATGTAATCTGCAAACTATTTATTTGAAATAGTTCATCATTGATGGCTTGTTGATTTCAACACTAGCTAGGAGTTACTGAGTTTTGCAAATTCTAAATAAACTTACTGCTGCACTTGCTGTGCTATTACATAAAAACCAGCTTTTGTCAACCTACTTGATGCATAGCCTTCAGCTTAAGAGCAGCGGCAATGATTATAGTTTTCCAGTGAGTATCTTATAAAAAATAATCAAGTTTTAATGCAGTATCTCATTACAAAACTCTACCATTGTCACTTTCCTAAAAGGCAAGGATGGACAACTGTGGGATGTAGGGATTAGTGAACAGAGATTAACATAAATCTACATTTGTGTTTATATAATAGGAAACTAAAAAGAGTAATCATGTGGTTCAGTACAATGTACAAAGCAAAGAAAGTTAAAAGCAGAACAGGTTATTTAGGTAATTATTTTTATGCCAATTAAAAAAAAAATCATTATATTAAGTCTGTCAATACTTTTGGCAAATTTGCAAATCTCACTATATAGAGATGGATAGAAATGGAGAATTAATTCATAACATTCTCTCCCTTTTTCTCTCTTTTGTATTAAATCTATCTTCAAGTAGCAAAATAGCTGTAGGGGAAAATGTTATCTAAAAACAACAGCACAGAGAAAACCAGTACAAATCCCACTTTTACTTAAAACTGTAACAGTCTGTACACCATGTTCGATTTTATTTTTTTTACAGCGAGAGACATTTCTAGTTTGTTTTCACCTTGCCATAAATTTTATCAAGCCACGCAATTTAATTGCAGCATAAAACTCTATATGCTTAAAATCTGTTTTTGGAGGACAAGGCACACACATGCTCTCCAACAATCCAATCTCAACTCAGGAGACCCAGCTATAACTTTGGAAAATGGCAGCAATCAAGCAAGTCAGTCTCTTTCCATTAGTTAAGAAGAGGATACTATTAAGCCATAAAAATGGAATCTCTTACTATTCTCAGTAATATACACTGAGCTCTTAAGAGTGGATGAGGGAAGCCCTGCCTTAATTGCCGCAACTAATAACCTTTATGACTAAAATAAGCTAATATTGCTATTAGTAATAACAGTAAGCAAAGCAGCTTCTCAAGCCATACCAGCTTTTTACAAAGCAAAATGGTCTGCTAGTAGCACAGAGCTGCAACCATCAGGAAGATGCAAATTTAAATCACTTGGTAGAAAAAAATATACCCTAAGTAATTAGCTAATTAACAAAAAAACCCCACATGCTGATTTGTTTTTTCCTTGTCTACTTTCTTCTACTAGTTAAAACTAAAACCAAAAGAGTTACCAAAACCAATATGAGTTAGGCAGGGCAAACTTTCCTTCTTTTCACTGAAATCGTTAACAGTCAAGGTGTCAAAGAGCATCACCTAGAGCCATAAGTCAAACTCGGTATATGCTGGATGAAATGTTATTTATTTGCCTTCAAATTAAAGTCAAAAGAGAAAAAGCCTTCCTTCCTCCCTATCCTGTATTGGTAAAATTAAAATTTAAGTAGTATTTCAGAAGGACAATGCTCTTTCTCAATAGCAAGTTGTTTTCCTACCCCAAAAGACCTCTGCTGTCTCTAAGACAGACATTTCTCTACATTTACCACTAGTCACCTCCAACTAACCAAGATGGGAGTACTAGAAACAGAAAAAACATCACTTGCCAGAAATTTAGCCAGGATCCTAGCACCCTCAGAGCTTACAGTCGTAAGTATCAGAATTTCAAGAAAAAAGAATCATCTCTGCTTTCTTTTAAAAAGAAAAATCCATAAATACACAGCTAGCTCAGCTAGCTCCAAACTATGCTCGAGTCATGCACAAGGCTGAACATCTGCTACTGAAAAGTCCTTTCGAAAATTTTACCTCCTTGCACAGCACATCAACAAAGAAAACCCCATAGCCAGCTGTCAATCTGTATCTTATTTTTTAACTTGGATAAGTAGAGGTATAAGAGTGCCCCGAATTGATACCAAGGAAACAAGCTAATGGCCTGCAGCAGAGAGCTGATCTCCATGGGAACATCTCAGTACTACACGCATATATTACTAAAAGAAAAGTGTCTGATATCAAGGTCACAGTGGACCAGTTGTGTCTATTTATCTGGACAGAAAGATGGATTAGATTTTTCCCTGAAAAGAGAATGAAAATTTGTTTTGCAGGATCAAGGAAACGCTGCTCTCCATCCATCTCTGTTTAGCTCCAGCTACCCTCTTGAGCAGAGATGACACACAGAGAGGGGTAGACTGACATTTCTCACAGTACTTTTTTAGCAACTTTATCAGACTCAGTTTGAAAGCTGTTATTCATACTGACCAATACACTGACCCAAGAGCAGCTGATATCGAGACCTTAAATCTCTACTCCCTCTCCTACTGTTGGGACATAATGTTAGAAGAGTTAAGCCTCATCTCCCTCAAAGAAGAGAATGTAAGTTCAAATCATGCTGCAGACTTGTGACAAGTGCCACCTGAGCTGTAAATGGGTATCTTGCAATCTGTCATGTGAGCTGGAAATTTTCAGATGCAGCAGTAGTTCTGCATTCCCTTACCCATTGCTTGTTACAGAACGGTGCATGCTACAGGCAGACTGTGCATGTGCGTATGTTCCTTCTCACAGACATATTTGCAGACCACTAGTAATCATAGAATGGAGGGGCCTGGCAGCATTGGCCACACATTCAAAGTGAGGGGCACTATGAATCTGATGGGGAAAAAACAAAAGCCTATAAAACTTGAAGACCTACTACATGATAGACTAGAATATAATTAATTGGTGTAAGTAAGGAGCGGATGTATTGGTTATAAACAACTCAGAAGGGGTGAATGCAAAAAATCAGCAACAGCCCACTAATCTATATCTAGCATTTAATGCTAGATATGGTGCTCTTCTGCACAGATACAATCTGCACCAAAAGAAAGTGGCATTACCACAGCTGTATTTATTTGCACTATCCTAGTAAGTTGGATTCTCTCACCTTCATAAATGAAGGAAGACTACAATGCTGACAAAAAGCAGTATTTATCATATTTTAAGATCCTTTTAGCAAAATAAACAAGCAATTCTTCTCTTCTGAAATAATGAAACAAAATGGTCGTGTTTCAAAAAGGCAGTGGCAATAGTATTGAAGATGCACTAGATGTTTACACCAGCCACAAAAAGCCTCAAAATCCCAATGATCATCTTTTCAATCTGAGAATCCAGCATAAACCCTCTGTAACATGTAATTTTGGAAATCAGGCTTCAAATACAACATGGTCATGACTGTACGAATTATTACTGTGATGGTACTCTTTCACTATAGCTATACGTACTTCAATTTAAGCCACGTTTCTTCACTATGACAACGGCAATTCATAATACTTTCTTCAACTTTTTCTGAGCTTTTCTTTTATGCGAGCTCAGACATTGTCCACATTTCAGCTTAGATCCTCACTGCTTCTGCTACACACAACTGAGGTAAGTGAGCCATGGCAGTGCTTGCCTGCTCCCCCAGTGACTATTTCCCATTGGCAGTCTGAACGAGTATTGAAAAAGAAAGAAGAAAACACAACAATAATATTAAAGTAATACTAACGACGAGTCCTTTCCAGTGTGTTTCACGAGCTTACCTGTCTGAAGCTTCTAAGTCAAAACAGAATCGCCTGTCTATAGTATCTATATTTCTTTTGGTACAATATGTAAGGACGAAGAGTTCCTCATCACCCTGTGGAAAGAAAGTTTTTATATGCTTGACCCAGTAACTGAAAGCTTCAGTAAGCCAGCTATACAAACCAAGCAAGGTAAATTTACACTAAAATAATGGCAAAAGCTACACTGAAAACTGACACTGTCAAAAGAATTTGCTCATAGTTGCTGTTTAGGTCTCTACACAACAGCACATAAGTTCCATAGTCATTCACGGGACAGAAATGCAAAAATATTGAGCTCATTTTAGCTGGCATTTTACAGCACGACATAGTACCACAGTAATTTAAACTAAAAAAAAAAAAAAAAAAATTTGCTATAAAGATTTTCTACATTACAATATTAGCACACAATGAGTGTGAGACTTCTCCCATTTTATGTCAGACACAGCAATTTCCATAGTAAAGGCTATTGCTACAGTAACTAGAACAAAGTAAGTGTTCTTTACTATCTGTAATCTGTCCTACAGAACCAGTGCTTTCCTCAAGACCAACCAACACTAGGATCATGTTTACCCTTAAGTATTCAGAAATCAGATAACTTCATCTGTGAATGCTGCATGAGATGTACCAGATGTAATCAGGATTAACTGTACATTTTAACTATTGCTTACCTCGCTCAACATCTCCAAACAGAGGAGGTTGTCACTGAAGAAGTAATTGCTTTGTGGGCTTCAAAATGGGAAATTATTTAATACAGCAAAAATGGGTTCATAAGTGTTTTAGAACACCAAATGCTTACACACATACTATATCAAATAAAAAGGCTTATTACAATTAGAGTAAATCAGGATAAAAATTTCACAGAAGTACTGAAAGCCAAAAAAGCCAAAGTACTTAAGCGAAATGCCACTAATTTCCAGCATGGCAGGTTTTCCAGATCTTTTGAAAGATTCTTCCTAATCCAATATATTTGTAAATATACACAGCCCTCAAAATTATGAAAGCCATCTCCCCTTTGCTCAAACTAATGCGATATAATACCCTGATAAAATTCCAGCAACGTGCTTTTCTAAACAGACTTGAGATAGGGCAGGGCGTTGCATTTACAGGAATATTGACTCAAGCATTATTTTCCAGCTTCAGATATCCTTTTTCCTTGCAACAAAATGCATTTCATCCATATTAATGCAATCATTTATTGTGTCATCTCTGAAGGTGCTGAGTGCCCTCAATTCCCAACTATTTCAATAAGCATTAAAGCCATTTAGGGATCAACAGAGTCTTGGGTCTTGAATATTTCAGATGCTATCAAAGATATCTGAAATTACATTCAGTTGCCAGTACAAATTATATTCCTATTAAAATCCTCTTTTCTAGTCCCTCTTCTAGTACTTACATCTCTGAAAGAAAAATCTGACTGGAGCATGTAAGAAAGAAATTTCTAAGTGTATTATATTTTCCTGATTCTTACTTTAACAAGTTAAATGCCTCATGGATAAACCAGATTGTAAATGGTGAAACACGCACGTTATCTGTACCATGCTCTCTGGTCTTCTAAAAGGAGGCAATTGAAAAGTCTGCAGAATTCTCATCTATTTATCCACATGTTACTTTAGGTCAATGTCTTTAAATGGCAGACTGAAGTGTATGAAGAAAGAAGAAAGAAAGAAGCAAGGAGGTAAAGAGGTATCATGTACTTTCCCTCTCTTCTGACACATCCTCTGATCTTGAGACAGGCCAAGTATAAGAGTAGAATATAAAAATACACTTACAATTTTCCCTCCTGATCTGTGTTCAAATGGGACCATCGTGAACTTCTTAGTCTCCTTCCTATACGTGCAATAGTGCTTTACCCAATTGGAACCAAAGGGAGCAGGCCCTACACAAAACAGAAGCATTAAATAGTATGCATATTTTCCAGTTTGTGTGTTTTCTTCTCCTGCTTTCCAAAATTATACTTAAGAGTTCTACTTAATTCCTTACTTACTTAAGAGCCCAGCCTACTGCCTACAGTATTATTGAGATTTGCACCATAATGTTGTTAAGGGAAGACCTTCACGTTGACAGAATATTTAACTGTTCCTAACCTGGAAGGTCTCACTGCCCTGCTCTTCCCTGACTCAGCTTCAGGCATACCCATCTCTTCTGAATACTTTCAGCTGATTCTAAAGCTCATGATGACCAAGACCAGAGAACTAATGTCACGGAATAAAAAATTCTCTTAATTTTAACTGCTAGTTTTCTTAAAACTTATTTCTGAGCACCGTAATACCAATGTTTCCATCAAGAATGTTGTAGTCCTCAATTTGTGAAACATTTTACAGAAGCCTTTACTTAAACAGTAAAACAATTACATATTATTATTTATCATTTATTATTAAAAGTAAAATCTCTCATCAGAATAAGCAAACAATCTTTCTATAAGGGCATATATCTAAAAAATATGATTTACGCAAAACATTAAAGAAAAAATACTTCGTGGTCATTCCTTGAGCAGTAAGAGCTCTGCATCTTATTCAGCATTTTACTAGAGTGAGAAAGATTTACAATTGTTCAAAGTATTGACAGGATATGATTTGTGCGACATGACCTTCACAGCAAGATTTTCAACACTAGCTACCTAGCACATAGCCTGCTTTATTTAACCCTATGATCACAATTAAGGAATGAAAGCATATCACTGAACCACGGAAATGACATCCAATTTCATGATACTAAACTAGCTCAATTTTCAGAGGCTAATTTGACAACACATATAGTTGTCTGACAACAAATGTTTGACAGTTCTAGGGCAGGTCATTAGTAAGGGATTAAAAAAAACATGGTTAAATAAAAACTCCCCAAGTTCAGTCACCTTTGCTAAGAACTGTCATACTTTCAGCACCAAGCTCTTTTCATGAGCCACGGTAACTCTGCCGTTAGAGACTTTGAACACGTACTCAAATACCTCTGTTTAATAAACCGTAAATGCTTTGCATCTTCTTGTTACCTGTAGAAATAAGACCTGCCTGTATATACAATATGGGCACTATACGAATACAAAAATACACCGTACTTTTTTCCTGTACATAAAGATAGCCTTCCATCGTGAAGTGATTTGCTCTTTTATGTTCCTGGGGATTTCTTCTGATCTTGTTCATGAGCTCCTCCACCTCTGACCTTGTTCCTTCAAAACGATTTCGTGTCTAAAACAAGACAGCAAAAACCCATTAGTAGAGAACGTGGAAGAAAGACTTACTCTTCCTGACACACAGGAATTGTAATAATTGTTTATAAAATGAGAGAATTATTCAGGCCATTTTCGGATAGTCAGTGCACAATTTCCACATAAGTTTACTCTTCAAGCTTTCTGATATTCTTAAAAATTAAAAGTGTGGTTTAGATATTAGCTGTGGTAACTGTGTAAAGCACACAAAGATTGTGAGAGTAGATTCCTAAAATAAATGCTGACCTGTTCAGAAAGAAGTGAAATACTGAGTGCAAAATTACTTTGGATTTGAATATTCAAATTTCCTTAGAAAAACATTACTACAGATGTTGGCTTAATTCATGAGATTCTTATTAGTTGTCAAGAAGTAGAGGATTTTCTGTGGTTATCGAGAAAAAAAGCAACAGGAAGGTCACCAACAACTTATACATGTTGAGATTATACACATGCCAAATGTTTTGATCACACACAAGCAGCAGAATGCAAAAAATAAAAAAAAAAACCAAAGTCCAGTTGATTACTATTCCTGAATGTCACTCGTTACAAAGTTTGCAAGCAGATGCAAGAGAAATATTTATTAGAATATTAGTAAAAACAATCAGAAAGTAACCATATCATCCACAAATTATACAACAGGACTCCACAAAATAACAGAGCAGCTCACATCTGACACAAGAAACTCTTCAGTTTGGTCTGAAAAACACTGGCAATTTGTCAACAAGCAAATAAAAACCCCAAAACAGTCATGGTAATACCTAGTTTTCTCCACATACCCACTTGCCCTGATTGCAGAAACTGAATACATATATTTAAATTCCAAGCTGGTATCTTCCCCATTCGGTAAACGTGTTTTGAGGAAAGCACATCCTTCCAGATGCATGCTTCTATGCCTTATTGTTTTTTGTGAGCACCTTTATTTTTCTGAAAATGGATCAGCTTCTGAAAATGCTTCCTCACCTATTTTATTTATTTCCCCAAGACAAGCATATAGTTGCATACACTGACAAATATATCATTAATAAAAACAAGTATCCATTCTTGTACATAGACAATTTACACTATGCTCCTGCCTGGTCATCTGTACCTGCAAATTCCAGACTTATGCTTGGAAGGAGTTTATTCATGGGCACAAACACAGTCTATGCAAGCTGGTCAGAACAGCCACACATACCCATATATTTTATAGATGAAAGCTAAAGATATTCTCTAGGTGATGACTAAGAACAACTGCCTTCTTACCTCCAGGCAAAACAACTGCTCTGAACCTTCCCCATATATATCACCTCAATTTCAGGTCACATCCGCTTGCAAATTTTGGAGTTCAGCCCTGCACATAAGCTCATTTCCAACACTCCAAACAATTTTCTAAGCTCCTATTCATAATTTCCTGGAAGAGGTGCATTAAAAAATATACTCTGTATTCAGGACAAAGGTAAAAAAATTGATAGTGACAGGCTGCTCATACCTAAACCTTCCCATCTGAGCACTGATGAGTCCAAAGTTAGATGCTTTAAATGATCCTGCCAGGATCTTCGTCTTAGCTGTGCAGTGATCACAAATCCAAGTGTGTGAAACGCACCCTGGGAATGGTGGGATGGAGCACCACCGGCTCCGGAAACCTCAAGAAAATTTCTCTCTCCCTTTGTGCTGTGACAAAGCTGAGCTTAACCAGGGGTCGCCCACAGCCGCTGCACCAGCGTGGCTATGCCTCCTCTTCCCAGGGAAGGCTGGGTTTGCTCGCAGGGCAGGAGAGCGTGGTCAAGGCTGCAATCATCCTTGTATAGGGCTGCACAAAGAACTGCGATAACAAGTGAGAAGTCCTGAAAGTGCAGGGGAATCTAGTTGGAGACACGGGATTTTCACAAGAGAGTAAGGCAGTTGGAAGAATCAGCTTACTGGAGCTTGGGCTACGCGGCTGGGTTGCCTTCCCTGCCCCGCTCCCCCCCCCCCTTTCATTCTGAGGGGGGAGTGAGTGGAAGGCAGGGTGTGGAGAGGAAATCCACAGCAGACAGCCTGAATGAAAGGGAAGGCAACTACTACAGCTATAGTGGCAACTCTCAAGTCACTCTCCACATCCAGCTAGGCTCTCTGCACTGAACCTTGTACCCGTCAATTTCTAACATGTCAATCCAGTGTTCTGCCAGCAGCTCAGCTGTACCACAGCCAAGCCCTAGTTCATTTTTCCTTTGGGATGTTTTGTCCATCTTCATCAGAATGGGGAATGGGTCATGTTCTCTCACGATCTTTTCACACGCTTCCTTCTGTTCTCCTCTTACCGCAGACAGTTGTTCAGCCTTGCCTCCTTTCTCTCTACAGCTTTTTGAAATCCAGGTCGTTCTATCTATTCACAAAACTTCAGCCGCAATGCTCAATCTCTTTTGAATTTCCTGGGGCACACTATAATACCATTCATTCAAATGAAAATGCAGCTGGTGAGATGAGCTTGCTTTCTTATTGCTTATCACTTCTTCAGAACACTTCACTGGCTCTTTTCCATCTGCAATCTGAAATCCAGCTCTTCAAAACTGCATCACAGCTTCCGTCTCAAGTGTCATTTCTTGCTTATCTTGAATGAACTTCCCTCCATCCACTGCAGCTCCATGCTGCTCCTCACTGTTGAGCTAAGCACAAAGAAGCAAGTCCGTCCCGAAATTTCCTCCAGCAGTGCACTGACTTCTGCCATGAAAATCTGCTTATCAAGTTACTGCTACTCAGTTCCTCTACCCAAACCAAACAACAGCTCAAGGAAACTTGAGACTTAAACACATGGGAAGAAAATTAAATGGTATCATGACACATGAATCATGTCACTATGTATTACAACAACTATAATCCTCTCTCCCACCTTCCTGCCTCCCTGCTAGTTAAGTCATTTCTAAAAATAAACTGCAACCTCCGGGAAGTAGTTTCTGTGCCTTAATTCCAGGTACCCTTAGAGGTCAACAAAACAGATGTACCATGATGAATTGGTTGTTTGCAGTAAGGTACGTGGCTTGCTCCCTGCCAACAGGTCTCTGGCACATCCAAATTCCTCTGAGCGAGTTTTATTCTTCAACAAATCTCAAGGAAGAGACCACCTGACTTTTAAGCCAACAAGGAGAGGTGGTGGAGTTGCTCTATATGTGAGGGAGCAACTGGAATGCATTGAGCTTTGCCTGGGGGCAGATGAGGAACGATTTGAGAGCTTATGGGTTAGAATTAAGGGACAGGCTCATAAGGGCGACATTACGGTGGGTGTGTACTGCAGGCCACCTGACCAGGAGGAGGAAGTTGATGAGGCCTTCTACAGGCAGCTGCAAGCAGCCTCACAGTCACAGGCCCTGGTTCTCATGGGGGACTTCAACCACCCTGACATCAGCTGGGAAGACCATACAGCTAGGCAGGCGCAATCCAGGAGGTTCCTACAGAGCATCGATGATAACTTTCTGATGCAAGTGGTGGAGGAACCAACAAGGAAAGGCGCACTGCTGGACCTTGTATTAACAAACAAGGAGGGACTGGTGGAGGATGTGAAGGTTGGAGGTAGACTCAGCTGCAGTGACCATGAAATGGTCGAGTTCAGGATCCTGCATGGAGGAAGCAGGACGGTAAGGAGGATCAAAACCTTAGACCTCAGGAGGGCTAACTTTGGACTCTTCAAGGAGCTACTGGGAGGAATCCCGTGGACCAGGGCTCTCGAAGGCAGGGGGGTCCAAGAGTGCTGGTCGCTGTTTAAAAGTCACTTCCTCCATGCTCAGGAGCAGTGCATCCCCCTGAGAAAGAAATCGAGCAAAGGAGGCAGGAGACCTACATGGTTGAACATGGAGCTTCTAGTGGAGCTCAGGTGGAAGAGAAAGGTCCATGGAAAGTGGAAAGAGGGACAGGTCACTTGGGAAGAATACAGGAATGTGGTCAGAGCATGCAGGGATGCAATGAGGAAGGCTAAGGCCCATCTGGAATTGAAGCTGACAAGGGATGTCAAAAACAACAAGAAGGGCTTCTTCAACTACATCAGCAGCAAAAGGAAGGCTAGGGACAATGTGGGGCCGCTGCTGAATGAGGCGGGTGTCCTGGTGACAGAGGATGCAGAGAAGGCAGAGCTACTGAACGCCTTCTTTGCTTCAGTCTTCAGTGCCAGGGCAGGCCCTCAGGAATCCCAGGCCCTGGAAGTAAGAGAAGTCCATAGAGAGGATGACTTTCCCTTGGTCGAGGAGGACTGCCCACAAATCCATGGGCCCCGACGGAATGCACCCATGAGTGCTGAGGGAGCTGGCGGATGTCGTTGCTGAGCCACTCTTCATCATCTTTGAGAAGTCCTGGAGGACAGGAGAGGTGGCCGAGGACTGGAGAAAGGCCAGTGTCACTCCAATCTTCAAAAAGGGTAAAAAGGAGGACCCAAGTACTTACAGGCCTGTCAGCCTCACCTCCATCCCAGGAAAGATGATGGAGCAGCTTATCCTGGAGGTCATCATCAACCAAGTGAAGGCAAAGAAGGTTATCAGGAGTAGTCAGCATGGATTCACCAAGGGGAAATCATGCCTGACCAATCTGATAGCTTTCTACGATGACATGACTGGCTGGGTAGATGAGGGGAGAGCCGTGGATGTTGTCTACCCTGACTTCAGCAAGGCTTTCGACACTGTCTCCCATAACCTCCTCCTAAGGAAGCTCAGGAAGTATGGGCTGGATGAGTGGTCGGTGAGGTGGATTGAGAACTGGCTGAATGGCAGAACTCAGAGGGTTGTCATCAGCGGCTCTGAGTCTAGTTGGAGGCCTGTAGCTAGTGGTGTCCCTCAGGGGTCAGTACTGGGCCCAGCCTTGTTTAACTTCTTCATCAATGACCTGGATGAAGAGTTAGAGTGTACCTTCAGCAAGTTTGCTGACGACACAAAACTGGGAGGAGTGGTAAATACACCAGAAGGCTGTGCTGCCATTCAGCGTGACCTGGACAGGCTGGAGAGTTGGGCAGAGAGGAACCTGATGAGGTTCAACAAGGGCAAATGCAGGGTCCTGCACCTGGAGAGGAAGAACCCCATGCATCAGTATAGGCTTGTACCTGGAGAGCAGCTCTGTGGAGAGGGACCTGGGTGTGCTGGTGGATGACAGGTTGACCATGAGCCAGCAGTGTGCCCTGGCTGCCAAGAAAGCTAATGGGATCCTGGGATGCACTAGGAGGAGTGTGGCCAGCAGGTCGAGGGAGGTTCTCCTTCCCCTCTACTCTGTCCTAGGTGAGGCCACATCTGGAGTACTCTGTCCAGTTCTGGGCTCCCCACTTCAAGAAAGATGAAGAGCTACTGGAGAGAGTCCAGGGGAGGGCTACAAGGATGATGAGGGGACTGGAGCATCTCTCCTATGAGGAAAGGCTGAGGGAGCTGGGCTTGTTCAGCCTGAAGAAGAGAAGGCTGCGAGGGGACCTAATAAATGTTTATAAATATCTCAAGGGTGAGTGTCAAGAGGATGGGGCCAGACTCTTTTCAGTGGTGCCCAGTGACAGGACAAGGGGCAACGGGCACAAACTGAGGCACAGGAAGTTCCGTCTGAACATGAGGAAGAACTTCTTCCCTCTGAGGGTGACGGAGCACTGGAACAGGCTGCCCAGGGAGGTTGTGGAGTCTCCTTCTCTGGAGATATTCAAGACCCGCCTGGACAAGGTCCTGTGCAGTCTGCTGTAGGCGACCCTGCTTCGGCAGGGGAATTGGACTAGATGACCCACAGAGGTCCCCTCCAACCCCTAACATTCTGTGATTCTGTGACTAGTGACTCCATCAGTCCTGTTGCTTCAGCCTGTCACCTTGGTTCCTGCTCGCCTGTGGTCCTGAGCAGACCACACTGGGCAATTTGGTGTGAGGGTACAATAACTAGTGGTGAGCCCCTGTCAGCCTGCCCTTGAAGGAACACATCGTTTTGTCAAATACACCATGGGTGCTAACATTAAGTCTCCCTATATAGTTCTGCACCCCAAACCAACCAGGATGTTCTTGCCTATAAGGGCCCCTTCAGGACAAACAGAAACTCTAAGTCACACTGCTGGCAGAGATGGGGGAAAAAAAAAAAAAAAAAATGCTGATAAGCCCAACTGTTTTTCTTCCCTTTTCTTAGTTACAGATCATATAGCCCTACCAAACAATGACCCTCCAACACGACCACCACATACTCAATTTAAAACACACCTAAAACACTGAGAACCTTGGCATCTCATTAGTCAATCCTTTGAATTCTCCAGTATTGTATGCATTTTAACCGACTTTGTTCATTTTTAAAATCTTTCATGACAATCCCCGTGTCACGTCTCTAAAAAATACTGGAAAAGAGGAGTGAGGGCCTTTTACTCGGTGTTTGTTTTTCAGAGGAGTATTAGAAACGACAAAGAACTCTGGATTTCGTGAGGAACTGTGCAGCTATGTGGTTGGTTAGCCAGGAGATGGCACCGTATCCGCGACGTTCACAGGCAATGCACTAACACCGAGGGAAGCACTGGCAATACAGGTACTGTATACACAGTAATTTCAGCATGCAATTTTACTCAAAAAAATTAGAAAAGACATCATTCTCAACTTACATTTTGTATATTTATCTGCAGAGCCATTTTGTAATGATTGAAGTCTTTAGCAAGTTCATAACCCTGATGATAGAAAGTGAACAAACCCTGAAAAAATGATAGCACCTGAAATACAAACAAAAGAATTGTTAGAATGAAAAACTCCATTTACCAGAATACGATTGCTGCACGTCGCCTTTTTTGGGAAGATCAGAGATGACAAAATTATTATTTTTAAACAAATTTTCACTAATGCCTACAACTTCTGAATAACAATTTAGATCCAAATGATCAGCTATGTAACATAGACATTTTTGGGTGGTCCTGTCTCTGGAAGTTCACAACTGATCTCTGCTTTAAAAGTGACCATAGACAACGTATATTGCCTGTCTCCCAAACTTTCCTATGTAATATTTTCCTACAGCTGCTCTGATACCAATGGTGTCTAGAACAAGTATCTGTGCACAAGCAGGTAATGACTGTTCTGTCTTTTAGTCACGATTTCCCTCATCATTCCCCTCCCTGCTAATGACCATGTTGAGATGAGTTTCGTAACAGTCAGCTGGTTTGTTCAAAGAAGGAAGCTTTCCCTCCAGTAACTTTACCAATCACTGCTTTTTGTATGCAGATCTGACCCTCTATCAGAACCAGCAAATGATCCATGTTGCAGTTTTTGACTTCAGTGTTTCAATTCAAAAGAACAAGTTCTACTATACTGGAATCAGTGTGAGGTGCAGTACTGCCTGCTTCTGTTTGGTTCAGGCTGTTGCAAAGCAGCCAGTGACACAGGAGAGAACAACTCTCTTCGTTAAAGAGAACAAAGCGAAAAATGTATTGAATAAAGTCTGAAGTTGTATGCAAAAACCACATAAATTTAAAGTATTACGAAGGGAAAAGGCGATAAGAATTTGGTACTAAGTAATTCCAGTTTACTACCCCAGTGTAAACTTCAAATACAAATTGAGCAACGTAAAGTTCAGCCCCATCCAGATGGAGCTTTCAGAAACAAAAGGGACATGTTTCAAAAACTTAATTTTAGGATTCATTACTCTAGGCTGGCTCTGAGGAAACTTCAAATGGTTTGATACATGAAAGCTGACTTCAAAACTATTTAGGATTTTAAAAATGCTTTAAAAGTGCTTTAAATTCTGTAAAATCACACAATTGCATATGTTTTCCCAGAAAACAGAGCTCCCTTGCTTTTGTCCAATTCCATTCCTTCTCCGTCCCTTACGAATGACAGGGTAGGCTGAATTCACTGGTACTTACAGGTTCCACACACTCAAATTTCTTCCGCTCCTGTATCTCTTGCAACTTGCATACATACTCGAGGGACAGCTCGTAGAAGTGTTTTCTGTTCTGCTCCACTTGGTTATCTGCCTGCACACAAAATTCAGTTTCAAAAACATTTTGCAGACACCTTCAAAATGACACATGTACAGCATACAAGTGGCAAGCAATCAGATAATTTTCTCCAGACTGGGATTTGTTCCTCTACAACACAGCTCATTCATTTACTTTTAAATGGCAGCAGCAGTTCCCTTTTACTAGACAACTTACGTTGTTCTGAATCATGAGGCTAAATTTTTAGGAACATTCAAATAAAGACCTTTTCAAGCTTCTTTTCTATGGAATCCAAGCCAAACACATCAGAGCAGGTACTTGTGCGCTGCTTTAATAACATTGAAAAGGTGGCCACCCAGAGGGAGAGGGCTAGCAGCTAGCAGCAGCAGATTCCATTAGAAAAGGTGGAAATGGTCTCTCCAATCAAACTCAGGAAGAAAATGTTATTGTTAAAAATAACATTGCTGGTACTGTAAGCTTTACTCTATAACCCAAATAACTGCTGTAAATAGCCAGAATGCTATTGTACCCATCCTGCCACCTGTGCTCACTCTGACTGGCAAGAAAAGTAATTTTAAAAAATTCACTTATTTGTAAGATGCAAGCTTCCACAGAGCACCAAATATTTCAAAATATGGCCTTATTAGCTGCAGTTGATGTTTAGCTCAGCTTCGCTGAAATGCCAACATCATATTCATGGTGAACAATTATATTTCAGCTGCCATTCATCTGTACATAAATATTTAGCTTTCTAGCATGTATGTATTAGTTCATTAAGTTCTTATTTAAGGTACAGGTGCCCTTATTAAACTATAAAACTTCAATAACTGAGTAATGGAAATCTTTATTAAAATATGTTAAAGAAAGGGTACAAAAGGATATTCTAAGCAACTAATACTTAGTCTTCGCCCATGTGATAATACCAAATGCTTCTACACCAAATTACAGAAGCGAATGGAGAAAGGGTTAGGTGAAAAGACCAGCCTTACTATCATACACTCTCTCAAACCCTGACACTATATCCTTCAGGCAGAACAGTGACTGCTATGCTTGAAGAGGATAAGTCAAATTAGTTTTAAAACAGTTTTGCTTTAAGACGTGCTTTGCTTTGCTGGTCTGTGCTAGGAATCCATCAGAAGTTAAAGGGGCATAACAACAAACGCCATCAAAAAAATCCAAACACTGACATGCATATCAGTAAGAAAACCTGTTTCAAAAAGCCAAGCCATTTTGCTGCATCCTACAAATCATGCAACGTAGGCATTGTTTGAGTTATCAGAAAAACTTCTAATGATATATACATGTATTGAAGGGTAGCCACAGAAAATGACTATGAAGTGGGTTTACCAAGACATATGGCTAATCAATAGTAAGACTGCCCTATATACACCCAAGCCCCACATAACCCTGTTTCACTCTCTCTTCTTTGTTTCTCGGTTGTTTATTGTTTTGGTTGCCCTCCTTCCCTCCCCACTGCCCCCCCCAAGAATACAGTATCCAACACAGTCATTTTACCAATTCCTCTCAGTTCCCCTGTAAATAAATTACCACATCTCTCCTCAGTTTTTTTGAGGCATGAGCCTCCCTGTGCACCCAGCAAGTTTGCTCACTGTTGCACTGTACTCTGTGCCAAGAAATAGAGCAACAAGACACACACGACGCCTCAGTGAAATCTCAGGAACATCCCTCCACTAAAAGTGTCAAAGGCTATGTTGACATAAGACACAGTCCACACACGGCACGTTTTTCATCAAATTTTTGTCAAATTTATACCTGCATCCTTTATTTACTCCAGTCAGGAACTGACATAAATAGCTACTGATAATACTAGATTAGGAAGCTCCCATGCAATTACACACCTATTTTCTAAGCTTGTGCAAGAAAGTTTTTCCTATTTAGCACGCTGCAAGTCCTCTTTTTTTAATTGCTTATACACTCATACTCCAAAATTAAATGCACAAATGAAAGAGCCTGACTCAAGAATTCCAGAATTTTTGTTCATGAAACTCTGAAGGACATTTAAAACAAATCTATTTGATCATTCTAGTCTTCACACATGCTTTAAAACTTCAGACTATATTTGATACAGCTTCAAAAGGCCTCTTGCAGGTATCTTGCATTTTTTCATTGAGATTCAGTCTCATTTCAGACTTTGAAATATGGTTCTTGATACCATCAAGTAAGAGACTATAATTAATAATTTTTCATTTTTTCTGCATCAAGTTCTTTGGCAGCTGATAAAAGCTTGATGAAAGTACAGGTCCTGACACATGAGCAATCCCCATTAACTTCACCGGGACAACTCAGCTCCCCAACAGACAATCATTTATGCATATGAGGGCCTATGCTGCAAATACAGTATGGAGAAGTAACATCCCAGTGAAACTCCAGAACAATTAGAGTTCTCAAGCTCCTAGCTAACTTGCCAGCTACATTAATAATTTTTTATGAAAAATGGCATAATGGCATAGATTATTTGGGGTGACATCGAGGGCAGGGAGAAACAGCTCTCTCTGAGGAAAACACTAAGTGTTTAATGATACCAGGTATTAATAGACCAAGCATTAATAATTCTGACGTAATTATGTTTCTCTGAAAAGAAAATGCTTCTCCCTACAGCAAGTCTCTGCAAGATTTCTCTACTGCCTTCTTACGTACCATTTGCTGTTGCTCCAGAAATAAAAGCTATTACAAATAAGGATGATGATAATAAATTCACAGGGACAAAAGGAATGCCAGGCAAAACAGATCTGGTTTTAAGTTATAAAACAATTTCTTTTGTAGCATTACTTGAAAAAAACAGATCTTCAAAACATAAGGACGAAGGAAAAAAAAAAAGCACAGAAATGCTTGCTTCAGGAACACAAGTCTTGCTGTACTTTGCATTAAGCATTAACACAGGACACTTGATCAATACATATAATGCAATGCAAATTACATATATGGTAAAACCTCATAAGAAATGCAGAGTTTTTCACAATATACTTGCACTTTGCTATTCCCTTAATTATATAAAAAATTAACATGAAGTTCAGTGCTTCATACATAATCCATGTAAAGCCCTCAATTTAGAAAATGGTAGGGGTACACCTCTAAGTTCAGAAAACACTGATTTTCTCACCAACGTTCTAGTTGACAGAAATTTTTCTTTTACCATTATGAATGCTGTTTTTGCATTTGCATAAAATATATCTACCTATTCAATAGCCTTTAGATTGCATAAAAAGAGAGGCAACAATACCTCTTGTAATTGTAGCTCTTTCTTCTTAGCTGATAAACTCAAATGCTTTTCTAACAAACTGTAATTCTTCTCTGTCTCTTTATCAAACTTCTTCTTTTCCTCCTAGACACAGAAATGAAATAACATTCATTCATATATAAAAATGTAAGAAAAGCCTCCTTATCTTCTTTCAAAATTCTGCTTAACCAGGAACAAAGAAAAACAAACTATCATAGCTCCAATAACTAAGGAAAAGTATGTTTCCAGCTCATTTCTAAAATTAATTTAAAGGTTAACTTGAAATGAAATCCCATTGCATCATTATGGTGAAGCTTATCACAAAAATGCTTACATTTTCTAAGTCAAAAAAAGCCAAAAAAAGCCCTTCTCTTGATTTACTGAGTTTTTTCGTTATTTTCAGGGATCATCCACATAATGCTGTTTTTGAATACCGGACCTCAAAAGAAATATCAGTTTCACTGACAAAAAGAGCTTTCTATAACTGTCAGGGGAAAAGTTCCAACAGTTCCACTGTTCAAAACTCAAAGCAAATACAGCTCCATATTCCATAGGACTTCTTGATTTTAAAGCCATACAAAGACCTCTGTGCTGAACTCCTGCTTCTACCAGACTGTTGTTGTGCCCATGGGGAGGAGAAAAAAAGAAAAAACGACTTTTTGAAATAAAGAAAAATCACCATAAAACATAAAATCTTGCTAGTAAAAGGGAAACTCTCACAGACACACATGAATACATTTGCACGTACAAATCCATTTCTCTGAGTACCAAAAGCAATGTATTGGAAGAGGGACAGCCATTAAATGTTTCCAGGAAATCCGAGTTCTCAGACCTAATTTAGTAGAAGTTGTTGTAATACAACCCTGTCGTTTCCTCAGTTCTAGTTCTAACTCTGTGTGTTAAGATACAAACCAGTATCGATGAAATCAACCAACCAGTTCTGAAGCTATTTTTAGGATGACTTACTGCAGTTAAAAATAATTTAAAACATGTAAAATCAAGTATGAAATTACATATTCAAGACCTGACAGATTTACTCATCAGAAAGATACCAGTTCAATTTAAACATTTTTCCATCATCTGTCAATTTGGAATTTCACTTAAATGTATTCTACCCAGCATACTGGTTAGACTCTACAGAAATACTTGCTCATTTTTTTTCTCTTAACCTTTCATTTTTAATAATACTGTATATAAGTGATACACATTTTTGATCATTGAACGGTTGGATTCTGAAGACAGCCTTCTATTACAGAGGGGATCTAAGCTGTTTAGGATTGCTTCTCAGCAAGGCCTTTTGACAAAAATGCTATTTTTTTTCCCATTATGAGCCTAAGAACTCCCTTTAAAAAAGCAGTCACAATATTCCTTACCAACTCAGAAACATTATGATATTCATATGGTATAAGTGTGATTAGAGATAACATATTAGCATACTGAAAATTAGTAAAAGGGGGGTGGTGGATATCTTTGTGTTTATGTTAGCAAAATTTGAGTGCTGCCAGGAAAAAAAAGCACTATTGACTTGTAAATAGGCAAAGCCAGAAACTTTACTTACGTAGTTTGGGATTAGAGCAGCAATACCTTTTACTAAGGGGTAATTCAATAAGGGTCTCAGCTTCCAGCACTACGGAGCTAAATTTTTTCTTTTCTTTTCCTTCTTAAGCTTAACTCAGACCATTTCATCAGCAGGGGATGCAAGATACAGGAAAATCTGAGGCAGCAGATTCAACTTGTATGTTCTAATGGTAAAATGTAAATTTTTCCTAAAGCAAACATTACACAACGTTCCAGATATACTTCACTACTAGATGCCATAACTCGGTTTTCAGAATTAAGCAGTATTATATTTCCAGTGTCAATACTTTGATTATATTAAATATTCAGTTAAGAATATTAAGAGAGTTAAATATCTTTAGAGGATTTTTATTTAAATGCCCACAATTATGCAAGACTGTTCTATTTAAGGTCACTGAGAATTCTATTAGGGAAAAAAAAAAAAAAAAAAAGGCTAAATCACAAATAAGAGCTTCAAATTCCCAGAAACAGTATGCAGGGATACAACAAGGGAAGAAACACCCACACAAACAAAATGCAGAATGTAGACTGTGTGAATGTAACTTGTCATGCTTGAAACATCAATTCTGACTAGGAAATAAGTGAAGATCACGAGATAATTTAAAGCACTAGGAGTTCTCACACCACCAATGACAATGTTCTTTAACACCAAAAATACTGTTGAAATAATCCATTCATTAAGGTTGCTTCTATGACAATAGGTTACATTTAGAATGAATTCTCTTTTTCCTTGGAAGACTCCTTATTGTGTATTACTTGGAACATCTGATATACTTCTCAAAAGTCCATACAATCACACAAAGCTCATTGTACTACTGAACTGTAATGATTTATGATCAACAGAACATTTTCCATTCATGAACACTAAAATCATATTCAGAACATGTTAATCACTCCTGTTGAAGTCAAAATGTATAGCGCTCATAATGGAAACTTTCATCTGAGCTATTTAATATCACTTATGATGAAATCATGAAATCATAAAATAAAACACCTGTAGAGTAAAAATGTAGAAATTGAGTTTTGCAACAGAAAACTGTGTTAAACAGCTGGGGGCTTTTATTTTCTTTCCTTTTTTTTAATAAGCATTTAAATTTCTCACTGAAAGAAGGAAGGTAGACAGTTAAAAAGAGGTCAAACTTGTCCTTGTTTCTTTTATCCAAAGCTAGTCTGTATTTCATATATGAAGTTTACTTTGCTTTTTTTTCCAATATACACAGCAATCTTAAAAAAAAACCCAAACATCCACCCAACTTTGAATGAGATCTTATCTTTAGCCTCTCCAGCCCTATTTTTCTCCACTCATACAGAGGCAACAAGTTATTCCAGACCAAAAAAAATAAAATAAAGGCAATTTTCACTTTGCAGGTTACAAAAATGCAGTTAAAAGTGTATGGATGAGCAAGCTCCTTTGGGTAGTTAATATTTTTCAGCCTTTGATTGTGCAACTGCACGCAAACACAAAGCAGAGCAGGGTTACCCATTAGGAAGGGGGGCTGTTAGCAGAATTGCTTCTGTTCCAGACACAAGAGATAAGGGAGGGGGACGAGAAGGGAAAGGACACATTCTTCTCTTCTTGAAACATACTTTCCATTTGTTTCTGAAGCAAGTTCTCAAAGTAGGAAAAAAAAAAAGTGTTAATATGTGAAATATAAACAACAGTATCTCTCTGCCAAATACATGTCATTACTGCAATGCAATCCAAGTAGAAAAATTAAACAAACTTATCATAAAGGGAATGAGGGGACAAACCTTTACAGCTCCTAGCTGTTCTTTCCTAAATCTTTCCAAAGGTTTGATCAGAGTTTCAGTAACACTCAGTGCCTAAAAAAAAAAAGCATGGGTTATGTTTCTGTTGCCAGACTGACAAATCACTTCAGCATCAGCAATTAAAAAAAAAAAAAAAAAAAAAAAACCAAAACACGCAAGCAGGCTCTGGGGTGAAACACAGGAGAAGCATGAAAGTTAGCAGTCTTAAGTCCTAACTCAAAAAAATCACATCTCTGAGTTCAATCAAGCTTACAAAATTTCTATTTCTTATTTCAATCCACTGTCAGGAACATAAAATCTAAAGCAGCCAAACTACAATTGCTTCACTTCTGCCAGTCTTGCAGATCAGGCCGACGGTCTCAGTGACTGAACACCAGAACAAGACACAGGACAAATGATTTTCATTTGGGGACACAAAAATTTCTACAACAAGAAACACTACAAACAGCTGCAGAATAGACTACTGAGTAGCAGATAATAACCTTTGAGCACACAGCTAAAGCTATCAGGCACTGATATATGTATTTCCAAATATACACGTTTAAGTACACTAAGAAAACCTTAAATTAACCTAAGTTATAAAATCAAGAGGTGTAAAGTCAAGAAACAAGATGTTTAGATGACTGGGTGAGTATCCACCAGTGCACTTATGATAAACGGCCTCATAGTCATACCACAGAGAAAGAAAAAGGACACAATATGCCACTATAAGACAGAAAGACATAGCTTATTAGATCTGGCCAGCAAACACAATTTCTAGTTCACATGAAATTTCACCGGAGATGGAGTGGGGTTGGGTTGGTGCAAACAAGACTTAAAATCTACAAAAATGTTTGAAATTTCAGCAAAGGTTGGAACTTCTTGCATGCAACAGCAGCATGGAAAAGATGGCAAGAGCATTAAAGGCATGGAGGAGCAGGTGGGATCCTTTTGGTGTCAGTCCTAAGGCACACCCACAGAGTAAACCATACCAGGAGTCCGGGTAGCGCCCCATGGAAGCCCACCTTAGACACGACGGAAGGCTTTCCCTCTTTTCCCCCCCAAAATGTGAAAAGTTTCAGATAAAACACTGCAGGCTTAAACCAGCCTTCTGGAACACTTCCGAAAAGCGCTTATCATAAAACACAAGAGGGATGTATTAGAGATCTGGCACAACACAAATCTGAACAGCACTGTCTGCTCCCACCCATCCCTGGAGCCATGCAAGGCTGTGGGAGTCAGCCTGCCAATTCACTGTAACCAGAGCAACCCAGATTTTTAAACAGCCACTGCAGCACACTAACCTATGTAGCTAACTGCAAACCCAAACATCTGGCAAGTCTGGGCCAAACTACATGTTGCACAGTCAGCCACACAACAGATACTTCCTAACTTCAGAGCACTTGCTCTCGTGGCCCAAGTTCGTTCTTTCTGCACTCGTTTCCTGATTTTGTCAAAAACACTTCAAGTACCCTTTAGTGCATCCTTGGTGGGAGCAAAAGAAAAAGGAAACCTGTCAATTTTGTCTTTCAGAAGTGTACAGTCGCATCGGGCTAATCACGACACAGGAGATGCTTGCGTCAAGCTGGAGGGTGGGGGAAGGACAACAGAGCAACTTTCGCCACATCTCCAGCCCAGACTATCCTGAACAACTCCCAAGGCTTTGGGAATGCTTTTGGTGGCTGGAGAACCGTTTGTTCCCTGAGCTGCCTCTACTCCCACTGAAAGTGAGCCAGGGCAGCCAAATGCCCCCAACAGGAGCTGAGCTGTGGTGCTAGGAAGGATTTATCCCACCTGGCAGCCTGCACACATATATCCTAACTACTCCAGCAGTTAGCAGGAGTGTCCAGGGCAGTTTTTAGGACACTAATTTTTTTTAATGTTGTTAGGCTTCCAAAACTTTCCTGGAAATTCTTAGGGGCTGAAAGGAAACAGTAATTTGGATTTATAATTGGTCAAGCACCAGAAACAGTTTCCTGGGAGGATTGAACAATCTCTCTTTGCTGACTGCAAGTGTTCTCACAAGTCAGAGTGTAGAGAACCACTCACGGAAATCACAGAATAGTCCTTCTGTTCTGGAAAACTTTCAGAAGTTGGAATTGTTTCTGCCAGTTTCCTCTATACTGCCAAAGTGTGGGAGAAAGCTATTATGACGCTTCCTCGGAGCAAAACTCGTGGAGGATGATGCTAGCTTTCAGGAGGTAAAAGCACCATGGTTAGCAGAATCTTTTAAAAGCATTGAAATGTAGCAACTGAGCACTTAAATGGTCAGGTTGGGGTTAAAAATAAATATCTAGTAACAAGTTGCTTATTAGTCATTTGAACCTTTATATAAAAAAGTGAAATGAAGATCAACAGGCAGCGAATGTATGCTGAACATTCCGAGTTAAAGAAAACCATAGTACCTTGATGTAACAGAAATTAAAAAGGCTGTGGTTTATAAACCAGCATGGCTAGCTGCAAATCACTTGGTCTGCTACACTTCTGTGCAGCATTAACCATAGGAACCACTATAGGAATTTGTCTGAGGCAGAAAATAATCTTTAAATCAAAATGGGATGTTCCTTCAGCGACTGCCAACAGATTCCACCGCTGCCAGTGGTATACGTCAGTAACTCTTTCACCAAAAGAAAAACAAGCCTCCCTTCCTTCCAAAAAAGACGTTTCTCATTTTGTGCAAGTTAAACTTTTGTTAACAGATGCCTCTCCAGCAGAATTTTGCCTGCCATACAGATATCTATGATCTGTTCTCCCTTTGCTTGAGTATTTCCTGGTGAAGTGGTATTTTGTAGATCTTTGGTCACTCTCATGGAGCTTCATACCAGGCTTGTATATAAAAATATGAGAGGAATATTTTCTCCTCACTGAAATGAGCATGTACATGAGTTTATATGTGTATAAACAGAAACTGTCAACAAAGATGTGACTGCTAAATTTAACAGAGAATTACAGAGCTGTTCTTCTGACTAGCAGAAATAAAAACAAAACTCGTAATTAAAATATGCACAATACTAAACAGGGAGGCATTCACACTGTTTTCCAGTACTTAGAATCCAGTGCTTGTCATGAAAAAATCTACAAAAAGATGTGTACTTACTTACAGAACAAAAACGTTATTACACTGCTATTCATTGCTAACTTAGTTTATGTATAACTTGGGAACTCAAAACAGCACTTTTTTTTAAAAAAACCATGAATAACAGATCAGTAGACAAAAAAAAATTCTCCCCATATAAGGAAATAAGTTAAGGATCACTGATATATTCGTCATTATCACTTGCACATTCATCTTTCAACTTCTGTCTTGACTCTTAAATTAATTTTCTTCCATCTACTCCTCTAATTCTGGCAGATTCTGATGACAGGAATGTACTGTTTAAAGGGCACAAAATAATTCCTTTCTTCTCTTTGTATTTCTGATCTATCCAAACCTATCTGAAAGGAATATATACTCAACTTTAAATTATGGCGTGCAAACTATGGCAAGCGTAAGTCATAAGTGAATCAATATAAAGAGGTCATGTCTCAGGTAACAGTATCTTAACCACCTTTACAAATGTCAAAGTTTCAGGAATGCTTTAATAAATGTTTAACCTGATGTGCACACGTGCCTTAGACAGACAGTCTGAAACTGCTTATGCTATTCGTGTTCTATTTGCTGCACCTATGGAAGGGTCAAAGAATTAACTTGAACATAAACATGGCAATAGCAGCAATAAAATCATCATTGCCATCATCACCTCAGACGATCACTGTATCCAACATTGCCAACATCATCTTCAAGCAGGCTTTCAGCTTTCTGCATACCTCCTAATTTTAGATGCCTTTACAAAACTCCACCTGCTCAGGCAGAAAAGTTGTACAGAATGGTGATAATCTGGTGTTTGTACAGAATGGTGACTTTTCCAGCTCCCTGTTCTTCAGAAGAAATATGTAACAGGTCATAGATTTAGGGGGCCAAACCAACATTTCCTAGAGCAGCCCGCAAAGGCACACACTAAATCCATTAGCAAGTGTGTTTACAGCTGTTTGCTACTTGATCAGTCAACAAAATCCACCAGGTAACTTACCAGTCAGTGCCAGTCCACAAGATGACTCCGTTTACTCTGTCACTTCTTCCCTTCTCAGAGAAGTTGGAGTATAGCTGTTCTGGGAGAAGCTGCATCCCCAAACACCTCTTCCTGTGCACTGTAACTTGCCAGACAGCACCATCCACCAGCACTCAGCACTCCTCACGCTGTCTCACCCTCCTGCAGTAGGCAGGAGCAGTGCCTCTCAAATTCCCGCTCACCCCGCAGGCAGCACCAGGCTTGTCTTGCAGAGGAAGAAGGCTGCTTGCGTGGGCTGTAAAGGAGTATCCACCCACAAGAGGTGTCCCAGCAGCTCAGTCCAGCCACTGCGGCAAAAGAGGCTAGAACAGCCTAAGTTAATCAAAATTTGGTTTGTTTATTAGACAAATGCAGCCGTGGCCTCCCAGCTTTCATCCTAAAAACATCCTTAGACCCCAGCCTTTACTGGAAGAACTGGAAATTACACATTGCTCATCAACAGCTCCAGTGGCAAGGTAAATACGTATGCTGACTCTGCTCCATTCTGAATCTAAGCGTTTTCCCATACAAAACAGGTTTACTGAGAAAGAAGAAAAAGAAGCCATAAATATACAGCTTGCTGCAGACTGCACAGCGACACCAGAGTGCAGCGTTCCCAATTCTCATCCCAGGAACTGGAATGCAGATCAGATGCCAAACAGAAGAGAGGGTTTTAAGTTTCCCAGTGCACTGCCTGGAAAGATTTATTTGTAGAGAGGGGCAGGATTGTTTCTCCCCTCAACAAAGCAAAGAGAGAGGCCATCAGCTCATGAAACTGAGTAAGTGTCAATGAAACTAGATCTGGGAAGGAAGCTTTGCCCTGCTGAGTGCAACAGAGAAGGCGGAAAGGGAGACATACCTAGCAGTGATTCAATAACAAAGTAGTTAACACTGCTGCTAAACAAAGAAATTTACTTTCTAATAAAGAAATTTACTACCTACAGCTGCACTTCTGCTTACAGAAAATATCGTTCTTCTGTGTTTTTCCTAAGAAATTGTAACATTCAGCCTCATAAAAAAGCTGATTCTTGATACTTCCAATGTTGGGGGAGAGGGAAATATAAAAATCGTTTTTTCCTCCAAAAAGCTTTCCTGCTTTGCACAGTGATTTGTTACTGAAATTTTTCAAAGCATGAAGATCTATTCCTGAAACCCTGTATTATGTAACTTTGCAGATACAATTCCACTACCGAGGACATCAGATGTTACTTGCAAAGCTTTTGTCTCTATTTTTTCTTTTCCCATGAGAACGTGATTTGCTCTTACACTTACACAAATGTGCTCCCAGTTAGCTGCAGAGCCAACTCTCCCACCAGTGTGCCCTGCAGACAGAGTGGCACATCTCTCTAACTGCTTCTCAGCACTGGTTTTGTATTTAACTGCAGCACTGATGATTGCAGTCAATGCATCCCACATCCAAAACTCATTTGTTTGATTTTGAATGCAAGTTTTCTTCTTGTAAAAGTGTCTGGACTGTCTCACTGCTCTAGAACTTTCCCTGTAGCTTTACAATCTTAAATAATGAAAGGCCCTCAGACACACACTGGGACTACAAACACAGGTATTTGAGTTTTTTGGTTTTTAGAAAGACTAGAGTCTACAGACTAAAGGATTTTTACAGGGGTCTCATAGCACATAATACTTGTGTGTCTTTCCATGTGTGCAGAAGCTATAAAAAAAGAAGTAAAGTCCATTCCTCTGGATTCATTTGGTGTGGAGGAAGGCATTTGGTAACAAGAGAGTCAGGTGGACAGCTCTGTCTCAGAGACAATGTTTTGTACATTTCTGAGATGCCAGGAGGCACCTTGAACAAAACAAATCACATTCCTCTTAAGTGTTCCAGAAAACTACCTCTGAGGTTTGGTAAGATGATGACAATTTTCCCAAATTGTTCCAGGGGCAATTTCCTAGACCATTGGTCCACTGCCCCACAAGCCACGATACAGGCAGACTCCAGTGCTCTGCACTTTCTAGCTCTTCTAAAGGCAGCAGCCTTGGCTTACAGAGAATATAACAGCAGACTCCCAAGTCCTCTCTTCTAGTCAAAGGTTAATTCCCATTCAGTGGAAGTTTATGAATGATCTAAAGGACAGACAGCTAAAATTGCCTCCTCTGACCTATCTGCTATGCTGTACTCTGCTCTGAAAGGCCGTTTACATTGATTCACCTGCCTTGAAACTGCTGGCCTCAACAATTACATTGGTATGATAAGCAAACAATACAAACAATAAATTCTTTCCTTTTTTAAAAAAAGATAATTAAATCAAGACAGTCATTTTTAGTAAAGATTGTTTACTGAAAGCTATTTAATAGTCCTGGGTTTTGAATGTTTATTATTATGAAATACATTCCACTCTAAAGATAAAAATATTACAAAGCTACAAACACAACAAAGAGCAAAAGAAATAGAGACAGAGTTTCACAAACAGCAACAAAACAGCTTTTCCCCATCTGAAGTGGAGGAAAGCTGTGGATAACTCCTTTAAAGGAAGACCTTCCCTTAGCAAACCCAGTATGCAAGACCTGAACAGCGTGACACGCCATAGCATCGGTCTGGTTCTCGCATGAGCAGAGAATCACTTCCAGTCCACGCTTTGAAATCAGCAGCCTTATAAAGACCTTGACAAAGCAAAAAGGCTGCTCAGAAAACCAAATAGAATAATGCCCACTTTCTTCGTTCATGGCAAAGCTCATCACTGAGCAAAAAGATGCCACCAAAAGGGAAGGAATCCAACAGCGAACAACAACTTCAGTGTTCAGTCAAGAACGAACTGTTCAGTTATTGTCCTCCACAATAAACAGGGGTGTTATTAAGAACCAGCAAAATCCAAACTGGTAACAGTTTTACAATGCAAATTCCAAACATTTCCTATTGATGAAATAACAGAATGAAAATTCTCTAATGAGTTATGTTGACGTATGTGAGACCACAAGGTTATCTGGAAGAAGCAGCTAGTGGTAACAGAACTTTTCAGTCATATTCACTTAGAGGTGGGAGGAACGCATCCAGAACTGGCTTTGTACATTTTTTTTCCTACTGTATAGATAACGGTCATCTTTCTTTTAGATAGGTGCACAATTTCATATGTAACTCAAAACATTTTCAGAAGACTGTATGTAACATTCAAAAATAAAGAAATAAATAAAACATTCAATGTCAGGTATCACCAAAACTTAGAAAGATGTGCCTGAAGTAGCTGTAGTTCCACATTCGTGTTCCATATTCTGATAATTACATGATTGCCACCTGGCCTCGCAGAGGAAGAGTGAAGGCTGGGCAATGAGATACAGCAGCAATTGTTCTGCGCGTTTCTAAAACTGGAAAATGTTTTAGCAAATTTGACAATTTGCAGGAAGGAAAAAAAGGATCTAGGTCCTGTGATTAAGGTAGTCCCATGCTGTTCCTGAGAAGTTCCATTTTACATGTACCTCTATCTCTGCATCTGGGATGTTCAATCTGCTGTTGGCAGCCTAATTTTTCAGAAGTGGTCACCAATTAAGTCTTTTCCACTGCCTTGGCATATATATTTAGTAGTCTGCACTGTCAGTGGACTTAAAAGGACCTGAACATATGGAGTACTACACAATATCTTTAACCCTTATTGAACAGATCTTGAATGCATCTTACATCCAAAACTGTTGGATTTTTTTTTTACCCTAAATCAGCAAGTAAACTGATTGCTCCTTCACACAGATTTCTTCAGATTACTGTGAAGATAAAGATTTACGAACCCTTAAATACCTATGTGCAGAGGACCAAAGAAAAGCTCAGAAAAATTAATACTACCATCTCACAGCAAACTAGTGTAAACTAAGTACAAAGAGTCACTGAACAAAAGGTAATAGTAAGCTATTCACGAAAATTATGTGTTAAGTGAGTACTTAACCTATGAAATAAATACTCAGGCACTTAAAAACTTCATCACAAGAGGTAAGTATAAGTAAGTATAAATAAGTATATGCACATATTTGCACAGATTATTTAAATTCTACCTTTAACCTTTTGAGTGTATGCCTTTGAACCTTAACAATTTCTTTTAACTTGGGAAACATCTCCTCCTCTTTTTTCCTTTTTTTAAAAAAAAAAAAAAGATGCAGAAGAAGAGGAAAGAATAAAATAGTGACTTTTCTGAGGTATTTCTTTAAAAATCCACTGAGAAACAGTTTCTCATGTTCCTGATATATGTTGGGAATAATTCCACTTTTCAGAATATGCTATTTTGAATTTGATTCTGACAACCTGGTAAAACTGACAAAGAACGCAAAAGAATTTTCGAGAGGCCAAGACTGCAAATATACCTATGGTATAAGAAAAACAGTCTTCCGTTCTTGCAAAAAGAAAAAGAAGGGGAAATAAAGTTCAAAAAATAACTATGTAGCATCTTTCCTCCAAAGACATCTGAAGGAACAGAAGTGCTCCAAAACTGTAGCAGGAAATAGATGAGACCATATCAAAGGAAAACAGCGCATTTACATTGCCTTGGGAAATGACAGGAAGTAAGGTGACTATAATTGTACAAAAAATCCTATACAAAGAGAAACATGATGGAGTAAAAAGGAAATACACAAGTACTTAGGGACAAAGTTATAAAGACAAAGGCAAAAACACATTTTATTTGGCAAGAGGCAAACAAAACCCTAAAGAAAAAGGGTTTTTCATATGCATTTCAGAAAACAAAAAGGAAGAAAGCTATAAAACCAATATTTAACTGGAAAGAGAGTTACAATAAACCAATAATTGACTGTAAGACAAGAGCAGATTCTAATAATCTTCACAATGGAAAAAATCTCAGTGAATTATAGCAAACCATCTAACAAAACTGGATGTTAAGGAAAGTAAGGATTTCTTAAGAACAATCAGATGTGTTCCTACATTACACAACTGAATAATTAATTGCATTCAAGTCAGAAGGGGCTTTGCTTCAGGGTAGTTTAGGAACTCAGCAAAGCAAAGCAAAGGGAGAGGCATCAAGGTCCCAGAGGATGGCAGAAGAGCAAATGCAGCAGCAACTTGAAAGTGAGAAGAGGAGGAGAAAGCAGGAACTGAGAAAGTTACAGACCAGACACAGCAACTTTGATACTCAAAAGTCCTGGGACACACTATAGATGGTTAAAAGCTACTTTAAATTTCTTAAGAACAGTATCTAGTTTCCTTTTTGAGATCAGCACCGTAGCCGATTTCCTCAACAAAGTCCTCGACGCTGATTGATACAACATTCTCAAAAGCAAAGGTGGCAACTTGGTCTTAACAAATAAACCCAGGAAGAATGAGAAAACAGCATCCTGGTTGCAAAACTACCATGAAAAATACCCGTTCAGCTAAGAGGGCATTTCAAGCATCATATACGAAACGATAGCCAAGTTTCCTGCATGATCCAATTTTCAGTAGCAATTAATAGTGTGACTTACAAATAACTCCACCACAGTAACATACTTGTGGAGTGACATAAATCAAAGAGAAAGTGTCAGTGCTTTCAGAAAGCAGGATTAAAACTAATTTTGACATAAAAGAGAGATGGTCTAAACTCAGCGTAATTCAATTGAATAAGGAAAAATACAGATGTAAAACACCACTTTGAAACAGTAACAGTGAAAATAAGAAGGAAAACCAATCAGTTTTACTCCATGAGTACTGTAGAATAGTTCTCAAAAAGCTCCCAGCTTAACTTGCAGTAAAGCAGACTTAGGATGGATATCAGGTGGGGAAAAAAAAAAAAAAGAATAAACACTGGAGTAAAACTAAAGAAATCCCTGTTCCTGGAAGTTTTTTTAAGAACAGGTTAGACCAGCACTCATCACAGATCATCTAGGTGTACGTGACCCTGCCACAAGTGACACCTCTGGCAGAGCTGCAGGCAAATGCAGCCAAATCACTCAATGCTGGCATGGGAGTAAGCTAACCAAACATGAGACATTACTGGACAGGACCTGAGAGACTGCTGGACATGGCCCGTAACTGTGAGAGATGCTGCCAAAAGTTACAGACAGTGTCGTGGGGGCCGAGACTGGACTTCCAGTATGGTTAAGGGAGAGTTATGTGAGAAACAGGTGAACTCTAGAAGCAGCTGAAGGGCAGGATGGAGGACTCCAGGGAGGGGAAGCCTGCGCAGCCAGCACATCAGGGTGACTGCACCAGTAGTGCCAAGTACTGCTGAGATTACTAAGGGAACAGTACAAGTGCTATCAAATTTGGTTATGATTTACCAAGACTGGAATCAACAGAAAAAAGTAAATAGGGGCAGGCTGGCTATTTGGGAGAAGACTAGGATGGAGGAAGGGAGTTATGAAGGTGGTAAAAAGGAAGGTGGAGAAGGATAAAAGGGGTAACAACCAGAGGCGATCAGTACCCACCAGGTAGCACTGCACTGCTCATCACTGCAGCTTAAATGAGGGCAACCAGCGAAGCCTGTTGTTCCAAGTCCATCACAAGAATCAAACCTGCTTCTGCTGTCAGAACTGAGACTGGGAGGGAGGTTTGCCGCTCTCCCTGGCAAGCAGGAGAATGGCTAGGTAGCAGGACAGAGCATCTCCACATCACCATGTTGGTGCTTGTTTGTCCCCAGCCTTTTCCGTCTAGTCTTGTGAAGCTTCCTTTCATCCCTGCACTTACATGACACTTTTGTATTATCGAAGGAGCAGGATGTAAGTCCCACGACTCCATTCATCCTGAACACATAAAAATAATTTCCAGAATATTCTCAGGGACAAAGTGACCTATTCCCTGTCTGCCCTGGGGCACGTAACCAAACTATGGTGCTATGGAAAAGCGTTATTTGTTTTTGTATTGGCCGCTCCATAATAATTTCGGCGAAATGCTTGGATTAATGCAAACTTCCCTTTTCACAAGCAACTAAATCCTTTTACAGTTGGCATATAATTTCAGCAGCCTTTGAAGGAGATGGGAGAAATGGTAAAGCCATGAAGTGCAAGACTAACATCGGAATGAAATTATTAAATATCCATCAAATAAATATTCACCGGACAAATGATACCCAAACAAGTATATTTATAGCAAACACTAATATAAAGTTTTATGGACTCTGGATTCACCACAAACCATACTTTCAGAAAACCATGGCAAGTATAGGTGATGAGTATTTAATTTCAGCTTAGAATGTATTTTAAAGTGCAAACTTCTTTAATTTACAATATGGCTGTAAAAAAAAATAACGCTTTTCTCAAATATCTAAAAATTCAAATGCACAGCAGTAGCTGAAATGCCCTCAGTTCTATAATTATTCATTGATTTCTTTAATTTTACTTGATGTGACAGAAATTTATTTGCAATTCTGCATGAAACTGAAATGAGCAGTCAGAAACCTTCTGGTCTTCTTCACAATGGTCAGGGCAAAAATGCTGAATAAAGAGCACTCTTAAAAAAGACTGAGTGCTTTTGAAAAAAATTCCTGCTACATATTTTGCACCTTAATGGAAAGCCTTTGAATCCCTAACCTGACTCCAAACATCTGTGAGTGCAACATGCCCTAATATTCTCCATGGGAGTATCCCTAGAGCTCATGCCCACTGTCAAAACATCCATTGAGAAGTCAAAAAGAAAAAAAGTAGTCAGAGCAGCAGCTGTTGAAAATTACCTTTACCTGTCACCACACAACTATTTTCTCAGAGACTTATGGCCACTG
The DNA here is from genome assembly GCF_030867145.1 of Opisthocomus hoazin. Classification (NCBI taxonomy): domain Eukaryota; kingdom Metazoa; phylum Chordata; class Aves; order Opisthocomiformes; family Opisthocomidae; genus Opisthocomus; species Opisthocomus hoazin. Next base: position 46,717,805 of record NC_134418.1, on the reverse strand, counting down.
TTACATTAACTCACTCTAGAAATGATACATAGTATTTGCTAGGCTACAGATGCAATGAAAAGGCCACGCATCTGGTAACTCAGAGAAAATATTCTGCTTCTGTTTGGAATTAAATATTTGTCCCACAATATTTCACACTCCCCAGATTTTCATCAAACTAATTCTAACAAATACAAATAATAATTTTATCCTTTTCTTAATCAAGACACTGACATTAATTAGCTTTTAGTGTGACAATGCCTTCTGTGTAAGCATGGTCATCATACCAAAAAAATAAGTAATCCTGTTTTGTGGCATTCAGTCTGAAAAACAGAAGTGTTTTACTATACAGACAGAAAGCACTGGATTCTGCGCAGCCTACTGTCTTGGTAGTCTATCACTGCTGAAGATGTATTGATACAGTCACCGAAACGTGCCAGACAATTCTGAAGTCCTGAAGCTGACATGTCTCAAAAATCTGCTATCAAAATAGTGTGGAAAATAATGTGACAGGCTATAAAGTATTTTTCATTGTAAAACTTCCCAAAGAGTTTCACTAATTAGATGTGTGCAACTTCATTAAAATAAAATACAGCTATGGATGGCAGGAAAAAGCAGAGTAAAGACTATATTTCAGAATTACAAAAAACAAAAGCAGCATTCAAACACACTAGAGCCAATCCGTACAACTTTGTAAAACAACTTGGGATACTGAAAAATTGTCTCTATGTAAGGACAATATTCTTCAGTGAAATGCATGGAACCACACAGATCCTAATTCTGACCCAAAGGTTGTTCCAGATCAGAAAACCACACCACAACACAATATGGCACACTCAAGGAACCATGGCTATTACCAGACTCAGGACTGCCAGAGAGAGAAATGTTTTTAAAATATTGTTCACAAGCTCTTTTCTCACTTATCTCCACACTCCTACACTGCAGGCACAGCTTCTGGCAGAGAAGAGCACAGAACGCACATTTGTCTCAGTTTCCTTGCAGCGGTGCCAAGTGGTCACTGAATTCCAGGAAGATGAAGATATAATCACATTGCAAATACTGAGGAACATAATTGCTATCTAGGCAGATCTAAGAGCATTTCCTAGATGCAGGGTCTGACCACGCTCAGAAGAAAATTGGGTACACATCTGCTCTATGAATCCTCGTTCTGAAATGAAAGCTGGGCATGCAATTGCAGGGGAGAATCATGGTACCATTCAGAAAGAAATTCCTCATCTTCTAGACAGCTTCAGAAATCAAGATAGCAAGATGTATTGCAGAGCTCTCAACCCACAGTCTACGTGCAGCCAGTTTGACCCATATTACACTAAAACCCTAATTAATCAGAGGCACATGAATGGAGAACATTCCCTTCTACAGAACAGAGCAACTAGATGTTTGCAGATGCAACCCTCCACCAGAAAGCTCACCTACAATGAAAAGGTTTGTAAGTGTGCTACTGCATCCAGCCAACAGACTGCACTCCAAATCCACATAAATATTGAAGCTGGAGCCACAAAGATCTTGGATCCAAATTTGGCCAAGTTCCCAACTTTGTGTGTCCTGCTGCATTATTAAGCCTTACATCTTGCTTTTTACTGTAAATGGTAAACAACCTTACAATAGTTTTCCCATTCACCTCAGCCATAATTTATCAGTGCACTACCATTTTAAACCAACTCATAGTTATCTATCCTTACCGTAACAGCTTTCTTCTCTAATGAGAACTAGCTGCAGTCTCTAACTCCAGACTACAGAATCAGAGGTTGCACAATAAAAGCTTTCACTGATATCAACACCTTGGTGGTTAACAAAGCAGTAAGCAACTTTAACTGACTTTCATCTTACTCTTTGCTGTATGTACAGCTTTTTAAAATTTTTATTGCAACTCACCAAAATTTCTCTTTGTTCTTCCAGATTTTTTAAAAAGTTTGAAAACTCACGAAGTGACGCATCTGTAATACAAAACCAGAAAAAATGTTTAATCATGTTGCAGGATGGCATGACAAAATATAGTCACTTACAGTCACTTCTTACCTACCTATGTATCTTTCATCATCTGTCTCTGCATCGCCAATGAATTCAAATTGAAAGTCTCTCAGAGAATGGGCAAATTTTCTCTGGGCTGCTGAAAGGTCTGCAAGGAAAAAAGCACAGACTGGAGGTTAGGGAACCATTTTGTGAAGGCTGGAAAAACCCCCTACCCCTAGAATAATCAACTTTTACAAGAAACTCTTAACACAGGTCTTCCTAAGGACATTACAAGACATCCAATATTGTCTAACCCTCTTCTGATCTCATCTGGGAATTTGTCGCACAGATTTCTTTATACAAGGCTATATAGTAGAAAGCAAGCGTGATCACATGTACAGTATTAGACCTACTCTTATGCTTCACTATACCACAATTTAGAGCACAGGCCATGCAAACAGATTTGTAACTACAGAATTTTAAAGCACAACATTCAGAGTAAGTTGTGCTAGTTGTCTTTGCTAAACTACACTCACCAGTATGTTTCTCGCTTATGCATCTTAGGATTTTCTATATACTTTACATAGATAGCTCTGCTAGTGAAACATTGATACAGAACCCAAATTTAAAAGCACTGCTGCACTGGAACTAGAAATTCCATGGAATTAAACTATGCCAAAACTTAGTTCAGTTAAATGCATAGCAATAAAATTAATTTTGTATAATAACTGTTTTGTAATAGTCCTAAAACATTTTCTTCAACCCAATTTTTACCTACTAGTGTTTGACAATTTGGCTTCAGAGGACTGCACTCTTACATCCCTCAGGAAGTAATCAGACCCTATATTCAACCACAATATCATCATTATAAACCCTTATTAAGATTTATAATGCTGTAAATATGCAGTGTACGCACACTTCTCTATTGTGCTGACATGTGCAGGTCAGGAATGTCACGAGTTCTGGAGAGATGGAATTGCTCAATGGAAAGAAAGGATGCAAGCCCTGGCACACTTCTACTCAGTAGTAAAGGTTTTACTCACATTTTTGTTATCACCCAAGGTTAAGGACAATTTGAAATACTTAGTTAATCTATAATCATCTTCTTATCACATGCAGTTCTGAAGGGCTAAGAACAACTCTTAACAGACCAGCTAAGCATTTTGTTCTTCGATATTAACTGGAGGTAACAGACTAAAAACTTGGGTGCCTTTTTTTTGTTCTTGTGTTCTATTTTGTTTTTTTTTAAAAAAACAACTTTATGATAGGTCCTGCTTCCAACACACTGTATGCTTTATCATGTGTCAGAGTCAAGTACAACGCTGCACTGAAAGTTCAGTTCAACCACTTAAAAGGATAAGTCACAATAGTCTACAAACAGCAAGACAACCTAATATGGAAAAAAAAAAAAGCGCTTTTTGTTCCTCGCCATTCCACATTCCTTTCTTTTCACCCATTTCTCATTAGTCCTTTCCTCACCTATTGTGTAACAGCAACGTTCCCTCTGATGCCATACTGCCAGGTACTCGCCTCCCTTTTGCAACTGCTTCTAAAGCCTGCACACGTACCCTTCAGCCCACGAAACAGCAGGACGCTGCACAGGGTTGAAGGAAGAAGGTTAAGAAGGTTGAAGGAAAATGTGATGTAATTCCCATGCAAAAGCAAACATGGGTATTTTAACTCAAATGTCTTGTGGGCTAAAAGGCTGTTCATAAAGCGGACAGCAAAAGAAACGAGTTCTGCCAGCCATGAAAGGCTTAAATATAGAAAAAAACAAGTTTCTTAAACATCTAATGTTATCAGGTCACAACACAAGGATGAAAAGAGTTTATTTATGAGAGAATGGGTCCAACAACACACACTCTCTCAAACTTCATTTTCTTGAATCCAATAATCCCCTACCAAAGCCTTGTCATATGAGAGCTAGCCCTATGCTAGAGGAAGGAATTGTTTATTACGTTTTCTCCCACTTGTAGAGGCAAAGTATTCAAACAATGTTCAGCAAGGTACACGTTAAGAGAAGGCATGAAGCAGCACATGCACGCACCACCCCCCTTTCTCCTTCACAGACTGAAAGGATCCTAAACTACCGGAGTGGCCTATGGGCTTTGATGAGCCTTTCTAGAGTTGTGCAAAATCCTGCATGGCTGCATATCGCACCTCTCCCCCAAAAGCCACCTCTCTGGTGACAGTGACAGCAGACAGAACCTGTGCCCATGCCCCGACTCTTTCAGTGTGAAGTCCAGCATCTTCGGTCAAGTTAAGAAGGACTGACTTAGTCAGCAGTTGTTAACTACAAGATTCATCCTCCAAAGTTTATATATCATCCATCAGTCCTGTTTTATGTTAGCTAAATTTACTTCTAAGGTCACATTCTGCTTTCATTCCCTATGCCAAAATAGCACTGATCTAACATAAAACTAACACCTTGCTGGGCAGAACCACTGGTGCCCAGCTATTCACAGGAATGGAAGAGTCTCTTGTCTGCCTCTTGCCAAACTAAAAGAAACAAAACTGAGTATCAAGTACAGATGGAGGAAACCTCTCTCTAAAGGTCAGAGTAAGAATACTGAACTCATTTTCCTACAGCACAGGAAAAATCACGATGGTGGCTAGACTCAAAAAGATAACCTAGCTCTGCGCTGGATTTTCTTGCCACCTGACAAACCACGACCAGAGGGAGACACTCACAACTGTCTGCAGCCAAAGCTTCCATCGTGGGGCAAACAGCATGAAACTGTTCCAGCATTTTATAAAACTCTATAAAAACAAACTAGATGCTGGTACCATCATAAGTACTGTACTCTCTTACCATTGTGTTACAATTTAAATGCGGAGCATTGTTGCTTAAGTTAGAAATTTCATAAATGTAACTTGGCTTTCTTCCATCCTGTGTCAGAAGATCTTTACTACAGCAAAATTATTCAGCTGACACTGACAGATACATCAGAGCTTGCAAGATCAGTATATGGTATGTAACAGACTGTAAACTTCTACGGATTCCAGCTACATACGTCGGAATAAGACAGTACCTGAGCACAGCATGTATCTAACAGCACAGCTAGGTATGCTGATTATTTGAATAATGCTGTAGCCTACTGAAAAAACACAATGAGAACTTAGGGGGCCAGAAAGTAATTATTTGATCCCCTTTGATCTCCACCTTCTACACAGTAACACCAAAGATATTAGGAAGCAGTAACAGGGTTGTTGGTCGTTGAAAGCTGCTGCTGCTGCTGCTATCACTTAAAAGGAGGAACAGGGCGTCCAGGATCAACAAGCGTTTAAATATCAATCAAACACTAACCCTCTATTCTGAATAAAATGTAATCCTAGTGAATCTATAAGTCAGAGTCATTCTGAAGACTCACTTTCTTAAAACACTAAAAGAAACCAAGCATCTGCTAAATGTTTTGGGCAAAAAATTGAAGACAAAGACATTTCCAAAGAGAGAAGAGATGGACATAAGGACAGCAGGGCTTTTAATTTTCTCTCTTTGTTAATGGTCATATCAGTACACTGTATTTTTGTCACGTTTGACTGTAACTGCTTAAAAACACACCAGGAGAAACAGGAGCAGCCACCAGCTCCCCCACTTTGCTCTGCAACACTGTGGTAGCAAGTGCTCCTGTCAGCTTGCCCTGCGCCAGAGGCACTGCCGGTGCCCCACACACACCTCTATATTTTTCAGTTTGGATTTGGAGGAAAATATTTTTGTTCCTTATCTGAGTTGAGCTGGGCCAACATGACACCATTAGTTGCTAGGCAGTCGCCAGCCCTCGCTTACAGCGCCAGACACCAATCACTCCATTTAAGATCAGTACTAACTTCAGTGTTAGCCACCCAAACTAAAACTCTTGCACGATGCAAGACAACATTGCTTCCGAAGGCTAGTGCAGATGTTTTTTGCATGGCAGGAGAATCACCTGCTCATAATAGCCTTTTGTATTAGTGTTAATATTTTTCTACAGTAAAGTACAGATTTCTACATCAAGCTTCACTTTTACTGTATCATGGTGATTCTTTAAGACGAACAGGAATTACATCACCATTCCTCATCCCTAACTACAAGCCTCATTGACGCTAACAGATATGCTCCAGGAATGACAGATTTCTAGCATCTTTAACATCGGTTAAAATTGCTCTGGTCTTGTTCAACAACATTCTCCTCAAAAAGCTGAAAGGTTAACGAATACTTAGATTTAACTACCAAGCTTATCTTCAAGCTCATTTACTACATCAAGGACTAATATTAGACATCTTCAATCTATCTTCCTCGTGGCAGGCTAAGATCAGGCAGGCTACCCAGCATCGTGAAACAGGCAAGGACAAGCTGAATGAGAGTCGGCCTCTCACCTCTTCTTCCCAGGCACCAATCTCACTTGCAATAGCTAACGAAGCAGCTTCAGAGGAACGGAGTAGTTCAAATAGTTTGTCCAAGAGCTGCAAGATGGACTTCTACGACGTTTTGTACAACACACACGCCACCCCAACACTTACAAAAGCAACTCTTTCTCTTCTGTATCCCCTTTAGCAAGGTGAACAATGAATCTAGTATAATCCACAACACTGAGAACATGAACAAGATATCGCTACTGCCTCAGTAAGGTGGATAAACAGGATTTACTTATCAACTTAGCAGATGCAAGTCTTGTGGCAGATTCTTAAGAGCAGTAATACGTTCCAACTCCCTAAAACCAAATAAACTTTTTACCACTTATTTTCATCTGATAAGTATATTGAAAGAATAATCAAAACAGAAGAAAATTACAACAAAGCAAAAATAAAAAGTTATTCATTCCCTCCAAAACCAGAATGGAAATCAGGTTCAAAGACTAAAAGGTTTCCGGAGTCCAATTTTGACGTCATGTAACTCACAAGTTTCTGAAAGCTTAGTAAATCCTGGTAGAAGGATTAAAAATCAATGCATTACTGACTTGTGAAGTAGATCAACTCTCCCCCCCGCCCCCCCCCCCGCATGATACAGTGTAGGTGTATTTGGACAATCCCACACCTTTAAAACAAGTAAGAAAAACAGCAACTTCTCTCCATTTCAGTTTAATTCAACTAGCAACACAGCATTCCACTCCTGCTGGCCCAAAGGCACTTTTCCTGCCACAGCTCCTGAGTGTCCATCAGCTGACAGCTTCACACCCTCCACATGCATATGCTCAGGTCTGAGACAAATCTACACCAATTGTACCAAACTTACAATGTGTTTTATTACTTACTAAACCCCCCGAAATTTGGTGTCAGAATAAAGTTACTCCAGATCAAGTTTACACACACATGTGCACACACAAATGAGTTGAAATTTTCAAAATACAATGAAAAAGAGGGAGAGTTCGTGAACGGCAGCAGCAATATTTTAGAAAAAGTCTTTCACATTTTAACATGGAAGGGGTTTTGTTATCAAATTCAAAAAAGCTTTGCCTTTCAGCATGAAACATTAGAAAGGAAACTGCAAGAATAAAATGAAAAACAAACCACCTTAAGGTAATTTATATGTAAATACAAGAAATTAATAACAATTGTAGGAGTGTTAATATCTAATAGAATTTTTCTTTTTCACTCGTCACAGATAGGAATTGATGCCATTCTTCTGTTACACTAAAACTCCAGATTTTGTCGTGACTCTCCCAGCTAATGACAGAAGGAAGTGAACACCTAGAAGCCAAAACACAAAAGCATGTTTTTATTGCCCAACCTAAGAAAAAGAGAGAAAACTGGATATTGGGACAACGAATATAATCCTTCAGAACAGCATCTCTGTCGGGAACTGACTCGTCTTAAATGCTTCTTTTCACAGTGTTTGACATTACCTATTACTAGTTTTAGTGCATGCTGGGGTCATTAATTGTGGCATAAATATGTGACAAGTAAAAACATGCTATTTAGCCTGAACAAGACATATGTAAACGGCATGACAGAGGTATTCTAACCTTCTTCCCTCTTCTTGAGAGAACCACACAATTTCTGCAAGATTTCTATTTCATAGGTTACTTCTGTAATATTTCATGATTTTCCTTCTTTCAAATACATATTCCCACAGTCTAAATGCCACCATTCTCCACATCAATCAAAACGGGCAATTTAAGAAAGCTTTCAGATTTTAGCAGAGTGGACTCCTATCTTCACAGATACACAAAATTTTTTAGATGCTGTAACCTCCAACAATTGTTTTCTCCTATAGAAAGCATGCAGCTTAATAACATAAAACACGTCATCTTATCTGCCCTCTCTAATTCTCCAGCTTTTACCAGTGAAAATAGACTTAGCTGATTTCTCCTCTTTCTACCCTTTTAAATACAAGGGTACAAACTCCACATTCCCTCACATCAAGAAACAACTAATTAACATGCTAATTACCATATATGAAATATAACAAAGTAGCATCTTATGCGAGATGTGCAAACTGCCAAATCATGCTGATATTGTCCTTTGGTTGCACCACACGTTCTTGGGCTCTGATTATTTCCCATTTTAGCTGAACCTTTGAAATCAGCAAGCCAGCCCTACTCCTCCATGCCAAGGGCATTTTCGTCTTTGCATCACAGGCATTAGGCAAACAGCACATTTAGTATCTCAGCGGAGATTAAGGCTCTCCTAGAACATCTCCAACAGCTCTTACAAACAAATGCACTCCTCCGCCAGCTCACAGGGTGACTAAATCTTTCAGTTCTGCTCTTCATGAACACAGCGTAAGTTACCATTCATTAAAGAAAACAAGCAGCTTCTTTCTTGGCCCTATGCAATAATTTCATGCAATAATCCTGGCCCTGCAATAAATTCACTGCTTTGGGGTGGAGAAACATCCCTGCAACCACCCGAAGACCTGTATCCTAAAGACTCTCCTGAAGAGTCAGTCAACTGTGATGAAAGTTACTGTGGAGTACCACAAGGACAATTTGTCTTCAAAGGGATCATAACCATCTTCCTGATCCTTACAACCTCCATGTCTCCAACAACAAAACAGACCAAAAAAAGTAGTAAATTAGAATGCAAGGACTACGAAAAACAAATTTGCAACGCAGAAAGTTATGAGAGCATTCCACCAAATTCACATGGTTCCCAAAGACTAAAACTAGCAGTTCAGGATTTGCTGCAAAGGTTTCCCTGTAACATACTGCACCAAAAGGCAGCAAGACAGACACCAATGTTACATATATAATCTGTTCCCAAAAGAAAACTCTGCATCAATCTAAAAGCAACAGTTTGAACACACAATACCTAAATAGTTGTACCATCAAAGCTTTCACCGGTAAAACTTTCTGCAATACCTTCAGCTCTATAAGTAGCACAGACCTGGGGAGTGTCTTCCAAATGTGACTGAAATAGAAAACATGAGATTAAAACTTTCCTTTTCAGAGACCAGGATTTTACTATTATTAATGTAAAGATGTATGAATTCAGAAGGTGAGATTACACTTATAGTAGTGAATTTTGTAACAGAAATTTAAAACTGACTTGTCTTTTATAAGACAGCTATGATCACTAAATGGAACATAAATTTCCAGCTGTTAATATTCTTCAATTCAAATTCTCATCAAACACCACAGATTTGAAGGCCCTCCTGCATTTATTCATGGTCTCTTTACTCATATTTATTCTGCAGGATGACTATGTTACTATTTCACAAACCATTTATCTCCTAAATGAAGATATTGATGTCTCAATGACAATTTGCAAACAAGCAAGGGTGTTCAGTAGCAAGAAAATCAGAAGACCATAAGGATGAAAAAATGTGCTAGGTAACTGAAAACATTCTCCACAACTGGGAAACTCTATAAAAGAAATAAAGTAGTTACAGGAAAACGTGTTTATTGTACAGATACTTAACCAACATCAGCATTCTAAATGTTTTAATTCTGGAGTACTGCTTTCTTTCCCAGACTACAATAATTACATAAAAGAGAATATATTGTGTTGAAATATTACTTTGATTGCAAAAGAAAAGACCAATTCATTGTTGGGCAGAAGCTCAATTTTGCCACTATATTCTCGAATTTATAAAATGCTTTTGTGGTTGGGGGGCAATCCCATGTAATCAAATCTATACTCTGAATATGGACAACGAAGCATTAACCCCTCATAGCTCATCTTCAATGAAATATTCTCTGAATTCAGAGCACTTTTCAAAATCCAAATAACTAACAAGACATGTCTACCTAATTTCTTCAGAAAATACAAAACACACTCATGGCAGTCAGGTAAAGTTACATCAACACAGCAGGAGGATCTGACCCATCACTAGGGCACAGACACTTCCTCCCTCCAAGAAACAGGACTGACTTTATTATTTGAAGTCTATTGTCTTAGAAAGCACACATGCGACTGAAGCTTAATGTGGTTGAGAAAGTCGGAGGGGGAGTGCAGCTCAGCCTGGGATGGGAAGTTCACAACAAACATGCCAGCTTGTAGGTTTTTCACATGCTGCATCTGGTGCCGTTGAGCATGAACTTCATCTCAAAGCGCCCACATGCAATAAATAGTTTCAGCAAGATCTTTTTTTTCCCCACAGCAGCAAGCAAAGGGGGAGAAACGCACACCCAACCTTTCCCCACAGTTTGTAGTTAAATGAATCCTGAACAGTATTTCACACAATAAAGGTCTTTTTCCAGACAGCGTTTTCTGCCTGCTGAGTTCTGGCCATCTGCAAACAACGTAAGTGTTAGTACTTTTCACAAGAAGTCAGAAGAGAACTCCATAATGGGAAATGGGCAGCCAAAATACATGGAGAGCTGGTAGCCACCTCCCTAATGAATGACTAGGGCAAGTATTATTATCATCTTTAAAAGCACATGCTGTTCAGCTGATGGTTTGAAATATTTTGTGAAGCTGTATATCAAGTCTGCAGGAATGTCAACATTAAACATGAAAACTTTTGCGAAAAAAAGCGCATCAATCACGACGTTTTCTCTCTTCAAAATGGCAGATATATCAAAACATTGCCACTTGTATGGAATTACTGCTGGTCTGAACATTTGCATAGTTAGACAAAAACTCAAAAGCAGATCAAACTTGCAAGATACTACTATTTCTCCACAACAAAAACATGTCCAAACACGCATTCAGCACACGTGCACACGTATAATTAGTGTTATATGAAATGGCTACCAAATACTTTGTCATCAGTAAGATTGTAAAAGGTTCAGAAAATAGTTACATTTTCACCAGTTCCTCTGCTCCCGAGTCACGAAAATTAAGTGAAATTCTTCCAGTAGGCTGAGAATGACCTTAGATAGTACAGCTCTATTTTCTCAATTGCAATAGGATTCAAGTGGGAGGGGACAGTGGAAAACACAATGAGGAATCAGACAAATGAGCAGCTGAGATCTATAATTCAACAAATAATGGCCAAGTGCCCAACCTTTGGGCTATTTTTTTACTTATTTATTTGTTAAAAGGTGATTGTATTTGGGAATATACTTGACAATTTAGTGCATTTCTACACCAAAGAACCTTAAAATCCAAATGAAAAATGCAGAGAGTAGGAATTCTGGTAAGATTTGCATTAAATTTCTTTTGTTGTGGTATAGACTTTTTTGTCCACCATAGACAAGCCAGGGAGAATCCTCCTCATTGAGAAGGATAGGATGACCACAACAGGCCCCCGAAGAGGGAAGAGTCCAAGAATAACTTTGCGGTAGCTAGACACAGAAGTGAAATGAATCCAAGTTTTGACAGAGAAAACAGCTGGCAGCAACTGCAGCGCAGAGGACAGCCGGTACTTACATCATACACAGTTTCCAGAAAAAGCACCAGACAGCATAGCAGCAGGTAGCTAAATTAGATACCCAAATTTAAAAAAAAGGTTTTACTAAACACTTTTCCAAAACTGTCCAGCGGGAATTTTATGTGTAAAGCAACACAACTGTTGTGTGTCAAAAAGAAATTTTTCTGACAGCACTCACATGAGTTGTATCTGGCTAAACAACATTAAAACTGAAGCTTCTAATTAGGTCAGACCAAAACCACAGATTACTTCAATATTCGTATACCGAATATAGGATTCCTTTACATAAATAAAAACAGCAGAGCGCACTAAAATATATGAAACACGAAAGTAAAGGATGAGCCTCCCACTCCTCTTTCACTGCTCTCGTTGCTCTTTAAAGTCGTTGCTAAAAGGAGCCCTGATGCTTCAGTGTCATTCCACCTGCCAGGTTCACTGATTATTGCAATTTATTTGACTGAGCAGAAGAATTAAGTTACTGCTGCCTCCATCAGTAACCACTAACAGACCTTGCTAGAAAATATTTATTTAAATATTCAACTATGCAGTATGGTATATGCCAAAGAGAAAATTTACTCATCTCTGGTCTGGATAGTTGTGTAATATTTGAACTCTATGTGCAAAGAAATCCTGTAATCCTTCTGTCAGTTTCAGATTAGAAATTTTACAAGAGGCCAGTGAATCAACTAAAGGCTATTACTATATATGTAGAAGAGACACACAGTCAAACTTACTAACTGATTAGGAAAAAATAGTTGACCTTAAAGTTACTGGCACACAAGCACGTGAAAGCCTCACTGCTCTGGGATTTCAGTACATTTGTCCGAAATGAGATTCCAGTCTGGATCAGTGGCAACTGATTCCAAATCAAAGATCATTAAATGATCAAAAACCAAAACCATACAATTGAGCAAAAGCAATTTAGGATAGTCAAGAGCAACCACCATATTGTCATGAGAAGCACAAGGCATGAAAGAAACATCTTGCAGACCTACACAGCTACACCACTATAACTTACAAGCAGGAAACAAAGCTGTTTGTTTAATCTTCTAATGCAACTTTCCTATTTCATTCTGTTTTCAAACAAAAGAAAGACTTACAGTATACAGAATCAGAGAATCATTAAGGTTGGAAAAGACCTCTAAGATCAAGTCCAACCATCCACCCACCACCACCATGCCTACTAAACCATATCCCAAAGTGCCACATCTACATGTTTTTTGAACACCTCCAGGGATGGGGACTCAACCACCTCCCTGGGAAGCCTGTTCCAATGTCTGACCACTCTTTCAGTAAAGACATTTTACCTAATATCCAATCTAAACCTCCCCTGACGCAACTTGAGGCCATTGTCTCTTCGCCTATAGCTAGTTACCTGGGAGAAGAGACCAACACCTGCCTCACTACAACCTCCTTTCAGGTAGTTGTAGAGAGCAAGAAGGTCCCCCCTCAGCCTCCTCTTCTCCAGACTAAACAGCCCCAGCTCCCTCAGATGTTCCTCACTGGACTTGTTCTCTAGACCCCTCACCAGCCTCTTTGCCCTTCTTTGGACACGATTCAGCACCTCAAAGTCTTTCTTGTAGTGAGGGTCCCAAAACTGAACACAGTACTCCAGGTGTGGCCTCACCAGTGCCAAGAACATGGGGATGATCGTTTCCCTATTCCTGATGGCCACGCTATTTCTGATACAAGCCAGGATGCCGTTGGCCTTCTGGGCCACCTGGGCACACTGCTGGCTCCTGTTCAGCCAGCTGTCAACCAACACCCCAAGGTCCTTTTCCGCCAGGCAGCTTTCCAGCCACTCCTCCCCAAGCCTGTAGCATTGCATGGGGTTGTTGTGACCCAAGTGCTGGACCCGGCACTTGGCCTTGTTGAACCTCACACAGTTGGCCTCGGCCCATCGATCCCGCCTGTCCAGACCCCCCTGCAGAGCCTTCCTACCCTCAAGCAGATCCACACTCCCACTCAACTAACTTATAACACAGTAAGAATCTTTTTTATAGATTACTTACATCCTTTATGCTTTGACACAATAATTAGCTTAAATTTACTATCTCTGTTCTAGAGAAAAGACAAGCTGGTTTTGTTTCTAAATGAGTGTAACGTATAATCTGAGAGTGAAAGTATTAGCCTATGTAACTTTTTTGATTTTTCCAAAATTTCACTGTTTCAGCTGCATTACAATGCACTCTGCTTTTCTGACATAAGATTTCTCATGAAAGAGAAGATAATGCAATTTCTTGCAGGAGTTGAGCAATACTGTGGAAGTATTCACAATCTGCCTTAGAAACTACTATGTATTTCCTTGCATTGGAAGTGACTGTTCTCACCACTATGATGATACGAGGAGCACTTTATATAAATATGGTAGGAGCACAGAAGTTCAGTACTCGGTTCAGTAATGTTTGAGTTTCTCTGATAGAAGCTGAGGAAAAAACAGTGAGCCAGCATTTCCAAAGAGAAAGCTGTTTTATAAAATGTTTGAATTTGTAAAGTTTCTGTTACCATTTCTGGGGTTGAGGCATTACTAAGCTTCAGAGAATTTGTTTACAAAACAGGAAGTACTGATTTTTGCTTTGCCTCTCTTCCCTGGACCCACCAACAACAGTTTATATTCAAGTAGCATTCCTGCTTATCATCAGCCAAAGGATCCACAACTCAGCTTTGCTAGCCCAGACATATCCAGCACACTCAGAGCTTTCACTGCATATGTCAGAGTGAGAGAGAAGTGGACAAAAGGGGAGCAGAAGACTAAAGCTGACCCACGACTGACCACAAATGTTGTCAAATCAAAAGTCTAAGCATGGGTTCTCTTCTCTAAAATCAGACAAAATTTTAAAAATCCATTCTACCAGCCTAATAGACTGTCACTGTCCAAACAGCTCCTCATGTGAGCTATGTTATAGAATCATAGAATCATTTAGGTTGGAAAAGACATCTAAGATCATCAAGCCCAACCACAAACCTAACTCTGCCAAGTCCACCACTAAACCATGTCTATGTGTCTTTTAAATACCTTGGAGGTATGGTGACTCCACTATTTCCCTGGGCAGCCTGTTCAATGCTTGAAAACCCCTTTGGTGAAGAAATTTTTCCTAATATCCAATCTAAACCTCCCCTGGTGCAACTCGAGGCCATTTCCTCTCATTCTATCACTTACTTGGGAAAAGACACCGACCCCCACCTTGCTACAATCCCCTTTCAGGCAGTTGTAGAGAGTGGTAAGGTCTCTCCTCAGCCCCTTTTTCTCCAGGCTAAACAACCCCAGTTCGCTCAGCTGTTCCTCATTGGACTTGCTCTCTAGAACCTTCACCAGCTTCACTGCCCTTCTCTGGACACGCTCCAGCACCTCAATGTCCTTCTTGTAATGAGGAGCCCAAAACTGAACACAGTATTTGAGGTGCAGCCTCACCAGTGCCGAGTACAGGGGAGTGATCACTTCCCCAGTCCTACTGGCCACACTACTCCTGATACAAGCCAGGATGCTGCTGGCCTTCTTGGCCACCTGGGCACACTGTTACATGTACAATACTTACAGAAGAACCCTAAATTTCAAGGATATTTGCCTGAAATTACTACAATACAAATAAGGAATGACAAATTATGCAACAATCTGAAGGACATGCTTCAGCTTTCACCAGTGAACATACTGTATCTGTAGAACACAGGAAGGGAGTTACACACAGCATGTACACCTGCATACACAGACTTGTTCTACAGAGAAAAAAAAACCCAAATCACTTAAAATCAGCTTAAAAGAAAACAGAAGGCATGCCACACCTTCTATGATAGTGATCTTGCAATAGGGTGATGCAACACCACTACCAACAAACCTACCAAGAGAAACGCTAGTTAGAAAGCAAATAAAAACCACAAGACACTTAAGGGTTATGCTCGATAGCCAGAAGACAGACCTCAGGTTTGACAACTGTGAAGAACTCCTAAACCCAAAACCGTGCTGAGAATAAGCAGGAAGCTAGTCATCAACAGTTCTTAACATCACAACCTCAGCAGTGCAGAACAAGCCCCTTTACAGGGTAGCTGCGGCTTGCCAGTGAGGTGGGATCTGAGTAGAAATGTCACCTCCAGGTCCACTTGGTACCCAGCATAAAGCCTTACACCTCACGCCCTGCTGACAAGACACTGCACGCACTGTCCTCCCATGAGACCTTATTACATGTACATTGTGCTGTAACACTTTCTTTAAACTGGCGCAGGGAGAGAATCGCCACAGCTTGTCACTCACCCGAACATCCAGTTCCCGAGCTGATGTGCTGCTCAGAGCAGTGATGAAACTGATGCCACAGCTGCTGGGCAATAAAAAGCAGCAGGACAACAGCTGCCGCCATTTACTAGAGGGAGCACAACTGCACCATTGCTAAGCCAGTCTGCAGCATTTTATCTAATGGCACTATACAAGCAGCTACTGCCGGGCCCTACCACACTGCAGAACTTATAGACTAAAATTATCTACTCCTTTTCTTCAAATTCTCAGTCCCACAGAGACTGGATTAGTTCAGGAAAGGTATGAAGTAAGACATAATACTCTATTTACCAAAATTAATCACTTGAAACCTTATGCTGAAATTCTCTATGAAGATATTATTGCTACTCTACAGCACACAGCCAGCAATATATGCTTTAGTACTTGAAACGCAACATTTATTTTGGTTATCTAGGAAACAATAAAACACCCCATGCTGAAAATACTTTGCAGCGTTACACTACTAAAGCATTTAGTGCAGCGGCACTGTGAAGTTTGCGGATGAAAACCAGGAGAATTCACAATTCCTTCTCTGACATCTGAGGAAAATTCATAAAATCTATTATCTAACTGGGCTCAGACAGCATCAGAGATAAAAGCGTGGTCTGTCTGACTGCAGACTGACCACTGAGTATTCATCAACAGCATATGTTAATTATTCAACTTGAGATTGTAAGATAAACACTGTGTGTCTATCGTTCTGCACTCCAGCTGTACTGGCTTTATAGCTCAAGCCTTAGCACTCACTGGTACAAACTGTCCTGGCTGCTCACTAAACTTCAAATCTGCATGCCTTTTGAATCAGATTATTTATTCATACATCAAGCTTGGAAGCAAGCAGAAAACAATGAAGACGATGGAAGAAAGGAAAGTAATTAACTAACAACCCCTGACACCAAAAAAACCAAAAGTTTGAAAAAAGGCACCATACGTGAAATACTATGACAACTGCAGGTACAACTGCCTGACTAGGTCTAAATTTCATCAGGCTGATAAGGAAGATTAAGTAGTTGTCCTCTGTTTGTCCCAGCCTCTGCCCCCACACACATTACCAAAAAAAACAGAAAATGTCAGTCAAAATCATCATTCAACTTGCCCAACTGCCATGTGGTTCACCTCAGTTCATGCATTTAGAGTACAAATCAACAAGAAAGTAATTTGTTTGGCAAACACTTCAGTAAGCTTTTTTGTAAACTGTCTTAAAAATAATACCCAGATTGAAACTATTAGTTTTCTGTGGATCCCACTAAAGGCATGGTACTTCAATACTCTCCAATCTCTGGTTTGAGGCAAATCAACAGACTTTCAGTCTGAAGTGACCAAGCCTGTGTCTTTTGAAATGGAAATGTACATGACAAGACTGCTACATGGAAACTACTTATCTCTGCAAAAGACAAAATCATAGTATGTTATGGAAAAATATGCACTTAAGTTTGTTTTTTTTTTAAAAAAAAAAAAACACAAAACTTTTTTCAGTATATCACAGGCCTTTAGAAAAATAAACATTTAATTTTTGAAAGCAATGTCACTTTGAGTCACAGACCCTCAAGTCTCTAGAGGAAAAAGGATTAGCGGAGTAAATTGACCATATACCAGGAACTAAATCTCGGTACAGCAGCAGTAGGATCATGGGACTCTCTGTGCTAAAGAGAGGTGTAGCAGAAAATCCTAACTTAGCAAAGCCCCATTTAAGACAAAC
This sequence comes from Opisthocomus hoazin, assembly GCF_030867145.1. NCBI lineage: Eukaryota > Metazoa > Chordata > Aves > Opisthocomiformes > Opisthocomidae > Opisthocomus > Opisthocomus hoazin. The sequence goes on along the minus strand of NC_134418.1, from coordinate 46,700,156 downwards.
TTCAGGGTCTTGAATCACAACACCCATGCTGGGACACTCCAGTTATTGCATGCTTCTGCAACAATTTGCAGCTTCTCTGTTTTAGGGAGATTGATTTCCTTTTTCCTCTATTTTTAGTATTTTCTTTCAAGGAAAAAAAATTAGATGGGAGAATATAATTTAAAATAAACTATGAATTATCCTGGATGGTAGAAGAAACCCCCTTCTCCTTTTTTAACACTAATTCGGACAAGTGACAAGAATGATCAGAGGCAGAGCAGGATATATATTCCTGAAAGCATGTAGAAGTACATAAGGAAGACTTGTTGATGTTGCTACAGAGTCACTTATAAAAATTAAAAAGAACCTGATCCTGGTGATGGGAGGATTTAAAAAAAAAAAAATTTTTTTCAATCCTCTCCCTTCTCTTTGACTTTTTCCTTTAAGTGAAAAAAAACAAACCTGTGTCCTTCCTAATGCAATACCCCTTGATTTCCCCTAAGTTTTGCATTACATTGATTCCAGATGCAAAACCAAAACCTTTAGCAAATACTTATCAAAGTTCCTTATCAAAACACACAAATTAACTATAAAAGACATTTGAGCAGTGAAGAACATACTAATAAAATTAACCCCACATTTCAACAGACATGGGAGTGGCAGAGTTATTGGACAATGTAAGATACTTATTTCCCTAAATTAGGCCTTTCAGTCTGGCTCCTTCAGTAGCCTGTTCCTTCCCACACTCAAGCGAAAAAGAAAACCTACGACTCAGGCTAACATGAAAGAGGCACGACTTTCCATATATTCAAAGTCATAAGCTGAAAGCAAGAGAGTGAAAGACAGACTGACTGCCAATGCAGCAATTACTCAGCTAAGTCAAGTCACAGGACAGCACGGGTTTTAGCTATAATGCAGTATTTTCCCCCTTCTTTAAGTACCTAACATAATATTAAAAAAGATGCAATATCAAAAGTTACTTTTCCAATGGAAAGCACATTTCTTGTCCTAGAGAACTGAAAAAATGGTTATTCTCCTCCTCTTGCCCCTCAGAAAGGTAAAACTCAAAAGAAAGCATTCCTAGAACTACTTGAACAAGTTCTGTAGCTAGAGAAACAGCAACAGTAACACCAGCCATCAAAGTGTTCCCTCAGCTGCTGGTCTCCCTTCTCACCACAACCAGGCCGAATCTTGATTGGCAGACAACAGCCAAAGGGGACCATCTGGGATACCGAATACAAATCAGGGATTTAATCCCACCCCACCTTTCCAAGTGTCACTGTCCTCTACGGACCATCTTTTTAAATACAGACGCAAGAGGCATGCATTGTATGTACAGCTACACAGACAGTTACTCCGTTTGGACATCTTGCTATGCTTTCTACATTAAAAAACAAAACCAAAACGAAAAAACAAAAAAAAGAAAAATTCACAAGGAGAGTCTGCACATACTCTTTACGCTAGATAACCATCTATAAGCACACTTCAAAAGTCTGTTCTTTTCCCTGAAGAACCACCGTGACTGAATGCAGTATCCTTGATCCAGCCACAACTCACGGCAGCCCCCGCTCTTCAACTGACAAAGCCTGTTCCCAAAATCCTACTAGTATTTCTCACAGGCAGTTTCATATGGCTAACGAGAAGAATCTGTGAAGAAGACCTTTTAGCTCTAGGAACAGTTTATTTTGTGTATCTGGAGTACCACCTTTGTGCAAAGAACTTTCAAGCACTTGGAACAATGACGACACATTATTGTTACAGAGCAGTAACACAGATGTTCCGCCATGTCAAGTTCAGTCCTGCAACAACAGCACACTCAAGAGCTACTCAACACGCATGTATTTAAAAACCAACCATAATTAGCAGAATACTGTGAAGCAGATATCCCACAGCAAGCTTTTGAAAAGCTAGCAACAGTTTTCTGATGAAAGAGCAGAGTCTATCACCAGACAAATCAAGAACACTTTCATTTGCTTAAATCTTATTATGGATAATTCACAGCTCGTTTGCCACAAAAGGCAATACAGCTCAAAAGAAAGGAGTCAGGAAACCCAGTTTTGTATCTCACCTGTGCTGCATTGCTGCTTTGTAGTTGTGGGAGTACACTATTAATAAAATGTGCATTAAAAAACATAAAAGTCAATAAAAAGTCCATACAGCAAAGGAGCTAGCCTCATCCAACTAACAGATGTAGAAATAAGGCAGCAAAATACTGGAAACCCTGAAGCATTCAGTGAACACATTTTCCAAGGACAGCTGGAATAGGCATTTGTTGATTTCTGTAGGAAGCAGGAGCTTTTGACCTAGTCCTAATGATGTAAATCAGAACAGTTACTAACAAATTTGGGTCTGGGAACCACAGGTGGATTGCAAAGACAGAAGTGGTCTGCAGCTGGCCCTCAGAACCACACTGAACAACCTAATGCACTGTACTGGTACTAGCAACTATCCTACTAGGTCACACCATGTAATGCAACATGTTTATGTTAGCATAAATGAATGAGAGATGCATACAAAAGTCAGGCATGCTTATCTCCCCTAAAGACACAAGATTTTAAATAAAAATTGAAGACAGTTCATGCTTTTTTTCTTTTTCTTCTGCTCCTCACAAACAAAAAGGTTTTTAGGAATGTGGCAGAAAGCTGCAACACATGTGAAAGATCCCACAGCCAACTAATACATTTACTCTAAAATTCCTTGTTAATCTCATTTTCTAGTCCTAGTTAGCACCAAAAAATAAATCCTACACTAAAAGTTCCTCAATGCATTTCTTCTTTCATTTAATAATGTTTCTTCTCATGTCCAGGTTTTATACTAAAATTATTGGTGAAGCAGGGGAAAAGAACCCCCATTTTAACATATCAGCTGTGTTATTCCAAAATAAATTTGCTTCTTAAGCAGCATCAGGCTCTACATCCATTAGTCAAACTCAGACTACCATTTTCTACTCTGCCTGTTTAAACTGGCACTTTTCCGTGACTTACAAGAACAAGCTGCAACACACGTACACAATCTACAAACAAAACTCATGAAAAGCACTCGTTCAAGGTCTAGGCTGTTCTAACCTGTTCCATTGCTGTTCTGAGTATGTCCAGCACGAAGCAGTATCAAGAGTCACAGACCAGGGCACCTTGCCTGCTTCACAGATCATGTACTTACAACACCTCTGCTTTTCTCAGACCCTTCGCTGGGGAAAGTTTGCAGGTATGCAAACAAGAACCTCTTATAGCTGGATGGGAGAGCAGTCGTGCAAGTAGCACCTTCCAGACTCTGTGGAGCGAGACGAGGCCAACAAAACAGCTCAGTGGGGCTCAGCATCACAGGCCAGGCCACTAATACAGCCACAGTAGGTTTGTACTGTATCATAATGATTTAGGGTTACCTGCATTTTAAAAATATTACAATATCATGGCAGTATTGTTTCTCACTGTCCTGTACAGATAAGGCCATGCTGGCATGAAAACTCAGGCAGGATTAGTCAAAAGCTACGTAACAAAGAACATTCAGCCTTTAATGATGATCAGCTTCAGCAACTAAGGCTGCTTTACTTTTGAATCGGCACTTTTGGTCAGGATTCACCCTGCTGATAAAGTTTTAGAGCTGTATGCCTACCCTGTGCTTGTGATTCTCCAACTGCAGTGCACTGGACCTCTAACAACCTGCAAAACCTGTCAGATGTGGTTCACTGCGACTCCATAAAACTATAAGCTCCCCTACCTTTCCATCCAAGGGACAAAGGTCCATGAGAAATTTTGAGGGTTGACACTAGCCAAAACAAATGGGGGATGCTGAATAGTTGCATGTGGTACAAACTCCACAGGGAAAAGAAGACAATATGCACAGACCTGTAACTGCCACTTCATTTCATCTTATGACAGAGGTGTTTTGCAATGGTATTTCAAGCACAAGAGTGTCCAACTGAGAGAATTGCAACGTCCTTGATTCTACATAGACTCACTCACTCCTGTTTACCTTTGTTCTTATTTGTGCTGACTAAGAGCAAGATGAGAAAATACATGACTGCTGGAGAACAGGTATCAAGGATCTTTGCTGGTCAGTAATAAAACTCTCCATACCAGCATTAGAACTCCAGGTCTCCAGTAGCAAGATATCTACTGAGAAAACTGACTGTAAATTGTTGTGTTGTGGGTTTTTTTTCCCAAATTCATTACACCAGTCAGGATGATTGCAGCTATACCAGAAGTAATTAGCAAGATGCGTAGCAAACGCATGATACTTTGTTTGAATCTTCTAGCTTAAATGTCTACAAGCATTTTTATTCATCAACAAAACTAAAGTCAGGACCAGAGCCTTCTACTGAATAGAAAAATAGTCCTGTTTTGATTACCTGAAGAAATTTCAAAATTGATATGAGGAGAATAGGAAAGAATAAAGAAAAATGAAGGCAGGACACAGGCGCAAATTTGGAGAGTATCTGTCTGACTCAACATGGCTAGTTTTAGTAATATATAAAAATGTATTTCTGGATACAAAGCATTATCTATTCATTATATAAACATGCTTAAAGCAGACCTTTACAATGCAAATTGAAACAATCAATGCACAGTTCAAAAGACTGGAATGAAATTATCATAGATCATTTAGTAATTTCCCTTTTTCCAATTCTGTAATCTCTTTATTCCATTAAGCAGTCTAGACTATCATGATGAGTTACACTTTATGACATTATCACAGCATTATACTTCACTCATAAACACGCAACCCAACAAAGTGCTTGTGGATTAAAGAATCGAAACTTTTTTTTTATTTTCCTAACACTGGAAGATGCCACCTAACCACGATCCAAAGATGAGGAGAATTACTTACGTAAGACATTTTGAGAGATACCACACACAGGTACTGCACTCAACAGCATCTTGAACTGCCCTTACACCATGACAGAGCATGTAGCTCCCCCACTTCCTCCACCAGTTCATTCAGGGGAACGCAGGCTAGGAGCTCTGAAGAGCAGCACACGAATGTCCAGCCAGCTCCCTCGCTTCCACATTACGAAGTAACATGAAATACATCTCCCCCTCAGATAGCCAGTTTCCACTTCAAAATCAAACACTGATAACCTGTACTTTCATTAACTGCTGTCTTGTTGATCCTGGAGCATTTAATACATTCAAAAGCCAGAACAAAGTTCAAACAAGGATGCTAACCCCCGCGCATGCGACTGCTGAGTATTTGAGCTGGGGAAAGGTCTACACAGAAAAAGAAAAACTCTCTGCCCCGGTTCCCCAAGTATTTCCAAAAGTAAAACAGGGAAAACCTAACAGTGCATTTAGTGCAAACAAAAAAACAGTCTGAAACACAGAACTCACTTCTCAAAGAGTATAACTGGCAGAAATACATGCAGAAAAGCTGTTATTCAGTTAGCGCCCCAAACCAATATTTCATAAGGCATCTCTAAAAGTCTTTGTATCCATTACTCCCATCCCTGTTAGTAATATTAGGAGATGATGTGTGCAAACAGATTTACAAAAAAGAACAAATTTTTCTTTTTTTAAACACTGACAGAACTGAGACACTCTCTTTTGGGACACAAAGCATGTACACATAACACCAACAGGATTTACTTTCCAAGAAAGACTGTGTATTAGAAACAGCGAGTTAGTAATTTAAGCAAAATAGGACATTCACCAGACATACCCAAAATCCCTGATCAACATGCAGCACTTCCTTTGTTTCTGCTACTTCTCCCACCTGCAAATGTAACTCCACAGCTAAACATGGGACCAAGATGCAAACAGCCACCCCTGGGCTTGTGCAAATCCTGCACCCTTGGGAAAACGGCTGCCGAAGACACACGGCGCAAACAGAGGCAGTGACCCACCACCCGCATCCTTTTAAAAGCCACAAACTGATGCGTCTGTATTGCAAGGAAAACTAGATTCAAACATGAAGCAAGTCCAACCTGTTGTTGGCTAAAGACAAGTGATGAACCCACAGCAAGATATACACAAAGGATGATTCCAATGACACCATTTATAGCAGCTCAGCAGCTGGCAAATGCCACGCACGTCAGTGTCCTGTGCACACAGTATGTGGCTGAGAGTCCCTCGGCTGGTGGCAGCGCTGCCACAGCACTGGGCTATACATTCTTCCCAGATCAGAAAGGTACCTGCACACTGCACGTGGCAAGGGTTTCCACATACTCCTAGCTGCAAACTACCTGTCTCACTTCTATATACGTGCCACGGTTTGAGCATCCCAAGCTCAAAACAGCTGTGGTTAGGCAGGAATTTCAAAGAAGCAGGGAGCAATGATTCCAAGCTAGTGAAATGCCCTGAGAAAATTTAAAAAAATGAAAGCAATACATGTCTACCAGCACTGGAGTACCTTGGCATAAATTGTGTTTAAAAGTAGAAATAAATATATTGAATTAGGAAAGCTGGCTTCAGTCACAAAGCAAAAGAATGGGGCTCGAGAGACTTTGTTTTATGTTCCAGCCCATGTATAGATTTTGACAAAGTCACTTACACTGTGCCCCAGCTATTATACGGCAAGGTGCCACAGCCTCTAGGGTATCAGGAGGCTAAAATCTATTACTGAACAACATACTCAGCTACTCAGTTTGCCAAGTCTCACTCGTACCACTTCTGCTACAGGTACATTGGTAATGAAACAGCGTACAGCTGTTTCACTAGAGTATACCTATGAATCTTCAATACCTGGTTTTAAAAACAGTGGGTAGAACTTAGGCTGTTTATATGTTAAACAGAGCATTTGTTATTCTTCAGGAAAAAAGATACACAAAACCACAACTAAAACCCTTGAAAAAGACATCTATATTATAAAGAAATAGGACTTTCAGGACTGAGGGATCTGTCTTTTCAGGCAAATCAGTCTACAGGCACTGGTATGATCCCAATGCAACCTGAAGGCAGAACTATAACAAATATTTAATCAGATGTTCCATTATAAGAAATAGGTAGCCACTACAAATCTCAACCTTGATGACTCAATATAGCAAGGCTGAAGAAGTGGTAGCTTCAACTACGTATAAAAAAAGTCAGTATCCTCATCACTACTCTTCATTCATTTTATTTGTCGAACAAACCAAACTTGTAACACAACCTCCTATTAAGGCAAGTGTCTTCATGTATAATTTTGTTTCATTTCCTGGCTGTATTTTGCAATAACATTTTTCAAGAATTTTGTTTAAAAGTTCTTTTTAATACTACATCAGAACAAAAATGGATGATGCTGCAACTCTATATTCCCTTCTACAGAATGTTATACAAATGCACTAAGCTGTAATTTACAGTGAAGGTCTACTGCATGGTAACTGCCAACAATTTTGGGGTTTATTATTCAGATCACCAGATTCTTATCCAACCTAGATCACAAGCAACTAAGCAGATGTTTAATCCTCGAACTGTCAAATTCTTCATCATGCTATGAAGACATGCCCATAAAGTCACATTCACATTGTGCAAATATGTGTTATTAGCAAGTCAATATTTGTTAAAAACTTTTAAAAGTTAGCAATTAAGGGGCTTATTTTAGTAACTTAGAACTCATGAAAGCTGGAAACAGTTTAACTTACTCACAGCTGCACCTGAATTTCCTCCAGCATTCTCCAAGTATTAGCTTTTAATTAGAGAAAGAAGTTGTTGTCACAGTTTCCACTCTTGCATACCATGCTGTGTCACTGGTTCACTATATGCTCTTTGACAGTTAAACTACACATGAAACTTCCACAAACGTTGGTATCCTCTTCTGCAGTACTAATACGATTCAGCTAATTGAGGGGAGGGGAATTTCACTATGTATCAGGCAACGTGCTTCCCCTATCCATTCTGCTCACCCCTTTCATAGCACACAGGTTAGTTAAGATACGAACTGGCAAAACAACAAGACATTATAGCACTTTCCAGTATATCTAGCCATCTCCAGGAAGAAAAGTGTTGATGCTTGTATAAATAATATTCTAACATTTTTATAGCATTAAGCCTCTCATAGATTATTTCTTCATTTCTGTACCTAGTATTTACATACCAGTGAGAAACTCTGTTTCCCTGCGAAATATGATTTATACTTGATTAAAAAAAAAAAAGAAAACAAACAAAAACAAACAACATCACAGAAATCAGAGGCAAACAAAAAGATGACAAAATAAAAAACCAAAAGAGCTAGCAACACACACGGGGGGGGGGGGGGGGGGGGGGGCTGAAAAAACACCACCACCAACTCCTGTGATGCAACTTAAATAATATGCTGTGATACAGCCAAAGAGACCAAATGGAATAAGATGCAAACATTTGTTCCAACTTATCTTCTGTTTATTTGAAACAGCAACAAGGTCAATGACTCCATAAACCAGAATTAACACTTCTTCAGTGAAGCTTGACTAACCTCCTGTCTGCTGGACCAAAGGAACCTCTGGCTGCTCATAGCGCAGCACAGCACCGAAGCAAACTAGCAGCCAGATTTGTATAACAGGGTGTGAGAGCACCAGGTTATCAGCTGGAAGTTGCTTTAGACAGCTGAAAACCTAGCTTTAATTTGTGCTTTCAAACAGGTTTCAGTCATAGACATTCAAGTTTTCTTTGTGTCCAATGTTTGAAATAGTTTGAGAAAACTGGAAATACCAAAGAAAAAAAGGAAAATACATATAATCCAAGTCACAAGCTCACCACATTTTTTTCTTATTTATGTTTTCTCTATTTGAAGTTTCATATGACTGCAGGGACTCTATAATCCATTCTGCGGCTCCAAGCAAAACATTACTATGCAAAGCCGTTTTGCTCAACTTGGATGACTCCTGCTACCTGCAGGAATGTGTAATTCAAAAAAATGCCAAAGACTGTTTCAATACCTTCTTTCCTTGAATTGTAAACTTCTTTTTGAGCTCAAAAAGAGAAGAAGCCCCAGCCAACCAAATTAAAAAGTGGAGGAAAGAATCATGAAGGTAATTAAGCAAAAGGCCACATTTGGTTGAAAGCAACGACACTGACTATATCCATTTAGTCTTTTTGCCACAGTAATGTAGAAAGAGTTTTCCTCTGATACCGGGAAATTAAAATTAAGGCAGTCTTAAAGCTAGAAAGCAACAATATATATCCATGCAGAGCTCTTAAACGAAAGGATAAAAGATTCCTTACTCCAGATTGCACCATGTACTTATCTTCCCAATATCTCTCTTAGGAATTTGCTTACAATATGAATAACTTTCATCTGAATTGCTTTAAAGTAGCTCTCTTTCATCTATTAGTAGCTAAATATATTTTAATTTCTTACTATAAATGAGAAAATTTTGATATACACAACACAGGAAGGCAAAAAGGGAACAGCAAACAATTCCTTGTGCTTTTTCTTAAACTTAAAAGCCAGCATTTGCACATTGTATATTTCTTCTGCAGAAACAATGCCAGTAGAAATCTCAGGTTGCTACAGGATGTTTTTATCTGGTGGGACAGTTAGATGATTTTGGTCATGTTATCTGCAGTTTTAGCTATCAAGCATGGGGACACTACTGCATACTTCTGCTTTAGTGGCTTTCTTTTCTTAAACTGCTTCCCTTGCCATTAGAGAAAGCAACAGCAGCACCTAATGCATTGCATGACGGTGTTACTTAATCCAACATCATAATCCATTAAAGAAAAAAAAAATGAAAAGGGGAAACACTGGAGGTCAATAGTAAATAAAGATACATGGTTGAATGTTGCTGTGCCTCAGCGCTAGGAAGGACTGACAATCTAGACACTTCTGTGACTATCAGACATTCAAAATCAACCTGTTTGCAGTATTTGACGGTGTCTGCCCATCTACTAACCCCTTTTTATGAAACAAGGAACACTTCTATACTCTAATTAAATATATAAATAACCATTTAGCACAGAACGGACAAAGTATCTACAAAACTTTTCCAGATGTTCTTTATTCAATGCTCCCTTCCCCCCCAAAAAAAGCAGGCAACTGAATACAAACACATTCACTGCTGACAAGCCATGATTTGGCCACATGACTGTCCTGTCTGTATTTCAGGTATTAGCTATGTCAGACCTAATTACCAGAGACAGCTTCACAAGGTCTTTCACATTATTCAAAAAAGGTGCACTTGCCAAAGCCCTAGCAGAGGCCTCCGTCTGTAACAAGTCTCACCCAGCTCAGTTGAAGCTTGTAGTTCTGCTTACAGTTTTTCTCCATAAATTACTCTACATAAATAATCACTGGCTAGCAAGTCTCTAAGAGTACCATCAGGAATTCAGTGACCCACGATGTGCAAGAAATACTGTCCATCATGTTTACAATAAAATGTATGAGGTTCTCTTCCTACATGAGGACCGCTACAGAAATGATACTGGTTTTAATTGCACCCATTGTGAAAGTTTCTCTGTTAGTTTGACAAAGAGTGCTTCAGGCTATCCTGCCCTCAACTTTAAATGCTGCAGATCAAACAATAATCCTGCCTAGGAAAGGACAGCATATCAAAGAAGGTATATGGACTGAATTACAAGTTTTTCTGGTGTAGTAAATTTTTCTTCCCCTCGTTTCCCGTCAGGGATGAGGGGTACACAGATACCAGGACAGAACACATAAGCACATACACAAATACCAGCAGGAGTTTATAGGATCACAATATGAACACTACTCTCATTACCACCGTTTTTAGGCAGAAATAGCCATCCAAAATGATTAAGTGTTCAGGTAATGTTTCAAGCATAAGTGTCTAACTTAAGAGTACCAGGAAAATTATTCAAGGGGAAGCATACTGGCACATCTGATTAAGCCAGTATAGTGGACACATGCTGCAGCCTCACACATACAAGACAGGAAAGCACAATACCCACTTTCCCCAGAGACCTGACAATAAAAGTTCTGCTATAATTTATACTTCAACTCCTTTTCTTCAATGTACAGAAAGGAGAGATTATACAACTAATTGTTTAAATAGAAATGACAGCTGCATCTTCCAGGAGAAGGGCAGAGCAGGCAGTGAAAGCAAGCATTCAGCGAGGACACGTGAGAGCAGACACTGGGAAGCACAGCTCTGCAATCGTTAGTCACGTACAGGTTGTGTGAGACAACCCTACATTCGGAGTCTAATGGCAAACCAATTTGTGCTAACAACTGGTGACATACCAATAGCATGGTAACACTAACATTCAAATGTATACAGCATGAAAGCCATTTAAGCATACAAACTACCATCACACCCAAGAAACTATACGTCACTAAAAGACAGACAGGACTCCCAAAAGCCAAGGTGAGGATGGGGATGGAAAAAAGTTTGAGAAGGAGAAGGGAGTTCCAGTGCCTGCCACCTTGCACCAAAACCTCCAGCACAGGACAAAGTCTCTCAAGGACAGGCTCTGGCCCTTAAAGAAGTTGCATCAATGGGGAACTTGAGAGTTTGCACTGACGGCAAGAGATTTCTTCTAACACCAGGCACAGTGTTGCAAAGCACCATTAGCTTTTCCTCTGGAAGCTTCAGCAGGTTTTTTTCTACCTTCTATCATCACAGTTTTGCGTGTGCAAGGCTCAGAATACAAATGTGCGTCTAGCTAAACACAAGCCCTTGGTACATCTCAAATATTTGTTTCTTTCTTCATCTTTACTTCTTTAGAGGCACAGTTAAAGCTGGAAGTGCAACTTGTACTAATACATGTTACTGACCACAAGAATGCTCACAAAAGTACTGCATAGCTCTGGGGTGATGCAAGAGAAAGAAGAGATGCACTAGGATGTCAAAAAGAGACAGAAGTTTGAAAGGAAAGAAAACTGAAAAGCAAAATAGGAAGAAGCTCAGATTCACCCCTTTGTGAAGATCTCTCTGTTCCTGTGGCCAAACCCCACAGCTACGGCTTTTCTCCAGCATAGCCCACTCTTTCAAACCAAGTGATTTGATCTCATATTTCTTTAGAGTTAGCAATAACAGAAGCAAATTAAAAACAAACCTGAGTATCACAAGCTGATCCCTCCTATTTCTACATCACAGCAACCTATACCATACCAAGGTAAAACATAGCAAAGACCAGCCCAGGAACTCTGGGCAAATGTAGGAAGGTACATTTCGAACAATGTTCATAGTTGCAAAGATTATATAGAACGGAGCAGAAAACTGATGGTGATTTCCCCATTACAGTCGGCAACTGAATAGTTATCACCACAGAAATTAATTTCTCTCAGTAAAAGAGACATAAAATTATTATCTAATCCTACTGTATTTAAAACATTAAACAAAGTGCAATCAAGACAGATGAGACAAATAGTTCACATACAGTTGGCTGTATGGATACAAAAGGAAAGAAAAAGCACTCAGATGTTTTCTTTCTCATATAAGGTTAGGAAGGGGGGAAGGGAATCTCCCCCAGAGATCTGTCTCAATTCAGAGACCAAATCCCAAAGCAGGCACCTGCAAACGGGAACCCCTGCATAAACAGCCCTCTTGCACTCTTGGTCCCAGGTCAACTCCGAGCACAACCAGTCTCTTCTCCTTATTAGTAACAGAGATTAAGAAAGTGCTTTATAAGGCAAGTGATATTACTAACATCAAATTACCTTAAAAACTGAAAACTTTGTGACTATTGCCAACTTAGAATTAAGCTGGCTTGCTGACTGTTGCCCATGAAAAACCCCAACTCACTTCTGATTCTCGTTTTATCGTCTTTCCCACTGGTGTAAACAACAGCCACATTGGCTTTACATAAAATTTATAACCTTCACTCCTAGTTTCCAAAGATTCAAGCTACTCTAATTTAAGACATTTGTCCATAATTAATCAATGTAAAATGCTGGAACTAAGCAAGTAAGATTTAGATATCATTTCAGTGGGAGAGCCAACTGTTTTGTGTTAGGGCAAGACTTGAGTTAGGACTCACTTGCAGGGTTTTCAGATAGTTTTTGTTTGTTATTAGTTACCACTGTCAAGACACAGAAAGTGAAGGATCCAAAAATTCAGTCAATTACTTTTAGGGCTGGGTAGCAGCCAGCAGGCATACTCATTGCTGGGTTCAGCGAGGGTTTGCCAAGTGATGAGTGATGTTAGCACTGGAAGGGAAAATATCCTTTCTTGGCTTGTATCTGCTAAAGGCTACAGTCACCAAATTAGGACTAAGGACGGGTCCAGAAAGAATAATTTAGGGCTAAATTTAGGATTCATCTCAGTAGTAACTGCCTGTTAGGACAGAGACTAAGTTGGTAGGGTGACTGAGATACGAAAAGGAGAAAAACGTGAGCCAAAACCGGCAGTGAGCTTGGAAGGATGCAGCTGGCTATGCCTGTGGCTGAGGCAGACCAAAGCCCATAAGAGCAAGGAGGCAGGACTCAGCCAGGGGACCTGGGTGGGTCCTGGTCAACATGGGCACACAGTGGGACAGCCACCGCACTTCCGGCCAGAAAGGACTGCTAGTCACAAGGCGAGCTTTGGATAAGTCACAGCCATTTTACTACGACTAGTACAGCATCTGTAGATTCTTGCCTGACTAGATGTAGTCCTGGAATTGACTGCTGGACGGCGGTACACTTCCAGCCAGCAGAAGCCCACACGTTCCTGATTCTAGCAGGGCACCATGGTAAGCACAGTCTCAGGTCCTCCATACCCCAGACAGTATAAAGAATCAAACAGATGCAGTCAACACCTCACTGGAACATGTAACACAACTGCATGCTAAAACACATCATCTTCACATCTGCCAGCACCTACACCAAAACAGTTCTGATCACTGCTTAGAGAATTGAACAGGTAGTCTGAGACTGTCATACAATTCACAATACTATCCAAATTTCTGCAAGACATCTTAAAAAACAGATTATTCTAATGCACAGGTAATAAGGTTAAATGTCAGGGCCTCCTAATTACTAATTCCATCTCCAATAAAGACTTGATGGGCAATCCTATCTAATCATTTGGTCCCTCACTTCACCCATCTGTAAACAGAACTAGCAGCCCAACCTACTTGGCAGGATGTGGAAAGGCTAGCATCTAAAATGCTTTACACGCTTTGGATTTTTTAAGTTCTATGTAGGTTATGTTTGTTTGTTTATTTTTAAGACTAATCTCATATTTATGCATTTTAAATTGTACATACTTCACATGAGAGAAGAAACAATGCTACAAATAGAACACCGGAAACCATTACCAAGAATTTAAAATGGATTGTGACTGGGCTGATCAGAAGTAAACGAACTCACCTTTAACTTTCATGATGACATTTCCTGCACATCACTCTTTCTGCTGGGTTTTTCTAGTGTCAACTCTGGATAAGGAACTTCTTGCTGTCAAGAATCCCTACCACACTAAGCTGTTCACTGCATGATTATAGGGCAAATCAGGAAATCACGTAGAAGGGAAATTCCTTAATTATTTCATATCACTAACAGTATGCAGAAGGATTAGTCATTGGCACATAGACATGCTTCATTTTACTTAGACATACCAGAGGGCAGGCATATAAAAGCAACAACTCTCAATTCTCCCCATCACATTCATTACCTACTTACAATAATAACTATGTATCTTACTGGAATCTTAACCATTCCAAAAAACATTAAACCACCTCACAAATAAACATCATCGTAACTTCAGAAAACAAACAAAAAATTAAACTGCTTCCTGACACCAATGAATTCTCAGCTCCCTATACTACACATACCACTAAAATGTTCCCATGGGCTTTGATCCAGAAAGGAACAATAGCCCAGATGTGTTTTGTGAAAAAAAAAATTGGCCATGGGACAGAGGAGTGTTTGCAGATTCTTTTTAGCATTAGATTCTTTCACTTCTAGACGTAAGAGAAATAACAAAAGATGCAACACATCCAAGTAGTTTTATTTCTTTTAGCAAAGGTGCTGTATCTGCTGGAATAGGGGAACAGCTAGGCAAGAGGCACAACAGAAATCTGAAACTGTGCATTTTAAAATGACTGAAAGCATAAAGGAAAATGAGGCACAATAAAAGTACAGTAATATTACCACAGAGCAAGAGCGTTTAAGAGCAGGCTGCTGGAAGAAAGTCAGCTTTGTTCAAGAAAAGCTTGCAGGCTGAAGAGTTGAACAGAAAAAAGCTTTGGAGAAAGAGTCATTCAACTTGTAACTGAGCTTGTCAATTGGACGAGGCCTTTTCGACAGAGAGAGCATACAACCTGATATTTTAACAGGAAAGAAGTACTGACAACGTAAACTATACTGTTTTGTTCTCAGAGCACTGATGTGTTTCAAAGGCTGAAATTACACAGCTTTCACAGTCTGTTAATCCACGTAAGCTACAAACTCAGCCCCATGACAGATTTCTAAGAACAGTGACCCACTGCCAAAATGGTATTTCAAAAAGTTTTTCTCAGTTCCTCAGCGACCTGACAGCACACTCACTCCAACTGTTTGCAGCGTGGTGGGAATTTTTTTAAAGAAGCATTTTCTAAGCAGTCATATTTTCATTCAAATCTGCTATAAGTTTCCTTACCAAATTTAAATTTTTTTGTTCCATCACACCTACATTCAAACATATCTTTCAAAGGATGTAACTCTTTCTAATGACTGACAAAATCACAGATTAAGACAAATGAGCAAAAATCAGGTGCTCTCCCTCTGATTGGGAAGACATCCCAACTTTCGAGATTTGATACATTACAGTCTATTTTTTCTTAAGGCTGAAATGCTGCAAGTGCAATACAAGCTTCAGACTCTTCACCACAAATTCATTCCTCACTTCTAAGCCCGCATGCATCAGCCTAAGAGAGGAAATGGACAAATTTCAAAGCCAAAAAACGCTCACCAGCAACAAGGTGGCTGAGAACCTACTCCTGGACACCACACATGGTAGAACATCTTCGGAAGCCTAGGTCTGATACACCGTCCTGCTCAATTTCGTCCTAGATACTCAATTTTTCTTGTCAAATTAAACAAAGCTTTTTTTTTTTTTCCCTCCTGTTCAAGGACATGCAGTCCCAACCACCCAGGTGTATATATACAAAAGCTGAAGACAACTAAGGGAAGCTGTAACAACCAGACCTACTGAGAGGCAAAGCCTTCTCCCTGGCCTACCAAATGAGCTGATAACCTCTACCTGCCCAGTCCTCTCAACTAAAGAGGCAACAACAGGACATTTATTCAAAGGTGTGGGTGGTAGTAAAACCACAGTCTGTTTAATAACACTGTGATTTTCCATCTCTGTAGATTATTTTTCCCTCCCGCTGCTCCTTTCCCACAGAGGTCAACCTCAGCATGAATGATATACAGGAACTTCTGAACATTGCTTCTGAGGGCTTGGATGTTTTCTCTCTATTTTTATCCCAAAAGATGAGCAAACACATAGGAGGGAAAAGAACAACAAGGGGAGGAAACAAAAACAGACCAGAAGAAGCGAAAGGCATTCACAAAGAACAGGGTGGCTGCAAGAAGCTTTGTCCATAGGTGCAAGCAGGTATGGAAAAACGGCAACATGACATTGAGGTTGTCTGCTGAAAATTGCCAAAAATATCCATTTGGAAAAAGAATTTGAGCATAGCATAAACCCAGCCACAGATTTCCCTTTCCCATATCTTTTTTCCCAGTGAAATACCTAAACATGCGCTTTGGCTAGCAGGCATACATCTATCACCAACCTACAACATGGGGAACTTCAAATTGCAGCCACTGTAGCTGTCCTCTCTTCTACCAAAGTCAGACCCACAGGGCACAACCTCCACAAGAGCTGCCATGATAGAGCACACATGCCTACCTCAATTCATTGCAAAATGCAATGGCTTAGTTTAAACTCAGCAAAGAAGATGGGTTTGCCTTAGCAACAAGACAGATTTTGGGTGCTGATTAAAACCTACAACTACAGTGGGTGGCAGCACCCACCAGCAGAGAGGGATGATAAATTCCCTGAACAATAGTTTCTTACACTATTCTGCCAATATGTGCCCAAGCTCATCTGATCATACATTTCGCACTCACTAGATACTCCAGGAAAGCATTCAACTGCTCAAAGTGTCTTAATTTGCCAACTCAAAACCATGAAGACTTCTAGATGATCAAGACACTGAGCATGTCATAACATCCAAAGAACAACTGTTATAGAAGAACAGCAAATCAGATCTGTAAACTCAGAAAAGTAGCATTAAACCCAAAAGCAAAGCCCATCAAACATAAGTCATAAAAATTATCTCAAAAAGCCACAACGCACCCTATCAAAACATTAAGCATATTGCCAAGATTCACACGCTGCAGACTACCTCCCTCAAACAGCCAAGGCTCTGTTTTTTAAGTTAACCTGTTAAGCAGTGCAATAGTGACTGAAGTTGGTATTGTAAAACAAAAGCACTTAAGTAAATGTGAACTATATACATTAATTACATAACATTAAAGAACAGCCAGGTAGGAGGAGAAAAGTGCTGGAACGCAGCTCGTCCATGCCATTTCAAAACGCGTTTCCAAGCGCTCCCTGTCCAAAGCGAGGGCAGAGCTCCTGGCCTGTACTCTACTCCCCTTGCTTACCATCAGGAAAAAAAAACCATAGCACTCCAGAGCAGGTCATCTCCCCTCCCTGCCCCCTTAGAAAAAAACCTGTACCTATCAGAAAAACACGTTCTGCCGCACTGAAGACCATGAAGTTGATTTGAGACTTAACTGGGAACAGGTATCCGTGTCATAAGCTCTGCCTGTTAAAATTTGCAACATTTTTGCAATACAGAGCTGGCAAGCATGGGATAATTTTAGGAATGGCATACACCTGCAGCCTTAGCACGGGGTCTATTTTTCTTTGTTTAACTGCAAGCAGGTGTTTGCACTTTACAGACTGTAGGGCAAATCCATCGTTTCTTCCAACTCCTTACGATGGATTCAGATTCCATCAAATTCAATATTACGTTTCTAAAAGGCTTGTCATTAAAAAAGCAAAATATCAGAAAAAAACTTTCCAACCTGATCTACCAAACAACTTCTCTAGAAATTACAAACCACTCTACTTCTTTCTATTGGTTTTGTCTTGAAGTCTGACAATGACACTAATCACCGATGTCCTCTTTAATGACCACTTACACAGTTTATCTAAAGCTGAAAAATGACAGATTTTCCCCAAATGATTAAAAGACAGAATCACTTCATTCAACATCTCTTATCACTGAGAAAATCCATGTAAATTCATGAAAATTCGTATTTTCTGAAATGTCATCTTCTAGTTCACTAGCACAATGCTCTACTTACACTACAGAAAAATAAACAAACCAAAAACCGAACAGTGGAACATCTACAGGACAAAGGTAATGGAGCTAGTTAGTAATCCAAGCTGAAAAGACATGATTCAAGATGACAAACTGGCATCCTCCACAGAATGAGCTTGACACTTTTTATAGCTACTGACACAGTAATGAATGCTTTATTTTGGGTGGAGCTAAATGCAATGTTCTGCAGAGTATTTTCTTAAAAGAAAGCACTTCCCTGATCCACATACAGAAGGAACTTTAGCTACAAGCAGAAAAAAAAGGCACTTAGTTAATTAGGCCCTAGCTGTGGCAATTATCTTGAAGGGAAGGGAACAGCAACATTCTATTACGTTATTATAAACAGTTCTTAAGGGAAAGCTGGATCAGATGGGCCCCAAAGTACCTGTTTGCCTTGGTTTTCTAATGTTTCCATTATTGAGCTGAATTCCAATGGAAAGGGATTTTTTTACAAGGTATATACTGCTCAGTAGCCTTTGCAATACAGGATCTAGTACTGCCCTAGCAGCAATTTTTATCTACCTGTGCCCTAGCAGAGTATATTTTGAATCTAAATCTCAGAGTGTTCACTAAGAGCGTTTATTTTCTTACTGTTATCACACCTAAACCATACCTTATAACAGAAATAAAGCTCGTTTTTGAGGTACTAACTGAAAACTAAAATGGCTTTCTAAATCACTAAACGTGAAGATTTATTAATTCACAGACCCTGCTCAATTTGAGGTGAGTTAATCAAAGATAGAGTCCTAACTAATCACTGCTGATTTAGGAAAATTTGCACACAAGTTCAACTAAGGCCCTCCCACAGTATTCCCCGCTCTCCTCCTCGTTAAGTAAGAATAACATTAGTTTTCACTCGGTCTTTGGATTCTTTTTGAATTACTAGTGAATGTCCATGTTTTTTCTATAAGTTCTTAATGAGTCCTATGTTAACTGTTTTATTTTACTTCTTTGACATGTATTGGAGTGTCCATAGAACAACATTTCTGCTGCAGAAAATTCCTAAGACTTCGAGAGCTGGCACACATCATACGTTCAGCTAAGTGGTTTCGTAAGTGTAGATTATACTAAAGAAAGCTTTAAAAAACAGACAACTAGTGCTTCAGAAAAAAAAGCACTGTGGCTCAAGTGATCGGAGTGGTTTTTATACTGTGTTATTATGTGGATTACAGCAATCTTTACAGTTACATAATAATATTCACACCAGGCCAAACCAAAAGCCTAGGCTAGTATCTGATGGGTCAACCACCGCCACACACTAAGAGAGCTGGCCAAGAAAGAGTATACAGGTCTGGCCAACGCAGACATCAACTGGGTCTTGCCTTTGGATTACGTTCTTCAGTAAAATTTGTTAAAAGAAAGACTCAGCCTATTCCACTAGGTCAGACATGGGATTGGGAATGGCTTTATTCCCATTGCCAACAAGATTTCCAGTCTGCTTAACTTCTTGATGGCAAACCTGTAAATGACCAGTGACTAACAACACCTCAGAGGAAAGAGAATTCACTGGTTTTTTTTCCTCATGAATGCAGAAATACTCCCTGTAGTAAACCAGCATTCTTCCGTAACAATTATCACTAACTCTTTATATTCCAACAAACCATTTCTACAGGTAAAAGAAATTCGGCTCTTGTTTTGTATTCTGTCTGGTAGAGTGCAAGGAATAACTCTTCTGTAAAAAACATAAAACAAAAACAGCAATAAAAAAGTCACCAGAAGCTTGAGCGAGCACACACAGCTGCCTGCAGAGACAGCACTGGGTAGCAAAGGTGTCTCATTTCCTCCCCTGCTGCACCAAATACAATGGCCAAGACCTCACATAACTGAGCTCACAACCCAAAACCTCAGGGTACAGGAGGAATTATCCTGCTCTCAGCTGAAACAGAGACAGCAACATGATGAGGAACAGGTCTACCTCAGTGAAAAATGCACAGTTGGGCTGCTGGGTAGCGAATTTCTCAGGGTGCAAGTGGAGGAAGGTGGCTGCTCTGCATTCTATCAGAAGCGATAAGAGTATTTGAATACTGTGGTGCTCACGTGGCAGTAGACGATCCTGGCTTGATGAAAGGCTTTATGACGCATTTTAGCTGAGAGGCCCATGTGGGGCACCCATGAAACTTTGCCTAGGCTTTCCTTAGATGGGCACTGCATACGTACCACCTCGTGAAAGCCTCCCAGGGAACTCAATTTTTCTGTTTTCCCAGCTTCTCTATCTTCTGTCTTCATCAGCCCATTACAAAGTCACCGCAGTTGATCCAAACAGAATTCTGCTCTAATCTGAGCCTAAATCCAAGAATGAGGCAGCTCTGCTTTCAGGCACATGGAATAGCTGTGAGCACGTACTCAGAAGTACCCTTTGCAAACCCCCCGTGAGATGCCCAGGGCCAAAACCTATGCTAACGCTGATTCTTCCTACTCCACCCTGAGGTCTCACAAAAAGTGGCAGCTCCTGACGTACATTTATGGAAAAATAATATATATGTATATCTTCAAAAACTCCAAACAAATCTCACATTCATGTCAAGAAACAAAGAGCTGGACCAACATAGGGAGAAGAATTGGGAGGCAAATACGCAGTATTTATCCAGTGTATTATTTAGCTTCCAACAATTTTAATCTCAGAGATTTTAAGAGCTCAGAACTAAACCTCTCAAGTTCCTCTCACATTTCAGAACAAGGATTCTCCTACCAGGCACCTTTAAATTCAGTTTCTCTGAACAGAAGAACACCTAACTCCATCCAAAAGTTATTTATAAACTATTTTGACCCTCACTTGTTTAACTGAACTGGAATTCCCTGAGAAATACTGCATTTCTATTTTAAAAGGCTTATGTGTACACTGCCCATATTTACTTACCACTAACAGTGGAAAAAAATTGTCTTTCTGTACCCCTTTTAAACATATTTAATTGTCATAAGAACAAGCCACCTCTTGTTTATTCATTCTTCCAATATCTAGCTTGAACTAGACAACTCAGTGATTCAAATCATTACACAGGAAACAAGATAGCTTTAAGTCAGTCTTGTTTATCTTTCTATCAGATTCTTGAAACAACTGAAACTTAAAAGTGTAAAGATACACTTCAAGTATGCTTCATACTGGAAACTCAGCAATTTAAGAATGCAAAAGATCCTCCTTTATTTCTTCTTTTTAAAGCAGTATAGTCCTGTACTAACAAAAAGCAATTATTCTGTGTTTTAGGTGGAAAACACAGTCCCATACAACTGAGGAGACAAATGGAAAGGAGCCAAAGAGAGGATCCACACCATGTTACTGGTTCGTCCCGCAAGACACAGGACTCCTGTGATTAGAGGGAGCAGTAACAGTATCTGCTTACCACCTCTCAAGATGTAACCCAGTGCAGGCAGCGTCAGTTATTTCATAAGGCTGACTGTCAAGCAGGAAGTGGGATCTATTCAATCACATCGGCTAGTCACACCTAAAGAATCCTCATGACATTTCTTGTAAGCCACTGCTTTACAAGTGATGTGAGGAACGCGCTAAGGGAGGGAAACGCAGACAGCCTCTATCGCAGCCACTTCATTTCCCACAAATTTAAGAACAAGAGTGCACCTACTACATTTTAGATTTTATAGCCCGTTCAGAAAAGCTTATTATGCTCACCTATCAATTAAAATAGATGTAAATTTTGTAGTTTACCTGATTCTAGAAACAGAGAAGTACTTTAGCTATTATTAAGATGACATTTTTTGTTCAACAGACTAGAACAATTTCTGAAAAATTGCAATCAACTGCTGTCTAAGAGGTAGTCCTCTATGCTCTCGAAATGCCCTACTTTGCTATCACATGCTCTAAACTGCAGCAAGCCAGTCTTTGTGCATAAAATGCAGTTTTGACAGAGGTGAATAGCTAGCTCTGTGTCTAGACCACTTCTCAGGCTTCCTTTTTGGAACAAATATTAATTCTGACAGCAAATGAATCAGGTTCCTCAAAGAATTTAGATGTCACTGTTTTCTTCTAAAAGCACAAGGAGGACCAATATCCTATCTACTGGGGTTTTAACTCCTCCTTGTGTTTTCTCTGGTTCAATTTGTCTTCTAATGTCTGTTGAACAGCCACACAGCTTCACCAGTGGCAGAGGAAGACGACCCAGCTTCAAACCTCTCACGCAGGGTACTCTGAAGGGAACAGACAACTGCAGAAATCTTAAATGTGTAAGGAAGGATCCAACCCCTGTTTCCACTTCTCAAACAAATATGCTGAAACACAGATGTTGGCTAGGACAAGGTACAGCACTCAAGAATAAAATTTGACTGTCATCTCGGAAAGGAAGGAATTGCTTAGACCTGGACACAGGGCAGGGTCTCAGATAGTTCCTCTAAATATTTCTCATGGCCTAGCCCTAAGCAGTTCATCACTCCCAGGCCAAGCGGCTCTGCTTGGCATGACGACTCCCTTAGCTCCCACCATACACAGCTAAGCGTGCCGTGCACTGCACACCAAGGCAAAGTTACCAGCATGGGATTCTGCTGGCGACAGGAAGCTCATATGAGTTAGGGCTTTCCTCACCACCATCAGCCATGCTTTCAGATTAAGTTCTGTATATGGAACCACACATGAGAAACCAAGGGCTTGGGGCAGTCACCAAAAAACTGTCTAGATGCTTGAGGAACAGAAGCTAAGTGGAATGATTTCCCTCTACGGTTCTTATCCATGTTTGGGGACGCCTTTTTACTTTGCACTCCAGGTTAAGATGATTTATACTCACACTTCAAGGCACAGATTTCAAATAATCCTCAAGGAATACACTTTGCAATAACTGAATATTAACTGGCCAACGAATATGAGTTACAAACAAGGGAAACTTCATATAGCATTTTCTACCTTTTTTTTACTCCGGCACATCAAACAGACAAAACCAGGAAAGAATGTTTCTTTATTTGCACCAAATGACTTATCTCAGTCTTTAAAATCCTCACAGTATTCAGGCAGTTAAACTGCTCAAATCATTGGCCAAATCCCTCTCGGTTTACTTGAAAGCCTGATTCCCTGCCTTCAGAAGTTTTCCATGATATCAAAGATGCAGCACACTTTTGAGAACTCAGCGCCAGAGCACTGCATTAGTGTTTTATTTGAATAATGAATGTAGTCAACCTTTCTACTAGATATTTAGATTACATTACTATATCTTAAGTTAAATGGAAGAAATTATATTACCACAATACTAAATGAAAAACATGCAATAACACAGTCATTCAAGGAAAGTAACACGATTCCCACATACACCACAGCACAGGTAACCACAAATACAGAAATATGTATATCCACCGAGTAAAACGCAAAATTAAAAAACACCGTCGCTTCTGAAGAGGCCAAAGACACAGAACGGGTAACTCGTGCTGTCACCACAGAACTCCACGCCTGGCAATTCCCGAACATAGAATTTGGACGAAGGGGTGTGTTCAGCAGCCTCTCCGCAGCCTGCCAGCGCACACGCTCGCACACCGTCCCGCCGGGACACGCGATTCGCAGGCGCTCGGCTTGCAACGCACCCGAGCTCCCGGCGGATTTGCCGTCGTGGCTCGCTCGGGGCTCGGCACCGCCGAACCCAGGATCCAGGCCCGGCCCAGAGAGCGGGCAGGCGCAGCCGGCGCTACAGGCAGCGGAGTCACCCGGCGCGGCCGCCGCTCTCGCGGATCCCCTCTCCGCGGCGAGGGGCTGGAGACGACCGACGGCCCCAGGGCGGCTGGGGGGCACCCGAAGGGCAGGCCGGAGAGAGCCAGCGCACAGCTCGCTGCAACAAAAGCAAGCGCCGCCGGCTCGAAGGCGAAACCTCTCGGCGCCGGGCCCCGAGCCGCCGGCAGCCGCCCCCGCAGCCACCCGGCGTCTCCCCCCGCGCCCCTCCGCTCACTTTTTGTCGCGGCGATCAGGTTTTTCCCATCCTTGAGCAGCTCCTTGATAAACTTATTGGTCTTCTCCAGCTCGGCCTCGTGGGCTCGCACCCGCTCCCTGAACCAGGGGCTGTCCAGGTAGCAGTCGCTGAACTCCAGGGGCTGCAGCCCCATGGCTCCCGCTGCGCCGGGGCTCGCCTCCCCGCGAACCCCTCCCGGCTATGCCGCAGGAGCAGCAACGCCGACCTCTTCGGCGGTCGAGGACACAGCCGGGGTCCCCGCGACGGTGAGGTAGGAGCCGCGGCCCCCACGCGAGAGCAGCGGCGGCAGCAGCAGCAGATCCCCCCGCGCAGGGCTGGGCGCGGGCAAAGGCGAGCGGAGCCGCCCTCTCCGCTGCGAGGGGCGGCGCGACAGGGGGCGCCCCGCTCGGTAGGGCGTGGGCCGGCGGTGGCGGCGGAGCGCGTTACACGAGGCTGGGCGCCGGGGCCCGCCGTCCGCTCGGGGGACGCGGGCGGGTACTGTCCTACCCGAAGCCGGCTCCCCCAGGCGAAGTCGCCGGCGCTCGGCGCAGCTGCGAGAGAGCCTGGGCGAGCGGAGGCCCGGCAGGGCCTGGGCGGGCGGGCAGGGTGCCACGGCTGGGCGGGAGAGCCCGCACCGCAAGCGCAGCGGCTTGTCGCGGCAGGCCGCGAGCTGCCTGTCGCCGCTGGCAGGGCGGGGAGGCCGCCGGGCTGGAGCTGCCGCGGGGGGCTGATCCACCTCGCGGAAACGCCCGTGGGCTCCGGGAAGGGGCAGAGCAGGCTCGAGTGGAAGGAGGCGCGGCTTGAGCCCGAGCCGGCCGCGGTGTCCGGCGGGGCTCTGCCGCCTGTCCCCGTCCCGCTCCCGGCCGCGGAGCCCCGAGTGGAGCAGGTACAGCCCCGGCTTTACATCTGCGTTTAACCAACCGACACACACGGTTCTGGCCAACAAGTACTGCAGGGAGAGCAAAGCCGTGAGAAGGCCGCTCAGTGCCGAGCTGTTTCGGTTAGGGGTGTTAGGAAACTCACGAAGAAAACAGAAAAGGCTTGTAATTACACTCGTGTTTACGGTTTAGCTACAATTTCATGGTTTCAACGGTTTA
This sequence comes from Opisthocomus hoazin, assembly GCF_030867145.1. Classification (NCBI taxonomy): domain Eukaryota; kingdom Metazoa; phylum Chordata; class Aves; order Opisthocomiformes; family Opisthocomidae; genus Opisthocomus; species Opisthocomus hoazin. Next base: position 46,675,052 of record NC_134418.1, on the reverse strand, counting down.
ACAGTAGTGCAATTCATAGTGATTTGGTGGGACTTTTTGAGATGATTGGCGGTATATATTTTTAGTGGTGAATATATGTCTAGATGTCTTCTTTGGGAGTAACTTCAGTCCATTTCATTTCCTGTATTTTGGCAAATTTAGTGTTAGTTCCTGCTCCTGTTGAAGCAATGAGCTTCGGTATTAATTTGAATGTATTATTGTTGGCCCCACGGTTGAAGACTCACACTAAAAAAAAAAGCTACTTTTATATGTCTTTTATCTCATTTTTTATGTTTTTGTTTTTTATCTTTTATCTTCCTTTAAAAATGTAGCACCTAAGATTTCTATAAACGACTGAGATGAAGACAGCTGGCAGTGTTACTACCAGCCCTCCTCTGTGTGACCCCAGGCACCAGCCTGCAGAAGTCACAGATGGGAACAGGCGGGCACTTCAGGAATCTCATTTGAAATTGCTCCTATTTGTAGAATCAGCGTTTGGGGTAGGATTCAATTTCGCCAACATTTAGGTGTTGTGATAACTACCCACTTGAGAGTCTGTTTCAGAAACCAGACTGAGGGTGTGTGTTACCCACCTGAGAGCTGTCACTGAGCTTAAGAGAGTAAGCACATAATTTTGTGATCACAGGCATAGATAATGTTCTCATTGTTCATGTAGATGAGCAGAATAAGAAAACACAACTGTGTAAATAAAGGGGTGGGAGGCTCATGAGCAGTCCTAGTTACTGAAAGTAGTCTTAAATATCCCAGTGTGGCCCCTCCAAATTCAGCTGCTCCTTAAAAGTGCAGGTGATCTATCTGAAATCACAGCAGACCAGGAGGTGCTATTGAGAGCAGACCCTGAACATTCAGCCTTTCAGCCAAGTGTCCCACCTACTAGATCACATTATCTGCTGTGATATTTATTTTCTAATATTATTTGACAAGTTACTATGCTAGTCAAAACTTCCTTTAAAAAGAACTTAAAAAAAATAAAGAAATAACAAACAGTCCTTATCTCTGTTTAGATTACTGGAGCAGCATTTCAAGATTATGTATGCCTTCCATGAATAGTTTACTTTATTCTGTAGTTGTCTTCAGGATTAAAATTAGAATAGTATTTTTCATGCTTGTTTATAGTTACTGTAATTTCTCTATTATAATTCCACTGAAGTGTTGTAAAGTAATTGGGTTGTATACTTTGTGTGGAGTTGCTTGCATTCAAATTTAAAATAAAAGAAGAAAAAAAGTGAATGTTTAGCTTAGCCCCGATTTTTTTTTAGCTAGCAAAAACTCTCCAGGTCTAAAATTTAGATTTGTCCTACTATGACAGGCCCATTAGGGGAAACTGGTCCACCTGTCTCAATCATGTGAAGTTAAAATGTATCCCATTCTAGCTGCAGCTAAAAGGAGGAGCAGCAGCAGTCCAACAGAAATGCATACAGATACATAACATGTTTTTCCCCAGAATAAAAAGAGTTAACTTGTATTTACATAATAAAGCAAGGAAGCAAATTAATTATTATATTGATATTCTACACTGTGTATCCAGTACTGGTATGCAGACAACATATTGGATTCCTGCCACCAAAATTATTAAATAAGTCTTTTCCTAAACCTGACCCACCGCTTCAAAATGTTGTTGGACCCTGAAATGGCTGGATTGCGAGTTAAAAAAAAAAAAAAGAGATGGAAGATTGAGGAGAAATAATAACCCATTGATTTAAATGGACAAAAATTACTTATCTAATGAGCAATAAAAGGAGCTGCTCTTTCTTCACTAACTAAAGCTAGAAGTATTTTTATATCAGCAGTTTAGAAAATTCTCATCTTTTCTGCCATTCCCTACTCAAGGTCATCAAATTTTACAGCCTCTTTGTAGCCTCTTTTAAGAAACTATGAGATAGACTGACTGTGTAAAGGTCTGGCAACATCCTTCCCATACAATCATGTATTTATCTTTGCTTTGGTTATCTTCCCTCGACAGTCATTGCAAGCATCATTTCAGGAAACATCCTCCTCAAGTAATTTTATACAATACGCATACAGCAGCATAGCGTGTTTTGTTCCATCTAACCTTCCTTATGTTCTTGCTTGATCACTTCAACATCCTGATTTTCATGAAAGACAGTGTTCTGATCTGTGGCTGATTGTGTCTCCAGTCTGTATGTTAGGGAGAGATGGGTTAGAAATTCGTTAATTTAGCTTTTAGTTTTATTGGCATTTTATTACAGAGCATTGGTATCAGCATGCAACATTTGCAACACACAGCTGTGTTGAGTTGTTGAAAACATCATTAGCAACCACATCCCTCCACATCCCTCCAAAGTATTGTAGTTTCTTCTCTTGTCTAACCACTTTCACCTCTGTTAGGAGAACAGTCCTGTCACCGGTTTATAGTTTGCTTCTAGCTCGCATCTTGGCTTGCAAGATGTTAGGGGCCTTATGCACATGTGAGGTAGCCCTAGGCTGCATGCGCCCTCTCCTCTGATCCATCAAGAGTGCAAACAGAAACAGACTGATCTCTGACCAGCCATGATGCAGACCAACATTATTTATTCTACTGTCAATTAATTTGATGACTATTATAGCAATCATGTATATACCTGATGGGATGGGCATTCCTTTCCTTCACAGTGCAAGCTTTACCCAACAAATTATTTTAGTATGCAGCTGTATGCTTTTTCAGTGTTGCAAACATTATATTCTGCGGCCATTTTTTTTCTGAAGTGTTCCATTAAAAAGTTACATGAGATTAACAAATATCGTCCCCAGCCTTCGAACTGAACTAACCCTTGCCTATTGCAAAGATTTTACACTGACATTTTGTAGCAGTCTCCCATAAATAGGTCAAAATAGCACAAAGTACTACTTAATTTATGCTTAAAAATAGGCACTATAAAGCATTTATGCTACCTATCTGGCATTTGCTCTGACCAAAAAGAAAACCACGGCTGAACAAGTCTGGAGAATCAGGGAGCTACAGAGATATTGGCTTGCTACAATATCCAGCTCCTGTTATACCTCCCTGTCCACAGGTGATAATTGCCTGTATTGTTTTTTCTCTCTCTCTCTCCATATCCCACAGGTGCTAATATTTTGTTTATCGCCATACTATCATCCTCCAGCTGGGAAGCATAATTAAGCTAAATTCAGAGAAGCTTGTTCCCCATCTGTAAGTAAAGTTCATAGCTTTTCTTTCAAAACTGAAGGAAGGCTTGAGTGCTTGTTGATAGCAGTTGATTTAATAAGATATTGCATCGTCTTTCACAGCTCAGTTCACAGATAATATTTTATACTTTCTGACACATCCTTGTGGACTTTATTCAGTCCAAGTGCTTTACCAGTTCTTATTTTATGTTTTTCTAGCATGTCTTTCCTCTATCAGAAGTTGATTCTACCATCATTCAGGTTGCCTGTTCTCATTTTTTTCTTTTAGGTGACTTCCCTCCTTTTATAATATTATAGATTAGTAATTAAATTTGCTGTGGATTACAGTTTAACAGCCATTGTCTTTCATTTAGATGCATGTTCCCCCTCTATATGTGCTATTTTCATCTTGCTCAAAATGTTGGCCTGACATTTTTAACTGGTGCTCATTTGTTTCCCAAAAGTGAAGGTGTATGCAATAGCCACAGCTGTAAAAGCCTGGAAATGCTGCATTCATGCTTTAGAGAAGGAAAGTAAAGATGAACAGTTTCCAAACATTTCATAATTAGTAAACAATGCCATGGCCTATTCTTGTCCCAGAAGTAGGACAAGACCAAATGAACTCTGTGTTTTTCAGAAGTGATCTGCCTTGCATGTGGTTGTTCCCCAGGACAAGCAGCCTGCCAGGCTCCACAGAGAAAGAACATACATGGTGTCGTAGGCATGGGGAGGGAGCAAGATAAGAGACTGGAGACGTGGAGCAAAGCTCTGAATTTTGCTCCTTGCAACCTCTGTTGCTGCAGAGTTGTAAGTCAAAGGCCCAAGGCAACTAGGACTTAAAACTAGGTGGTGTGAATGTTGTCCTCAACTGTGATTCCTGGGACTTAATTAACACCTAACAGTGGAATTATAAGTAAATTTTAAGAACGCTGTCACTACAGGGCAGTGGTAGGCAGTGCCTGCACAGCATGCAGTTCTTACACTGCACCTACTAAACGTTTAAGGTGGTAGTGCTTATCTGTAGAGCAGGTCAGAACAGCATCAAACAGCAAGAGACTGGATTTAGCATTGCTGTGGGTCACTTCTAGTCCTGTGTTCGTGTGAGCTGAATCACCAGCTTTAAAAGATTGGATGTGGATGCAGAAAAAACATGGACAATGAAAATATCTTTATTCCACATGTGTATATAGATATGAAGAAATGGTAAGACAGTTTCTAGTCAAATCATCACATTTCACCTGAAAAGTAACACACCAAACTAGCATTAAAAAAAAACAGTATATGGAGTTTTGTCTGTACTTTTCTCAAACATTTTACTTACCAACAAAGTTACAAATTTTCTTTTAGTTTCATAGTGCCTCCTTCTTGTCACCTTTCAAAGCATTGGCTTTTCTGTAATACTAGTGTCTGGCATTCTATTTTTTTCTTGGTTCTTAAACATGTAAAATCTCAGCTGTTCCTTTAAGGAAACAAAATATAAAGTAATTGAATGTCTGTACCTTAAAATCGTAGAATAAAGCTAGGAGGAGAGGGGAACCTCTTGTCACAAACTGAACAGAAATAAAGACTAAGCAAAATGGTGGGGGTTTTTCACCTTGCTGTGCGCGATCCCGCGGCGTTAGGCCTTACGGTCCTTGAACGCCTCCGCTGAGGAGATGCGCACCTCCCACCCCGGGGGCGAAGGCGAGGGGGTCCGCGTCGGCCGGCCGCCGCTGGAGGAAGCGATTCCTCGGCGAGGGCACAGGGCTCAGGGCCTGCGGGCGGCGCTGACCCGCCCCGAAGCCGGAGAGGAGGCGGCCGGGCCGCCGCCCGCCAACGCCGCGGGGAGGCTCCGGCGGCCACGCCGTCACGCCCGACTCCGCGCCTGCGGCCCTGCGCATGCGTCCTGACTTCTGCCCGGCACCAAGATGGCGGCGGCCCGCAGCATGCGCCTCGGCTAGCTGAGACCCTCGTTCCGCGCCGAGCAGGTGATGGCCCCGGGAGCACCCAGCGCCCTAGCCCGGCCGCAGAGGAAGCCGCCCACCCTGCCCCGCTGCTTTGCCTGTGCCGGGGCAGCGGCCCAGGCGCTCGCCTCACGAGCGGGGCAGTGTCTGGAGGTAGCGCGGCCTGCGAGGCTTACTGGCGGCGCCGCCTTCCTCGCCGGTCGGAGCCGGCCCGTCGTCCTCTCTGCCCCCGGGTCCCGCAGTCCGTATGGCAGGACGAGTTCGCACGGCCCTCCCTGGTTTTGCGTGCACCTGTGTAAATTACTGGTGCTCACCTGAGACGTGGCCGGTGTTTGGTGTTTTTCTTTAAGACACCTCCCTCCCCTCCCCCACCCCACCACCTGGTTGTGGTGGTGCTGTGTTTCTTGCAGTCGGTCTTCATGTGATACTCACTTTTTTCAGCTTTAGGACACATCTGAAAATCCGGAAGGTGGTATTAGGTCCTCTTATGTAGGTAAGCATTAAAAGTTAGAGTGATAACCAAGGCAGTTATAAAAATGTGTGTATTGATTCTGATAACTCTTCAACGCTTTCTTAAGGCAAAAAACAGTGGTGTTGCCTTGCGTAAAATAAACGTGAGCTCATTAGCCCTTTTTCTGTGAGTCTTTGCTTTATGAAAGTGCTGTTATTGAAGTGGAAAAGTTTTAGATGTGAGTCTTTGCTTTATGAAAGTGCTGTTATTGAAGTGGAAAAGTTTTAACCTGCAAATTTTGTGGATGATTATGAAACTTTTGAGTGCATGAACTTCCAGTGTGCAAAACTATTTGGTCAGAGACACGCTAAAATGAGTATTCCAAAAATTAATTTTAGAAAGTGAAGTTTAACCTGTTTCCAGAACCTGGTCTAACATAAACGTGATGCGTGCTTGATTGTTGAATGGTGAACACTCATTTTAAAGTTGATAGAATTATTTGGCATAAAGATGAGCATGTTTTTGAATGGTTACAGTTTGGGAGGAGGGAGGATGTCATTACTAATGCCACTTATAATTAAAATGTTGTTTGATCTGTCAGCTTTGTGTGCAGTCTTTTTGGCCTACAGTATACACGACTACCTTTTTTTCTTTTTTTTTTTTAGGAGGAGCAAGTATTTATGTCCTTCAGAATGCCCAACTCCAACGCTAAATTTCACTGTAACCATAGAGGTGGACAGGAAGCCGGCAGGCGGGAGTTGGTTTCAAGGTCTTTGCAGAGTGCTCAGCATTGCCTGGAGGACCAGGATTTTGGAACTGCTTATGCTCACTATCTCCTGGTACTAAATCTAGCTCCTGAGTTAAAAACTAGTGTCAAAGTAAGTGGTCTTTGAATTACTTGAAACAATTTTATTTACTGTCTTCCTCTTGAGGATTTGTGACATGCTTTTTGCTTATGATTGTGTGTAACTGATTTTCCTATTCAGTCTTCAAAGTTAAAGTGGACAACAGTAATAATGGAGACAACCAGTAATGTGTTTGTTAAGCTCTGTCTGCCTGTAGGAAGGAAATTGATACACTTTTATTGTCAACTAAAAGACAGCTAACAACTGTGTGTGTCAACTAAGTTTCATAAAAAATAGGGCCTTATTAGTATTGGCTTGTAGTATAGCATGCGTAATATACTTGCAGGCTGGGTGATGGTACTGTGTGTGGACATCTGAGAGCTTATCTCTGCTTCTTGAAGTGAGCTAACTAACTTGGTGTGATAGCAAACAATTGTATGCTGCTGCTGCTTAGGGAAATAAGGATGTTCATGTGCACGTCAGGATATCTCTAGAGGTTTTCAGTGCTCAGTTCACTACTTCTGGTAGCTACCAGCAACTCAGTGGTTTAATTTTTATTTTCTAGGAAACGTTTCAGTTTACTCTTTTTAAATGGGCAGAAGAACTAGATTCTCTGGCACGGATTCAAGATCTGTTTAACTGTTATGAACAAGCGCTTGAACTGTATCCGAATGATGAAGTGATATGTAATAGTATGGGAGAACATCTTTTCAGGTTTGTAGTAACGTATATTCAGTTCTTATAATGTTCACATTTAGTATTGTATGTTAATAAACAAGGCCTAATTCAGCAGAGCACATAAAATGTGATTATAAGAATTAAATGCAAGCATATGCTTAATGCTGTGTAGTATGTACTATTGAACTGCAAATCTGTTTGTCAGCTTAAAATAGAGTAGCCAGTGCTAAAATAAAAGTTGATAGTCACAGCAAAAGTCAAAGCGAAACAGAAATGTAAAAGCGCTTTTACTAAAGTAAAAGCTTAAAAGTAAAAGCACTGCCTTCAAATATTTTCTAACAATTTATTATGGAATTACTAAACAGAGACCAAAATTGTTCAGAGTCACTCTGGCAACTATTGTTGTGGCTAACCTGCAGTTTAAGTTCTTTCCTGTCTTTCCTGTTAGATCCCTGAGCACTACTGGCTTTGAATACTGTCTTTTAATTCTGGTCCTTCTTGGGGTCACGTATAACAGACCTTTGAAGTGAAGCTGCTGGTCATGTATACTGTACTGTGTAGGGCTGTTCTTAAATGATTTGAGCTTATGCTTTTGTTTTATATATATATTTTTATATATATATATATATAACACAGTATGTATATGTTAGTGTAAAGCATTCTTTTCCTGCTTTCTCCAAGCAGTGCAAAACATGGTGTTTTGCTGTTGCTCAGGGCTCTAAGCTCTTCTGAGTCTGGAACTTTAAGACTGAAATCATAGGTTGTGGATCCAGATAGTTTTAATTAAGTTTGCTTTTTGTGATCATTTTGTTTGTTTTAAGGAACAACTATCTGAGCATTGTCTTAAAATGTATGTGTGTGTTGCATTTTGTAAATTTTGGGGTTTTTCAGTGCTATCTCATTTCAGAATACACTATAGGTCTCAGAAGAACTTGCTTTAAGTTCACAATCTAGTTTCAAAATTACCACTTAATGCAAGTGCTGGCAACTCAAAATTTGGTTGTTATACAGTACGTTCCAGCTGAATATTTTTCAGTGGTGCCCAATGACAGGACAAGGGGCAATGGGCACAAACTGAGGCACAGGAAGTTCCGTCTGAACATGAGGAAGAACTTCTTCCCTCTGAGGGTGACGGAGCACTGGAACAGGCTGCCCAGGGAGGTTGTGGAGTCTCCTTCTCTGGAGATATTCAAGACCCGCCTGGACAAGGTCCTGTGCAGCCTGCTGTAGGTGACCCTGCTTCGGCAGGGGGGTTGGACTAGATGACCCACAGAGGTCCCTTCCAACCCCTACCATTCTGTGATTCTGTGATAATATGGTAAAGCTTTCTATTTATTCATCATTTTTACCATTAGAATGGGCTTTAGAGATGAAGCAGCTGGATATTTTCGTAAAGCAGTGAAGCTTAACCCAGACTTTGCTGATGCAAAGGAGAATTTTTACCGTGTTGCAAACTGGCTTGTGGAACGCTGGCACTTCATCATGCTCAATGATACCAAGAGGAACCTTACTTACCTGAAAGCAATTGAGAATGCTGTCCGCTCAGGGTGCAAATCTGTCCTTGATATTGGAACGGGAACAGGAATCTTGAGGTGTGTCATATGTGCATATTTAACATGAACTTAATAGAAACATATTTTTGTCTAACAAAATTTGGTTGCTAGTGAAAAAAGTGTTTTACTTTCATGCCTTTATTGAGACAAAGCTTAAGAAAGGAAACAAAGTTTTCGGAAGTCAGTGAATCTGGAGGTTAGTGTCTAGTAGTCTTTTTTGAACCTTTTTTTTATATTATTTGTTGCAGATGGTTTTTGTGCCAATAACTGCTGTATAAATTGAATTACTCATGTTGGTTTTGGAGTTGTAATGTCATGTATCCTGTCTTTGAGTCTAGTATAAAGAGTGGATTTAGCATAGCTGGGGGAGTATCGTTATGCTACTTGTATTTTTTTTTTTTTTTTTTGGTGATGGCATATCAAGAGGATATAAATTTGTGTGATATCGGTGTTCACACAAGAGATTAATGATGATTTTTAGACCTGAACTGTTTTCTTAGAAATATGAAACAAATGTGGAAACAGAACTTAAACTCAGTATCTTGTCATGCTTTACCTAAAATGATTTAAACTGGAGGGGAAAAGCCCCGATTCTTGTTTTTTCAGTATGTTTGCAAAAAAGGCAGGAGCATCTTTTGTCTATGCCTGTGAACTATCAAAAACCATGTATGAACTTGCCCGTGATGTAGTGGCAGCAAATAATATGGAAAGAGAAATTAAACTTCTGCATTTGAAATCACTTGATATAGAAATTCCAAAGCACATACCCGAAAGGTACGTTGTTGTGATACTATTTTTAATTTGCTCTTAATTTGAAGAAAATAGAAAATACTGTGTGACCTAAACAGGAAATTACTTTGCCTATGATATTACCCATAATGTGAGAAGGTTCTCTGTATGTATATGTTTTTATAAAGCAGTGCAGAAATGATAACATGTTCTTTAGATCATACTAATTTCTATGGTAAATCAACAATGTCATAAATTAAGGAGTTTAATTCTTTGATTGTGGGAGCTTTGGGGCATATGCAGTTCTATTGCAGTAATAGGAAAAAGAGAAATTAGATTACTGCATCATAGAAGTAATTTTTAACGCACTTTTATACTTAACAACTTGTGGCTTGGTTCTGCAGCCTATGAGTAGGGTGGAGGTAAGTAATAGGGCCTGCAAAGGAAGAGTGTTTCTGGGACATTACCACACCCCTGCAACTCCACAGCAACTTCTGTATTTGTCAGAGAGATCAGAAACTGCAGATTATCTGCCTCTTTTGATCAGGGAGGGAGGGGAAAATCTCCCCTCCCCTCTGTGCCCCGAGGAGAGTGCTGCTGCGTTTGGAAATGAGAAGGTGCCACGTGATGTGCATGGGTTCCAGGTTGGTTGCATCTGGTGCTGGTGGCTGGGCTGACCCGATGGCTGTGAATGACAGCACCCTGCCATGGGAAGGGATCCACAGGGCTTTGAGTGTGACTTTAGATGTTGGAGTAAAATTCAGTGGAAGGGTATTGCAGTTTGTCCTGTGAGAATAGGTTTTTGTGTTTGTATTGAGCTTTTTTGCACATACACATCTGCCCAGCTGTCTGTATAGTGGAGATCCACGTGGTTTGAAAAAATAAGTACCTTATTTTTCCAGTATTAAGTAATGCCTTCTAAAGCATAGCAAGAGCTGCAGGGGCAGATCAGCAGCTTGGAATTGCTGTTGGCAAATTAGAAATTGATCAGCATTACAGTTTCTGTACATGTGATCTAGATTTTTTTTATGCTACCCTGCTCCATCTTGCTCACTGCCCCCTTCAGCAGGGGTTCTTCGGAAGGATTTGTAAATTTTTAGCAGGTAGAAATCTAAGGGGATTTGTGTTTGTTTTGGTATATGTGACGGACTGGTTTATCACTTCAGCTCACTGCTACTAGGGATGCAGATTAAACGTGGAAAGCAAATAATCCATTTTACTTTTAATTACTAACATTTAGTAAAATGTTTGGTGACGGTACAGGCTCATAATCTGAAATGATGAAGCTCCCATGGTTTAGCATGCCAGTCAAGCCTTGTCTAGCTGTGTCAGCTGAGCTACAGTAACTGATCATTATATATCCTTTTAGTGTATATGATGAGTTGCTGGATGTCACCTGTTGGGAATAAATTGTTATTGTTCTGGAAATGTTTTGTCTTACCATGCCATATTATTTTTGGTTTAATCCCAAAGGTTCTAGGATTTAAGGGTCCCATAGTCTGCGTAATAATTTTATTGTGCTTTGATTATAGTTTTTTTTCTAATTCCTTTTTAATACATGTGCATGGATGCATACTCTTGCACAATATTCAGACAAAATACATATTTTGCAGTATCATTGGCTGTGTGCCCAGGCTGAAACATCTTCCTGTTTTGGCTAGATTCTTCCCAGATAATTTATTTATAAATGCTGAACACGAAGCTTTATGGTAAACTCTTGCTCAGTATTTATTCTCTCTTATCTGCATCTTGAATAACTTCTAACAACAATTCAAAACATGTCATTTGTTAGAAGAATTAAATTGCCCATCTGGGTTGAAACATTAAAACACTGGTAAAAGTTTTGCTCTGAGCTTACATTGGTATGGTGTTTTTTTTATTTAAAAGAATGATTGTTAACAGGAACGTGTGTTATGCATTATATTTCATGGTGTTCTTTTTCTTACCTAGGGTATCCTTGGTTGTCACAGAAACAGTTGATGCTGGTTTATTTGGAGAAGGAATTGTGGAGAGCTTGATACATGCTTGGGAACATCTACTTTTACAACCAAAGGTAGGTGATGTGGGTACATTTGTAGAAATGGGATTCCTGTTTTGTTTGATAAATATTCATGCATGAATTTGATTTGGGTGAAAGGCATTGAGACAGCTGCATACATGATACTTCTGTGAGCTCATGTTCTTAGTAGACAGATAGTTAAAATGCATGTTTCCCTGATGTAACCTTTCATCATACAGAGATGGCTTACTCTTGGTCACTGTTCGCTCCTCTTTTTTTCATGTTGTTCTTCCCTCTCTTTGTAAGTAACGGCAAAGGGGTTTGTGTGTGTTTCAAAGGCTCTGTTTTCCTGCAAATTTGATTACAGCTTGGTCATTTTGATATACCAGCTAGTAGCAGAAAGTTGTGTCAGTCTAAGCAGAAAATGCTGAATTATAGTAGTTATTTCTCATCATAACACTAGGGATCAGTCAATGATAATTTGGTAAATATGCCATATGCTTGTGCTCCTAATTTATTTTTGCTAGCTTTGAACTTTTTTTAAGACTGAGCAATTCTACTGGGTCTCGCATTTTGCTTGTATTTTGCATTTTAGCTAGCATACAGTAAGTAATATGACAAACAGTCTTATATGGGTTAATCTCTGTTAGATCTTATGAAATAGAAGGACTTCTCTATGATTTTGATGTTGCCTTGATTCCAAATAATTAAAAAAAAAAAAAAAAGTCTTGTCTAGCTGAAGGCATTTGTATTGATCTGAAACTGATGACCTCTAGTGTTAAGTGTAGGAACGATGCATAAAGGAAAGGTCGTCAACTGTTTCAGTATATTCTAACAGAACATAAATTCAAAAACACTTTTAGAATTACACAGAGGAAGCAGTAGACTGAAAAGTAAACCTGATGTGTGGATATATTGAAACACGATATTTAAGAAACTCTTTTAATGGTCAACTGGAATGACAAAGGCCAGAAACTTTACTAGTAACTAAGAATTTACTGATGTTTTGACTGTAATATTGAATGGCTCATGAATGCATAACCTAGGCTTTGCAGTAATTGTAGGAGGTGGTCATTGTCTCATTGCATATTATTATTGTTCATGTTTTCACAGCCTAAAAATCAAGATGTCAGTGCTGGTGACTATGGCAGAGTTATTCCTGCAAGCGCTACAATATTTGGGATGGCAGTGGAATGCAGAGAGATACGTAGACATCACAGGTATATTTAAACTCTAACACAGTTTGAACCCATAATTTGTTATTTGAGAAGGGAGACCAGTGGTTTTTATTGAGGATCGTTCACTTACTGTTCTCTATATTTTTTTGAATGGCTGATTATCTGTTTTTCGCTAAACAGTTTTCTGCTCTCACCCTCTCTGCTCCTTTTCCAGGCTCTCTTCTCCACCCCCAACTCTGTCCCTGGTGGTTCAGACTTTCTGGATAACTTCTTCAGAAACTCTGGATTTTCAGTTATGCTGAAATTCATGCCTTTAACACCTACTAAAGAAATTTAATTCCTTAATATTAAAATTACTTCTCAGTTTCTGTTTTGGAGATTCTTGGATTATCCAATACTTGACCTTTATCCTCATTTTACCTTCTTTGTAATCTCCATAGCTCACTGCTGGATCTAACCCTTTCAGAAGATGAGGACGGGATTTTTTAAAGCCTAAGTGTTTATAACCCCACCTAGCATTATCTTTCTGAAATGTGCCTTTCCCAGTTGTGAACAAGCATACAGTAGGCTTTCTTCACTGAGACCAGCTCTGACTGTGTATCAGTTACTTTCATACTCATTTTTATTCTCATCTTCTAGAACAGTATCACTGTATGGAGACAGCCTCTGTCTGAGAGGTTTGGAATTGATGTAACTTGTTTAGGATTAATCTTGTTGCAGATCAAAGAAAACACTAACTTTTATGGGAGCTTCCGTGTACTGGATGAAAAATAGTCAGACTGTATCAGTGATTTTTCTAATGCAGTAGACCTGGACAATGGCCTGAAAGAGACACAAGTTCCCATAGTAGATAGTCAGAAGAACTTTCTTTTAGGAGAAGTTAATTATTCATCAATTATAAGATAGGTTTATGCCTTGAAACATGGTGTTGACTGTTCCTTATGAAATTTAAACAGGATGAAAGTTAATGTACTGTAACTCTGGATTGTTGAATTAACAGTCCATTCTAATAGTATATCTTAAGGTCAGGTGGCTAGCAGAACTGAAATGATTGCCACAAATTAATTATATGCTGTAGGAAGAAGAAAAATGTCACTCTTGAATTTCCAGCCTTTATAGTTTGAGATTCCTTTTTGTTTGTGTAAGAATACCTGTCTTAAGTCTATTTTAACAAGTGCTATTAAGTTTTATGTAAAACTCTTGGCTATTCTTAGGTTTAAATGATCCAAATCTCTTTGAATTATTCTGATGTGCATGTCTACATATTTCACGAAGTGTTTTCGTGATCTACAGCAAAACTTTTGGGTTTGGATGTGTTTTTCTGAACAGGATGCCTAATGAAATAGCAGTGTGAAAGTAATTCCTCTCATGCTTTTTGTGTCATCTAGCACAGTTTCTGTCTTGTACAATTAATACAACTTTTAGCTTTTCATCATGATTCACTTTTTTTTTGAGTGGTTATAAGTAAATGTAGAGCCCAGAAATCTATGAATACCTGAGTGTTTTTTTTTTTTACTGAAGTACATTTAAAAGTATGTATAATCTATGATCAAACACTGATTCATCTTGCTGAAGGAGGGAATCCCATTTCACTCCAATTGTTGATAATCTTGCATATCAGAGTCATCTGTTTATGTCTGATCTGATCTTCTGTTTTCTATCCCTTTGTTTTAGCAATTTTAAGTTATGTTGCATTTCTTGTGCTCTGGTTGTTTTTAGGGTTTTTTCCTAGGATATTGTGAAATTCTGGATAAATCATACCAGTTTTCTTATGATTCTGTTTTTGGTGCACTTAAGCCAACTTCACAAAAAGTTTTGTGCTGGTTTACCCCGTATTGTAGCTTTATTACTTGATGTTTTGGTGATAATTGTAATGTCTTTACTGCAGCTGTTGCTGCTTGTACCCATTGCTTCTGTTCTGTAGAATGACTGTAGAGCCAAAGTCTGCTGTGGTGTTATGTGATTTAACTTTTTTTATGGTTAGCTTGAATTTTCTCCTGAAGTAGTTGTTCTCTCTGAAGCAGTTGTTTCACATCCATGTGAAATGTGTTTACCTCCAGAAGACCAAATGAACTGACAAACTTGTGAGAAGACTGGAGTTTTACTAAGGATAAATTTAGACTTCCACAAAAGTTATAAGATACCAGAGTATACTACATACCGCTTTTCAAGTTTGAACTATATATCTTTCAAGAGTTATAAGTAACAATAAAACAATAGGAGAAAATAGGTCTGCTACATGAATGCATCTACCTTAAATAATTCTGAATAAAGTATGCCAGAATATGGGTTAATTTACCTAATTTGAGTCACTGTAAGAACTACAGATTTCAGTTGTTTTTTAATATTTAATTTTCAGTCAGTTAGGTACCAGAAGGAGAGGCAATAATGTGGCTCTACTTCTGCACTTAGGTATTAAAGCCAGAAGGGGTCATGATAAAATAATAATCTGCTGACCTCTTTCACAATATAGGCCTCGTACAGCAGCTGTTCCATTTCAGTTGTAGTATTTCTTTTAAAATAATACGTGGATTCATTTTCAAATGAAGGAGAATACATTCTCATCCTTGTTGTTAAAATATCTGAGTGAGTTCACTGAGCAGGTGAGAAGATTGTAATTGTTGATAATGTTACTATATTTTTCAGTATTTGTTGTGATGTACTTATTACTTTCTGCTTTGTATATGTCACACATACTTTTATTGCTAGGGAATCTGCTTCAAAGATAGTCTGATTAAATTTTGTATTTTAGCTGTGCATAATGGTCAAAATGTATTTGTCTGAGAATCCAGGTTATGACAAAAGGCAACTTACTCAATTCTGTGAATGGGAGCTTTGAGGAGATGACTGTATCTGGTGAGAATATTATCAGACAGCCTGCATAGTTGCACTTAGTTGTAGGGAGAGATTTTGCAGGGGGGGAGGTTCCTGAGAAAATGATTCAGAATTTAAAATAGTTCTAGAAATAGAAATTTAACTAGTTGTCATTTGAACTTCTGAGTGCTAGATCTCACTGTAAGAATACAGATTTGCTTGATAGCTGTCACTTAAATGGGAAGCACTAAGTCCTTCACAGACAAATGTACTTTTTCAGAATAATCTAAGGCATAGCTTGCGCAAGACTTGTCTCGTGTAACTTCCTGACTCGTACTTTGAAAATGAGACTATATCTTAAGTCCTCAAACCTAAGAGATGGACGGTGTATGTAAGTAATTGTTTTAAAGCAGTTAGAGCATTTTTCTTCTTTGAAGCTTTTCGTATGATGTTGTTTCTAGAAACATAATTGATCTTCTGTCTTACAACAGAAGACTTGTGTACTCCGAGTTGTCAAAGCATTTTCCACCAAGAAATCAATGCTGAGACTTTTTTTTCAGCTATGTAACTATGAAAAATGCCTTATTCTGCATAGATTGTGCTTGATAAATATATAAAGATATTGCAAAAATGAAAATTCTATGTCAGAGACTCCAAAAATGCATTTTCCTATTGCATATCTATCCTTGTTCGGAGTATTCTGTTCACACAAAAGAAACACCTTCATTATCTAATACAGCAGCAGCAGAAAAGCTTTAGTTCTTATTATCACGGGGTATATTCTTCTTTCTGGTTCTCTGTCAAGACTCAATGAGTTGTACTTAAGGGGGCAAAAGTCTGTGGCCTTTGACAAAAGATATATTGGGCTTTTTCTCAGTTTCTATTAACAGCATTCAGTTCTGATTCTTGAAATTGATACATATTTTCCATGCTTAGAGCTGCTCTGAACATAACAAAAACCCCAGAGAAATTTTTTTTTTTTTTTTTTGTCTTTCTATTCTTACACTTTGTGCATCTAAGTATATTTAGCCAGCCTGGGAAGAATTTCCTTTGGGTTTTTGGTCAAATTTTTTGGAGTTTCATTTCTTCCTTTTTTTCCTTTACTCCCAGAGTGGGAATGCAAGAAGTTGCTGGTGTGTGCTTGTCAAATTCTGTGCAGTTCTTTAGTCCAACATATGCTTCTGCTGGTTCAGAGGAAACTGTTGAACCTTACACTACCGAGAAGCTCAGTCATATTCCTGGAGGTTACAGACCTCTGACAGAACCCTGTCAAGTAATGACAGTAGACTTCAACGATCTGCAGGTAATGATTTTTTTTTTTTTTTACATCCTTTATGAGTAATCTGTTTATGAATAACAAGAGCACTATATCTTCTTTGCTTTCCGGGTTCAATTTCAGAACAGTTCACAAATGCAAAGTTGGCACGGCTGCACTGCAATCCTCTGCTGATTTTGATACTTGTCTGGTTGTGTGATGGTGTGATTCATCAGATGACAGTCTATGAGTTTTTGAAGGTGGAGTTTTTTATTTGCTTAGCATAGTTTCAGGAACTAAATTAGCTCACCATTGGATCAAACAACTGCCAGCCTCAGTCCAGGGAGGGGGAGGAAGAGTGCAATAGACCCATCTTAAATGATCGATGCAGTTGTGGAGCTGACTTTGTTCCTCTAAAGTTAGAGCCTTCAGGATTTTCTTGAAGACAGAAGAGAAAGGATATGTTTTACATCAGGCATAGAAATGTGAGTGTTGATAGGTAAGTGTAAAAGAGAGGGGAGATGAAGAAATTATCATATCCCGTTCAACCAGTTTGGTTCCACCCTTCAGCTCCATTGGTATCTTAGAGTATTTCTATAACATGGCATTCTAAAATATGATAGCATTATTTTGTGTATTTTGCACAAAATACATTTGTATGCATATCACAGAATCACAGAATGGTAGGGGTTGGAAGGGACCTCTGTGGGTCATCTAGTCCAACCCTCCTGCCGAAGCAGGGTCACCTACTGCAGGCAATATACTTAATAGGCCTGAACTTTAAGGCGAGGACCTCAGCCACACACAGCTGAGCATGCTAAAAAGATGATACATCTGATCTCTGGCGTGTTTCTTGCTCGTTGACCTGTGGTGAGGAGTTAGCATTGAATCAGAGCTTAAAATAGGTTCTGTTATACAAATGAAATTATTCTTGGCTACTGCTTGGCCAGGAGTTGCAGTGTTTTTGAATCAACAGCTTTTCCTAGGTGGCTTGTCTGACATCCTGAGATTAAAAATGAAAGAAGACAAGGCTCTTCAGTATACTGCTGGGAGCAATCTGTGATCTAATGTTACTTCTGCTTCTAGCATCAATAAGAAACTATTGCTCTCATCTGAGAGATGCCTACTCTTAAGCATCTGCCTGCTGGCAGACATGTAAAAATAATTTTAAAGAGTAAAGAACAGTGTTACTCTTTAAACTGTTTCAGAACTGCTGCTTTGAAGTTTCGGTTAGACTAATGGAGTCTTCCTATCATTAAATGGTAAGCTGTCATAAGTAAAGGTAAAGGGAAGAAATGCAGTCAGTTTATTTGGAATCATTGGTCACTGTTTGTTGTTACTTTGTCACTGGGCAAATATGGCAGTTCCAAACACTGATAGGTTACTTTCAGCTTGGGGGGGTTGTTTGGTGGGGTTTTTTTGTTTTGTCATGGCCACACCTGGATGTTCAAGCAGTGCAGCTAAAAAATGAAAAGGAAAAATTGTCTGTGCTCCTGTTTGAATTTAAAAAACTGCTATACTTAGAAACAATAGCAGAATTGCCTACTAAAGACTGAAACTGAGGTAAGAAATCACTTAGCACTAGTAAAGTAATTTCAAAGACTGATTTTCTAAGATTGTATTTCAAAGAATGAGAGCAGTGTTGCATTTATTCTGCTTGTACTAACTATACAGACCTAAATTGACAGAACTGAGAAAGACACAAAATAATGTACAAGTGTTTCTCAAACTGAGTTGTGGGAGGCTTCAAAGACATCAGTACGGATCAGAGAAATGATGATAATAAGTAAAAATTACAAAAAAAAAAAGGCAGCTGAGTTATGCTGAGTACTTTATTACTGCTGTTATTAACAGTAGGAGCTCAGTTCCTCTCAGGCAGGGGAACAAGATGTGGCTGTAATTACAGGCTGCAGACACTTGCACCTAGCCAGGTACTTACTACCTGTGTGCATGTTCGCTGGCTGCAGATCAGTGCCACTGGGAGTGGAAGTGAGTGTTTACCTCAGCAGCCAGTAATTAAAGCTCAATCTCGCCTTCAGGCCCTAAAGGAGCAGTGCTCTTGCCAACAGTTGCAGGTATTGGCTCTTTCTGATTTTCACGAGAAGTTACTATATGGAGTATTTGATAAATTCTGGATCAAGACATGAGGAACTTGATAATTGCGTTCTTCCTCTAGTTTTTCCTTCTATTTGTAGTCCCATTTACTCTTTTTAATGCAAGCTGTTTTTTTCTCATTCAGAAGATATATGTGGCACTGCATAATTTTGGTTTTTTACTGCCTCTTCCTGCGCCATTGCTTTATTTTCTTAGTTGACAAATTGCCATTCTAATGTGCTAGAGCTGCTCGAGTCTGTAATTGTCATAAATAATAGAAAAAGATTTATGCAGTGGACAAATTTGAGGAATAAATATGGGATAAGCAGCATGGTAGAGAGCAGGGAAAGCTGAAATAACTGCCTTCGAGTGGGTTTTTAAGTGTTGTGTGCTGCAAGATAGGGATGTAACACTACTACTACAGTTACTAGAACCATTGGGTGAGAACCTTGGGCCCGCTACTTTTGAGGAATAATCAGAATGAATGTTTTTAATATCAAATACAATTCTAAACAGCTATAACTTAACCAGAAACCAAGAAACAGATGCATCCTTGTGCTCTTGCTGTCTTGCTTCAAGGGGCTTACTGCCAGCAAAGCTTCAACTTACTACTCTTTTCCTCTCTAGTTGAGGATGTACAGGAAAAATGACTAGCAGCAAAGAACTTTTGTTGAAGAGCAGTGAGATCTTATTATGAACTTTATTATCATCCAGTAATTTAACACGTGCATTGTTCAGCCATCTCTCAGTTGTGAGAAGAGAGGTAGACCAACTTTTGGAGAACATGGAATAAAAATAAAGACGGAAAAATAAAAAATGCAGCATGTGAGAGCTACTCATGTTCTTAGAGTGGAACTTCTCTTTTGCCATGTGTATTTTAAGATGGAAACTTAGAGAGGACAAATGTAACATAAGTAGATCAGGAAGCTGATAAATGTTTACGAAAGGCTGTTACTAAGCAGAATGGTTGTGACTAAGAGAATCTTTAGTCGCTTGTGCTTGACCTCTTGTTAATTGGTTTACGCCAGAACTGTCTAAGACATTAGAGCTGGGCCTTTTATGTTTGTGAATGTTGGCAGCAGAAGGTGATTACTGAGGAAAATAAATTGTACATGGAGGAAGACTTAATTCCTGTTACATATTCAAAACTTTCCAGGAGTATTGGAGAATTTATAACCTGATCCTTTTAGGGGAGATCTTGGTTCTTCCCAGTAGTGAAATCATACATGCCTGAACTTTTACACAAAGTCTATAGCCCACATAGCAGAGAAAATATCCTCAAAGATGTTTGACTAAGTGTTTTTGTAATGATTTTTCCAAACATCTACTTGAGCGAATTCAGTACTTGCAGTGTTTCTAGAACTGACTGAACACGTTTTAAATGAAGCATGTGCCTAAGCATTGGCTTGAATCCGGCCCAGAAGACTGGCTCTGTTTTTTGTTACTTTTCATAAGGCAAGCCTTGCCAGTCTAAAGCCTTTCTTGCAGTTTTCAGTGTTTTTAAGTATGTTCTTAACGTATGTTAAGTATGTTCTTAGATGTAGGCATGTTTGCTTTAATGGCTGATGGGTGCAGGTTGGTCATGTGGATATGCACTTGCATGTGGAAAGACAGTTCCTATGCTAGTCAGTGCTAATGATGATAATTGGTATTGCAGCGGCTTGTTAACCTCAGGTTTCTCTTGGGTGCACTCATGGATTGGTGCAGAAACTTGGGTGTCTTATTTTGATGAAAAACATCCTTTATTTATGGAAAGATACTCTCACACTTTTTCTCTCTTTCCACTTTGGTCAGGAGCTGAAAAACCTTGCAGCTAGAAAGCCCTGGATGCTCAGCCTGCCAGTCACTGAAGGAGGAATACTAGATGCTGTTGTGGTGTGGTTTGTACTACAGCTTGATGATGAGCATGCTCTATCTACAAGTCCCAGTGAGGAAACTTGCTGGGAACAGGCAGTCTATCCTGTGCAGGGTCTTCTTGGTAAGGCGTGTGGATTTTTTTGTTGCAGTACATTAACTTGATTTCATTTTGGTTTTGAGCTAGCTAGGTTGTCTCAGAGATTAGGAAGTGGCAGCAAATAGGTTTAGAAGTTCAACCGCACGTAGCTGTGAGGTGGGTTCCTGATCATGTTTCTGGACTGTAGTGCACAGTCCCTGCATCACAGCTTGTTCATGGGACTCTGCTATGGAGTAGATAAGGGTCCAGCTTAAGACCTGGGAGAATGCTTTTCATTAAGTTGGTTTTTTTTCTATACTGAATTAAATGCATTGTGGAGCAACTATAAAAAGTGCGGCTACTGACTGGCTATACTTAATATGCATCTTGTGAAAGGGGGAGGTGAGGTAGGAATTGCTAGCTGCTACTGCCACAAAACCAAAACTAAACGTTCCCACCTATCCATCACCCCCATTTTGGACTCGGCTTGAATACTCTTACACACACACACAGAGCATCAGTGTCACTTTTAGCAGCCTCTACTCTCCTTTCAGTCACTTTCCATTCTCCTGTTTCACAGAATCGTAGAATATCTCAAGTTGGAAAGGACCCATAAAGATCATGAAGTCCAACTCCCTGCTACTCGCAGGACTACCTAAAACTAAATCACGTGACTAAAAGCATTGTCCAGATGCTCCTTGAACTCTGATAGGCTTGGTGCTGTGACCACTTCCCTGAGGAGCCTGGTCCAGTGACTGACCACCCTCTTAGTGAACAAACTTTTGCTAATGTCCAATGTTAACTTCCCCTGATGCAGCTTCATACCATCTCCTTGTGTCCTATTGCTGGTCATCAGGGAGAGGAGATCAGCACCTGCCCCTCTGCTTGCCCCCCTTGAGGAAGTTGTAGATTGCAATGAGGTCACCCTGCAGCCTTCCCTTCTCCAAGCTGAACAAACCAAGTGACCTCAGTCTTGCCCTTGAGGCCTTTTAGCATCTTGGTCACCCTCCTCTGGAGACAATCTAGTAGTTTGATGTGCTTCTTATATTGAGGTGTCCAAAACTGCACAAAGTACTCGAGGTGAGGCCGCACCAGTGCAGTAGTGTTGAGTAGGACAGTCACCTCCCTGGACTGACTAGTGATGCTCTGCTTGATGCACCCCAGGACACGGTTGGCCCTTTTTGCTGCCAGGGCACACTGTTGACTCGTACTCCATTTGCCATCTGCCCAAACACCCAGTACTCTTTCCGTGGGGCTGTTCTCCACCACTCTTGTCCCCCAGATTGCACATATAAGCAGGATTACCCCATCCAAAGTGGAGAATCTGGCACTTGCTTGTGTTAGATTTCACACAGTTCGTAATTGCTCAGCTCTCTAGTCTATCCGGATCTCTTGGTAAGGCCTCTCTACCCTCGGTGTAGTCCACAGCTCCTCCTAATTCAGTATCGATAGACAGTAGGGGCAGCTGTGCCAGGGGCTGGTTCAACTGAAAGTGTAGGAGAGGGGAGAGACTCTTGTAGCCTACACGGCCATTGAAAGAAATTTTTGTCAAACTACAGCATTTTTGGTTTGAAATTCTGGTCTGTATCAGTGGATTTACTTCTTAGAATGTACACAGGGAGTATCCAAAGACCATCCTGAGCTGTACACCATAAATGTTCCAGTAAAATTTATTTTGAATAAATTACCCTTTCTAAACTGTAGCTATTGTTTTCCATGTACCTACAAATTTACCTTCGTCTACAGCAGGTATTAAAATATAAATTATTTAATATTTAACATTTTGAAGCAAAACCAATTTCTTTACCAGTATGTTTTTTTTCTGCTCTGCTGTTGACAGAACACTTAAAGTAATACCTATTTGTCACAGAAAGGCTAATTTTGAGAATAAATGTATTTTGCCTAGTGTGGAACAGTTGAAGGCAGGTGTTAATGCACAACTGCAGGTTTCAGCTTGTGAGCTACAGACTACAGTTCTTTCATACACACTAGTAACAACTAATAAATGAGACATGTGGGTGGTTATTTTAAGCACTGTATGGCTGCCTTACTGATGTTTGCTGTAAAGTAACTTGACGTGACTTTCGTGCTGGTTTGTCAGATTATTCTGTGAAGACTGGAGATACTGTGATGATGGAAGTTTGCTGCCAAGACTGCTACTTGAAGATCCAGAAGATTTCTTCTTTGACTTCGGAGTGTGGGATGGACGTCAGTGACAGAGATGACATGCTGAGCCTGGGCAATGAGGCTGAATTATGTCAAGCTTTGGCTGGTCTTCAGACGACTAGCAAACAGGATGGCAACGGTCAAGGGTGTGTGCTGGAATCCACAGAAATAGCCCTGCTGAACAACGTACCATACCACGAATGCTTTAAAGCTGCTATGGGCAAAGTGCTGTTGTCATTAAATCGAAGTAAGGACTTGCAGTCCATGGATGTTGATGGACATGGCAGTGGGATGAACCTCCAAGAGAGTCAAAACAAGAGCTGTGTAGATGTGGCTCCTGATCCTTTGTACATTTTAGATGTATCTGAAGGCTTCTCCATCCTGCCAATTATAGCTGGCAAACTTGGACCAGTTAGAGCCTACAGTTCCATCGAGAAAGAACAGCATCAGGCAGCACTTAATGTAATTTCAGAGGCTAACCATTTCCCTAAGGAAACATTAGAGTTTTGGCTCAGCCACTTAGAAGATGAAAGTGTGGTGCTACAGAGACCCAAATCAGACAAATCGTGGAGTATTATTATCTTGGATGTTATAGAGACATCAGGTTTAATCCAGCAGGAGGTGATGGAAAAGGCTGCGATATCCAGGTACAGTATAAATGGACAAAAGTATTCCTAGGAATCTGTAATTATCTGAAAAGCTTCTGAAAATATTCCTTACTGTCATGTTGGTTCCGTAGAGCAGGAAAAGCTTGTGTTCTGAATGGATTGAACTTCCTAGAGTGTTTCTGGTGTGACCATTGTATGTGTGTATCTTTTTTTTTTTTTTTTGAAAAAAACCAAAGTGTCAAGATTTCACTTTCATAGACTTCTTTATATTTTGTATGCAAGAATATGAATGGAAGATGTTATTGCTTGGTCTGTCAGGATTTCCCAGGATAGCCGGCGTCTTAGTAATAACGGAGGTAGCTTTTAGTGCAAGGTTAGAAAAGCCCAGATTCCTGTCCATGTCAGACTGTTGTTGGAACAAACTGGCACAGCTAAAAGACAAACACATGGTGTTAGGAACAGCCACAGAGGCAACAACAAAGCTAGCTGTTACCCACAGCAGGAGGGGTGGGAAGGAATGCAGAGCAAGAGAAATAAAATAATAGAAATGGGTAGCAAAGGAAGTAAATGTGAAACGGGTTTGTCCCATTTTGTGGTGCTAGGGAATCTTCTCTGTTCATCTTCATACTTAGGGATGGCAGAATATTCCCGACAATTTATGTGCATTACCTTTTCTAAATTTTGAATAAAGGTTTGGATGACTTCAAATATTTTTTTGCTGTAAGAAAAAAAAGGGAAATTACTCTTGACTTTTGTCATATGCAGACTCAGATATGTTGGCATGAAAATACAACAAATAGCGCACTACTTAGCTACCCAATTCCTATGACAAGAGGCCCGCTATAGGAAAAGGTAAACTAAAACAATCTCTGTTGGGGTTGTTCATTATTACGCTGAATGAAAGTTTCTGTCCTGTTGCTGCTCTCAGCAGTGTGATACTCTGTAGCAAGAGACCCAAGCAAGGCTCAGGTGTCTTTTAAGGGAAAAAACAGCATCTCCTGTATAGCTGTCAACTTTTGTTAAACACTTGAAGAAGGGTGACTTAAATTCCCATCAGGTTTTGTTTTCCTGTGGGTCTGGTGCCTCCTTAACCAGTGCCCCCCAATGGTATGTACTTCTTGACTTCCAGTTTTATTAAGCACTTCTGCCAGTCCTTCAGTATTGGATGCTGGTTCTATGAATAAATCCCACTGTCTTGAAATATCACCATTTCCAATACGGACACTGAGAAAAGATTACTTAAATGCATAGTTCTGGTATTATGTGACAAGTTTACCTTTTATGATGCAGCGGTCTGGTCAAACGCGATTGAACTCAAATGCTTATGAGCACTTGACATCAGAGGAAGAACTAGTGTGCCTTTCTTAAACGTAGTTATTCTTTCATTGCTGTTGAATGGTATGCTTTAGAGGTGAAATCTCTCTCATTTTACAGGTGTTTACTTCACAGTGGAGGGAAGATTTTCCCCCAGTATGTGTTGGTATATGGGATGCTTGTAGAATCGGAGTCTCTGTTACTGGAGAGTGCTGTTCAAGGAACAGAACCAACTCTTGGGTTTAATATAGCTCCTTTTATCAATCAGTTCAAGGTAGGAAGTTGGTGGGTGTGTTCCAGGCACAGTTCCAAAGCCTGCAGCTGTCTAACTGTTTAGTTTTGGTGTAAACTGCAAAGAAAACTGAAGAGCTGAAACGTTTTCATATCACTGAAGTTATCAAGAGAGGTTTATGTGACCAGAGAGGGACCCTGAGATAAAGTAAAATGGGTAACATTTGTTTTAGAACTGGTGTGGGAGAAGTTTTGTCTGAGTAATGAAAGATGCAGTGCTACTGTACAGAAGAGTGACTGTGCTGTTACTACCTCCTTTATCACCTTGTATCCCAAAGGTCACATTTCAAAAGGGAGTAGAAGAGTGTATTTTCCATTTTGGCTGTCTCTTACAAACATTGCAGTAATTCCTATAAACTTTTGCATTATGATTAAGTCTTTTAACTTTTTGCTTTTTAAGTTATGATATATACTCTTAGGTGCCTGTTCGTGTGTACTTGGATCTCTCTACGTTACCATGTCTACCCTTGAGCAAGCCAGCAGAGCTTCTAAGGCTAGATCTCATGAACCCTCTATTGAACAGCTCCAGCAGAGAAGTGAAGGTGAGTTGTGTGTATATAAAGTTAGAAGTGCGCTTAACTGCTGTTCTGCAGAGCTGCTCATTCATTGCTCACCTTGGCTGAAAATTTCAGTGGAGAATTTACTTGTCTGCAGGTATCTCAAATGGATTAAAATGGTTTGAACTACTTTTTCTTAATTCTTTGAAAAGGATGTAACTGATTAATATTTTAAATATTTTTAGGTACAAATTTGTAAGTCTGGCCAAGTCACTGCAATTCCCTTCTGGTATCACATACATCTAGATGAAGACCATAGCTTGAATACATCTGATGAGTCCTCGCACTGGAAACAAGCTGCAGTTGTTCTTGATAAGCCCATCAAAGTTCAGGCTGGAGATGAACTTGTGCTTGACATTCAACACCATAAAAGCAATATTAGCATTACAGTTAAACGGTGAAACATATCCTATGTTAAATGATTTGTGGTTAATTACCTATGCATAAGTTGACTGTTCATAACATCACTGGTGTTCATTTATATTAAAGTCTAAATTTTATTTACTGACCAAAAAGGCTATTTTATTGCTTTAATAGCAGACACTTTAGTCCATCAGTGGAACCTAAACTTGCATTGTAAGGGTATCTTACCAAGCAGTTAGGGGAGGTATTTTCTTCTCCACAGCAAAAACCTGATTGCTAGCTCTTGCAGGAACTACAACAGTGGGACACACTTCTGCTACCATATTGTAAGGAAAAAAGCATCCAGATGCCTGTACCAGAAGTAAGCAGCTGTGACTGTTCAGGACAGAGTCCTTGTTTCCTCAAACTGTAGTTCCACTTCTCAATTGCCAAAGCATCCTACTCAAGTGTAGCAAGGTTTTAGCCTTGTAGTAGGGGCTGTAACACCATTCCAGCTGCAGTATCACAAGTTAGCGTTGCACGTAGACAATTATAAAAAGTTGTAAAGGAGTGCTGTTGAATAACTCAAGTTGTCCCAGCCTGCAGCTGAACCTGCACCTGATGGATTACTCTAATAAAGCTCCTTCTAGAAGGATGGAGGAAAGGTCTCCTTTTTTTTTTTCTTTTTTTCAGAACAGAGGTAATGACCAAGTCAAGTTTTCTGAAGATAAAGTAATGTGATACCACCTTTAACCAAGGGGTACAATGCATAACAAAATGTAAGCAAACTAGAGTAGCACAGGGGCTTTTCATACTACATATCAAATGGCTTTGCTTAAAAAAACAAACAAACAAACAAAAAACCCCAAAACTCCAAACAAAATCATGATCCATAAAATTTAAGTTACTGGCTGGCACAACTAAACCTAGTAGGTACAGGATATTTTCAAAGTGCAGTTTTAGAGAAGTGTTTAGGCTTCTCATGCTAGAAGACCTCTGATAAAAGCTAAAACATGAAATAAGAGTGGTTAGGCATTAACCTTTTAGCAATTAGTAAGACAGCAAAATGAGTTAAAATGAGTTAAAGAAAAATTAAGAACATACTCTACCCGTTCTCAGTGAGACTAAGCAAAGGGCTAAAAATGACCATTACTGAGTCTTCAAGCAGTGTGTTAAGTAAAGCAAGAGGAATCAATATGGTTAATGTAAAGATGGAGGACTATTTGAAAATGAACTTTTAAATATAAACTTGATAGGTCACACTGTGGAATACTGTTGTAATAGTTTTCAAAAGATAGAGTAGGTGTCATTGAAAGATTTCTCTTTATTTTGGAAATTCAGTAGCAATGTTTAATGGAAAGATATGATCCTATGAGGTACTGCAATGAAAAAATAACTTTTCTCCCAGGAAAAAAAAAATGCAGGAATACTGTGCACATGAAATGAAATAACTGAGTAATGATAAAATAACTTAGTGGCTTTCCAGAAATGCTGTGAAAGAAACAATCAAGACACTTAACTAGCTGTTTTCCTCTCAAAGTCCCCTCTCTCTACCTTGCCTAAGTAAGTTTTACACCAAACAGACATAACTTGAGATATTAAAAAAACACTCTTCAGTGTGAGGTTTTTGAAAAGCTAGAGCATGGTAGCTACTTAGCTTCCAGCAGCTCTGATCCTTCAGATGTTAGTTGTACCAATACCCCTTTTTACTTGTATACATGCAGGAAATCGAATTACTTCTATTAGTGGCTACAGTAGGCACTGAAGTACCCAGGTCTTGTCTTATGAGCTTTTACAGGTTGTTTCCTTTTAGGACATGTGTATTGCACAGATAAAAAGATACCTGGAATCAAGCATAAGTAAGTAGATCCTGATTCTTCATAAGCTCGAAGTACAACCTTTTCAGTACAAGCCTTAAAATACTGAAAGTACAAACTCTTGTGTCAGTTACACTTAAGATCCCCTTCTTCCATGAAGAGGACAGTTGTATTCAGGTGTCATTCACATTGTGAAATTACTGTAGCCATAAATCAAAGTAGAAGAAGGTGAACAGTTTAAATAAAATCTTTAATCGCTTATTTACAAAGGCAATGACTTGACAAATTGAAAATTATGATTTGCACTTTCCCACTACTTCAGATACAGCAAGTAAATAGTCAACTATAAAATGATGCAGCCTAGTGAGTAAGGCGCAGTATTTACATCACACTAGTACTGCAAAAAAAGCACTTAAGATGAATTTACTGTGACAGCCAAAAGTTAAACATTTATCCTGTAAATGCTAACAATGCTGACAAAGAAACTTCTGATGTCACTTAAAAGGTCAGGTGCTCTTTTTTTTGTCAGATTGCAAACATGCAATACTAGTAAAAATCTGTAATGGGATAAAAACAATACCCCTCTGATTTTACCAGTTTTTGCAAAGTAACATTTTGATACAAGTGTACATCTTGGTCTGAAATCTAATGCTAGTAACTCCAGTATTAGACTAGCTACTTAGTTTTACCTTAGCAAAGGTCTTTTCTGGGGTGGGGAGGGGGGTGGGGGGGAAATCAACTATTATATTTGAATCTAGGCTATACTAGAAGCATAATACAACAATCACACACACAAATTTGTGAATACAAATTACTACAGACACATTTTCAAGACATCCAGCTTTAACAGCTTAAAAAACCCTTAAGTATTGAAGAATTTATTGCAGCCCAAAATAAAGAAATCAGTTTTGTTTTCTATTTCCTTTTTGACATCCTTTATTCCCTGCTCCTCCCTCCCCCCATAACTTAAGGTAGAAACCATTACTCTTATTTCAGAAGGATAGGAAAAAGAGTAGTGAAGTGTAAGGTATTAATCCAAAACCTATCAATCATCCTGGCTGTCTCTTCTGAATGGAAAAGTCTTACAAATCATGAGCTACAAGGATAACTCATACACCAACCATATCTTCTGGGCATGGAATTTATAGTCAGGCTTGTAGGGAATGCTTTATTTATATGGAATCTTTACTAATGCTCTGTAATAATTATCTTCATGATGGGGTTTTATGTGACTATGCAGGAAAGGGAAGAAGATGGCATCTGTACAGAAGTTACCATTCCATCCACACTCCATTCAGCACTGGGGTATGGAAGTTACCATTAAGAGGACAACCAAAGCTAATGCAAACACTTTTTGCTACTGCCCTCTTTAAATTACATTCTTGAAATTAAGTTTTCCCATTACCAGTAGTGCTTACACTTCATCTTTAGAAAAGCATTTTCTCAAATATTTCTTTTCTATTAATAAAAGTCAGTGTAATTTCGACATGATGTATAAGTGTTCAGCAGTTGAAGGAGTTGATTCTTAAATTTATGCAGAAACTTTTATAGTGTGCGTGTTTTATATTCATGGGGTACTGACAGATACTCACATCCATTAGAGCTTCAGAATTCAGATTTCTGTTACAGCCACATCCTCTTCCTGTCTGCGCAGCAGCTCTTTCAAGCTTTTTAACTTTCATCACTAATAGTACATGTTAACAGAACATGTGTGGCAAGCATGTAACAGACTCCTTGACACATTCAAAGACAAGGCAAGTCTAACTTTTATCCAAGGCTTTCTCTGATAAATTGTGCTCTAGTTCGGGTGACTCCTCAGCACCTCGAGCAGCAGAACTGTTATAAATACCATCAACTGCAGGGGCTGTTGGTGGTGGTGTGAGAGGTGTCACGGTGCGTCCAAACCCCTGATAATGACCCATGGGTGAAGATGGCATTGAAGAAGCATCAGAAATTGGGTCTTGAGTAGATGAAGACAGTAAACTTGTATGCTCATTTTGTTCATGATCCTCATCAAAAAACATTTTCCTTGGCTGGCCCAAAACTGTCCTTCCTAGAATTATGCCAAATGAAAATACATTTTAATACTTCCAGCAATATACCATGGTCTTCGAACACAAACTCTAAAACAGGCATGTTAAATTAGAAAATGAGTCTTTGTTATAACAGTTTTACATTGGTATTGTTAGATTTAATAAATAAAATTATGTATTTCCATTTAAAAAAAACAAAACCAAAAAGGACATCCCTCTCTTCTACCCAACACACCTGAAACTGACCCTGAGAACCATCTAGTTAGGAAAAAAATTAAAAACTAGACTCTAAATCACTCAGGAGTACTGGAAAGAGCGAAGTGCTAGATAAGCCATGAAATCCTCTAGGGATGCAGCTGCCACTAATTTGGTCTGGAATGTTCTCAGGGTACTATAGAGATGGATAAAAGTGTCAGATGAAGCTGGAAATACATATGCTGTTAACAGATCATACAAATCTGCCTTACTTACCAACATTTCGAACCTGTTCTGATATATCTGCCCTTATATCAGAAATATCCCACATTGCAAGAAAAGAGTCGAAGCACGACCCTTCTTCAGCTTCTTGAACATAAGGTTTATAGGAAAAACTGTAGTGATGTGCAATAGCAGCCAGGAACATCTCAACACAAATGATAAAATCCTGCAATGAGAGAGATACTGACTTAGTCATTTGTAACTGGAGAAGAATAGTTCCTGGGTTCCTTCTACAACTGGAAGACTGCAATTGCCTTGGGATACTGGCATCAGCTACTTCTCCACCAGAGGCAGGATATTCTTGGCAGGCTTCAGCGAGCCACATGTACTACATACGTACTGGAATCAGTTCTTGCCTGACGGACTGACTTGCTGGAAGTGGATATTCAACAAGCAGCAACTCTACAACTAATTCTTGCAAAAAAGAAATGCAACAGTATCCAACAGAAGTATTTAACTGGGGCACATTCCTTCTGCTCAACACATGGATATAAAAGTGTTGACCGTAAAACTCATTTGGGATGACTTGCTGAAACTTAGCCCAACTTATAATAAATTCAGTACTAATCTAGCTTGTGTGAATTAAAATGAGTAAGACAGTATTTGCTTGAGATCAGCTATGTCATCTTACATACAGCCATTCCTCCTAAGAAATAACTGCTCCTACCTGTAGGCCTGTAGCCACAGCTTCCACGCTTTGCCATTCCCAGGTGTGTTTCTCAGAAATAACGCCAACTTTCACCAACAATGCAATAAGCACAGCTTGCCTATAAAGATTATTCATAATAATAACAATAAAGTGCCAAAAAACCTACAAGCAAATCTGTTAAATGAGACCTCTTCGTATGTACACATACATAGGAAGAATCTTACAAAAAACTTACTATTTATATATTTAGATTTTAAGAGGAGGAAAACAAAACAAAACAGACTTAAAAAGAGAGGTCATTCATCCATGATCCTAAAGACCACCACAGAACACAACCAAAGAAGAGTGTGTTGTTCCAGTTAGTTATTAGAACAAGTTACTTCTCTTCAAGGGTATTACTGTAGCCCACAGAGGAATGTTTAGAGAGTCAAAGGCACTCACTCGTTAGCAGCTGTGTGCAATGCTTAAAATAGTAATTTACAGTTAACTTACAGAAACTTATTCTGAAAAAAATTAAAGTAATTTTTTTCACTTTAAAAAGTAAAAAAAAATAATCATTTTTTGTTTTGAAATAACTGCAAGGGAAAATTCTAAAGTAAATCATGTTCTTGAGAATTTCCTTACTAAATAGCAAGTCTAAAAAATAACTTCCGTGAACAAGACTGCTCTGTCCAACATATTAGTACCCTTTTCCCGCACAGCACTTCACTAAGATTATGGGTAGATTTTTTGAGGTCTCTAACCTCAGTAACAAATCCAGCCTTCTTAGATCTTTTATGATCCACCCTGAGAGCAAGAAGTCATGAGTAAATAATTGACTTACCAGAAAGAAACAAAAACTACCATCTTCACACAAAGGAACTTCCCAACAGGTTGGATAGGGTTCAGTTCTTCACGTAATACTTTATAAAACAGCACCAGACAATACATAGCAAACTAACAAGGAAAAAAAAAAAAATGAAGAAAACCTTTCAAATCTTTGTTATTTTGTGAGGGACTTGTTTTACAGCATCTCTTCAGTTAAAAAATGTATCACAGTATGATACAAACTTAAAAAGCTACTTATTTTAGAAAAGAGGCTCTGGATTTAGGGAGTCTTTGCCTTACTGTTTTACAGCAGACTTTTTTTTTCCGCCTGAGACTGTATTTCTGAAAAGCGTGGTACTGGCAGACTGAGGTCATCTGTCTACATGCTAAAGCAAAGCACAGGAAGGTGCCATAAAATCTTTCCAACACCAAGCACATCTCTAGGGAAAATGGCATAAAAAGCACCTGTTCTCTCAGGCTGCTGGTAAGAACACCTCAAATGTTGCCTCTTTATGAGAGACGAAGCAACAAATGCAATCTTCACTGCAAATCTGAACAAGTTTCCTATTAATGACAACTGCAAGCAACTGAACTAATGCATAGCCAAACCTAAGGAATTGATCTCCCCTTTTCACGCATATTCTCCTAGCCTCTTACTACTAAGTTTCTTCAGGCAATCATGTCAACCAGGACATGCAGAAGTATGTGCTGCTGCTGGGATTATTGTTACAGCAGAAAGCAGTTATTGCTCCTCCCATAACAGTCACCCAAACACAGTGGTGGCAGTAGGAGGAGGACATCCTTTTTGGATGGGATGGCAACAGCAGCAGGAGTCAGAACAGCATGACAAGAGATGAAAGAATCTTGGAGGCTAGCAGGCCAAGCAGCAAGGAGCCAGGACTCTCTCCTCTTGCAATAGCTCATGTGTAATGTGCCCTGGGTGAAGCAGAAAATTATTCTCCTGAATTTGCAGCAAGGAACTAACTGCAATCCCCGACCTCCAAAATGAAATTTTCAAGTCCACGGGCTGACATCTTCCCCTTAACCTGACATCATCTGACAGCTGAACCAACAAGACAAGGTGTTAGACAGGCCAGAATCTCAGTGCTGCATGCACCATTTCCATTTTTTCCTGTCAACATTGTTACCATCAGCTTTGTAACACAGTATTTTGAACATAGCCACTGCTGATTCTTTGTATGTGTGCTGGGAGGAAGCTACCAGGGTGAGCGAAGGCATCTCTTCTGCAGAGGCGTGAGTCTGCTGCTCTAACATGCCTGGTCCATACCACTTCACCCATCCAACAATCTGGGGTAGCGAGGTGCGACACTGTTGCTTTATGGAGCTTCATAGTAAAAATAGTAAGTTTTAGATTATCTGTTTTCCTAATATTTTGCATATATAGTATTTAACAGATAGTAACTTTGACTTACGGTGGGAAATATTCTACCCATAAGAATTACCAGACACAATTACCGTCAACAGTTCATATAAAACGATTCACATAGTATTAACAGGATGACTTCAAAGCGCAGAAAGATGTACTCTCAATACTCACTAGCTGTGACATGTTGTTAAGTATAACCAAGTAAGTCCAAGCATTGTTGAAGCTGAAGTTTCCTTCATCGTACACTCCCACTAGTTCACAAATTCTGAAAGAATTTTTAGAGTTAATCACTATGTAATAAAAGATTGCTTTCTTGAAGTGCTAAATCTTCATGACATTGATCAATGGTTAGAATCCAAAATCTCTTTTGGTACTCAAATATGGGCATTTGGGGGGGTGTGCACAAGAATCAGTTTCCAACAGCACATGGCATATAAAGTTCATATTGTATTTTCCGTAGCAAAAACAGTGTTTGAATGCAGGGTTAACACATCCCATTGTTAAATGAATTTAACAATTAAACACCCTTTTTTTTTTTTCAGCTGTTTTGCTTTTAACTGTTAGAACACATACAGCTAGTGCAAATATTTATATGGGTATTCTTTGTGAGTAGCAACTTTTTCCCACAGTCCCACAGAATTAACAGTAATGACCATCAATACAAAGTTCACGAACTTAAGCTTACAGCATCAACATGCATAACTGCCTGCTATTACTTTACAACAACAAGTTATATGATATGTATGAAGGCACCCAGTCAAGCTTGTCACATGCAAAGTTTAATAAAATTTAAAAAGTTACATGAAACCTGACTTTAAAAATACCCAATTGTTGAAGCCAATGAGAAAGAGAGAAGGAGAAAAAAAAAGACTAAGAATTACGAGATCATAAAAAAGTCTTTCCCACATAAACAGTACTTCACGTTTTCTCCCACTGCTTTCAGCAGCAAGCATTAAGTATTTATTATTTCAATTCTGCAAATAGTTATTTGCTAGTGAGAAGTCATAAAGAAATCATAGGTTGATTCAAATTGCTGGGACCCATTTAGCGTGTAACACAACGAGTCTGCTTTCAAACTGCCTTGATTCAATACAAAGGGCATGAAAATTCTTTCCAGTGTAACTCAAAATTACATCCTGAAGATCAACATTATTTATGAGCGTACTTACAAAGCAATAATGGTAGTAAATGGTCTGACAACAGTGTACTGCAAAACACCCAGTTTACATCTAAATAATAATACTCTGCAAGAGAAACACAAAATTAATTGTACAAGTATTTAAAGACAATTCACTTACGGAAGTTTTCTGTGCTCAGTAGTTTCACTAAACTAAATTTTTATTTCATGGTAATCTCAACTTCTGCTTCCAGGACTTCAGATGCTACAGTATATAGTGTGTATATACGCAATATACAAAAGACCTAGACTTTTATAGATACATAATGGGAAATACTCAATGATTCACTTCTTTTAGCCATAGAAAGCTTCTCGCTGGGCTAAGCAAAGAGAATGCAATTTTCACTGTGTTTGAAGATGTTTACTAACATTCGTTTGTCCTTAACATTTTAAACAGCTTTATCAAAATCTCTTAAGAAAGATGCTTATCAGATTAAGCATGCAGAAACAAACAGTGGAAGTAAAAGCAACAGGCTATCTGGTCCACAAAGAATTCTACCTGAAGTTTTTGGCAAATAGTATATGATAGCAAAGGAAGCAAATTCAAGGAGAACTTTTTCCAACGTTTTTCAGAATTAAGGACATTTCCTTCAGCACCACCTGAGTCAATGCATGGTAGTAACTAAGTGCGATTTATAGGATGTTTCATAGCTAGATGAAAACATATTGACAGATGCTTTCAGTAGAAGTTCATAGCTGATAAAATGTGTGCAAACCATAAACTGACTCTGCCAAGCAACAACAGTTATACTACTAAATACGAAAACAAAATGTTTCTATCTGATTACACAGCTTAAAATTTTAAATGTCATCATATACTCACTCTCCCATAGCCCACGATGGACAACAACATAGAGGCGGCAGATGTCTCTGCTGATCTTTCGCTTCTATTATTAATACGAGGTTTGGATACCGGTTGGTTAGATAATTTGAAAGAAAAACCATAAAATTATAGATGACATAAGCTTCATAGCATTCTCGACATGTATCCACATATATTGCAATGTTGGGGTATTTCAAAGCTATCCACTGTAAGAAGAGAGGTACACAAAAGGTTACATGCAAGAAAGACAAAAGTGATTTCAATGACAACACTGGCTGGCTAGTTCAGCAAGCAATGCTTCATTAGACAGCAGGCACTAATTAAACAGGGCTTGAAGCATTTGGCTAATAAGAGTGTGATGCTACAGCTAAAAAAAATAACGTTCTGTAAAAATACAAGTAGAGCTTCAGATTCCATCTCTGCGGCTTGAAGCGGAAGCATGCTTAAAGCACTGTGCAAGAGATGCTCTGTATCTTTGACCACACAATTCAGTCTTTCATTTAAAAGTAATTAAGGAGATGGCTCCCTACACATAACCTGCTCCTGTTAGGAGGAGACAAGATACAACTGTTTCCTGAAATTCCCATATTCGTTGTCAATACAGATTTAAGAACTAAGTTTTCAATCCATCAGTATAAAGCTGATTTATTTTGTTATCTAATGTGTAAATGTTTGTTCTGGCACATTTGCAAAATATAGAAGCAATCCGCAGATTAACCTTAAAGTGGTAGTCATCCCTCTAAACCAGAATTTCAGACAGAAAAGTGATTTTATTTTTTTGCAAAACTGTGGTTATGGATCAACTGTCAGAGCTTTCAATTTTTGAGTATCACACTGCTGTTGCACTGGTCAGTGCAACCTGTCCCACTGGTTTTTTTTTTTGTTTGTGGGTTGTCGGGGTTTTTTGAGGGGTGGCGAAGGCCAGGAGCATGTTAGAGGCAGGTCTTTTGAGTATACTTTGCTTCCCTTGGTTGTAGAATGTTGTGCCTTCTAATAAGAGGGTCAGAGAGCTACAGGAAGATGCTTCATATCCTTATCACAGTTAAGATATACTAGAGATGACAGATGCTGCAACACTTTTGTGGAAGATGTAATACTGCATCTAGTAAACTGAGTATACAGTATTTGAAACTGAGAAGAGAACTTCATGTTCAGCTCAGATTAAGCACTCTAGGAGGATACCATATATGCAGCAAAGGCCATAAGATCCAGGAGTCTGGGAAAGATTTCAGTATGTCAGAAATGTCCCCGAGTGCCTGGCTAGAACTCATTTAATTAGCAGGTAATTTTCTTCCAAAGGAAAACTCTGTACTTGAAATTGAAATGTCAGCCTGAGGTAGCTGATATTCCCCATAGGAAACAGAAAATGTTGTTTTCTTCCCCATGCTCCTTCACTCTCAGATACTCAATCCCAGTCTTTCAAAACAAAACAAAACAAAAACATAAGGGTGACACTTCATAAACACTCAAGAGATGGGAGCAAAATCAAAAGAAAAGTTCCTGGAAAGCTGTCTTTTATGGGGGAAATAGAAGTATTTGCAATGTCAAGAGGTGACGACGACATGTAAACACACATCTTGTACAGTCCACAGATTTAGTATGCTGCTTAGCTCTGGCTAAAATAATCCCCACAGGTGATGTATTTACATGAACTGTATCTGGTACACCGACCAATAGAATCTATCACATAAAAGTATTCAGAAGTGGATTTGTTGTGGGATCTTACCCTTTGCCCCCTGAAGCAAACAGGAAGAATTTTAGCACTGAGCATAACTCGGGAAAGAAAGGCAAGGCACTGAATCTTGAGACAGTACTTAGATCAGTCTGTTTTCCAGTTCAGCTGTTACTGAAGATGGAAGGACCAAAAGCAGGCTCTTGTCATACCTCTTTCCACATCTGTCATAAAGGATACTCAAGGACAGGGTTAAGAAGGGTTAGCAAAAGCGATCCCACAAGCTCCACAAGAAGAATGTAATATCGCTACAACTATGCTTCTGACATACTCCATAAACAGCAATGCCCAGAAGTTTCTAGGACTACGACTCTCCATGCAGCATAGTTTCTGCTAACTCTGACACTGTTTTCCCTCACTCCCACAGCAAACCAAATTTTATTGAGCTGTTAACAGTAAGAGAACACTTACACTGTCTAAACTGTAAATCGGCACCATCCATAGAATCCTGTTACAATAACAAAAGAACATTTAATATTACTAGAAGTATTTTTAGTCTGAATTAAATTCAACATCTGTAACACAGGTAAAACATGAATCGTTACCTTATTATTGGTTTCTGTAATTCAGGTTGAGTATAATGAACTAAGTGTTGTAGTATTCCCCAGAGAGATATCGGTATAGTCATTAGTAGAAATATCCCAGCGATAAACCATGCCTTGGTATGAATTCCAACCTTACAAATAAGAAGAATGCAAGATCAAAGTTTCAGTATTAATACTTTAAAGTTTTACTAGTATAGCAGGAATAATCATTTATCTTTCTTTTTTTTTCACTCTGAATAAAGTTTTAAGATGGACCTTAAGTATATACCCAATATTAAGTTTAGTTTTTCTACCTCTTCTTTTCAAATACACAAAATCCCAAAGTCTCCCTTGCAACCTGTTGATGTGGCTTTAAAACTCCAAAACTTAAAAACTCCAAAGATCAGAAATCTTGCAGAACCAAACAAAAACATCATCAATAAACAAAAAATGTTCCACAGAAACATTGTACCGCTATTTCATTTACTGACAGCCACGATGGATTCCTTGCTTTAGCTCTGGAACTCATCTCAGTTCAGTGCTTCATTATAAAGTTTCTGAAAGCTTGTGAATATAACGTACTTTCAGCTTTAAAATCAAGTTCCAACTAGCAATCAATTTCAACTAATTTCATTTAACAATCTGGAATAGATATGTGTGTATAAATATAAATATACAAAATGTCTGCGAAATCACAGGGCTACAATTTTAAACCAAAGCTCTCTGAAAAAGAACTATATTAATAATCCTAAGTACCCAAACCTAAGAAACCTAGCAGACTCATCTTAAACAGGCTTTTTTTGTTGCGAATTTCATCTCTGATCCCCTACTGTACATCAACATCGCACGTCCTCTGGTGCTTTCCAGTTGAAAGATCACTTTTGAGTAGATTCTCTACCAGTATCAGATTTAATGATTTTGAACTCTCAGATGCCGCTTTGATATAAACATCCATTATGCTGAACATACGAAGGCATCAGAACAGGGTTTCAAAACTGGAAAACTGAAACACTCAAGACAGATTTTACCGTCATTAAGTGCTTCAAATTATACCACGAAAACGCCTACCTCCAGTGGAACAAGCCTGTCTTAAACGGGGCAATATATCTTTTAAGGTGAGAATTTCAGTCTTTGTCAGAACAGTAAGGCTACCGAGGAACTCACGCGCGGTTACGACACGCTGCGGTGCCACCCGCGTGAAAGCGAAGCCTCTCCACCAGCGCTCTCAGCTCTCCCTGACCAGACAGGACTGCCCGAAGCGCTCGGTTGCGAATGCCGGTATCGCTCTCCAGCGTCTAAACACAAGCCCCGGGCAGGGCGGCGGCAGAGCTCCAGCCCGGCTCCCGGGGAAGCCGACTCCCGTTTCTCCAGCATCGCATCAACCGCTTCAACACCAACCACGGCTGAACCGCAAGGAGACAGAAACCCCCCTCGACGTTCCCCCTTGCTCCGTCCGCGCTCCAGCGCCGCGATCAACGCGGGCCACGGCACCGCGGACGCCTCCCGCTTCTCCCCCCCCCCGTCCCCCGCCGGGGCTCCGCCCGGGGCCGCGGCGCGCCGCCGGCTACCTCAGCGGAGCGAGGCCGCGCCCCGCCGCTCACCTCCAGCTTCTGCAGCTCCCAGACACAGAGGGGCACCACCACCAGCAGCCCCACGATGTACAGCAGCACCACCAGCGGCCGGATCCACCGCCGCCAGTTCCCGCAGGTGCACGGCATGGCCGCGGCGGCACCGGCGCTCCTCACCCACCCACCTGGGGCCCGCCGCGCCTCAGCGGGCCGGCGCCGGGCCCGGCAGCGCCCGCGGCGCGCCCATCACCGGCGGGGCTGCCCGCGCACCCCACCGACCTCCCTCCTCGGCCCGGCTGGGCCCGGCACGGCACGGCCCGGCCCTGGCACGGCCTGACGCGGCCTCGCGGCACTTCCGCCTGGCAGCGCTTCCGGCTGCCCCGCCCCAACCCGAGCGACAGCGCCGATTGGCTTCTCGCTCTGCCTATCGCAGTTGCCCTGCCCACCGCGGCAGGGGTGGTCGCGCTCGGTCGCTTCTTACCCGTGTCTCGCCTCGCCTCGCCAGCGGCGGAGGAGTAGGGGGGGAGGGTTCCCGTCCTTCCACTTTCCCCTCACAAGTAATGAAGCAACGAGCCCCTCGGGGGGGAGCGGACGGCCTTTCCTGAGGCACCGCAGCGCGGTTGGCGCCTGCGCGGGGAGCGGGTGCGTGTCCCAGCGGAGGAGCGCCCGGCGGCGCCGGGGCTGGTGGGGTTTATGTCGGGAGGCGCGCGGGCAGGCAGGTAGCGCGATTAACGGGGGCAGCTGCGGTAGCCTCTGGGCTGGACGAAGCCCCTGCGGCCAGGGGCGTGTCTGAAGGGCCGCCTGCTGCGGAGGGGTGCTGAGCAGGGCGGGAAGCGGTGCCGGGCTGTGGCGTGGGGGCTCCGGCCGGCACGCCAACGACGCAAAGTGCATATTAAATGCCAGGTGTTTGCTGGGCGCTTCATCTTTTTGCTTCAGAGGTGCCTTATAAAAGCTGCTGAAATGCCAGTTACCCCCGTCGTCGTCACTGGCAAAACGCAGGGCCTCTGGTGCTGGGGTAGATTAGGGCCGTTGGAGACAGGCTGCCTGTGGTGAATAACTTCACGGACCCCAATCTTGTGCTCGATCAGAATCCTTTTATTGCTCAGGTGAATAGCTTATATACTAATACAATAGTTACTAGAGCCAATCAGCTTTGGATTCGTGGCTTTGCGAATGCCAGTTGACGGTTGCTGTTTTCCAGGATCTTTTGCAGCTGGATGTGTGAAAACAGCTTATCTCCTGAGAACAGAGAAGGGAGGCGCAGGACGCGCTGATCCTTCAGGGTCATGAGACAGCGCTGTTCTGTCTCAAGTTATATGGTTTCCCACCTCTGCCAAGTACCCGAGGAGCTGCAGCTGTAGGCTCTTGGAAGGAGCCAAGTGCAGGCTGTAGTTCAAGGCAGGACTGAGAAGCGTACACTGGAAGAAACCCTGTGGAGTAAAAGGTGCTAAGGAACAGTGACTGTGGTCTCTCTCATTTTTTCTCTCTTTAGCTAAATTCCTGACTTTTTTGTTTTCCTTCTTTTTTTCCTCTGCATTGCAATTGTTTGCCCAGGCTTTCCACTATGAAATTACCGGTGGCACAGAACTTTATTCAGATAATGAAGCTACATGTTTTTTTGAATAGTTGCTGTCTCTGTATAGCGGAAGTGACTGAAAACATATTTTCACTGGATGTATGCATGGTGAAAGGAAACCTCCTACTCAGTAAATTGCAAAGCCCCAAAACTTGTCGGACTGCTTATCCCAAGGTTGACATAATCAACGATGTGAGGTCAGATTCCTGTCTGTGTGATCTTTTTTTGCCCTTCACATGCTGCATTGGTGGGGCATCTAATAGTTCACAGGGCTACATGCATGGATAAGGTAGCAGCTCATCTCGGAAGCGTTCAGTTGTTTGGCTACTATGAACTGCCAAAGCAACTCTTCCCTGTCACCTCCAAGGAAACATCAATGAGGCTGACCTCAGCACGCAAACCAACAGCGGAACTATGCTGGCTTAGCCAGAAACTGAGATTGTGATAATGTGCTCTTAAATTTTCCTTGTGCATCCAGTGTCTTAGGAGGCAAAGCAACCTAAGGTATTATTGATAGTCTCAGAAACTGGTAGGTTCCTGTACAAGGGAGGGCTAGTTATGAGGTCCTTTTTTTCACCTGGGTATCATCTGTTTTATTTAGTACTTTTCTTTCCCACCATTATCTGGAACTTAGAAGAGTGATCTGAATTATTTGTCTCAGCTGCAGCCCTGACCACCTTAAGTAAGAAGTCTGATACCGCAATTGCCATTCCTACAATTTTTTACCAGTCAGTGAATTAACTATAAATTTAATTTTAAAGTTTAAGGATAAGAAACATTTTAAGGGAGCTGAAAGATCATCCCTGTGTTACCTGAATTTTTATTACATCTGTAAGTGATTTATTTGCTCAAGGTTATGGCAGACTCGTGAACAGAATCTCATTCACTGATACTGTCACTAAAGAACAGTTCTTCCTATACTGTTTTAAGATTAAATACTACATTATTGTATTGTACTATCAAGTCAGTATTAAGGTGCCTATTCTGTTCACCTTTGGTTTTTGTACTTAACCCATCTTTGGCAAGATGGTACAAGAAGTAGGTCAATTACAAGCTACCAAGCTCAGTCATATTGAATAATAAAAAGAAGTATGTAAATATAAATACTTTTCTCAAACACTTAACAGACACGAACCAAAATGTTTCCAGCATTGAGTTCATTGAAGGCCACACACTGGTTTGTGGTGGGTTTTTTGAGGTTTTTTTGTGGTTTTTTTTATACTTTCTTAAGAATGTCAAGCTGAGAGCTGGCTTCTTAGTGCTGTTCTTGATACAAGTTCTTGCATCATTTGTAGGACTCTTAGGGTTTCTTGAGCACTTACTGGCCTAAAAAAATCCTTGGGGAGAACTTGAGCACTTCATGGACTTAAAATCATTGGTTTGAGCTTATCCAGTCTTTTTCTGTCTACTGGTGTTTTTTGTGCTTGCCTCAGGTTCCAAAGTAGGCATCTTTGCCAGAACAAGTCTGGTCTCTAAATTTAGAGTTAGATTTCTCAGAAAGCAAAGCTTAACACAGTTGTGACATATGGTTGCTGGCCTGACCTCCCCCTCTAATGAACTTGAATCTTTTTGCCAGTTTCAGCCAAATCTGAGTCAAGGGTCAAAGTCCCAAACTCCAAAATACTCTCCTTTAAGTTTTTGTGAAGGCTGGTAATGGGGAAACAGACAATCTAATGCTTATCTCTACCCTCCTGAAGGAAAGGAACCTCACTTTACTCATACTGCTTATCACAAGCATGCTCACTGGCCACTCACTGTAGGCTGGTTTTAATTCATATTTCATTAAAATAACATTGGACTAGAAACCCTAATAAATCTTTTCAACCCTGCTGTCTTTGATTTCCTGTGATGCCCTAGGGGACTGACATACTAGTCTGAATCTATGCGACAAAAGTAATAAGGTTATTAAATTGGATACTCTTCTCCAGAGGTAGTTGTTACGTAAAGCCATGTTGTAAATACGTAAGTAAATACAAATCCCCAATAAAGGTTAAAGGAATGCGTTTCTGCGAGTAGATTGTTTTGAATACTTTCAGAAAGTTTTTCTACAAAACAAAAAGTAGATTACTTTTTTTAACATAAATCCAAGGCTTTAGAGTAACTTAACAGTCTAGAAGGAGAGCAGGTTTTCCATGAAATCAAGTCAAAGTATGGGAGCAAGTAATGCTTAAACAACTTTGGTAAATGCTAGCACTATACTGGAATATGTAAATAGAAGTATCTTTCATAGGAGAGGTGAAACAATCATTCTGTTATTCTGTTCTACTTAGCACTGGTGCGGGCTTAACTGGAAAATTGTGCGTGATGTTAAAAAAAAAAAAAAGGAAAGATGGTGTCTGCTAAGAAGCAACCAGCATGATCAGAAGTTAAAAATGCAGACACTTCAGGAAAGACTAAAATAATTGTGTTTAGAGAAGACTTAAAGGAAACATGATAAATGTGTAAATATTTGTGAGAAAGATGAGAATTGTATTCTGTTATTTTTGATGTAGATAGTGCAAGTGTGCTGAAACTG
This sequence comes from Opisthocomus hoazin, assembly GCF_030867145.1. NCBI lineage: Eukaryota > Metazoa > Chordata > Aves > Opisthocomiformes > Opisthocomidae > Opisthocomus > Opisthocomus hoazin. The sequence continues at coordinate 46,632,091 of NC_134418.1, read as the reverse complement.
TGGCAAGAGGAATTGTGTATACTTAAGCACTGAAGTAGATTAGTTTCAGTCATCTCCACCATTGAAGGTTCTTACTGGAAATCTTCCACTTTGTGTCCCAGAATTGATTCTAGGTTTTGATCAGAAGAGGAACTGTTCTGATCTGTGAGGTTCTAGTCTTTTGTTAGGAAATCTTTTGTTAGGAAATGCCCTTTTTCACTACTCTTGTCTTTTAAGAGAACTGAGGGCATGTTCTGTGTTTGTTGTACCGGGCTTCCATTGTCAAGAACCAATTCTGCTTCTAAAATAACTTCATAGCCCAAAAAGATTTTATAACAGAAATCAGTATGAGTTAATAACAATATGGCCCTCAAAGTGTAACGTTCTTGTGAGCTGATAGTTATAAATCTTCCTGTTCCCTAGTCATGTTTCTGTAACACAGGAGATAACTGTATGAAATCTCATCCTCACACATAGATTCATGTATCATGAATTTCTAATTTTTCAAAGTATTGTGCAGTGAAAAAGTCATAATTGACACATAAGAGAAGGGATCACTTTCCCAAGTGTTGTATGGGTTGTCAGTGAACTAGCACTGCTGTGTGGGACTATTTCCATCTCCAGAACACATAGAAGCTTCCTTGTTTTCAGCAAGAGGCTACATGTGAAATATTGCTAAAAACCAAACTGGCAGAGTTCATCTTCACCAGCTATTAAGGCTTCTAATGTTACAGAAAAGCGTAACAAAGCTACTCCCCAGAACTTGGAGATAACAGCTGTACTAGCATTATTCTCCACTACTGGAAAGACTGATGTGCATTATTGTTGATGCCAATCATTATGTACATTCTACTCTCATGAATTTCAAATTTATTTAAAGAAGAGTTATGTCAAAACATAATAAACTGGGATTATTCCTTAGTATATGGAAACCTATAAATAATTTACTAAATTAAAATGGCAAAGAAAATAGAATATTTTATAATTGTGGTTTGAAAACTATATGGTATATATTATTCATGAATTATATTTTTATTTATATGCCATTAGTTTCATAGGTTTCCTCATTTTTCCTTCTTACTTTTCATTATGCAAGTGCAGGCCCTTAGTGATAACTGGGCTGTCTGTCTTGCCTGATGAGAATTTCACTGTGGGATGGACATTAACGATAAAGTCAAATTCTCATACAGTGAAAACCACAGATTTCACCTCTCATATTATGGTGGTATTACTGTCAGCTCTTTGAGGTGCACATAAAGCTGTTCAGTGTTCACACTCTGCTCTGGTGCTTACTCACACTGGCAACCTTTCTAGTGCATTTTTATTTCATTTTATTAAAACTTAGTGAGAGTTTAAAACTCAATTGAATTTCTTTTTTTCTTGCCATCATCAATTTTCTTTCAGAGGGCTGTCATCAGTTCTAATAAATTGATCTTTGTCATGGAAATGCTGCCATCACATTCTGATTACTTCCTTGTTTCTTTTGTGGATGATCATTGAAGGGAACGGCTGTTGTTTGGGTCCAGAAGCATCTGTAAGCAGCAGTTTGGGTGGTAACTTAAGATGCAGCTTCTTTGTTTTCACAGTTACTCAGATTTTTGCATGTTAGCTAGCCCGGAACTTGTTAGCTACCTACTATCACTAGGCTGTTTGGCATTTTAAAACATGAGCTCCCCTGTTGCAGTGAATGGAGTTAATGGACATCTGTCTTTACTTAGCAAAGCACTGATAGAGTTCTAATCATTTATTTTATGTATGATACCTCAAAATATATTAAGCAATGTAACAGTAGGGGCTGTGTAGAAGGAAGTAGTGAACATGAAATAATCAAGTGTAAAAATCCGTCATACACAACTCCTCAGAAGCGCAGATCTGTCATTCCTCTGAAAGAATGGAAAGAATGAATGCCAAATGTTTGGAATTTCAGCAAGATTATTATGAAGTTTTTTTGCCACTTGGTTCTCAAAGGAAGAATCTCCCTGTAGAATTCTGTAATACAAAAACCTTTCCAAAATTTTACTAGATATGACTTGCAATAAAGAACAAACAACATTTACATTCAGTTTTAACTGAACAATATACCTCTTTGCTAAAAGTCCACGCTCCAGATAAAGGACAAATTAAAATTCACAGATTTTTGGTATGAGAGAACTGTTTGGTATTATTTGTTAAGGAAGCACTTACAAATGTGAGAGTGACTGAGCACTGGAACAGCTTGCCCAGCGAGGTCATGGAGTCTCCATCTTTGGAGAAGACCTGACTGGACCTGGTCCTGGGCAGCTAGCTATAGGTAGCGCTACTTGAGCAAGGGGGTTGGACAAGATCAACTCCAGAGGTCCCTTCCACCCTCAACCTTCTGATTATGGCATTCATAGGAATAAAATCTATACCAGAATAGTATGATGGCAGAATATGATGGAAAAGATGCTGCTCAACATCTTCTCTACAAGAAAGTTTTCAACTCCGACAAAGATCATATAAATAAATCAGTCCCATACCCCATCACCTGTGAAGAAAGAAAATTGCCATGTGGACCATGACCAGAGGTCTCTTCCAACCACAACTTTTTTCATTAAGCTTAAAAATATACTGATTTATAGAAAATAGCATTACCTATTTGCTATTAATAGCAAATTATCTTTTCTCCTTTACCTGTTATGTGCCTTTCTGTTGAGAAGCTAGCAGATTTTTATTGAGAACTCCCTTTGTTACTGTTGAGGTTTTGTTTACGACAAGGATTCCTGAACGCTGGTATGTAAGTTATTCCAGGAAATGATCTGGCCTGGTAGAGAAGCAAGCAGTACTGTTGCTTAGGTTGTACCTGCTGTTACAGCCACTGTCAATGCTCATTCAGAAAATGTTTGTGAACTGATCAGAAGAACACTCTGTCATCTCTTACCTTGCAGCTACAGCTTTAAAACACAGTATCCGTACCCATCTGGCATTGTTAACAGAGATTTGACTCCTAGAACCTCTCTCTTCTTTCACTCCCCTTAGCGGAGAGTATGTGGGATCTGCCCAAGTTCCTCAGCATGGAAGGATGGACTTGCCTGTAGGTGGGGCACATGAACTATTTCTTGGCAAATTTTCATCTCAGCCAAACTGAGACATTAGCATTGCCAGTAACATGTTGAACGTGAGTCAGGCAGCAGAAGACCATGGAGATAAACTAAAAACTGCAGCACCTTTTAACTGAGTTCTGATTTTTGAGCCTTTGGAAAGCCTGTGTGTTAGTAGCAGAAAGTGTGTTTCTCCCATATAATGTGATTTTAAACATTTTAACCATGAACAAAATACCAAAAATATATCAGGCAGTAAAATTACTCTAGAATAACTGAAACTGAATCAAGAAGGGGAAAGAAATACGTGAACCTAAATATGAGGGAAGAATAACATGGAAGGGTCAGCTCCATGATCGCCACCTTCACAATATCAGCTTGTGCTGCAAAAGTGTGCTTCCTTCTGATTAATACTGCCACATCAAGAAGCAGATGTTCAGCAGGCAAATGATAGAACAGAATAGAATATTTCAGTTGGAACGGAATTACAACATCATCTGGTCAAACTGCCTGACCACTTCAGAGCTGACCAGAAGTTAAAAGCATGTTATTCAGGGCATTGTCCAAATGCCTCTTAAACACTGACAGGCTTGGGGCATCGATCAACTCTCAAGGAAGCTCATTCCCAGTAAAAAAATGCTCCTTAAACCCCCCCGGCACAGCTTTGAACCATTCCCACACGTCCTGTCACTGGATACCAGGGATTATCTTCAGGATTTTCCATATAGGCATCCCATATTTCACAGCCCTTCACATTAGAAGTCATTTAAAAATCTCTGAATGGGACTGTTACAAAATGTTGTTTTTAACACAGTTAAGCAGCGTTTTATTTCCATTTTCTGTTGATTGCTGCCTGCTTCAACAGACAGCTGTCTGATTGTGCTGCATACTTGACTGGCAAAAAAACCACATTAAAATGCTGTAATAGATGCATTTTTGATGACTAAATGTATAGTTTTATTGACCAGTTAAGTACTTAGTAACATATATAGACCTTTACTTGTGTTTCCAACATAAAGCTGCCCAGATGAAACTGAAGTAAAATCGGAGATGTTGGGTTTTCCTATTGGAAAATGAAAACAAAAGGACAAACCGCACTACTGTTCTTTGTATGTTCTGCCTAAAAATAGCTAAAATGATACATATTCAGAAGCATGTTTTTGCTTAACAGGTGCATAGAACCAATTTTAAAATCTTCCATGTTCCTGAATTATCTCAGGTTTATTAACTAATACTTCCTTCCAAAATCCCAACTTCATTCTTAGTTGTTCCATAAAGGGAAAGAAGAAAAGTGCATGCTCTGACAGATACCCAGAAGAGTATTTATGCAGCTATGACTGAGGTATTGTGTAAACCATAGAATAATGTGAATAACCACTAGGATGTGCTGTCGGCCTAAAATTGAAGCCCTGGTGTATAAGAGCCTGAAGTTTCAAAATTCTCAAGTGTGATGTAAACATAAACCTCTAGTATTCTCATTTGGAGATTTCAGAAAAGAAGTGCAAAATACAGGTTTTTGCAAGGAAAGGAATGGGATATTTGCATGATAGGATAGTTTTCCTATCATGCAAATATCCCTAGCACGCATACTTGAACTGAGAGTTAACTAAAGGAGCATCACAGGCATCACTGTATTCAGTTTATTGAATATCTAACATTAGAACGTTTATTGCTGGAAATTATGCACATTGTTGCAAGATGTGGTCTCTGTGGTAAGACCTCATGTGCATATCATATGTGTAATACATGCAACATCTGTACATAATAAATTATGTTCTTTAACAAAATGCTTGTGCTCTTGGTCTTGTGTTGCTTGTTGTAAACGTATCAAACAGTGCTCAACTAAGATTTGTGAAATTAAACTGATATAGTGAATTACTGGTTGTAAAACAATGTATGTTTATCAAGATGTAGAGTTCTGAAAGTTGTTATGATGGAAACATTTGAAGCGTGGTTGTGAAAGTTTGCAGTTTGTCATTTCAGTAATACGTGTTTTGTCAGTTTTAATACTTCAGCTTATAAATTGTTTCATATGTTAGGATTTTTCAGCACTTGCCACTTTATAGTGGCTAACATACTCTTAAGTTGTGTATGTAGAAAGTAGATTGATAAGCCATGCAAAGAGAATGTATGGAAGGATCTGTTCTAACTGTTCAAGCCAAGAATATGATGTGAAGGGGTTGGTGGCTGGCAATCCTTTCAAGCCAGCAACAATTCTTGCAGGCATCCAGAATTACAGAACTGCTTCAGAAAGGACGGGAGAAAGCATCCTACTTTGGTTTTTGTTTTTTGGGGGGTGGGGTGTTGTTTTTTCTTCTGGATTTTCCATCTTTGAGAACCTAGCAGGAGCAAAAAAATGTTAAAGATTCCTAAAAAACTTCAGTGTTTATGTAGTATAGACAATGCTGTTACTGGTAGTGATTAAGTGATGTAATAAGCCTTTTCTTTAATTTGAGTGATTGTCTAACTGATGCATCAAGCTTGCATAATATTAAATATAGTATTTCCAATCATCCCTTCTAACACCATTCAAAAACTGAGGTTTACTAAAGATAAGTTTTGATCATGCTTGCTCGGTTATTTACCTATCAGTTTTGCTAAAAGTCTATCAGAAGTGAAAGGTAGCACTGCAAAGTTTTGTGTATTCTTTGAAGAAAAATCTTCTGAAGAGTAAGATTTTCTCTCTTTATTCTGAGAAGCATGAACTGAGTTCTAGTCTGAAAGCCAGGAATTCCCCCATTTTAATTCTGATACTGACTCAGTTGTAGCCTATGGCAATTTATCACAATTTTTTATATATGTAAAACGGAAATTCTTGTCCAGGAGCAATATGAAGATTAATTACTTAATATTTATAAATTGTTCTGAAAATCAGTATTATGCATATATTATGATTATTTCTGAGCTGTTGATTCTAATCTGGGATGAGGCCTGGAAAAGGACATAAACACCTGATGTTCAGCTCAGGTGGAATTTAGATGCCCTGGGTCAAAGTTGCAGTCCTAAAAATGTTCACATATCTGCCACGTAACCCTGGAGGTACCTAAGTTTCATTGGAAGCTCAGGCATTTTTTATTATGAGGTGCATAAGTACTCCAGTAGTGCTCGTTTGTGCTTTCAAAGGTACTTAAGCCTTAATAGGACTGAGCAGCCCAGTAATTAACTCAGGCCCAGTAGGTGTTCAGAAATGAAGCATTCGTCTGTATGTGCCCCTGGAGAGTTCAGTCCAGTAGATGAGCTCTGAAAATGCGTAGTGGGCCAGGAACCCGCAGCAACAGCCGGCCCCACAGTGGAAAATCTGTTTCCCTTCAGACTGTAGTTCAGTGCTTAGAACAGACAGAAATGTCAATGAGATCCAGGTTCAATTCCCTTGTCTGTTTGAAAGGACTCAACCTCTCCTTTGGACCATGCTTTAGTCAGCAGACCTTTTAGAATGTAGGAAGGATTCTCCCATCTTCAATTTCACTTTCCAGAGAAGGTACTCGCTATTCACCGTCAGCATTTAAGTCTTGCAGTTATGGCACATTGGTGAGAAAAAGGAACTGTTGTCTGATTTTACAGAAAACAGAGAAATATTCAGTCCTGGATAAGTACAAAAATAGTTGTAGGAATTGGGACTGGAACCTAGGATAGAGTGCTCTTCAGTAAGTGCCTGCTTATATCAGTCTGCTCCCTATACAACATAGTGACTTTTATGGGTGTACCAAATGCAAAAGCTTTCCTTCATGGACTGTATAGAGACTCTAAACTCTGGATTCTGTTATTTTCAGAAAGCTGAAAATCAGATGGTATGATACTTAGGAGTGTGGTGCTTTGTCTTTTTCTAGATCTGTCCTAGGTTCAGCAATAGGGATCAGTCAGATGTAGAAAGAACGGAATCTCTCCCCCCTTCTCTCTTGGTTGCTCGCTTTACTTCTCTCCATGCTTGTGGTCAGTTCTCAAAATGACCAGCTAAGAAACATAGTCTGAGCCTGATCGTTTTCTTCATAAGTCAAAGGGGAAAATCCTTCTGATGGTAAAGAAGTCAGAATTGGGCTTCAAGCATTAATAGAAGAAGATTTTTTTTGAGAAGTTTCCTATATAGTACCTATTATACCTAAAACTCCCACATTTCTGCTGTGATTTGTCAAAGCTGCTATTTCTGCCAAGTCAGTACCTGTCTCAATACTGTAAAACAAGTCAATTAAAAGGAATTGTATAGTGATTTAAATTCAAATGCTCTGAGATGTGGTCTAAACGACTGCTAAAAAAGAGAAAAAGAAATTAAATAGGCTTTTCTTTCCAGAATACATGCGTGATTTTGTTTTTATCCTTGCATGGATATGTTTAGCTAAAATATTTGTAACAGCTTGTGCATATGGCTAGACAGTCATCATGGAACAAAATCATAAAGACAAAGTTTTCACTTTTGGTGAATGTTGGTATAAAGAAACATGAAGACTTGTGAAGATGAGAATAGACTTTGATCCCTGCCAACATGTAAACAGTAATGTGATTGGAAGACAATCTTCACACTAAATACATTTCTACATATCTATGAATAGATTAACCATTAGTGGGAAAAAAAAAAGAGTTTTTCAATGACCATGAAAAACCATAAAATCAAAACCTTTCCTTCTAAAGCAGCCAGCAGTGTTGTTTAAACATGATAATATTAGAGGCTTTTTGGAGGCCTGTAACAAATAGCTTGCTTTCATGCTGCAGCTTAGGAAAATGCATGAAACAGAGTGAAACCCCCTGAACTGGGCCTCTGGAAAAAGAAAGAAAAGCTTTTCCATATTTTAAAGTTGCTTTTTAGGCCTCCCGAATCTTTCTGGCACATCATTCTCAGACCCTTATGGACTGGGATGCTGCCAAACAGCTTTTTTCCCACAAAACTTTAATGAACTTTGAGTGCTGGACAGAAGAGTAGTGCAATTCCCAAAGAGAGATTTCACTGCAGGATTCCAAAATACCTACAATATAGAAACTAGCCGCTGATTGAACCCAGCAGTATTTTTCCTTGGTTTCCCTACAAATACAAGAAATCCAGTTCTGTGTTTTAAATAGGTTTAGCACTTTGCTTTTCTCTGTTTAAGAAATTGTTTTCTTTTACCAGTAATATGATCCCTAATGTTGTTTTATAAATCAGATGTGCTTATTCTGATATTCTGATACTTCTAATGGAAGTATACTTTGATTTTGCTGGACATTAACCATACTTACATTTACTTACAACCACAGCAAAATACTTTGTAACTATAAAGTATTTAGACACACATTGCCCAGAAGAAAAAACATACTGGAGGAGTCCTGGGCCAAATTCAGCTTAGTTACCGTGGCTAGAGGAAGTGAATCCAAGGAAGTATGTAGCATTTCTTTCGAGTGTTATCCCCTGCTAGATCTTTTCAAACTTTAGCATGCTCTAACTTCCATTAGAAACAAGAATACCAGCTGCCATTGAAAATTAAGCTTTTCTATATAATTCCTTTTTTCCTCCTATACTTGCCTCTATTGCCTGTCCTGCTTGGAGTTTGGCATAAGCTCATTTCATGTTCCAAGTAGGATTATTATTTGTTCTGTGTGTGCTTGAAGTAGTTCAAAGCTAAAGTAACAGGAAATTTCTTCTGATGTATTTTGAAGGAAGTCCATAGGAGGTGGCAAAGAGAGAACTACAGCAAAAAGGTTCACATTAGTCATCTCAGGCTCCTAGTCACTGTGCTACAGCTGGTATTCCAGTTGTGGGGCAGGAATACTGAACTTGATTGTTTCAGTTAGTTTGCAGAGGGTTTATACATCAATAAACATAGACTGTTTATACATCAGGGGATCATTATCACAACAGGCTTGGTCCTGTTCTCTGAGCCAGCACTCCCAGGTGCACGTGAGCACCCCCATGGATTTGGCTGGGAGTTGCTTTCACATAATTCAGAACAGGATTTTGAGTCAAATGCTTAATTCAGTTCTGAGAGACATTCAGAAAATATCTGAAAGGAGAAATCGACTTGCCTCTTAAGTATCTGGTCCTTGCCCTGCTTACTTAGGCAAAGCTTCCACTGACTTCCAAGAATCCAGTTTAGCATGTAAAACAGCAATTAAGTCCATTTCAGTGTGAGTTTTGCTAGAGTAAAGAGTACATAATTATCTTCAAAATTGCATACTTCGCTTGCAAGACCCTATTTTTATTTACTTCTATGATTCCGCAATAATATGTTTTGTAGACAAAACTCTCCATGCTTTGTCATCCCCAAGCTGATTCCTTTTGGAAAGCTTGAAGGAAAATTTATTCAGCTACAGCTACAGCTACAGTTAAAGAAAAAAAAAATCAGCTTCAAAAATGTACACTTTTATGGTTTTGCTGTATTCAGAAACCAGACACCCTTAACACATCTAAGTACACTTCATTAATTGAATTAAGCAAGGAGAAATATCTTTGTTACTTGGGAGAAAGATGTAGAGTCCCAAATAATTACAGTTTATGTGAATCCATGTGCAATTGTGGAGCGTATAGAAGCAGTTTTGAACACTGTATGTATGTTCAGGTCCATACATTCTGTAATACACTTGAAACAGGATGGCATGACAAATGGGACTGGACCATTGATACTACTTTCTGAAGAATGCCATTATTTGCTTAGCAAAATACAAGTAGACAGATTTTACCCTTGTTGGTTGTGAACAAATCCTCCCAAACATAACTGTACATAGAAAACATAAAAGAACAAACCTTTACCTTATGAGATGCCTGTTACTCTGAGGTGTCATCTGTGATTAAGAACCCCAACTACAGCAATTTAAAAAGGAGTTACAGCAAAAAAAAACCCAAGAATAAACATTGAAAAATGAAAGCTGCAAAGTTTAATTTTTAAAGGAAAATTTAAAAAGAAATCTGTGAGAGATTCAGTGGAAATGGTGTCGTGAGGATTCTGGCCCCTAAAACCAAAGGCATTACTAGTGACTTACAGTGATGATTTTCCAGGTAATTGTACTTTGACCTGCTTTGAAGTTCCACAAGGCAATGGAAGTTGCATTCCAGAGACACCATGCTACTTTTAAGTATTTGCTTCCAAGAATCGGAGAAAGAACATTTCAGGTGGAAGCCTGATAGGACTTGTAGACTTGTTTTTGGAAGGAAATGAGTGATTGTTTCTCGTAAGAAAACACATCTTTGACATAAGGAAGATGACCAGCATGAAAAATTTTGACCCAATTAGTATGCAAGTTTTAAGCAATGAAAAACTAAGTCTTATAGTAACTGACCATTAGAATCATAGAATCATTTATTTTGGAAAAGACCTTTAAGATCATCGAGTCCAAGCGTAAACCTAACACTGCCAAGTCCACCACTAAACCATGTTCCTCAGTGCCACATCTACACATAAGGAAACATAAGAAAATGTCTGAACCTAAGGAAATTTTTTTTCTTACTGTGAGGGTGACAGTATTGCCACAGAGTGTCCAGAGAAGTTGTGGAGTCTCCATCCTTGGAGATATTCAAGACCTAACTGGACATGGTCCCAGGCAACTGGCTCTAGGTAGTCCTACTTGAGCAGATGGTTGGACCAGGTGGCCTCCATAGGTCCCTTCCAACTTCAACCATTCTGTGAGCCTGTGATTCTGTAATTTAGTGGACAGCATAAATAACAAGCAGCAAGAACAGCCACGTCTATGACACTGTTAACAATTTCTGAGCTGATTGTTTTCAGAGACATGCCTCTCTGTTTGGAGATTGTGCGCAGAATTTGAATAGTTTGTCATTTCCTTCTACATGTGGCCTTGGCTGGCCTGAGTAGAAATCTCAGCAAGGGCAACACTATTATGGTGGAAGGAGCCTTGATGTAGAAGGAAAGCTAGTCTATATATTTCATGATTAAATATGATGACCCTAAAGCACTTCCAGTAGAACTAGCTGCAGAAATGCACTGGCATTCAAAGAGACAACTCATGCAGATCTTACTCTTTATTTTGTCCTTCTTAACAATTTCCCATAAAGTGTGTTAGTATACACTCTGTAATGTGAAGAACCAGTAGAACCTATAATGAAGAATAGAATTAATGGCTGCATTGCTAAACATAACATACTTAGAAGAAACAACATGACTTTTGTAAAGGGAACTTATAGCTCACAAAATTATGTTCTCTGTGAGTGTCATCAAACATGTTCACAAGTGTTGTCATGTTGATGTAATATATTTGGATTTCCAGAAGACTTTTTACAAGATCCATCTTCAAAGACTTAAATCAGCTAAGTTTTTTGAGACAAATACAGTGTTAGGAATCATTACAGAGGGCTGAAGAACAAAATAGATCATGATTATGCTGCTGCATCTAGGTCATGTTGGTCTCTCATCCCTTCCATCTTGAAAATAGCATAGTAGAACTCAGGAAAATACAGAAAAGGGCAAAACGTGATCAATGATACGAGAGAAGCTTTCATGTGATATGTGAGTAAACAGACTAGTCAGCCTGGAAAAGGCATCTGAGTCTATAAACTCTTGAGTAGCAAGGTAAACAAAGAACAATGGTTTACTGTCTCTTAATACAGGACTAGGCAACACTGAAGGAAGTTATCAAATGGCATGCTCATAGCATAGCCTCACACAATGTAAGATAAATCACTGGATTCATTGCCTCAAGATACTGTCAATACCGAAGTATTACAGAGGGTCAAAAAGATAAATTCATGGAGAAATACCCGTCATTTACCCCAAATGTAATGATTCTCACCTCAGTTTGGTGAAGGCTTGGACAGTCTACCAGTGAAGTGTTACTGTATGCTTATACTGTCCTTACACCCTTCCCTAGGTGTCTTCTGTTGATCATCATGGGCAACAGGAAGGTCTGACTCAGTATAACTGCTTTATGTTTTTAGATTCCTGTGGTAATGAATACAAAGAGAGACTGCTCATACATGTACAAAGTAGAGCGGACTAATGTGCTGGACAGGACTGTGTTAATTTTACATAGAGAGCTCTAAATTAATCTATTTTTACAGCATTAGTTTTTTCTTGTACCATTTTTTAAAAAATTAATCTTACCTTTGAAGGACCTCTCATTGGCTTGCTCACTCCCTACACTGTATGCTACCAAGACTGAATGTTTTAAATCACAATTGTATATTCTGAATGCAATTATTCCACATATAATGACACTACAGTCATATATTAGAACCCTATCTTGTGACACTTAGTGTCTTTATGTATTCATCCCAAACTGCATTTCTGTTATTTGCTGCCATATTTCAATTGCAAACACATCACTTATTTGATGATCATAGTCACCTGGAGGTCTGTTTCCATGATTCCATCTTCCAATTAGAGAGCAGCTTCTGATTATCTTCTTTAAATGTATTCCCTTCCTTTCCCACAAATTGATACTATTTATCTTCTGTCCATGTTTATCTCCTTTTAGGGTTTAATCTGTTGTATGATGTTATTATAAAATTAAATTGATTTACCTCCTTGTTTATAGTAAATCCTTCGTCTTCTAAATCCTTTTTCTTTTTAAAGTAATACTTATGAAAGTTGTCAAGCTGATTGTCCTAAAATATAAATTGTCTAGCTATGCTGGGATCATGAACAATGCAGCAAGATCTGTGAACTCCCACACTGTTAAATTCCACACATTGCTGTGTTAATACACTTCAAGTTTGACCTGAAAGGGCTTTTTCTATGCAGTGTTTATATTGGTGAAACGTCTAATGCAGCACTCCTGACACTCCACAGATAGAAACAGATGTTTTGGGTTTGGGGTTTTTTTTTCTTGTAAACGTGGAATTTTGGACAAAAAGCTAGTTTATGTTAGATTCCTCTTTAAGGATAAATTCTGTAATTAGAGTCCTGAAGAGATTTTGTGTTCTGGACCATTGTTTCTTTCCTAAAATTCAGAACAAAAATCGTGACTGCCAAAGCTACGCTTGATCTAGTTCTAAATTAATTCATTTGAGTACCTGTAACCACTATCGTTTGCTGTGTTGCTGGCAAGTTTAGGCTGTCTAGGCTGAGCTTTTGTTCTGTGTAATGAGATTACAAATATGAAATCTAGCTTGAAGCTAATTTGGCTTTATCTGTTTAGATTTGTACTTTGACAGCTCTGGAACTGTTTGTAATAAAAATATTAACTCACTGCAAATTAGACTTTAGAATCTTCTGCATGATGTTTATCTAAAAGCTAAAAAATTTACTTCTTACTCTTAGCTTAATACAAGGATTACATAAAACCTTTTGCTTCCTTGATGTGAGACAGAAGCATTCATCTTTTTATTGATTGTGATTCTGAAGAAGTTTTGAGAGAAAAGTTGTGGAGAATTCATAGAAAGCCTTTCCTAAAGATGGAAAGCTCCTGGGCTGCATCAAAAGCAGTGTGACCAGGAGGTCGAGGGAGGTGATTCTGCCCCTCTACTCCGCTCTGGTGAGACCGCACCTGGAGTCTTGTGTCCAGCTCTGGAACCCTTGGCACAAGAAGCACATGGACCTGTTGGAGTGGGTTCAGAGGAGGGTGACAAAAATGTTCCAAGGGCTGGAACACCTGTCCTGTGAGGAAGGGCTGAGAGAGTTGGGGCTGTTCAGCCTGGGGAAGAGAAGGCTGTGGGGAGACCTTATAGCAGCCTTTCAGTATGAAAGGGGGCTTATAAGAAAGATGGGGACAAACTTTTTAGCACCGCCTGTCATGACAGGACAAGGGGCAATGGCTTTAAACTAAAAGAGGGTAGATTTAGACTGGGTATAAGGAAGAAATTTTTTGCAGTGAGGGTAGTGAAACACTGGAATGGTTTGCCCAGAGACGTAGTAGAGGCCCCATCCCTGGAAACATTCAAGGTCAGGTTGGACGGGTCTCTGAGCAACCTGGTCTAGTTGAAGATGTCCCTGCCTGTGGCAGGGGGGTTTGTCTAGATGACCTCTAAAGGTCCCTTCCAACCCAAAGCATTCTATGATTCTGTGATTCTAGGAACACTCATTTCAATACCAGTATTTAATTGCTTTTTTCCCCATTAATTTTATTCTGTTTCCTATAATCACCTGCCCTACAACTGTTACATTTTAATTACTTTACCTTCAGGAGCTACCTTGACAATTTAAGGTAGGTTCACATTGGAACTTTTGGTATAGGGCAATAATACCTAAGCCCAGCTTTAGGCCTGGATAATGTTAACATTTGGAGTAGTGGAAGCAGTCAAGAGTTCAGCATAAGTTAATTCATCCTGTTTACTGCCAGGGACAAGTCAAGCATAAGAAAGGATCTCAGAGAGAAGGACAAGATAGTAAGAGAGGTGTCAAGGAAAAACTGTAAGCACTGAGTCAGAAAAATTGAAATTCAACACACACAGCTGCCAATTTCTTTAACTTGTGTATTAGACTATTCAGAGAAAATTTCTGTTATCTTTTTGAATCTTTTTTGAATTTGCAGAGTTTTCAGGGTTCAGCAGAGTTTGGATAATGAAAAATAGTTAACACTCAAAACTTCTTGCAGATCACTATTCAACATCAGACTTCTAGCATTAAACACTATAAAGTTTCATTTTTAATGTTTTATAAAATTGTTATGCAGCCTATGTTGCCATGGGCTTGCAGAGCATAGTTTTGGAAAAAAATTACTATAGTATTTATACAACACGTACTTGAAGTAGCATTTGGAATAGATTTTCAGCTCCCTGGCAAGCTCAAAATTGTTCTTGAATTGCATTGTTTCTTTATAGGGTTGGTCAATCCTTTCCATTTTCTGTCTTGGCACCCACTGTAACAAATTATTACTAACACATCTGGAACTGTTAACCAGTTCTAGGCATTACATGGCAATTTGGGTTACATAGTGGTGAAGTAACTTGAACTAAGATATAAACAGTATATTAAATTAATTATCTGTATTCAACTTTGAGACTCAACAGGGAAAAAGTTAACCAATTATCCGTTAATATAAGTATTGTGTGGCATTCTTATTTTCAATTCAAGGGAAGGATTATTGAAATTTACTAGCAGATTACTTAAAAACTAATAAACTGTTATCAAGTGGAGCTTGGTAAGGAGTATGTCAGGTTGTCTTAGTTGTGGAGAGCTCCTTTTCTTCTGACATCTAATTATCTAATTCTTTTTCATGTAATACATTTTCCATATTATTTTACTTTGTTATTTTATTTGCATACAGAACAGCACTTATGAAATCACATACCCATGGCAAAAGCTGCAAAGTGGGAATGACTGTACATGACAGTTCTCATGCAGTGTTTAGTTAATGCAAACTGTGTTTTCCCAAAGCCTAGAAAATACATGCTTAGAACAGCTAAACATGTAATCAGCTGCAGAAGATGAAATTTCCTGAAAGGAGGTCTGTACATCAGGAGGATAGTAAGGGTTTTCAGTTTGACTCAGCAGGGTAAACCCCCACAAAGATACTTTTCCCTTGTATATATCAACTTCTTCAGGAATACAGCATATGACATCCCCTGCAGTCATGTGATTCCTCTGACATAGGATTGCTATATTTCTGAGAGATACGTGCTCACACTATCATATGTCCACATTGATTTCAGTGTAGACCAGAATTGTCTCAGTAAAATTGATCTGCATAATTGCAGTAGGCATGTCAGGGATATGCCATGTTAGAATCTTCCAGCCAACTTTACATTTCCAATACCTGCCTGAGCAGTGGAGAGGACACATGCAGTAACTGCATTGGCATAGATCATTCTATTGATATCTGTGCGATAACTGGTATAGGTAAGAGTTACATCTTGGAGTAAGGACAGGGTCAGGACAATACTCTGGATTTTCAGAATATCAGTATTCTATAGTGAGGATTGTTCCCTGCAAGCAGACAAACTTCCTGTTCTGTTCTGGCCACCTGTCTCTGCTAGTGGAGTGGTGTGAGAGGAGAACCCTGTTACCTCTGACTTCTTTTATTAAGCTGATTTTATGGGAGCAAAAGTGTGCCAAAGCTGCTTTTCCCACCTGAGCATGTGAGATGGTAATTTCACAATTATTCATGCAAGCCCAACAGAATCTTTTACTTCTTCAGTCCTGCTTAGCTGTAATGGGCTTAGTCACATTGCCAAGGTTAGCATGCTGATGGGGCTCCAGGATACCTTCTGACTGAAATCCCAGTCCTACTGAAGTCGGTGGCAACTTCATAATTTCCTTCAGTAGGTTCAGCATTTTATCCCAAGTTACTGCTTGAAACCTGAAATTACTTTAATGGCTGGTTTTATATTTGATTGAGGTAATACCTTCAGCTGGCGAATAAAATAACATCCTTATTTATTTTCTTACTACTTCAGTCAGTGTAGATGCATTCAATTCTTGTGTGAGCAAATGATAATCTTGGGTAAGTAAAGCTAGACTGGCTAAGTCTTGATGCCATTTTCATACTTTCCAAGCAGATTATAAAAAATAAAAAAAATTAATAAAATGTATAGAAGTCCTTAATTGGAAACAGATTAGTTACAAAACACAGAACGGGGATGCAGTTGACATGTAAGACCACTTCTAGTCTGAAAAATTTGGAAATCTTAGAAGTGGATCTCATCTTTCTTTAACTGCTTTTCCATACTGAAGTTGTAGTCAATAATTTTCGTTATAGATAACCTCATGCCTTTATCCCAGTGGTATTTCAAACATAAGCTTAAACAAATTTGGGTGTGCAGGCCAAATTGCTTGTATTTGTCATCAAGTGGATTGACCCATTTTTTAAATTTACTACTATGCTAGCCTCTGCTCTAGAATATTGAATATTGAAACAAACTTTGATTGTTATGAGTGTAGTCATTCTTTTCTATTTCTCAACAAGCACATTTATGTTAAAACATTTCGATACTTGATTGCACAATGGGCTATTCACATCTTTGGTTATCATAGTCTACAGTCATATGTGGTATGGAAGTGCTCATAGTTAAATTACACAGTATTTTTTTTCCTGCTTTCTCTCTAAATGGCTTACACTTTTTAAGTAAATGGAAAAGATCAGTGGGGTTTTTTATGTAAATGCACTTTATATGGAAGAACAACAACTGGTTGAAGTTCTGTGCAAGCAAATTCTCATATACACAAATGATCACAAAAAGGAAATAATTCAACATTTTATTCGTTCGTTTTGAAGAAGTCCTTGGCATTGGAGTTGCTGCAGTTCTTCTGTGGTACAGGAAACCCAGAAGACGCTGGATATTATAAAAAATATTAGCCAGAGACCTTTTTGCAGTGCAAGAAGGCAATGTTAGTTAACACTCAGTAAGGCATCTCCCTTTCCTGACAATTATCTCTGAGGTTGAGATGTTTCTTGGAGCTAATACTTTAGAGAAACATTGCAGGGAAACCAAAGAATCTTGATGGGATAGTTATGTCTTCCTAATCCCCAGAATTTATACCTATTTTATATACTACAGCATAAATATTTATAGCCCTTACAGTATTTTATTCCAGCTCACATAACTGTGGACATTCTCATTATTCATCTAAACATCTACTCTTTTAATTATTATTGTAATACTAGTTGAACTAGCAAAAGTGACATAGTTTCTTTTTTTTCTGTAAAAAAAAATAATATATTTTCCACTAGTAGTACTGAACAGTAGTATTCATTTGTCCCAAGAGTACTATGCTAATTTTCTGTTTAAAACTTGACCCTAAAAATTTTGTTACTTTTCTGGTAGTGTGGTTTAATTGTGCTTCTATATTGGAATGTAACATGTATCTGGAGACTGATGATTTAGTAATACTGTGCAGATATTTGAAAGAAAGCTAATCCACATGTATACTTTATTCAGAGGCAATACCAGGGAGGCCACTGTACAACAATTTTGGAGGCGAAGACACAAAAACTTTAGACACAGTGATTTCAATAAATACGAAGTGTGGCTACAGGATGGCACAGTGGTGTCTAGTAATGATAGATTTCTAATCTTCCCCTATGTTTAAAATATATAGCAGAAAGCATTTTCTCTTGTATGGCTTAGAAATGCTTCTCATTAATCGTTTTGGATGCTTGATTCAGTAACTTGTAGACTCAGTTGTTTTACTCCAAGGACTAAGACAGCATGAGATTAAAGTAAAGGCCTTATTCTGAGATGTACCATGTATTTCCACATCATTGATTTCAGAGCAGTTTGCAGATACTCAGTTACTCTGAGAAATGTGGGCAGAGTGGTGCTGAAGAATGGAATAAATTATATTTTCTTATTAGTTACAATGCTTATTATGTTGAGCTTTATTGTAATAATAAGCTACTGTAACTAATGAGACTGCAAAACTGTGACTCAAGCAACAGTTCATTTTGGAAGCAGTGGTATCTGTACAGGGAAAAAGCTGATTCTAGATGAGATACTAGAGTTCAATTAACTTGATCTTCCTTTAGAGAAACTGGAAATGACCTAAATTTTTTTATTTAGTTCTTATCTTCCTTTCCCACACTTGGACTAATGATAAACTGTGTTACTTTTAGAGCCACATTTTAAACATGCCTGGTTTTGGTGGTCGCTTTTTTTTTCTGATGCAACTTAGGAATTGTTTCTGTTCTGTAAACTTTTTATGTGTCTTCTCTTACTCTGATTTTGGAGATAATTGCCTTTATTTAATCTTTGAAAGGGTGAGGAGTGGAAATTAGGAATACTTTGCTGAGCCAAACTTTGCACAACTGATTGTCTGGAAGAAATTTTACAAGGCAAAGTTAGCATGCAGTCCAAGTGCGTTTCTTCTAATGAAAATGCATGCTTTACCTCAGGGACATTTGAGCAGAAATCTGTTCATATAAATGCAGCAGAATTTGAATTTGTACCATGTCTTCCCACAAACTGAAATCCATAAGGCTTCACAGAATCAAATGATATAGTAACAAGATTGTGGTAAATATGTAAAAGATGACAGAGAAACAGCAATAAAGCAAGTAATTCTACAAGCAATGCAACTTACAAATACTGATTTCAAAGAATTTGTGTGTTCTGCTTTGATTCTCAGGTATCTTACAAGTTGCAAGCTCTGGTCAAAGATTTTTCTGCATCTGTAGTATTCGTAACATCTCTCTGTCCTGTGAATTTGCTGAGTACATATAAACTCCATTTCACCAATTTTCTGAATAGAGCACGAGTAGGATCTTGTTCTTCTACCCATCCTGCAGTTTTTGTGAAATTATCTGTAACTTCATAATGATGATAATTGTGTTCTGTAAAATTTATTGAAATTGGGTAGGGGGTTCATAGTTGTTTTTGAAAGATGGAGGGACAGACAGGTACACGTGAAACTGACTGTATAAAATGCAAAAATAAACATATTCAGACATGAGGGTTGCATAAGCCTCCTTTCACAGAACCAAGCTAACAGTTCTATCAGGTGAGATTTATGATGAACAACTACATAGACACTTTTTTCCAAAGCACCGGAGCTGGCTAGGTCAGGTCTGAAGCAGTTTCTTATGTAAATAAACAAACACAAATATAAATATAAGTGCATAAATGCAAATGAAAACCTATGTATGCTGTATCTTTGAAGCAAATAAGTATAAAATATACCAAAAAGGAAATGTTTAGTGAGGTAGTTTGGGAAAAAATGCATACTGAAAACGAGGAGAATAACTGGATTCTAAAATTAAAGAAAACTCTGCAAAGTGAAGTTGAGATGTGTGACTGTATATAAGAGGAAACAGTCAATGAAATTTTACACTGACTGGACTGAAAAGATTTGGGAATTTTGAAGTCCACAAAAAAGATCAGTGTGATAATTAAGTGGATTTTGATTATGATGAACAGATGTTACAAAAAGTGTAAGAAATTAATCTGAAACATGTGGAATAGAACCTGTCAGATCCTGTCAGCTGCCAAGAAAAGCTAGGCTTGGTTCAGCTGAGACGAATGCAACCAGCAGACATAAAAACATCTATAAAATAAGAGGAGGATGGAAGGATACTTATTGTGGAAAGTTGTTCTGATGTGAAAGAGAAAGCAGCCTCTGTGCAACAGCAGAAGAAGATCCCAGATAAACCTATACTGGTTCTGAAGCACAAAGAGAAATGCCAGAGCACCTTTTGCAGAACTTCGCAGAAGAAGGAAAAGTTCAAATGAAATACAGTTGAATCTCAGAATTGTGGAAGACTTTTGTTGTTTTTTGTGGAAAGGTAGCTTTTCAGAATTGAGGGTAGATACAATACAAGCAGGAATATTTACCATTATCAGTGAGAAGAATAGAAGAGAATTTAAAAAGTAAGTACCTTATTAAGTTTTACAGAAACAGTTCCCCCCCCTCACCATAAATGCCACATTGTAACACCCTCTTATGACACAGTCCTTATGACTGGTTTGTGAGTGGGTACAGCAGCTGCCAGTTAAAATACAAGAGTGTGAATGGCAAAAAAGAGTCTGAGACCTCCCAAGACCTCACTTGTCACTGTTTTTTAGACTCTTATCTGTCTTTCCACTGGCTGGAGGAGATGGAATGAGGATCACTGATTAGTTTTTGCAGGCTTTGATCCCTAAGTAAGCTTCCAAAAATCATTCTAAAGCATTCTAAAAAAGACCTCTCGCATCTGTTAAACATTTTGCCCTCTTTTCTGGTTTAGTGAAAAAGTTTTGTATTTTATAATGCTGCCGCTAAGGTCAGTCAGCTCTTTGGGGAATAAGAAGATGTTTTTTCCATCTAGGCTGAACTGGCTTAAAGTATGCTTTGTGTGCACATGCATATATCTGTGCCACGTAATAGAGCCAACTATTGGTTTGAAAGCAATAGATGTTTGAAGTGTCAATGCTGGAAGGAAAACCGTTAGCTTTTCATGACTTGTGGTTGGTATCAGTGCTGGTAAAGCCTAAAAATGGTCCATTTCAAGGCCTCAAACTTCTGCAGGTAGATGCTTTTTTTTTCGGTAGAAGTTAAGAGTCTTAAAGCTGCTGTCCTGGATTGTCTGTCTCTACTGCTCACTATCTTATATGTGGACAGGTAGAAAAGATTGTCTCTGAACAATCAGATTATTGATTTGCTAGTATAGTATCATTTTTTTGGTTCATCTAACCATCAGATGAATAACAGAAAAGGGGAATGCACACAAGGCTTTTTCCTGCCTTGAAATAAAGGGGCAATTTACAACTTAAATCCATTCCTCTTGTCTGTTTTCTGTTTACCTTTATCATCTGCTCAATACATTCTGTCAAAGGAGCACTAAAGGTGTCAGGATGTAAAGAGACTCAGTAATTCAACTTCACAAAGGAAAGCATAGTTATTCATTTACTGTGATTTTTGATACAGTTTGAGGATGAACGGTTTTGAATAAAATTCAGCTGAGTCTCCTTCAATACCATGCTCTTAGGCACTACTACAGAGCAATGTCAGAAGGCTGTATTTAGGTTTACAACATATGAATGTGATTTTGTATGCATTTATACATATATATATATGTCACAGAGACAAAAGCACACAAAAATACATAAACCAATTTAAAGAACATTTTTTTTAATACTCTTTAGAAGATTTATGTGATTTTAAACATTTGGGAAACTTGTGTAGCAGAAGTTACTGTAGGCACTAGCATTTTGACCTCATAAATAAAAATATGCAGGATTATCTCTTTCACTTGAAATGTAACGGATGTTTAAAAATTTGTGGAATTTTAATTACTGCTTCTTAGCCTGGCACAACAGATGCTATAAATTTCCTAGAAGATTTGTATATGAGGCATATTATATATGACACCACACTATTTAATTCCATTATTTAATGAAAGGCTACCTATTAAAAATTTTTATAGCCAAAAAAAGGAATCTCTTGCCATGTAACCATAATAGATGGAAATAATAAGTAAATCACCAGTTTACAGGTATGCAAGCAAGAGTTTCTATATAGTATTCCTAGCATTTGTATGGTTAACAATTCTAATAAACTATCAAACTCCGTTAAAATTTTTGAACGTTGTGAGAGTAAGGCAAAGAACTCTGTAAGCATAAGGCACAAAATGTCCTTGTACACATCCAGCGGTTATAGACTTCCACAGTTCTGCATTCACTATAACCTCTTGTTCACAATGTGTAAGTAGTGTTGTGCATATTTGGTATGATAATAACCATATTCTCAAAACTTTTTGGACAGCTTTAATAATCTTTCACTGTGTTCCATTGACTCTCATTTTGACTTAGATTTAATGCAGCTATAGTCTAAATAGATTAATAGGTTTGTATAGTTTAAGAATTAACATGGCAGGTTAATTAAAAACACATTGTAAGGTGACCCTCTTTGGGCATCTTTCATTCTTTTTGGTGATATAGATTATGTTTATTATGTTTATTTTGTACAAAGCATTAGAATAAATAACACAGTATCATACTGTATTATTAACACCCTTTTTTTTTGGTATTAATCTGTGCATAAGTGCCAAATGTTGATGCTACTTTAAATGGTCTCTTCCTATTTTTGAGTACTGAAGTGCCACAAATGTGAACTGCCCAGCTAATGTCCTGACTCATTGTAACATAAGTAAATAAAATACTGGTGTGGACCAAAACATTTTCCAACATAAACCTGAAAAACAATAGCAACAACATGCAAAACATACTGGTGCATGGAATATATCCACCACACAAATAAAAGTTAAAAGACAAACTGGCAGAGAGAAAATACAGTCACAGACAGATTCCATTTTGATATCTTCTGAAAAATTCCACAGTGATTAATTCTAGGTGACAAGCAGGTAAAAAGATTGTATTGTACCAGTCACAGACACTGGACAGTTCTTGCTTGGTTCAGAAGCGCAAAACACCTGTGTAGTTCAAGTCAGTTTTTTGGTGTCATAATCACAACGATACCATGTTCAGAGACAGAATTACCATCCAGTGGATCTCAGTTCACAGAACATCACAGTTATAGTCAGGCAATCTACTCAGTCACGTCTAGAATTAGGTACAAGGGTGCATGTCTGAATTGATTATGGAACAGTCACTGGGCTTGCTCTTAAAATAGATTTGTTGTGACCTTTTTTTCCTGTTTGATTCTGAAGTGTTATCAGAGTCCTTAATTTTTAGTTTATGCTGTCTTTATGGCTGCTTCGATCTGTATTGTGATTGTTTAGTTCTTGATTTTTCCACTGAATGCTTGTTCCGTTCATGGGCACTGAAGTCACTAGACTCTTAGACTGGGAGCAGCAACAGCAAAGACATGACTGGAAATTAAAGAAAAAAAAAGGGTTAACACAAATCTATCAACTCTGTGCAGATTGCCTGCCATATTTTTTATTCAGAACTGAACAGACAATTCTAGCTGAAGGAAGTGGTAGCTGCACTCAGGCAAATTTTTTATCCTAGGAGGCAAACAATTCTTTTGATTAAACATCACAAACGCAGCAAATTAGGCCTGGCCTGTGCCTCTTCTTTAAGAAAAACTTTTGCAGTATCAAAAGGGAAATTTGTTTGATTGAGGTAAACAGATTGAGAACTGATACAACTCAATACATATTGTAAGAGCTGGGCCGTGGTTTTTTTTACCCCCTCTTTTTCACTGCATTTCGAACTTAGGTATCAGAGCGCTGACTAGCACGTAAGAGAAAAGAAAAAAGTTCCCCAGCCTGTGCCTTAGGTCTCTTCTCAAAGATCAGAAGAAGACAAAATTGTTCAGGAAAAGGGACAGTAAGGTGTATCATTTTTCACAGTTAAAGAGTAGAAGGTCATTCAGGATCACACTCCCAGGTTCTTCACAGGCTGGTATGTTCAGTTGTCTCTTCTGAAAGGAGCAGAAAGGATTCTTCAGCTATCTTCTCCCTTCACAAAAACTAGTGCCTATTCTATGTAGATGGAATCTCTACTTGAGGGGAAAGAGTTAGGGCCTCAGGAGAGCAATGGCAATAACAGCAGTAGATCCATGATTTCTGTGAACTCAATGAGAAGGGAGTGTTGCAGAGAGGTAAAGCCAGACTTAAGATATATGTACTTATCTGTCTATGGGTGGGTATGTAAAATAGCAACAGAGGTAGGGTGAGAAACTCAAATACAAAATGGAAGGATTGCCTGAATTAATGACATTGATACTAGACGGGAAAGGGTAAGCTATAAGGAGAAGCTGGGAAGGATTAAATAATACCCAAAAATTCTTTAATTAGAGTTGTTGGATCGTAATTGTATTTGGAAGGACAAATGGACAGAATGAACTAATGATAGGAGCAGCCTGGTAGTACCCACTGTTACTTCTCCCTTTCACCTGAGGACGAGTTCAGGCATATTATCCTCTCCACAGTTCCCAAACGAAGTAGGGGACTGTAAAAAGCAAAGCTGACTTCTTATTTATCATGTGAAAATAGTCCCTTAAAATAGTTTGTAAGTCTGAGCAGGCTACAGACAAACAGGTATTCCTTACTCTGATTATTACATTTTTTCAGTAGCTTGAGTTGCCTATTCGCAGACTTAAAGTTTAGCGGTACAGTCCTGTTGTCTTTTGTTTTTCTTTCCAGATAAAGCTATTTCAGTCTTTCTTTTTCATTTCATTATTTTCTTTACCACTATTTGTCCTCATTTTCTGTATTTCTGTATTGCCTTTATTAGGTGAACAGGGACTTGCAGAGGCACAGTGTCACAAGGAAATTATTTTAGCCTTAAAATATGTTTTCATGTGTCGGAACTGGAAAAATGCAGGTAAAAGCCGTAATGCACATTTAATTGCCAAAGTCAACTCAGGTGCCTGCTTTGGTATTCAGTCCTGAAAATTTTAGATGTTAATGGGATTGTTTAACTGCAGGCAGCTTGGTGTCCTATGTATGTGGTTTTTGTCTTCATCTAGAGTGGGAAATATGTTATAAACCAAATTCTATTTCATGTACATGTCACATGCAGATAAATAGTACTTAGAAGAGCATGTCTATCTCAGTTTACATGTTTACATATGAGGACTATGTCAAGCATAGTTGCTAGTTTAGCATTTCAGCTAAAGTGGATAGTTCCACTTTCAGTTTGGTATGTGTGCTATGTGAGCTGCTAGCTCACAATTTCTAATCTTTCATTCCTTTGCATGCCTCTTCCCCCAACTACTAAAAATAGGTAATAACTAAGTGGTTTAATACAGTTCATTAACTGGGCATAAAATCTTATCAAGAAGATCTTACCTGGAAACAGTTTTTAAACTTCTTGCTCACAAAATACAGAGCTATTGGGTTTATACAAGAGTTCATGGTTGCTAGGTTGATACTGATATAATCCAACGGCAGCAAAAAACTAGGTAACAAAAGAGAAAGCAAAACATTTAAATTGTTCATATACTGTAGAAGCATCCATGCTCTTGGTGGTTACAATCTCTTCTGTCACAGAAACTAATTCTCTTTTACCAAACTCCCTCAATCTAATCTTATACCATCCCAGGTCTTTAATAACCTGTCTCACAGAAGTTCACAAAAGGTGGAGGAAAGTGTTTGCAATGGTGAGAGACAACATTTATTGAAATTATGCTACCCCATTAAAACTGAAACCCCTGAAAATGGATGCAGCTGAAAAGTCACAAAATAAAGTGCTCTTCTAGCACCACACTTGCGTGCACAATGACATTTCTCACATAAACTCGAAGTGTGCGGCATTATATTTTTTCAGTATAAGCAGTTGATTAACATAGAAAATGAAGTACCTGAGCAGTTCACATCTGCTGGAGTCTCTTTCATTGTATACCATTTTCTTCAAAATTCGGCTCAAATGGAGAGGGAACCAGCAAAGAGCAAAAATCACGACTAAACAGAAAACTGTCTTTGCAACTTCTCGACGCTGGAAAAAGAAGTAAAGATAACTACAACTCAATGCCTAATTCATATTGGTAGGTGATTGTAGTGCAGTGATGTTGGCAGCAAAGTAAGTAATCTAGATAAAGCATGCAAGGATTCCCAACCTGCAGCTTCCAGGCTATCTGATGTCTCTGAACTGTTTTCTACGGGGCTTGTCGTGTTCTTGATTCTGGCCATCCTCAACAGAACCTGCTCGTCACTGAGACGGGAGCAGCTGGAGCACGCAGGTCATTGCCAGGACAATGTAGATGTTAGCCAAGGAAAATCCACTGGTGAGCTTTCCTGAACCTGGTTACTTTCCAGCCCTTCTTATTCCTCTACACTGGATTAGTTTTTTGGCAGTCCCTCAGATAAACCTTTTTCTTGAGAAACTGCAAGAATACTTTTCCATGTATGAGGGAAACTGGGAACACACCTGCTTGATAAAGCACTTGTACCTAATCCTTGATGTGGGGAAATCTGTAAACCCAAGGCACCTAAATCAATTGGCAATAAAAGTTCCATTCAACCACATACCTAGTCAGGATGTCAAATTCTCCCTGATGTATTATATTATATTTAATATGCATCATGTTACATAAAGGGATACTGCACAGTTTATTAATTTTGCTGTGTGATCCTTGCTATGTGATCTTGATGTTCTTAAGTAAATAGTTCCTCTACAAACACAATTTTAGAAATGTATGTATTAGCTTAATCTCATAATACTTAGTCGGGACATAATTTCAATTTAATGGATATTTTATATGGCTCTAGACATTTGCCAATATTAGTAGATTTTTGACAATGCATACCAGTGGTGCTTGGTAGGCATGGATTTGATAAACAGAAGCATATGAAGAGGCAAGAATACCACTTCTGAAACTGCCACTGTTATGTAACAATAACAAGCATTGCAAGGCTCTGTCATTAAAAAACTTAAAGTCAAATGTGCGATTACAGTAAGTCTTGTCAGGCTTTGAATATGTCTATTATTGTTTCTACTTTCTTATAATAGCAGTTTTTATCAAAATACAAAAAGGATGGTGACTAGACATTAACTGGACAAGGTTATAGGGAAAGAAGGAAGAAAGAAGGGCAAAAGGTGATAATTAAAAAGACATGCATCTGTAAATTGTGGCATAAAGTCATCCTCCAACAGCCCGTCTGAGTAGCCTGCTGGGCACTGCACATCAGGATGGGAAAGCTGGAGGGTGGATTCCCCCATCCAGTACATACCATTCTAGTTCTAATGGGTGGAGTAGCTGGTGTGTGGCTCTAGGACAGACTGTGTTGCAAGCCCTGGGGCCGGATGAGGGGAAAAACTGGAGGATCTCCACAAGGGGAGGATCTTCCTGTCTGCCCTGGTCTGGAATGAACCAGAAGAGGAGGAACCTCTGAGAGAGCTCACTGATGCAGAAGGGACTGCTTTAGGGCTTCACATCTGTGAATGTGGAATTTGAAAGAAAGAGTGGAATCTGAGGGGCTGACATTTAACGCAGGGGAAAAGCTACAGATTGTTTTTAAAATTTCAGTTAGGGATTAAACATCAGACAGTGCTGCAAAAACAACAAAGTGAGATCTGACGGTTCCGTGAGTGACTTTACTCTGTGATCATTTGTTTGTAATATTCTCCTGTTGCTCTTTTCAGAGCAGCTACAGTAGTGGCATTGCAACAGTGCAGTAACTCTGGAAAAAAAATCCATGCTGTCCTACACCAGGTTAATCTACAACTGTTTTTTATATGAAACTAAAGTTGTATATCAAAGTGTGCCAAAAGTAGGGAGGATGCATGGAGCCATATCTTTATGAATAAAAAGAAACATTTTTTTGGCAAAAATTTCAAAGCATTTAGCCAGTAGTAATCTGAGGTTAAAGAGCAGGAAAGCACAACTGTCATACATACCTAAGAAAAGAAAAACTGGCTAGTTTCCTGAGCGTGCTGTCTTCAATACCTCCTTATACTATGGTTTAATCTTGTGTTCCGGGTTTAAATGAATACCTTAACATCATAAATAACCTGCATCCTCACTTTCTGTTTCTGTAATTTACTGTATTCAAGTATACTTTGAAACACTTCTAAGCTAACCCAAAGAGAGAAGAACAGTATTTTCAAACACTAGGTGTTCCTGACGTTACCTGCTTAAGGTGTTCGCTGAGAGCGATTCTCAAGTTGCTGTTTCTTCTGTTTAACATTTCACAAGTCATTAGCGTATAAAATATGGCAGTACACGCCAGTGGCATGCAGAAATAGAAACCAAACAGCCACCAATCCTTTGCATCTTTGTAAAACTGTAGATAAGGTAAAGAAAAGAGAAGATATTTTCTTATGATTCAATGGAAAGTACCACAGAAAGGTCCTGGAAAGCATGACAGTTGGTACGCTGGTTTCTGTCTATTGGTAAACAACACAAATTATGTAAACTTCCTTATTGTTGATCTGTTTTGGACCAACATCAAATGGGAATTGTGGCAGTGTAAACATTTATTTTACCTTACAGATAGCCTGCCTGTACCTTTGTTGCAATCTGTCTTGGGTTGGAATTAATTTTTTTGGTTGTGTTTTCTGAACATTTTACACTCATTCATGAAAATTGGAATCCAGTTTCGTGAAAAAGACATGCCAAAATGTAGACAGTGTCAGTCTGAGATAACAAATGTTACTGAAAGACTGTCTCAGGAAATGCCATTTACCTCTACGGCTTCTGTCCTGATTCCAGAAAAGGAAAATTCAAAATGTCTTGTAAGTTTAATCACCTTTTGTTATCAGTGAACAGATTTGCAGTTGGTTTGCTTATCTTGCTGGGCAGACAGGAGCCACTTCATAGGTGTTTGTCTGATATATGTGAAGTTTAGGATGGGTGGCTTCTAGTGGTACAGTTAATTTTAACCCTTTGCCTGCCATTCATACCATTTGCCTTTTGTGACAGGATACTGAGGGAGATAATAGAGTAGCAGTACTTTGCTATGTAATTTTAAGTGTTAGATGTGGTTCAGTTTTATGTGGTTCAAGTCATTTATGTATTATGGGAAATACTACATTTGACAAAACATTTAAAATTACTCTTTTCTGTAGACGATTATATTTTTAGACTTGAGAAAATATTGTATGTTGGTTTTTAACTTTTATGCTCAGCCAGAAGTGTGCACTGAAATATGACATTTTGATTACTTCCTGTCTCTATGTTATTTGTCAGTGAGATGGATGTGTGTAAAAGGGAACCGTCTTTCTCATAATCTTTCCCCTAGCTTGTTTATTCCTAGCGGATGTGCTCTTGTAACATCACAGTTCCCACACCAAATGTCAAAATGCTAGTAACTGAGGATTATATGAATCCTGTTTGAAAAACTCAAACTTTCAACATGTTGTTTACATTTAAAACTGAATGGTACTAGACTTTGAAAGATGAAAAAAGTGGATGCATTTAATAGACTAGTATGTGATAATGTTCATTTTTAAATCTGCTTTAGTTACACTAGAAAGTTGATGTACTAAGAAAAAGGGAATGTGTTTGATTTTCCTCCCTCTGTCCCAAGCTGCTTACAGAGGTGGCTAATTTAGAGTATGCTGCTGGCATCTAGGCCACAACCCCACCTCGAAGGACAGTCTGAATTTTGTTGATTAGCTTGTTTCCTCCTCCTCATTAGCCTCCTCCCTGCTTGAGGAGGGGCTACAGTCTGCTGCATAGTTGCAGTCTCATTGGGGGCAGAATTTCCCCCACTGGGAACAGAGCTTCTGCCAGCAGAAAACCAGAAAACAATATGCCTCATATTTGAAGAGTTTGTACTGCGGCAAAATCTAATTACCACTCCTTCTGCAGAGAAAAGGATTACAAATACATGGAGACCATTATCTTTTCCGTGGCAAATTCCTCCAAGTCAGACTGGAATCATATTGGTTGGGCAGCACAGCAAAATGTGTACTGTGTGACTCCATGCTATGTTTACAAGGAAAACTTTCTGTCATATCAGTCTGCTGGCTTTTGTGAGCATTGCCTGTCAGTCAAGAAAACGCACGCAGAGTTCTGTGTCACAACCCTGACCAGTGCGTCAATTCTGTATGAGAACCTGGCTTTGTGAGGTTATAAAACCTACATGAAAATGTCTGTAAATGATTAATTGTGGAATCTGAGTTTCACAAAGCTTACATCAAAGCACAAAACTGTGTTGATTTAAGAGAAGTAGACGTTCTTTTGTTTGTCTTGAAAGCCCACATGGAACTGGTTTTCTACAGGAAATGTGCATTTTAGACTAGTTTCCTAGTGCACTCAGCCTCTTGGGAATCATAGTCTAACATGAAACTTTTAAGTCTTTCAAGGATAGCTTTAAACATGAATAAAGCTCCTATTAAAAACAAAAGTTAATCATAAATCCTTCCCTAAGTTTAGTAATTGTTTATTGTGGTGTTTGTGGTAGTAAATAATGTAGTTAGGGTTAAAATGGTATCTCATTTTTGTACTTGCTTGCAACGCATTGAAACACAACACTCTGTTTTGACTGACACGTCCAACATTTACTCTCAGCTTGGACGTAAATGCTGGTTTGTTTCCTTGAGAATCAAAATTTGGAGCTTTTGAATTAGCTGAGCAAGTAAAAGATATTAGTTCCTGCTGATAAAACAAACCAAGCTATTGTGCTTACCACACTAAGAACAGAACAAGAATCATTAAATTTAGCATGCCTATGGAAGACCTCAACTGTAGTGTTTTTGAGAAGAGAGAATAGAAAACTATTCTTTTTCTTAGAGAGGAAGTGAAGATTGTCCAGGCACATTTGTGGAGAAATACAGCCCTTACAAAAGGGAAATCTGCTGCAGTACGCACTTCATAAATCATATCCTTATAACTACAGTATCTACAGTCATCTAATATGTAGAGGGTAGAAACAAAAATATAGTAAGTCGTCGGCAATTCCACTCCATCTTCACTTGCATTAATTATTTAATTAGGGAATTCCTTCTGTCTTCTCTTGCAATTGTCTCTTGCTCTTTCTGCCATCCTTGCAGTCTGTGTAACAACCCTACCAAAGTTGGGGATGTTCCTCTGAAAAACACTAATCATCCACAGTTTTTGTTTTCTAAATGTCCTAGCTCCATTTTGGTTTATCCTTCCCAATTCCAACCCAAGCCATGTTCTGATCCAATAAAAGGAGAAGTGCCAGACCTTCAAAACAGAGAAACTTGCATTCTGTCATGAAAAATTCTAGTCTGGAAAAAAATGTGGAGTTTCCCTCAAGACTTAAGACTTTGCACCATCTGCCTTCTTGGAGACATAACAGAATATTACTCTTTTTTTTTTATTACTGGGTGAATGGTGGCCCTTCTTTGAGTTCACAAAGGAAAAATTAAGATACCACTTTTCCATTTTCTCAGTGTAAGGCCAGGCGGAAAATCACTATACTCCTGTGCAGTAACGATCTATTAATTCTGTAGTGACTACTCACCTGACTTGCTTTAAACAAGCTAATGGGGTTATTGGAAACTGTTAAGCTGCAGTAGCACAGAAGATGAGGGCTATGAAATGTGCCAAAGGAGCCTGGTGTGTCTCAGGCGATTCTCTTGCTCTTGAGTTGCTGTATCTACATGACAACTAACAGTGCCCAAGTTACCTAGGTTGGAGATGTGACTCTGTCAGATTTGTAGCCATGATTTCTTGTAAATGAAGGGATTATCCTCTGCTTGACTTTGTAAGTGCATATAGAATAGGAAAAGTTATGTCAGAGCATGGCCCCACCCTTTATCTGCCAAAAGAGCTGGCTACTGCATGCAAAATGATGACTAATCATGGTAAAACGTGGGTTTTGACAATTACAAGCTCCAAGGTGTTATACCTAGAAACACAATACCTTCCAAGGCTCTGGCTACCCTGATACATCTTGTGATTGTACTTTAAGCAGGCCCAAATTGCAAATTTCTGTAATAAGAAGCCCAGTAGTGAAGAAATGAAAATGTTGTAAAGTCCCATTTAGTATCTCTGGCTGAAAGAAGAGACAGCTCACTGTAAATGAAGGATCATTTTTGCACCAATATACGTTAGAATACATTTTGCACTTCAATGGATAAATAAAGTATGTTATAATCCAGTATTGTAATTGTCTAACCTGTATATTGTGGATTCCAAAAAGAGAAGTAAGAACACTACTTACCAACATAAAATTATTTGTAGGATTGAGCATGCAGGTAACATAGTTTTCATCCTTGTATCTGAAAGGTACCACAGCAAAACCAATTGCTTCTGGAATAGCCAGTACGAAGGACAGAAG
The DNA here is from genome assembly GCF_030867145.1 of Opisthocomus hoazin. NCBI lineage: Eukaryota > Metazoa > Chordata > Aves > Opisthocomiformes > Opisthocomidae > Opisthocomus > Opisthocomus hoazin. The sequence goes on along the minus strand of NC_134418.1, from coordinate 46,600,127 downwards.
CCAAATGGAGAAAATTTCAATAGCAGTGATCATAGGGATTCCAATTCCCTGAACACGGCTCCAGGAGGCAACTGCTCTATACCTGAAAGAGACAGGCATTAGTTTCTAACCTTCAGTTTATTCCTTAAATTCAAAGATGTTGGTTCAATTTTATGTATTAAGTAAAATCCTAAAGCTGACATCTTAGACGTGTATTGGCTGTTTTTTCTGCCTGTTCCAGGGGCTCAGCCAGCTATCAAGGCACCTAGGACACAGCACAGCACATCATGGGGTGGGTAGCAGAGAGCTGGCTGCAACTGTTCTGCTTAGGCACAGGATTGCATAGAATTCTGCTGTGTGGGCTACACTGATCATTTCTAACTAAAGTAGGCAAGGTTTGTGTGAGGACAGACTGTATCTTTCAGCTGACACAACAGAAGAAAAAAAGTTTCTAGGCACACAAGCCATTCTGGTAGATGCAAAACAGCTATCTCCTTTAGCTACCTCAGCTGTAACAGCAGTGCTGTCTGAAGCGGTCAGCTTCTATGGAATGAAATACTGTGAAAATACTGTGAAAATACTCTTTGTGAAATGAAAATGTATTTGTTCTCTTCTGTTTACACTAGTCAATGTTAAAAATACTGGTTCTATGCAGCATATTCTCTATTTGCCTTAGAACTTGGTTAAAGCATTTCTTTCAGAAGAACATCCTGTCTTGATCTGAGAACATTAAGAGCAGGACATCTTCACCTTTTCCCGGTAGCTTATTCTTGTAGTTAATCACCCTCATCGTTAAAAATGTGTACTTTATATTCATTTGGAATTTGTCTGGCTGAAACCTTGTTCTGTAGGTTCTTATTATATCTTTCTTTGCTAAGCTAAATACCCCATCGATATCTGATACATCATCTGTATTTCAGTACTTGAAGATTATATTTAAGTGGCTTCTTAAGTATTGTTTTTTGTAAGGAACAACCTGAGATCTGTAAGGCCACTGAATCATTTCTGATGCTTTTCTACACTCTCTCCATGATGTCATCATTCTTTGGTAAAGAATAATTCTAGAAGTCTAGTTAGCCTTCCAGTATTGGTCTCATTAATGCAGCATGGTTGTGTTTTCTGCTGTGGCCCAGAATAGTTTTTGGAACAATATGGATGAATTTTACCATAGTGGTATCTAGTCAGAATTTTAAAAGAAAATGTGTTGTGGGCCTTATGAAATCAGGGAGTATATGAAAATTAAATCATGGGCTGTAGCTTGTCTGGGGACTATCAGTCCCCTGTGCCTGCTGTCTTACAGAGTAGGTGCTTTTGTTTCTCTGTTCCTTTTGGCTGCATTAGAAAATTGGTTGTTCCAACGGCCCACTAGTATAACATATTTCTGTTCTGCAAGTATCATCAGCCCTTTATAGGAGGGAAAAGCAATACAGAAAATACAAGAAGCTTGATCAAGGACGTAAAAAACAATCACTGTCAAGATTAGTGTCAGAACAGTTCCTAAATGACACTACTCTTGCTGATATTGATCTATTCCTCTTTGTTGTGAGAGATCACAGATGTTCTTCATTTTAAAGATAGCCAGCAGTGTGTTGATTGCAAAGCTTTTAATACAATAAAGCTCTTAGAGCTTTGTTTTAGTGGTAAAATCTTGTCCTCTCTAATTCACTTGCTGGAAGTTGGGCCCAATATAAGTACTTATCCTGAGATTACTGTTCTATGCAATTTGGTATGCAGAGGAAGCAAGAAGAGGGTGTATACATATTAAATGAGATCCATATCTTCACTCTTCTTAAAACCATTTCTTCATCAAAATCATTTTGCCCAAAGACATAAGCAAGACTAGAAGCTCAGGAAGGGAAATATCCTTCCTCTTAGTCACAATCAGGCACTCTTTAGAAAAAGTGTCAGACTGTCGTCACCATCATGACCTGGCGTTTAAAAATGCCCAAGAGGCATCTGAAATAAAAGTGAGCTTCCTCTGAAGGGTGAATGGCTGGTTTGGTGTTTTCTGTCAGCCTCTTAAAACCCTCTCCACGTGTGAGTGGGCATTGTTCCCCTTGGGCATGCACAGTTAAACCTTAATACGCTGTCAGTGCAAGTCACTTTGTGCCAGAGGCAGTAGTAATGAGTGGAGTTTCACAATAGGATGTAGTTAGCACAGAGAACAGTCCTTGTAGGAAAAAAAAAATCTTGTTCTAAATTAAGGCTGTAGTCTGCAAGAGGGACAGAGAGTCAACAATTGTCGAAGCTATGGAGCTCTGAATTCGTTATACCAATTGACTCTTTTTCTACCTCGAGAATGCAATTCCATCTATAGACACCCAAAATAACTGTAAATGAGAATGTTTTCAGGAGCTTTTTAAAGAAAAAAATCTCGCCTGTAGACCAGAAACAGTCCAGCTGTGACAGCACACAATTCCGTATTTGCTCATTTTCCACGTTAAAAAGCAAACATTAGCCAGTGTCAAATATTGTATTAGTGTGACTATGCCACTTCCAGTGCCCGACCTACCTTGTTGAAGGTGAACTCAGTTTCTGATTTCATGGTGATGTGACCTAGATGCACTTCATGTTAGCCAATGTCAGAATCTGGCTGTATACATCTGTTTTCTAACACACATTCTCTGCAACCCTTTGCTAGAGTAGCACTAGATGATAAAGAATATGTCCTTGACAAAGCAGGTAAACTAGGGGAGGAAATTAAATAGTCAGAGTCTGATCCCTTACAAGACTTTATACTCAAATGGAAACAGCATTTGCTTGTTGTCAGAATTAGCAAATCAGTGCTTGTAAAAATATATATGTGCATATATAAAGAGGTAGCTTCAGCTGAATTACTTCCAATTTAAGAAAGTGTATGTAACAGTAGGACTAAATGTAGTAAAACTGCATTGGTCAGAACCCACCTAACAAACTCTGTTTTGTATGTGCTTGATCTAAGATTTCTTCCTCAGAGCACTCCATGGGAGTGCTGGCCAGATATTGCTTGAGAAATAGAATTGTTTTTCATAGTTCTCAGACTCAAAAATGGAAATAGAACACTTGCCTGGGTTACATTTTTTTGTTTCTGGCCTCAGCTAATGAGGTACTAATGCAATAAGGAACTGTATTTCAGGTATGGATACTACTAAGTTACCCATCCATTGCAAATCTTGTACATCAACTTTTTATGTAAAAACCAAACCAAGATTATTTTTAAAGTTTCTGTTACCTTTGCATCGCTGTACTTATACACATAATGTATTTTATTTAGCAGTGTTTTCTGTATCAGCATTACTGATATTTTGGCCTAGAACATGATCAAGTAAACTCAAGACCACAATAACAATAGCTCCTATGGAAGTGAAGTCTTCATCTGCTATTGCCTTATATGTATGCAGAAAAAAAGCATAAAAGAATAATGTTCAAAAGCATCTTAGCTGTTGTTCTATCAAGAAGTTTATGTATCTTCCTGAGCACTTCCAGCAGAGGCATTAATTTTCAAACTACCAATGTCAAACTATCAAAGCCAGTTTCCAACTTGTTTTTCAATAAAAATATATTAGTTATAAAAGTTATCAAAAGTAAACACTGTAATTAAGGTCCATAGGCAGTGAGTTAAAAAAATATTTTTAAGACTAAAGATGATGATCCCGTTCAAATACAAAACAAACATGAGGTCATATGAAAGAAAGAAGTCTGAATACTGAGTCAAATCCAAATAAATTTTTGTCTGGTAAAGGAAATATAGAAATAATGCTTTACTAGAGCTTTTAAATACCTTTAAAAAACCTGTAAAGTTAATTAGTCCAATGGCTTCATGTTATACTTTGAGCCACAGATGTGGTGCTTTCTTATACCCAGGATATCAAAAACCAGAATTTAAGTTACATCTATAGTGTAGTCTGCCAGCTAAGACCATACTGATTGCTCCCATTTTAGGAAAACTGCAAGGGCAAGAACAGTGTCTGTCAAAAGAGTAAAACATACTGTACCTGTCCACACTAAGGGCACAGAGATTAAGGACTGTGATTCCCACCGATGCCTTCTGTATAAAGGGAAGGAATTTGCAGAGAAACTGTCCAAATTCAGAACCTCCAAAAGGCCACTTCTGAGCAAGGAGCTAAAGAGAAGACATAACATAATCAGAATATTTAAACAGTAACTTAGCAAGTATGTAACAATTGTAATTATTTCCTGTTTTAGACACAGCCATTGTAACACTGAATCTTCAAACCTCAAGCATATCCATAGTACTGAGTGAATCTGGAAAGTAACTGCTACTAGAGAAGCAACTGCTACTATAGAGGCACAGAGGGTGAAAGGTTAAACTTAGGTGTTGACCTTGCACTGTTGTAATAGTAACTTGCATTGTTAGAAGATTTTTTATTATTGTGCTTCAGCCACCAGTACTGAATAATGAAAATCTAACCCAACCCTGTCATAGATGGTTGCAATTACCATGTCCCAGAATGAAGCAGTCAAAGCATAACTCACTAGTTCATAAGGAAATACTTCAGAGCCAAACTCTCATGCTGCACGCAAGTAGATTCTTGTCATTGTAAATGTACCACTATGTAACTCATTACAATATTCACTGCCAGATTGTCAAGTGTGTGGAGAAAATATTGTCCATACATAATTTGTTCCATATTATGTTTTAAAGAACTAGCATCATACTTACATGTGGGCTGTACTACAAGGCAACAGAAAAACATCCATTTGGAAAGGCGTGGATGAGTGGCTAGGGTTTAGATTAGTATTTCCAAGGAGGCATTTACATAACAAATATGTATACATACTATTCATGCGAATAGTTGTGAATAATTAGCATGTAAACAGTAATCTTTCTAGCTGTAACTGTTAAGGCTTTGAACAAGCATATATACAAAATACAGGATATGAAATTGTTCAGGATATACTGACTGCAGAGTCACAGAAGATCTCCCTTTACTGGGTGTCTGGAAGTAAAATGGCAGATTACATTCAACATAAGTAAGTGTAATAAGTGAAAATTTATGAAGTCCATACAAAGTACTGAGCTCTAACATAGCTGATTCCACTCAAGAAAGGGATCTTACAGTCACCATGAATAGTTCTTTTGAAAAATGAGGTCACTAAACCTTCTCACCAGAAGGTGAAGTGTCACTCTTGCACTACCACTTTTTAAATCTTCTTCCCTAAGTCTCTGCTACTGAGTCAGAGGTAGGATACTGTATTAGATGTAAGACAAGATCTTTGAGTGATACAGCCCAGCAGTTCTTGTGCTGTTATCAACTTCTGTTAAAGAGGTTGTGTAATAGAAAGCATTAGATTTGAAATGAAAGCATTAAGTGCATGAGCCAGATATGTTACTTTTTCAACATCCTGGTGGATGTTGTAGCCCATATATAAACAGGGGGCACATTTTCAAAGGCAGTAATAATTATTGTCTTACTGGATAATTAACTAATTATTACTACTGTGCAGTCACTGGATTTATATTAAGCCTTACTGAACAAAGGCTAGAACAAAGAATATTTTTATGGTACCACCTAAATTTGGAAATGTTTTTATTTGCTCCAGAGGAAGGTAGCAAATGTACATTATGGAGTAACAACTATAAGCCAAACCCAAGCTTCTGGAAGCTTCTAAACCCTACTTTTGCTGAATTTTTAAAGACAGTCAAATCCAGACCTGGGACTGTTGTATAGAACTGAAATAGATTTAAACTTCACAACAGTTTTACTTTCAAGTGCATGAGATGGAGATAAACTGGTGGCACAACAAGCATTTCCAATAAATACAGTATGTGTGATGTGCCACAGTCTAACTGTCCCTGGAAGAGCACAAAATGGAAAGGAGAGGGCAAGGAACCATACGTTCATCTGCACAAATGTGCAAGGACTGACAGCATTGCATAGTCCACGCAAAAATCAGTTGTGTCCTTTCAATGATAAACTCAACCTATGAATCATATATTTTTAACATTTTTACAGTTAAAACTGAATGAAGATTTTACTGTTTGGAATATGATCAAAATAACAGAAATTTTAATTGTGGCTTTCAGAGTTTACTTTCTTGCAGACCTGTTCTGTCAGGCCATCTTCATTCTTCGGCAGAAGGCTGTGCTGCCATTCAGCGAGACCTGGACAGGCTGGAGAAGTGGGCGCAGAGGAACCTGATGAAATTCAACAAGGGCAAGTGCAGGGTCCTGCACCTGGGGAGGAACAACCCCATGCACCAGTACAGGCTCGGGGCGGACCTGCTGGAGAGCAGCTCTGTGGAGAGGGACCTGGGTGTGCTGGTGAATGACAGGTTAACCATGAGCCAGCAGTGTGCCCTGGGTGCCAAGAAAGCCAATGGGATCCTGGGGTGCATTAAGAGAAGTGTGGCCAGCAGGTCGAGGGAGGTTCTCCTTCCCCTCTACTCTGCCCTAGTGAGGCCCCATCTGGAGTGCTCTGTCCAGTTCTGGGCTCCCCAGTTCAAGAAAGATGAGGAGCTACTGGAGAGAGTCCAGAGGAGGGCTACGAGGATGGTGAGGGGACTGGAGCATCTCTCCTAGGCTGAGAGAGCTGGGCTTGTTTAGCCTGAAGAAGAGAAGGCTGAGAGGTGATCTTATAAATGTCCATAAATTTTTTAAGGGTGGGTGTCAAGAGGATGAGGCCAGACTCTTTTCAGTGGTGCCTAGCGACAGGACAAGGGGCAACGGGCACAAACTGAAGCACAGGAAGTTCCATCTGAACACGAGGAAGAACTTCTTCACTCTGAGGGTGACGGAGCACTGGAACAGGTTGCTCCGAGGGTCAGTGGATTATTCTTGTCTGGAGATACTCAAGACCCGCCTAGACGTGGTCCTGTGCAGCCTGCTGTAGGTGACCCTGCTTTGGCAGGGGGATTGGACTAAATGACCCACAGAGGTCGCTTCCAACCCCTACGTTTCTGTGATTCTGTGATTCTTTGCTTACAGTCAGTTCATGTTTTGAGAGTTATCTTTGCAACCACAAGGACTAGAAAAATTTTTGAGTAGACACTTCGGCTCTGGAACACACTCATATAGTAAGAGTGGGTGGATTCTCTCTGCAGAATTAGAAAAACAAGTTTTGGTTGTAGCTCAGGACTGTGGTATTCAAAGTAAACATTTAATTTCTATTTAAATTACTGTTAAATTGAAACTTCGTAATAATCGCTACCTTTAACAATATAAATGTTAACTATGGGGAGTTAAAATTCACATCTGTCTTTATCTCAGTTAAGGTAGGAGTTAACTTTCTGTTTTTTTCACAGCATGAGTTTTTCAGAGCATTTTGCTGCAGAGTACAGGATGGTTTATCACTGAATGTCAGATTTGTAGGAATTCATCTTCTCTTTATAGTCAGTCCTGACCTGGCTTTTTAACATACTCTCTTTTTTATAGCAATTCATCACAATGCTAAATTACTGGTGCTTTTTTTTCCCCAAATAATAACTCAAAAATGCTGGAAATAGCTATGTACTACATGCTGCCTGTGTCTCTCTAGGACCATATTCATATTGTCATTTGATTACTTGTATTTCAAGACAGATTTTAGTAATTCGTAGCTTTCAGCCAATTGGGCGTTAATACTGTGAAGAAAATGTGTGTGTATGACTGCTCATTAAATAGGAAAGCCGTTATCTGTTAGGCATTGTAGTTTTTTACTGGATTATTTTGTCTCTTCAGCGGAATATTAAAATGAGATTTCTCAACATAAGCTATAGGATCAATCCAAGTTCATCTACTCCCTGTTTCTTGAGAGTGTTAGAATGTCATATAAATGTGGTTCCATTTGCTCTTGTCCTGTTATTATATGTTGCTGTGTGTTTTCCAGCATATTGAGCACTCTTGCCTTCTTCAAGGAGAGCTGAGTATCTTATTTACCATTAAGCAGAGAAACAGCGGAGAAAATGCACGCACCTTTGCAATGGTATTCCAGTTTAGGACAACCATATCTGATGAAAGCAAATCCCCCTTGTGCCAGAACACTAGGGAATGGATCACTAGGATTAGTGATTGAACTATTTATTGTCAGTACCTTCAGTAACAAAGGTAATGAAATTATACCTGCAAGCTCTTGATTAGTTCTTCTGATTTTATCTGTATTTATAGACTGAATGAAATACATTGCAAGCTCCAGCAGAATTATTTTCCAGATAGATTCGCAATATGTTTGCAGGGTGTATTTTTGCCTTTTCCCTAGAACTTTTGTGTGAGGCTTTAGTTTATGTTGGGGCTGCAGAAAAAATATTGGGAAAAAAATGGGCGACCAGAATCTGTGGTAATTCTCCAACCAGTTGTAGTTACATGGAATTTCAGCTCCAGACTCTTGTCTGGGTTTGGGTAAAATCAGAATAGTTTTCAGGCACCACTGGGTGAAAGCTAAATTATAAATGGCACTGCGAGGGAAAAGAGGCCCTAGCAGGTCTTTGTCAATCCCCTGTTCCAACCAGAGCCCCAAAAGTGATTTATCATTATACATCACACTTTAAAAGGCAACTGAAAGATAGCCACCTATTCATTTATGTGCACTCACTGTGGCTGTAGCATATATCCAGCAACAGAAATAACAAGCACTTTGTAGTGACTGTGAAACTCTGTTACTACAAGGCAAATATTAGCTTCAAAAAGAAAAGTGTTGTACTTGAAAAAGCTTCACTAACTCGTTACTCCTCACAGGCAAGATTTATCATGGTTCCAGCATGTACACATCTTCCCCACACCCCGGGAAGCTCTCCTTTTTTAAGATTAAAAGTATTTTATTCCTTTTGTTTCTTGCACTTTTCCGCTAATTGAAGTAACATCAGTACCAAATCATTAGACATTCTTTTCAAGTTGATTTTAATCAAAATCACTGAGATCAGAATTAAGTTATTTCCTTTTTAAGATTAACTTTGCAATAATTTCTGTGGGTAAACTCCATTATCGTTGCACATCAGCTATGTATTCATTATTTCCTTTGGATCAGGTGCCAGTTTTTTCTTCTGCAGATATTTTTAGTTGACAAATCTGATCCTGTCTTTAGTTTTACTAATTTCACATCAAAACAAGTCCATTGCCCTCTCTTCTGCCCTAGCAGGGTACAGAAACTTCAGAGGGAAATAATACATTTAATTTGTATTAAAAAATGAGCCCAGGAATTTAATTTAATTAATCCTGATATACTTAGGTACAATATAAGAACTGGGAATACTGGCTCTGCTCTTCCAGTATTTTTGCATGTTTTAATATCCAAACAAAGTGAGTATAAAATTTTAGCAGATTACATTTTTTCTCAAGGCACAAGGATGGGAGGAATCAGGCTGTTTATCCCAAGTTGGATCCCAGTTCTCTATGAGTTGGTCAAAGGTATTGTGCTTTTGCAAACCCACTCACAAAATCTCTGAGGTTTCAAAACAGGACATGCGGCAAAGGAAAAGCACTTTCCCCCCCAAGCAGTTTGCAGCTTAGGCGTATTGCATACAGTTAAACTGTGGTGCAATCCTTGAACTAGAAAAGAGTGTAGTCAAAGCATATTTTTACACTGAAATCAGAAACCAAAATTTCAAGGATCTATTGTTGGTCTTAAAAAACCTCAGCAGAGTGACCAGACAGCCACAGTTTTCTTGTTTCCTTGAGCATCTCCCCTGCTCTGCTGCTTTATATGGCCTCTCTGTCCTGACACTGCAGCTTGAAACAAACAAGACAGCAGCTCTGAGAACATTCCTTTGCAATCATTTTTAAACGTCACTCAGTTGATTTTCTTCTACTGCTGTTGCTATTTTCTAACCTCCATTAGTATGCTAGCTGATGTACAAAACATAGATAAAGTGCCACTGCGCATCCCAAGCATTTTATATAGTCTAAAAAAGAGAATATTATAATCCAACCACATGAGTATTCATCAGTACATGCTCATGTGCATCCACAGTGTTTATCTAATACTAGGCTGATACTGTGTGTTTACAGGCAGATGATGACCCTGGAGCTCTGCCCAAAATAGATGGACTGGGTTAGGTGCTGGATATGAACTGGCTCTGAGCTGCGCTATAAAAACTCCTTCGGTTCAACAACTACACGTCAGGAGGTCGTCTCTCTCTCTGCCACATGGCATTGAGGATGAAAGCAAAGGTTCCATACCTGCTTTTTCCTGCTCTGATCTCATCCTAGTGCTCTAGGGCTTCCTCTTCCAATATCCACTTAGGACCGTTGTTGTGCTGACACACAAGTTTCTGTTTCGCAGAAACTGACCTGTGTTTCATACAGATAGTGCTTGCCCCTCATGCCGCCCCCAAGCAGGATACTCTCCTGAGTTTCATGGCGTTTAAGTGTTCAGTGATACCAGTGGAACAACTGTGGCAGAACCCAGTCAGAGTTTCTGCTCTGTCTTCAACAGGACAAACGGAAATACCTTCCTTATTCCATTATTTCTGTTACACTTGTGCAGTAATGGAGAAAGGGACCAAACCAGCAGATTTCAGTTTGTGTAGATAATGTCTAGTAGTATAAGTGACCAGCATCTCCTACCTGTGGAGTAGGAGTTACAAAAGCAGTGTATTCTGGGGTGATTTAATTTCCTTGCAACACAGCCCAGAATGAAAGACAATAAATTCCTCTGTTTGTGTTAGATCAGCACACTTGGGTTTTTCTTTGTTTTTTAAGGCTGGTTTCCTCTGGGAGACATTGAGCTGTCTTGGTAAAGCTCTGTCTTAAACTGTGTTCTATAATGATGTATGCCCTTGTGTGCTGCAAGGCATGGGCCAGATATGGTACCTGGTGTTTTGGTTGGAATCCAGGCGAAATCTGACTGAACAAGGAAGTGTCCAAGGTCTATACCACTGAGCTGACTGCATTAAGTGACAAAAGATTATGATTCTGACTGAAGTGTTCCTCCTGTCTCTGATCTGTAAGACTGGTTAGTTAGGAAGAAGGGTGGATTGAGTCTCCTGCTTGTGGTATTTTGATTATAATATTTTGATTCAGTGACTCAGCTGGGACCCTTCTGTCCCCATGAAACTTCATAAGACAAGAATTCACTGCATGTTCTCAAGCCTTTTTCTTCTTCCTACAACCCATATGTGCAAGAGAGAATTGCATTGCAGGACAATCCTCATCTATTTCTTGCCTGGGATGCTCATCCCACATACGTAACTCAGCTGTGCTCCATCACTTTACTGGAAAGAGGGAGAGCTGTAAGGGTGAAGGAGAGAGAACACAGCCTGTCTCTAGGTATTCCTTCCCTTCCCGCTGCTGGAGTGAAAAATCTTAACTTTGGGCAGGACAGTGAGTAAAGGAAAAGCAGAGAACAAAGAACAAGGCTAACGTTTATAATGCAGGGCACGACCAATATTGAGTATATCATAGTGACATGATAGTTCGAACTTCTGCTAACTTTGGTATCACTTGGGTTTTTTCCTTACGCTCAGATTTGCGATACTGTCATGGTAGAGAAGGTACACTGCATCTCTTCAACCATTCTTTGCAGGAAATACATTCCTAATTTTGCTACAACCAAGAACTGTCTTTTTCCCACTTTGGGTGGAATAAAGACTGACTGTGCTTTTTTCTGGAAGGAAGAAAGCTTATGTGGGGACTGACGAGAACCATCAAAGACATTTTTTCCTCTGAATTGCCCTACCGCAGCTTTTTCTGCTATTTTGCTCATCTTTGCCCAGCTGAGTAAAGGTGGAGGCAGCAGAGGGTCTCATGCCATTTCATGAATGCCTGCATTCTTTTTGTCCTGGTTAGGCAGCTCTGGGAGGGAATGTATATTTTTAACACAAGAGAAAACAGATTATAATTTAAGAGATCCTGAAAGGTAAGAAAACAAATACCCTGTTTCTGAAGCAGAACATTCTGTCTCAACTAACTGATAAAAAATAAATCCTAAGTTTTACGTTCTTGTTAAAATGTTTATTACAAAAATCTACTTAGCGGTAGGGCATTCCTAACAACACTAGATATCTCTTCTGTGGTATTTTTTGCTGTTTACAAAGTAGGATTAGTTTCTTTTTGTTGTTGTTTCGTGGTGTTGGCTAACTTCCCATCCTTCCAGGTAGACTGTTTCTCAAGCAGTGCTGCTCTTCTTCAGGGAAATGAGCTGCAAAGTGTGCTTCTGTGCGTGGTAATTTATTGAAAAGCATTTTTTTCAATCCCTGGGCAAAATATTGCTTTTGTTATTCTTCCAGCTGTATTTTCTTTTGTGTATTGCTAAAGAGAGTGACAGGCTTGCTAAGAAATTACTGCAGAACTGGTAAACCCTGGATACGCACAATCAAAACAATTCCTTGCTATCTGTAGAGTTTGTCTGATTGAAAAATACAGATAGCAAACATACTAAAATATTCTGTTAAACCTAGAGTTTCTAGGTACTGTACAGAATTACAAATCCACAGAACAGCAAGGCAGGCATGAGATGTGAAACTGAAGGAGGAGCTGCCTGTGCTTTGAAGGAAACATAGATCCTATCGCCCTCCAAACACAACCATTAGTTAAAGGCAGAGTGCATCTTGAATTAAGACCTAGAATATAAAATCTCTTCCTTAACTCCTACCCTGGTATGCACATTAAACACTTTCTGCTGGGAAGCTGTAGTCTGTAAATGGAAAGAATGGGTTCCTGATGGACTTCCCTTCCCTGTTCCATTTTGGGTAACTTCTGCTTTCAGGACTCGGCGATCAGTTCCTGTGTTACCTGTAGATTTCTTTTATGTATGATCACTACATGGAGACATACACCCAAATAATAGGTCATGTTCTGAGCAAGTTATATGGATTTCTGCATCACACTGGGCTACCAATGCATTGCTTCTTGGAATCACTGATGAGAACTCAGTGAAAGCCAGAATGCAGTTGTTAAACTGGTGGCCCCAGAAATTCCTACTGGTGTTGGCACTTCACTGAGAAATATACGCCATGCATATGACAAATTTTGCTTTTAAAGGGGTGTGTCTTTTCTAAGTACACTTAACTTTATATGCTGTGGGCTTGGCCTTACACTGCTGTGGCACAAAACTATAACTATTGGGGATGTCACTTGCTCTGTTAGCCTACAGGATCAGTCCCAATGTGTTTAACTGTCATCTCTGCTTATGTATAATATTAATTCTGTCAGTAAAGGTAAGCAGATATGCCAAATAATTTGTGATTAAGAAGGGATTGGTCTAAAACTTATACATTTGCTCTGATGTTGGAAAACATCCATGACTAGAAATGTCTTAGCTGAGTGTTCCTTTACTGGAGACAAAATGGCTGAAGATGTTTGCTGCTTACTGCCAGCTAGCTTGTATATTTAGCCTCATAATATTCAAGGTGGACTACTCAGATTTAGATTGCAACTAAGGTAAGCATGAATACCAATTTACTAACAAAAAAAGTTTAGTTTATTAAAGAAAACATCATCTTCTTGAGCTGTTTGAGCAGTGGACACTCTTGCTTGTTTTCTGGGTAGATGTCTTGCACTTTATACCGTAAAATAAATAGGAAAGTGTTTGTTGTTCACATTTAAAGAAACAGGTTAAAAGCTGGTTAATTTGCTTTATCTACTTCTTCATAAACTAATGGTTTAAGGAGTTAAGCATATTAAGATGTAAGGCAATATAATTTATGTCAATCCTATGTAGGTCAGTTTTCAATAAATAGAAGTCATTTAAACATTTTTCTCTAAATTGCCTAAAATTGGAAGCTCAGAACTTCCCAATAACATTGTTAAAACTGAATTTTGCCATTCCAAAGGTGAGAGCCTTGGTCTAGAGTGTTTCTAGCTCCATGAGCTCAGGAAAGAGCTGTGGATAGCTTTTTCTGTGGAGAGAACCTGTTGTTCTTGCTGTGGCTCTGCTAAATTTTAGCCAACGACACCAGCAGCAGCAGCAGCTGTGAGGGCTTTCCAGAGCTTTAGCACAGCCAAAGCAATCGGGGTGCTATGGATATTCTGCTCCTGCCTCTATGTATAGCATTAGAAAACTGTCTAGTTTCTTTATGGAAAGCAGTTCTCTAAAGTTTGTGTGCATTGCATCCAAACTTAGCCTATTTGCTACAAATACTCATAGCAGTGATAGGTAATGCAGGTGATGCAGCAGCTTTCAGCTACGTCCTGTGCCACCTGATACTAGAAAAGGAGGTATGAAACCTATCTCCAGTGCCTTAGCCCCACATCTGCAGCAGCATAAAACACTGAAGTTTTATTTCCCAATCTTCTTTTCACTGCAAATAAGTCATTCTTACTAATTCAGAGGCTTTAGGCTTTGAAATCTTGAATGTATGAGATGGGTATGTTTTGGGTAAAGATGAAACTATTTGACTCCACGTCCTATAAATGTGATTGATTGAAAGTGAAATTGTCTTAGTTCCGTCTATGAAGGCTGGATTTATAACTGGCACTCTTCCTCTAAAACTCAATTTTTTACAATTTTTAATATTGATTTGATACTACAAGTGGATATACTAGCAGTAATTAAGTGTAATGGGCCTTTAATATCTTCAAAGGAAGCTAGTGAATATTACTCACTTCTCAATCCATTTAACAAATTGCTAAGGGGAATACACTTCGTAATTATAGTAATTGGAGAAAGTAAGAAGGAATTTTTGAGCCTACTGTATGGTGAAGAAGGGATAAAAATGTCAAAAACCTGTGACCATATCTTCAGCTGACATAAATTACATAGTTTCTTTTTTTTTTTTCCAGTATCACGTCTTTGTTAATTGTGTAAATGCATAACAGAATGATGGACTCAGTTCTCCTGGAACCTTACATTTTCAATTACTATAATCTTATAGCTGCTTCTTTCTAAGGATTTGTAAAATGGATTTGAATATTAGTAACATTACCTGCTTCTCTTTTGAAAGTAGTTTCAAAATAGCTAAGGTTACCTTATGTTTCAGGAAAGTGATTATACCTATTTCTGATATTACATTATGATTACATAGTATTACAAATATTGTTCTATATGATGTGGCCATCTTAATACTGTACAATTGGTTATTTTAATATGCGGATGAATGCTTGTTTATTCTAATTCCGATTTCAGAGCTGTTTGGTCCTCCTAAAAATGAAGATCTGACCTATAAGGTATTAACTGTTTGACACCATTTGTTTATAAAGGATACTAATACATGGTTCAGTGTGAGGTGACTCTTAAGCTAAAAGAATCTTTAAAATAAAGTTTAGAACTAAGTGTATAAAATACTTAAAAATTTAAACTTTAAAACAAAAATAAAACCACTTTAATTTGTTTCCTTAAAAAATGATCACTTCCACTCTCAAATTGTGATATTTCCAGTGGCCACCCTTCATACTGTCACTCAAAAAGAAGAGCTAAATGGTGCCACAGATTTTAGGATCCCTACTGATACAAGGCAAGAATGCCATTTAACAAACTTTAAAATCAACTCCTAATGTAAGCAGACATATTACTGAATGGTTTACATGAAGAATAGATTATAAGTAATAATAGAATTTCTTATCAGAAGTACTAGAGCTCCCTTATAAATGCCATAAATGCTTCCCTGTGTCAGAATACCTGCAGCTAACTTTATACAACAAAAAACATTCAAAAAATTACTAAAAACTAGAATTATGCTTATAAATTTTCAGAAGACCATCAAAAGGCAATTCTGAAAGGCAAAATTAATTCCAGATTTCCGTTCCTGTTTGTGAAGAAGCAGCAGAGCTCTTAAAAGGTTAGAAAAAAATTGTGTCATAAAAATACCTGTTCTTTCCCAAATTCAGCTCTGAAAAAAAACACATGCAATTTTTCCTTAAAATTTCTTATCAGGAATACCACTAGAAGTAAGAACACTGCCTTAGAAATTATTCCTAAAGACATCAGGATAATTTACCAGGGAGGACACTGTAATGCATCATGGGAGATGCAGTCCAGGCTATGAGCCCAGTTCACTAAGAATAACTAAAACATGCAGAACCCCAATCCCATGTCCCAGTAGACATCCACACAGCTATGGAAGACAGGTGAATCCCAAAACAGGCAGAGGCTAATCTTTCTCATCAACTTGTTAATCCAAAATACTCTACAGATATCTGCTATCTTATCAACAAATTGATTATTTAATTTTCCAGGTAGAATATTGAAAAGTGGAAACCAGAATTTCCATTAAGTCACATGCATTATTATTAACAGCTTTTATCCTATTTCCAAATTGATATCATATTAAAACCAGATAAAGTTAAAAGACTTCTCTGTAATTCATGCTACTGGAAGACCAAAACCAGGTAGTACATTTTACTGTAGATAATATGCCTCTGAGCAAATGTAATGTATGCACATATACATATTATAAATCTATTAATGAATTCAAATGTTTATGATCCTGTCCTATCAATACCTGCATTGTAATGCAGGTCAATAGTTATGATGTTAATAGTTATATAGATACAAAATACATCTTTTCAATTCACTGTTTCTTTAGTTTTAAAATCCAATTTGAAACCACAGGACATTAGTTCTTAAAAAGTTATGCATTAAAAGGTTTTGTTTAAAGCATATGTAAATAAAAGTTAAGTCTCTGGAGTCTTTGAGGGCCAAAATTGTGAGAAATGGGTTTTCTTCATTATATTACTTGGTGTTTTATTTACTAACAGAAACACCTTAAGTTTTTACTGAGAAAAGAAAGAAAAATGATAATATCCTGTCAGCTATGCACCTGTATACAATCCTCAAAGATACAGGTAGAAGCTACAAAATTCCTTGATGATTTTCTGAGATAAGTTAGTATCAGCGAGCTATATTAAAAAAGGACTCAGTTCTGTTCATTCAAGCCTGTCCTGAAATCATGCAAGTTAGATTAGTAAACATGCATTGCATCAGAAAAAGTACTGCTTTATGGCTTTGTTTAAGTGAAATAGAAAATAAAAAAAACTGGGACAGGATAACTTTATACCAGATTAAAGAATTGCTGAGGATCCTTTTCATACTTTGACAAATCCAGATGAAATTTAATATTTTTAAAATGTTCTGTGGTATAATTGATTTTACTAACTCTGGAATAATTTTGAGAATCTGCTATTAAAGAATATTAAATTAAAACCCTAACGTTCAACTTAACTGACATCGTCTCTCTCTGCAAAGTCACAACATGAAGTCTGCAGATCACAGAGAGTATTTTCTGTAAAAACATAAGGTTAGGACAGGATATTCCAAAAATAGCTACTAGTCCAATTCTGTATGTCCATGAAGGAGGAGAACAGCTTATAAAAAGTCTTCCCTCATAAATTCTTTTGCTATAATAAATGAAGAGTTCCTGTGAAATGCCCAAGGCCGCGCTTTGGCTAAGAGCTAAGAGCTACATCATCTTTAAAAGCAGGTACACTTTTTCTTTGCAGAAGAGAGACCTAAGAGCAAGGTTTTTGTTGTAGAACAAAAAGGAGTTGTATTTTTAATGAAGTGGACTATTCGTCGACAAAAGAGCACTTCTTAGAAAAACAGACAGTGTACTTTTAAGGAAACTACAATTAGAATGTATGGTTGTGGCATCCTACCTTGTACACAATGATAGGAATATCAATGACAATATAGATAAGGTCTCCCAGTGCCAGACTGGCTATCAGTGCATTCGGGCCATTCCTCATACACTTGTTCTGGTAAATGATCCTCAGCAGCGTTGCATTCCCAACCATTCCAACGATGAAAATAGCACAAGATACCACCGTGTTAATGTATTTAAAAGTTTCAGCAATCTTAGTCTGCTGGGAGCACTTGACAGTTTGGTTGGACACCAGGGGCTGTCTGGTGGTGAGGAGGATGCTGGATTCGATCCCTGAGAAAGTGGAAAGGTAGTTTCCCAAGTCACTCCGATTGGCAGCATATCTGTCAGAGCTGTCACTGAGGACAAATCCTGGAACCAGCAGCAGCAAGGAAACTCTCAAACACAAGGCTTCCATCCTGAAGTCCCAAAAAAAGAGCAAATTCAGTGAGACCGCGTTTTTTCGGTATTTCAGCAAGATACTTCTCACTTCCTCACCTGCAGAGAGAAACAACAAGCAACAACAAAATAAGAAGAAAGAAACACAGAATAAGTGCAACAGGTAGACTAACACACCCGGTTTCTCACTTAGAAAGGGTATCTGAATGTACAGTTTCTATGACACTTACGTATAAACACCCGTTTATAATCACTGTGCTCCTCTGGAATCTAGATTACCCACATTAACTGTCTGACAAAATGCAAACACAAAAAATTCCACAAGTAATTTATAGCTTATACAAATGAGATCCTGCAAAACTCTTTTAGTTTGAGACAGAATTTGTATATGAATGGAAAAAATATGGTGGATGAAGTTCTGTTTTAAAATATAGTCTTGCAAGAAAAATGTACCAGCAAAGGGAGGCCTTGGAGACTGCTGAACGATATTTTAGCTAAAATCAAAGTTACTATTTTTTCTTCAAAAAAGTAAGATAACAGCACTGCATTAATAATTAAAGGTAGTAAATTTCTTATTTTTCTGAGTATTTTTGACATATGGCAACAATGAGGCTTTATATTATTTTTCTCAGACTTTATAATTACCTGGATTTCAAATGAAGACTGAAAATACATGGATTTCAAATAAAATTTTGGACCGGATCCAAAGTCCCTAAGTATTAGGAGGAAGACTTACAGTCTCAGGGTAGACCCCTGGCTAGGAAAACCCTTCAAACTTTGTGTGTCATTTGATTCCTGAATGTCATTGCAACTCACATTCAGTACTTAGCCACAGCAAAGCTAATTATAAAAATTTAAGCTCTCTTAAGGATTTAAAAAATACTTGATTTAGTATTATAAGCAATACTTCATGACACTTCCAGACGGGAAAGGAAGCATCATAGCATTCTGCCTCAGTAAGCACGACTGCCTATGTGTCACCCCCAGAGCTGCCTCACTGCCACAGGGAGTATAGATGCTACGCCTCCACTGAAACCAAGGAGGCCACTCAAGTCCATTTCCTTGAAGCCTCAGTTTAATTTAAGATATAGATTTTTTTTACATGGCTCGTATCTGCAAAACAAGACAAAGTGCTGCAGTGCTGCCAAAAGAAGAGTAGAAAGTCAAGTATTTATAACTTTCTGATTTCTAGGGACTCACATGAAGGATGTGGAAGGATCCTTTTAAAGAAATTAATACTAATTTCATTCCCTGTGGGGCTATTAAGTCAGAGTTTATAGACAGAAATTTACCAGAGAAAGAATGTGGGAGACAATTTACTGTTAGTGCTTCTGGACACAGCCACAGGATAAATATTTACTACTATTACCCTCTTCTGTTGTGTGTGGTCTGTAGAAGTATGGTGTACCTATCTGTACACAGCACCAAATGCAACATTAACCTGAGTATTCCTGTCTGGCATGTGGAGTGCTGTCCCTCACAGACCAGGGATCCACGTTTACAGTGTTTTATATCGGTGTATTTGAGACGAGGCTCTGACCAACTGTGAGTTCCTATGCACTCAATTTTAAAGTTTGGTATACTAAATAGTAAATCCTTCTTTATTAAATTCCTGTTATTCTGGTATCTCAGGGCAGTTTGCAAGAGTTTGCATGATGTAAGTGCTTTCAATTTAGGTTTCTAAATCATATCAGAAACAACAGGTATATTTGACTGTAACTCTTTTCAGGCAAGTATTAATACTTTCACTATGTACTATGACTATGGTTCCCCAATTTACAAATGGAAAAACTGAATTACTAATGGTTTAAATGACTTCTCCAAGTTCATACTTGCCCAACTAAGTGTGCTAGAGTTATGAACAGAACCCACAGCCTTATGCTTTAGTGCTGATATTAGTATCCTCCTTATTTAATGATGTTTTCTTGTGAAAATTTGATACATATATCGTATGAACATGGTGGTAGCATGGCAGTCATGCAGCCAGCATGCAAAGCTAGGAACAAAATTGCCAGTTACCATCTCTTTCCTCTCCTGGAAGAAACTTTTCTGTAAGAAGCAAAACTAGAAAACTTCTAATATAATCATTACTAATGATATTTTGTTATGGATTTCTGACAGTCCTTCATTCCTCCGTGCGTATTTTTGACGTATTTATATTGTTACAGAACGTAACGTGTAAACTGCCTCATGTTAAATAACATACTAACATCCGTAATAACATTTTGTAAGAACGTAATCTAGCATTCTCCTTCACATGTACTCTGAATACGTGGAGCCTGCGAGGTGGCCGTGTGACTGGAGGCCCCATGTGCGTGCTGTGCCTGCGCTCCTGCCCCACTGCCGGAGCGGCCGCAGACGCGGGGAACAAAACGCCTAACTCGCCTGGGGTGGCAAGCCAGAAAAATTCCCATTCACGAGAAGAGACCACGCTGTTGGACACGAAACCGCTCGAAGTATTACAGACGAGCCAAAACGTTAACGGTGGTAAATCTGCCCAAAAGGCAGCCGAGATGTCAACAGGAGCAAATAAACTTCACCAGGGCACGAAAGCGCTGAAAGAAATAGTGCCAGCAAGAGGAATTTCCCCCGGCTGCCTCCCGCTCCGGCACAGCCAGCGAGCGCTCTTCGCTGCTGGGGCAACTGCCTTGAATTTCTTCCTCTAACACGAAGGAGAACGTCCTCCGCTTCCAACCCTATCAGAAGACCCATTCCAGCGTGCGCCTGGCGAATCAGTGCTACACAGAGCATCTGACAAGATCTAGATATTGTTGAACTTTATTTAATAACAGTTATCCCAAGCTGCCTTGTTCCTGCCTCTGGTTCTCTCTCCCTGGCTCACACACACCCCCACCCACACACCCCCCGCACACGGAGGTGCCCCACCGTCGCCTAACCCTTACCCGGAGCGTTGTGGAGAAGCGCAGAAGGTGCCCGGCGGCTCCGGGCAGGGGCAGGGTCTCCCGCCCGGCCCGGCCGCCGGTCCCGCCGCACTCACCCCCGGCGAGCGTTCCCCGCTGGGCTCCCCTCGCCCGCACGCTGCGGCCGCTGCCGAGAGTCCGCTCTGGGCGGCTGCTCCCGGGGCAGCCTCGCCGGGGAGATCCTCCTGCCCGCGTCTGGCTGGGTGGGATCGAAAATCTCCACCTCCGCGAGATCAGGGAAAGGAAGGAGACAGACCGGAGAAGTCAGAGCGTCCCTTCTCCTCTGCCCCCTCCCCCAACTAAAACAAACCTCCAGCCCAGACTGAGCCCCTGCCAGCGTTGCACACAAAGGCTGCCTCCCGGGCACGGGGAACACTCGGCTCTTTAACCGTTTCCTCGCTGAAATGGCGCTGAGCCGCGCTGCCGGACTGCTCTCGGCAGCAGCCTCGGCGCTCGCTGCCGCAGCTGCCTGCTGGTAGCGCCGGGGGTTCTCAGGGAGGTTCTGCAGCTGGCCGAAGCCAGGCGACACGGGAGCCGTGAGCGGAGCAGGGGAAAAGGTCTCCCGGGGAAATACACAGCGTCGGTGTTGCGTGTTCCCCGGGCTTGGCCAGGTTTGTGGTGTGTTTCCAAGACAATCAGTAAAACTCGGTGTGTAGGAGTTTCAGAAACGCTGGATCCGTAAACAGTGACTGTTCTGGGTGAAAATTTCTGTGGTCCATCCAGGACACACCTTGCAATACCCCTTAGTTTTCAAGACCAAAAATGCGTGTACAACGATAATAGAAGTGTAGCATTTTCTGGCATTCCTGTTTTTCCTGATACTGCTCTTGTGTCAAGGTAGTGGTACAAAAAAAGGACACAGAAAAAGTGGGACATTCTCTTATAGCTAACAATCTTTTCTCGTGGTGAAAAATTACCAGTGTATCAGAGGGTGCAGCTTGTAGTGGAACCAGTTTCAAAATCTCTTCATGCTAGCAAGTTCAAGAAATTTTGAGTCCTTTGTTGAATCATTTCAGGATCCTCATTTCATGGCAAGTTTCTGCCTGGCCATACCACAGAAATTATTTTCTAAACATATATGTGCTTCTCTTGAATACAAAAACACAGTCTTCCTAAGTATGCTACAAAAATAAATGGTCATAAAAGAATAAAAACAGTCTGAAAAGAACAATAGAAAATGGGATGCTAGTGGCCTGTGGAATTACAATACCTGGCACTAAATCATGTAAGAAGTTGGTTTGAACTTTATGAGTTTTACCTAGTTAAAAGAATATTTCTCTAGACATTCTTTTAAATCACCTGATAAATCTTGAACAGGAAAAACAAGTATCTGGATTGACTGGAATAGCAATACTTTATTTCTTCTACAAAGTCATCTCAGTTCAATGATGTGTCTAAACACAAGATCTGTGAAGGAACCTAAGTGTTCAGGCTGAGAATCACATATCGCCCACTGTTTGCAAATCAGGTAGAAAAGTTTAAGTCAAAATCTCAGGTTGCCCAGAACTTGAATAAATGCTGATCAGCCACTAAATTGCCCATATATTCATAGAAGTTATTTTAAATTCTTTCCAGTTTGGTCTTATATGTGTAATATTAATGATATGCTTTGTCAAGAGTCATCTGTATGATAACTTGTTGCAAAAACTATTGAAGGAACTGGAAAGGGTGTCCTTAAAGATCATGCATACTTGATGGAGTGCTTTATCGAATGAAATTCTTAAATCTCTTCTATGTTCTCTAAACTTTGTTAACACCCTATTCCTTTCCTAGGATGGTTTGACCTTTGTGTCTAAACAACTAGAGTTGTTAAAAAAAAACTAAATTTGTGTTTCTAATCTCATTCAAACACACATTTGTCCTTCCATTGCTTAATTCCATTAGTTTGGAAAGTTTACACCATATATTCAGACACTGCCATGCATAATGATATTTACTATTCAATGAAATAATCAAATTTACTAATGCTGTTAAAGATCTGTTTCAAAATACGAAAAATGAGAGCTCCATTTACTACCCTTGTGAATGCTTTTATTATTGCCAAACCACATGAGTAGTATTAATTATTAGAAATTACTGAATTGCTCAGTTCTGTGTTCTTTGTTATTATCATTGTTGCTTATTCATTCATTGGACCTTTGTTCTGCCTTTAACCTTTTAGGTGTCTAAAACTGAGTTGAATTCTTGTCTTAAACTAAGTTAAATTCAAAAGTTGTATTTAATTGTTCCTGGTAGGTTTTGGGTTTTTTTTTACTGCGTTCAGGAAAGCAACATAGAAAAGAAAGTTATCATATATAAACTGTAGTTGCAATTGCAGTTCACCTCAGCTACTAAGTGAAAAAATACAGTTCTTCACACCAAGATATTTTCAGCTACGAGAGACACTTTCACCACCATTGTAGGACTGCTATCCTGTGCGTGTGCATTCTTTAGTGGAAGAGTTCTTCACTGAGGACTCTCTTTTCCAGATTCGGCACAGTGAAAGTGTTTCCTCTGACCTCTTCTGTTTTGTGTCTTCAACAAACTACTTAGCTTGTCTTGCATAACTTCAAAGATTCAGACTAAGGGTGACACATTAGTCTTGTTAGAAAATAACCTATTATAATTCAGTTCTAAGGATACCTGGGGTTTGCAGCTGGAGTCATGCTTCAAGAAGACGCTCAACATTTTGTAAAGCTGTTAATTTTCCTGAAGCCTTCAGGTATGAGAAAGGAATACTTTACTGCAAGTGTTACTAACCTAATGAAACTAAAGCTGCAGTGCCTTGCAGAGACGATAAAAGGGGATCTTTAGTTACGTTTGGAGGAGTTAATTTTTTTTGACTGAAATGAATGTTTAATTAATGTATTACCTGTTAAGCCACTTATCTCCTCAGATTTGATATGAAAAGGAGCATGTGTTCATCAGCTCATGTAGTCCTGAATTTCATTCCTGAGATTCCAAAGACCAAAATCAAAACCAGATATTGTCTATAATTGGCATTTTCATAAGCAGTCGGTTGATGTGTTTATAATCTGTAGCATTTTCAGAAAATCAGAAGAGTTATTCAAGGCAAAGTATGTAAATGTCTAATTATTTTGCTTTCTTCCATTTGATTTCTGATACAATTTTTGTTTCTTCAAGAAACAATAGAAAATATTATGTTAGGAGCCACTTGGATTATTTGGAAAAATGAACCTAGATACTTTGGTTAAGATACTGGATAACTGTTTCTCTTTGAATTCAGTATGTAGATCTAGTGAATAATTTTGCTTTGTATTTTTGAAATAAAAAGGAACTCAGCAAATCCAAAAGTTTTCATAGAAACCTGCTAGTTTGAAAAATATTTGGTGGGCGGGTTTCTCAACTTTTACTAACCCTGGTTCAGTCAGAAGTTGCACCTCACTGAAAAAAAACAAGAATCCAGACCATAGACAGTATTTCTATCTTGTGTAGGTTTTCTGTTCTTTGACAAGAGATGCACTTATGCAGTGGCTGTAGAATAACTCAGCTGAAAAGTGTACCTACCAGAAAATCCAAATGCGTTGAAACTCAGGGCCTGTTATTCCCAGTGATCAATGAACTATTTATTTGCTTCTGTTACATAACATTTCTGTATCCCAGCAGCTGCCGTATTTAAATTGAATCTCTAGTAATGGCATATCTCTTTGTGTGCTTAGCATAAATAAATCCTCTTTCTGGCAAGAGTATTTTGCTCCTCCTTTCCTCTTTCCTCTCTCCTTTCCTCTCTCCATCTCTCCCCCCTTATCCGTCTTTCTCTTGTTTCCTTCATGTTGCTAGAAATTTTTGGCAATTTACAATATGAATTTATAATTCAAAGAGAATTATAGGGAGAATACTTTTATATTAGTTTATTCTAATACTTGGAAAGGTATTTGTGTTAGAAACAATGAAATATTCCTGCCCTTGGACTATGTGAAGTTGAAACCTGAAGCTGTGATGGAATCAAAAGGGAAAAATGGTTGAAGTTTAAAGGGCAAAATAGACAACAGTGCCAAAAAATTAATATAGGAACAACTGTAAGAGCTGTTGCACCCCAAATGGGAATATTAGTCAGGAATTGTGGATTGGGTGTATATAAATTTTGCAGAATCATTATAGAAAAGTTTTAGTAAGAAGTGAGGTTGCTGGACCTTTATTGTGCAGGTTGGAGTAGTAGTAATGTGTTAATTCCCTGCAATTACTGAGCATTCAAGCTTCTTCTGGGGAGCATTTTTCTACTGTATAAATGCAACAGACCAAGAACATTCCAGGAAAGATTTACTGGGAGATGTAATGTTGTTGGTCCCCATTTCCATCGATGGAAACCCTGTTTTTCAAGCTTTTGTTCCATAGAACCTGATGGGAATGCACCCATGAGTTCTGAGGGAGTTAGACAATGTCACTGCGAGGCTACTCACGAAAAGGCTACTCATGGAAAAGTGTTGGCAGAGAAGGACATGGGTTTCCTGGTGGACAACAAGTTACCCAGGAGCCGGCAATGTGCCCTTGCAGCAAAGGAGGCCAATGGGATCTGGAGCTGCATTAAGCAGAGTACTGCCAGCAGGTCAAGGGAGGTAAACCTACACCTCTACTCAGCACTGGTGAGATACATCTGGACTGCTGTGTCAGGACAGTCATGGAGCGAGTCGAACAAGGGGCTATAAAGATGATTAAGGGACTGGAGCATCTGTCATATGAAGAAAGGCTGAGAGAGCTGGGACTGTTCAGCCTTGAGAAAAGAAGGCACAGGCAGGGTCTTATCAATGTGTATAAGTACCTGGTGGAAGGCAGTAAAGAGGACAGGACCAGACTCTTCTCAGTGGTGACTGGTGACAGGACAGGAGGCAATGGGTACAAACTGAAATACAAGAAATTCAATTTAAACTTTAAAAAGAGAATTTTCACTATAAGGATGAACAACAGGTTGCCCAGGGAGGTTGAGAGTCTCCATCCTTGGAGATACTCAGAACTCAAATGGACACTATCCTGAGAAACCTGCTCTAGGTGACCCTACTCTGAGCAGGGAGGCGGGCTACACGATTTCCAAAGGTCCCTTCCAATCTCAGCGGCTCTGCAATTCTAGGATTCTGTGATTCAGATGAAACTTTCATTTTGTCAAGAGTATTTTGACCTGAGCTTTAGCATTACAGTGTTCAAAATGCTTTGAGTTATACTGTTTCTATTGGAAAATGATATGGTGTTGAACTGAGTATGAACTACACTAAAAAGAGTACTTGTAATTAATATTCTGTGGCAAGCTGGATATTGTCCAAAAGAATAATGTGTGATGTTTATTGAAATAGTTAGCAAAAAAGTGTATTTTTTAAATGTCATGTCTATAAAGAAATTATTTTTTTTCTTCTTCTCTTTTGAGGCCAAGACAACAAAGCGTTTGACTGTAGAGAGCATTTAGAGATCTTCATTTGTTCTAATTCTTCATCCCCATTGTTCCAGGCAACGCTGAAACTAGCTGTGAGCTAAGGGAGTTTAAGGAACCTGCCCCAAAAGAACAGTCTTTAATGATAATAGATGAAAAGACTTTTACATAAAACTCTAAATATGCAGTAAAAATGAATACATAAAGAACAATGAAATAGAGATATGTCACAAAAGATGCCTGTTGCATAATCTTGCAATGAGTGAAATTATGCAATGAGTGATTATATGCATACTAAACAAAAAAATGGAAGAAGGAAGAACAGATATAAAGAAAAATTAAAATTTGATTAAAGAACACTAAGAGGAAGAGAGTATATTAGATTAGAAAATCTTTCATAACTTACATTAGTTCACAAAAGTAAGTTTCAATCTGCGTTTGCAGATGGGAGCCTGTAGAGAACACACTTTCTGTGATAGAGGAATGCTGTTCTGCTACCAGATGCTTCTTTTATTGTCTTAAGCACTAATAAAATTATCTAGATAAGATAGTGAGAATAGAATGCCATTTTATCTTAATCTAAATAAGGTTAAAATTATTTCTATTGGCTACTTTGCAGTGAAGCTCTTTTTCATGGAAAACCCTGACTCATCTCACTTATTTCTGATGTTTCTAAGTTTTCTAATTTTTTGTTAGCCTAACTAAAACTAAGTTGAAACAAGCTGCTTGTACATTTACTTTGATACAGTAAACTGTTCTTATATTATTCAATATTTAATGATTAGCATATACTGTTCCACATACTATCTTACCATAAATGATACACATAGGCCTATTTACAGACTTATCATTAAGTGATAGATCTACAAACTTCTGCATGTTTTTATAGCTGTAATGAATGCTCTGCAACTCAATATTAAGACAAAGACTTTTCAAATTATCAAGGTTTCTGGAAAAGGTTGCACCGTTCCTTCCTACTATCTAGAAAAACATTATTTATTGGAAACCAAAGCACATATTTAGGTAGCTAGGATAGCATTAAGACAGTGTAAATAGAAAAATCTAGGTTTGTATTACTGGACAAAGGAGCAGAGAGCTCTTTAGATTTTGGTGATAAAACTCTTCCAACCATCCAAGAATGATCCTTCTATTTTGATGTTTATGCATGTGGAGTGTTCTGTTTGTTAGTTTTAACAGTACAGCTGGCTCTATCCCATGTTTAGAGGGGCTGGGTGAAGAGAAGACTGGATTCATGGGTATAGGATTGGTATGATGTGCTGTCATGTGTTGTCACGGCCTTTGAGGCAAATGGACAGCTAAATTGTGATACTTATAACTGATTAAAGGAGATAGCAGTAGTTTTTGCTAAGCAAGTTACCTTTATTACCTTGCAGTACATGTACTTCCACTGCAATGACTTTCACCCTTTTTACGTAGATGAGAAAAACCAAGCATGAATGTTATTATGTCAAGAGACAAATGAAAGTCCTTACGCTAAGGCCTCCAGTTAGTTCTTTGCAGTTAATACCTAGATACATGTTTTGTTTTGGTTTTTTATTTCATTCAGTAAATAAATATCAGTAATCTCATGAAAAAAATCCAGGATGGTGTCATACTAAACTTTTTTATTAGACCAAATCCAGTATTTTCTGCATGACTGTTATAAAACTACCATAGTCCAGGAACTTCGTAACAGTCATATACAGATCCACAATGAATAATAACATACTGATGTTAAGGACCTATTTTGAAATGCTACATTTTGTTCAGAGACATAATTCAGAATTGTATTTTGGATGTTTTCCAGAAAAAATACCATGGATTTAGTCAACAGAATCTAATCACACAAAAACCTCTCTTACAATGAAAGTGCCATGGACCCATTTTATTGTTGGGAATTGTTCTGTGTTTCTTGAAGTTAGACGCTATGTAGAAGCAGTGCTTTTATTGGTACTTGGCTGTGTTAATGCAATTCAGTGATACTAAGTTTCAGAACTGTGAAGAAATCTGAATTTGTCTTGAGGATTCACAGATTGGGAGCCAACTAACCTTGGCTTCATTCGTTTCTCTTCCATCCTAGCTTGCTCATGGAAAGCGTTCTCTTTTTTGCTGTATTCTTTCTAATGAGAGCTACTGATATCTTCTGCATATGCCTGGTAGGCATTGAACAGTGACAACAGTGTTCATCAGCCATCTTTCTTGTACTGATCCTTGTCCTACCCACTGTTGATGACCTGCTGTAGTTTCTCACATTGTTGGCAGAGTGTCCGTTTCTTCACACACTAAATGCTAAATAGATGAATTTTGCTAGTTTACCCGTAATTCCAGTCACACTGCTGGGGTTTTGTGTGGTGCGGAGAGACAGACAAGCAAGCCAGGACAATGTCAAGCCTCCAGCTGGCCAGGCCCCTGCCTTGCTGCCTGTGGTACCCCCTCAGCTGCTGGCTCCCAGGTCTGAGGGCCCAGCCAGCCCTTGCTGCTCCCTGACAGAGGGAGGGCATGCCGGAAAGAAAACAGAATCACAGAATCACAGAATAGTAGGGGTTGGAAGGGACCTCTGTGGGTCATCTAGTCCAACTCCCCTGCCGAAGCAGGGTCACCTACAGCAGGCCGCACAGGACCTTGTCCAGGCGGGTCTTGAATATCTCCAGAGAAGCAGACTCCACAACCTCCCTGGGCAGCCTGTTCCAGTGCTCCGTCACTCTCAGAGGGAAAACAGGGAGTGATTTCATGTGTGTTGGTCCAAGTATCCTAGACAAAAGATCCAACTCAGTTCTACTGTCTTTGGACAGAAATATTTCTTTCTCTGGTGACAGCAATCTTAATTTGCCTTATACAATAACTTGAAACGGAGCTGATTTCTATGTGTCAAGCGACTGTGGATTAACCTATGTGCTCTCAAATAAAGGGAAATTATGGAAAGATAAACTAATAATGCTGTTAAAATATACAGGCATATTAATACTATATATATATTATTTAATTCTATTTTTATTCTTTTCACAGTTAGTACTTTCAGATTTTTTGGAATGTGAAATGAAAATGAATAAGAGATATTTTTTGCCAGTCTCCCTTTTCTGTCGATATTCTGCTACAGTTAGAAGGACTTTCATTCTATAATATTGGATTTTTGTCGTGTTAAAATCCAGTGTAATAGGAATATAAATAACATACAAAAGAGAAGTCCTACAACAAGTCCTTTGTATCAAGCTATAACATAAGACTATTCTGTTTGTATAGACAAAAAAATAAAAATTTGAGACCTATGCAATTCCTGGGCACAGTAGGGTAAATAATGATATTAGCTTTCTGTGATAATTCCTATGAGTATAGCCAAAAGCAAAGTATTGTTGGCAATTAAAGAAAAACATGTCTATTCTAGTCACAAACTTTCATCAACTCTTCATTGATTTAATGTTCAATTTAACTATTCAGGAAATAGGTTTAAAAATATAACAAATAAATGCATGCAAATATTAGTTTATGTACTCTTTGAACGAGTGAGTTTATAATTTGCATCATACTTTCCTAGGGAAGAACATCTGGAAAAACACTTTCCACTTCCTTATGAATGTGCTAAGTAAATGGTATAATCCTAAATGTTAACTAGGTCAGATTTAAGATGGTGGGAATGCATCTCTTTTGCGTGATGAAAGCTCCTAGTTAACTAGAATAGTGTATTATCAATATACTAAAAAACATGCATATTGTTGTGAAACAGATCCTGAAAACATACATATCAATATTGTGTTCAAATGTTATTTACTTCAGACCCACTGACATTGAAGATATGTTGTGGGACTCTTACGACACTGTTGGATCAGATTTTTGGCTGGTGTAAGTAAGTGTAAATGACTTGATGGAAATGGAAATACATTTATATGTATTGTCAGGGAGCGATCATAAATGATGTAATTCTTTCTGACTCATTGATATATATTGTAGGGAACCATGCCATCATGTACATGTATCTCAAAATATATCTGAAACTGGACAGTTACTGCAATTTTCTTCAAAAGCTATTTCTGCTTGTTAAGGATTTTGATTCACTTTCGTAACTTTTTTTAGTACTTACAGACTTTTTAATGATTATTATTTCACTAGTGGCTATAATAATCTAGATCAGTAAATTTTCAATAAGTGTTCACAAATAGTTGAAAATCAAATTTTGATTCTGAAATAGTCTGTAATCCGAAACATTCTTACTGGAAATGAGGTTCCTAGGAGTGAAAATATTTAAAGAAATCTGCGTCCAAACAAGCTGTAAACTGAAAAATATGTATTGACTCTGTGAATGGGCCTTACTCAAAGCTTCAGTGAGGCTAATTTTTTTTGATAATTACAAATAATACATATATATGAAATGATATTGTTCACATCATGTTTATAATAAAAGATAAAGTTATTTTAAAAAATTTAAACAAATTATTTATACAGCCATATGAAAATCAAATAAGTGGGCAAAGCTAGATCCTTGTAAATTAAATAGATTAGCTGTTTGGCATCTGCTTATAGCAAAATATCTGGATCAAAGCACCAGCAACACTCTGTGACTGATTTATAACATGCAAGTAGCTATCTCCTGTTTTTTTTCAGTTGGTGTTGTTTAAATGTCATCTATACTATTACTTTTGAAATAATGGCTAAGAACAATTGAAGCTTTGCAAGGACTGTGAACAATATGGGAAAGAAATGCCTTACGGATTTAGTTTTAGAATACTGTAACAGTCTGGCAAAATGCAAGATGGACTGAAAAACTGCTTCCATTTTAGCTTAGAACCTGTACTTAAACCTTAGACTGAATTTTATTTGAGTCAGGACATGTGTGCTGAATTTTTCTCTTCAACATATGTTAAAAAGTAGAAAAATGGGAAAAGCCATACCAAAAGTCTCAATATTATTTTCTGAAATTTTGTAATACTTTCTTGGAATTTTGCAATATACTGAAATCCTTGAGGGACCTGCTTGTGAAAAACTTCTGCTGAGATATTTTGGTCTCTCCAACCTATTTTAGTTCAAGTTAAAAACCAAATCTATTAAAAATGTCCTTCCTCTGAGGAATACGTGTTAGCTCCACTAACTGCACCTTTATTCCTAGATACATGTCCTCAGATTAAAGAAATTTACCCACCTTTGCAGTTCTTTGAATACACATGCCTGTACATATATATCAGATACAGAACACTAGAAGATCTTGTTTATTGTTAAAATTCATATATGCAAAAATGTCTTTCAAGTTATGCAGAAGTAGGAATAAAGTCTGTATGATTTTTGCTGCTAGCATTTGGCGAGACTAAAGGGAAATGAAACCAACAGATGTCCCATAAGCTGTCAAGACCTAATAAGTCTGGTATTAATAGACATGTCTGGGCCAAGTGCTCTCTAGAGATAGTAACAATAATTGTTGCCTCCAGATAGTCACATGCTTAGTCTCTGCAATTTTCTAAAGGGTTCAAATTCTCAATTGTTGTGTTTTAAAAAATGTTTAATTAATCATTACTTATTATAATGCTGTCTGTAGCTTTAAGTACCCACCCCTAATGAGGTGTCTCAACAAGAAACAAAGTTTAAAGGTTTTTTTAGTGGTGAATAGGAACTGATAGTTTAATTTCTTTTGCCCTGGAGGGCTGGTATGACTTGGTGTATTAAGAAATGCTAGTTTGAACAGATATGTTTGGCAACTTATATCAAAATGATGAGACTCACATTCAGGCTATTTGCTTGCATAACATTGTTCTATTATAGTGCACCTTGCCCTCCATTGTCACCTGATGTTTCTGTCAACATTATACTTGACTGCATATCTCAAGTGCTCGAGAAGGTGGATGAATACTACTTTCAGAGACAGTCTCCTTTTCACTTAGGACTTTGGATATGAAATGATATTAATTAATCAGGTTTTTATTTCTTCTGGGAGAGCACAGCAATTTTGGGGCTCTTATTTAACCACTGTGAAACAACTTATGTGAAAACCCACCCGTCTAGTGGGGAACTTGGGTTTCTTATAGAAATCACAACAATCCTTTATGGAAAGCATACCTGGAACAGTTGTAAATACAAATAAATAGAGGGAGTGATGTAAAGTATTATTCTGTTATAATATTTACCCTAGCTGAAGTTAACACCATTTGGCTTGCTAAACAAGTCGTCACATCAGTCAGTCACCATCTTCGAAAGGATCTTCTTCAAATAAAGCAATTCTTTCTTGTGCTTTCTTATTCTGTAATTTGCTCATGCATATTTATGTTTATAATATTTTCCTTACTTTACTTGGTTGTATGCCCTATCATGACCTACAGTATTCTACATGCTAGACACTGTATTTTAAGATTTGTACTTAGGTATGTATCACTTTACCATATTTGCTGAGGTATTACTGCAAAAAGTACCATTGTAGTGTATTATTGTTTGCTTTGATTAAGTCTATGCTTCTTAGAGGTTGTGCACTTCTAAAAAAACCCATTATGTTACTGTATTCATTACAGACAGTCCTTGTGACTTATTTACAGTATCTTGTTTAGGTCACCTATTTCTAGAGCACTATGCTTATTGCTGAGGTTTTAAGCTTTGGTGTTCCTGGTAGAGTGTCACAAAACTAAACTCTTAAGATTAACTTTGAATAATGAAGAGCTGAGGTAGATAGATCCAAAATTCTAATGAAAGCCACTGTTCCGTTTGGAAGACAACATATTTCATGATATGCATACATTTATCTGAAGTGTTGGGGGTCCTTTGCCATTTTCTTTATTTATGTATACATGATAAACCATACTCAGAGAAATAGTCATGGGCTGTGTTTACCCTGGAAAGTATTCAAAAGACGGAATTGTCAGTTTAACCACATCTTTCATTAAACATTTACATTTTCAGATATATCTGATATCTATTTCTCTCCTCTATGTACTCACAAACATCCAGAGAAATTAAAACTATCAATATTAAAAAAACCTCCAAACGCTCTTTGTATGTAACATTACTGTAGATGCATATGAAATTCTCAGTGGCAGTACTGCAGGTTTTTTAAAGAAAGAATAGATTTTAGAGTTTTTTGCTTTCAAAATGGTTGAGTCAAATGTTTTCAACCACTTAATAAAAACAAGCTGGTATTAAGCTTTTAAAATGAGACTCAAAATGGCTGGTGCTAGAAAAAATATCTTTGCACAGACACTGGAACATTTCTGCAAGTTTGTGGTATTCTTTTGGGTTTTCAGTAGGAGGAACCAGTGTACAGAATGGGCTCTCTGATTGCATTGAAATAAAATAGCTCTTCTCTCCTAATTCAAAGTAGGCCACAAACAGGCATCTTCTGAATTTAGCTGCCCAAATTTAAGATGGTTCTACCCATCCATTGCTTGTTACCAATCAAAAGTTGAACATAGCCCTCCCCTAAAGCTCTGTTAGGAGAGGAGATATTGCATGGATTTCTAATTCACCTCATCCCAAGTCCACCTGCTAATAATACCCACTTGCACTTACATGTTAAACTAGGGCAGCTGAGTTGGTCTGAAACAAACAAGGGGATCCTTGGGCAGGCTTCCTTTGCAGAGAAAAGTTGGTATTGACAAGTAGGTAAGGGTAAAGTAGTCCTCAGAGGCATAATTTCTTGCTAAATAGACATCAGAGGCTATGACTCTGAGAATGCTATAAAGCTCAGAAGAGTTTTCAATTATTTTTGTGTCAAAACTATAGAGTATTTCTGATTTGTTAAGTGGCTGGTACTGTGAACTAGCATGTGCTGGCAGTTGCTATAGCTTAAGCTTTATAGAAAGAAAAAAAATTTGGAACAAGCTGATGTTTTACTTAAATGTTCCCAGCTTCCTGGTTTGCACAGTTTGACTTTTCCTTATACTTTTTTTATCTTATTTCTCTGTCTGAGTATTGTTCTGATTAGCCTGAAGTCCAAACAGTGCGTGATTTGCTGAAGAGTATGGGAATGTGCTGACAGTTCTTAGCTTGGCCATTTACATTGTAATCAACTGGTTGAAAAAGTTCTTCAGCTGTGGAAGACCATCTTCTAAGCAGAGGAAGAAGGTTTAGCTTTTCCTTGTGCTTTTTTTTAATTTCTTGTTATTTATATTAGTTATTATGTTATACTATTATGATTTGTTATGCTTTTCTTATTTTTTCTTAATTCTTTCAGTATGCTATCAAAATAGACACTGAGGTAGAATCACTGATTCATGTCTGATTTTCGGCTGT
The DNA here is from genome assembly GCF_030867145.1 of Opisthocomus hoazin. Lineage (NCBI taxonomy): Eukaryota > Metazoa > Chordata > Aves > Opisthocomiformes > Opisthocomidae > Opisthocomus > Opisthocomus hoazin. The sequence continues at coordinate 46,565,840 of NC_134418.1, read as the reverse complement.
TAACTCTGACTGTGAAATACCACATTTACTTTATTTATGACTGCAGAGTATGTGACTCTTTAGTGAGAGGCAAGTTTTGTTCAAAGTGTATTTCTTAAAAGGAACGTGCTATTTGCTCAGCCAAAATCTGTTAGCAGAAAGCTATCCAACAAATCTGAAAAAAATTACCCCAACCCCGAATCACACAGTTTATAAAAACAACTTCAGAAACTGCAGGTTTAAAGTCTGCCTAGACTAAAATGTCTAAATGGTTTGAATAACTACTGGGAAGCAAAGAGATAATATTTTACTCTTTGCATGTGTATTTTACAAAGTAAAACCTATTTTGAATCAGATTGGAAAGATTTTTCTCTTTCCACCAATCTGTGCCAGAATCCAATTATAGAACACATCCCAGTAATGGCAATAAATAACAGTTATAAGAGAAGAATGTGGAATGGGAAGGCATACTACAATCTGTTGTTGCCAAATAAGACCCTTTAATAAGAAGCCTGCTTCTTTTCTTTAAAGTGACATTTCAAAGGTTTTCTTCCCCACTTACAACTTAAGAATTGGTATACTTCCAGCATCTTGGTGCATTTGAAAATGAATAAAATGAAGCACATTTTTTTAAAGTTCAACAGCTTATTCCTTTTTTTGAATAAAATGTTTGAAGCATATAAGGAATGAAATCCTGACCACTTTGAAGTCACTTGGAAAATTCTTTTTGTGTCTCGGTGAAGCTAGAATTTTACCCCAAGTGACTCAAATCTTATGCTATTCTAAATTGCCTGTTAGAGACCAATCTTCTTGTGGGAGAAGTTAGGTTACCATTTTATATCATTATCCTGTTTTAAACTTTAAAATAAATTCCAACTGGCATCTTGCTCAAACTCATTAAAGAACAGATTATTCTCTTCACCTTTTCTACCTAGTTACGGAGGCCTGAGAGCAAATGTAGAGTTTCAAAATTTTCACAGTGAAAAACAGAAGATCACAGAAGGGTCCACGATCCTGTGTCTGTACAGTAAGGGCTGTATACAGACGGACTTTTCCTGTGATGAATTAACAATGTTGGCTGCATCAACAGAAAAACAGCGAGTCCAACAGTCATGATTTCTAGAGACTCATAATGGCTGTTTCACTGACATTACATCAGAAGCATTTGGGTTTCTCACTGCTGATTACGACCCTGTTGCAGAACAGGGCTGGGGCACATTGAGAGTATTTCTTTGTGCATTTCCAGTGCTGATTATTTTCCCTCGATTTATTTGCTAACAATTAATTTTCAATCAAGAAAATATTTGTGCTTTCTTTCTGATGGTAATCACCCACAGCATTCAAGATTTGTGGGGGTTGACACTAACTCTACAGACATAATGACCTCCATGTTGGAAGGGACGTTTAGTGAAGTCACACCCATCAAAGTCGTGAGTTTAGAGACTGGCTCTGAGTAGGACTTAAAATCTCAGCAATTTTCATAGAGCTTCTGGTGTGGTTTAGATTACTTGGGTCTAAACCTCTTTCCCCTTCCTGTGTCTAACATAGAATATACTGTGGATACAGAACTGGTAGCTTGACTTGGACAGATGTAAGGGTATCCAGCCATGTCAATGTTACAAACAAGGGGGTTACTTTCTTACCACGGAAGTAAATTGTAGTGCTTTTGAAAGTGCACAGGATAAAATATTGGACTGAATACATATTAATACAAAAGATAGTAGAGACCCCAGAAAGAGGGTGAAAAACACAGGATATATCTTGCCAAGAAAAATTATTTGTATTTCCAGAACTACAAGAGGGATGATATGTTCTTTGTTATAAATCCAGTCCAAGTTCCTGTCATCAGAGACATACTGTAGAGTGTATCCAATAATATAGCCCACAAATAAGTATGACTAGAGTAAGTAAAACTGGTAGATAATAAATGATAACTCACAATCTATAGAACAAGTTTATATTTGAATGTTTATATGGCATGGAAAATATATAATCCCTGTGGAGGTAAACACATGGTTTTATCACTGATATTGTATGAGGTATGCTTCTTCAGTAGAAGATGCCAGGCTCACATCCAATACATGTTTTCCTTTGCTTCCTTTCACTTTGTTTATAGGAAGGAAGCAGATGATGTAATAAAATTTCAAATGTATATTTTACAATATATAGCAAAACATTCCAAAAGATGAGTTGAGAAATACATGCGTACATCATAGGAGGCAATTGACCTTTTTCTGTTTGATTTCATGTTTTGTCTCAACATGAATACTGAATCTTTCAGTGTCTACCACTATGGATGTGTGTCAGTACTGGGCTGTAACTTAAACTAAGTGTTCTGAAATTCTCCATAGCCTGCTATTAAAAGCCTACATCATCACTGGGGAAATTGCTGGGCCATAGAATCATTTAGGTTGGAAAAGACCTCTAAGATCATCAAGTCCAACCATCAACCCATCACCACCATGCCTACTAGACTATGTCCTGAAGTGCCACATCTACACGTTTATTGAACACCTCCAGGGATGGTGACTTCACCACTTCCCTAGGCAGCCTGTTCTAATGCTTCACAAGTCTTTCAGTAAAGAAATTTTTCCTAATATCCAATCTAAACCTCCCCTGATGCAACTTGAGGCCCTTTCCTCTCGTCCTATCACTAGTTACTTGGGAGAAGAGACCAACACCTACCTCGCTACAACCTCCTTTCAGGTATTTGTAGACCTTTCACCAGCCTCGTTGCCTTTCTTTGGACATGCTCCAGCACCTCAATGTCCTTCTTGTAGTGAGGGGTCCAAAACTAAACACAGTAATCGAGGTGTGACCTCACCAGTGCTGAGCTCGGGGGATGATCAATTCCCCAGTCCTGATGGCCACACTATTCCTGATACAAGCCAGGATGCTGTTGGCCTTCTTGACCACCTGGTCACACTGCTGGCTCATGTTCAGCCGGCTGTCGACCAACAAGCCCAGATCCTTTTCCACTGGGCCATCTTAAAATAAAAGTTCTAACAGCTCCAGTAAAGTACTTCTGGTTTATATATATGCCCTTACATTAACAGCTTGCCTCTTGTAAGTTTTATACTTTTGTTCTTCTCTGTCACAGAAAGATAATTAACACAGCACACAACCCATAAGAAATAAATTTCATTATACAAAAAAAGCAAAAATGGTGCTTTGCTTGATTGGTACTAACTTTTTTTGGAGCTGGAAATGTAACCAGGAAATGATTAATTTTGGCCTACAAATATAAAATCCAAACTTTTGACAGTTCTAAAGCTATTCTGTCTTAGGCAGTGTTGTTTTGTATGCTAGTTCTGCCATTGCTGGTAGTAGTTATAATATGATTTTCTTTTACTAACATCAGCCAGTCTCTGACTTATAAACAAATATACAAAGGTAGCTGAATGTGTATAGAGGGGTGACAGGAGACTGGAAAAAACTCATAGGAGTGATTGCACATAAGTAGCATCACCTTCATTAGAATTGTCATTGAGAGATTATGTTCAGATCTTGATTAAAAGTAGCACGCAAGTCCAGCATCTCAGAAGTAGCCTGAGAAAGAAACCATTGTCCTGAATTTTATGTCATAATTCTTTTATTGCTCCACCTCTTTCTGAGGTCCTGTGATATCCTATGAATTTTCTGGCTAACATAGCAAGAATAGAACCATGTATCTGCCTCTTTCTTTCTGCTTCTTACTCTTTCACTTTCCTATTACACCTTGAATAAAAGTCTTAATGAGGTGGCAACTGTTATGTGCCTCCTATCTGCAATCGAAGTGCACAGACTATACCTGAACCTTGCTGCTTTAATTTTTCTGAATAGCTGATTCTGATTAGAATTATTTCAGACTGTAGCAGAAACTTTGATTTTTGGTCTGTTAGTTCAGAGTGTGCCTAAACGGTTGTTAGTACAGAACTGGTGATCCTCAAACTGATTCGAAGTGATCCAGCTGCCACCTGCCTTTGTAGCAATGAGTTAAAGTGTAAGGTGAATTGATCTGTTCTGGATTGTGATGTTAGGCTTGGAAATGCAACAAGTTAAAGCAAAGGGACATGGAGAAGCCTGTGAGCAGCAATATATATTCCCATTCCCACCTGAGGTACTTCTACATTGGCTCATGCTGCTATTGTGGAACTTTTAATGAGCTGCATTAGAATTGCTTCACGGAAATAAACAATTAAATGGAATGCAATGGGGAAGCTATAACACAAATCCTGAATAAAGCAGCTCCATATCTCATGGATAGCAAAGCTTTTTCCCTCCTGGGAAGAGTGGAATTTACCTGATGTTATTTATGTCTTAGTAACATTATTGACAATGGGCAACATGTGCTGTCAGCAAAGCCTCCGCTTTGTACTAAACATAATGAACTGTTCTTTTCAGTGTGCTCAGAGTTGAGTTTGACCTGCAGGACGTTTACATCCCACTTTTGAGTTTTATTGCACTTGGTTTGGGGAAGTATGCTATCTGCAACATATTGGGGAAAAAAGAAAAAGCAGTGTATATTTTGGAAAAATATTTGCTTTGTTATTGTTGATATTGATGAGACCAACACAAACTGCTTGGTCTAACTGCTCCGTGCCCTGATAGCTGATACTGTATTGCATCTGAGCAGAGGATTGATTTTTCTATTGTGTTTTAAAATACTACTTTACTGTATTAGTGATAATATGTAATGCTTCTATCACTGCACATACCCAATGTGGGCAAGCTTTCCCTAACTAGACTAAAAAAAAAAAAGACAAAAAGGAATTTTCCTATATACCATAAAACTAGTATCGTGTAAAGTCAGTTTGAACCCATATTAAAAAGTTTTCAGTGGTCTACGTTCATGTTTCAGTTTAGTCCACTGTGTAGTGGCATTGCCCTAGATGCAGAGATAAGATGTTATTTTGTGACTTGGAAGAAACATGGCTAACAATGACTTCAGGTCACAAAACTCTGCCTTGCAGATCACGTTCATACCAGGATACACCCTTTTTTTTACCCTGGTGAATTCTATTGATTTCAATTAAATTGTCTGATTTTGGAGATAAGGTCACAATTCTGTCAACATTGACATTGACAGGCTGGCTTACTGTAGATTTTCACAGGGATAGCAGAGCGAAGATTCTGGTTTCATCCCTTTCTTGAAAAAAATGGTTGAGTTTGCCTTTGAAAACCCCGTTCTGTATAACTTTCCGTTATCAGCCAGCTTGCAGTTCAACAAAAGATTCAGTGGCAGTTGTGCACATTTTGGGTATGTCAACACTGAAATACACAGAGTAAAGTTGAAATGTAGCATTTGTAGTCTGAAAACATGGGAAGCTATTTTAGACTGATCTTTAAGTTTTAGACTTCAAACTAAACATAAGGTAATCTTACTGAAAATCTACAAAAAAAGTAGTAAAAAGGAAATTTTTGCCAGAACAATGTTGATTGAAAAGCTTCTTAATGCTTCTCTGCTTTGAAAGTATAAAGGTGGTCAAGGGGAAAATATTGTCTATAGAGAACACAAAAGGATTGTGTGCTCGAGTTTTACATTAATTGTTACATGTCAAACTTTTAGGTTTTGCTGTGTAGTGAGTGAAAGTTTGATGCTTCTCCAAAATGTATGCCGCCTACTGAGATGAACTGAAGCCTCACGAGACCAGGCTTTCTTGAAAGTTTTATGGCACTTCTATGTTCTGTCTTTGATGGAAGTGCCATTCGGACAGCCTTTCCCACAGTGTTTTGGTGCTACCAGGCTTGGCTTTGTCTAAAGAAGTTTCTCGAACATACAAAAACGTAAATTACCAAGTCTCAGACATGAGCTGATGTTGAGAGTCAGTGAAATTGGCTTAATTTAAATGGAGTTATTTTATTCTCAGTAGTATTTTTAAAAATATATTTTCTTGAGGAGAACACTCATGAATCCAAAGCATAGACCTTATTTTACCTGTAAATTAATGGGTTTTAGTGGTTCCCTGGTTTATCTAGTGTGTGTAATTTGTGTTGTTGCATTTCCACAATTTTTGGTTTTGTTAGCAGGTGCTAGAATCTCCACATAAAATTCACTAATCTTGCCTTCCTCTGAAGAAATGCTGCTGCTTCTTGGATGTGTGCAGCTGAACACATCTTTTCCCCTTCCTGTCCTTTAGGTTTTCTTTTGCTTAAAACAGTGGTTTGCTGTGATCTTTGCTTATATTTTTATTGCCAAAAGAGAATTAAAAAAATAAATATTCATCCTGTGCTTCTTGAGTGAACAATATAATAGCTTCTAAGGGATTACTTGGGCATTAGCTTCAATTTCCCTAGTCCAGGTTGTAGGCAGAAATTAGTTTAATTTCTGCTCGTAAATTTTTGTGGTGCATTTGTAATTCTTTTTAATGTGAGTTTTATTCTCATTAACTTAGCTTTTACTGATCTTAGAAGAGCAGTAAGACAAACTAATCGGAAATCTGGGATACAGAATCTCCAGATGACTGGGATCAGGCTCTGCTGTCACGGACAACTGTATCATTTAGTGCATTACAAGAATTTATCTGTGGTCCTTCTTGAAGCCAGTTAGGTTTTTTGCCTCTCCTAGTTCTGAATTAAAGGGTGTTCCAAAATATACTCTTCCAATTTTTGGCCTAAACTTATTTAGGGTTTCACTGAGGAAAACTTCTCTTATGCTAACATTCTGTTTAACTTAGGTCATTTTTCTTCCTCAGTCTTGTTTAGAAAGAGAAATAATTTCTCCTGCAGACTTTATTTTGCCTGGCTAGCAAACTAGGTTGGCTTGTATGCCTTTCTTACAACAGGTGAAGTGGGAACCTATCATTCTTCTTTACCTGTTTCTGCCTGACTGATTCTTTGCTGGCTATGAGTAATGGAAACTGTGGACAGGAGTTTCTGTTTTTAGCCAGGACAGCCAGAAATGAAGAAGAAAAAAAAAAAAGCTAACAGTGTTTAGTCAAAATTTGACTACAAACCATCAATTTAAAACAAATCATAGACTCATAGAATAGTTTTGGTTGGCAAGGACCTTTACAGATCAGCGCAGAAAATGCAGCGTTAAGATGCAGTGGCAAGTAGGAGTGTATCCCAAGGATACAGGGACATTCTAGTGCAGTTGTGCAAAGCACTAGTGAAATCCTCTGTGTTCTATTTCAGAATTCATGTTCTTGCTGTCCATATTACATTTAAATCTTGTTTGTCTTTCTATTTAAAGGTTATTTGTTCTACTTCTGAGATTATGTCTGTGGTGGCATAGCTAATGTCCTGATTTGTGTGATCAGGGAAAGCGTTTTCACAACATTTAAATGTAAGCAATGAATGAATAGACGTGTCAGTATTCATCCCACCTAATTGATGCACCTGAGCTAGAAGGGTCATCTGTCTAGAATCTTTCCTAGTTGCTGGGAGAGAGATCTCTTTTTATCTACTGTAAAGACAAATCATCCTACAAACATCAGCACCTAAATGTGATGATTTGAATACCCTCCTTTCGGCCTTCAGCCACCTTTATTAACATGTTCCTACTTTGTATAAGAATTTATTTGTTCAGTGTCCAACTTGGTGTGAAAAGGCATTTTGCTAGGCGTGTCTACTAACTCATAAAACGTCCTGATCCTAGCTCCAAAAGACTTAGAGCCTGTAAGGAGTGGGGAAGAAGGATACAAAATGATACATACATGATGTTATCTACTTATAGGTACTGTCAGTTTTAAAAGCGCCTCAGTCTTTGAATGGTTAGGGAGCTGACCTTTAAAGTCCTTGTGATTGTGTAGCTGAAATTAGGCATGTGTAGCTATTAATAAAATTACATGCATAGATGAATGCCAGGTCTTAGCATATGAGAATATTTTTTGTTTAGATACCATGGTAGGACTGCATCCTGATCAGAGACTGAGAGAGTTCCAGACAGAGAGTAGTCTGAGTATTGAGAAATTTGAAATTATAAATGATCCCATTAATAGTACTGTCTTTTATTGTCTTTTTTTTTTCTTTCATACAAAAAAGAAAGTTTGGTATATGTGCATTAGAGGTTTTATTAGCAATAATTTCCATCTCTCTGCACAAAACTTGTCATTTTCACTTTACCACTCCTCATACAGCATTTTAATAACGGAAGATTTTCACATTCTGCCTGTCATTTAAAGGAAGAGGTCCCTTTATGTCTTTAGTATTTGCAAACTCAAAGAGAGACTTCTTAAAAATGTTAAATTCCCAAACAAGATAGATACTTGATATATCTACTTCTGTGCACATAGATTCAGAGAATTACAGAATGACAGAATCGTTGAGGCTGGAAGGCAACTCTGAAGGTTGTCTGGTCCAACACAACCCTGCTCAGCAGGGCCACCTGGAGCTGGTTGCTCAGGACCATATCCAGACAGTCACAGGTTGTCTATCGGGTGTATTTCCTGACAACTAATAGCACTTATATTTCAAACTATATTTGTTGTGAATAGTGCTTGGAACTTTAAACAGCAGTTTATTATTGCAAAATCTTTGTATTTTGAATGTGTAAATGTCTGTGAAAGATCCACATAACCACACTTGGGAATATTGACAATATCTCACTCTTGCTTATTTACTACATTTTAATTTCTTGGATCTAGAACGAATGTGTTCGAACTATTCAAGTCTCAAACACAAGCTGAAAGAACTAGAAAAAACAGCTGGAAATACTTACTAAATAATCAGTCCTATCTCTCTATTGGCATTAGTAATAGATTCTGTAAGATGCCCCCAGCTCAAATTTAAACAACTGAAATAACTTGGATCCTGTCACTTCCCTCAGGTATCAGCCCACAGTCAGCTGTCCAGTGGAAGCATTCCAGTTTAGGACATCCTTTTGCCCTCACAGCACTGTTAACAAATGCTTCGCATATTCTCTGAAAAGGGAACACACTAAAGAAATCAAAGTGTAGGTATGCTGTACATAGCAGTAATAATGAAGTTCAAAGGGGTATTGTGAACTTTGACATTGATTCCCTGTGTGGCTTCTTTTTCCAAAGAAACATGTGAGTGTTTTGCAAACAGAAAACAAAAAACTTTGAACTCAAATTGGCATATGTCCCCAAGGTTGTGTTCTTTCTCACTTTGGCAGTTTTAAATTCAGCAACCAAAATGTATTTAAGTGGTGTTGTCTGTAAGCCAGAGGGAAACCCAGGGTATGCTTGTCCTAGAAGTTTCATGGCAGTGTGAACAAAGCTTCCCAGTAAAAAGAATTGGCTTTCTCTGCGCTTCACAATTTGTTCACAGTTTATGTAGAGTTAAGTGTGCTTTAAAGAGGGTTGCGCTTTAGGTGTATCTCTCCAAGACAGCTCAGTTATTCTACGTCACTCACACTATCTTTAAGCAGTAAAAACTCTGTCGGAGTATTCAATATAAGCATACCAAAGTGAATATGTCTGCAAACTCCACACTTGCTGGCCATGTAATTGTTGCTTTCCCCATATATAAAAAGTGAGTTGGAAGCTAGACAAACAGCCTAATCCAAGTCGCTCTGAAATTAAATGGATTCTGGTCACTGACATGAACTCTGGACAATGCTGTGTCATTTTCTACCTTCAGTTGTCTTTGGCTTTCCACTGTATTTATAAGGTGGTTTACAAGTCATGTGAAAATGTTGCTATAATTCATTGCTTTCTCAGTTTCCTTCCTTATTGAATAAATCCAATGTTAGAAAACTTCATAGCTGTATGAGACACAGCAAATACAAATGTGTAAGTAATAGGTAGTAGTGTGTGTCTTTATGACTAAAAAGTGGAAAAAGAAATAACGTTTGAAACAGAACAATGCATCTCTAAATGCCATCCATATGTTAGATTCTGGTTGCAATCTCATCAGTGCAGACTGTGTGCAGTAGCACTATTTCTGGATTTACAGTGATATCAAATAGATTTTAATTGAAGCTGAAATGAATTAGGTCAAAAATTCAGAGATGGTCAATTACCTAGTATTAACTTTGAAGTTCAATTTTATCTTGATTACATGACCTAATATCAGATGGGATGAACTTTTCAGAATTACACTGGAGGTGAAAATTATCCATGCTCAGCACCTCTAAAACTTAGGCCATACTATCATGATTCTCAGACTGGCTTGGAGAACATAACATGAGGAAAAATAACTATGAAAACTCCAGCTCGAGGCCTTAAGGGTCAGAGTAAAATATGACTGTGCTGACCAGTAGCATGAGATCAAGAACTTTGAGTACGTTTGAGTTACTAACTTAAAATACACCAGGGTTTCTACAACAGTTCTACCATAGTAATGTTTTCTTTAGTAAATTTCTTTTATTCTATATTAGTACAGCAGGTAGTCGAATGGGGCTTTTTCCATCATAAAAGGTCATAGTTATTACAGTAATACAATTGCATACATCAGGTGCTGTTAAGACATTATTTACCTCCATGTCCTATAAATAGTAAACACAGAAATATATGGAAGGTGTATTTATCTTCTTGATTTTACTGAAAAAACTAAAGAAGCTTGGCATGTGTAAAGTATAATTAGTCAGTTGAGGCATGTTACAAACACCAAGTGTGCACTTTTGAAATTCCCACCTCCCATGTCCTCTTCTGACAATGTTGAGTTTGCCTTATAGCTTTACTTGGTTTGAGATTTATCACATTGCTCACGTTCATTTGTACAGCAAAAATCTTGCTTTTTAAAACTGCCTACATGTATTGATAACATTATCTGACAGTTCTAATACCAAGATTGCAAGGCAAACACTGTGTACAACATGCATGCAGAGCTATATAAATAATAAACTATGTGTTTGTTACAAATGGTAAGATTTTAACTCTTCCTGTAGTGGGTTAGGTGGAGTTTTGGGGATTGTTTTTGTATCCAGAATTGTTCTAGCTTTTGTTTTTCATCCCATTCCACTCTGATCAGGCTACACCAAAACCCACTGGGAAATGTGTGCATTTCTGTGAATACTTCACAATACCTTTGGTTACAAAGAAAGAGGGCACTTGGGATCAAAAGATGTCAAGGCTGAGTCAGCTTTGGATAGATATCCAGATGCTTTTGTCCTGGAAACTGAGCAAGAACAGGCTTCTTATGAATTTTTATTACCCCTCTGTGTCAGCCAGATCAAAAGTGCTATGAGAGTAACCTCTCTCATGATCTTTCTGTCTCACATTCTTTTTTTCTCATGTTTCTTTCACTTCATCTTTTGCATATTCCTTAAAGGGGAAGAGAGAACAATATATTATTTTGAAATATGTATAATGTATGTTTTTGTCTTTCATTCTCAAGGAGAGATTGTATGAAGTAATTTTCCTGTTTATGAAATTCTTTTCTGCTGTCACAACGTGGACTTGAATCAAAACTATGTAACTGATCTTTTGTAGCGTGCTTCAGAAGCCATATCTTGAGAAACTTCCTTTTGCAGAAGGCTCTGTGGACAATTAAAGATGACGATAGGTTCTAATGACCTCTATGGAAGCATGTAGGTGTCTGGATTCCAACAGGATGTAGGCATCTTGCATGCTTGTCTTTTCAAAATCTGAACTCAATGTTTCCCTGCTGCAGCTCCTTTTTTTTAATTGGTCTTATCGTGCAGTACTATATTACTATGAACTGTAGTGGGAAACTCCTGTCAGCTTGTTCCATGCAGTATACAAATTACAAAGAGTGGAAAGCTAATTTAAAGTTTGTAATGTCAGTACATAGAGGGAAAGTAGGTAATAAGAGATAAGGAGCCTAAAACAACAATAAAACAATATTGGCTAACATGATACTCAGTGGTAACAGGGCATGAGAGCTTAATAGTTAGCAGCACTAATAACTTTATGAGCTGTGTAGCAAAAGAGAGCCTTGGAGATGTCTGTGAGATAACTTCGTGGATGTTTATGCGGAGCTCTACCACAGTGTGAAGGGCAGCATGAGAAAAAGCACAATGATGATTTTTTAAAATGTAAGAGGTATCAGAAGATATCCGTGGCTGATAAGAAGTGAAGCTCACATTTCGGTAATGAACAAGGGATAATCAGTATGGAATAGGTCAGAGAATCACAGAATGGTAGGGGTTGGAAGGGACCTCTGTGGGTCATCTAGGCCAACCCTCCTGCCGAAGCAGGGTCACCTACAGCAGGCTGCACAGGACCTTGTCCAGGCGGGTCTTGAATATCTCTGGAGAAGGAGACTCCACAACCTCCCTGGGCAGCCTGTTCCAGGGCTCTGTCACCCTCAGAGTGAAGAAGTTCTTCCTCATGTTCAGCTGGAACTTCCTGTGCTTCAGTTTGTGCCCATTGCCCCTTGTCCTGTCGCTGGGCACCACGGAAAACAGTTTGGCCCCATCCTCCTGACACCCACCCTTGAGATATTTATAAACATTTACAAGGTCCCCTCTCAGCCTTCTCTCCTTCAGGCTGAACAAGCCCAGCTCCCTCAGCCTTTCCTCACAAGACAGATTCTCCAGTCCCCTCACCATCCTCATAGCCCTCCACTGGACTCTCTCCAGTAGCTCCTCATCTTTCTTGAACTGGGGAGCCCAGAACTGGACAGAGTACTCCAGATGAGGCCTCACTAGGGCAGTGTAGAGGGGAAGGAGAACCTCCCTCGACCTACTGCCCACACTCCTCCTAATGCATCCCCGGATCCCGTTAGCTTTCTTGGCAGCCAGGACACACTCTTGGCTCATGGTCAACTTGTCATCCACTAGCACACCCAGGTCCCTCTCCACAGAGCTGCTCTCCAGCAGATCCGCCCCAAGCCTGTATTGGTGCATGGGGTTGTTCCTCCCCAGGTGCAGGACCCTGCTCTTGCCCTTGTTGAACCTCATCAGGTTCGTCTCTGCCCAACTCTCCAGCCTGTCCAGGTCTCGCTGAATGGCAGCACAGCCTTCTGGCGTATCCGCCACTCCTCCCAGTTTTGTGTCATCAGCAAACTTGCTGAGGGTACACTCTAACTCTTCATCCAGGTCATTGATGAAGAAGTTAAACAAGGCTGGGCCCAGTACTGACCCCTGAGGAACACCACTAGTTACCGGCCTCCAACTAGAGTCAGCGCTGCTGATGACAACCCTCTGAGTTCTGCCATTCAGCCAGTTCTCAATCCACCTCACTGACCACTCATCCAGCCCACACTTCCTGAGCTTCCCTAGGAGGATGTTATGGGAGACTGTGTTGAAAGCCTTGCTGAAGTCGAGGTAGACAACATCCATGGCTCTCCCTTCGTCTACCCAGCCCGTCATGCCATCGTAGAAAGCTATCAGATTGGTCAGGCATGATTTCCCCTTAGTGAATCCATGCTGACTACTCCTGATAACCTTCTTTTCCTCCACTTGCTTGATGATGGCCTCCAGGATGAGCTGCTCCATCACCTTTCCTGGGATGGAGGTGAGGCTGACCGACCTGTAAGTACCTGGGTCCTCCTTCTTGCCCTTTTTGAGGGTGACATTGACCTTTCTCCAGTCCTCGGGCACCTCTCCTAACAGATCACAGATAGCAGAGTCATAAAAAGTGAAGGATCAGATTGTTGGTGAAGAACAAGGACAGTACTTGTTCTAAGATTTTCTAAGAGTTGCACCAAGAGTTTTTAGCGGTTTTAATGACTGCAGATTCAGTGGTGATCCAGAGGCAGGAGCAAGATATGGGACGTATTGAAGAAGGACAGCTCAAAACAGCAGCTTTAGGTAGTGAGACTAGTGATGAAACAGAGAAGGGATATATAGACATTGTTGAAAGGAGAGTAAAAATGAAGTCTTTTGTGTTTGCTTTTAAAGCAGTTAGATAATAAGGAACATCTGTATTGTGAAGGACAGAGCTGGAGAACACTAGGAAAATTAAACAAAAGTGGAATAACTCCAAGGGAAAACTTCAAACTAGAAAAGTAATTGTTCTCAGAGGCTGAAACAACTTTTTAAAATGTTCCTGTAAAAATGAGTTCTTCCTGAAATCAGCACGCTTCTGTGAAATATTTGGGGGTTTTTAATTGGTATTTTTCCAGTGAATAAAAATTTTATCAAAACTATTTGACCAGATCTAGCTCAAGCATAATTTTTGAACATAGAAGAATTTTCCCTTACTACACTGAAGCTGACACTTCTTCAGCCTCTTTATATTTATGCCATCTGATTGAAGGACAATGTCATTCATGATAACTGCTTTCAGTTCAGAAAGTGTTCACTGAATTTTCAACTCATAAAAGAGTGATGCCAGACTTCTTGATAACTACTAGTCTCAGCTCATCGTGATGGTTAAAAGCTTATTGAAGTGCCCAGTCAAACCTGTTTTAAACTTCATGTTACTCATGGTAACTTTTAGCTCTACACTTTATATGAAGAAACATGAATTATGTTTCCCAACTTTCAGATGAGGTTTATTGTCTCGTATTACAGTATTTTTAAACTGATGTTATATAAAGGCTACTGTTGCGCAATAATATAAAGGAATTATTGAGAAATGTCTGAATCTATACACCAAAAATCCTACATCATTAACTGAAGTTCTGGTTCTCCAGTCCCATGTCTTTCTCTCCCCTCCTCCTTATGCTTTAAAAGAAACTTCATATTGAGTATCCATTGCGAAATGGTAAATAATTTCTCTTTTGGGAAAAGCAAAACAGGGTAATTAGTTCCTTGCAAGTATATGTTAGTCTTAGAACAAGTTTCAAACAGATGTTTTTAAGACAGCTGTATTTGTGATCAAGAAAAAACTGACTGCATTTTACTGGAATGATCACTTCCAGTTTCCAAACTTTATTACTTTTTAATTTTTAATATTACTTTGCCAGCACAAATATCTTCATACCTACTGGGATATGCCTAAGAATGGAATTCTGTCATCTCCTTTCCTGACAGATATGTGGCAAAGGCTTCGGAGAATCAGTGAATCAAGAGACTTAGCTGATTTACTTTCGATGTTCTCATGGAGAGCAGTGTCCAGAATCAGGCCCAGGTTTTGCAGTTCAGGAAGATCTTAAATTGCAAACAAGGCGTTAGAGTGAAAAGACTTTGCTTCTTTGCTTACTAAATAACTAGATTCAGATGCATTTTCCTCTTCCATGCAACTGCTTGTGAATTTAATGAAGAAAAATAACACCAGTGCAAATTAAATCACAGTTTTTCAGCAGCATTTCCCAACTTTCACAATGTTCTCTTAACACTTGGGTTCAAATCTCCAATGAAATAAGAACACTGTCATTAGCGACTCTTCATGAAAAAGCAAGCAGGGGTGTTGTGCCTGTTGTTGCTCATTACAGAAATATAGGATGAGATTCTATTCCAAGTACAATGCCATTTTGAAAGAGATGCTATGTGGGGCAGGATGGTAACTGTGTGTGGTTACACAGAAGGCCAGGTACTGGAAGGGTCAATTTTCCTTTGGAGATGTTCACGTAGTAGTTATTGCTGCAATAGTGTTCTGTGATTAGCCATCAGTGAGTCATACTGCAATTGCTCCTCATGTAGGAAAGTTATTTGGCTGGTTTGTAAACATACAGGTCATGGGATTCATTTGACTAGTGTGTTACTGCCCTTGTGTGTAGGTGGTACAGGACATGGAGAAAAGCACAGGGAATAGGAGAACCCATGTTCTCACTTCATTCTCTACAAACATATTTTAACAAATAAAGACAAATATCAAAGTTCCTGACTACACTTGAGAAAGAGGGTACTTTTGATGCCTCAGGGAAAATGGGTAAAGATTGGTGGTGTTCGGGGCTGGTAAGAATACCTTTTGTATTGATTCTGTGCTGTCTTTATAACCAAAGACACTGAAAAAGAAACCAGGCCTCAATTTCCATAGACACATTTGGGAATTTCCAATAAATGGGTAGTATGAGGGCTGTACTGTGATTTCTCAGTCAAAAATCCAGTGCATAATTTGAGCATGTGTGGAACTGAACTGTGGCACTGATCCAGGATATGGGCTTCTAAGTACACTGCTTTCCGTTTTATGAACTCGTAAGAGTGGTGCTTGCTGCTATGGCTTCTTGTCAGACCACTTCCTGTTGCCATGGTACACTTCTGGCAGCAAAACTGCATGTGCAGGGTGTCACTAGGAGAAACCCCCACATTTCCCATATCGGGGAAGGAAGAGAAGCAAGTAACCAAAGTGGGAGGACTGCTCTTGGTCTGTCAGATTTGTGCTTTTGCTTTGTTACATCAAAGTAGTCGCTTGGAGCCATAGACGTGAGAAGCCTGATGGATTATCTCCAAGGGCTCCAAGAGGGGAGATGCATTTGGTATATTTCATGCTCCTGTTGTATGCACTGTGTAGACCCTTTTCCAATTTAGCTTCTGGTCCATGCCTGTTACTAGGTTCATTTCAATACGGAGTGGATATGATTATGAACCTGTATTAGTATTAATGACTGGGAAATGGGGCCCCAGAATGAAACAGATAAAAAAAGTAAATGCGGATGCACCTTAGATACCTCAAAATCCCCTGTCTTCGACCCTTTCTTTCTCCCTTCCTTCAGCCTTCTCTGGTTTCCTAGAAGCTGGTTAGTATGTGTGCAGACCATTTAAGCCTTTCCAAACATTCTACATTAAGGAGCACTTTAATGAATAGTCATCTACAGTTCATCTTGCAATGCTGGCAGGTCCTGGGAGAACCATGTGCTGCTGCTCACAATGTGGAGAAGGGTGGTTGTTCATTTTTAGATCAGGCAAACTGAAGGAGTTTATTTCGTCTTATTTCACTTACAGCAGAGGCCCAAGAAAATGAAAAGGAAAATACGCACAGAACTGACTTTCTCATGTTTGCAGCCAAATAATTTTAATAACATTAGAAAATGTAGGACAAGGTGGATGAAGTGTCTGACCACATAATACAGTCCCATCATGAAGAATGAAAAGTATCACTTATTTTACAGGAATGCAGAAATGCAGGAATCATCCAGCAGAGTGAAATAAAGTGACTTCAGCCTGCCTCTTCTCACACTTTTGCCTTGTTATCTGGGTCTTCCCATTTGCACATCCTTCTGAAATCTGTGACACCCTTCAGCCTCCATGATGGGACTGTCTTGCATGGTCAGTGTTGGGTAGAATTTCATGCTCTGTATGTGAGCCTGGAAGTGCACGCTGGACTTTTATTTTATTCATTATAGGTCCATGACCTTGTGGATTTTTTTTTTTAAGCTGTACTGTCTACTTCTGGTTTGTCCCTCAGATTTCTGACTTGCTTTCCTTTAAATTCAGATTCCAATAGTTTGGGTTTATTTGTAGATTCTTCATGGTTTTGTGTCGGAAAGTTTTAAAAATGTCTTTGAAGAATTGCATAAGCTATAGGTTATTCTTTGTATATTGCCACTTGTGGTTGTTTTATTTTAAAAGAATATGGCTTTTAAGTTGGTTTTTAGTATTACTTTTTTTTCCTGTGGTAAAAACAGGGTGCCAAGTTTCGCTCCCCTGCATCCACAGCTCTCCAGAAATCAGTCGGGTATTACAAATGTAACAGAGTGCAGAACTTGGCCTAAGCTGTGTAAAGCCCCAGGGAAACCCTATAGCTGTGTGGGAAACATCTAACTTTTCTTGTGTTTTCCCATTCATTGTTCCACCTCTTTCCTGTTCAGCTTCTGGGATTCTCCCCAAAGAAACTCAAGACATGTCTCTTATAATACAAGAATGCAGAAGCATAGACTCAGTGTTGGATTTTGTGCCTCTTGAAAGAATGAATAGGTGCAAGTTCAAATTACTTCCAGTTCAGGTACTAGTATTAGCTGAGTTGCCTGTGTTTATGAACAATACATAAAAAATCATTCAAACAGATTATGGTTTAGCCACTGTAGCTTTCAGCTGATTAAAAGATCAAAAGTAAGATTGTGTGGGTTTTGATATAAGGCAGAAAATTACCAGATTTTATTCTTTTAGTCATCCTGAAGGACAAAATAATTTGTGAATTTTCCCAGAGAAAGTCAGTGTTATAGCTCAAATTAATGCTTTGCTCTCTGCTCGTACTTGGATTACTTGGACACTGCTGTACTGCATGTTATTAAACTGTTTTGATCAAAGTTCATGCTACCACAAATCACCAGATGGCTGACTGAAAGGATATGTATAGTGGTTGTGGGATCTGCAGGCTGCAGCCCACATACATTTCCTACAGACTTTTGAAATTCCTTTCGGTCGATGTTCTGGAAATACGGAGGATGTAGCAAGGAGAGTCACATTCCCTGTTTCTAATACACATATAAAAGACACAAGGATTTTACAGTCATCTGATGCTGGACACAGAAAAATGAAGTAAGCTTCAAAGTGCATAGTTACTTTCAAATCTCCCCGTGTTTTTCTCTCATCCTCCATTTTTTAGTTTGCAGTGTTAAGGCAGGAGTGCATTTGGTATGCTGTCTAGAAGATAAATTAAAACACATGTGTAGCAGCTTCAAATATTACAATTTAAGTGACCAGTGTCTAATGTATGTATCCCAAATTATGTTACTTTTGACTCTACTACAATAAAGTAGCTTTTGTTTTGATCTGGGGGCTTTGTGATCTGGCTTATTTACAGAGATGGTGAATTCTTGTTCCCGTGCTGATTTTTCTTTTTTCTAAGTTTTCAGTCAACTGTTTCTTTCCCTTCTCTGCTATATCCACTCTGATCATATTACCATATGTACAAAATTCAGCTGACTTGCCCTGGGTCCTGGGAACATACCACCCTCATTTTGATCTCTCTAAATTAGCTTCCTGTACAATTTCCTGTCAAACATGAGTTTCATGAGATTTGTCCTTGAATGTGTGTGTGATCATCCCTTCTCACTGCAATGAAATTTTGGCTGCCTAACTGGAACATTTTTCACCAAGCTTACTTTTATAGGAGTAAATACTAATGAGATTTATTTTATTTTTTAAGTACTAACTCTCGGAAATGGATCTACAGAGATGATTCAGGTTAACGCTAGTGAGAATTTTAAGCAGGGGCTTCTGATAGTTGCGTGTTTGTGTGAAGGAATCTTCCCCCTGCCCCCAGCCTCTCCTGGCATCTTGTAAATTACTTTTCATACTGTTTATTATCATCTCAACTTCATGAATCTTCTTACATCTAGATAACATAATATGAAATTTTAGGCAGAAAGCAGTGTCTGCTAGCTAACACCATTGCAGGAATAGTTTTGGGTTTTTTTATTGCAACTTGATCTGTGATTAAGGAGAAGACATTAATAACCATTCTCAAATGCAAGTGTTCTTTCCTGAGGGGCGAATCCTGAGGATGTTTTGTGTCTCCTTGAGAGGGCTTCTTCTGCAGGATACATGTAATTCAACTGAAAAATCAGATAAATATGGTTTCCAGTGAGTCTAAAATCAGTAGCTACTTTGAAAATTTTTTCTCAGATTTATTCTTTACTACTTTCTTATGGGTATTATGAGATTTAATTCTCTGCATGGAGCAGGATTAAAAGTGTGGATGCAAACTTCTAAAAATCTAGTTTCTCACTTTGTTGCTAAACTGAATTATCTAAGGACTATGTTCCCAAACTGAAGATTTACAGGGCACGAGGTTAATTATAGGTCTGCTTCTGGCATGTGGCACTTTTTATGTTGCCTGCCAGATGTAAGCTAAGAAGCAAAAAAGTTCGAAGAACCATCTCCAGGTAAGCAAAGTAATAAGAATACCTGATTTTTAATAGTTTGCTGAAAACACTGATTAGAGAAAGAAGCAAAAAAGTATGTCTTGCTTTCATGCAGTATTTGTAGGATAACTTTCAAAAACTCAAAAAATTCTTAACACTGAAATTTTCATGAAATTATTTAATGTTAAGAAATGGTGACTGGTGATCCGTGTTTTGAGGATAAATTTTGCTCTCACTTCACTTGAGAATTTGCAAGAATACTTTGCACCCAGAGCTGGGAAACCTCAGAACAAACATGAGCTAAAGGAACACAACCTAATAGAAGAGCACTTCTTTTTGTAATCTGATAATTGATGTTGCATGATTACACATACTATGAATTTGTCACTCTTGGCATACTGGATGTAAGCTTTAGTGTAGTGATACCATGTGAATGACTGAAAAAGTCTGATATTATTCTTCAATCAGCTCTAGCTATGGAGGTGAAAACATTCTTTGTTTTCATAGCTTCTTGCTTGTGAAATTTCCGTTTGAGTTTTATTCTTCCTTTGACATGTCTTTTTTGACCTAACTTATGACAAAAACCTTTTTGTGGACTTCCTTGTAGGTGTTAGGAATAAAAGCATAGAATAATTATGATGTGCCCTCTGGCACTGTTGGTGTGCACTTTCTGCTAGCTTTTCAGGTCAGAAGCTGCTCTTTTGCTCTGTAGAACAGCTAGTATACTGGGGTCTTAATCTTGCAAACTTTAGTTTTAGAGACAGCAGGAGTCACGAAGCTGAGGTTAGGGGTGAGATAAGAATTGCCATTCAAGTTTGTGTTCAGATGCCTAGTGGCTGAAAGTGTATGCTGACTTCTGAATTTGGAGGTAGCTTGGCAGAGGAAGGACGTGCCTGGCTATGCAGAAATGTAGATGTGCCGGGATGGGAGACAACGCGCTGTTTCCTGGGATTGATCCCAATACCAGAGATTAGGTCCCTGACAATTAAACACAACCTTAACTGTACAACAGGGCTCCTTCCAGCCCCTTGTGGGGAAATAGCAGGCAAATGGCTGCGAAACCTGTGGAGGTGCTGACCACACCTACCCTGACAGATATTTTTGATCTTACCACCCGTTCCCTAATGATGTGACATAAATACTCAGTCTATGCCCAAACCAATGTGCAGCCCTCTGTTTCAGGCATGCAGTCAACAACTGCTACTGACTAAGAAATAGTAAGAAGTCTTGTTCTTATGCCGCTAGTCCCCCATTCCTTCCTCTGCCAAAATCTAATTGATCCTTGCAGCCCATACTAGCCTGAACCCTAGGTCTAATACTTAAAACCCCGTAACTCCAAAAGCAAGAAATAGTCAGAGGAGCTGTTGCTAACTCTTTTAAATACAGCTTAGCAGCTTCCACTAAGCTCTGTTTTGCCAGAAGAGTGTCAGGGAGGTCGAGAGTGATTGAATGCTTCCTGGTTTTGTCAAATCTGGATGAGAATCTAAAGTCTAGCTGAAAATCGGGGATTATGGCTTGAGTTTTGCCTGAAAATGATTGGAGATTGTTTTGGCCTTCTTTCCCTTAACAATACAATCTGCCAGGTGTCTGTGTAGGCTGGATGGACCTTTTTTAGTTCCAAGTCATGAGAGGGTCATACAGTCATGGCTTGTGGAGGGAAATAGCATGGCACAGTAGATTGTAAAGTCTGGTCTGCAGGCTGGTTGTGGATAATGGTGTACAAAGTATGCGAGGGGTTATAAACAGGTTTTTCATGTGACTTCTTGACTGCAGGGGGGAGGATACTATATGTCATGTAAGAGAAAGTAGGGCCAAATGTGGAATTTGGAGAGGTCTTTGATGCATCTTTATCTGGATAGGGCTGCTAGTCAAGAAGTGCACTTGACAGAATTCAGTAGTTTCTGACTGTGTTGTTGACCAGTTTTGGGAGGTTCTTCAGACTGCTTGGGGAACTTAGCTGGGGGTTTTGGTGCATGAGCTAGAAGGAGTAGGGAGGTATTTGAATTTTCAAAATGAGTGGCAGACTAAGTCAATGGCTGATGCCAGGATGGGTCAGCTGAGAAAGCTCTTGGCTAAGACCTTCAGGTGTGACCTGAAAGGAGAAGCGTGATTTATGGCTAGTTGGAAAAGGGATATATGTAAGATACAGGAGTTAGAAGTTCTGCCTTGTTGTGAACTGTGATCCACAGGAATGCCTTGTTGTGAACTGTGATCCACAGGAACTGAAGAACTGAGGAGTGGGTTCACTTCACTGGTGCCTCCTGCAGGAGCATCCAAAGGCCTTGCTAATGTCTTAGAGTAGTGGTATGCAGTAAAAAGCTGCTAAACAGATTTCCCTCTGTGCTGGTTGGCTGTGAATAAGGGAGTCAATAAAATCAGAGGGCAGTTTGTCTTCACTGCAGATGCTGTTAGAGTAGTTTAACAGTTGATACCTTGATGGAGAATAGAAGGAAGGGATGTGTACTAGGTTCAGTCAGTCACAGACTGTCCCAAAGAATAGGCATAGTAACTGGCTGCCTAAGGCAGCAGTTTATAGGGACTGGCAAACAATCTACCTTACTTATGTATAAGGAAACAAGATTTTGAGACTGAAACACTAATCTCTACCTCTTACCTTTGCCATTGCTGCTGGCATAAAGTTTGAATGTATGGGTTACAGATGTGCAGATAACTTCTCTTAGAAGAAATACTCACTGGTCCTGTATCCTCTCCTATCCGTGGCTTTTTCAGGAACAGAAATTTCTTGCAATGAGAGATTTTTCCTTACACCCTGGCCCCTTTCCCCTCTCTGAACCTCAGCAACAAGCTGAAATTTAACTCTTTTGTAGTAGAGAAAGAAATAGGAGCAGTCTTGGAGGGAGAGGTCTTCAGTAGGTATCAAGAACAGAAAAACATGGATGGAGGAAAGGATGAGGAAGAAAGTGAACACAAAATCATTTCCAACTGTAGTTAACTTTCTGAAGGCCGATAGAAGGAATTAGCATATAGCCCGGGATTTGGTTCTGATATACCTCCAGTTTAGTGATTGCATTCAGGTGTAATGAATGACATGCAGAGAATAGCTCTTCAAAAGACCAGTTTTCAGTTTGGATCCTTGTTTGATTCAATGTAATTGCTGTAGTTCTTACATTTTTATGTCACTTTTACACTTGTATGTGTCCATTATCATAAGTTTTACCCTTGACTTATGCTAGTTTAAGGAGAATTAAAATAGAGCTCAGGAAGGTTGAATTAAACAGTCTAGCTGTACTGTACAAGATTACTTTTTTAGTTCAATGATAAGGGAGCTTTCACAGTGATAAATATTTCTTTTTTTGTACCTGCTGATCTCTACTGTTAATCATAATTCAGGAATGTAGTTTTCATGCAAGTATCCCCAGGCTAGTCATTTTATTGTTGACTGCTGAATTCTGAACGCATCTGCTAGACTATGGTTTCTGAGTTGGGGTAAAAATTGCAAATTTTGAACTTCTTGA
This sequence comes from Opisthocomus hoazin, assembly GCF_030867145.1. Lineage (NCBI taxonomy): Eukaryota > Metazoa > Chordata > Aves > Opisthocomiformes > Opisthocomidae > Opisthocomus > Opisthocomus hoazin. Next base: position 46,542,900 of record NC_134418.1, on the reverse strand, counting down.
GGCCTGAGAGTGCTACTCAAACACGGAAGCTGTTCAAGATATTGGTGCCTTTGGTTATGTACCTAAGTAAGATTATTAGTAAAACACAGGTTCTTATCAGTGCTTAGATGTCTTGTGTGACAAAGACTTCTGTAGATTTACCTCAATTTAGCTGTCTAAATTCTGTTTACACTGCCCTTCAGATACATGCATCTTCTCTTTGAATCATTCCTTTAAGCAATTTTTACCTCATCTGGTCAATGAAAGTAGTAATATTTTTCTTTTTGCAGGATAGCTAGTGTTTGTCTAATCTGCAGCTAGTCTGGTAAGACAGGTCATATGAGTACTTTGACAGCTAATGATAAGGACAGTAATGTCATTTTATGCAAGAACAGACAAGACTGGAGAGGTGAAAAGTCTCACCAAAATTGTGCCGGGTATTTGTGTGATACTGAAAATAGTTCTTGCACACCTTTTTATTATTTCCAAATTGTAACAAGAAAAATCTTCTTTCTTTTACCATGACTAGTGGAAGCCTTATCAGAAAACTTTTTTCTTCTTTTTTTCTGGAGACTGATACATCATTTAACACAGGAAACTTCTTTAAATACATTAAAGTTGTTTATCAGCCCCAACATTCCAGGAAACAATTATCACTTGGGGAGTATTTTCCTCACTGACTTGCAAACAGTCACTTCCCAAGTATATCCTACTCAGGAAGCAATACCAGGTTGCTCAAATGAATTTGTGGTTCATTTGAAGGAAGAAGAAAATGATTCAAAGTAAACCTGATCAGTCTCATGTATTTGAAGTTAATAATTTAGAATCCATTTTGGAAGAAAATAAAGGGCAGATAGCAACTGCAGTGAGGTTGTTGACTTGGATAAGCAGATGCTAATGTCAAGCAAGTGATGGCTTTTATTTACTGTATGGACATCAGTACATGATACTTTTCTTTAGTTCTCTGTTCTGTCTTATTTTTCTCTTTCTTTCTTCCTCTACTTAAGAAAGGAACTTAAATACAAGTTTTAGTTGAAACATAATGTTTCTTTTAAATCCAAGGTTGTAATTGTTAGCAAATAATGAGATTTTTTGTGATGTAGTAAAGGGGTAGACAACGAGCAAGGAAAGCAAAATGCTTTTCTGAGAACTGGAACATAAAAGTCATATGAGCTCATGATGGATAGACTGCTATTCTCAGGAGATGCTCTGTGCTTTAGTGGGAACCCATGACCCCTTTCCTAAGGGTTGGCCAAGTGCCCAGCAGGAAAACCAACTTTTTAACTGTTACATGCTGTATTCATTTGCAAGTCATCAAAATATTTAAATTTAGGGTAAGAAAACATCTGCTGCAAATAGTCCTGCAGGTGGAGACTTCATAGTTCTACATTACTTTACACATCTCTAAGACAAACCTTGTTCAACTATTATTTCTTCACACCATCACTGTAATTAGAGCTTCGTGGAAAAGAAGGCGAAGAACGTTCTGTGAGAAAATATAGTTGTCAGAAAATCCAGAGAAACCCTGGAAGTTCCTACTGAAAAATTAGCCAGCTAAACAAAATGATCTTTCTATAAGACAGCTGGATTTCAAAAATTGTAAAAAGATGTTGTCCATCTTTCTGAAGTCTACTTTGTCACTTTGTTCTTTTTAAAAGATCAGCCCCGCTTGCAAAACATGAGCTTTTATTGTTGCTCAAGAAAAGTACAGCCAATGGCTCTAATGAGTTGCTTCAGTGACCCTTCAGTAATGTGGTCTGATTTGATCTCAAAGATAAAAAAAGTTTCATTGCTTCCAGAAGACTGAAAATCCTTTGCTCATTCAGAGGCAGGCCTCCATGCAACTTTCAGCAAGCTCATTTGACTTCAGGCTACAGTCTGCCACCCCAGAGTCCCCGTTCCTTGACGTCCTGGTGGCATGTTGCTCTGGCCAAACTCCAGCTCCTTTCTTGGCTGGCTTTCATGATATCAGCTGCTCATACCATGTCATCTACCTGCCAGCCGTTCTCTGAGGTTCTCTTTCTGTCCATGTTGTCACTTTCCTCAGTTTTTCATTCAACCCTCTTCTTAACCTTCATTTAAGTAAACTGAGTTTTGTAACTGCAGAAGAATAGTGAAATCAGTCATGGTATCCCTTACTGTGCATGTTTGTAGTTAAGTCTGGAGAAGATAATTTTCTAAAGTGGCACCGCAGCAAATACAAAACTGTTGGTCTTAGTAGACTATTATCACTTGTTTAATCTTTGATTGTTTTGTAAATAGAAGAGCTCTCTGTGCCTCTGATTTATGAGCATGTTTTGAGTCAAGTAAGATTTTTATTTCCCCCATCCTCACTCCAGAAAGCACTTTCTCCTACAGTACAATGGAAGAAAAGGTGGATAAAAACCTTGACGTGAGCATTAGTGTATTTGTATTTATGTGACATCATGATTCAGTTTGAAGACCTACCACTCTTAAACTACATAAAGAACGAATTTATGGACGTAAAACTTTGAAACTTCCCACTGAAATAATTTATTTTAAAACAACAGCCAGTTTATCTTCGGACTTATGTAGGGATAGAGGGAAAGAGGGAAGAAATGGTGGAAGCATTTTGCACTGGCCAGAGATGCCCTGCAGAGTGCAACAGAGTGTCTTGCAAGACAATTCTCCAAGTACCAGTCAGGTTTTTCAATTCCACATTGTTTCCAACTCAGTTTGGGCTGTCATCTAATCTAAATCTAATCCTGCCCTTTAATTTTCCCTAAGTTTTTAAATAAGTGGGAATTTTTGTCAGGAACAACTCTTGGCAATTTAACAACAGCGCAGCAGTAGCATACAGTTGGTTTTGTATCTGCTGGGCTATGCAGAAAGGCACAGTCAGACCTGCTCTGAGTATTTTCAGATGCATCCTTTAAAAGATTTTTTTTTCAAACTTCATGTAAGCACAGTCAAATGATGGTCATTGCGACCACATTATGGTTCACGTAGCTATGCCTGTTGAAAATATTCCATGAAGCCGTTACTTGACATTCTTCTGAAATCAATGGGGAAAGAGCAGAGATTTTCTGTTTACTGTTTTCCTTGTCTGATGCAGAAATGGAGTCTAGCTGCCAATATTGAGGCCTGGGCACATCTGCTAGAAGATAGCAATCAATTTTCATAAGGAAAAATTTCCCCAGTATCCAGGAGGTTAAGGCTTCTCTCCATCTTGCTTGTTTATGAGAAGTTTGTTTGTGTTCTGGTACTTTTCACATTGCCAAGTGCTTCAGGTTAATAGAAACTATTTCCATGTTGAAATAGAGCATGTCTCTTAGAAAACCATCTGTGTTTGATTTAAAAACAAAAACTCCAACAGGAGCCTATCCTGAGTGCTTAAGATAAACCAATAAAAATAAAAAAAAACACCCTATGCTTTACTTCTGGCTTGAAATTGTCCATTTTGAGTCCTATTCATAGTATCTCCTTATAACTTGGAGGTTGAAACACTTTCTATCATATTTCTGTTTCCTGGCCAGTACTCACAGGATGGACTATGTTGCCCCTTTAACTGATTTTGGTTAGGCTAGACAGGTTGCACTCCTAGGATTTAACATTATTACTCACAGTTCTTCTGATCATTAGTTACTCCTATTGCCCTTTTCAAAACCATCTTCATGTTATTAGGACTATCCTTAGAGTCTGAACATCAGATCTGGACATGGTACTCTGTTAGCATGAGACCTTTGCCAAATACTTGGGTATAACTGTTTCCTGTTGATCTTCTAGATTCCGTTGCATAGGTATCCATTGATTACATTTGTCCTTTTTGGTCCCACCAGTGCACCAGGCACTTCATGACTAGTTAATTGTCCTCTAAACTTTCTAGTCCTCTCCAGTGTCATGGTTTGCTAAGACAACATTTTGTTTTGTATATTTATGCATTTTTTCTTAGAAGTATGACTTAATATGTGACTCCAAAACAGCCACATGTTTCTTGCAGATACCCAAATTACTGAGCAGTCCTGAGAAATTCAAATCAGCAACCTATTCTCTTTACAAATCCTCCAGTCTTCTGTAATGAGCAAATTAAGTCATCATTTTATGTATCCCTGATCAGCAAAAGGATTGATAGATTAATAGTATAGCATCAAGCAATGGATTTTGTACATGTTGTGGAACTCAGAAAAGATGGGTACATGTGCAAGTTGTGGCCACATCCTTGCTCCAGCACATGCGTCACTTCTTCCTGCACACTAGTTTATACAAAGCTGGTGTGGAAGCTGCAGGGTCTATCTTACACTCAGGTTCAGCTCCAAATGTGGTGAAGAACAGGACTGCACAATGAATTTTCATAGAATCATAGAATCATAGGTTGGAAAAGACCTGTAAGATCATGAGGTCCAACCATCAACCCAACACCACCATGCCTACTGAACCATATCCCAAAGTGCCACATCTACATGTTTTTTGAACACCTCCAGGGATGGTGACTCAATCACCTCCCTGGGCAGCCTGTTCCAATGTCTGACCACTCTTTCAGTACAGAAATGTTTCCTAATATCCAATCTAAACCTCCCCTGCCACAACTTGAGGCCATTGCCTCTCATCCTATCACTAGTTACTTGGGAGAAGAGACCAACGGCTGCCTCACTACAACCTCCTTTCAAGTAGTTGTAGAGAGCAGTAAGGTCCCCCCTCAGCCTCCTCTTCTCCAGACTAAACAGCCCCAGCTCCCTTAGCTGCTCTTCACAAGACTTGTTCTCTAGACCTCTCACCAGCCTCTTTGCCCTTCTCTGGACATGCTCTATCAACTCTATGTCTTTCTTGTAGTGAGGGGCCCAAAACTGAACACAGTACTCCAGGTGCAGCCTCACCAGTGCCGAGTACAGGGGGATGATCGTTTCCCTACTCCTGCTGGCCACACTATTCCTGATACAAGCCAGGATGCCATTGGCCTTCTTGGCCACCTGGGCGCACTTTTGACTCATGTTCAGCCGGCTGTTGACCAGCACCCCAAGGTCCTTTTCCACCGGGCAGCTTTCCCAGCCACTCCTCCCCAAGCCTGTAGCGTTGCATGGGGTTGTTGTGACCGAAGTGCAGGACCCAGAATTTGGCCTTTTTGAACCTCATACAGTTGACCTTGGCCCATCGATCCAGTCTGTCCAGACCCCTCTGCAGAGCCTTCCTACCCCCAAGCAGATTGACACTCCCGCCCAACTTGGTGTCATCTGCAAACTTACTGAGGGAGCACTCATTCCCCTCATCCAGATCATTGATGAAGATATTAAAAATGACCGAACCAAAAACTGAGCCCTGGGCAACACCACTTGTGACCAGCCGCCAGCTGGATTTAGGTCCATTCACCACCACTCTCTGCGCTCGGCCATTCAGCCAGTTCTTTATCCAGCGAAGAGTACACCCATCCAATCCATGGGCAGCTAGTTTCTCCAGGAGGATGCTGTGGGGAACAGTGTCAAAGGCTTTACTAAAGTCCAGGCAGACAACATCCACAGTCTTTCCCTGATCCACTAGGCAGGTCACCTGGTCATAGAAGGAGACCAGGTTGGTCAAACAGGACCTGCCTTTTATGACCCCATGCTGGCTGGGCCTGATCCCCTGGTTGTCCTTCACATGCCCAGTGAGAGCACTCAGGATGAATCACTCCATAATCTTGCCTGATTGCCCTTTTGAAGCACACTGGCTGCATGGTTGCATATAGCTGAGTAGATTCCCTGGAAATGTGTCTGTTCAGTCAGGATTTCTCTTTACAGTTCTGTTTTGACAGCAACCTCTAGTCATTTTGAGTTATTTGAATGTGTGCTGTATTGGTTTTATGTTGTTCTGTTTGCTAAATAAAAAATGGTTACATTCACACCAAGCTGAGTTTGCTTTGTTACTCCACAGAGGGCCTGAAGCTGCTTTCTCTCCAAATACACAATTATCCAACTCTCTTGGGTCTGTGTTCAGCCTCTGATTCACTCTGATTATTAGGTAGCACTCAATAACAAAGGCTTTGTAGATAAAAGAATCAATAGGACTTGGAGTTCAAGCAGGAGCATTTCCTGCTCACACGTAAGTGCATGAAAAAAATGAGGCATATGACACTACAGCTATCTTCCTAACCACTCTTGAAGGTCATAACTGTGCTTTTTTGCCCATGATTTTGTCAGGACAAAGAAGTGGAAGGTTGGCTGGAAAGTTAAGAAACATTCTCACATATTCATCTGCAGAAGATGTCTGTTACAGAGTGGTCTGCAGAACATTTGCTCCATGTGCTACCACTTATCCCGGACCACTGCATCATTCTTACTATTTTCACTTGTTTCTTGTAGTGTCTATTTGAAAACAATATTGCTGCCTTTAAAACAAATGAGTTAACCGAACTGCTGAGGATTTCAGTGTTTTTTCATGACTGTTTCAAAGCAAAATTCTCCCTTCGTATCTTTTTTTAATAAACAGACTTCTCTCTCCCTGTCTGAAGACTTTCTATAAAACAATTCTTGAACACTGAGTGTTCTAAATTGATTTTTCAAGGTGCTATTTATTGAACATATATAAAATTTATACATGTTCCTTTTCCAAGTTAAATAAAGGTCGCTTGTCCACTTATAGTCAAGACCAGTGATTTTTGTCTTTATTTGGTGTAGAACGCGTCGTGATTTCGAGACCCCGATGTCATCCCTACATTCTATCTCCTTCCCGGCCCTTGATGAAACACCACCACTCTAATCGCCCTTCCATTTACCAAGAACAGGTACACAATCAGTTTATTTACAATTGATTAACATGATACAATATTAAGCTGTAACAGTCTGCGATTTACTCGCATATATGTGTATTATGTCCACGGAGGTGAATAGTGCTCGATTCGGTAAGCAGCGAGCAACTTTCTCATTTCGAGAAGAGGAGAGGCCCAAATCAGTCAGTAGCTCGTGATCGCCTTGATACCATTTTCCGCGTGCACTGAGTGGGAAACCCATGAATTTAATATTAGTTGTATTTGTTAGTTCCTGAACTTGATTTCTCAGATACTGATATTTCTTGACTTTTTCTGTTGCTGCAGCCGCCAATGAAGTTGGTTTACTCTCAAATCTTACCGTGATGTCCACCACCAATGCTTGGTCCCCTTTAACAAATACCAAGTCCGGTTTATACAATTCGTTGCAGTTATCCCTAAGCAGCAGCCCTGGGAAAACAACCCACTCCTTTTTCTTCTCTTCATTCGCTAATAGTTCGCACAGGTAATTGTGTCTTTTAATCCTGGCATCTTGGACTGCGGGGCAGTAGCCGATGATATGGGCACAGTTCTTATTATCCGCCCACAGTGCCGACATGATTTTAGTTGTTTATCTTTTCTACCCCTAGCTAAAAATTCCCTCGTGGGGTAGACATTTGCACGTAGTTGTAGGGCTGTGATGATTTTCCTGTGAGGAATGCCCCTGTAATGCTCTATCCAGTTATTACTGATTTTATCCTTTTCAAAATTTGATATTCCCCGGCCTTGGGATAAAAGTTTGGTCCAGTTTATAAATTCTTGTCTTCTCCAGTCGCAGGGTCGAGGAAAGATGGTTTTTGGGGTTGGAATTTCCCATTCGGATGCCGGTTCATCCTCGCCCAGTTCCTTGGATATAACCGTAATGGCTTTTGGGTCCCAAATAGATGGAATTTTATTCTTATCAACACCAGCTGTAATCCATAATTTTTCAAATTCCTTTTCTGTTCCCTCTTTTCGAGCCACCTCCTTCGTTATTTCACCCGAAGACTGTGCAATACGATGCAGTCTTTGGACTTGCACGCTTGGGATCAATCCCAAAAGCCTGGTGATACACAATCTACCATCCTGGGTGCTGGAATACAGGATGGCGTCACACATACTAGATGGTAAATGTAGCCATTCCTTGACAGCTGTTCGTATTGCTAAGTCAAGGGTTTTGAGGTACGTGGCTTTCACATCGGATTGATCCGCCAAGTAGATCAATCGTGGGAGTGTATTAAAGCCTTTGTCACTCACTCTACATGTGACTTTCCTCTGTTTCTGACCTAAGTGTCTCTTGCTGGTTTTTTTCCCCAACAGGCAGCTTATTATTTGCAAGCTTGTTGTACAGATGCTGTGCAAGCATAAAGAGACATTTCAACACGAAATATAACCAAGGATTTTTTTGCTAATTCTTCTATCCATGTGACAGATACATTCCAGTTACACATCTGCAGATTTCTAAAATCTGTTCCCAGGATACTGCAGGAAAAAGAATACAAATTCTCTGACTTCACTTTTGTTTTATCAGTGCATTTGTTTTGCTTTTGTTTGTTTGTAGTTTCTGGGAGTCATAGAGTAACTATTCATTTTTCTTTTTTTTTTTTTCCTGGATTAGTGTTTGTCTGTGATCTACTTACACCTCTTTAGTCTTGCAAAATGTACATGTATTACTTGTTTCTGAATAGTAAAATACACATCACAGAAGACAGAATTATAAAGACCTAAAGGGGAACAAAAGTATGTGTGTGTAAAAGTATGTATATGTGTAAAATAGATACTGATTTTTCTAGCCGTATCTCCAGCAGCTGCAATTATCTTGGTCATTTCCATGTGGTTTTCTGGTTATTTTTCTTTGATTAGTAATATATTTTTATGAAAACAGGTGTAGGCTAAATAATTAATTATTAAGGGAAAGAGTGCATTTATTTCAAAGATATTTTAAATATGAACTGTAGCTGTTATTTGGATCTGTGATATATTTTAAATTCTTCCCTTCCAGCTTTTTAAGTATTTGTATTTAAGATAAAATGACTATTCAGGTTGTCAGGCAGACTGAGCAGGACTGATGCAATTAAAATGTTGCAATATTTCAAAATACTTGTTTGCCCTAACGGAACATTTCTTTAGTGAACCAACAGTGGTGTAAGAGCTTCAGTGAAAGACAAACTTAAATCTAAGGACTTAATGTTGATTCATGTACTCACTTGAATTGAAGGTAAACTATTTGCCTTAACTATGGCCGTGTCTCCATTCTTTGTCTTACCTGAATTAGTAATATTAATCTCCTTTCCAATATCTTCCTAGGGAATATGATATTTAATTCTTTATGCCAGGCCATTCTAGGTTCAAATGCCTTGGATCTTTTCCATAACTTCTGAGGACAAGTTGTCATCACAGACATACATGCTGCATTGAGATAAAAATGTACACAATAGTTGGAGCAGAAACAAAACCCCAACCAGAGTGAAGGAGCATTCTGGATTCTCTACTATGAATCAAACACTTCATCTGTATTGTGGTTATATACAGCCTCAAATACCTACATACTTAAATTTCATCTGGTATGATTTGTAGCCCCAGCTGACTCACTGTATTAGTCCCAACCAGGATGTCCTTACTTCTGGTGGTGGTCTGTTCTTCTTGGATGCAATACGTGTGAATCTCAGTTTCCGCTGCTTTCTTCAGTGACTGGCCCCATGGTTACATTCCTGGTCAGAGCATTTTTTGCTAAATTAGGCTATTCCTTTAACACAGCTGTGTCCCTTTTGTTGACTGGGCTGATGTCAGTCTCAGGCTCACTTTTTTGCTTTCTATTTGGTTCCATATTTTTGCTAGGACTGACCAAAACCAAAGGGCTGGGACTATGCCACTGAGTGTGGCAAAGCTTCTCCTGAGGGCCATTTCTCTACTGTCAACTAGCAACAAGAAATCTGGTGTAACATTTCCTCCCATCCATCTCACAAATACACCTCTGGACCAGTTGCCCAGTGTTCACAGCAGTCATGGAGAGAAATGTTGTCCTTTTAGTACTGCTGCACATAGAGAGCTAGAGCTCCAGATGTTTCCTGCTTTCTGATTCGGCTCTTTTCCCATGCTATTAAACATTTTTAGTAGGCATTTGGGAGAAAAGAAAGTGGTGTAGTAACAGAAGAAAAAGTGCTAAAAGTACATGGCTAAATCCCGTCTTCTGCATACACAGCTTAAACAGCAGCATGTCCCCCATGTTCTTCTCGAGCTGCTAAAACGCAGCTGGTGAAAGCAGAGCCCAGGCAAACCTGAAATGATAGTCTAGAAGAAAGTGCTTTTCGCAGTTTGCTTGTTCTGTATTTTCTTCCTCTATCTATGACAGCTGCTTTCAGATTATTACTCTTGACACCAGTTTTTAATTTTTTGGGAACTTCTCAGTGGTTCTGGAAGCTCAATAGCTTCAGTGGCACTACGTGGTAGTTCCAACTGTGATGAGTGAGAGGAAGGTTAGTTTAGTGAAAAACATCTAGCAACAATGATCTACACACGACCCCAGGTTTAGCTAACGCAGCAGGAATTTGTGCTGAATGCTTGTATGTATGTGAACAAAAGTATCAGTAAGTGACCACATGCATTTCAAATGCTGCATAGCTTTATGACCATCAGCAGTCTCCTGTTCATTTAGGAGGAAAAGGGAGAATGTTGTTTTAAAAGTCTGAAATGGAAATATCTACATTCAGATCAGTTGTTGAATTACTGATATTGTTGTTCAAGATTCTTTCATTAACAATAAAAAGGATATCTTGTCATAAGTAAACACATATCATCTGATCTTCCTTTTCTGTGATTTTGAATTCGGTAATTTAGCTGCATTTCTTACCTGCGATTTTATTTGGTTCATTTGCTCAGTCACCTTGAAGAACCTTGCAAAAGCTGCAAGTTAATTTTGAAGATATATGGCACAATTTCAGAAAAGTCAGGAACATCATATAGTGATCTTTTTGTGGTGATCAAATGATACGAGTAGTTCTTTTGACACACCAAAAAGGTATATGTATTAGGTCTCAAGGAACTTTTTATCTGGATAAAAACTTGCTTTCAAAGGTTTCACATTTGTTTGTCTGTGCCAAGTGTATATGGGAGAAGCCTACAAGGTCAAGAGAAAATAAGCAAAAGTCAAAGACAGACTTGTAAGACAAATAGTAACATCTGGTAAATGACTTCCTTCTACATTTGTAGAGCCCTTGTTTACTGCAGTGAATGTGAAATGTTTTTCTTGGCAGGATTACAGGATTAAAGTCCATCAATTTTTTTTCTTGGCAGAATTACAGGGTTAATGTCCATTAGTCCGCAAATACAGTTCATACATGTTTATAATAATACTAATACACAGTTACTAATTGTGAATGTAGCTGCATTTAAAACCTGTATGTAGTAAAAAAAAATCATCAAACGGTGATGCTAAACGGTTAGAAAATAAGTAGATTTTATCCTCTTTTTTGTAGTTTTTGAGAGGCATTTCCAATATTTCTGTTGTTCTATACTAGTATATGAAGTGCTATGATTGTGCCATCTGTCAACAGACTATCGCATAAATCCATCTTTGTGCTAATTAAAGGCCCATGTTCTCAGTCAGAGAAAAAATGGAGCAAGGTAGCTAAGCACTGCTAGTGACCTTGGCCAAGAACATTACACAAATGAAGTTATGTGTATCCCTTGTGTCATGGGATCCCCCAAAGGGGAAAAATCTGCTGAAGAAATGTAAGTAAAAGAGGCAGAGCTGATATGATTTGGTGAATTTCTGTGATAGCTTCCAGCTGATCCCACACTGCCACCGCTCCTGACAGAATATTCTGGGAGAAATGGTCATGCAAACAGAGCTTGATTTCTGTGGGAACTGTCTTCCCAGATGAATGTTTTTCTTCTATGAGGGAAAAAAATAGAAAGAGTGAGTACAGATTGTATAATTTTTGATAGCATGCATATAGCAAACAAACAACTTGCTCCTTCTCCCTCTCCCCATCTTCTTTCCTTCTAGGATTCAAATTCTGCAGAGGTTAAAAAAAAATCAGGGACAGCTGGGCTCCTCAAACAGAAGTTGCAAAGGTTTATTCAGTTGTAGGAGTACTTCAGCGAGTTCATGTAATCGTTTAAAATTTTATTCTCTGGTAATTAATGTTCCTATGGTATTTTGCATTGCTTGGACTTTGTTCAATGCTAAATAGTTTAACTGGAACAACAGAAGTGATCCCCTCTGAGATCAGGACACTTGGATCAAATGGAAACTGAAAAACGTCCATGGGACTAGCTGATTCGTACACCAAAATCAGTGTTGTAGTTTAGTCTCAAATGCATCATGGAAACTTCTTTGTAGCTTTTAAAACTTTAGCTGATATTAACTGAAGTCTCTAAGGCTAGACATATGAAGATTTCTTCACGTTTGCAGGAAACAGAAAAGAGGGTTGAAAGAGAGAAGAGAGGTGTTTGTGTAAAGCTCTTTCCGCAGAGTTGTGTATAGATGCATTTCTAGAACAGTTCCAAAAATCGTAATTATAATTTGGCAAAATATGTGTATCTGGTATCAAATCCTACTTGCATTACTTGAAAAACCAGGCCAATTTCTAGAGAATAAAATGTGGCTGTGTTGTCAAAATCCTTGTTCATTGCCTACAGATTATTTCCTGGTTAATTTTCATGCCAATGTGCCAGCTTGGCTGCATTGACTTCAATCTCTCCTGATTTAAACTTGTGCTGTGGAACCTGGCCCTTTGCATTTATGTTTATAATGAAGTCTGTTTGTTGTCTTTGATAAAAGCAGGAGAACCCAGTCTGCTTGAAAATCAGGGTGAACTGTTCAGTTGTCCTTGTAATGAGGGACAGTTGCATTTTGCTATTATCTTTGATTCATGTGCTTTTCACCACTGTGTGACTTCCCTACAGATTTCACCAGCCACATGTCAGCAAGTGTAAGAGCCAATTTCTTGCCCTTTGTAAGTCAGGCCAAGGGCAGGTCTTGGGAGAAGAGAGCCATAATGGACCATGAAAGTCTGAGAGCAATTATTTGTAGCTAATCAAACACAAGAAATAGCAGGAAGCAAGGTTTATTTATGGAAGGGATGTCTACTAAGAAGCCTACAGTTTTATTTACTACTTCCAAAGAAGATTACCAGAAAATTAACAAAATAAAAGCCTTGTAATAGTTGAAAATAAGGACAGTCTAAAAATCAGTCAGAAGGGAGAAAAATCTCTCCTGCATTTAAAAGATGCAAGCTCATTGTTTCATATCTGCTTTTTAAATAATATGATATCATTTCATGCTTTTTAAGGTGATAATGTTATGAAAATTATTAGGACAACAGAAAGTGGATGCTTCAAGGTGAGTCAAGCTCAATTTATTTTGAAAGGTCATGGTTAATGAAGTTTTAAGGTGTAGACTAAAGCAAATTATTTATAGTCTGGATTCAGGCCAGTGCAGTGCTATATCCGCCCCTGGGTAGCTTAGGGGGAAATTTCACCTTAAGCAGGAAAGAACTTTATTTCTCTGCATAGTAGAAAGCTGCCCAAAGCTACCCCACTTCAGGGAATATAGAGTATTAACTTCCTAGATACTCTTGTTCTCTCCCGCAGTGCTACCATCTTTTTCTCTTTGGGTATGCTGGAGGGGACAATTCCTCTCTGATGTTGTGGTAGAAAAAGTGTCCCATTCGTTTGTATAACTGCTTGGTCCCTGAGTAGACTTTGTGTGGATTATTCTCGAAATCCACCTGTCCATTACTACTGTCATGCTCTGGCTCTGCAGCTGGCATCAGCGATAATCCAATGTAGGCTACTTAGGTTGTCAGCAAAATCGAAGCTCAGACTTTTATTACAAAGAGCAAAACACTGCTAAATTTGTTGTGAAAGTTGTGTCCTGTATTTCTTCATAATGATGTATTTGTTATGTATTGTGTATTTATTTGGTGGGCTACATCAGGAGGAGTGTGGTAATGCTTCCCTTCTACTCAGCACTGATGAAGCCACACCTGGAGTGCTGTGTGCAGCTCTCAAGTACGAGAGAGAGGTGGAACTACTGGAGAGAGTCCAGCGAAGGGCCACTAAGGTGGTTGAGGGACTCTCATGTGAGGAAAGGCTGTGAGAGCTCGGAGAAGAGAAGGCTCAGGGGGGATCTTATCAATGCAATGTGTATAAATACCTGAAAGGAGGGTGCAGAGAAGATGGAGCCAGGCTCTTTTCAGCAGTGCTCAGTGCCAGGACGAGAGGCAGTGGGCACAAACTGAAATGGAGGGTGTGCTGTCCAAACAGTAGAAAATACTGTGAGGGCGACTGAGCATTCATGCTTATTGCCAAGCAAGGTTATGGAGTCTGCCACCTTGGAGATACTCAGAAGCCACCTGGACATGATACTGGGCAACTGGCTCTAGTGGCCCTGCTTGAGCAGTGGGGCTGGAGCAGATGACCTCCAGAAGTCCATTCCAACCTCAACCATTCTGTGGTTCTGCAAAGGGTGAGTATTTTAAGCCACATACATGAAGCAGCATCTTTCCTACCTCCTTGGAGCTCGGGGCTTAGAAATCTACATGGAGCCATACTCCACAGTCCCTAGAATAGGAAAAAGAGTGTCCCCTGCAAATCAAAAAAGCTGTTTTTCTCATCGCTCCTGTTACCATCTGTATGCACTAAACAATTTAATTTGTATTAATAAAGACTCAGCTCTGAAAATATTTGACAAAAATCTCCACCAACCAGTCAATCAGAGCCTGAAATAAATATTGAAAAGCACTAGAATGTCTTGGCCCAACTATCAGACATATCTGGATGCACTGGACCATTGTTCAAAGCTTCATTGTGCATAACTGTGATTCTGACATATGAACACTGTCTGCCCAGATTATTAAAGAAAATAAAAATATAGCCATCTGTTTATTATACTTGCAGGTCACTTCCTGCTTATGCAGTTCTTGGAGATAAATTCTGTGAAGTATGGAACGGTGCCTCTTGTATTTGAAATTAATTCAATAAGGCATACTGGTATTTATGACATAGTAATTACATGGAAAGGAAAAGAGGGAAATCATGCCTTTAGGTGAAATAAGCTGATCAAGAAAAACAATTGCATGAGCAATTGAAATGGCCTTATATGTACATATGTACTATTTTCTAAACTAAAGCTTTTTTTTTTTTTTACCCCCCAGGTAAAGCATATGAATGGAAAGGACCTGAGGCTTTTCTGTATATCTGTTTGGTAATGTTTCTGTTATGCTTCGACTGTGTGGATTTCTCTCTGATAAATACACCATGGATTCCCTCCCTTCACTGGTGATCTGATGTACAGGGAAAATGAAAGTAATTTTTAAATTGCTCTTTAGTGGCACATTATGTTCTACATCTATCTGTGTTAGATGGAAGTATGCTGCTCTGGTGACAGCAAATGCTGTGTGTTTATACTTCAGACGTTTCCTGTGAGCTTCTAGAAGCTATTGGATTAGGTCCTCAGAAAACATGAACAATTATAGTTATATTGTACTTGGCCTATAAGTAGACTTTTTCTACCTGCATTTACAGCTATGAAGGGTTAACAGTTCCATTTTAGTTTGATTTGAACCGAGCTTCAGCAAAATCTTTATTTCAAGGACTGTCTGTATAAGCTGCAAGGGAGATTGACCGATGTCAATCTACTCTTCTTTGGACACTGACTTACTTTCTTACAGTGCAGCAAAGAACGTTATCTGTAAAAGAGTAACTGCACAAATAATTTGATAGAGAAATCCATGAGAAGTCACTGCTTTTCCAGAGAAATAGTATGCAAGTGTCTTAGTGTTGTCTAAGATTAAGAAAGGACAGCGTCTTTTTTGGAAACTATTTAATAAGAAATTGCACGGGACTCTAAATAGAATCATAGAATCATGGAATGGTAAGGGTTGGAAGGGATCTTGAAGATCATCTGGTTCCAACCCCCCTGCCATGAGCAGGGACAACTTCCAATAGACCAAGTTTCTCAGAGCTCCATCCAACTTGTCCTTGAACACTGCCAGGGAGGGCGCAGCCACAGTTTCTCTGGGCAACCTGTTCCAGTGTTTCACCACCCTCATGGTGAAGAATTTTTTCCTAATATCTATTCTAAATCTTCCCTCTTTTAGTTTACAGCCATTCCCCCTTGTCCTATCACTACACACTCTTGTGAAAAGTCCCTCTCCATCCTTCTTGTAGGCCCCCTTCAGGTACTGGAAGGCTGCTGTAAGGTCTCCCCGGAGCCTTCTCTTCTCCAGGCTGAGCAGCCCTAACTCTCTTAGCCTGTCCTCATAGGAGAGACGCCCCAGCCCTCTGATGTTCTTTGTGGCTCTCCCCTGGACCCGCTCCAACACATCCATGTCCTTCCTATGTTGGGGGCCCCAGAGCTGGACACAGTACTCCAGGTGGGGTCTCACGAGAGCAGAGTAAAGGGGCAGAATCACCTACTTCGATCTGCTGGCCTTGACACTCTCCAGCCAGAATAACTGCAATTTTTGTAGCCCTTGAAAATAGAATTAGGGAGAGTTTCTCTGCTCTCTCTCCTTCACTTGCACAGGCAGGACAGTTTTGCCAATTGGTTCTTCAGTTGCTGGCAGACAAAAAGATAAATTAGTGTTGCAGTCTGCCTTTCCCTTTCCTTTTTTAAAAGTTTGCTTAAAAGAGTAAGACTAAGATCAAGAGCTTTGCAGGTGTATCAAGAATTAATGACCCTTGTGTAAAGTCACACATCCCGTGCCAAACAATCTGCATCCCAGCTGAGGTGACGAGTACAGAGACAAACTCTGACAGAGAGTATGTCATGGGAGTAGCAACTGTACAGGAACAAGTATTGGGAATGACTTCTTACAGGGAAAACAAAAGAAGATTAGGGATTCAGAAGAAGACATGACAAAGATGTCCATAAAAATGAAAGTTGACTAGTCTGACAAGTCTTGGATTTCAAAGTTTTGTTGGATGTATATCTAGACCCTAATGGGTCTGATTTTTATTTTTTTTACTGTCTTTTTGGCTTTCCTTTGTGTTAGTGAGACAGAGGTATCCTCTTACGCATCGATTCCCTTCAGCTTTTCCTATTTATCTTTTAATCATAGTGAACAATCCAGGCCTTTTGATATGATCCCCTATCACAGAAGAGGATTAGCTAGGATGAGAGGAATTACCCACTCCATGCTAGGTAAGGATGAGGCATAATTAAGGGAAAAAATATTCATGGAGCTCTCCGGTTTAGCTTTTTCTCTATGTGCTACAGACCTTTCATAGAAAGAACAAATAATGCTTTCTTCTGGGGAAGCCATTTTGAGTTACTGTTCAGTGTCAAATTCAGTTTGGCCTCATCAGGAACAAGGTGAGTGCAGCCTGCAGACAGACTCAAAGAATATCTGGGCCATGATAGGTGGATTCATCACAAGGGAGAGAGGTATTAAGTCCTGATTTACTGTGTAAAACTTTTAAGCTGTGCTTAAACTGTTCGTAGTCCATGCCAGAAAGGATTCAAAAGTCTTGTATTTTTGTCTGTGCCGAAGAGTAGGGCCAGGTCAAAATCCTGTGCCTGGATCCCTACTATGGAAACTTTTGCATCAGACCTTAAATCAAAACTGTGTTGGTCATGCCTGTCTATGCCCTTGAATAAGAACAACCGGCACTGCAGTATAATAGTCTTTGCTAATGCAATTAAAATATCTAGGAAACGAAAGACAAGATTTGAGTTATATAGATAACTCAAGGCAGCCCCTCCAAATAACGGAATGTTGGACATCATCAGGAATAGTACCAAGAAAAAGACTGAAGACATTGCTGCTATATAAAAATTTGGCTTTGCCCACATTGTAAGTACTGTATTTCATAATTAGAATAGAATCATAGAATCATAGAATGGTAAGGGTTGGAAGTGACCTTAAAGATCATCTGGTTCCAACTCCCCTGCCATGAGCAGGGACAATTTCCACTAGACCAAGTTGCTCAGAGCTCCGTCCAACCTGGCCTTGAACACTTCCAGGGAGGGGACATCCACAACTGCTCTGGGAAACCTGTTCCAGTGTTTCACCACCCTCATGGTGAAGAATTTCTTCCTAGTATCTATTCTAAATCTTCCCTCTTTTAGTTTACAGCCATTCCCCCTTTTCCTATCACTACACACCCTTGTGAAAAGTCTCTCTCCATCCTTCCTGTAGGCCCCTTTCAGGTACTGGAAGGCTGCCCAACTCGAAAAGGACAGACTGGAGTTAAAGGAGGTACAGAGAAAGGAAACTAAAATGGTTAAGTGGATAGGACTGAAGCATAACAAGGAGAGACTGAACTGTCTGGGACTCTCAAGTATAGGGAGGAGAAGGCTGAGAGATGGAACTGATTTTTGCAAAGCTGTGAAGAAGATAGATCAAATGCAGTCCATTATTCACCAAACCCTGTATTAATAGAACTAGGGGCTACATAATTTCTGTGGTTTTAAATCCACCCTCTGCTAGTTTCATTATTTTGCATACTGCACAGTTAACTTCTAGTATGTGCTGCCACAGGAGGTGGTGGAAGTGGACAATGTCAATAGATTAAAAAATTAGACGAACCTGTAGATTGGAGGTCCATAAATAGGTACTGAAGGGATTAGGCAGGAGGAGTCTGTAAAAAACCCAGTACAGCTCCTGAAGAGGAGACAGAATACTCGGCTAGATGAACCCCAGTAGGGTGTTTGTTATGTTTTTGTGTTTTTAATGCTGTCACATATGGTGTCTGGTGAAACCTAAGGCTAAAGAACTGGGTGAATAATTTTTCCAGCAGAATTCAAAGATTTTTTTTCTTATCTTTTGGGTTGGCTATTCCACCTTACACACTGTAATACATCAGTCTGTAGGAGAATGTTTTCTTCTTTCTTTTGTCTGAAAATCAGCCATTTCAGCCTCATGGAACACAAAGTTATAGTTGTTTGGGGTTTTTTTTGTTTGCTTTTAAATAAGATTTCAACCAATGCTTGGAGTTAATTACAATTAGAGTAGGAAGAGGTGGTAGAATTATATGGTGCAATTATTTTATTTTTGGAAAATAGTTTGCAACGACTTGTGATTACACTTAATATTGAAAATAATCTATAAAAAAATTCTGGGAAAATGTATTTTCACGACAATATAATTGTGTGATATTCAGTAATGGCTTAGTTTTTCTTAACTTTGCTGTTCTCAACTAGTACACTATTTTTTGACATCTTGATGGGATGAGCTGCTAGGTCTGATTAAAATTGGCAGAGTTTTGGACATCAATCTAGATTGGAGTCCTTTATACTCTGTTTTGAGGAAGGTTGTAATTTCATTTTTGGTGAAAGAGAAGATTACTTCTCCTTCTTCCTCTTTTTCCTTCATTTGAGTAGTATGTTACTGGGAGGCTTGAGAGCATAGAATTTATTTCTTTGCAAGCCAGCTGACAGGAGACTGACAATCCAATCATATTAAGTAGCCTTTTGGATCCATCTTTTGGCTTTGGACAGTCATGCCTTTACTATGCTTTCTGCTCTCTGTGAGATGACTTAAGAGAAAGGTAAATTATTGTGAACAATTTATATGCTCCATCAAGAGTTTTCAGGAAAGTAATTATTTTGCTAAAATTTGTCAGTTTTGGGGGTCAGTGAACACGTTCTTGGCTCTCTAAATAGCAGCTTAAAATCAGTATTGCAAAAAAATAATAGCACAAAGAACTTGTGAATATTTCTGCACCAGAATGTCCATGATTGTATTTTTGTATTATTTCTTTCAGCATGAATTACAAGACGGGACACAGTCTAAATGACACAGCCTGGGGTGGCCAGTTTCCTTCTGCTGTTTCCTGCTTCTCTGTGTCTCTTATCCTCCCCTGGAAGCAGGACAGGCCTTCCCACACCAGCCTGGGAGAGGAACATGCAGGAGGAAAGCTGTACTCCTTTCTCCAGATTCAAACATCAGCTCATGAACTTTTGCTGAGTAAAATGCCAGAATATTTGGTCTAAGTTAAGCAGGTCCCAAGCAAGGAGTAAGCAATGACCCTGTGCTGACATGTGGGATCTGACAGTATGGGAGAAGATGAAAAGGAGTGGGTCTTTGTATCCCAGTGATGCTTCACAAAACCTCCACAGTGGAGCCCTTCTGGAGAGGTCACAGACCCCTTCCTATCCCTTCCCAGTGAAATCAAATTCTCTCAAGCAGGAGACTTGTGAAGAGAAGGAAAAGCCCCGTATTGATCTGCAGATGTCTAAATCCTTTTGCACTTACTGTTTTTGCATATATCACAACAGTTGGCATTATCACGAGACAAAGTCATATTTTGTGTCAGTAACACAGAAGATTCCAGCGGTATCACCTATTGCTGTCACAGTCATTATCACCAAGGCCATTACCCGGCTTCCCAGCCAAACTTAGCTCACTCATTGGAGTCTGTGAGGAGGCAGGGAAAGCAGAGTTGGTGTTTGACAGCCTGCACCTGGGAGTGTACACACCCCCTTTCATGCCTTATCACACTGCTATACCAGCCAAATACTTTGTGTGTCAGGAAAAGGTGCAGTGACAGGAGGTGGCTGTCAGTATTTGAAGAGGATGGTTCAGGGAGAGAATCAGATGGTTAGTTGAAGCTACGATACTAGAAGACGTATGCCTGTGACTGATATTTGATGTGGCTATGATGAAAGAATCAGTGACCTTTGCAGTGCTGCTAATGGATCACAGAGTCAGGTCTCAGGCAAAGTTTTATAAAGCCTAGATTGTAGTGTTTCTTACCATTGAAAAGAGTTTTGAAGATCAATGTTTGGAAGGGAGAGAATTATAGGAACGTATTTTCAATTTCCTGTTAGTATTTTTATTTTTCTTTAAACCTCAAAGAGAGCTTTTAGAGACTTGGAGTAGCAACCTGTTTTTTTGGGCATTCACCAGTGTTGTCTGACTTAGCAAATGACCCTGCAGGCCTTTAGTCTCTTTTTTGTGCTCACTGAAGGCCAGGACCTCTTGCTCTTACAAAGACTGGTGTGGCTTGACATGGCTTAAGGCTAATTCAGTTATGAACTTCACAAACAAATGTTAGCTTTGCTATAGCTTCAATGCCAGAAAATTAACACACATACACTTAAAATCCAATGAAAGTCAGGCAAAGTCTTTCTAGGCTTTCTAGTTCAATCACTACAGCCCTACTCAACTAGGGTGCCTAGAGAACACGTAAAGAGCAGAAGGAAGAGTCCTGCCTGCCTTTCATGTAGAAAAACCTGACTTCTTCATCCTTTTCAAGGCAACAGAATGTCAAGTCAGGTTGTGTTGCCTAAGGCTGCTATGCAATGAGGGGATTTAAATGTAACCTCCACATACAGAAAAAGGAAGTCCCTTAATTCATTCAATATTTTATTAGAAATCTCTTAATGCTGGCCTTATTCCTAAAGGTAAATATCTCAGAGGCTTTTCAAAGCCTGTATTTCATTATTTAATAATCTGTTTTCAGTAACACAATTCCCTAGGTCTGAGCTTGTAACTAAGTCCACAGGCTGGAAATATCAGCAGTCCAGGAACTGTTCAATAATTAAGCCGTTGGTGCCTGTTAGTGTTAGGGCTTGAATCACTCATACTTTACTTTTAGGAATTGCTAGGAAAAAAGTGCTGTGAAAAAAGATTACTTACTAGCTCTTTTTAAGGACAATATGACTTTTGTCTACAATGGCATGGTTTGCAACTGTATGAACTTGTGTTTAGAAAGTAGTATTTGTAGAAAAATATTTAGTAGTGAGCCTGTACATACCTGGCTCTTTGTATAGAGCAGTTTCACCGGTATATAATAGAGTTATCCCGTCTTCTAGATTCACTGGAAATCCCTATGTCCATTCAGAGGCTGAATACATTTTTACAGGACTTTTGTGTGGCAACATTTTTTAAAGAATTCCTGAGAACAACCATTGACTGGAAAATACAGGATAGCATTTGGCTTTGGAACAGCACAGCCCTATACTAGGTGTGTGTGCATAAGTGCTTGTTCTTGTGCATTTGTGCCCGTGCATATATGTGTACACATGCACACACTTGCACGTACCCGGTCTCTCGAATGGGGAAATGTCTCTGAAGGTAACTGAAGGCCAAATATTTGGACTACTCATTTTGACATCTCAGACACTGAGGTGGAAGTGGGCTCATTTTGAACACATAGGCTATGACATAGACGGCTCTCTAATTTCAAGCAGATGGAGACAGATCAGTCCACTGAGGGAGTTTCTCATCCATGAATGATATATGTCATGATTTTTCTTCATCAGAGAAAGATGAGATTGATTTTATCATAGTACCATTTACCCTGGAGGAGGACAAAGTTATACAATCATGGATACAGTGTAAGAGAATAGGAGTTGAAGGAGGATAACAGAGGGCTTTCGTGAGCACTAATAACATGTGCTCCCTAGTTTATTCCAGACAGAAAGCAATTGAGTGACTGCCATAGTTTAGTACAGAATCAGGTTGCTTTCTTCTGTAGGCAATTTGAATTCAGTTGCTAGGTAAAGTGAGATGGCTGGAGAGAAATGGGGGGAGAAGGAGAAAATCAGATTTTGATGAAATGTTGTAGGACATGAGAATATTTTCCTTGTACTACTAAATGGAATTCTGTACTTAACAGTGCAAAAAACAGGTTAGTACAAGGCAGGAAATATGTACAAACTGTCTCAAATACTGTTTTTTATTCTGTTGCATATGAAAGTATGACAATGCTACCTTTCTGTATCCATCATCAAACATACTTATTAAGCTAAGATCTGGAAATAAGTGGTTAGAATGAATCTATTTTTTTGTTGTGTCCATTTTGTTTACTTTGGCTTGTTGAAATACTTTGGGACTCTTGTGATCTGTAATGAGAAATCTGTCTGCATTCCCTTCAGAGTTTATTTGCTGTGTTTACAAGCTTAGATTATGTTGACATAGTTACTAAGGAGAAACTATCTTTTGGCAATGCAGGAAGCTTTAGCAACTTTATATATACGTACAAAATTTAAATATACAAGCTTTACAGTAAAAAACAAATTTAAATTTATTTGCTTTCAAATCACTCATAAATTATGAAACACTAGAATTAGGCTCACCTCTACAACCTCTGTTACTGGTTTTTTCCCCAAACTGTTAGCAGTAACTGAAAATATGAGTACTGAAACTAAAGAACTTCCTTTAATGGTATCCTTTTGATTCTTTTCTAAAAAACAAAGCTCTGCCTTATGGTTTATTTTACAAAAGTTTAGAATTACAATTTTAGCAAGTAAAAATTCATTATTTATGCAAAACCATGTTTTCACCAAAACACTATTATATTTCTTGCTTGTTTTCCGGGATATGGTAAATCTTATCTGATGGTCATACTTAACTTTTCTGTGCTAGAAAGGGAGAAGAGTGAAGCTTCCAAAATGTGGCTTAAATATCAAGCTGATGTTTTAATACACAAACTAATAAAGAAGATGCCTTCTGCTGTTGCTTCTACCTTGTGGTCCAAGACTATTTGCATCTAGTTCTTGGTCTTTCTCATAGAACAGATTTTTTTTTCTTTGCCACTAAGATCTGAGAAAATTGCTGTAACATAATTAGACTCTGTTCCAGCTCAATGTCATTATTGTTTTGGGTCACTAGCAAGTGGGCAGATTTCTTTTCAGCAGTTAGCAGTCTAAATGTGACAGTTTCGTAGGGTTTTTTTGGTGTGTTTTTTCTTCAGCAAAAGCTGCTTATGGGAGACCTTTCATTTGTCCAGTGATCCTTTCACTGCTAAAACTTGCTGACTTGTCTTAGTGAAGTTAATTCAATACTGTAGCAGCAATAGAGGATAAAACCAACTGCATGACATAGCAAGTAACTTTTGGTTCTGAAGGATCTAATTGAGTTATTATTATGAATGTACATGTATGGTCTTTACCTCAAACCGAGAGGATTCTGGATCTAATACGATGCTGTGTTGTATTTGATTCGGGGTTTAGAGTGCAAGTATTTGTTTTTTCTTAAGTCCTTTTAGTGTGATGCAATGACAGTACAACCGTTAGTTCTTCAGATGACCACTCTGAACTTCAAGTGCATATTTTAACACACCAACCAGACAAACGACAGGATAGAAACTTATGACATACTGATTTTGAGATTGGTACTTCAACATTTTACTGTTTAAATAGCACAAACATTTTCTGTTTTGATTTTTATAATTGCCAAAGAGTTGTGTCCCCAGCCACTTCACTAAAATAAACCAAAACAGTTCCTTATATGTACTGTATTATAACCACAGCAGATGACTTATTTTAATCATATTTTATCCTTTTTTGAGAGGAGCAGAAGCATTAGTATGACGGATGAAAGAGTATTAAAAATAGTAATAAGATATTTAATCAGTTCCACATAAGCAACCTCAAATCACCTCAGATTTGCAACAGGGAAAGCACATATACAGGTAGTTATCATAGGGCTGCTGAACTGAGGTAGTTTGTCAAATTTTCTGCCCTGTTCTCACTCACTCTGGGGAAAATGTAATGTATCTTGCCTCCATCTTTGTCTCTGCTCTGGGGATAAAAGGACACTCACAGCAGCAACGCAAGAGTTTTCTGCCAGTTTTCCATCAATAGATAAATTCAGTATTATCTGGGGAATGCATGTCCCTGAAGAACAGAAGGAAGAAACAAATAGGTCATCTTGAATGAGTACACATGCGTAAATATGAATGATGTAATGCATGTTATTCTGTAGAATTAAGATTTCCCTTTGGAGTTAGCAGGAAATTAAATGGCAAATTCGGGGCAGAAATTGAACCAAGATGCTAATAGATTATATTTTCTGTGTTGTAACAACTCACAATCCTTTTTTAAATATCCACATTATTAAGCTGTTTTGGACGTATGTCACAAAAGAGCTTGGACAAATAGCTTTTAGGTCCCTGCATTAATCTTGATAACTTTGCTATCTTTGACTTACTGTAAACCACAAAAAGTCGTACTGTCATGTGCCTGTCCACAAAATAATCATAACACGTACATAATATGTACTGCCCCAAATCAAAGTGAACACCACACTGCAGCTTGCTTTAGGGGTCACAAAGAAGTTTAAAGAATCCATCAGTTGCACCTAGATTTTCACTGTATCTCTAAAGAAATGGGAATGAAAGTCAAATGTAGTTTTTAATGCTTGTTCATCAAAACTTACTGGATTTCACTGCTTAGATCCTGGTTGTTTTACACCACTTATTAATGAATTCATTAACTTATTTATTTTATCATCTATTATTTAATCATGTCATTATTTGATTTAATTAATATATTATATATTTATGATTTTATATACTTCAATTAATTGCCAATTAATATTAATTATTCCATGTTAATATAGAAATTATTCAGCTTCCAATCATTAACTTTCAACACACTATGGATTTCCAACAGCAGCTGTGCATTTTCAATACACTACACTTTATTGGTGACAGATATGGTAGTTCCTTCAGTAATGCTATTTTATCCCACTGAGGGATTTTTATTGTTTGTTTATAACAAAATTTTCCTACTGTACAAATTTTAAACTTTTTCTCTACTACAGTTTCAATGCTTTAGCTCTTTCTAGCGTAAATGCTTTTATATTACCTTTCCTCTGAAACCCGGGTGGTGGTCCAATGAATAATTGTAGGAAAGCTTTAACCCTGTAAAACTTCTTGCTGAAAGTTTTACTCTTGTAAAACTTTAGACCTTTACCCTTACTTGGAAGAAACATGTCCTAAGGAAGGACACTAAGAAATGAAAAATTTGTTTCTATATATGTCTCTTAAACCTTTTTCTTTTCCAGTTTTATTAAGGAGCAGAGTTCATTTTAAACATATGATTCCAAAGGTAAGCCATTGAAAGAGGATTCAAAGAGATCAATTAAATTGTCCATTACAAAAACATCTTTACAGAAAGTGTGACCTTTCTGTTTTTGTGGTATGGATGACCAAATTCCATTTTAAGGTTTCAAAGAAGAACAGAATGAATGATTGAGTTGTCTGTTTTCAAGGTCTTCAATATTCTTGCACCTTGGTCAGGTCAATAGATTTCAGTTGTTAAGCTTTTGTTCATTTTTTCCTTGTTATCCAGAACAACTAGTAAATGGCTAAAACACATTTGAATGCTTAGTGTTTGAAGATCAGAGGGAAAAATAATGGATTTATGACAGGAAAGAATTAAGTCAATGATATAAACAGGAAAGAAAGAGGAAGTAGAAGATTTAGTACACGGCTCTTCTAAGACATACAGAACATACATGCTGGTGTTGCAAGCAGTGAGACTGCACTCAGAGACTGCTGGGCAGGAATGGGACACCAGTAGTGTACATTTTGTCCATGGTGCTGCTGACCCCCCAGCTCTTCAAGGTGAGACTCTGCTGGCCAGATTCTCTTCTCATGTGGGCTTATGCAGAGCATGTCTGCTGGAATGGCTCAGGTGGAAGATACAGCACTTCTGAAAACTCTCAGCCATATTTGCACGCCTATTCTGGCAATTTTAAACTCGATTACCATGAACATTTGACCCAAGTATTTAAACTAGCACCCTCTCCTCTAAACATAACAGAGCTGGGAGGAGAGAAACTGCTTTGAGCCAACACTGTGCTTCAGGTACTGGAAGAAATTTGCCAGTATAGGTGGTAAGGGAACAGTGAAGGTATATTATTCCTTAAAAAAGGTACATTGTCCCAAACTGAATGCAAGTATATTCTGAACCTTGTCCTCCATTTGCAGTCTTTGGAACCTATCCTGATTAGGTCTGAGCAATCTAATTGGATTATTGTGCTATAAATGTGGCATTGTAGTTATTTTTTTGTTGTTAGGCATTTTAGCTCTGTTAACCTATACCATGATAACCAGCAAATACTATAGGCATCTCTATGGCACATCTACTTCTGTTCGGTTGACATTTTTGCACATTGTGGAAAAGAAGCCAAATTATAAATGACAGCCTACAGCATTCCCCTTTGCATTAGTTTGAATGAATTAAGCAGGTTATAGAACTGTGTTTTCTTATGGCTTTTTGGTTGAGACAAAATTATTGGGTTTGCCACATCCTTAACTTCTTTTGTGTGAGGGACAAGGTCTCTGCAAATCCACATTACCTCAGGGAGAGTTTAAAGAATTCACCAGTTCCTAGAGGGTCCATTGCTGGATCAGACCAATGGTAGACATAACAGGAATGCAAATTTCTTCCATTATACAATTTTAATAAATGTGATTCAAAGACAACTGTTCCTGCAGCTTGTCCAACAGAAAAAAAAAAAAAAGCCCAAGCCAACTGCTGAACAAAAATGCCAGTAGCTGTGATGAATTATAATTCATTTTGGACAGGAAATGATAAATACATGACCTAAAGGAAAAGAAAATTTAGGCAATGTAATTAGGGGAAAAAAATCCTATTAGTATTATAAACTATGGGCTGAGCAGAAAAATCCCAAGTGTAAGAAATGAGGCTGCAAATCTGCAATTGTTCAAAAACAAGTTAGACGTGCATACAGGAGCGATGCAGCAAGTCTGCAAAAGGTGAGGGTCTCCAATAAAAGACAATTTCTGTGATTCTAAATGCTTATCCAGAGAAAATTCAGAAAAAGTGTTTCATTTAACAAGAAGACAATAAGTTTTTGACTTGGCAATAAGACGCTCACTTCACTGTTACAGTAAAGTTCTTGCCTACAGAAGATTGCTAAACAGATTTCTGCTTTCCCGTGCTCGAAGGGAAATCTTCAGTTAGTGGGCTATTCATCTGTGCTTCTGGGCCAAACCCCAAGCTGAGGGTGATTTGCATAGCCTACTGCCTTTTCCTTTGTCTCATCTGCTCTCTCCTCTTCCTCTGCTTTTATAATGTAATTCCTCTTCTTGTTTTCCTTCTTACAAGATATTTCTTACCCTTTAAGACCATGTGAAATGGTCACTAGTGTTCTCTTCTTCGTCTTATTTCTGCTATAGGAGAGACCCCTTGTCTACAACATGAAACTTAAACTTCATGTCGTCAAGTACAAAATCTGAAATCAACAATCAGTATCTACATATCCATTCATCGAGCCATCCCTTCTTCAGTGCCACAGTATATTTTCTTTTGTTCCTCCCTCTTCAGACCACGCCACTTTCCATGGGATTGAGGCTGGTTGTGGGTCACTGTTTTAATGCTTCAATTTGTAGCTGCAGTGCCATGCAAAGAAGCATAGAGTGCTTACCATTACTCTCCTAGCCTCAAATCATAGGACAGAAAATAGTATTCAAAGAGGAATCCCTGAATGTCAGAGGCAACAATGCTTTAAAAGTTAATTTCATCATTTGTCATTTCACTATTCCTAATCTCATAAGATTTTTTTTTTTTTTAATTGTGGAAGATAACACAGAGTCACATTATCACCACCAGATTCCAGTGAAATTAATTCTATGTGTTGGATTTAAACCATTCTTAACCATCCACTGGCAGTGACACCTACATCTATTGATGTGTAATGTTTAAACCAGTAACAGGCTCTGGAGAACTTAATGCTGTGGTATGTCATCATTTCAGATGCATGTAGATTGCAATTTGAAGTTGTCGTGGTTTTTTTTACTGTTTCTCACATTCCTAAATAAAGTTTGCTGAAATTCAGAGGGGATATGCAGTAACAAATATTAGGTGTGTTATTTACTATTCTAGGGTCTTGGTTTTGTCTCTGTAACTAGTGACTAAGGCTAAAGGTGCAGAGACTGGGAGTTACAGAAGCTGTTATCAATGAGTGGGAGCAGGGTTGCATTGCTGTGCCCGGATACATAGCAACGAACAGCACATAAAATATTAGACTAGAGTGAAAGCAGAGGAGTGGCCTTTGCTCTGTTGGCTGCCAAACCCAAGCTCTTGTGGACTGGTGAAAGGAAAGTGGTCCAGAGGTGAGGCCATACTTAATGTGATATTTTCTAAGCATCATGGAGAAGGTCACAACAGGAGAAGAGACAGCGAGCGTGTACAGTCTCCATTTGATGTTTGTGCCTGGAACTGTTAAGTAGAAGTCTATGCTTAGGACCTGAGGTTGTGTCGGTAGGTTTGCATCATCCTTCTTGACACCAGCATACACCAGGAGTCATTTTCACCACTTATCAATTCTATTTCAAAATAAAAGGTCTTTTTAACTACAATTGATGTGTGGAGGAACAGTATAAGTGAGCATGTGCAGAAATGAACGTAACACTTGAGGGAAAAGACAGTGATTTCAGTGCCAGGCTGACCCAAAGGATTGCACGTGGGTAGCCCATGAGTGACTCCTGGTGTATCCATTAACTGTTGTCCATCTCCTGCTGGTCTTGTTCTTTCCTTAGAATTATAGACTGTTAGGGGTTGGAAGGGACTTCTGTGGGTCATCTAGCCCAACCCTCCTGCTGAAGCAGGGTCACCTACAGCAGGCTGCACAGGACCACATCCAGATGGGTCTTGAATATCTCCAGAGAGGGAGACTCCACAACCTCCCTGGGCAGCCTGTTCCAGGGCTCCATCACCCTCAAAGTGAAGAAGTTCTTCCTCATGTTCAGCTGGAACTTCCTGTGCTTCAGTTTGTGCCCATTGCCCCTTGTCCTGTCGCTGGGCATCACTGAAAAGAGTTTGGCCCCATCCTCCTGATACCCACCCTTCAGATATTTATAAGCATTTATAAGGTCCCCTCTCAGCCTTCTCTCCTTCAGGCTAAACAAACCCAGCTCCCTCAGCCTTTCCTCATAGGACAGATTCTCCAGTCCCCTCATCATCCTCGTAGCCCTCCTCTGGACTCTCTCCAGTACCTCCTTATCTTTCTTGAACTGGGGAGCCCAGAACTGGACAGAGTACTCCAGATGGGGCCTCACTAGGGCATAGTAGAGGGGAAGGAGAACCTCCCTTGACCTGCTGGCCACACTTGATGCACCCCAGTGGTCTTAGCCAAGACCATCTCGGGAAGTGTGGCACACTATGCTGGACAGCTGTGTCCCTGCTTTTATGAGGGTGGCAGGAAGATTGCAGTACTTACTCTGTCATCTCTGGTGTCTAGCCCAAGAACCTAGTTTGAGTTGTACTGATGCCTACTGAGTCTGATACTCAGATTAGTGAAAAACCAAAAGGTGGTATCCGAGTGATATCTGAAATTCCAACTGCATAAGATTCTAGAGCTAGAGACTATCTGTGATCCTGTGAGAAGTAAAGACTTTGTATTTAAAATGTTGAATGGTAGATTAAATATTAAGGGCCTGATTTTTCATTGCATTGCACTGGTGTTATTCCAGGATTGGTATTCTGACTGCATCTTTAAATACTGAATTTCTTCTGACAGGATGGAAGCTGATATGCAACCTCTGACATTGGGCTCCCATGCTGTTTCGTATGTCACAAATGATGACAATTGCAAAAAACAGTGACTAGCAGCAGCAAGAGACTCTGTAATATTCACTTTAATTGCAGTCTGTATTTTCAGATATAATTTACAGATTTAAAGTGTTGAAAAATGAGTGTCCTGGGAACAGGAAAGTTTTTCTTTCAAGATTCAACAAAAACAGTCCCTTACTGTGTGACAGAAACAAGCTGCACCAAACCTGCCAATGATTCAGCATGTTTTTCTAAATTCAAACTGTGCTGCAGCCTAAAGTTTGCAGTAGGGATTCAAACCCTGCTAGGAAAGACCAGAGGCTCAAGCCTTTCTCCCAGCACCCATCACGGTGCCAGGTAGGGAACCAAATGAGTAGCAAAACACTTTCTGTACTAAAATAGCATATCAGATGGCTCCAGGGCACACAGAGAGAGGCCAATACACAGCATTAATTAGCCTAAAAGTAATTAGCAAAATATTGCTAAAAAATCATAAGTGGCACAATTGAGAGCTGGATGAGTTTTTGAACTCAGCAATATGAAAACCCATGTGTAGTAACTGTGAATTTGATGCACATTGGGAGGTTTCAGTGACAAGCAGACCAGTTTTGGCTGGAAGAGGGAAACATAGTATAAAATATAATTTGCTGTAGAAATTATACGCTCTGAATGAAATGTAATTTTTCCAGCAAATTCTGACCTACGTGTAACAGAAGAAACAGAAATTACCCTTTACTAGAATTAGTCACATTAATTGCAGTGAACATTTTCTTGAATTTAACTGTGCTTTTCTAGATAGAAACTGTCTTGAAGTGAATCATTCATCTTTCAAATGTGTTCATTATTTGAAAGGTTTGGGCAAATATTGAAGAGACTAGATTTCAGCATGTGGATCACGCATGAATATCAACTTCTTAGTTTTACTTGACTTATTCAAGGTTTAGTATGACATCCTTGAGTTATGTGATCCATCGTATGAGTATTAAGTTAAAGAACAATTTTCCATTTTTTTGCTGTACTTCTGCTCTTGACCAATAGGAAATGAAGAACATGTTTATCATGCTTTGCTAAACACAGGAGTTTAACATGACTGGAGAGCCAAGGCGTTATTGACATTCTTATCTTTCTTCCCCTTTCATAGAATTTGTGAAGTGTTAATGTGTTTAGGACTTCCTATGGGGAGTTAGGCTCCTAAATCACTTTGGACTCGTGAGAAATATGCTGTCTCCAAAAAGATAGTTTGGTGTGTGCTGTCACTACAGGTCAAGCTAGAAAGCTATAGTATGCAGTATTCCCCAGAAGGGATGGCAGTTCTCCGTTTCTGTACTGACGACATTATTGTCTGATGCTTTCAGCAATGTGCTTTAACAATATTGGGTTTTGCCTTCCAGTGTATAGTTAGATCACCTGGCACATTGTTCCTATGTAGTTCAGGTTTTGTGACTATTTTCTTCCCCAATATAACTGCGTGGAATGAAGAAGATCTGGTTTAAATTCCTAGTTCAATCATAGTTTTCCCTTTGTGAGTCTAGTTCTATTAGCATTGCATGTCCCTTTTTTGCTGGTCAGTTTCTTCTCCATCAGCTTTCTGAGGCTGCTTACAAAGTAGACACCTGAGTTTTTGCAGCAGGTAACTTCCTGGAAATATTCACTTGAGTTTAAAATCTTTATTGTTGTGGCATGTATGGGCCCTACCTAGGTAACACACAGGTCAGACTCTGATCAGACATCTCCTTTGTGTAAGGCTGGGAACTGTTTAGCGTCTCAATAAATGTGTTAGTGTAAATGGAAAGTGCAATGTGTTTATCCAAACTGTTCTTGGGTGCTCATCCAGTCAGAGACAAATAAAGAAGTTGAACATTAGCATGCGGGTAATTTAATTTAGATGATTCTGAAATAATCACATGTTCTTAACTGACTCAAAGGAAAAATTAATCTGAACAGAGACAGGGCAAGAGATCACACTCTGCTTGTAGGTATTCTTTGAGCTGGAAAGCCAGTGTAACTCAATACATAACTCCTTCATGAATTAGTCACACATCTCTACCTGTGACATAATTTAGTGCTGACAAACCTTTTCATATATCGAAAGGTATGATGCAGGTACACAACACTGCTTGTTCTAAACAGGAATTTCCCTGTGCTTAAATCTTCATTAGATCTGGCCCCGCTGATTCTTCATCTGATGCTTGCTTTTTTTTGTCAACCGTCTTCAAATAACTTCTCAAAAACTTTCTATAATTCCAAAATTTCACTCATTATTTGTTTCGTGCTAAAACATTATCCAGATTCTATACTCCGCATTTTATAAATTCACCTTCAAGAAGAAAAGATGCAGGTACTTCTGCTGACCTGCACATACTTGTACCCAACTCGCATTTGCTTAAGTAAGCAAAGTTACAGAAAATGTCACTCACCAATATGAAAAGAGAATATGTAGTGCCCAATTCTTTTGTATAAAGTGTATTGGATCAAGAGATAGGGGTCTTAATGACAGCAACAAAAAATATCTTCATGCAACTACCAAAGAAACACTTTATTCAGTGAAACAGTAGTATGTGATGTTGTGAAGCCAGATGCCAAGGGCTGCATTATTGAGGAATCCAGGCCTGGCCAGACAGATGTATGCATACAGTCACAACATAACTTTAGTCACAAGAAAGGCTGATGTCTTTTTCTATTTCTGCTGCTTTTGAAAAAGACACCTGAAATGTGTCTGAAGGGCACATCTTTGTTGCAATTTCAACAGTTAGGTAGTTGCTGTCATTCTTGAAGAGCTTAAAATACTGTTCCTGAAAAGCAACTGATTGTCTACTTGGTTATGTGAAAAAGGTATCCATGGATAAACCAAAATGCCTACTCCCTTTTGCTCTTCCATTTGCAGTTAGAGCAGAAGCAGATGGGAGATTCTGGCTGTTGGAGGGGATTTTGTTTTTTCTAGAAACCACATATTAATGTTGGTCAGAAAATGTAAAATCTGTTTTTCTTTTTACAAGCACAGAAGCTTATTATTGCTTGAGTTACCTGTCTATTTTTTCCATAACTAATCCTGTATTTGTATTCCACATACTAAATCTATCATTTCTCATTGCACATTATGGCAATGTGTACTAACAGGCATATGAATAAGATCTGTGGCCTCTGTTTTTGAGAGAAAGACATATGAGGATCTGCAAACCACTGAGCATAAATTAATTGAAAATCAGATTCTGAATATTCTTAGGGAGCAAGTTGCTACAAAATGGTGAGAGACCAAACAGAAGTTCAAGCTCAAATACATAGATTATACCTGATATGCTTTATGTGTTCTCAGAGATTACAAAAATGAGGATAAAAAAATACCTATTTCTGGACTTAGTCAAATGTAATGTGATCATTAGATTTGCAACACAGGAGAACAGAGAGGAAGGCAAGCAGTTAATGGCTAGATAAGGGCCAGGAAATAGTGTATCATAAAATAAACAATTAAAAAAAAAAAGTGGAAGGTCTGTACCATTTCTGTTTCTCTTGTGAATGTTTTCCTTTGAGAGTCATCAGAATAAACAGCAATAGTCATTCCTCAGCCCTATATATATGGTAATTAAATGATTCTTTACTGCCTGCTCCTTCTGTACATGCCACCCTCTGCTGCAAAATACACTGATGGGATGGCACACGATTCCTGCAGTGCAATTTTAAGAGATTAGCAAAAGAGGACTAAATAGAAATTGCATGTGCCAAAGATCTGGCACTTCTAGAACACCATTAGAGACTTTTTTAAAGATTATGTTAATTATGAATCAATATGTCTTTAAACATATAATCATGTATTTATGTAAAAATTAATAAAATCGTATTCTGACCCCCTAATATCAGCCACTTTTCTCAAATGGTCTTATTGGCATGGGAATAGTCGTATACCTTCATCCAAGCAATAGAAGTGGTGATGGTTGTCCAAGGTTTGATGGGTCTTACTGAAAGCAACTTTATTTACAGATTTCTTTTTTTTCTTCCTGGGAAGTAACACGATTCCTCAAGGAGCAGCTGTTTCCTTTCCATACAATATCTGGAAAGCTATCATGTTCTCAAGAGCTTTGACTTTGTTACATGTTATAAATGCTCAAACTATGAGATCTGAAATAATATTTAGACTGGAATATACTGAAAGACAGGATATTTAGAGTCAAGAGCTTCACTTTTTTCATATGAAAAGTAGAAAGGAACAGTTATTTATACAGTTTGTAAGTAGGGTTACATTTGGATTTGAATTACCTTTACTATTTGTACATTTTGAGTTTGCAGTTTAGACTTAATCATAAAAATAAGTCCAACTACATATTTTTCTACACAAATGCCGTTTATTTGCACATGAGATTTATCAGCTCTTCTGTGATAAAGAGAATTTGTTTGCTCTTTGGTAATTTTGAAGTAACAGGATTTAAAGTATATGGGTTAGTAATTGTATCAATTTTTAAGCTTTAGGGGACATTTTTTGATGAATAAAAGCCTGCAATATGTTGTTCATGCAAATATGCAAGGCATCTACCTAATTGTACCACTGCCTGTCACCTGTGACCTAACAGCATTTGCTGAAAAACTTACAATGAAGAAATGCAAAAATAAACAAAACACTTGCCATTTATGAAGTTTTTCTTATCCAAAGACTGTAAATCTGTTTACAGAAAATCCTGGAAAAGCTAGACCTCAAAGCGCCTCTCCTCCAGCTGCTGAGTAGAGGTGTTTTTCCATTTGGAAACCATTAGATGTATTTGTCAAATTTCTGGAAAAAGTGAAAAGATTGTGTGTTAATCTGTGTTGATTGCTGCCTTTTGCCTCTACAAACTTTCCATGTCCCTAGCAAAAAAGGCTATTGGACTGCATTTGCAGAGTGGCTATTATCCTTTGAAACAGAGAATCACAGAAACATAGAATGCTTAGTGTTGGAAGGGACCTTCAGAGGTCATCTAGCCCAACCCCCCTGCAGTGACCAGGGACATCTTCAACTAGACCACATTGCTAAGAGGTTGAAGAGTTTGGAGATATACTCCATGGCACAACATTGTCCCCTAAGTGCTGTTTATGTCCTAAATACATTGACAGCAGCTGTGTTCATAACCAGGGTGGTCCAGTGAGTAAGGCTGAAAGGTGGGAGTGAGGAGAGCTTGCTTCCACCCCAAAATCTGTCACTGGCTTCTTCCTGGACTAAAGTTTATTTCTGTGTCTCTCTCACTTAGCATTTTTTTTCTCTTGTAGGTGGTTTATACAGAATCTAGTAGATGAAGACTGATTAAGACCTTGGTTTGACCTCTTACAAAGCAGTATCCGTGACTAACAGTTTCTAGTCCCTCCAGCTGCTTTGAGCATTGCACTCCGCTGTAGCTCGTCTTGGCCAAGAGTCAACTTTATGTGTATTCATTACCATTTCAGCGGAATATAACAACAGGATGTATCTGGGTATGGCATCCTTAATGAGTTAATAAACTGCATAATACAGAGTCTTGTAGCCCATCAGCATGGGTTACTGACACTGCATAGCCACACGTACGTCTTCTTTGTTCTCCAGTCAGGCTTCAGACATGTTCTTGGTGTAGATATGGCACTTCAGGATGTGGTTTAGCAGGCATGGTGGTGGTGGGTTGACGGCTTGACTTGATCATCTCAGAGGTCTTTTCCAACCTTAACGATTTTATGAAAGTTCAAAGTCTCAGTCTCCCTTTTCAAGGCATTCAGCGGTCTGATCCCAGTGGTATTCAGGACCAAAAACATCCGTCTTTTAAAGACCTGAGATGAAGACAGAAGTTCACGATTCTGCTCCTTCTGTATAACTATCCTGATGCCTTTTTGATTCCATGGGACCCCCTGTGCTGGACACAACAGATCAGGCATATGACAGCATGCTTGGAGAGAAGGTGCATCATGGATCACCAGCTAGGGAGCTGTCAATGGCTGGTGCTGTAACCTGCTCTGGGGAAGGGTGTGAGGTCACATGGTGTGACGCAGTCCGGGCTGCACAGCCTACAGATTCATACTGGGGCTGTGTCCATTTCAGGCACCTGCTCAAGTCTGATCTCCAAACCATCCACAAAGTCTGGCTTCAACCTGTTAAGGTTAACTTTCTGAATAATGGGTCCACTGAGCTAAGTGGAAGTATACCTATTACAATGCATACAGAAGTCTGACATCTTTAGATTAACGTCATTACAGAAAATAAGCACCTTTGTTTCTCCCTTTGAAGGTAATAAAGAACTATTTCCAACACCTGTCAAGGAGACTTGCGGAGAAATTTGGAAGGATGGATTGTGTGGCTTCGTAAAATTCTTCAGCATACCATAATCATTACTCTCTTCCTTGTGGATGGTTTGTTGTCCTGATCTCAACCTTATTGAATATAAATGTGACATACTGTGGTATACTGGAGAAAGGTCAAAACAATTTCCACTAAGAAAGAATTTTTCACTAAGCAAGATAATGATGCTTCTCCCCTTTAATTATTGATTTTACAAGGTATTGGAAGTAGTGAAATGGGTTTGAGATTGTTCTCTTCGCACAACTGTAAACAAGATAAAAATAATTCAGTTCGGATGTGGTTGTAATAGGGTCAATATACAAAAATCAAGAAATTCAAATGATGGTTCTCACAAATTACCTTCATGTTCAGTGCAAAAATGAAAACCTGAAGGACAGTGCTTGTACTACTGCTTGTACTGGTGACTGTCCAGGTTGTCTGACATTTCTTGATAAATGAAACTGTTTCAAATTGTCTACAAATTTGCTGAACTTGACAATTGTTTGGGCTAAAATTTTACATGTTGAATAACTACCTGAGGCTATTTTGTTTGATTTATTTTACTTTTTCATTTCAAACAGAATGGGCTTGAATGTTGTCAGAGACTGTTTTAGTCTTGAAGAGGAAAACACTTTATTCTTGTTAAATGAAAAAACACCTGCTAAGTTTTCCTTTAAAAGTATGTGGTGCTCTTCAGACCATTGAATATTTAAAATTATCTTTTATTTAGCACAGTTCTTCACCAAGATGAAAAAGATTTTCTTCACTGGGCAATCTGAATCAGTTCTCCCTGCCATTGACTGAGCGTCAATGGTAGTGCATGGGTGGGATTGGGGAACCTTTGCCTGGGGGTCGGTGAAGATTGGGAGCTGGGAGTCTGGAATTAAATTGTTTGAAGTGTCTGTGGAATTTCACCCTGAGAATTCAGATGGGACCTAGCCAACAGTGACTCTGGTCATCCCAGCCTTCTTGGAAATTAAACTAGATTTAGTCTAGGCTGATTACCATAAAACATAGACTTTGGTATGGAGCAATTAGTTTAAACTGTAAAAAAAATGGTAATGCTTAACAAAAACTGAGTCAAAATACAGAATGAAATTTAGTCACCCTACTGTATAACCTCCTTCATCCATAGATGCAAAAGGGCTCTGCAACCCCTTGATAAATGAATCTCAAAGAGCGTTTGTAACAGATTAATACCTATAATTTATGAAATACTGCAAAACATTTTAACAATATGTCAGTTCCTCAGCTGGCATATGTTTATAACTTCATTGGCTTCACTTGAGCTGAGCTGATTTTATATCAAAAGAGCATCTATTATATTTCACACCTATGTAAAGAATAGAAACTTTGACAAATTATTATGATCATAATCATCACACTATTGTCTAGAGATCCATTTCTACCAAAAGTTAGAAAGAATAACAATGGGTGAAAAAAATATAACCTAGTGACCTTGAATATCTTGAGGTCCTTGTTCAGGAAAAAGGTTTGCTCTGCCAAAAGCACCATCTATTGAAAAGATAGTGACGAACAGCATTCTCCTAGACTGCGTAGACAATATTTAAATGAAAACTGGTATTTAAGGGACTAATAATCGTGTAGTAACCTCCTTGGAATTTTTCAAATCCACTAAATAAATGTGGGATTAATATCCTGATATATTATGAATGGCAACATAGGATTGGTAACACTTTCTTAAAATATTACATCAAGATAATTTCAAACAGTGGTTGAAATAAATTTGAAGTGTGTATATATGGTTCTGCTTCAAGTAGTAAAGGATTACCAAAGGAAGGGTGATGCTGCCAGAGTCATCTCCTGAAAACTTCTTCATATGGGAGTAGAGTGGAGTTGGGTGCCTTTAGGCTAAAACTAAACCAATGCTAAAGGCTAGAGATAGGATTAAGGATGGCAGAGAAACAAAGCCTAGCATTCCAATTGGAGTGGGACTGCAATAAAGCTGCCAAAGGAGAGGACCAGCTGCAGAAATTCATCATGTGTGGCAGGGATAGGGACCTTGGGCTAAGGCTGAGTCCTTAACCTAAGTTCAAGGGTTGTGCTTAGGACTGGGGATGGCAGAGCCTAAGCTTATGGTATCATTTGGAGTGCGGATGCCAAAAATATTGTCCACTGAGGACTTCTTCACATGGGACTGGGCTGTGGCTTGACCCAAAGTTTAGTCCATGCCAATGCCTAGGATTAGGGTGGTGAACTGGGGAGAGACAAAGCTTAGGGCTGCAGGTAAAATGAGGCTGTAAATGGGCTGCCAAAGGAGGAGGGAGGCAGACAAATAATTGTCCCCTGAGAACTTCTTCATGCAGGACTAGGTTGTGAAATGGGCTAAGGCTCAGCACATGCATGGGACTAGGGCTGGAGTTGGACAAGAGGCCAAGTATAGAGCTGCAGGTGAAGTAGGGATGTAAAGGTGCTGCCAAACAAATCGGCAGTCTGCAAGTAGACTTCTTCCTTCAGAAATTCTTCATGTGGGGGAGGGCTATAGGGCTTCCTGTATGGCTCAGTCATTGCCTAGGGTTGGGGTTGGCAGAGAGACAGGACCTAGAGCTGCATTTGGATTGGGGCTGCAAAGGATCTGTCAAAGGAAGGAGTAAGCTGGAGAAGGATTTCACTTGCAAGAACTTCATATGGGACTTTGTGTGGGTTTTACCAGTTAACATCTAGATTTCCTTCACAACCTATATTATTCTATGATTATTTATTGACTCTGTGAAACAATGTGAAATGAAATACAAAAAATCTCTGTGGCTGCAGTTCAAGTTTTAAAACCAGAAAATTCAGGATTATTCTCCCATGATCTCCTCAACATGAAAGAGTCTGATGCAGCTCTGCACTGGCTACTCTCCAGTCTAGTTGGGAGGTAAATTGGACTCCTCCTTCTGGAATCCAGCCTTCACTGCCAGTGCCCCCGACCCCTCTTCTCCTGAGAGCTGAAGTCAGCCAAGTGGAACCGCAAGCTCTGTGAGACACTGACATTCACAAACTAGTCCTCCCACTCTTCTACCTCAACATTTCCCTCATTTGCTGGATTCCCTTCTTGGCCCAGACAGCTTCAGGCTAGACAAATCTTTGCTGTGGCAAACCATCTAATCCTTTTGGGCATGGAGAAGACAAAATGTATTTCCTGGCTCCAGCTTACGAACAGATGAGTCTTTATTGTACCAGAAATTCAGCTGTTGATTCTAAACACGTGACACTTCCAGCACACAGGG
The DNA here is from genome assembly GCF_030867145.1 of Opisthocomus hoazin. NCBI lineage: Eukaryota > Metazoa > Chordata > Aves > Opisthocomiformes > Opisthocomidae > Opisthocomus > Opisthocomus hoazin. The sequence goes on along the minus strand of NC_134418.1, from coordinate 46,503,442 downwards.
GAGAAAGTGCCTGGGAACTGGGAATGCCATGTTTTGAATGACTGAGCTGTGTCTTCTTGGGAAGGCCCTTGGGAAAGTCTCCCTTCTTTGGGAGTCAGTTGACAGGTAATTTTGTGGGCCCATTCAAGTAGACAGTCTGGCATGTCAGGCCTACTAGATGTTGACTTGTCAGCCAAACTTACTGCTAACTTTCTGCGAGAATCCTATGTGTTAGCCCTTGGAAAACAGCTCTCATAAATTTGCAGCTCTCTATATAAATAAAGTTGTTTGTAGAGATAAGGGTCAAATCATAGAATAAAATATTTCATTAAGTACTAAAAGTGCTGAATTTGTAAGTGTTGGCCATTTCAAGGGCCAATTTAAACAAGACAGAATTAAGTTGAGCTGTTTGCCTTCTTAACGCTGCTTGCTATAGCATAATAAATCATGTAGCTGTAAGCCAAGGAAGGCGACTGGAAGAATGTATTGTTTAGACTACTACAATAGCCAATTCAACATCATGGTAGGAATGCAGTATGTTAGGAGTGAGCTGAACTCGCAGAGACACCACAACAGTGATGAGTTACTGAAATGACTGAAGGGAGTGAATTTATGCTTCAGATTTCCCCAAAAATCCCTATAGTATTTAAAGATTTTAGAAGTGGATGTTATTTTATAAAGGAGAGTGAGGGGGGAAGAGATTATACTTGTCTCTATTTTACTCTGTTTTTTTCTACGTTTGTTCTGCATGGGTATTTACTTCATTGTATTTCTAGTTTTGCCACTAGCTAAGTGCTTTTTGAGAAGTCACTTCATTCTCCATACCACTGTTTTTCTTTCTATAAAACAGCAACAGTGCTTCCTTCTTTCTCTTTGAAGCCTCCAGCTCTCCAAAGTCTCTAGAGAGCTTTCATTATATTTTGTTTTATTGGCAGCAGGACCAGTATACTTTAGAACTGCACAGAGAACAAAGCAAATTTAGCTTATGAAAATGCTTGTATCCAATTCAGTGAGAAACAAGATCCAAGAAGCATTTTGCTGCAGGCTTAAGGAGGGTTGTGACTGGGGAGCTGTGATGAGAAAAGAAAAATCACCTTCCTGCTCCACAGAGCAGTGCACCCTTCTCCCAGAACCTGGCTACCTTTTTATCATGTCAGAAGGTCGCTTCCATACTCTTTTCAAGCTCCTCATTACTCCTTTGAAATTATTAATACACTGTTGACGAAACTGAATTTTGTTCTTATTTCTGATACCCTTGTATCCTGGGTTCGGCCAGGACAGGATTAATTTTCACTGGAATCCAGGAAGGGGCACAGCCGGGCGGGCTGACCCCACCTGGCCAAACAGAGCAGGGTATTCCATACCATGTGCTGCCATGCTGGGTTCCGGTGGGGGGAGAGTGGGGTAGCGGGAACTCACTCGCGGCTCGGGAGCGCGCGGCGGCAGTCCGGGAGAGAGTTGCTCTGTTCTGCGGGTTTGTTTTGTGTATTCCCCTTTTCTGTATCGTTGTTGTTCCTGTTTCCCTCTGTTTGCTGTTCTGTTAAACTGCCCTTATCCCGACCCACCAGTTTCTGCCTGTTTCTTTCCATTCTCCTCCACACCGCGGCGGCGGGAGGGGCGGCCGCGTGGCGCTTTTGTTGCCGGCCGCAGCCAAATCATAACACCTGGTATCCAGCTGTTTCTTTTCCTACCTTTTAGCGCCTCCTCTGCAAGCAAGAATTTAGGGGATAAAGTTTAGAATTATGCAAATTAAGCGAGGTTTGGTATAACTCTGTGTATTAAAAAAAATATATATTTGGTCATAGCTTGTAAGAGCCCCTATCTTAGTTCAATTAATCTTTGTCAAAAAGTTTCGGATGAAGTTGTATCTGAAATATTGAGACATTTTGAGGATGAGGATTTACCAAGAGAAAGAATGAGGAAAGACTTTATTCCCTGATGTTTTACTATTGATTACTAATAAGTATATGTCTTTATATCTGTATGCATTCATCACTGTCTTCGCTAATTCTATTTTAACTATTAACTGATGATGGTATGTTTAGCTAAAATTAATATGAAAAGACTGCTAATATACACAGAACAGTTATGAAGACTGAAGTAGTTTAGGTATAATCCTTAAAAATCTATTATTTCTTTACAAGCATATCACTGAGCATCTCTTGCCAAATGTACTGAGGTTTTTCTGGGGCAAAAATGTCAGAAGTACTTAAAACATTTAATGAGACTGAGATTCTGAAGAAAATAAAGACCCTTAAAGATATTTGGTACTTTCCATTAATTCTTCTAAGAAATGAGCTGAACTAATTTTGAAACTCAGATTTAAAGACAACCAAAAATTTTATCCATGATATCTGAATCTTTCTTTCAACTGTTTTGGGGTCATAGCAGAGCCATAGAAGAGAAAAACAGTGAATTTACAAATCTCTGATAAAAATCCACAGCGTAACAAGAACGAACTAATAAGTTCTTTTCATATTCTTACTGGTGATACTGCAGAAGACACCAGCCCAATGGTAATTTTACTTTTCACTTAATCTGGGATTTCTTGTGAAGCTCATTTTCAATAATCCCTGTAAATGGAAAATAAAAGTTATTGTGGTTAAAGATTCATAGGTTAAAAAGTTGTTTTGAAGGTATTTAAGGCTTTTTGTAAGTTAGTCTCATGTCTCGCTTTTTCACCACAAATTTAACCATTTTATACATTTTCCATTTCACAGACTAACCAAAAAAAAATAAAATCCTATCTCAATTGTTTATCGTATTAAACACCGCCGATAAACAGTGTCACCAACTACTGCCATGTAATCCGGTGCCTAATATAGTCATGTTAGCATTCTTTGAGTAACATACACTTGTAGTAACTTTTCTTATAGTATGATTTTATGTTATTTATGCACAGGGAACAACAGAGCCATGAGGAATTTCACCTTTGGCTGAAAGCTTGAAATTAGAACTGATCTCTTCAATGTACCATTTTCTGTCTTTGTGAGAATATGCGTGTTGATAGGTGGCTGAGAAGGTCATAGCAGCAAATTTTGGATATGCATTTTTGTAGTGCCTGAAATGTTTAAAAAGCAAAACGAATTTTCAGCGTGCCTTGAAGTATTGTTTACAAATCTGCTGTGATCTCTTCATTGTGGCTAAATTCTATGCTTTCCTTTTTGTTGTGTTTTTAAAAAAGGCTTTCTATACTGCAGTAACCATCATCCAGCTTCCTAAAATGGTCCAGTGTTTTTCTTCTATGCTCACGCACATACTTCTATCAGAAGAGCTCAGACATTTCAGCACAAAGCTGGACTAATAAGCAGCTTTTGAAGTCATTAGACAATGCAGCACCACTGCAAGTGCTGAACAATTTGAAATCGTGAATTATATCAGCTTGCTCTGGGCCCTTTGAAATGAAGCAGCACAGTGTTTCACCAGGTTTCCTAAGGAGTTTCCTGTATTTATCATAAATATTCATCTGTATCTTTTCTGCCTGTTAGATTTTTTCTAGGATGCATTGTTTGAAGTGCTTTTAAAACATGTTTAGTATGCTAATATTGGATAGTCAAATCAAGTTCAGACCCTGTTGTGCTGCTGCTCTACAAACCCATTGGAGGAGTGGGAGTCATTGCAAATAAGAGCTCACAGTTTAAATAGGTAAGGTAGAATAAGATAAGGAGAAAAAAAATTAGCTGCATGGGAAGAGTAATTTGGTCGATCTCCAGCAGACACAGCTGGGAATATAACTCAGGCCAGTACATGCTCTGATATAAGCCCATGTCGTTCCGAATAATAAGAATCTGAAATTAAGAAAGAAAAACACAGTTCCGTTAGACAAGTCTTGAATTGTTTGAAAGAAGATTAGTTTGAGAGGATATAGTTTGATTAGTTTGAGAGGAGATATATGGCTACTTATATTCAGGCTGTTCCTCTTTGTTTAAAGACTTTGTAGTATTACATCAGGCCATTTTTTGCAACAGTGCAATGGCATAGCATCATGTGCAAAGCAGTTCTGTTCTTCCTTTAGTGTTTGTTTAAGTTCTTAGCTTTTTATTTAGCTTAGCAAGTGGTAGAATAACTTGTGTCTAACCCTAATCTTGATCTGACTTTGAAAACCATTGATCAGATAGTATTTTTGAGCTTCACATAAGACTCAGTTAACAGTGTTTCTCTCTTTTTTTTTATTTCTTAAACGTGCCATATTTAAATACATGATGTGATGTTTTTCTTGATTGTGAGAGGCAAAAAGTTCAGTTGGTGGAGGTTAATGCTTTATTAAAGCCTGAATTCATGGTATCTTTTTCTATTCTAGAATTATTGTCCTAGTCTTTTAAGATTTTGGTGTCTATTAAAAACATTTGGCTAACACAGTTTATCTGTAGAAAAAGTAAGGAGAATCCCCACATAGATTAGATTAATATCTTTGCTATTTTGAGGGGTCTTCGAGAAATTTAAATTTTGTTACACATGTAGTACTTGTATACAACACAAAGAAAACACCGTAGGCCTGTTTTTCTTAACTAGCGGATTCATATCACCTTGGAACACTTCATCCTAGAATAGCCTTCTCCCTATGGGCTGCAGCTGAACTGAGATTGGCAGGGGCTGCTTCAGCTTCGAATGGTAACTTCACCCCACTGAAGAATTTAAAACATATGAGACAAGATGCACCTTTCTGAAAGCTGGAATCTGGGCCAAAGTGTGCAGAAAGAATTTTCATACTATGAAGGTCTCTAAATTTGTACATGTCAATAGGTAATATTTATTTCTGTCCTACAAGCTGGCACACTGATGTGGACTCATAGGAGATCAGGCATATAGCAATCTGGAGTCTTACTTGGCAAGAGCAGAAGTATTTTATCTCCAAAAGAAAGAGCAAATATTGTGCAAGACCTTTACACAATATCGATGATTCTGAGTTTGCAGTCTAAGATAGGTACCCAATCCAAACAGTATACCAAAATCTGATCCTGCTGTTGGTTCATACTCTATTAAATAAAAACAGAAGCAGGACTAGTCAGACACAAATATGAACTTTATTTCAGAACCCGGCAAATGGAACAGGGGAGGCATTGTTCAGGAAATAACAGCTGCAAACAAAAGCAGGCATGGCTTATACGGAGGACAAACACATTTGTGTTTCTAATATTGAATTAATTATTTCTTAGGTAAAGAGAGTCTTTCTTATGGCCAAGACATAGAAGGTCTGGAAATTTTTTCCTATTTAAGTGCTCATTGCTGAGGATGACTGTAACCTGCTTTAACTTGCATATCTGACTTCTGGCAAATGGTCTCTCTGTTCTCATAAATCCATGCAGTTTGTTCATTTTGTATGTCTTATCATAGAATCATAGAATCATTAAGATTGGAAAAGACCTCTAAGATCATCAAGTCCACCCGTCAACCCAACACCACCATGCCTGCTAAACCATGTCCCGAAGTGCCATGTCTATATGTTTTTTGAGCACCTCCAGGGATGGTGACTCTTACTCCCTTATTTTTTGTTATCTTGTCATTTTCCCATTTACCATCCATGGCTTTTACAATTCAGCAATTTTTAGCAAGTCAGGTTAATATAAATAACTTGTAGAGTTTTTAATTGATTCCTGCTTCTACTGCAGCTGCAGCTGGTTTTAAGCTGTGCTTACATACTTATGCGTTACCTGAGTATTAATGTACGGCTATCCCAATCACAGCTGTGACAACCATAATCTGGCAGAAGAGTAACACTTTTACCCATCTTCATTAAAATCTTCAGTTTGGCTTAACTTTGTAAGATGTTTAAAGATAAGGCATCTTTTACTTTTGTTTGTCTTCTGGTTTTGTACTTTAGTTTGCTGAAGAGGACTTTCATTTTAAATGAAAGAGGACATTCCTGGGTATGCATTTGATTTCAAGAGCTGCAGTGTTTGTGGGAGGAATTTCATAAATCTTGATGGAAACATGAGAGCTGGCAGCTCTGATTACATGCAAAAAGTATTTCTGAAAGACTCTCTGAAGTAAAGAACCAAATGCTGGTTAGCTGAGTCTCCACTCTCTCTATTTTTCTTTTGCTTTTCTTAAATTCTCTAGACGCTTACTGGCAGGAACATTCATAGGACAAATAAACTGTAAGTTCAGGGAATTATTGAGGAAGATTAATTTGGAATACATCAGTAACTAGTATTTCTATGAGAAACCTGACTGTAAGAATTAGTCAGTTAATAAGTACATCTTAACAAAACCATGTGTTTTGCATCCCATTTAACCAAAGTAGCAGAAATTTGAGAGCCTGTTATTTTGTTGTTGATAAATTATCAATCAAGAGTTGGTATACATCATTGTGAAAGTAATTGTTATAGACACAATAAAGTCAATAATGGTTTATGCTACTCACGGGACAAAAAGCTGCATTTGCTGAATCAATTACTGTACGACATTTGCTATTCTCTAGTATGAAAGTATTTTAAAAAATAAATGCTTAATAGAACAGAAACATCTACGTCCAATTGCCGTGTTTACTTCATTAACATTAACAAAACTGGAAACATGCATAAACTAGAGTTAATTTGTATATTCATGGAGGTATTTTGCATTGTTTCCCAATATCAATTGGATAATAGTGGAATTCTTCCTGCTACCATAAGGGATGACTGGGTTATATGTTCGTTTCATTTTACACCTCTGTCCTTTCACATTAGCCATGAACATGGACACTCTGCACCTTTTATTCACTTCTCTTATTTGCATCCAACCTACCGGTCCAGACCCCAGAATTAAACTGTTTGGCTGCATTTCTACCACCCACTCACATTGTTCTTTGACTATAGTGGATCTTTCCTTGGTTTTATGCTTTTAGATATTGACTAGAAATTCATTCATTATTGATTTCAAATAACTTTGCTCTTACAGTATGATGTAGCCCTTGACATAGGAGAAGGTAGAATTCAGTGCAGGAACAAAGGTGTTTGGTGGAATAAATCAGAAATCAGAAAGTGTTTCTAGGATGGGGTACAAATACTGAAAGTTATGAGTCTTCATGAATATACAATCTCATGAAGCACATTAAATCACACCAAACATTGCCAAATGGGAGAACGCAATAAATGCTTTTTTTTGTTTGTCCTGATGTGAGAATGGTGTCAAAATGATTTGATATTGTTCTGATGAAAAAAAGAAAGGAAACGGGAGAAGCTAGGGTAACATGACTCCTTTCAGATGGTGGAGTCATGATGTGGCAAATTACATTTCCGTATAACATTATGTGATTTTTACTTCTGAAATTTCCATTAAAACCCAGCTGCATTATCAGTTTGTCATGAACATTGAAGTCTTTCTAACTTACTCATTCTAACAGAGTGATGTATCTCCTCCTAAGTTTCTGAGATAGATCGTTGCCTGATACTTTCTATGCCTGGCCTCAGCGCAATGTCCCGTCTTCAGAAAAAAATAAGCAAATTATGCTCAGCTGTTTTGAAGCTCATGAGGCAAAGTTACAGTCTTCATGTGCTCCAGATGACACTTCTGTGCTTTCGTAACTCACAGAGCTGTTGTTATAAATCTTAAAGTATGATTGTTTCATCATTCTCAAACTGGAGTGAAAAACAAGCTGAAATTCAGAAATATGGGTTCATTATTCTAAAAGCTGACATTTGCAAATGCACAATAGAATGGCCTTTTCTTTCTGGTAAACAAATTAATTCAACATCTTACACATCAACAAATACCATATTGATTAAGACCATCTGAGGTATACAGATGAATTCAAGTAGACATTTATCAAGACTTCAATTCAACATTCTTAAACTGTGTGCTTTAACTTAGGGTATGTTAATTGAAAATGTGTTATTCAAAGGACAGTCTATTTTAAAAATCACATGTTTCATTTTATAATTTTTTTAAAACCAAATATCTTTCTTAAATGTGAAAACTCAAGAAAAAAAGTGCGATAAAGAGGATTAACTCAATGGCATTCAAGTAGAGTGTACATATTAATTATTCAGAAATAAAATAGCTTTATTTAGTTTATCGTAATTAACTTCCACAATTAATTAGGATTACCTGCCTGTGCAGGGCAGTTTAATGTGATTGTATTAATTCATTTTAGAAGTCTATTGAGATTGTTTTCCAGAGTGCATGTATATACAGCAATATCTTCATTTGAAAGAAATTAGATAACTGTATGGAGCAATTAACCTTTCTTGCACTTTCATTGTTTTGTCTATGTGGTTACATGAAGTTTAATTGGTATCTCTGCTTCTGAGTGTAGCCCTATCATTTTTCTTGGCAATGTGAATCTTACCAGTATCAGCAGAGGAAAATGTTTCTAAAACTACAAAAAAATCAGAAAAGAATCTAAGTACATACTTTACCAAAATAAGTGTCTTATATTTCATTATAGGTGGAATTTACATTTCTTATGTGTTCTTAGGTTTTATTGCTCAAATAGCTTAGGAGCACCAACATGTTTTATGTGTTTTTTCTATTTTTCTTAAAAGTTAGAGAACATAGTTTTTAAAACTACTCTTTTTTTTACAAGACAGAGCCAATAGATGAAAATCCTGGAATCAGAATAGTCCATCAGTAAATGTTTCTGTCATCCACCACTATATGGGTATGTAAGTATTTTATATATCCACTTTCACACAAGAATCTGAGCCTTAGCTTCTTTGAGATACTTACTAATAAAAAGAACGTGAAATTTGGTAATATTAATTTTCTTCTTTTCCATGTAGAATGGAGACACTATAGTATTTGAAATCGCCCTGGAGTCCATGGTTTGACACTTTGCTTGGCTTTAATGTTTTGTTAAGGGTATCTTATTTAATATTACTATTATTGCATAAACTTATGCCGCCTTAAACCTAAAATCAAGCAAAGTTGTTAATCAAATAACTATTTAAAGGGAAATAAATTTGCTTCATTAGTTTAGAATCTGCAGTTTATGATGTAATTCAATTAAGGAACACCTCACTGGGTACAGGAAACAGCATGATGCTATCTAGCTGGAATTCTCAATCATAGTTATAATCATCACATAATAACACTAAGGAACTTAGCTTCAAGCCAAACGTTTCAGCCCAGTAAGTTTTACAACTGAAGACCAGTAATAATATGTCTCCAGACCTCTTTTAAAATGGATTGTTATTTTTCTTTCATAAAAATGACTAACAATAATTTTGCTTTCATATCTTCTGTGGCACTCTGTAAGCATGCACATGATACATGTTAGTCTTCTGCTGTGAAAAATTAAAATCTAGGATAGATAAGGTGTTGTATGAGAAGTGTATTTTTCCTTTTAAGCTGTTTACCACTATCGCTAGGAAAGATGATATCATTATGTAGACAAGTGCAGGGAAAGCTGACACCAGGATAGCATTGATCACTCTCTTACGTTTGGGAATACTCTGTGTAAAAAAGAGCTGTTAACTACCTGTCTAATGAGAAAGCAAGCAGCAGTGAGATTGGCCAAAGTGATACGTGCAGTTCTCAAGAAAATTTGAGAGGTACATTAAAAAAAAAAATAAGTCCACAGTCTGGACAGGTTCTGGGGCTCTGTCTGCATGGGAGCCGAGAGGGCTGGGAGCTGGAGGCTTCACCAGACCCGAGGAAGACAGCCTTGACTGAGTTCATCTGGTATGCATGGCACATTGCTACCATGTAACTTTGTGACTTTTAATGAGTCGGAAACCACCTCATCACTTGAGGAAGGAATATGCTGGGGTTTGCCTTCTCTCAGCTTGACAAGGTGATGGGAGGGATCCCCCCTTACATGAAAGCACTTGTCAGTTGTATCAAATTTGGCAAGACAAGAACCAATGTCACCTTGAGAAAAATGTAACTCAGCTGACATTCAATGTGTATGCATACACTACATGGTGCAACACAGCCTAATTTCATGTGATATATGCAAATACAGTCTATTTTGCCTTTTTCTATTTCCATGGTGCATTCTCAGAGCTGTACCTTGACCGATTAAAAGCATTGTGCATTTTCTTCTGAGTTCCTGGCTTAAATAAGCAATGAAGGTGAATTCTCTGTGGTGGTGTACAACTTCTTCTGAATGTTGCCTGTTTAAGTAGGTAACTGGAGAATTCTTTGACATGTTGTTCAGGTTCGTTTAAAAAACCCCAACAAAATAAGAACCCTGAACGCTGTCAGCCAACATTTTTGTGACATTTTAGGATTCAGTTTATATCCTCACAGACAGCCAGACAGCCTTGATTCATAGCATTATAATTAAATATCAATGGATTATCTGTCCTTTTAAGCACATTGTAACAACTGCACCCCCGGTGTCTACTACTTCCTTGGTAGTATCCCAGTAAGGATCACGGTGCTTTTACGTTAAATATGATTCTGTTAAAAGGTTCATGGTACCTGAAAGCTGATCTAACCAGTGCTAATAGCCACACCCTTCACTGGTGCAACAGAATTTGAACAAGATTGATCCTTTATCCAACCCTATTGCACTCCTGCTTAGAATTTTCTAGAGAAAGTGGATACAAAAGTCACTCGGTTAAGAAATAAATGAGATGTATAATATAGGTCCAGCTCAAAACTGGGCCTTTCCTGAGCAGTGAAGTTAAAATGAAATGTTTGCTTCATTTTACAGTGCTAATTTTATTAAAAAAATTGTAGCCAATTTTATTCTTTTTGATGGGGGGAAGTGTAATTTATTTGTCATTAAATTTGTCTGGTTTTTCTATGTTACCACCACTTGCTTCTTTACTTTGGGGTTTTAACTCAAAGACTATATTAATAGAGATGTGCTGATCACTTGTAGCCCTCATTGAAAGAAATTGCAGCTGGCACATGCTTGACACCTGCCTGATATCTATCTCAGTTTGAGGAAGAAAGAGGTGAACAGTTACTGGGGTTCACGGGTTAAAACTCTTGGAAGGAAAAGCATGGCTAAGCTGCCAGTTTTACAGGGCATAAACTCTTTCTCATGCTTCCTTTCATTTGACTCTTGCAGACTGAGTGTATCTGTCAAATGCTGCTCTTGGCCTTATGTCTAAGAAATCTTCTGCTTCTGACGTATTTTCCTAAGGGAGTTGTAACTGTTAGTGCTTGTGCATTGGCAGTCTATCATCAGAATATTTTAATTGCCTCCTAACAGCTTGAAAATGTGACTGGCTAGAGACACCCCTTGCCTTTGTTTCGCCTCCTTCTTCTGGAAGACAATCTGAGTATTTTTGAGGTGTACTAAAAGTGATTCGCCCACGATACTGCAAATATCTGTATTTTGCTCGGTTGCTAAGGGCTATCCAATGATGAATTAGAGTATAGAAATTCCCAATTGGAGATGCTGTTGAAAAGTGAAAATTAAAAGAAGAATTCTGCTCTTCTTTAATACTGCTATATTAGTTTGAATCTGGGCAGGGAGGTAGTGCATAGTAAGCCAGGGTGTGAATTTGTACAGCACAAGCAACCCTGTCAGAATTTGCTGTCTGGATATTTGTATCCAGTGATTACACAAATTAGATCACTACAACCAGAGACTGGAAATTTTTAGTCGGTGGGAGAAATGTATTTAGAATAACTGTGACAATTCTCGTCCTTGCCTAGTAAACCTTAATTTGAAAGTCACCGCCAACATTGCCATTTACCTGCTGTGGTTGCATGTCAAGCAATTCCAATAGGAGAAGTCATTATAATTGGCAGCCAGTTTATTAGTTTACAAGTTTCTAGGGATTAAGTGCTTATTTAATAAGGATGTTATGAAAAAGTTCTATGGTAGGAGACTGTTTTGTCATGTAGGAAAGATTTCAAAAGCTACAGGCTGCACCAGCAGTGGAAAGGTCTTTATTATACTGCTGCTGTCTAGCCAAACTTGAAAACAAGACATATTTGCTCACAGGACTGGAGTTTATCATGCAGAAAGAGTAATTAAATTTGAATTGTGTCAGCCAGCTACCTTAAAATGAAGAGAAGTCAATGAATGTTGCTCCAAGGAGAAAGAAGGAAATTATTAGTTGTAATTATACTCAGTGTCCAAAAGAAATACTTCATACCCCTCGAATCTGTTGCAAAGGGAGGAAAAAACCTAAACAAAGTACCTTCAATACTTCTCTTAATGTTTAAAATTTCTTGAGTTCATGATTCCCTATGGAAATTGGAGGAAAACAGATGCTACTGTACTATACTGTTCTAAGGATTGATGGATGGACAGTTCGGTGGATGAGAAATTGGTTGGACGGTTGTATCCAGAGGGTAGTGGTCAACGGTTCAGTGTCCAGATGGAGGTCAGTGACAAGCAGTGTCCCTCAGGGGACCATATTGGGATAGGTATGGTTTAATATCTTCATCAATGACACAGACAGTGGGATCAAGTGCACTCTCAGCAAGTTTGGGGATGACACCAAGCTGAGTGGTGCAGTCGACACGCCTGAGGGATGGGATGCCATCCAGAGGGACCTGGACAAGTTTGAGAAGTGGGCCTGTGTAAACCTCATGAGGCTCAACGAGGCCAAGTGCAAGGTCCCGCACCTGGGTCGGGGCAACCCCTGGTATCAATACAGTCGGAGGGATGAAGGGATTGAGAGCAGCCCTGTGGAGGACTTGGCACTACTGGTCAATAAAAAGGTGGACATGAGCTGACAGTGTGTGCCTGCAGCCCAGAAAGCCAACTGTATCCTTGGCTGCATCAAAAGAAGCATGGCCAGCAGGTCGAGGGAGGTGATTCTGCAGCTCTACTATGCTCTGGTGAGACCGTACCTGGAGTCCTGTGTCCAGCTCTGGAGCCCTCAGTACAAGAAGGACATGGAGCTGTTGGAGCAGGTCCAGAGAAGGGCCACAAAGATGATCTGAGGGCTGGAGCACCTCTGCTATGAGGACAGGCTGGGAGAGTTGGGGTTGTTCAGGCTGGAGAAGAGAAGGCTGTGGGGAGACCTTATTGTGGTGTTTCAGTACTTACAGGGGGCTTACAGGAAATACAGGGACAAACATTTTAGCAGGGCCTGTTGCTATAGGACAAGGGGTAATGGCTTGAAACTAAAGAGGGTAGATTTAGACCAGATACAAGGAAGAAATTGTGTACATTGAGGGTGGTGAAACACTGGCATGGGTTGCCCAGAGAGGTGGTAGATGTTCCATCCCTGGAAACATTCAAGGTCAGGCTGGATGGGGATTTGAACAACCTGGTCTAGTTGAAGATGTCCCTGCTCATTGCCAGGTGGGGGGTTGGACTAGATGACCTTTAAAGGTCCCTTCCAACCCAAACTCTTCTATGATTCTATGATTCTAGGGGCCCTCAGTAACTGAGTGCAACCAATGAGGCTCAGTTAAAAGTACACTTACAACAAACTTGGTGATTTTATTTTAATTTAAAACTGTTTAGCAATAGAAGATCAGAACAGATTTGCGTTAAACCTTGGCTTGCAGTTAATCTGGAAGTGCCTGCATGAACCATTTGTAGAATGTCACACAACACAAACCAAGATGATCCTTTGCTGATAAAGCAAAAGATAAGATTCTTGTTATTGTTAAAACTGTTATAGGTGAAGCTGGTAGAGGTGGTTGTCATTAAAGTTACTTAACACATTCTTTTACAAGACCTTTTTTATGGTAGCATACAGCTTGAAAAAAGTGGATCTGAATTCTCCATGGCTAGCACCAGCCTTAGGCTTATTTTTTTTCTTTCAGTAGCCAAAATAAAAAGCAAATTGAAGGCAAAACATATTGTTTAAAGAATGGTTAAAAAAAGGATCTTAAAAATGTCTTTTTGAGAAGCTGTAGAGCTTGGGGTCAGGAGTCTGCTTAAATCTGGCCGTATCACAAGCCTCCGAAAATTTCCTATTATACAGACTCTGTGGGAGTTTGGCAGCAACAGTCCCTGAAGAGGCCATCTGTGCTGGCCATACACTAGACCCCAGGGAGTCTGGGCTGAACAGGAGTTTTCCTTGTGTTTGACCTCCAAATCTACCTGTGGCTCCTGAGGTTTATCTGTTCTCCCTTCCTAGCATCTTTGTGGCTGTATTTTATTTGTACTGAACCAAGCAGCACTGATGTTAATAAAGCCAGACAACAGGAGTTTGTGTCAATGAAGCTGGATAGTCATGGCACTTTGGATATCAAGTTTTACTTACAGTGATATAGGCTAGAGGTCCGGAGCTTTTTGGAAGGAAGAACATCAGGATTTGGAAATGGCCCAATTTCCATTGTGGGATTTGGAGTAAAGAAGAAAGAAAAAGGAAAAAAGCAACCTCACAGATTAAAGACCAAAGTGAATTTTTAAGTGACTTTGTGACAGGAGTGAAAAGGATGGGCTGGATTCATGTTTTGTTGAGTTTGAAGAAATGGATGGAAGAGCACAATTGGAAGGGGACAATTATAGCATGAATGAAGGAATAGATTTTTAAGTCATTGATGTACATAAGTTGAAGGTAAAGTCACTCTTGTCAATCTGTTAGCCTTTCAGCCCTACAGACAAGGTCATATATTGAGCCCCACATTAAAGAGATTGCTCTACTTTATACAAATGCTTGACTAGATAAAACAAGCAGCTAGTAGACCTGTGGGACTCCTTGTCAAAAGATGTGTACCTTTTACTTTCACAACATGGATTTTAAGAGAGACTGAACAGGTACTTGGAAGATATACCTATTGGGTTAACTGACAAGGCGAACCACAGGAAGCTCAGAAAATGTCCTAAACTGCTTCTGCTTGGAGGCTGAGAGATTATACTGGGCGAGGCGGACTCTTGGTCTCAAATAGTATGGCCATTCATATGTTCTGAGATGTCACAGGTGGCATTTTTTGGAGCCCGGGATCCTTATCTTGCACAGTGTTAAGGTTCAGGGGCTTTAGGACAGAGGGGAGAAGACCATTTTAAAGTTTCCCAAGCTGCAGACAGAGCTCAGCTGAGAGATTAAACAGAGATTTAAAGGTCTTCCAGGGAGCTTTTTGCTGACTCTTTGGTTACCTTCCTGGACAGTCTAGCATCTCTCTGTTGCACACTGAGATTTGCTGAGTGTAACTGGTTGGATTACTTGTTTATTCCACTAGATAACCTTCCATATAAATTGTCCTATGTCGTGTTATCTCAATTCATGCTCCCAAAAGATACATTAACTTCTTAAATTTATAAGGTGAGTTTTCTTTTGGAAAATTAAGTGTTTTTCCAGCCATTTCACAGACTTAGAACAGAAAACCGCTGTGTTGTTTAGAAATTATAAGTTGCAAGTTAATCATGGAAAAATGACACAGTTTGCAGATTTGTTTTGTAAAAAGTCCATTGAATTTGGTGTTAGGTGGGAATACTAATACTTTAGGAAATAATCTTTATTGTACTCTATATTTTTTGTAATAGTATCTTACTTTTAAATAATTTTTATCTTTATACTTTCTCATGATGTTTCACTTCTCGCAGTTGTGGAATGAGGGATAAAGAGATCAACTGCAGGACAACAACAGAAGATTGTCCCTCTAACTCTTTCTTTGTAAAGAAAAAGGCAGGCAGGCAAAGAACTGACCTGGTGCTATGTATTGTGAATGATGGTACAGTGAAGAAGCTGTTGGAATAGTCAACCCAGCAAAATACAGATGAAGTTCAGTCGCAAGCAGATTGCAGATGGTCCCATTTTCAATAAAACTTTTGCTTTCAAGGATGTAAAAGAAGAACAGAAGGTGTCCTGAGCAGGGGATCTGAGTATTTTTGTTCACTCTGAGTAAAATCACTGACATAAAAAATGCTTTTGTAATTGTTACCATCACTCTGGCCAAAAATCAATTAGAATTCTCAGAGGTTCTGGTGAAACTTTTCTCTCATGACTACAACAGGTGTTCTGTATATGGTTATCTCCAAAAATTAGGCCTCCAAAATTTTTGCCTAAGGATAAAGCAGAATTTAACCAGCCTAATAGTAACTCTTAATTAAGATGTATGTAGAAGACTTAAGAAAGGAATATCTGAAAGTATATATGGTAAGAAATTCTATTTATGTCTTAGAAATTATTCAGTCTGAAGAGAGAAAAAAATTACAAATTTCCATGTGTCTTTCTTAATTATTAATTCCCTTATGTAATTTTTAAAATGAAAATTTTTTCCAGTCTTAACATGCATCTCAACTATTTGATTACATATCTGCACTTTAGAATGCTTTTTTGATTTGAGATTGTTATGATTGATTTTGGAATTGTAATGAAGGGAGAAATTGTAAGGTACATGTTCAATCCATGTGCAGTTCAGGTACATGTTCTATTCATTTTTCTGAGCCAAAATTTAAAACAGGAGATAGCCTGAGAAAATGTTTTACTCTGGATTCTTTTTATTATATCATGGCTGTAAACTACAGGTGAACCAGAATTCAGAGTGAATGGAGTGACAAAACATTCACAAGTAGTTTAGTTGTTTTCTACACTTTAACTAATTTAGTTAAATTTCTCCACTTTTACTAATTACAATTAAATTTAACTCATTAAATTAAATTTATTAAATTTAACTAATCAAAATTTCTCCACTTTAACTAATTTAGTTTTTTTCTCCACTTTAACTAATGTAGTTTTGGCCTGAAAAGATAATTCCTCAGAGGTAACTGTTCATGTAATTTTTATTCAAAATATGCAAGCTAGTGCAATTTCTAGCCAAGAACTGTAAGTAGTTTACAGCTTTCATTTATTTAAAAGCTATTTAAGTATATAAGAGCATTTTAAAGATCTTTAAAGATCATCCATTAGCCAAACTCTAAACTTTCCAAGCAAAGGTTTCCCCTAGATAGTAGCTCCTTGATCTTCCCCCAGCCCCCTTTTTTCCTCCACAGAAAAACATTTCATTGATCACCAGACTCTTATTTAAGCTACTGCAGTCCCCCACCCTCAGCTGAAGGCACTGTCTGGGAGGTGATTTCTGCCATCTGGGCTCAGGACGCATGGTGTAAGAAGCACTTCTTTTTTCTCTCCTGGAGAGAGAGAAGTGGTAAGGGGCATGCTCTTTCTTCAGCCATCTGATCTTTTCTTCCTGGTATGTTATTTATGTTTAAAAATATCTAGTAAATCTAAGAAGATTGTGCAAGAGCATATTCCTTCCTCCTTGAATATTTTTCAGTTTTGGTATTGTTATATTCCCGGAATTTTGGAGTTAATTTCTCACTTGCTTGGTCTTTTCAGCCTGCATTTCTTTTGGTGGGAAATGTATTAAAATGGAAAGCATAGAAGTTTTACTGAGGATAAAATGGTCTGTTCAAGTCTCACCATCTTCTGGCGCTCCAAGGAAAAAAAGAATATGTCTTTGTGAATTCTGAATTTTGGATGATTTTACTGCTGACTTGTTTAAAAGTGCTCTTGAAATTAGACACAGGGAAACCTTCTGGATGGCAGAAAGTGAAGGGATAATGTTCTATGCTGTAAACAATGGCAGTCTTCTGCCTGAACCCGAGAGGTTAGAAGAATACATGATTAGAATGGGTCTCATTTTCAGTGGCATTGCATGTTGGGGTGTGGCATCCTTTCAGACTCTCCATTTTCAGTTGAAAAGGAGAGAAAAGAAGCTATATGGCCTAGGAGAGAAAGAGAATATTATTAGAACACTAAATTTAGAGTGAGTTTTCTTTAAAGCCTTGCAAAATAAAGTTAACTTTCTTGTGTGTTGCAAGCAGAGGAATATGTTTTTGTTGGCTGATGATGGAGGCGTTTATACAAGTAGGTCTTCTGCATCTGATTTTCCATGAGAAGCATGCAGGTGTATTGTATTAATTAGTACAGGTGCATTCAGGACAAAATACCTGTTAGCCACTACAGTGCTAGTTTTCATGTATACTAGGTATGCTTTTTGTGCATGCAAATGGACATACCCATATGTTTTTCATATGTCAATGCTAGGCTTCATCACCTTACAAATATGTTTAAAAATGTTGCTAAATATCATGCAATAGGAAAGAACAAAGCATTAAGGACAATAATTTCATGCTTTGTACAGCATAAACAAAAAACCCCAGTTCTTTCCAGGCAAGAGAAGGGAGTGTGTCAAATTAGTCTATAAAAGTCAGACAAAAGGTCTTTGCTTGGAAAAGAAATGTAGAGTGGTTTTAATTAACATTTTGCTTCAGGTCATGCCATGTTCTTTCAATTAGGACTTTGGTGTAAGAAAGACTGTTTCTTCCTAAATGTCTTTACTCCTTTAAAGGGAAAGACTTCGTCATTTTCCAGAGATGGAGGAATGGGATATTATCACTTGTGTTTAGTATGGGGGAGTATGAATTGTGATTCTCTTTCAATTCTGAATATAATTGAGGAGAGTCAGGATCAAACAAATTTAAGTGCCTTTCTTAAACTCTTCATTTTTCTTTCAGTTCAGCTCTCTTCATTTTCTTCAGAATATTTTTTCCATTGCAGAACTCTGGCATAAATCATTTCCCTTGATGTTTTAATCACTGCTTTTCTTTAAGAGTCAATATATCTATTTAATAATTTGTCTACAGCATTTTGCTGGAATAGGAATAGCTTTCTGTATGTTGTCTTTCAGTGTATATCTTAAAGTACCTGTATCTTAGAGTTTGAGTTTGCAAACACGTTCCTCCTTTTTTAACAATAATGTGTTTCCTCTGTATGCGTGTGTGCTCTACAGGGGGCCCCTTCCATTTCTAACCTTCTGGCTCTGGGTGGAATAAATTACTGAAGCAAACAGGAAGGTTTGCTGAGGAACTCTCCAAGAGTTCCATGACAATTTCCTCTTTGCTTCCCCTTTGCGCCAAGGTATAGCCTGCTTCCAGCTGATACGCACAGAATGGGAACCATAGTTCCCATCTTGCCTGCTAAAACCAAAGCTAAACAAGCAAGAAGGATAAACTAGCGTATCTGCATACCTAAAGAAGACCTACAAAAGAACTGCAGAAATCTTATTCATTATTATTTCCCATGTCCTCCACAAGCAATCTTGCAAAAACTCTTAACAAAGATGCTCCATGCTGCCAATATGTGGGCATCCCCATCCCTTGTTTTAAGTAGTAAAGCTCGTGCTTGGGGGAAAATAATGTATAAACCAGGATAACGCAGCATGAGCTCAGTCATAAGGCTGTATAAATATCAGCCTAGATCTTAAATTATGGACAATATATATTAAAGTCATGCCTGCCTTGGCACTGAATCTTGCACTGATGTTACTAAAAACATATTGTAGACTATAGATTAACAGCAGTGTGGGATATTTTTTTAAAATACTACTTAGTTTGCAAACTGTGCTCTCAAAAGCTCAGAAATTCCAAATTCAGAACTGCCCTTGCTATCTCAGTTTGCCATTTCATGCATGAATCCTACTCTCCTTATGAGACAAACATCTTACAGAGAAAGTTTGTGTGTAGTGCACTAACCAGACAGTATCACAACATATTTGTATACGGAAAGGCAGGTAATTGTAAATCTATTATTTCCCAGCTTTTGATTTAACCTCCTAGACAGTGGGAAATATTTTTAGAAATTGTGTTTTAGCTACTAGGTATTTTAGAAGAGTAAAAAAAAAAACATTCCTTGGCACTCTTGGGTACGGCATGCTGCAGCTGCTGCCCCAGCAGTGGTGTGAGTCCAGCTCCTTCCATAGTTTGGGCCATCTTTTTCTTTTGAGATGGTACCAGCAATCTTTCTGTGGAATGTATGTGGCAGGGGAGATGATTATTTTAGGCACATCGCTCATCTCTAAAAATGGTGCCTTCTACTCATCCTTTGCTAACAACTTCAAATGCTTAATGAAAATAATTTTGGACCTTCTCAAGCAAAGGTCAGAGGAAGCTTTTAAGGCTGAAAGAATTAGCCTAAATATAGGGCTTTCTATAAGATCCCAAAATAAGTGAAAAAGAGAAGAGAGTCTCAGTAGTCTTATACAACAGAATGCAACTTTGAATGCGTTGGTTTGAGCTGTGGTGCTGGGCATCAAGTTTGCTAAATATTTATTAACAATAGAAAGTGAAGAATGTTTGGTTTTGGTGGAAAAGATATTATATGCAAGAATATAAACAGTTCTTGCAGCCTATTAGATTCAGTTGTCAGAGCCTGACATAATCTAATGGGCATGTCGTAATACTTTATACTGTTATATTTACAGACCAAGATACTTACGGAAAGTTGTTTGATTTTTTTGAAAATACTGTCTAGAGGTGCCTGCTTTATTCCCAGTATTGAACAGGAATTGTTAGTGCCTACTTAATATGTGAGCTCCCTGATAGAGCTGGTTGTCTTGCCTACTTCCTTCAGCTATTTTTATTGTATTTAAACAGCAAAGGGTAGTATTACTACCTTGTTCTCTTCAAGAACTTACCTGTTTACAGGCATTTGCTGTCTAGGTTGGATCCTATTTAATTTTTGCCAGTCAACCATAGAATGCTGTACTTAATTGCAAATGAGACTCGGACATTAAATCAAGTTGTAAGTATTTCATACTTTCTAGCTGTTAGGAAATACAATACATAATAGGTGTCGTGTCTTAGCTCCTAGGCTGAGGGCAAGTGTATTGAATTAATTCCAAGAATGAAGATGACTGCTAACAATGCACAGTCTTATGGTTTCAAATCTCTACATACTTGCTTTCGGTCTGCATGCCCCTTCCAATCCATTTCATGCCAGAGTCAGCTGGTTTGTCTGTGCTGTAGGAGATATCACTAGGTGTACAAAGCTTTCATATATTATATATGCTTTTCTAAACAGGCTAGATATATTTGAATCAATGTATCTGTCTGTATAAAAGAACCTGTTAGGATACGTTTAAGTTGTCCTTTAAGAAGCACCTGGAGGGTGACATTTGCATTTGGGCCTCTTATGTTAATGTGGCTGGAAAATGGAGAATGTGGAAGACAGCAGGGTGTGATTGACCACAGAACCAAACACATGCAGTGTGGGACTGCAGGGCCCCATCAGGAGGGGGATGAAAAGGGCTGTGAAGGGGGTGTGTTTCTGGTGTGCTACAGTAGCCTCAGGATCCAGTCTGAAGGGCGGTAGGCTGCAGAGTTTAACTCGCTGGGAAGAGGTCAGATCAGGCCTGTCTTTGAGAACTAGTGCTCCCAAGAGAGCTGAGGGGAGAGATGGAAAGCACAGTTGACCCAAAAAAATCACAGTCCCAGCGCTGGGAGAGCTTTGGCCTGCAGAGAAGCTAATCCCTGGAGATGCTGGCATTGCATGAAACCGCTTTGAACCAAACTCAGCACAGAGAATCTGCACAGCTCTAATTGAAACAGCCTTTTGTTGTAATGAAAAGAAAGCTGCAGAGGGATGGTAAATGATGAATCCTTTCCTTTTATTGGGAGCCCACCATTGGCTTGCTAGTGTTACACAAAGAACATTCTGCACTCGAAGTCCATTTGAAATTTAGTCAGACATTGCAGTAAATGATGTAACTTACTGCTGGGAGCTTCTCCAGACCTCTACTGTTTTATTTGTTTATTAGTAAGGCATGTTTCACAGTGCGACTTCTTTTCATCTTTTTTCTTTTTTTTTTTGTTATTTTAATTTACAGTTTCTACAATTGCTTTTCTCAAATATTTTCTACTTAGGCTTTTGCTTAAAGCAATTGATCAAATGATTGGTTTAATTAATATCCTTAAATAATGGATTTGATCTTTTTGACATGTAATAATTTTCTATGTTCATTAAAACTACAGCTCTTCAGCTTTAATAATTGCTTCCAGGCTCTTCAGAAATAAATGCTAGACTCTTCCATTTGACGCACTACAATATACTTTATCATGAGCTATAATCCTTACTATTATTTCTAGTCTTCTGCTTTTATCATTCTAAATACTTTTTGATCTCAAGTTTTATGACACAGTAAATTAGCTCAAGAGTACACAGCAGAATTTTGACCTTATGAAGCATTCAGTCAGATCTGTTTATAAAGATATTTAAGATCATTTATGGCTTTTGAAAACAGTTAGGGAACTACATATTTCTTTTCTCCTTCGAGTTACACGTAAACATTTGTATGCATGTTCTTGTTTCTCTGTGTGTGAGAAATATGCTTACCAGTTTTATAGGAGAAAAGGTTAGACGCGTTAGAAATACTTCAGAAGATCTGTTCTTAATTTCTCTTTTGTTGCTGCAGTCCTCTACAATAGAGGTTTTTTGCTGACCCAAAATCACAGGTTGAGTTAACTGGAATTTAGGGACAGATTTAACTGGTGGTTCTCTCTACCAGCTACTTCAGCATGTCTAGCTTAACCAGAAGGACTGTGGACTTCAAAAGGGACACTCTATGGCCTACTTGTCTTTTCAGGAGTTCTTTTGCTCTAAGAACAAAAAAAAAATCTGTTTTCAAATTCTAGATTTTCTTGAATGCTGTGTGACTAGAAAAAGTATTGAGGCCTTAAGTCACCCCGGTCATGTTTAGTTTTGTGTACAAGCTGGTCCTAGCAGCCAAACTTACATAAATAAACTGCTGCAAGAACCCCATCTGTCTTACCCAGTCTCCCAGCGTAAGAGATTTTCCAGAGCTTTGCTGATCCTTTTCAGCCTCCCTGTATCTCCTGAAGACACCAAAGGAGATAGTGGAGCTGCAGCAAGTCAATGTGGAGATAAGAAGCTGAGAGTTGTATTGTGAAGATACAGTATTTTGCAATGTATCTGAGATCCGCAAGGTGTTGGCATCCCTGTAGATCCTCTTGAGCACAACAGAATGTAGTCTATCTTTTTCTCCAAGCTTCCTAAGTTCCATGACTCCCATGACAGTTACAGAAATATTTGCAGCGGAGAGGATTTTCAGGAATACCTTTATCTTCATCTTTAATTTCCATTTGAGTTTAGGTTTTAGTGTCTAAGAAGGTGTTACCAGAAAAGGTGTACTTGCTTGGGGTTTTTTAATCATCTGGTGAAAATTTTACAAAATCCACCTGGAACTGAATTAGAGGTCTCAAATGTAGAAATTTCAGTTGACCCACTAAAAGATCCATATTCATAAGTATACAACCATGCAAAAGATTAGTTGTGTCTGAAAATGTTGGCTTCCACATGCAAGGAAGCCATGTCTTCATTGTAAGGCCGTGTAGTTTTCACAGTATTTGAGCCACTACTAGAATAGATTGGATCCGATCCCAGGGTGGGATCCTTACAGCTGGCTAAGAGATATGGCTTGTGACCACTGGGAAGACTTGGGTTGGAAAAGTGAATATGAAGCATTTTTACTACATATGTCTCCTGGTAGTGTGAGAATGCAGCGCTTACATGTTTGTATACAAATGTCTGTGCCTGAGTTCATATGCTGTTCCTTTTGTCTGAAAAGGATTTGTTTGTATTAATACTATTTTGTTGTAAGTTTTTGTTGCAAAAAGCGACTTTTCATGCTGGGCTGTAACAGCAAGAGTAGACCATGCGAGACAGGAGAGGCATCCCGGTTCTGCTAAGCGTGGTAACATCTTGACTAGTGTGTTGGGTTTGGGCTTTTGCTCCTCAAGTAGAAGTGGGCCCGTTGGAAGTGTTCCAGATAAGGGCAACAAAAATGATCACTAGTTCAGAAATCATGAGCTACAAAAAAAAGGTCAAAGGAGTTGAAACTGCTTACACTAGAGAATACTGGGATTACAAATGTAGTCATTGTCTATTAAATGGCTACTGCAGTGACAGAGGGTGACTTTTCCCCACTTTTGTGAGGGGTAGAAGAACAATAAATCCTATAAGATGAAACTGCAGCAAGGAAGTCTTGTATTAGGCTTTCGGAAACCTAACAGGATGGTGAATCACTGGAACAGAGCGCCCTGCAGACTGTCTGTCATGGGTGACCTTTGAGAACAGATCAATCAACTGTAGGTCAGGAACGACATGGGTATAACCAATGATACCTCATGGCAAAGAGATAGTCCAGATGACTTTTCAGAGGCTCTTTTCAGTCCTACGATTTATCTGAGGACCTAATTTTATTAAATGGCAGGTAGTTTTCCAGCATGACTTGGATTGAACACTGGCCCTTATTGTTTGCACATTTGGTGTGGTTTTTTTGCATAGAGTTTTCCAGGAAAATGCAGCTGCTTATTGACCAGCAGCTGGCACTGCCTCCTTCCTGGCTTGTGAGCGTGATGCTGCTGACCAAAGGGAACGGGAGGTTCTCTAATTCCCTGCTTGTGTGCAGCCATAACACTCCAGGCTTCAAAGGAAAAGGAAGCCTGAACACTCTGTGTTCAGATTATTAAATATTGCTGTCTAATAAAAATTGACTGGAAACACAATTCGGAGAGTCCAAACTCTTCTGTTGAAAGTAGTAGTTATCAAACCATCAGTTTGATGCTTGCCCAGTTAACATATGCCTACTACAGCTTATCTAAATTTAAGTCTTTCCAGAGAACACTGCTTCTCTCTCAACCTTTTTTGTATTACTCCATTTTTCTTCCCAAATAAGGAAGATTTAACCACAGTGTGTGCCTGCCAAACTTTAGCTTTTTGGAGCTGCAAGTACGAAGCAGGATGCTATCTGTTTTTATGAGGTCTTTCTGTTCTTTCTATAATCCTCAGCCAGCCAGTAACACCCTCATTTATCCTCCTGTTCTAATGCTGCTGTGTAAACAAAAGGCAGATACAGTCTTGGTTCCAACTCAGCTAAAAATCAAAGCTTCCCAATGTCTAAATGTAACTTATAGATGGTCCTATTTTCCAGAAATGTGTATCTTTAAAGAAATTGTATTACTGTCATCTACTGTTTGAGGAACATCTGAAGAAATTTTACTTTCTCAAATATGGTTTAATTTGTTTTACAGAGGAATCCAGAGGCATCACTTACAATTAGGGTTTCATTATGCCAGACGTTGGCATAATGCTGAAGAATTTTTTTACTTTAAAAGCTGATGAAGTGTTGTCTAAGAAACATGGAGAATGATAGTGAAAATAATATAATTATGTACATAAACACTTATCTGAAACAGAGGGAAGTCATATTTGTAAAAGCTGTAAGATTTAAAAAAAACACAAACCAATGTAAAAACATCTTGGTATCACTAAACCTCCGATTTGTGGCATACTTTAGTGTAAGAAGCACCTCAGCATTAAGTGAATGAGCACACAGGCAGTTGTAAATATCTCATTGTCAAGCAAAAATCTATTGTGCTATTCTAAAGGCTGATGCTTTCCCTAATTTACCAGCTTGCTTAAATGTAGTGCTTTTAAAAATATGTTTAATGACTCTATGGTGCAAATTATAAAGCCTTCAGATTCCTCAAGATGAACTTTCATAAATTAAAAATTCTTGCTTCTTCCTCAGACCCTGAAATGTTGTAGATACTAGGATGAAAATCTGACCATGTCAGAAGTAAAATTTCCAGTAACTTCATGGGGGATTTTACTCCATCAGTATTCAAAATTACAAAGGTTACACTGCGATTTCTGATTTTATGTAAAAAAATAAGCCTTCCTTTTTGCAATGAATTGATCTGTGGAGTACCAAGAGAATTTCTAACAAAGCCTGCAGTGAGGCAGGTTATTATCTGTCTATTGTAAACAAGATTTGATTACAAATTGTATTAATAACGTGAGAAAATGATTCTTATGTCTCGTTTACATATTGAGAGTCCACTGTTGTGGTTTCCCCTGTTCCCTGAGTGAATTTAAAGAAACGTATCCTTTTGTAGACATTTAATATGGTAGAAGGGTAGAATTGGTTTTGTTTTGCTTTAATCTACAAGTGATATTCATACTGATCTAACATCTTTGATATTGCAAAGAACATTGTTACCATAAATTTGTAAATGAACAGTAGGTTTGGTCTCGTAAAACTAAACAGCAAGGTTGTATGAAAAATGTAAATCAATACAGTACTTGAAGTAGCATCCTGGGAAAAGGTCATAAAAATAACTGAAAGTAAGGATTATATATGCGGTTCATTTTTGTATTGAGAAAACAAACTTTAAGATAAAGAGTATCTTTAATCTTTCAAATCAAGCCAGAAAGAACACCACATGAATAGTGAAAATAAGCATATAATATTTTAAAATTACCCCAATTCGATGGAAATAATCAACATGTGAGAAACCTGGAAACATTTTATGGCATATATGCTTTCTTCTCTTCAGTAAGACTTTTGAATGAGTAACAGTTCAGACTTCAACACATTTATTTGCTAGCCTGTCTTCTTAAAAGCAAAGAAACTAATCTTTGGCTGGAGTAAAGCACCATTAATTTGTAACAACATTAATGTTATGTCAGTTAATGCCAGCAAAAGATATAAAAATTCATGGATGTTAAAATGTCTAACAAACATAAAAGTAGTACTAAACCACTATGAAATAAGAACGGTAGACTAAGGTCCACAAAAAGAGCAAAAACTAGTTTGGAGATAGTTTGCTACCAAGCTGCTTGCATTTAGAAATCGGCATATAATACAGTGACCCTACCTTAATACATGAACTGAAACAAAAAATTCCAAAGAAACACTAGAAAAGGAAAAGAACCTGGATAGATAAAGCCACTGGCTAAATTATTAGTAAAAACTTGGCTTTTAAGAACTGGACTAATTGCATACATTCCTCAAGCAAAATGGAACCTGACTGTGAAAATGTGAAGATTGACAAAATTCAGGACAAAATGAATCCAAAATATCAATAAACCTATTAAAAGCCATGTGAGAAACCAATCGATAGGGCAGGCAGTAGGGCACAGCTGCTGAACAGTCCACTTTAATACCATCAGTAGCCCATGGGGAAAAGTGAGCCAGATGGTTTGGGAGCAGGAAAGAAAAAGACGAACTGTAAGAGGGCAGAAAAAAAGAAACAAAGCAAGCTGTAAATTCATTGTTTCCAGGGGAAAGTATACTATTTGCAGGAATTTATTTCTGATTTAGGAGAAGTATCTGGTGCTGATTTAAGAGAGATATTTGTCCTCTGCCCCAAAATTGAGAAGGGAATGACGACATTTTAAGGTAGGTTGTTCAGAAGCCAAATGGCTGAGTTCTGTTCCTCTTCAGTTTCAGTGCAAAAGTCCAAAAACTGCAGTCAAAGAAGAAATGGATCACTACTTAGCTCTGCAGAGCTTCTTACTCCCTTTTAAAAAATTTAGTTGTCATACAGCGACATTGGTTTCTTTGCTAAAGCACTTTTAGCAAATTCCAAGGGGTCAGAATACAGAGCTGTGAACTTATTTTAAAACCTTTGCAGAAATATTTGTGGAAGCAAACATACTGATAGAGCTTGGGGGGCACTTGTCAAATAGCATTAAAGTTGGTAAGAAATGGCCTTTATAATCGTGGTGCATTTCAGATGTGCCTTTATCCAGATAGTTTCTACTGCCGCCAAAGGCTTTGCTCCAGAAGCGTCCTTCTTGTACCTTCATAGAAGCACAACCCAAACCTTGGACAATGCTTGCGATGATTCTGTTTGTAATGATGCAGCTCATTACTGCCTCTTCTCCCTGCAAGTGAGCTTTAAAAACCACAGATGAGCTTTATTGAAGCTCACGCATGTGTTCTATGTGTATTGCAGCTCAAAAGTATCATTGTAGCTTATTGCATCCCTACAAATGTCACAGAACAGTCATGTGAAGTGAAAGGGAAAAGCTGTAAATCGCTATTTCATGTGGACTATCCTCTAACATATAATTTTACTCAAGTAGTAGTGGTTTGAGGAGGTCCTTTGCTTGATGACTGCTGTAGGCGTTGGCTTTCTGGGATATCCCTTTCTCTGTGAGCTCTAGTAATGCTGGAGCTGTGGTGTTACTGTTCCAAGACGCAAAGGTCTCTCTGTGCAAACTGTAGATTTAGGAGTAGTTGCCATACATCCTTGCAGCTTTGTTTAGTACTGTGTTGAAGGTTTCCAATATCTGTTTTCAGCCTTACTAATTAACTGCTCTGACGTAGTAAAATGTGATATGCTTGAATTCCCATACCTGGGCCACTGAGTGGAAGCCAAAGTCAGCTTTCAGAAAAAGCAGTGTGCAAAACCAAGTCTGCTTCATTGCTGTGTTCATTCTAGTCACAGCAGCGAGGTCAAGTTCCTCAAAATCTGATTAGTCAGAGGTTGCAGTGAGAAGATCTTTGCTCTTTCATCTGCTAGAAATGCTGTTTATTTTGATTCTGTGCCTCTCCTGTTTACTCCCACACCCTTCAATTGTAACTGCTCATTGTGTTTTAGATAACCCTTGGCCATATTGGCTAGTATGTGATGCCTGGGCCTGGGACATTGGATTTTCACCTGACATAGCTCTGCTGTCATCTTGGGCAAAATCCTGCGGTTGCTGATTTGAGCAGTGTAACTTTGCTATCATAAATTATCTTTTACTGGTGACCTTTTGTACCCTTCTTGCTGAAGAAATGCTTGGGACAGATCTACTTGCATCACCTCTGCAATGTGCCAGTTACTGTAAGCATGTTCTGCTCTTGTCTTGGCGTTATTCTAACCTGGAACTTGCCTGAGCTTCATGAATTATGTGTTCAACGTTGCATGAAAGCTTAACAGCAGCATTATCATGAAAGTGCTGTCTTCCAGGTCAGTGGCTGATTCCTGGACATAGGCTTTTTCTTTCTTTTTTTTTTCTTCTTGCCTTTAAACTCCAGTATAATGATTCTTGTTACTTGACTATGGTGTGTAACCCCATATATCTGGGTTAATTTTCAGCCTGAGTTCAGTGTTTGTTTGTTTGTTTTTTTCTCCAGCACTTTGATATCTGTATCGTACTTTGATTGCTCCTCAGCAATTGTATTTCAGTGGAGGGAGGGTTATGTTTTCCCCATACTGCTTATGAATTGTCTGCTGCATCTCTAGTTGGCACCTGGATGTGAGCCTTTCTGATAGCTTTGCATGTGTCTTTCTTGTTAATGGAGGATAAAGAGTATTTGCTGCTATCTTCGTCCTATTTCTGCATTTTTTTCTACCAGTCATGAATCATTTTTAAGGCTTTGATTTGCTCTGAGCAGCACTAGATACCACTGTTTAATTTATTCTGGATTTTGTTTTTAATATTAAAATTTTTAATTCATATACCAGTGGCAATCAGCATAATCTGGCACTGTGTTCTGTGTTTTTAACCACAGAAAGAACGATCATATGGGACAACTAGGTTTTTATTGTCCCTTTGTTTATTGTTGCTTGTTTATTGTGCCCCTGAGGAAAAATCCTCAAATTCTTTGGCTTCTTTCTTATTTCCCAATATTTAGAATCTACTTACTGCAAACATAGTTTTTTTCAAATTTTTTTTTTTTTAATCTGTGTGCATTGTTACGTTAAATCCTGAATTGTGACGGAGGTAAATGTCTCCAAAGATTTGGAAACAGAATCTGGAGGAAGAAGTTTTCAGGTCACTTCATACTTTTTCAATTTTTACCAAAATTTATTTTACTTCAATAAATGTGATATAGAGTTTATTTCAAAATGAAAAAATCTAAGCTCTATGAATATCAGAACAAGACACTGAAAATTAATCTAGGTCATCAAAAATAGGATTTCATTTATATTTATTAACTTTTAAGTCAAATAGAACTTACTGACCAAATATAATTTTTAATTTTCAGGTAGCTCTTGATTCTAACCAACAGAAGACTGCAGCTTTTTTTTTTAGCTTGTATCTTTAGTTCCTATTGTTGAAATTTTTTTGTTTGTTTGTTATTCAAGATATTGACCTTGGTAATAAGATGTCAACAGCTGACAAGTCTAGAGGTATGAATGTTTCTGTGTGTAAATGGCCCTGGACTTTCAGATCATGTCCCAGTTATGCTTTTGTGTCTGTGCTTGCAGCTTTAAAGAAAATGCATTTCACTGGATATCTTAGGGTGATTTTGTTTCAAAAGCCTTTGTATTTCTGTGACTATTAGTGCAGAAGTTACTTTTCTAGGACAGCTTTTCTGTAGAGAAAACTAGTGTCTCTCTCTTGTCTTTTAAGTTTGGCTTCCAGGGTTCTCTGTTCCGACAAAGTCCGTTTCCCACAACTTGGGAACCTTAGGTCCCATGGGACTTTATAGGAACATCAGTAAAAGCATGAACTCAATTTCTCATCACCAAAGTACTACAGTAAGATCTATGTGCCTCACCTCTCTCAAAACAGTTCATTATTTAATTCAGAGCAACTTTTAACCTCCCTCCTGCCGCGACATTTTCCTGAGATGACCTAGATTTATGCGTGGCTCTAATGTTAACAGTATGTGCAAAACCAACTAAAGGTTAAAGCATTTTTGTGCTGACAGGACACCCAATGTGTCAAACGGCAGCTTTGGCTGTTCTGATGTACAGCCTGCTAGTGAAAGCTACTAAACATAGTTGGGCTTATCGCAGTCCGAGCAAAGGGGAGTGTGGCATTCCTGTGACAGGAAGCCAGCGCCGGCCACTTCAGATGTGCCATTCATCACTCTCTTTTACAGGGACTGAACTGGCATTCCTGTGTTTATCGGCTGAAATCAACTTTGAAAAAGCGTCTGCCGTGCAAAATCCTTGCAATAGTTTGGGTTAATAGCTGCTAAATTTGTCATGTGCTAATCGGTTGGATTATGATGCTCTGCAGGGAAAGAGGCAAAAGAGGGCTAGAATAATGCAGGCAGCTGATGGAATCAGTTTGCGTGAAGCTGGACAGCTCTAGCGCTGCATGTCACCGTAACATGTTTTTGCGTGGTGAAGTCAAAATTAACCTTGAAACATACAGTCCTGCTGAATGTTAAAAACAACAACAAACCTGGGGAGAGCCAGAAGCCTTGGAAGATGATAATTTTCTCCATTTCCTATTTAAACCAAAAAGGGATTAGAAGGCGATTAAGATCATAACAGAATCAGTGCCCTGTGGGTAATACAGACTTTGAATGCCAAACCAAAAGCGTAACTAATGTATCCATGTATTTATTTTTTTTTATTTATTTTTAGCATTAGGAGTCTTGGACACACATAGAGTCAGTTCTGCATCTTTGTATCAATTCATTCAGTGCTGAATTTGTACTTTCTAAAGCCACAGACAGTATCAATGGTAATGGCCATTGTCGCCTGGGGCATGTACTGAGGCCAGTAATCACAGCCTGAGTGGTTCAAATGTGAATACCACTTACACCGTGTGCTGTGTAACTTCATGTAGGGCAGTAGTATTACATAGTTTCATAGGGCTGTTGAGTAAATGCAGGCTTGTGACAGTGGTTTCACAAATAGACTTGAGCAAAACCTGTGCAAGTCAGACCTGATCTCCTTCAATTTTGATCTTGGATCTTAATGATAAGGGGAAACCTTCCCATGAGATTTTTTTTTTTCAGGGTGCTTCCTGCTTTACTTGTGTTCATAAATAGCACAAGGACAACCTAGCTGAAAAACAGAAACATGCAAGTTTGAACACTTGTTCACCGAAAGCAACACATCTCACAGCAAATACTATTTGCAAGAAATTAATTGACCAGCTGTAGTATTGTGGTACTTCTGATACATCTCTACTGGAACCCAGACACTTAAGTTTAATAAGCTTTTAATTTTTTTATTTTATTTTTTTTTAATCTGATAGGCTGAAATTTTTATGGGTTTTTTATAGATGTAGTTTATACTTTAGGAAATGTGGAAAAGCTGTTTTTATTATAGCCACCTCATTCTGCTGAGACAATGCATGCTTCACAGAAAGAGGCCGTAGATTCACATAGAAGAAAAAAGAAAAACAAAGGATTAATCAATATCTAAATTGGACTTGACTCCGTTCAGCTTCTCAGCAGAGAGGAACTGCTGTGAGGAGGTGAATATCCTCTCCTGGGGAATGGACTTGGTTGCCTCTCATGCAAGGGCTGGCTCCTCTCTAGCCACAGCAGAGGCCCTGGTGCCAGCTACGGAGGTCACTGCTCATTTGCCCTCTGGTTTGAAATGGAAAAAAGGAAATGTAGCCAGAGAAGAAGAAAAAAAAAAAAAAATCTAATGGTGAGGAGGCAGTATAAGGTCAAAGGCAAAAATATGGGTAGTTATGGGCATACTGGAGAGGAAATGCCTAGAAAAGAAATTTGACAAATAGGATAGGGAAGTGGACTAAACGTCCTGTGGCAAGACTGATGGTCCTGGCAACCAGGGTGTTGACAAGCCATCCTCATACAGGAAAAGAGCAGAAAGGGCAGAGAGCAGGGAAAGGGAGGGAACACCAAGGCAATGGAAATCTTGCTCTTTGATGATTATCCATCTATTGTATCACAATGTGAACAGCCTTGCCAGAGAGGGAATACAGTATTGTTTCTGGGTGTCTCAATACACTATGGTGTCCTTAGGCTGTTTCAGCTCCAGCAAGAGAAGCTGAGTTGAAATCAGGTTGCCAAAAGTTGGTTATTTCTGGGGAAAAAAAAAAAGAGGCGCTTAAATATATATTTAGTATTTAATGAATCTCAAGGAATTATTTTTGAGGCAGTAAGATCGTGGAATGCTGTGGGCTCTTGGAAAATCATTAATATAGCTTCTGATGCCTAGCTTTGAGACTGGAGGGAAAACAGGTTGCTCTGGGGGAGCAAAGAAGTGGAGTAGAAAGAAATCTGAAAGGAGAGATAATAGCGAGTGGAGCCAGATGGGCAGATGAATATTTGAGTACTTGCAGGGCTGGGCAAAATATTACTATGAAGTTCTGTCAAATCAGATCAGTCTTTGCCACTTTTGATCTGAGTATGAAGAATAAAAGCCTAGCTTCCTGTTACTGTCTGCCCATGTCCAGCCCCTGAAGTCCTCTGGGTGGGCAAGTTCTGTAATCATCAGCTCTACAAATAAATTAGGCTTATTAGTATGGGCTGAATATCTACTTTGGCCTGAGCTGGACTGCATGTTAGCAGTGCCTGTTCCTTCTGTAGACTCCACAAGGAATCAAGGTGACCAGCTCAGATGTGAACTTCTTATGCTGCAGATATCTCAAGATGTGCTCATATGTCTCAAGTCCCATCCATAGCATGTTTGAATGTACTCAAATGTTCTGGCATGCAGCCAAACCACTACATGTGATTAGCAATATCCATAGGTACCTGATAAAAATGCATGTGTATAACCAGCAGTGCCTAGAAAAAAAAAAAGGTGGATGTGGGGGGTAACTTACACACTTAGTCAGCCTTTGCTGACCATTGGTAAACTGTCTTCCTGTGGCAAAAAAAAAAAAAAGAACAACTTCTAGCTAACATTCAGGGACTATTTTTCACTGAAATTGAACCTCTAGAGAGACTTCAGTTTTGAGAGGAGTGCTTTTGAGGGGTTTATTCTGGGTTTTTTGTTTTGTGTCCCCCCCGCTTTCCTGAGTGAGGAGAGACCCGTAGGCAGAGGTGGTAATTTTTTTGATTGTTTTTTAAAACTATGTGACAGGACTGAGCAATCGGGGGGGAAAGAAGGGTTTGGGTATGCCATTCTGAAATGAAAGCAATGAAATTGAGGAGGAATAGCTATTGTTACACGGATTTCCTTAATAGAAATACTGTCAGGTAATTACTTGTTTTTTCCCTATCTTTTTAGAATCATGTCAGTTCTACCAGTCTGCCTGTACTGCAAACCAGGTCAGGGAACAGAACTCACTTTAAAGTATGATTTATGGGAGGGAGCAGCAGGGAGAGGAATGTTACATACTGTTATCAAGCCAGGTCAATTTTCCAAACTGGCTTAAAAAATGGCCACCCAAGTAGCTGTGCAATGATGATTGGTGGTCTGGGGAGACAGGTGGAAGGAGAAAGTGGGATGGACAAGACAAGAGCCTCTTCAGCTGATTCTACTGGCCAGACAATGTCTCATGAAACTCAACCTCAAAAGAAATTAGTTTCTTCAGAGGCAAGATTGGCTTAAAAAGTACTTGGCCCCATCTGGTTCCCAGGTGTCCTTCCTGCCCCCAAACCGTCCCTGGCACTGTACCAACAATAGCTGTGATGTGTTGTTTACTTAGTGCATTTTATCGCTAACCAGCTGTTGTGTTGTGAAAAAAATGACCTCCGTAAACTCAGACTGCTATCAGTAATGGAGAAGTATCAGCCATGTGAATGGGTGGGAATGCATCTTGTACAGCGAGCAGCCTGGTGATCATAAAGACTTGATGCTCTCTGTCTGTGGGGTGAAGGAGAGGAAAGTGGTCTCTCTAACTAGAAAGCAAGTGCTTCATGTAGCTTACAGAATGGTAGGGGTTGGAAGGGACCACTGTCGGTCATCTAGTCCAACTCTCCTGCCGAAGCAGGGTCACCCAGAGCAGGCTGCACAGGACCTTGTCCAGTCGGGTCTTGAATATCTTCAGAGAAGGAGAATCCACAACCTCCCTGGGCAGCCTGTTCCAGTGCTCCGTCACCCTCAGAGGGAAGAAGTTCTTCCTCATGTTCAGACGGAACTTCCTGTGCTTCCGTTTGTTCCCATTGTCCCTTGTCCTGTTGGGCACCACTGAAAAGAGCTTGGCCCCATCCTCCTGACACCTACCCTGCAGATATTTATAAGCATTTATTAGGTCCCCTCGCAGCCTTCTCTTCTTCATCATCTGAGATGAAAGCAATGAAGAAAAGAGAATCTGTTCTGAAGGCATAAAAATCTTAAAGGTCTGAATATGGCTAGGACAGGAGAGCTGTGCAGATACAAAGGCCTTTTTCATGGTAAGAAGCTCATAATAAGCTTTTCAGTTTTAGGGTAAAATTCTCTATAGCGTTGACTTTGGCACCAGTTTTCTGGATTTTGGCACTCCTAATATTAATTTAAAATATCAAATTGAATTGAAAAAAAAGTTTGCTCTTGCTTGTGGAGATTTTCCTCCTCATCCTAGCATAGAAAGTGCTGTCTTGCGTTTATCCTCTTTATTCTGACAAAGAATCCTTTCCATGGAAGAATCTTTCCAAACAAAGAAAACACAACCAAACAAAAAAACCACATTGCTGTGAATTCACTGAAGCTTCCTTTGAACTCAAGACAGGAGAATGCAAATCCTGAAGTCTTAATGAAACATTCGAAGTATTTGCCTAGCTCAAACATGTGAGCTAAATCCTTTTGCTTCACAAGGATACTCCCTTGCTTAAAGTTAGGCACTGGACTTGAAGTATTCTTGCTGAGTTGTGTCTCTGTTAAACCATGTTCCAGCTGCTGTCGCTTATTTATGACTACATATAACTCAGCAACATTCTTTTTCCTTTAGCAGAATACCTCTGAGAGCCAAATGAACTGTTTTTAAATCCTGTCCATTTAAGAAGGCTTTAAAGTAGAATGTAATGGTTTTTTTATTCTATTTTTTTCAGAGATAAGGTAGCATGATCTTTTATCCTGACCTGGCTAGACATGAACATCAAAGCTCTGTCAAAGTAAGGAATGTGATACTCTGTTTATACTAAGAGAATGCTTGCAATAAACCAAATTATTCAGTGCAGTTACTCCATCATATTGATACGATCTATCTCTGTTAACAAACCCACTGCACTGCATAACATCCTATTGGTTCTCCTATACTACAGCATATGCTGTTATTGATGTTATTATTGTTATACAATAACCAGTCAAAATCACCATATTTTTTCATTAACTGGAAAGAAGCAGGTTAAATTAGTTCTATCATCAGCTTTGCATTGATGTTTCTATTTCGGAACACATCTAGTTGGTTTTTTTTATGCTTTCAGAAGAAACGCTCTTATGTGTTCTAGAAGGTAGGGCCAAGGGAGATTCCCACTGCTGTCTTCAACTACCTAGTGTGAAGTTATAGAGAAGTTAGAGTTGATATAGAGTTGGTAGAGTTAGGCTGATATTCACAGTGAGAGACCAAGAGGAATTTACATGTTGCAAGAAAAGATCTAATTGTGCTCTATTTCATTACAAATATAGCAATCCTTACTGTCAATGAGTCCCACCACCACTCTGCTTCCAGAATGGTTTGTCGTCATGCCCTGTAACTATACAGAGTTTGCAGTCTAGAAGCTATGAATCCATGCTTGAACGTCCCAGTTTAACTGTTGTATATTGGGGGGGGGGGGGGTGTGGAATCTAAATCTGCTTCTTAATCTAAGCTGTGCAAATAGCACCAAGGAGAGGGGGGAAGCATGTCTAAAGAAAACCGTACTGTTAAATCCTGAATGTCTTGTGGATGACTGATTAATTTTAAAGTTATTTTCATCACCCTGAAAACTGGTCTGTTCTGTTCTGGTGTGAAGAGGGAAAACAGCTCAAATTCAAATGATAAGTTGTTACACGGTCGGTGTGGGGACTGTGGATTTGACTCTGAACATAAACAAGCGTTTTCCCTCGATGCTTCATACTCTAAGGCCAGCGTAGCTGTTCTAAATGCGAACCATGTGTACAAGGTTAAGGAGGCGGCTTCTAATCTGACAGAACGATTTGTAGGTATGTGATGTTGTCTGATGTCAACCAAAGTTGCATGTATCTATTGCAGGGTGAGGGTGGTTGGGTTTTGCTTCCCCCCCCCCCCCTTTCTCTAGGCCTGAGAAAGCAGCTTGTATTGTTGCTTGCTGTATGAAATTATGTGTTTGGGGAACAAGAGGGTTCTTTTTCCCACCTATGTGCCAATACCTGGAAAAATCTTGGTGTACTCTTTGTCTTATGCTAGCAATAGACTTCTGTGAGATTCTTTGGCATCAAGAAAATTAGGGCCATCATTTTTTGGCTCAGTGCTTAGAAGATAATTCCTAAAGTTGAATACCTAGGCTTCCCTTTGTGTTTGCCTGGATTAATAGGCTATAGATAGCACAAAACAGAGCTACTAACCAGTGCAAGTAGAACTTAAACTTGCATAAAACTTGATTCCTGTAAGCGCCTTATAACTTCAAGAATTCTTCTAAACAAGAACCAAAATGGGAAAGTCTGTGGGTGACTCGCAGATGTAAGTACTGCTGCCCCTAAGAGGGAACTGGCAGAGCACCCCTTTGTGTAAGGGACAAAATATGAGGAGGAGTGGAGTTATTCCTCCTTGTATTTTACGGACATTAAACAGAATACAATTGACTCCTAGTTAAAGTATAATATTGAAGCATTTATTTTTGCTAGCCCTCAACTCATTTTGACTGCCCACTGTGGAAGGTCGATTGATTTCCCTGAGAAGTTTATAGCCAAACGCTTGAAAGGAAAACGGTTTTTAAAGTCCTAACAATACTAATGGGGATTCACTTCTCAGCTCCGAGAGAAGAAAATGTTGACAGTAGCAAACAACTGTATTGTGGAACAGCAGTTTTTCCAGGCAGAATTTCTAGTAAGATTGTAGCCTTAACTCATAAGGTAACCAATGAGAATTACTAGTAGTGCTCTGTCGCACAAATGCAGTGTTACCATTTTATCATTTTATTTGCTACAATAAAGCAGGTTAAGGGACAGACTTCTGAAAGTTTGAGTTCGCACAACTGTGTATTATCCTAAATTTGCATGTGTACCTATTTACAAGTAGGTTATCAGGTTACTGATGGCCACTTAGATGTCTAACTACCACAGATAACCTGGAAAAACAGGTTAAAATACAACTTGGACTCCCCACATTGCAGGTTTTAGTCATTTTTATACCTTGTTTTGAACTCAGAGGCTTCTAACAGCCATCTTTAAATGGCTACACTTGTTTAGTAGTGTAGGGGGAATGATTTGCAGAAAAGCTTTTATTTTATTAAAGTTTTATTAAAGTTACAGTTGTCTTTGAAATCATGAATGGGTCAGCTGCATTCATGATATCCCTCAAGAAAATATTAGCATTTCTAGCAAAAGGACGATAGGTTGTTTACCCCAAAAGTAAAACATGGGTTTAAAAGACCAACTAGATCCCTACGCTCTAAATGCTCATTTGCTTTTCTTAGTAAAAAGTATTTTCAGGGGCCCAGTTAGATGGAAGTGATACATTAACAGCGAGAGCTTTGAGTTATATGAACATTTATTAATTTCAGCAGCGTTTGCTGCACTCACCCATTGTTTATATTGTGATAAGGCCTAGAGACAATGTGTATTAGACACATGGAAGTATGTTCTTGCCCTTAGGATTAGGAAGGAATGAGAAACAGCAGATGTCCAAGACAAATATATGTGTCGGAACACAGAATAATGTCAGAATAAGAAAAATACTGTGATATACAGCATCTTACCGTGTCAGGCTGAAACACCGCAGCTTGGCCCTTGCCATGTTAATTGTCCCTAATGGAAGCTACGAGATGGGGTTTGAAAGAAAACATAACCAACTTTGCAGCATTGGCTCCAGTAAAAGTGCAGTGAGAGAAGACATGAGCATGCTGCTTTGACGAATGTAGAATTTTGTGAACACTGGTGATAAGCCTCTGTCAGGTGTCACAGCACAACTTGCCACCTTGGTTTAAAGGATATCTACCTTGTGTTGTCTTGGTCTAGACTGCCTGTAGGAATGGATATTCACATAGGATAAGCCAAACTGGCTCTTAAAAATGTTTTGCTAACAATATTTTATACCCACTTTAAAAAGATGTCGCCTGCATACAGTTTATCTTCACAGCTTAGTTCAGTACAGATACATAGCAAGAAAGAAAACAGGCCAATAGAGTCATAATAAATTCTTGTTTTTCTTGTGAAAGAGAAAAATACAAAAGTATCATGAATACCTACACAGCAAGACAAAGGAAAAACGATCTCTTGGCAGTTGAAGTTTTTATGTGTTCAGTGGGAGAGCGTTCTTTGCTTCTTACTGGGGTTGACAGATCTTTTCCTCTTGTAGTTATGCTAACCATCTGGAAATGTTACTTTCAAAGGCTATTATTTCTTTTAAATTCAGGTTTTGTTCTATTTAAATAGGCTGCTGGCACGATCCTCATTTGTCCTTTTAATATATCTACTGATGATATTGAACGAAGGATAAATATTCCATAGCTATATCACTAAAAAAAGTGCCAACAATGAAAAGCCAGCTGAAAAGAAAAATAAAGCCTGATCTCCAAAGTTTCCACTCCAGTGAGACCAAGATACATGAACAGAGTTATCAAAGTGCTGAGATAGGCATACGTTATGCATCGTGTCCTGCAGGATATACTGCAGTCTGAAATACAGAATAGGTTTGCTTGGGATTTTTTGCTTTGTTTGAACAGTTGGTGTGTATTGCTTATTCATTTTGCAAGTCTTAAGACAAACATCCCTCTACATATATGGTTTTTGGTCGCTCTCTCTATCTAGGAAGACTTGATTTACGCTGCCTTTATTTTTGCCATTATGTTGAAATTAGAATAATACTATGTGGAAAATTGCAAACTGAAAATTGCAGGAGTAGATAATTTATATATTTAATGCAGCGGTCTTTCCCTGTGGGCTTTCTGATTAAGGCAGGTGGCCTAATAGTTTTAGCATGAGTGGACAGTCTGCATGAAATGTATCCTGAACTGTGTGGCAAAAGCAAGACTTCTGTTTATTCTCATCCAAAAAAAAAAAAAAGGCATGGGTGGTGATATCTTACTACTTCTACTCATTTCTCTGGTTGGGTTTCTTTTAAAGAATAGTCTTCTACTTGTCAAAGTAAATAACAGTCTCTGATAGCAGATGTGATGGGAGGCAATATCAGCTACAAACTGGACTGAGTGTAGGACGGCCAGAGAGAATAGAACTGAAAGTGGGTTGGAACTCCCTTGGACTAAGGGCAACACTGGCTTTGCATCTCAAACTTTTGGGGTGAATTTTCTCACTCCTCATCCATTCTCTATGTGATGACCTAGCCCTTCACAAGATTAATGTGATCATGCTGATATGTGTTTTAGATGTGTTCTGTGCACAATGAGTAGCACAGGCCCTTTGGGGATTTAAGTGCCTTTCTGCCTGGTCTCTGCATCTGACTGCTGGGCACATAGCAAAGCACCTGCATGGCATCCTAGGAGCTTTCACGTCAAGAAGGACAGTGCCTAGTCAGCCCAGGACAGTCCTGAGCAGGAGAATTTGGTGTCCAGCATTTGCCTAAGTTCTGTGTCCCAGTGCTACCTATTGAAACCGTGATCCTTGTTAGCAGCGATACTTAAAGACTTTATCTGCTGCTCATAAGTTGTCTGCTCCATGTGCTAAACTTTTTGTTTGATATCTCTGGGATGGTACATATGTAGATTGGAACAGAATTTGTCTGCCTCTGACAAACTTTCCTAGTGAAAATAATATATGTTCTCCTTGTTTATGCCTGTGCAATGATTGCCACCCCAGTGGGGATGGCTGGTGTAAACAAAGGTTGAGTTTGGTCCCAAGTATAAAACATAAACAGGTAAATTGCTTGTGTATGTTATGAATTTATTAGCTTACCCAGTAGTATTAACTGACTATAATATAGCTAGATTTTCATGTCTAATAACTGTCAAGTGATTAAGTGGTTTTCATTAGCATGAATGCTCAGCTTTTTGCGTTTGTCAGAGAACTTCAAACCACTTTGAGACAGTTTATATGGTAGCACAGCCTCTCTCACAAATGACTTCTTCCCTTCTCCCACCTCTCCAATATACTGTTAAATGAGAATATTTTAATCCAATTGCTCTATGTGCTTGCTTGCTCTGATTCTCTCCATTAATAGCTTTAATTTTTGAAATGCCAAAATTATAAGCGTTTTCATTGTGATAAAGCTGAAGAAATGAGCCTAAAGGAACAGGGGAAAATCAGGGTTTCTTTTTTCTTGTATAGTTGAAAGCTGCCCTGCTGTGAAATATAGCTATTTATATAAATAATGTTAGGATTGAGTGAGGAACAGCTCACAATTCTTATTGTACATATTGTATTTAATTTTCTATAACTACCATAAGGCTTTCTGTTGGTATAAACAATACATTTGCTTTAGATAATTGCTTTCAGAGTCTAAGCTGTAAATTATTTATTAACATTATTCCTGACAATATACAAATGCAATCGTATGGGATGCTGCACTGGGAGAAAAATACCAAAATGTGACCAGATTATGCAATAGGTAGGAAAGTGACGATTACAGTATAAATAAGTGCTGACTTTACAATATACTTCAGTTATATTTGTCAATATTAAGCAAGTAAACAAAACTGAAAGACCTCTATAGTGAGTAATCAAAGGAAAGTATTGCAGTAATACAAAATACTGTCTAAAATACTGACAATGTTATTTAATGCGTCCAAGGTATAGCCCATCCCCAGAGTATCTGAGTATGTTCCATGAAGTTTTGCATCCTGTCTGCAGAGCAGGCTGAGACATAAGCTTTTTGTGACACATGCTTGAAGAACCAATTCCGTAGAGCCTGCACATGAGGATATGGTGCTGATCCATGCCTTTGTATTGATTAGTGTTGAAACTGGAATGCAGAGCAACTATTCTGCTGTACTATACCTAGTCAATGAAAGACAAGCACTTTCAGAAACATTGCAAACTGGAATAGAGTGTGAATGGGTGGAACGAAATGTAGTGTTAGAAATAGTACCGTAGAAGCGGTTAATGTGAACTAGGGAATGTCACATAGCTCCATCAAAGCCAGAGCTAGTTAGACCCCTAAATAACTTAGCAGAAATGTGTTTGCCTCTAATGTCCACCACTTGGAGCTAACAGTTCACAGTAAACGTTCCATGTGCTGTCCTATGACCTCTTGCTGACATAAATGCAAATGCTCCCTTTGATGAAAAAAATGCCAAAGCATGCCCTCATGTACTGAATATTTACAGAAAGATGCTACCTAAAAATGAAATAAAGAAATGAAGAAAGAAATAAAAACCTTTCTGAAGGAATTTTTACCGATGTGGCCTGAAATTTGGCAACAATTTGGAAAGTATGCCATACAGGACCTTACAGGGGGTTGGTTACAGAGGGTGAAAATATTAATGTAGCGGCTGGGCTCTCAGCCCAGAAAAGAAGCACGTGTTACTTTTTGCTGTGCACTGCTAGCAGGTAAAGTGAAAAGGTGTAAGATTGAGGAAGAAAGAGCATCACTAGCATGCAAAGCACGGCTGATGGAGATTTGGGATGTCAGGTAAGGCCAGGTTGAGCTGCACTCTACAGCTGGGTGACTGCCTTCACTGGCATTCCCTAAAGTTGCCAGCGGGCTTGTTCATGAAAGCATCCCACCCACTGCTGTTCCACTGAAATCCTGGCAAGAATGCGGGCATCCATTTTAGTGTTTTTCTACCAGCAGAAGCTAGTAGGGTATGTTCCCATCTCGGTTTACACTGGAAATGATGATGGTTGCAATCTGCATGATGTTACTGCTACTGTTTTTTCTCACTTTAAAAACAGAAAAGTGAGTGTCCACTAATGCAACTGTTTACAGCTCTACTACAGGTTATAATTAGACCTGAAAGAGCAAATGGGAGTCAGCCCTTCTAAATATGAAGAGGAGGTATAAAATGAAAATAAGTGTTACTGACCTTATCTTTTGGTTTATTCTTTGCTTTAAAGGGAGACATGTCAGGTTCCCTTTCTGTACATACATTTCTAAGCAAGAACAGGTATATTTATTTATTCACTAATGAGGAAATAATTGGCACATTGAAAATTTCAGCCTAAATCTATCTAGCAGTTTACTAGCTGAGCTTTATACTCTGGAAAGGACCCTCATGAATTAATGTTTGGCTAATTTGGGAATTGCATATTTTGAAAAACAGGGCCCATTCTTCATATCTCCTGACAAAGATTCCTTAGCAGGGGTACCCAGCAAAAGACCTCTCCTCAACACTGCCTTTCTCCCACCTCCAAACACACCAGCGTACATTCATGAGAGCATTTCAAAGTGCAATCAGGAATAAAATAACACTTGTCAAAACAAACAAAAAAATACATGTTGTTACATATTAGTCTGTTGGTTTTTGCTAATGTATCTGCTCACTTAAGAGTTGCTTCACAAAACTTCTGTGGCTCACAATAGGACTTCAAATCTCTATGTTCAGTTAGAGGGTTCTCTGAAGGAATCTATCATTCAGCGAACTTTAGGAGACATCTGTTTTTAATCTTAAAAACAAATGGTGCAACGTGGCCCAGGGCTTTCCAACATTAATTTTCAACAAGTTGAATTTTTTTGTCTTTCCGTTGGTTCTTGAATGATGGACCTTTTCTGCCACAAAGCATGCATAAATTAAAATGCATGTATGGAAGCATGCTTCTGGCATATATTGTGTGCATTAGTGTTTTTGGAAACAAGACATTCTTTTACTAG
This sequence comes from Opisthocomus hoazin, assembly GCF_030867145.1. Classification (NCBI taxonomy): domain Eukaryota; kingdom Metazoa; phylum Chordata; class Aves; order Opisthocomiformes; family Opisthocomidae; genus Opisthocomus; species Opisthocomus hoazin. The sequence goes on along the minus strand of NC_134418.1, from coordinate 46,460,618 downwards.
AGTTAAATTTGTGAGTCTTGCCCCTTGGCATGAGCAGTTCACTTCCTGCACCCCAATTCTCAGCAAGCACAAAGATGGGTTTGGATTTTTATTTATTTTTTTTTTAAGTAAGCCATAAGAAAATTGATACCATGTGACATAAAGACTTTTCAGCAAGTTAAATATACTCATTAATTTTAAGCTGAGAAGGATTGAGGTTAACATTTGTTTCAGATTTCCAGCAATACCATCATTGCTGTGTAATAGCTGAAATGGTTCCATCCATCCTATTATGAAATTACTTTATTTCTTGACAAGAAGACATGATGTACAAGGCAAATTAGGGGTAGGGAGAATCAAAACTGTGTGAGTAGTTTAACCTTCCACCGCAGTTCAACAAAGTCCCTTATTTAAAAAAAAAAAAAAGTTCCTTTAAAAAAAAAAAAAGCCTTTGGCAAACTGCCTAGGTTTTCTAAGGTTACTCGGGCTTTGTAAGCCCCTGAAGATCAATGTTTCTGGCTCAAGACTGAAATCACATTAAGCCAAAGCTGAAGAAAACTTTTCAACTGTGATTAAACAGTTCAAGAAACAGCTATCAGTCATGATGCTCTTATATGTTCTATGGGAGCTGGCTGCCACATCTCAGACAAAGATGAACAGTAATCATAAATACATTGTTTGACTTCCAGAAATCTTGGTGGCAGTCAGTGGTAGGTGGAATATGGTGTCTGTTATTTCTGTTGAAACTGTGTGCTGGAAAAAGGAGCAAAATGATGAATTTGCTGATTGCACAGTAATACTCCTTAAAACTCAGCTATATAAGTCATTAGGAAAAAATTGAAGGAAAAGATTCACTCTCTAACAAGATTTCTGATTCTAACACCGTAGAACACAAGTTCCTACTTAGGACCCTAGAAGATGTCATGGCTCAAAGAAAACTACTTCTTTCCGTAAAACGGGCTGGTGATTTGGGACTACTGATGAGTTCAGGGTGGAGAACAGTTAAGAATGCAGTCAGTGGTCTTCTGATGATTCGTGTTTGTGTTGGATTTTTTTTGTGTGTCTTTTCGTTTTGTTTTTTTTCCCCCCAACAGAGCCATTATCCTGTCTCTGAGTGACTAGGTCATGTTCAGCATTAGAGTTTCTTAGTTTAATTTCCAGAAAAGCCAAGTCAAGGTTTTTGTGCACAAATAATATCTTTAATTACAACAGCCAATATCACTTGGGGGAGAAGTTGTTGGACAAAAGGTTTCAGTGCCCAAAGATTAGTGTGTATGTTTTTGCTAGCTGTGTTGGTTTCACTAATGCGAAGATACTAATCTTCCGCTTGCTGTGATGTCTTCAGACCATAACAGCTGTAATGGTACTTGTATTTTAGCTGATTCATTTATAGACTAAAAAAAAATGTTCATGTAATATTTAGTGCTTGAGGGCAACCAGGGGCAATGAAGACTGCTCAATATCTGATCATCAGATGAGTGTTTTTACATTTGTGCTATGAATTTGCATAGTATACTTCAAGATACCAAGAAATGAATGGTTGGCAAGTTTCATAAGCTGTAGTGACACCTCAGGCTCATGCATGCAGTAGCACGGGTAACTGCAAGCTTATAACTGGCTGCCATTTTTCCTGCTGAGGAAGAAATTTGATTCCTTACAAGAACAGGAGCTGCTAGCTCCTTACTTTTTAATAAAACCTAAAATTGGTCCAGCATACTTGGATATCTAGCCTTGGATTACAGCCCTCATTTAGTAGCATCCCTATCCTGGCTTTACTTTAGATATGGCAATTTTATAATGGCTTGATCCTCTGTGCTCTGGAAATCACTGAAAGTCTCTAACAATCTCTCTTTAATTACAAATACATTGACTTTTCCATATAAGAAGGACTTTGTGTCATATTCAAATCAAGAAGTGTGGGGATCTGTTAAATTCTGGAACTTTAAAACAATTCATGTTTAGTTCACTTTTCAGGATAATATTTGAGGCGTCTTACGTTCAGCCCAGTCTTTTATGAAGCTAGAACATTACGGACCAAGTTCTTTATATCTTGCACAAGGAATACAAAGTTGTAACACTGGGGCAAATAACAGTGAACAAGGATAGAAGGGATGAGAGTATTCTGCTTAGAAATGGAACTGCCTACTTAAATGTTTGGATTACTACGCTGGCTTATTTTCAATTCAATTGTAAGCTTGCATTTCTCAACAGATGTATTGTAGCTGGAAGCAAAATTGACAGATTTGTTCCTGCAACACCAGAGTAAGGTGTTTTGTTATATTGCGATGACTTAAAAAAATAATTTGATCATTTTAAGTTCAAACAGCCAGAATATTTGAGGCAAATAGTATGAATATTAAAGAGGATGTTCAATCAGTTACACTTGAGTGAATACAGAAAAGATTTTATTCATCATACAGAAAGTATGCTGACAATACTATATAATGAAGTGAGCTATTTAATGGTGTAACATCTAAATATCTTGGTACCAGAAGTATTTGTCTTCAGACTTTGCAAAACGCTCCTGAATCCTGCTGCTGTAACACTGTCATGCATACCTTGTCATGTGCTGTTACTTGCAATCCATGCCACAGGACAGATACTTGTTATTAGCAAAAGTTTCACAGACAAATTCCATCACTCATTTTCTGGTCCATTCCAGTTCAACAGCAATTTTATGTTTTGCCTGCAGGCTGAAAAGCGAAGTCTGTGTCAGAGATTTCTATTTCGGTTTTCATAGTCCAAAATGAACTTTTTTATTTTAAAAAGAACCTGGAAAAATTAATGCAAAAAGGCAATTAATTTATTTTGACATTTTAAAAAATTACTCTCATAATTAGTTGATTTATACTGTACAATAGGTATAATGTAGTCTTCAGTTTCATAGAAAATAGCTCAAGACGAACTTGACAGTGCATTGTTTTTGTAGTAAGTTATTATGGTGGTCATGTCAACACCAAAGTTCTTTGCTAGATTTTAACTTTTCTGTGGACCGCAGTCCAAGTTTGTTTTCCTGGATAAGCTCCATACCTGTTGTGGTTGCAAGGAATAATTCTGACACCCAATGGCACTACAGGAAAATAAAAAGTGTATGAAAACTGGTCATACATTAGATGTGTTGTTAAAGATGTGCTGGATCAGTCACTTTTACATAGTGTTTGCAGTTAGGTAAAACATTTTGTCTGTAAACAAATAGTGGAGTGTTTCAACTTCATACATAAGTAGTGACAAAACTGAAGATTAGTGTGCAACCTTTTCTGTCTTAAGTGGTATGGATTAAAACTACTGATACATGTGCTCAGAGGACACATACAATTTATAATGATATGTCAGTAAATTTTGATCACTAGTGATTTAACAGATGTACATAGTTCAAGTTCAGGGCAGGTAAGGTAATTAATTTGTGGATGTTAATGTAACTGATGCACTCTGGAAGGCCTTTTAAACTCACTCTGCCCTCATTCTCGTTATAACCTCTGACACTTTTTGAGATCTTCTGTGTTTGGGCTAAAGCTTCTTATGTTTCATTTGAACTGTGCTTGATTTTCAGATGGAGAAAATGGAGCAAAGGGAATGTAAATAGGTTAACATGTTTATGTTCCTTCCACACACACCCCTCTCTTTAATGCATGTGTAGGAGGAATGAAGAAAAAACTATAGTTTGCTTGCTACAACTTTCATTTCCTTTTCCAATGTGGAGGCAGAGACTGTGAGAAATCAAAAATACACTGCATCATTTGTTGGGATTTTCTGAAAGTTTTAGAGTTTAAGTGTTTTTTCCAGAAAACAAATTATGAAATATTGCCTCTGTAGGAAACAAGCCTAAATCAATTCTTAGTCATCAAAGTCTCATGCAAGTACGTGTGTGTAACACTAGGAACTTGCTTAAACATTTTGCTGAAAGCTTGTTGAATTGTAGGTTATATGAATTTTGATACAAACCTCACACTGTGTTTGGTCAGGAAGCCAGCCAATTTTATTTTCTTAAGACTCTTCATTCACCTAAAAATACCGCAAAAATTAAAGGAGTATTTACTGAAAAATAGGCTAGGAGTAGACCTTATGAGATCATAGTGAAGGCAGGCTGTGCTGTACCTGCATAATTCCTGACAATTCTTCTCTCATTTGTTCTTGAAGATTTCTGATGTCAGAAAATCTACAACTTTTTAGGTAATCTGTTCCGAAGCTTCATTAATCACACCGTTAAAAAGGAGGTGATTTTTTTGTATGCCTGTGTAAGTCTGCTATTTCTTTTCTGCCTGCCACGGGCACAGGGAACAAATTAACCACCTTCTTTGTTGCAGAAGCTTGTCTGTTGTTGAAGATTGTTATCTTGTCCTTGCTAAGACCCACACTCGATATTCAAAGATTTTTCCAGGCAGTATTTTCAGCAGTTTCCAGAGCTTTACAATCTCCTCTTAACTTCTGTCTTTGGTTCTTCAGGAAACATGTTGGCCTTCATCCAAATGAGTAAATGCAAGCAGTGGATCAAAAAGTACTTTCAACAGAGAATAGAGCAATCTAAGATGACACCTGCCATCCAAACAGTTACGTATGGCAGCCAGGTATGCCAGGGAGTGAATTCCAGGTCCTAACCCTAGGATTAGATACCAACTGACCACTGAAGAGGCCTAAGAGAACAAAAATAAGCTCTAGATAACCACTGTCGGTTAAATGGAGTTAAAGTGTATGCAAAATCTTGTAAGACTTCAGCAATTACAGCTACTAATTTTAGAAAGTAAGTAAACTATGTCATAGAAAAATTAGTCTGAATGTGGTTTTTTTCTATGTAGTAAAGGGGACTCAAAACATGCAAAAAAATGCTGGGCCCCAAAACTTTTGGCAAACCTGCATTAGCAGGTAAAGGCATGTACATGCAAACATGCTGTAGCTAAAATGGCTGCCTCCAGTTGACTTGGTATGAATTTTTAGTACATAGTCTTAAATTATTCAGGATGGTAAGCCTTCTTAAGCCTTCTTTTACTGATCTGGCAAGATATTGAAGCACATGTATAATTCCAACTGGCTAGCCTAGCTGAAGTTAGTAGAACTACTTATTGTCTTGGATACTCTTAAAAAAAAAAAAAAAAAAAAAAGCCTAGCAGGTTTCTTCTTTATAGAGAAAGAAAATTCTCTGGGGAAACTTCTCTTACTTCCAAGTCTCGTTCTGAAGAGCGTTCAATGAAAAAAACAAAAAAACCCCACACCTTTCCTCCAGAAGTCTGTTACAAGTGCTGGATGGGCAATCTTCCCAAACTCTTTTTCCTCATGGTCTTGCCTATTTCTGACTCTGCCACGCATGCAATCAGTAAACCCAGCTTCTAGTTTTCCATTCAGTCACAAGGGAAAATCAACACAAATTGTATCACTCAACTCTTACCTAAACGTTGCTAGCCTCATCTGTGAGCACTATCTTACGTTGTTTCCATTATCTTTCAGTATTGTGTGTATTTAGACATGAAAGAAAATATTTTTAAATATGCAGATCTGGAAAACATGTATGTGAGTTTTAAAACCAGTGTCTAGCGAGCCAACTGCTAGCGATGGTTTTTCAGCTATGGGATGGTGTCAAAAATCTGGAAGCGATTGTGTTGTACCAGTGTTTATCCTGGTGCTTGGGAACGATGAGAGGAAAATACAAGAACAAATTAATATCATGCAACAGCCATCTGTTCAGAGGAAATTAACATCACCAAAAGTAACTTTGTATCTTTCCCTGTTGAGACTGCAGGTTGAGAGAAGGTAACATCACTCACAGTATTTGTCAACATTCAGTTGACAACATTAGGCCAGTAACAAGCATGTTAAGGGCTGATGAAGGAAGGATCTTTAAATGTGTCCCAGGCTAGCTTCAACCATACTACACCATGTTTCTATTACCAGAACTGTGAATGTGATGCAGACCTGCTGTAAGGCCCTCTACAGAGAAAGCTTGGATTTGTCATTGCTAGAGCTCAAATGGGCATTAGAAGCCAGCCTGTGCTTATGCCGATTCCTTCAAAACCACTAAAAAGTCCTCCTAGACACTCTGGATTCCAGGAGGAAGGAAAAGTTTCAGCTCTGCATGGTGTGAATGCACAGAGAGCTCAGGACTAGCACTATCCCCAAGTAACTGGGCCCTACGCAGCTCAGAGCATGGGGAGCACAGCTCAGAAATACCTCACTGCACTGTAGTTGGAGACAATTCTGGGTCTCTTACCTTCTTCCCTAGGCAATACGTTATTCAACCTTGTGTCTTACAAAGGCATCCCAGTGCCATATTAATGAAGGCTGTTGACCACATAGGTGGTACCTAGCCCTTCGTCAACCTTCTTCCTTTCCAATATGTGATAATTGATGAGAAAGTATCCTTAAGAATAAGCAATGTGTAATATGGGCTACGCTTCAGTGTAAATGCGATGCAGTCATCAGTCAAGAGTCTGTCTAGTGGGCCTTGTAGGAATTAATTTTTGTTCCTCAGCTCTTTAAGATTTAAAAGCAACTAAAAAAAAAAAAGTAAAAGAATAGGAGCTTACAAGTAAGGGAACAAGTGGAAATGTACCAGGAAATGATTGGGTCTGCCCTGGTCTAAGCAACCAAGAGATATTTCATACGAGAAGTCAGACATTTAGGAGCGAAGACTGTCGGCTGAACTTAGAGTGTGTGAGATTTCTCCTCAGAAGCAATAACTTCATGCATCATAAAGCCCATGCGTCACTGAATCAGCTTTGCTTAAGCTCCAGGATAACTTGGACAAATGTGTATAAAAAGCAGTAGAAATTCTTGTAAGAATAAAGTGGTAAACATTACTGTGTTTGGTACAAGTTCAGCCACTATTAGAACACTGTGTTACTCCCTGGAAGCCAAACTTCAGAAGGAATTTCCATAAACTGGAAATGGCTTAGGGAGAAAACACCAGTGTAACCTGAAGGATTCCTGTAGCTTAAAAAAAACGGTTCAGAGGTAAGTGGTCCATTTGCTCCTATTTTTGTGTGGAACGGGACTAGGCAATCAAGAGCTCTTACGTTTTTGTGATTTATTTCTGTTAATTTTTTTTCTCAATAGTTGTACTGGATTTGATCCAACAAAGTGGTTGGTTTGGTTTTTTTAAGGGGTCTAGTCAGAGGCTATCTTTCAAAGACACTTCCTCCTTTTTGTAAATTACTTCCAATTCTGGAACATCCCCAAGCTTACCTTTTAACACCAATCCTTGAGTCATCACTTGATCTTGGCTGTTTCGTCCTGCCTTCATGCTCCTTTCAGAGAATTCATAAATATCCACAGAAAAATTGTCTTAGCCTTCCCTCGCTTGCGCGTACTCTTCATCTGACATTGTCATTTTATTTTTCCATTATCCCCCCCTCAGTTTTTCCCTTAAAGTGGTTAGGGACTTTTGCTTCAGTTCATCATATTCATTATTAGAAATTCTGTTTTTCAGTTTCCAACTCTGCATCATTTTTTAACTTGTGTCTGTCTGTTCTCATGCCACTGTATTCCTTTAGCACATGTAGTTCTTCTCTGTTCCTATAACTTATAAATTAGGTTTTGTCATCCAGGTTCCATTTTATTAGGATAAACAAATTATTTTCATCTCCTGCATTATGCTTATCTTTTGTAATATGAATGAAATGAGATTATTAGGTCAGTGATCAAAGACTTACTTGTGCAGAAACACTCCATTGCCACATATAACAACACTATTCCTAAAACAAAGCACCAAATGTATTTTGAGATGTTGCACACTGAAATCCAGTGTGTTCATTAAAAATATGACTGGCAAGCAGCCTGATGCTAGGGGGAAAAAATCCTTGAATGTAGTAAATCTGTACAACATGCTTGACTTCCATGGAGCTATGTTGATTCATGCTCTCCAAGACTTTATTGCAGAGAGATCAAGCATCAGTTTATTTAAAAAAATAAATAAATAAACTGGGCTTCAAAAAGGACTTTTTTTTTTAATAAATGGTAAATTGTTGGAGCTGCTAAAGAAGTTCCTGCTAATTGTGGGAGGAATAGTGAAAGAAGTGATATTTTTAATTAGACTACCTTTTCTTTAGTTCTTTCTACTTGTGCTCATTGGGGGAAATCTGTGTTTTCATTTCCAGAAATCCTTGTTTCAGACTTCTTACATGTATCTGGAACTGATCTTAAACCACCATAAGTCAGAAGCAACAGCCCAATTCAATTCTTTAAATGTTTAGATAAAATTATTTTTTAAAAGTATACTATCTGGGGCCTTAACTGATTAGACAGCTGGAAGAATGAACTATTTTCATAACAGAATGCTAGAAGAAACTGTGAAGTAAGCTTTAATTCTTGCAGTAGACAACATTAAACCTGCCTCACTTCAACAGGAAGCCAGTTCAGCTGGAGAAGGAATTTTTACTATGAATTTAATTGCATTGGCCATGTGGTTATCCATTAAGCCACTGTTGACCATTGCCTCTTCATATGTGAGTTCTTTCTTGGTAATGTCCATTTTCACTGCCACTGTGTCTGTTCCTGTGTGTATGTTTTAAAACTTGCAAACTTATGTGTATCTTGTGAAAGTGTGGGATATTTTTATGTGAGGGTGTAAATCTTTGGGTAAACTGTGATGCGGAAGGAGTATTGACTGTGAAGGAAAACATAGCTGGCTAAAATGAAACTCTTTCTGTAATTTAAAGAAAAATAAGTCTTATGCCCTTCTTCTCCTCTTTACTGAGATGTATATACAGCCTCATAAAGCATGTGAGACAGTTTCAGTTCAATCAGAAGTCTCCACTGCAATCTGTAGGAAGTATGTTGATTTACTCCAAATAAAAATAAAAATGCTTGTTTAACCTCAAAAATATCAGAAACATCAACCCATGACTTGTCTGTTTTTACTGGAGATTCCGCTGGATGACTGGAAAAAGTTGTTCTGAGTTAAAAAAAGAATAGCATGGAGTGAAAGCCAAACTAATGCCAGAGGACAGTTTAAAACTGTTGAGGACAGATGTTTAGTGTGTTCTCTGGGTCAATTTGGGGAAAAATATGATGTTGTGACCCACTCAGAAATTCTGTTGACACTGACAGTTATCTGGTTTGTTTCTGTTTGGTAAATGGGAAAGCATCATATCAGTTAACCATAATAGTGATCTTTAAAAATTGTCTATTTAGTCATGATGGTTAACCTGTAAACCACAGGAAAGCAAATCAAAGTGTTCTTAAGTTTCTTACCTGGACAGATGAAGCTGCATGAGAACATTCAAAATAATGCCCTTTAAGGTTGCTTTCTTAGGCTCTGCTCTAGCATGGGTTGGACTGGGAGTAAAAGGTGTGGATGAGGAATATAACTTGAACAGAGAGCACCTTGGGGGTATACCACAAAGGGCCCTGTATTTTAATGATGTACTGAACTTGAGAATTTTCAGCCTCCAGAGCAGTGTAGACTTAGGAAAGTGCAAAGTATATGGCCTTCTAGTAAAAGTGTTGTAATGTCCCGATATGTAGTTCAACATCATATCCTACACCTTTCTTCTGAGAAGTGTCAGGTGTTTCTGGATTCCACTGAATCTTCTATGAATGATGTGAAGGTGGTAAATCATCAAATAAGTGATGGCAGAGTAACTTATGCATTAGACAACTAGGAAGAAGTCAGTAAGATATTTGTGTGGGAAAAGAGATGAAACGGTTCCCGTTATAGTTGGCAGTAGACATAGGGCAGAGGCAAGAAGGTTCTGTAGGTGGAGGTTTCAGGTCTTTTAGCAGCGCAGAGGACAACTGGCTTGAGTTCCTCAAGAGGAGGCACCCTGTAGAGTGCCAAAAATATATTTGGCTAAAGTTGCAGCAGCTGCAAAGCACTGTTGTGTTGTCATGGGTTTTACAGAGGCTGGGAAATGAGACCTAGAGCCAACAGAGATGAGTGCATTCAGAAAGGCTTTTCTGCTCCCAGCAAATGTGCTGGGGAGCCGCAGCTGTTGGGAGTCAGGGAATCTGCTGGAGCCGAGTAGCCCAATCTGTGAGCTGGGTGCAGGGCTGATAAAGTGATTGTCTGGCCTGCAGTACAAGTGCCTAATGTACAGATGGGGAAACTGCCCCCCAGTACTGGGCTCTGCACATGGAAGCAGCATGTGGTGCTAGGCAGGGCTGTCCTGAGGTAATTCTTTCATGGTCAGTATCTCTCTGGTATGTGGCCTGCAAATTACTGTCTTCTCTACACGGGAAGAAGGTGATTAGAAAGCAGTATCTGGCCCAAAATCGGGCTGCAAAGATTCATCATATCAGTATTTAAAAATAAATAAATAATAATGCCTTGTTGACAGGGAAATGCTGGCTATGATACCTGGAGAGCCATCTGTGAATTACTATTAATGCCAGAAAGCATAGGTTAGAAGACAGGACACAATTTAATCATCAAGAGAATGTGTATAGATATATGTGCGTGTACCCATAGTCAGGAGTGCCAAGACTCCAGCATGCTGGCTTGGGGAGAAAAGGAGGAATCCCCAGTGTTGTCACTAGCTTCTGGCCCACCTCCCCGAGCAGGCTTAAAGTCCACCAGCCTCTAACTTACAGGTAGCTGTAGTGTACTGATCCTCCAGGATGGCATCAGCTATTCTGAATCCTACTACTCTGTCCTGAAAGATTCTGTCCTTCTAAAACTTTTCCTGACGTTAGTCTTTCCATGCCTGTTTGAAACTTTCATACTAACAGTTCTTGGAAGACATGGGCAGAGCTAATGGAGTAAAGACCTGAATGTTTTCTGACTGAAATTCTGGCAATGTGGACATGCATCTACTACAACTGCATCTTCTAGACCAAGTCCACATCTGATCAAAACCCATAATGGAAACAGAGGTGCAGCCCCTATTCCAAAGTAATGAGTATCAAATTCACCTGGAGGAAGGAAACATTGCAGGCAAGAGGTTTCTCACTATTGACGCAAATTTGACAGCTTGCACAACAGTGCAAGAATATAGCAGAACCCGAACAAACACCAAATAACCCTGGTGAAATAGAAGATGCAGCTAATCCCAGATGATAAGTAGATTGTTAAATAATATATTTTAAACTGCAAGTTTTCTTTCTTAGCCTGAAAAATCCTGAATCGCCTATAGGATGGTGCTGTATAACCTAAATATCTCGGCTGCAAAAACCTTTAGTACTGTCTTTAGGGCTGCCTACACTGACTTAACCAGAAGTTCCTTTGGTTTTCCTTAGAGAAATGGCTCTTTCATGAACACGTTATCTTCAAACTGAGGCAAAGCACTTTCCAGACTATTGTTGACTCCTGCAATATGAACTGTCAGGTTAAATATAGTCCACTGTAGACAAGGAAATACAGACTTTACATTAGACTAAAAGACCCAAGGAGACTTGTTAATTCATTGATATTACAATATAGGATGTAGTTACCACATTTGCTCTTTAATTTGGCACTCCAGATATCAATCACTACCAAGAAAAGAAATAACTTAAGGAGCTGGTACTCTGCTCTGTATCACTATAAAACAGCCTCCTTTACCATGTAACATTGACCGCTGCAAAAGAAGTTCACTCATTGCTACCATCCGAAATAGCAGCTTCCTCTGAATACACAGCTCCAAATGCTATAGACATACCCTACTGAGATAAGTCGGGGGGAATGTCACATGAGAAGGAATACCCTTCTTCGTCCATGTAGTCCCTGTGATGTGAGGATGCCCTTTGGAAACCCTAATAATAGTTTTCTGCTGACATCAACGGTGCAAAGCAGCTTTCGCACTGGGTGACATTCAAAAACCCAGAAGCATTTGCAACAGTGGGAATGCTGTGGGTTTCCCTTGACTCACTTAAACTCTAGGAAAAATACCTTGAAAGTGATTAATTTGAGTAACCTAAGTATATAGTTTAAAAAGAGTAAGACTGTCATAGCTGTGTATTCTTACTCTCACCTGTGTTAGCACAGAGTGTCTGGTCTGTACATCAAAGTGTATAAATAGACTCCTGTCTGGAACAAGTGTGGCAAACACTCCTGTCGTATCAGTGCTAGTGTCGCTTACTGCTTAGCATGCGAGCTCAACTTGTTTTTATTACTAAACAGACATTGTTCTTAACCATTTCATTTGCAGTGTTGCACAGCTCTCCTCTAAGGGACCATCTATACATTTTCATAAAAGTTTTATAGCCTGAATTCAGAGCTGGTGATAAAGTTGTTCCCAAACTTAGAAATACCAAGAGCCAAGAATCACAGTTTATCAGATCTCCAAAATAAATAAGGCATGTGTCAAACTTGCCTATCCGTTGGCAAGGGAATGCCATGAACACTAGTGTCTGATTGTTGATAAGGGAATCTGGACACTGTGAAGTGTTGACTGATACAGCACTCGAGGGAATGGAAAAGTGAAAGTTGTGGAAGATGCAAAAATGTGTCAGCTGATATCCCAGTAGGACTTTTTTTTTTTTTTTCCCCTCTGGTTCTGTGAAGACATCCTCCTGACGGATTGCAGGGAAGAATAACTCTCAAACTTCTGGCAAAATCAGTTTTAGGAGATTTATTCTAGTAGTTTTGTTGAGTTGCTGTGTGGTGGTGGACGGTCTTGTGAGCAAGGACTTTTTTTTAAAGTGCATGCCAGGTGTCATTCCCCTGGCTCTGTGGTTATGGATGCTTTTCATCTTTGAAAAAGTATACCCTTGTCAACTTCATTAGATCGTCCAAGAGCTGATGTAACAGAATTGATATATACTCTGATTCTTGGCTTGCCCTTCATTACTTATCTGTAAATGAGGACAATTGCATTCAAAAGGGAGACTTTTTCCTTCTTGGGTTTGTTATATTTTGAGTACCTTTGAATGCATCTTAAGGCTTCTCTTTTCTTTTTACTACTTCCTCTTGAAGAATTGTACTTCTTGTTCTCATAGGGTATGTCAGCTACTCATTCTGTTGCTAGTGAATCAGACAGGATCATTTCCAGTAACAGTGGCCACGTGTCATGATGCACTAGCACTGGTATCCCACAATTATAAATAGGTTGTTGCATGGATCTCAGAAGGTTAAGCAGACATTCAAGATTACTGCAGTCATACAGGAGAAGAATAACAACTCTGAAAACTAATGCCAGGATGCAGTACTTGGTTATTCAGAGGGCTGTTTTTTCTCTCAAAGGGCTTGGCTCTTTGGCTCTTTAGATTTTTTTTTTAAAAAAGTTTTATTTGTTTTTCTCTGGCACATGGACAAACTGCTGCTACCCAGCATATGCTTTAGTGTTGTTATTAGTTTTTAGGCGGAAAAGGAAAGGTTTCACTCTTATGGTTATCTCTGGTTTCCATGTTGCTATGTTCTTTTCACAGCTTCTGTTCCTGCATATGGACAGCTCTGTTATGTGTATATAAGAAGCCTCCCTGTATCCTGTCTATAAGTAATCTGCTGGTTCAGTCAAGCAAGAATCTTTTCAGAGTAACCCAGCAAATATTTGAAAACATTTCCTCTGGGCATCCTTAAGTACAAGAGGCTTTGGCAGTATATTAAGAACATGTGTACCGCTTTTAAGAAAAGCAGTTTTACAGTCAGAAAGCAGTACTACTTGTTGTGGTGTAGATGCTAAGCCTGACCAAATGGAGTTAGTTGTGGCTAGGACTTGCAATATGTTTTACAGTGGAATTCCCCCCTCCCCCCCAAAAAAAACATTATACAGAGTTTTCTGAAACTCTTGCTTCTCCCTTGCTGCCATTTTACAGGATAGAGCAAGCCAGGTGAGTGTCTGTAAAAATCTCACAGAGTTTTTTTACTTGGGGATTTAATAGGCAACTTCTGGTGAATCTTGATGTGGTACTTTAAACTGTCTCCTTAACCTGCAGCTGTCTGTGCACCGTCTCTGCTGGAGGTTTCTGCCTTTGAAGCTGAGTCAAGGAAGCGCTTGAGTCAAGCAGGGCTATGTTTTAGTGAAATATCTTTTCTTTTTAGACATTTTGGGTTGACTTGTATTGGTGTAATAAACCATCTGGGCTACAAAATAGAGCATATTTAATTTGGTCTCCTCATATGTAGGCTGTGTAAGATTTGGAGGGCAATAGCACAAAGCGGCAGCATTTATGCCTGTGTGTTTGCTCAGCACTCCCACTTCTAAGGCTCTGGTTTACAACTGATTATTACGTTCCAGGTTTTAACCATTTGGCCTCGGCATTTTCATTATCTGTTTCCCCAGCAAGTGTCAGTATCAGGCTGAATGAAGCTTTCCAGAAAGAGCAAGAATGATTTTATTTTCTAAGATAGGAAGGGGAAAAAAATATATTTTGTACATGTGCCTGGAAAATACCTCATAGCCTCTTCAATAAGTAGTTCTTGACTTTTTTTAAAAAAATAATTATTTCTTTATTTTTAATCTGGCACGGAGTTGTTGTGGTGTCCCTTATTTCTTCTGATCTGGGGGCGGGGGGGGGGATTGTGTGCCGACTGGAGACTTGTTGGAGTTTGTCATCTTCAGCTGGCATCTCTGGCCAAAACAGAGGATGCTTTGAAATGTCATGTCTCTGTGTCTGCCCCCGTCTCCCCTGAATCACAGAAGGGTTTGGGTTGGAAGTGACCTTACAGATCATCTCGTTCCAACCCCCCTGCCACGGGCAGGGACATCTTTCACCAGACCAGGCTCCTCAAAGCCCCATCCAGCCCAGCCTTGAAAGCTGCCAGGGCGGGGGCAGCCACAGCTGCTCTGGGCAACCTGTTCCAGCGCCTCACCACCCTCACAGTAAACAACAACTTCTGTGTATCTCCTCTAACTCTACCCTCTTTCAGCTGGAAGCCATTACCCCTTGTCCTGTCACCGCCTGCCCTTGTCGAAAGGCCCCCTCCCGGTACCGGCAGGCCGCTGTAAGGCCCCCCCGAAGCACCGGGGACCCCGCCGTTTATCTGAAACGCCTCTCGGCGGCACCCTCGCAGCAACTGCGAAAAACTCCGCCACGCGTCAGCTTCCTCTCGGGAGCGAGCGTGTGTGTGGCCCCCCCCGCGGCCCGCCGCTAGGTGTCGCCGCTGCCCTTCGCCTCCGCAGAGACGCGCGGGCGGGCGCCGGGGCGCGCGAGGGCCGCGAGCACCCGCCCGGGGAGGGGGGATGGGTCGCAACGCCCGCGTGAGCTTTCGCACCTCGCATTTTGGGGGAACGGGATTACTTCGGGGCGCGGCGGCGGCTGGGTTCGGCTGGGGCTGGGGCGGCAGCGGCTCGTCCCCCGCGCCGGAGACCGCTCAGACCCACCGAGTCGGCTACGGCTGAGGACCGCGGGTGGAGACCGTGAACGTGCTCGCTTCTGCTCTGGCTGGGATGGAGTATGGCGATTTCAATGCCTGAGAGTTAGTCCGTGTTGTTTAATTAAGCTGGTCTCACACTTGTTGCCAGCGCAGCCCGACTCCCCGGCAGAGCTTTGCGCTGCCGCCGGCTCCACAGGAGCACGCCCGGTGTCAGCTCCCAAACTGGGATGAGGCGGGGTACACTTCGATGCGACTGCTCGAGGGTTGGTCTCTTCCCTACAAATTCTTGACAACTACGCAGAGGCATATTGCATTCAAAAATCTGGATTAACAAGGGCCACAAAATCAAGCACGCGTTAAATTTAACGTTGCCTGTGCGTGCCGTGTTTTCTCCTTTCTGCAGAAGCAGAAAGGCAGTGTTTATGCCTACAAATAAACACCACTTATTTTTGCCACGTCAGCATGTTCTTCCATCATCAGCTGGAACGGCCTTCATCAGCGTTCAATGCTTTGATCTTCACTGAAAAAGAGGAGATACGATATTAATATTCTGTGATGATGACTGGATTAGTAATTTCTTTGTGGATGCTTTTGTAACGTTTTACAACATCTGTATAGAATCAAGCGGTGTTACCGGGCAACCTGGGCAGTGTTGTGAGACAAAGTATAAAATTGGCAAACTGCTATTAATTTTGGTGGTCACAGTGAGATGTCTTGAAAACGCTTTTCAAAGCACTCTGCATTTTTCTACCATATTAGGTATTCAGAAAACCACTATAATACATTAAACTTTGGCTGAAACTGTGAGTACTCAGCAAACTTGGCCGCTTGTTTCACGTGGGACAGTAAGGAGTGAGAGAATTAGTGACCATTGTGCTGGTTAAGATTTCTGTTCGGTCCTGCCTTGTGTTATGTACAGAGGCAGACATAGGATCTCATTCTTCAGGCAGCAGTCAACTGTCTGGACCCTAAAAATGGGAGTGGTTTTTCTCCCTACAGTGATGTCCTTAATTTGCCACCCACCTTCTGCGTTATTTAAAAAACAAACAACAACAACAACACAAACAGCAGAAAAAGAAATGAGGCAAAAATTTTAAGGACAATAGTCTGTGACAGCTGCAGAGCAACGTGCGTCACAGGGAGTACGCGCAGAAGAGAGCACATTAAGAAGGAATAGACATTTGTAATTTTGATACTGCTTCTTACTAATAATTTCTTTACTTGGGAGCGTAATGCTCTTTTTAATATTTAGTGTATTTCCCTAGGTTTTTAGAAAAGCAGACTGAAAACACCAAACTAGATCTTGTGGAATTATAACACCCCCCACGGGGTCATCAACCTTTGGATACATCTGACAACCACCTGCTGCTTGAGCTTACTGGGTCATTGACAGCAGCAGCACAGCTGTATCTTTTGTACTGACTGTCAGTGGACAGAAGGAAAGGGTGTGCAGCCTGTGGATTCCCTAACCTCTTGCTGGGATTTGAGAAGTTTTCCTGTACCATCCAAGTCCCTGGGAAGGAAGTCTTGTGTAGCTGACCAGCTCCTTAAAGACCGAACCTTTCCGTCCTTGTCTGACGACTCCTTGTTTCCCTGCTTCAGTCTTTTTTGTCCCAGCGTTGTTCTTCCTTGAATCCTTTATCTCATTTGTCTTTACTGTTCGTAGCTAGATCAGTGCGCTCTCCTATTTCCCGGCTGACTCTTGGTTGAGTTCTCCCTGGTTTGCTGTCTCCTGAGCCCAGTGCTCTGCAGGGTCAGATCAGATGAACTCGTATCGCTTCAAAACCTACAAGTTTCCCATTACCTCCTGATTACTCCTGATGTCAGGCTCTTACCCTGGGTAGTACCACGCTGCCCCTCTGCTCGCAGTTTTCATTTCCTCCACTTCCAGCACCAGTTTCCCTCACCCCATCCTGCATAACAGGGTCCGCCTTGGAGCCCTTGACCATAGGGTATTTTCCTGAACGTAACCTCCCTGTAAGCCAAGCTACTGTTCTGCCTGTATTTAAGTTAGGTAGGTTTTATCTTCAGATCTGATGAACTTTACCTCCTTTCTTCAGTGTACTCTCTCCTGAAAGAAGTTCTCAGAGAAGATACCTATGTAGATGTTGAATGAGAAGGGAGTGCAGTCGAGGGCTGTCTTACATCCTGTCTCAAATTTTATAGTCAAATCAACTTGGTTGTATTATAAGGAGACAGAAAGCAGACAGCGTATCTTCCAGCTCATTCACCTCAGTGCTAGGTGTTACAGAATCACAGAGTTTAAGTCCAGAGGGGATGATCCAGTCATCTTATTTGAACTCTTACATGCTGTGAGCCCTTATATTTCTCTCCCTTAATATATATTGGATCTGATTAATTGAATTTTGACATTGAGATGATCATAGTTCCTTAAACAAGGATTGGAAAGCCTGAGGAAAAACACACATGCCCTTGGATGAGAAGCAATGTGAATTACTGCCTTTGTCAATATGATGGTGTTCTTCTGCAAGCTGTAATACAATTATAAACTGAGCAAGCAGGTGGTGTTATAATACGTATATAATGCCTTCTGTCATATTTCTTGCTGCAGTATGTTCTTCTGCACTGTTTTCTTCGAGTCCATCAAGATGTGAGATATGAAAATTCTGCTACTACTTTGAGTAGTTGCACAGTTTTCTATTTTTATACCAGCAGAAATGAGGAGTAAACTTAATTCTCATTAAGCTGAACTTTATTTGATCCTCTCCTAAATAGAGTTGAGTGCCATTTTAAAAACTCCCTTCTAAACCTACAGAAAGCAAATAGTGCCACTGAGGACATTATCTGAAAATGCATGAAAGTTAAGGATTGTGATTTGGTTAAACTTGAGTTACTAATTGTTTGTAGACTTACATCAACAATGAGAATATGGGTATTTTACTTGGAAAAGTCTTATAATATTTAGACATTGATGAGAGGGGTAAGTTAAGCTAAAGAGGTCTGGTTTATATGGTTTTATGCATCATGCCTAGACAGTCTAACTGATTTCCAGAATCTGCTCTCTCTTAAAGCTGTATAGTGTTTAATTTAGAAACAATTTCACTAGTGCTAAGTGCATTAGCACACAATTATCAGTTCAGGAGTGGGAGTATTCATGTGGTTTTGTCTTTGAAATATCCTAATGTTTATTAACTCTTTCAGTAACTTGCATTTGAAAAAATCATTGTCTGAAATAACTTTCAAAATAAGGAAGAGGCACAGAAGTTTGCTGGCTTTATAAAAATAAGAAAAATTACTTTGAAATTCTAAATAGACCCAGCACTTTGGATGTAGAGAGGAAGGTGATGGCTGTGTTTGAGTTAATAGCATTATTTCTCCTCTTTTGAAGGAGCACCTGGAGACCCCATTTGTGATCAGCTCCCCACTGTGTATTGTACATACACGTAAAAGCCTCTGGTATGCAGGAGGTCAGACGAGAAGGTGTTCTAGTCCCACCTGGCCTCAGTCTATGAATAATAGAAGACATTTGCTGCCCAGTGTTTACAATGAAAATAGACCTGGCAGATGATGAGGAAACATGGAGGTACTCTGAATTCCTGCTTTATAGCTGGATAACTGAGAAACTGATAGGCAGCTTGGGTCACAGAGAAGGTTGAGTCAGTACTAAGAATTAGACTAAGCGCCAAACAAATGACTTGGCCACAAGCCTGCCTTTCTTTTGCGGTCTCTAGTAGTTAACAGACTGATCAGTGCAGAGGCTGGATACCACATCTCTAAGGATTCTCACTATTCATAAATTCAGGGTTTTTCTGCCTGTCCCAGCTCCTGTGCTCTGCCTTCTGCTGTTCTTAGAGTAGTTACTCTTGTTGCTCTGCAAAATGCATGAGACAGGGAAGCAAACGCTGCTTTCTGTTCAGCTGCTCAGTGGTTGTGATATTTGCCCAGGAAAGCTGGGCTTTGGTCTGAGTAAATGGGTTTAGATCTGTGCCCAGAAGAATGGTCTGGTTGCTAAGCTGTAGCTCTCTGCATCTTTTTTTGAATCTCATTCCAAAGCATCTGTGTTCTCCACATACCAGCATAAGGAACACAGCAGCATTTTGCAGGGATGACCAAGTGTGCCAGAACCTACAGTTGCAATGGCTTGCTCACTATTGCTAAACTCATACCGGTAGCTTAACCTGCCCAGATTCAAAACTAACTGAAAACTAGTGGCCTAACTTTTGCTGATTTTTCTGAAGTTTCTTTCCTGAGCAGTGGAGAGAAACTGATGAGTGATCTTGAAGACTTTAAGAGCATCAGAGAGAGCACGGGGGGGAGTGCTGGTTTCCTGCTGGCTTCTGCAGAGAATTTCCCATGCCTTGGGTTCCAAAACGCCAACTGGAAACTATACACCCTTACACGACAGAAGGTAGAAAAGAGGAATATTTTTTATTCTTCTGCACCTGTGCAAATCTAGAAAACATGGCTGGAGAGGTGAGTGCTGTTATCACAGCTGTACTAATGCCAAATATTTTTAGGTATTTCACGTTCAGTTCCTGTTGCAGAGGAAGAGAGCTGCTGCTTTTTCTCATTTCAAATCCTGTCATGCAAGTATAATTCACACTTTACAGCAAAGATTTCTGATGTAGTGAGATGTGAAAATGATGGTGAAATTTTCCAATATTTCCTCATTTGTTTTCTCTGGACCTAATTGCATTGGTTACTGCCTGAGTTGTATGCAGTCTCTACCACTGTTTTTCCTCCGGTGTGCCTGTGATCTTTCTGATGTTTATTTCTCAAATCCCTGGGAATCCTGAAAAAGGGACAAAAATTGAGCTGCAGTTAGCAAGAGGTGGTTTAAGGCTAACATTTGGTGTCTAAATTCTGCATGTCCCAGACCACAGAAGTAACCAGGGTAAAAACTTCTTTCACAGTTTCTCTTACAATATATGTTCTTTCACATTTAAACCACAGAAAAATCTCTTTGTATCACAATAGCAATGGAGCCGCAGTCAGGAACTCAAATGAAAAATATCCCAGTTTTCTGTTTTGAGTAATCTGATTTGGGATTTTTTTTTTTTCCTTTCTGGTTTGCTCTCAGCCGAAATGCAGGACTTATTTCCAAAGCTGAAGCAAAATCAAAGCTTTCTGTCTAAGAAAGATGTGAAGAGTAGTTTTGCACAGCAAAAATGGCTTTATTTTCTCAGCCCATGCACTCAACAGATGCTGCTCTTAATGGATAACATGTTTTGGGATTATTTGGAAAGGAAATATTAATATTGAAAAAAAAATCCATGTAGAAATCTCATTTTTCATACAGTTAAGGGCGAGTAAGCACTGCGTTAAGCTACTTGTCATTTGATTCAAGGTGTGTTTTCCTGTTTCCTTCAACTGAAGCATGTACATACATGGGGGTTGGACTAGATGACCTCTAAAGGTCCTTTCCAACCCAAAGCATTCTATGATTCTATGATTGAGGTTGCTTTATGCAGTTATTATGGAAGTTTACATATGTAACTGATTGCATGCTGCATTAAGGTGGTGGATAAAAACAAGACTAATTTGAAGAATACAAAGATATAGCTACAGTATGTGCAGGTTTACATACGTATTATACATTTGATACATTATATCCTGCTTAAGACATAAGTGAGTCAACAATTTTCACAATGCCAATAGTTTGGAGCAACAATTTAAGATTCACATACTGTTATTCTTCACTCCTGTGGAATGCCTTTGGGAAAATATCACACATGATTCAACTGATTTGTTGTGTAGTTTCAGCTGGACATAGTCTGTGCATCATTTATCTACGTGCCTCGATGTCAAAGAAATGTGGGTGGCAGACCAGCATTCAATTAACCTTAATGCATTTTTAAAAAAAATACTTCTTCATGTAAATAATGCTTAACTTATTTTGACTACATATTTTTGGTCTCAATAACTGGGATGTAATTCAGTAACCAGACAGTTTGAGGGGTGTTAATGGTTTTCAAGAATGTGTGAGGTTGAGGTTTTCAAGATTGTCTGGTTGTTTTTAAACTGTTGTTTTTCTTTTTTTTTAACAAAAAAGGGCACCAAAAGAAAAACCCAGAAACATTATTGAGCATGTATTCTGTTTCCATGAGAGGGGAAAAAAAAAAAAAAAAAGAGGAAATCTATTATTTAAGAAAGAAATACATCCAGTGTGATAAAAGTGCCTACCCACGTCTTCTGGCCAGGTGCTACATGCATATAAATGTTTCACGTTAAGCTTTAAGATCAAGGAAGAGTCTGTGGGGAACCTTGTTTCCTGGAGATCTGCTTGCTGGAGTAGCTCCCAAGTACTGACTTCCCATTTTTTATTTGGTTATTAAGGATGAAAGGCTACATCATTTTCTGGAATAGCAGTTCCTTGCATGCCATTAACTTTGTCCACAGCTATGAAACATGCATTTCCATAGGTTCACGTGGATACTTAGCCTAACTCAGCTCAGCCACTATTGCTGCTGCTTTATGTGTGTTTAATTCAAAGGATCACCTTTATATCGTATTGTAGAATGAAGAGAAGATATATGATTTCATTAGTTGAGAAACTCTCTTTTTTAGATACAACTGAGTATAATGGGTCTCCAGCCTATGTAAAGCAGGGTACTCTCTGCTACTACTGAAAAGGAAATTTGCTGACATGATTTACTCTGGGCAATGTGTGTATGTATATGCAGCCTTACATGTGCAAATTACTGGTATGAACTTTCGCATGCTATCAAATGTATACAGAACCAGTAGAAAAAAAAATGTGATTTAAATCCATTTGTACTCAGTTTGCATCAGCAAATCATACACAGGATTAGAAATTCCAGGACTTACCTATTTATCACAGCTACCCTGCATAAATATCCCTTCCACAAAGTCAAGGCTTTTTTAAAAAAAGACTGACATGATTACAACAGATATTTAAAATATCTATACTACAAGCTTAGCAAATAATTTTTTGGCTTGGAAAAACAATCCTATTTTAACTAATGTATTTTGTTATTTAGCTAATTTTTATATTTCTGGTGAGTGCAATCAATATGAGTGTTTCTGAAGTTCAAATAAAGCACTTGCATTAACCTTTTCTTTTTAAAAAGTAATAAACAATTTAAGCTAAAAAATTCTTGCAAAACATTTTTACCAATATAAATGATAGAAGTTACGCTCAATCAAATGTAACATAGCACTATAAGATGGTAAATGGTAATAGCCTTTGTACGGAGGTATCAAAGAAAGCACAATAAAGGTGGTAATTTAGAATAAAATGAAGCCCTGCAAAACCAAACAAAACCTGGTAATTTGCTAACAGTAAGTATAGGGTTTTTTTACTTTTCTTAGGGATAAAGTATCCAACCTATAGATCTTTCTCTTTCTTTGACCTTCCTGCTCCTATGTCTCACTCGTTAATATATTTGAAGATACTTCTGATTCATCAGGATGCCTGAAAACAGGTATCATGGAGTTGCTTGGGAAAAAGCTAATAATGGCAATCTACTGTCTGGAGAGTTTATGCTCATGCGGTTTCTCTAACATGACACTTATATCAAATATAAACTTAACAAGGACTGATCTGTATTCTGTACTCTTCAGATGTTGTTACTGAATCTATTTCCTGCTGACTCTAGGGAAGAGTAATTGTGTTGCTCAAAATGAGACACGTGGTTGGTATTGTATAGATAAGGGAAACGTACTTTTGCCTATACCCAAATTTTGTTTATGGGAGCAAGAAGATCATATATATATATATATATATAAAATGTCTATGTCTGAGTACATCTATATATAAAACTCATACTTCTAACTATCTCTTCTGACATAGGTATTCAACTGCTACCATCTTTCTCTGAGTGATGCAAATAGATTTCTAATATATGTACCCTTTTAAACATGAAGAACATGTTAAGGAAAGAAAGGAATATTCACTTGCAAGTAAACATAAGTGGTAAAACAGAAATAACAATTCTATTATTTTCTATTTTTATGTTAAATTCACTTTAGCTTTGATTCCCTCTCGTTTGCTGTCTCCAAACCTTTCTGTGACTGTTTTTCCAGTAGCTTCATAGAATGGGTAACCCAACTTTCTAAAAATAGAAGGCAACCTTTTGTTCTGTATAACTATGATTAAGAGGAATTCCCATGAGGTTGTATGAAGGCAAAAGGAAGAAAGGAGAGCAAGCACAACTCTTTATTGTCTTCACAACAAAAACAAGGCTAAACCACAAGGCTTTGGTAATTTGCTAAACTGGTAGTGGTCCGTATCATTATGAAATGCTTTTGTGAGACTTTCTTTAAAAAGTTCTTTACATCAGATAAACATTTCTTTTTAGAACTTGGTCTTGTTTTACATTTAACATGATGCAGTATGTATGGAGACACTATTATCATCAACTTTTAAAGCAAAATAAGCAGCTTTGCTTAAGCTGCTGTTTTAAAAAGTACTGTCTTGAAAAGTTTAATTTTGCTTCCTAATTTCTGCGGTGGGAAATCTGTGACTCAGCCAGCTAAAATGTACTGACCATAACAAGCTTTACTAAGCCTGTTCTGTTTCTCCATCCACTATTATTTATGCCACTTTCATAGAAAAGATAATGAGCTCCAATAAGAAGTTGCCTTAAGATGGAAACAATAGGAAGGACTTCCAAGTAGCAGAAGATAAAGACATGATTTCACTTAATGTAGTTTAGAGGACAAACAGGTAAAAGCATAGTAAGCAGGAGACTAATATCCTTGGCTGAGGAAGGAGACAGGTAATCTCCATGGTCCATTGCTCTAGCAGCTCTTCGTTGCAATAGGTACTGAAGTTCAAATCCATTTTTTTAGAGTAGTTCAGTTAATAAGAGTTTCTGAAAACAATCTAGGGGTAAGAGTTCCAAGAATCAAGACCTCTTCTCACAGATTTCTCACACTTGAAAGTAAATATAGTCCATCTGATGTAAACAGAAATTATGCTTATGCTCCTAATTTGGCAAAACATTTGGGTATTTTCCTACATCTAAGAATGCACTTGAACACTACATTCAGGAATACATACAAGTTTGTGAATACCTTCATTGAGGAGAACAATGCATCCTAAGAGTTGTGTTATTAAAGGAGCTTGAATTGTTATCCTCTGCTTTCATATATCTTGTTGACTTTGTATGGAAAGTTAGGGTGTTGGAAAAGCTAGAAGTAATAAACATTTTCCTAGCTTTTCTGCAGAGCACGGGGATACAGTTTCTGAGATTTTTATGAGACTTTTAACCTAAAATATCTCTTTTATGGCGACCTAATATACCATATTCTACTTTGCTCTCTCCCTCTGACACGTCGTTTTGGTGCAGTAAGCGTTTTGTTTACTTTCACGCTCTGTTAAGCGTTTCGTGGCCTGACATGAACCAAGTATCTAGTGGGCAATTCTGATCTAGGCTCCCACAATATGGCTGACTGTGGTTACAGGGCAGCTGAACGTGTGACCAGTGTGAACATCTACGTCCTTATGTTACGCTTTTAATATTTTTCCTTCCCTCCTAGGTTTCTTCTGTTCTTTCTTCAGGAAACTTTTCTATTCACTGTGGATATTTAACATTTTCCTTTTTTTCCTCAGACTTCTGTTAATCCTAATAGAGGCATCAAAGGGAAAGTAAATATTTTTTTGTTTTAGTAATAAAAAGGAAGTATTATACTCTTCTCTTTTTCTTGTTTCTCATCCTTTGCTTTTGCTTCTATCTTCTTTTCTCTCTGTCCCATATTCTATAATCTAATCTTTGTTTTCCTTCTCTGCTTCCTGTCCTCTTTCTTAATTTACCTTTAATTGTTCCCATAGTAGGGTTTGGGGTTTTTTCTTCCTCCAAAATATGGAATAGTTCTACTTCTCTTTTTCTGATTCGTTCAAGCCTGAAAAAGAATTGTTCCTATTTTTTATTTTTTAGACCCAGTAATCCTTCTCCACTCTCAGGATTCTAGAGGCATGAGGTGGAGCCTTGTACTTCTGAGAAAGGATATATAGTTGCTGTCATTTGCCCACTCTGAGGAGCAAAGGAGTAAAAACCCACACTCAAAAAAAAAAAAAAAAAAAATCAAAGTAAAGAAGTCTAGAGGACCTCCCAGAGAGCTGAAAACCACCATTCCCTGATGTGAAAAACATGTCATTTACACTGTTTCTAACCGAACACAATTGCTGTAAGGTAAGCCTCGCTTATTGATAATGTAAGTGGTTTGATTTGTTTGTAACTATGAATTTCAAAGCTGTATACTGAAAGGGAAAGCGAAGTTCTAAAAGTAGTGTGACTGCTTAGCAACTGTACTCTGAAATATACAGAGCTTGACTTCAGTCTGTTATATCTTTGTGCTTTCCCTGCAAGTCGAAGTCCTTGGTCATTAACACAGTGAGTCACAGTAATGTCTTATGATCTGATCTGGCATTTGTAAGGAAATAGAGTGTCTAGCCTTGGATCCCTCTCCTACAGGTCATTTGTCCTAGTGATAGAGAGAGTGCTTGCTCCCAAGAGAAAGTAAAGCCGACCATTATGTCGGCTCACACCCTGGAAAAGGCTACTGATTTCAGTGCATCTATTTGTGATGTGCTTTCTAAACGGGGTCAGTGTTATAGCTGGGAGGAGGGAGCAGCTTCAGCCATAAGTGAGCGTTCAGAGAAATGGTGTAACTGACTCTGGCAAAGACGAACGTAAAATGTAGACAAGCTGGCTTGTTTTATATTCACTTTTTTAAAAAAAAACCCCATATATAATGATTTGGGGTTTGGATCATTGATTTATATGTCAGACATGAAAAGCAAAATTTCTGTGATGCCTTTATCATTACTCTGACAAGGACTGCTTTTAAGTTAAAGACTGATACAGAATGCCAACTTTTGACATTACTAGAACAGCCCTATCAGCTTTAATTTTCTTTTGTTTGCTTGTTGTCAGAGAAGGGCCATTCAAGATAAATTACGATATCAAACTGGTTATTCTAATGATGTGCATTTTTTTCCATAAATTGCCCTAGCTGGTTTAGAAAGTATTATATAATCTCATTGAGAAGCGAGCTACAGAAAGTAGAAATTGCAAATATCGAATACCAGCAGTCTTTAGGCCAGAGGCTCTCAAACCGCTGGAAGACCGTGGGTGAGTTGTCCACAGCTGACCCGTTGTGTGGTGTGGCACAGTTAAATGTAGAAACCCATCTGTTCTCTTTGACTGTGTGCACAGTTTTCTCAGCATGCTAGAGACCGCTAGAGTGTGCTCAATTATAAGTCTGATAGGAGGCACACATAGTGGTGCATAGGGGAGTGTTCAAGGTTGCTGAAAGTTTATTTTTTCCACTAAATTAGGGAGCTAGTGCTCTTGTCATTATAGATCAAAGTTAATTGACCTCATACCATTAGCTTCAGTACAGTTACAGCACAGAGTTTATACAGAAAGCTGGTGAATTTTGAACCAGAAAGTTTCATTTTGACCAGTTTGTGTGCATACACTGCAGTTTCACCCTTTGGGTAAGGAGTAGCTGTGCAGATTATGAAGATTTCATGCAAAAGTTTGTTGCTTCGGATCACAGTCGGGCTCCAATATATGCTGTTTCAAACTAGTCTTTAATCTTCTCCCACTTTCTTATCTTTTCTCTGTTTTTCGTCTTTCTACCAATTTACTAGTTTGAATATTTAGCCACAGTGTTTTCTATGAAAAATAATTGACAGCTAATAATACTTTGCAATTTTTAGGCTGGCATAGTCGAAGTTTTCAAAGCCTTTATAAACATTTGCTGAATTAAGCATCACCTAATCAAGTAGGCCAGTATTATTCATATATTTTGACAGGTAAGTCAAACTAGAAAACAAAATCAGATAGTTTCCTTGTGACCACAAGACTATTTGTGCAAAAGCCAAGACGAGAATATGTATCTTCTGATATCTCTTCCTATGCTTAACCATACAACCGGGTATTTTTCCAAATATGTATATGATTATCATTATGATTAAAGGGTTAGGATTAAGATTCTTTGGGGAATAGATAATATGGCTTCCTTATATTTATACTAGAAGCTTTCACATGTAATATACCATCCTGAGTATGTTATAATAGGACTGACACAAATGGAGAGTACACTAAACAAATCCTCCCTGCAGCTCAGGTGGACGTTAGCACAGATGTATAAGGCAATACGTGAAATGAAAGAAAGAAACAAAGAATTGGAGAGACAGAGGTGAGAAGATGCTGATAAAATCAGCAAAAAAAATATAGAGAATGACAGAAGAAAAAAAAAAGGAAGAAAAAAACAGGAAGAAAGAGGAATCAGGCTGGATTTATTAATATGCAGGCCTAAACTGTGGATTATAGATACTATGCGCAGGATGTAATAATTAGGCACCATTTAGTAAAATAAGCATACAGAACCTAGAGTCACACAAGTTTGGAATAGAAACAAAAATCATGTTTCCTGTCACAGTATGTAAAGACTCTGCTGTCAGTCTCGTCTATTCTTAATGCATAATAGTAAGAGAATAGAAATGTTCTGTATGTTTCACTATCGTGATGTGATAATGTTATGTATCAATGCTCATCACACAATATCATATCACAGATCTGTGTGTTATCAGTGAATAGAAAATATTTGGAGAGAAATTCTTAATTTATGGGTGAACAGTAGCATCTCTGTAGAAGGACAGAGCCCCAAAATAACAATACCATGCAGAGAATTATTGTAAATTAAATCACTCTTTTTTTGTTGTTTTTTTGTGGTTTTTTTTGTTGTAGTGTATGTGTTTGCAGTATCCTTTTTCAAGACTTTGGTATCACAGAATAACTGTTGGTGTTTGGTCACTTTCTGCACCAGTGATTCCATCTGCTGGGGATTCAATTGATTTTTCACATCTCGGCATAAGAAGGCCCAGTCTGTGCCCTATTGCCTGTGAGTGTGTGGTGGCACCAACAGTAAGGAATGTCAAGGCAAATGCTTTTAGGATAACAGTAATGATGATGGAAATACCAGAGAGCTTTAAGGTTTCATAGAACTGCAGGCATTTTCTTATCTGAGCAGTTCAAAACGTGGATTTCGTATGGCAAGAGACTTTGTCCTGTAGCATTAAAAAAAAAAAGGTGCGTTACTGTTCCTTAGTCTGAAGCAACCTTTATTTCCTTTTACATTTGGATTTAATCCTCAACTCTTTAAGCATGAAATTAATTCATATTATTTTCCTAATCCTATTAAAAGATACCCCTGGGAAGTATCTCTCTCCTGGGAAGACCAGAAGCTTAGGGATAGATGTGGGAGCAAGGAGACCGATACTATGTTAGCTGAGATTTTACCCTTTTAATGTATTGTGCCACCAGGCAGTGTATTTATATTAACTGCATTTAATTGCTGTCAGGGCACTTAAAACTCCTGAACAGACTGAGAAGAACAACAGATTCTCCAAGGGCCCTTGCTGCTCTCTTTTGCAACTCTCTGATCTTACAGTTTCCTAAATAAAATGGCAATAGGGAGAGGCCAGCAGGAGAGTAGTTTTTGAAGCACATGAGAACCTGATTTGGCCTTTGGAGAAGGTAGATTCAGGCCTTTTGATCTGAATCCTGACAAATCAGGGTGTGATGCTCTTATGAAGGTATGACAGTGTTTGGCCTCTGTGATGCACGTAGGAATTATGTTTCTTTCCTCAAAGAAGGAACTCCAGTTAATTTACAGGAAAGCGCTGTCTAGGATGATGGCGGACGTGACTGCTGAAACAAGCTCTAAACCAGGAAGCTGAGGAAGAATGCTGTTCTTCTGAAGTCTGCTACAGACAGTAAAAGAGAAAAAGGCATAGTTGCATGAGGATGAAATGAAGAAAAAAGTGATCTATAACAATGGCAAATGAAAGGATACATCAAGTATACTGGCTGCATCATTGAACTGGCTGTTCCTCCTACCACTGGAAGCCTGAACAGTAAGATGAAGGAAATAAAAGTCCTAGTACTGGATACAAACCCAAATCTTGTAGTAGTGATAGAAACATGGTAGCCATGACATTCTCTGGACTAAAGAATTCAGAGGTATAAACTTATTAGGGAAGTGAGAAATATATACGTAGGTAGTGAGATGTCATTGTCTGTTTGTGAAATAAAAAATGGGACCACCGGGAAGAGGGATGTTGAGAAGTAACAAAGGCTCAGAACTGGATAATGATATCTATTTTGTGAGGTGGGGCAGGGGGTGCAGGAAGTAGTAGTGGAATTTATGTGATCATGAGACTAACTTTCCCAAACTAAGACACAAAACAATGTCCACTGAATAACTGGACATTTGAATACTGTAACTTTTTTCCTAAATTTATTTTCGAATAAAGTCAGGTCTCAGATATTCTTGGAAGTGAATGCAGGTTGATTTTATTTTTTTTTTTTTTTTACCAAACTATTAGTGAACCAGAAAAAATAATGATGTCTTCTACTTGGTTTCACTGAACAGCAAGATATAAAGGGTCTGGGCGTAAAAACTAAACTTAGAGCAGATTCAGTTTTGCCCAATTCTCTTTCCGAGAAAAGTAAAAGATAAATCTGTACTTCTGGGGCCTTAGAAAGATGAACTGAAAAACTGAGGATATTTAGTGAGTACTGGGAAGCTTACATATTTGAACGTGGAGGAGGCATGTAACAACTTTGAATCAAAAAAAGTTTTGGCATCAAGCAAGACGATACTAGTAGAAAGGAGTATAGATCTCCCCAGAATGATAGTCATCTTAAACTGTGTGTTAAAATTTTGAAGAGAATCCATAAGGAATGCAAAAAGGGATTGAATTGGAGGGAAAATTATGCCCTGGAGGTTAAAAGGTTACAGAACTGAAGGAAGAATGGCCAAAAGCTGAGTTAAACCATAGTTTACTATTCGTTTCAGTTCTCTGCAGAGCTCTTCAGTTTTGCAAACAAAAATTAAACAAGGAGGAAAAATTCCCATTCTGTGTCTTTTCCAAGGAGCATGCACACACTAAGTAGAGGGATGTGTGATGGCTTTAAACAACTGCTCAGGAAAACCCACCTCATACACCTGAGAGCACGTTCCTCGTTAATGAGAAGTGCTGAAAGAGGGGCTATAGTCCCACTGCTTCCTCATGCTTTCTCCCTCTGCCAAAATCTGCACCATAATGTATTTTGTAAGAACCTCTTCAGGAGGCTTCCTTCGTCTGCTAGTAGAATATCAGTAAGCAAAACTTAACATAAGCCCTTTGGCTTGCCACTCAGAGCGCTAGGCTAAATGGGACTTGTGTGTGGCATTGCACGTAGTCCCACGACAGAGAGGAAAAGTCTCTCAGAAAAAGGCAAGACAAGAGGAGACTCACGTCAGTAGGACTCCTACCTCTTTTACTGTCCCATTTGGAAGGTGTGTAATAAATTGAGGAGGAAGTTACAGGACAAAATAAAAAGAAGATGAGTTTACTTCTGTAGAATTCATTTCACTCTCAGTGATCCCTTGACATTTTGACCTTTGTCTCTCTGGCTTTTAGTTCTCCAGCATAAAATGGGAATAATAATAATTGAATAATAATTTTTCTGCTGGTGGAGGCAGTGTATGTGAAAATACATGTATTCGTTTTGTAAAGCACAGTGAAACTGTGTTTTGGTTTCGGCTGCTGCCGGCAACAAAAGCGCCACGCGGCCGCCCCTCCCCCCGCCGGCGTGCGGAGGAGAATGGAAAGAAAGAGGCAGAAACTGGGGGGTCGGGATAAGGGCAGTTTAACAGAACAGCAAACAGAGGGAAAACAGGAACAACAACGATACAAATAAGGAGAAAACACAACCACGAACCGTACAACAGCCGCTCTCCCGAAACCGGACCGGCGCTGCACCCGCCCAAGCCGCGAGTGCCTTCCCGCCGTGCCGCTCCCCCCCCACCGGAACCCAGCGTGACGTCACATGGTATGGAATACCGGGCTCTGTTTGGCCAGGTGGGGTCAGCCCCCACCCCCCGGCTGTGCCCCTTCCTGGAGTCCGGTGAAAATTAACCCTGTTCTGGCCAAACCCAGGACATTATCCACCCCTTATTCCATACCATCTACGTCATGCCCAGGTCCCCCACTGTCCGGTTGATCACCACCACTTCTCCTGTCTCCAGATATCATTCCTTTAGTCTATGGATCATCACTCTAAAGTGTCCATTGAGTTCATTTAATCCATGACTTCGGGCTCCATCTGTTGTAATGGTCTTCTGTGGCAGGGGAGGTGATGTGTGGTGATGGGTGGTCACTTGCTGCATCCGGAGCTCACGGCTGATGTATCTGGTGTGGCCCGTGCCCACAGTCCGCAGGAGATGTTGATCTTGATGAAGTTGCTGGATGCCAGTTGTTGAAAACCAGGTCCAGTTCCATCATCGCTGTGCTCTGCTAGGTTTTCATCGAAAAAGTCCATCCTTCTTTAATCTGGAGAATTCTTACTATGCTACTACTGGTACAAAATATAACAATTATAACAGTGATAACAGACAGTGACAGGGTTATTTAACAACTAACTTTATACAATTTATTTATGGACTATTCTCGCCCAAAATTAAATCCCCATGAGGTACACATCGGACTTCCCCATCCTTCCGCATTACCCACCAGGTACACCCAGGTCCTTGAGCAAAAACAATCCCCCGGACGGGCTTGCCTTTGCCCGAGGCAGGACTAACCCAAACTGTCTTCCCTAACATGTTCCGCATGTGCACTACAGGGACTTTATCCCCTTCTACTGGGCGCTGAGGTTTTGACTGGGCAGGACCAGCCCGGTTGGTGGACCCTCTGGTGTTAACCAACCAGGTGGCCTTTGCTAAATGGGTATCCCAATTTTTGAAAGTCCCACCCCCCATTGCCCTCAAAGTGGTTTTTAGCAGCCCATTGTAACGTTCGATCTTTCTAGAGGCTGGTGCATGATAGGGGATGTGATACACCCACTCAATACCGTGTTCTTTGGCCCAGGTGTCTATGAGGCTGTTGCGAAAGTGAGTCCCGTTGTCCGACTCAATTCTTTCGGGAGTGCCATGTCGCCACAGGACTTGTTTTTCCAGGCCCAGGATGGTATTCCGGGCAGTGGCATGGGGCACAGGGTAGGTTTCCAGCCATCCGGTGGTGGCCTCCACCATTGTGAGCACATAGCGCTTGCCTTGGCGGGTCTGTGGCAGTGTGATGTAGTCAATCTGCCAAGCCTCCCCATATTTATATTTTAGCCATCGTTCTCCAGACCACTGAGGCTTTACCCGCTTGGCTTGCTTGATTGCAGCGCATGTCTCACATTCATGGATAACCTGTGCAATAGTGTCCATGGTCAAGTCCACCCCTCGGTCACGAGCCCATCTGTATGTCGCGTCTCTTCCTTGGTGGCCCGAGGTGTCATGGGCCCACCGAGCTATAAAGAGTTCACCCTTATGTTGCCAGTCCAGATCCACCTGAGCCACTTCAATCTTAGCAGCCTGATCTACCTGGTGGTTGTTTTGATGTTCTTCAGTGGCCCGACTCTTAGGGACGTGGGCATCCACGTGACGGACTTTTACAGCCAACTGCTCCAGACGGGCAGCAATATCTTGCCACAATGGGGCAGCCCAGATAGGTTTGCCTCTGCGCTGCCAGTTGTTCTTCTTCCATTGCTGCAGCCACCCCCACAAGGCATTGGCCACCATCCAAGAGTCAGTGTAAAGATAGAGCACTGGCCACTTCTCTCGACTGGCAATGTCTAAAGCCAGCTGGATGGCTTTCACCTCTGCAAACTGGCTGGACTCACCTTCTCCCTCGGCAGTTTCCGCGACTTGTCGTGTAGGGCTCCATACAGCAGCCTTCCACCTCCGCTGCTTCCCCACAATGCGACAGGACCCATCCGTGAACAGGGCATACTGTTTCTTATCTTCTGGCAGCTGGTTATACAGTGGGGCCTCTTCAGCACGTGTCACCTCCTCCTCTGGCGATGCTCCAAAATCTTTGCCTTCTGGCCAGTCCATGATTACCTCCAGAATTCCTGGGCGACTGGGGTTTCCCATTCGGGCACGCTGGGTGATCAGAGCGACCCACTTACTCCACGTAGCATCGGTGGCATGGTGCGTAGAGGGGACCCTCTCTTTGAACATCCAGCCCAGGACCGGCAATCGTGGAGCCAGGAGAAGCTGTGCTTCAGTGCCGACCACTTCTGAAGCAGCTTGAACGCCTTCATATGCTGCCAGAATCTCTTTTTCAGTGGGAGTATAGCGGGCCTCGGATCCTTTGTATCCCCGGCTCCAGAACCCCAGGGGTCGACCTCGAGTCTCCCCTGGTGCTTTCTGCCAGAGACTCCAGGTTGGGCCATTCTCCCCGGCTGCGGTGTAGAGCACGTTTTTAACATCTTGCCCTGACCGGACTGGACCAAGGGCTACGGCATGAACTATCTCCCGTTTAATCTGTTCAAATGCCTGTCGTTGCTCAGGGCCCCATTCAAAATCATTCTTCTTCCGGGTCACGTGGTACAGAGGACTCACGATCTGGCTGTAATTTGGGATGTGCATCCTCCAAAAACCCACAACACCCAGGAAGGCCTGTGCTTCCTTTTTGCTGGTTGGTGGAGACATAGCTGCTATTTTGTTGATGACATCCATTGGGATTTGACGGCGCCCATCCTGCCATTTTATTCCCAAAAACTGGATCTCTTGCGCAGGTCCCTTGACTTTACTTCGCTTAATGGTGAAACCGGCTTTCAGAAGGATTTGAACTATTTTCTCCCCTTTCTCAAAAACTTCCTCCGCTGTGTCGCCCCATATAATGATGTCGTCGATGTACTGCAGATGTTCTGGGGCTTCACCCTTTTCCAGTGCAGTCTGGATTAGTCCATGGCAAATGGTGGGACTGTGTTTCCACCCCTGGGGCAGTCGATTCCAGGTGTACTGGATGCCCCTCCAGGTGAAAGCAAACTGTGGCCTGCACTCTGCTGCCAAAGGGATGGAGAAGAATGCATTAGCGATGTCAATTGTAGCATACCACTTGGCTGCCTTTGACTCCAGCTGATACTGAAGTTCTAGCATGTCTGGCACAGCAGCACTCAGCGGTGGTGTGACTTCATTCAGGCCACGGTAGTCTATTGTCAGTCTCCACTCTCCAGTAGATTTTCTTACTGGCCATATGGGACTATTAAAGGGTGAGCGAGTTTTGGTGATCACTCCTTGACTCTCCAGCTGGCGGATCAGCTGATGAATGGGGAGAAGGGAGTCTCGGTTGGTACGATACTGTCGCCGGTGCACCGTTGTGGTGGCGATGGGTACCTGTTGTTCTTCAACCCTCAGCAACCCCACAACGGAAGGATCCTCCGAGAGACCAGGCAAAATGGACAGCTGTTTAATTTCTTCCGTCTCCACAGCAGCTATGCCAAAAGCCCACCGATACCCCTTTGGGTCCTTGAAATAGCCTCTCCTAAGATAGTCTATCCCAAGGATGCACGGAGCCTCAGGGCCAGTTACAATGGGGTGCTTCTGCCACTCCTGCCCAGTGAGGCTCACTTCAGCCTCCAGTAGACTCAGCTCTTGGGACCCCCCTGTCACTCCCGAAATGCAAATGGGCTCTGACCCTTTGAACTCTGATGGCATTAAAGTACACTGTGCACCAGTGTCCACTAGAGCTTTATACTCTTGTGGATCTGACGTGCCAGGCCACCGAATCCACACCGTCCAATAGACACGGTTGTCCCTTTCCTCCACCTGGCTGGAGGCAGGGCCCCTCTAATCCTCGTCAGAGAAATTGCTGCTCACCTGCTGTAAAAATGACTTGGAGGTCCCCTCCAGAGGATCGGAATCAAGGTCGAACTGTCTACCTGGTCTGGAGAGCTGGCTTTTGGAAACTGGAGCGGCATTTTTCCTAACAGAGTCCCCTTTTGTGATTGTTTTACCTCGCAACTCACGTACTCGGGCCTCTAGACTTGAGGTGGGTTTTCCATCCCACTTCCTCATGTCCTCTCCGTGGTCACGCAGGTAAAACCACAGGGTGCCCCGGGGTGTATAGCCTCTGTATTCCCTCTCCTGAGCAGAGAAACGCCTGCCCCTAATAGCTGAGATGCGGGCCCGCACAGGTGGGGAGTAGGACATATTCCTGTCTAGTCGCTTGACCAGTTTCTCCACGGCTGAGACAAGGGAGGAAGAGAGACTTTCCTCATATTGCCGGAGTCTGACAGCCACCTCGTCCACTGTTGGTGCGTCTTTGCCTTTCCAGTTTACAACTGCCAGTGAGTTGGCATGCGAGGAGGGTGCACTCCGCACAAACTTCCTCCACATGGCTTGTGAGCACTGGAGTTCATCTGGGTCTGTGGGTACCTGCTCATCGTCTGTGTCACAGTAAACCAGCTCCCGCACAGCTAATTCCCTCAAGTACTGAATACCCCTTTCCATATTGGTCCACTTGCCAGGATAGCATACAAAATCGTCACTGAAGGGGTACCTCTCCCTCACGCCTGAGAGAAGTCTCCTCCAGAGGCTGAGGATTTGTTCCTTTTTCCCAATGGCCTTGTCAATGCCCCCATCCCTGGCCAGGGATCCCAGCTGCTTGGCTTCCTTGCCCTCTAATTCCAAGCTGCTAGCCCCATTATCCCAGCACCGCAGCAGCCAGGTGGCAATGTGCTCGCCTGGGTGGCGGCTGAAGTCTTTCCGCATGTCTCGCAGCTCGCCCAGGGACAGGGACCGGGTGATGATCTCTGTCTCTATCTCCCGTGATGACCCTGGCTCATCGTCATCCCTCCCGGAGCGATCTGCTCTCTTTGCATCTTTCTTTAGTTTTACGGGGGCGACTGCTACCTGCACAGGTTGGTCATTGGGCTCAGTCACTGTGCCTGTGGCTGGAGCTGGGGCTGGAGCAGCTGCTGTGCCCGCTGGGGAAACCGAGGCAGACCCTGCAGCTGTGGCTGCAGCAGCCGTGGTGCCAGTCGGGGGGGCTGGGACTGCCTGCTGGGCTGGAGGGGCTGCAGGGCCGGCTGGGGAGGCAGCGCCAGCTGCAGTGCCTGCCGCTTCATTTCCCCCCCTTTCCCTCTTAAGGCACTGAACAGTGTTGAACAGGGCTCGGTAGGCGTGGGCCAGACCCCAGCACGTTGCGGTGATCTGTGTCTCTCTGGAGTTCCCAGGGTGGCAGCACACTTTTTGCAGATACTTTACTAGTTTGTCCGGATCCTGTACTTCCTCAGGTGTGAGTTTAAAAAACACCGGAGGTGCCCACTGCCCTAGGTACTTGCCCATGCTGTCCCACACACCCAGCCACTCACAGCTATCCAGCCCCGGGGCAGGTCTCTGCACGATGTTCTTAACGACTTGCTTAGCCCTAAACAAAAACCAAAACCCATTCAGGAGGCATAACAAAAGGAGAGTGCTGCCCTGAGCATCCCAGGGGTACTCGAAGTTCTCAAAAGCCGTTAGAACTGGCCTGAAGGAGAGAGGGGGGGCGAAAGAGTGGGGGAAGGTATCCCCTTCGGTTTTCCCCACAGACTGGGTTTGATTATTCACAAATTCTAAGACATAGGATCCGAGGTACGGGAATGACCGCAGAGCCGCATGCAAATACAAGCCTAATTTCATGCACAGTGATGTTATCATATCATAAGTCGATATCGTAAGGTAGAGCAAAATTATCATCCTGATCTTTTTCCCAGCGATGATGAACAGCACGGCATTGAATACATACTGCAAATAAGGATTCAGAAACCACAGCCATCTGATCAAAGACAGAAACATTTTTACCGGCGACTATTTAACACAGAAAATGCGTATGATAAATTTTAACAAAATCTATGAAAGCAGTTTTAACACCAGCTGCTCAGCCCTGCCGTTATCCCCACTCCACGTCTGGGCGCCAATTAAATGTTTTGGTTTCGGCTGCCGCCGGCAACAAAAGCGCCACGCGGCCGCCCCTCCCCCCGCCGGCGTGCGGAGGAGAATGGAAAGAAAGAGGCAGAAACTGGTGGGTCGGGATAAGGGCAGTTTAACAGAACAGCAAACAGAGGGAAAACAGGAACAACAACGATACAAATAAGGAGAAAACACAACCACGAACCGTACAACAGCCGCTCTCCCGAAACCGGACCGGCGCTGCACCCGCCCAAGCCGCGAGTGCCTTCCCGCCGTGCCGCTCCCCCCCCACCGGAACCCAGCGTGACGTCACATGGTATGGAATACCGGGCTCTGTTTGGCCAGGTGGGGTCAGCCCCCACCCCCCGGCTGTGCCCCTTCCTGGAGTCCGGTGAAAATTAACCCTGTTCTGGCCAAACCCAGGACAAACTGGTAACACAGAAATCAATTATTTTATTCAGTGCAGGAATGTGCAGCGTGTGAGAATAAGATTTGGAATGATCCATTCACTGAACAGTGTGTAATATGTAACAGTTTGTTGAATAAGGCAGTGATTTTGTAGGGAGAAAACAGAAGAGAAGTGATAATGACAACTAAGATTGTAGTATAGTGGTGTTTCATGGAGAAACTGAAGGTTGTACGAATAACCTTAAGACCAGGTTTCCTTTGTTTTTTCAAGTGTTTTTGTCAGTTTGAGTGATTGACTTGGCAATCTTTAAATACTTCAGACTTATTTTAGTATATCATATATATATATGCACATACGGAGAAAGATAGAGTTTTATTATGGATGTTATACCTGGAAAAATTTATTACTATTAGGATAGGAATAGCCTTGTGTTATAGCCTCTTACCCAAACTGGTAAGGCTCAATCAATGAGCTCTCTACCAGTGAAATAATCACAGTGAGCAATCAAAGAAACCATTCATAGGCTGAGATTAACATTGTGCCTAAAGGAAGAAAATTATGCATGCAGCATCAGAAGTCATGCATGTCCTAGAAATGAATGCTACTGGGATCGGCAGGTTACTGACAGTTTAGGACTTGGGTTTATCTTCTGCTGCAAAATCTTCTGCAGAAAATCCCAGCAAGAATTCCACACAGGCATGAGATTGCTGCCTGTGGAAACGAGTGCCCAACCCTACGCTTGCTCATTCGTACAGAAACACATTTGTGAGGGGGTGGAGGAGGGAGGCGGACAGGTAGACTTGGTTGTTGACCGTTAATAGCATTTCACTGCTAAAATTCCTAATTGCTGTTCCAAGGAGAGAAGTTTAAGACTTTGTTTCACTTGCATGCATACCACTCAGTGCAGTGTGTCAGCGTGCAACAGCACCGTTGCTTCCACCAAGGACTAGGGAGCAAGAGTCAATCAAACTAAAGTCAGTCTTTACTCAGAGTTTCACTGGACTCACTGTAAAATTGTCTGAGTGAAGCCTGGGGGTGCCAGACGGTACGCTTTTGGTGCTGAGTGGTATTGATGTCCACGTGGGCCTTTTGAGTGCGAGTCTGTGGGTACGGGCAGAGATTATTGTTATTGCAATTACTCTGACACCAATAAAAACTTTACCAAGGAAAGTATTCATTTAAAATTTCAATCTTTATTTTATGTTACAGTATTCAAATGAGCATATTGTAAATTCTGTTGAGGGAAAACAGTAAAGTTAACAGGCTGCAGGCTTTGATAAACAACGAGCAAAAAGAGAAGTTTCCACTATTTATATTACGTATTATTTCTATAGCATTGTACAACAATATCTTCATGTTTGCCTTATAGACTCTGCTAGGCATATACCTCAAGTTTACAGCATGATTATGAATTCTTTCAAGGAAGACACAGCACATCAGCAGCTCACTGGCTTCTCTGATATAAATGCCGTTTCTCCTGCACTGGTTCTTTTGTCTGTAATGTAGCTTTTGTTGCTCATCTAAAAGGTATTGTGGATTAAAGTGAACTAAAACTATAAAATGTGCTATGTAAACAGTATTATTTCAGCAGTACTGCTCATAGTGTTAAAGCACAGTGTTAGGGGCTTGGTTTTCTTTGTTTCTTTTTTTTTTTTTTACACAAATATAAGGTTTTGAAATGACCATGCAAATATCGTAGATATTCCAGTGTATCTACAGTTCAACCCTTCCTTTGATCCTGTTCCTCTGAGGTTCGTGTAAAATTCAACTGTTGTTTTCCCCTTTATTTTCTACTTTTAAATACTGTACATCAGTCAACACATTGTGAGCGTATGAGTTCTTTGAATCCTTCTGGAAGACTCCCTACTGTGCTCTCTGAATTTTTAAGCTTTTCAGCAACGAATATGACAAGTATGCTTTCTTCCAATGGACACGTGCAATGCACAGCCTGTCAGCTTTTTCCCAAATCTGCTGCTCAGAACGAACTTCAGCATTGCTGTAGCAACTTATTTTTGATAGCTGGAAATGTTCAGCTCTTTCTCAATGAATCCTATAACCGTATTTCTTGCACTGGAAGAATAAATACAAGTGATGGTAGCCCCTCGGTTGATCTTGGCTCCTGCTCGCTTTGCTGGCAGGCCGGAGCCAGCAAGGCATTGTGGTTCTCTCTCAGTCTTGCTCTGTGCTCCCTCCAGTGATCCAGCTGCCGAAAACCTTTCCTTCTGGGGAGCGAGAGCTGGAATTTCCCCGGTGCCTCGCAAAGCGTTTAATGAAGTGTGTAGCACAACCATTTCATTACAACATATTGTGTACTTTTGCCTTTAATAACTGCATTCCTCATCCAAGAAGTCTCTGTAGCTTTCAAAAATGAATTACAGTGGTCTTATTTTTCTCAGAATATATTTTTCCATGACAAGAATAGCACTTTCCTAAACTATTGTATTTATTAGCAACCTGTTACCCTCTGACACTACTGTCATTTTCATCAGCCATGATAAAGTGTGTATCATTTAAAATCTCTTTAAAAATTATTAAACCAGTTTCATTGGTCTCTCTTTTTTTTTTTTTTTTTTTTTTTACTGTGCATGATGCAAGAAAATAAGAGTCTGTAAAAAATCAGAACTTTTATTCTGATTTGATGGTAGTCAAAAAATCAAAATAGCCTGAGGGTGAAATAATTTTCTGTGGTGGGACAGAGGAATCGTACTGTCCTGAGGAAGAACAGGCTGACTTAGGTGTTCTCCATCTCCAAGGCAAGGTATGAAGCTCAGTGCTCCTGGTCCTAAGTGACTACTTCTTCAGCTTCAGGAAGAGCTGCTGCTCTTCCTGGCAGTTTGGAGGTACTGAATCCATAGAAACAGGGGCCCATGTGCAATTTCTTTCTGCTTTGCTGCTTCTTTGCTCCTTCATTGCTTTTGCAGAAGCCTGTTGTCTACCGCATTTTCTCAGTCCACTGAGGATGTGAAGAACTGTATTGAGATTGTATATAGATAGAGCAGAAGACCTTGTGCTTACTTTCTACAACAGGTGAATTTTACCCTGTTAGAGGGATATAACAATGGCATAGTATTGCTTCAAAATAACAAAAAAAACCCCATAATTAAGACATCAGCTCCCTGTAACTTACAGTACCTCTGCTTAAATAATCATTCTTAATTTGTTAAACAAGTTTTTGACAACAGCATGGTTCCTGGCGGTGAGAGCTGTGAATTAGTTACCACTAGCACCTTTAGGTAGGCTGAGAATTAAGAGGCAAAGAGATTGAACTGCCTTTTGATCCAGATGTCATCCTTCTGAAATATGGTCTCACATCTTTGGAGAAATCATGTATGACCTAGTTGCTCTGGACAGGGATAGGATGCAAACTCCTTCCAAAGAGGTCCTTTCAGCATGGATGCTCAATCCCCTATAATAAGTATCCGTATGAAAAGCTTCATCCGTTGTGTAATTCAAAGGAGCTGGAAGAGTTGTGATTGAAATAATTTCATTTATCATATATTTGCATAAAACTATTAGAACATTTATATTTTTAAACTGTGGCTTTATTCCCCATATCAGAATTCTGTCCTTGGAGCATCACAGAATTGGGTTTCATGTTCAATTCTTGACAGATATTTGAAAGGGGCACTTCTGTTGTAAGCACAGCAGCAGCTACAGCTCAGCTTCCCTTGTTTACAGTGTGAATGTCATCCTATTCATTACAGCCAAATTCTGCCCTTTTTCGACAAATTTTAGCTTCCCGTAAACTTCAGCAAACAGAGACTGCGCCTGTGTCAACATTTTAATAAATGTTTGTTTATTCACAAAGTACGGGGTACAAACAGCATCCAATTCTTCTGGTGTTGGTTGAGTATTTCTCAAATCAGTGGGTACAGGACTGGGCCCTTAATTTTCCAGCAACCAGGGCATTTAAATGTTCTGTGCCTTGGACAGCAGATCGGATAGCTGCTCACGTGGAGTTTTGCTTGATCTACACAGTGTCTCCGATAGGTCCAAGAGCTATTAAATCTAATGTGCATGTGTGATTAATCCGTGAATGCACAGTGAATCTTACTGGCCCAGATAAAAAGTGATACATAATTATTTCATTAGCAACCAGCAATTCTACATTGAAACCAATCTGTAGTAAAAGCAATCTGCAATTAGCCTGACAGCAAACTTTGTCCATTGCTATTGTACACTAATATTTCCACACTTTCTGCTAAAGTCTCTCTTCTTCAATCCATTCCTGTAGTTGAAAGAGAAAAAAAACAAACAAACAAAAAAAAACACTTAGAAGATTTCCTGTCACGTGGAATCGAGGAATTCTGTCAAGCAAATAGCAGAAGAAAGAAAGAAAAAAACCCAACTGTGTAGACTGGCTTCCTTGTGCAAGCCAGAGACAAAGGGGATATGAAACCATTGAAGAATTCCAGGTCTACCAAAAAATGTGAAGCTGCTGAGTGGATTGTTCACATCAGGTAGAGACGAGTATCTCTAGAGATGAATAGGCAGAAACTCCAGCAAACAGCAGCTGCTCCTCACACAGGGATGGAGGTAACAGGGCTGAAAAAGACTTCTGTAAACTTTCAATAAAGATGACAGTGTAGGTAAGATTTGTATATATTAAGTTTTTCTAACCTTTTGCTTGAATGCTTCATAAAAAAACAAACAAACA
Source organism: Opisthocomus hoazin (assembly GCF_030867145.1). NCBI lineage: Eukaryota > Metazoa > Chordata > Aves > Opisthocomiformes > Opisthocomidae > Opisthocomus > Opisthocomus hoazin. The sequence continues at coordinate 46,418,699 of NC_134418.1, read as the reverse complement.
ACAGTTTGTGGATATCGGATAGAACCAGCCCAGCAAACAACAAAACTGCACTGCAGAAATCCATCTGAAGGCAGGGGGATTCACCAAGGGGGTGATGGAAGGGAAACCTGAAGACTTACTAGCAGAACCAAAACGGATCCAAGCATATCTTCCCTGTAATCATAGAATCATAGAAAGTTTTGGGTTGGAAGGGACCCCTAGAGGTCATCTAGTCCAACCCCCCTGCAGCGAGCAGGGACACTGCTAACTAGATCAGGTTGCTCAGAGCCCTGTCCAACCTGGTCTTGAATGTTTCCAGGGATGGGGCCTCCACTACCTCTCTGGACAACCCGTTCCAGTGTTTCACTACCCTCATTGTAAAGAATTTCTTCCTTATATCCAGACTAAACCTACCCTGTTTTAGTTTAAAACCATTACCCCTCGTCCTGTCACTGCTGTCCCTGCTAAAAAGATTGTCCCCATCTTTCCTATAGGCTCCCTTTAAGTACTGAAAGGCTGCAATCAGGTCCCCCCACAGCCTTCTCTTCTCCAGGCTGAACAAGCCCAACATTCTCAGCCTGTCCTCATAGGAGAGGTGCTCCAGCCCTCGGGTCATTTTTGTAGCCCTCCTTTGGACCCGCTCCAACAGTTCCATGTCCTTCTTGTGCTGAGGGCTCCAGAGCTGAATGCAGTACTCCAGGTGAGGTCTCACCAGAGCAGAGTAGAGGGGCAGAATCACCTCTCTCGACCTGCTGGCCACGCTTCTCCTGATGCAGCCCAGGACACGGTTGGCCCTCTGGGCTGCCAGCACACATTGCCAGCTCATGTCCAGCCTTTCGTCTATCAGTACCCCCAAGTCCCTCTCAGCAGGGCTGCTCTCGATCCTTTCATGCCCCAGCCTGTATTGATACCGGGGATTACACCAACCCAGGTGTAGGACCTTGCACTTGGCCTTCTTGAACCTCATGAGGTTCACACAGGCCCACTTCTCCAGCTTGTCCATGACACAGCTATTCATGGCTGCCTTTTTTTTTCTTTCTTCTCTTTTTCCAAAATGGAATTATATCTTTGTTTTCTCTTTCCCTATACTAAATTTGGAAACAGCTACTTTGTCCACACTGCTGTTTGATCTGGGCAGCAGTCTGATTTTTTTTTTTAAGTCTGTTTTTAGCATCCTGAATGCTTTGCCAAAAGTGGATGCCACTCCTCTGCAAATCACAAGGTAACTAATACTGAATCTTCTCCCCTCATTTGTGAGTTGGGTCCAGAGAAGTTTTAGCGGAAGCTGAATTTGTTGAGAATGCAAAGCCAATTTCTGTTTTAATGTAAATGCCTCCACCCCTCCCCTTAAACCCCAAAACCAGCAAAAAATAACGCAACAGAAGGGTTGATCTTAGGAGTTACATCAGTCAAATGGTGCTCCAAAGCAAGGGAGCAGCTCAAATACAATTTTAGCACCTCTGCCTTTCAGAACTCAGTTGGATGTAATGTCTACATCAAGGAACTGACAGAATGAAGCTAACTGGTGTGAAAAAAACCCCACTCCTTCTGAAGAAGCTTCTAAATACCAGTTGTCTAAATCTATTGATAAGCAGGGATGCATTATTAATGAACCCTGCAGCCTGCCTAGTGCTGCTCAGATGGTTCAAGCATTTAGTAGGAAATATCTCTGTGAAGTGCTGCACAGAATAATGACAGTGTCTGTCTTAAATCGAACAAATGACTGTAGCAAGCTCTGGGGAGGCTCAGAGCAAGCAGATGCTTTCCAAGTGAAAGGCAGTGGGGTACCACCTGCTGTAGGCAGGCAGGCAGGAACAGTCCACTAAATATTGACTTGTTAATAATTCAAGACAACAGGAACCCCTAGCTCTTCAAGCATGGCACTGCCCCTTCATCATGTGGCTTTTCATCACCCTAACGAGCTAATTGAAGAATCAGACACTGAAATGTCTTGCAGATATTCCCCAATGACTAGGACTCAAGCTGCCGTGATTCTGAATAAGAAGTTGTCGGGGGTACACAAAAGCAAGAGAATTTTTAAAATGGCAGGATCAGTGTTTTACCTAAATATTGTTATTTGCTACACAATGCTGTGTAGTGACTTGGTCTGCAGTTTGTACAGCTCCTGGGGCAGAATGCCTGTCTTTTATGTCATTTCTCTGGCTAAAAATAATTGACATTCCAGTTTGTTACAGGTGTATTGATAGTTTTATTTGCAACAAGAAAAAGAGCTCTGTGAAAATCTCCAAGACATTACTTGCAACTGGAATTCTCAATTAATACTTTCTAAAAAGAATCCTGGTTTTGTGCCTAGTATGTGTTTGGGACCCTTCTCAATACCTACCTTCATCATGGCTGTTACATCAGCAGTGGCAAATGAATACTCTTTGATTGAAATAATTGAAATTGAATAGCCCATTGACAATGAACAACCCTTCAAAAGTTAGCAAAGCTTCTATGCAGACTTCATTGACTCCCTGGTTTACTAGCAACAGCAGCAGTTTGCCTTGCTTTGAACACTGCAGCTTTATGATGAAATGCAGGAGCTCCTGTGTTAGTGGTATATATCCTGGTGATTGTTGCTGTCGCTCCTCTTTCAAGATGCAACCTTAACAGAACCTTCCCAGTCATTCCTCCTTTTTTGATTTAAGATATTCTTCTTCCCCAAATATATAATTTTGCATTTATTTTGGAATGATAAAGTAATATTCTATTATGAGATGTTTCTTGTTTGCATGATTCTTCCAGCTGTCAAACAGTGAAGTTATCACTCAACTACCTGACTTTGAAAACTTCACAGGGTATTTTGCGGCACTTAATCAAGCTCACTGGGCTTCACTCTTAATAATTCCAAATGGAATTCAGTAGACTGTTCATAAAGCAAGTTATTATCTATACTGAGGATCTTAAAATTACAGCAAATTCTTTTGTGTTGCTATGAAGAGAGTGCTTCCTCCATGTCACAACAAGTGAAAATGCCTTGTGACTTTCCAGCACCGAGCACACAGCTTTATTTAAAAGAGCCACGGGTGTGTGTGACTTTCTCTGCTGCACTGTTGAGCTTCTGCTTACAACCTTCTAAGTTTTTAGTCATCTGTATGCATTGATAGTGTTCAGCTTTGTCAGGGCTTACAAAATTACCTGGGCTCCCTTACTGAGCTAAGTGAAGTTGCCCCTGCACCTCCACAAACTTTGTGCTTTTTTTCTGTCATTTGTGTTGTCAGAACATCTTAGCAATCTGTACTGTTCGTTCAGTGGTGGCTGATCCTTGCTGGACCAGCTGGAAGTGATGTGCATGAAATCACCCTGTAAAGAAACCCTAGGAATTTAAAACTGCAAATGGTAGTACTTTCCCAGATATTGTTTGTTTTTTCTTGAGAAGGTCAGTAAGATAGAAAATATCTTCCAATTTCTTTGTAGGATGGGAATACATGGGGTTTGTTTCAAGTAAAACTAACAGCTACCTAAGAAAGTAGTCTTTACTGCATTTCTCTTTCCTTTGCCAAGGACACTATTTGGTATTGTGACTGTAGTAGTTTACTTCTGTTTGCATCATTTGTATCATTCTTTTAGATTCTCTTCTCAGCTGCAGCTATTGCAGAAATAACTGTGGTAATGTCCATGCATCGTAAATGACATAGGGAGATGAGAAAAGTCTACTTTGCAAAAGTAAATTTGCCAAAACAGCTAGAGATTGTGGCAAGGCTCTGTTGACCCCACCCCTCTTTCGAGATGGTGAGTAGATCGGTGTCTTCAGCACCACCGATCCAGTCACTGCGGGCAAATACTCATCTCCAGCTCTTTGACAGTTATGGCACTGGTTGGCCTGCATTGTTTCCCTGACTTGCTCAGCACCTCTCACTGAATGAGGACATGACTGTTAGCAGTGCTTCTCTACTATCCTTACTGCCATCTATGCAGCTCTCATTGCAACACTGAGGCAAGTATTACCCTTTCCGCTTCCACCAAAATACAATTGTTTCTGCTACGCAGAATTGCTGCGCTTTGTATGCAGGGTAGAAGCAATATGAGCTTTTATTGAAGTATTTTTTTTTGCTTAGACAAAACCCTGTTTTATAATAGATCGGTTGTCTGGTCAGAAATTATTGCTAGAGAGTATGACTTCTTCTGCCGCTTAAAAATCTCTTTATCCTGATTGCTAGAAAAGAGCCCGTTAGCATTTCCTCATAGCTTTTAATTTGTTGACTACAACAGCTTTGGGCCAGTGCTTACTGTTGCTTGGTGAGGAAAAACAAAGAGGTAGATGATCCTTGATTATGCAGTCTTTCCCTCTGGTGAGTGGTTCTGCTGTATACACAAAACCATGGTGAGGAGTTCAAGTATGAACATGATTGTACCTGTAGTACTGTAAGAAGCAGCCTGTCCTGGTCAATGAAGAGTGGGCCTTAGTGGCTGAACTAAGCTGCTTATCTCATCTGAAGCTGTCCTCTCCTATGCTTGCCAAAATGTTAAGGAACAAACTTAGTCTCATATTGCACTTTCATACAAATTAGTTCTGGGATAAACTTGAAATGACAGAGCATTGACCTGCAAGAGTGTCCTAGATGTTTCTGTCTCCATTTTGCTAGTGGAGATTGCTGGTACTTCCAAAAATGGTGCGTGTTCCCCAGCATGACTTCAGATAAGATAAAGATGAAAAATGTCAACACTTCTAATGAACAGCTACATGTAAAGCCAGAACCAGATGTGTATTTGCATTACTTAGATAACTGTCAAACTTATAGATACTGGCAGATGATAATGCTTATGCTTATGTATTTGCTTGTCTGGTCATTTTGCATGCAGAATATGGGGGTCTGGTTCAAATCTTCTGGAGGTAGCCACAGGTGCTTATATTTTGCAATTTCAAAATTATTTATTATGTATTTGAGGAAACCAAGGAATGAAAAACCAAGGTCAGGGCTTAGACTACAATAGAATATAGCAACAGGTAGCAGTAGGTCACAGACCTGTGTAAGAAAGCAAGCTGAGTCTAGTTGGTAGCTTTCCCAGCAGCTCATTTTCTCTGTGGGAACAGCTGTTGCCTTCCTGTTATTGCTGTTCCTCAAACCTGAGCCAACACATAGGAATTATAGGCTGCAATATAACTATTTTTTGTCCCACTCTTTCTGTCCTCCTGGCAAGAAGAGAAGTTGTGTTTGTCATAATGGCAATGCATGAATAATCATGTAGGTTCCATGGACAAATTGCACATTTAGTCATATTCAGCTGTGTTATACAAAAAGAGAGGTAAAATAGTTTATGTCAAGTAAAAGTGTGGGAGATTAAGACAAAGATTGCCTGCCTGAGATATTCCAATAGTGACAGAGAAGGGCTCCCCCAGAGAAGACTCTGAACTAAAGACATCTAGTGATGTTTTTAGCCTGGGAACAGGCTTGCTGAGACGGGAGACCATATGTTGGCATATGTTGAGTTGTCCCACTGAATGTTTGTACTTTATGTTAATAAATGCAGTCTGGACAAAAGGTAGGTGAGGAGTTGTATGGTCTACCACAAACTCATCACTAACAGCATTCGTTATTGGCAAAACTAGGTATGTGAGCAATGTGAACGGACATGTGGTTTCTATAATGCAAAACTTGTCCTTGTATACGCTAATGAGAAGATAAGGCGAACCATCTGGCACCTGCAAATAGCTATCTGAATACACTCTGCCTTTGCAGACAAGACAGCAAGCAAAACTGGGTAAGAAATTTTTAAGTCAGAGACTGAAAATTTGGTTCCCAATTTGATTTTCAAATAGATGCTACTTTCAAAGTAGATGACTACAAAGAGGCAACTACATGTCTGTCTTGCCTATAATGATGTAACTAAACATTGATCACTCTTCTGCTTTCTAAATTAAATGGTGGAACAAACAGCAATCTGGTTTTCTCAAAACACTGCTATGTGTTGTCAGATCCTGAGACGTCAACAGAGTATGTGACGCTGTTGAGGAGTTATATGCATGCAGTTTGCACGTTTGGATATGCTCCGCTAGCAGAAGCAACAAATTGCCGAATTCCTCACCAACACTGCCAAGTAGACAGGATTTAAGGAGGAGAACATAATAGTGTTATTCAAGAGACCCTTTGATCATGGGAAGCTTAAGCTTTTGAAACATCTTGCAACTGGCTAGCTTAGAATGAAATTTTTAAAGGCTGCAAGGATCTTAAAGCCTTCAAAGGTGAGCTTTCTGTCAAAAATCACTGTGATTGCTCTGCTATGTGAGGCATTGCTAACAGAAGAAATACTTGCCTTGTATGTCAATATTAGCATCTCTGAATGCCAGAAGCACTGTCAGTAAATTAGATTTAAATGCCCATTGAGCTCTGTAGCCATTGGCCTAGAGGGCCTGCCAGGACCCCGTCAGTGCAGCTACCAGGCAAGTATGTACAGGTAGGTGCTGCAAGGGCCTGGGAGTAATCACAGCTGGCGGAGACGACTCCCTCCACCACTGGAGAGCTGTTTGGAATCAGAAATTGCACAGCCAGGAGTAGCAGACACATAATTATGGGTGAAATAGGCATTTGGTAAAATATTTCAGTGTGTTGTTAACCAAGCAGTTAAAAAAACTCCATCCTCAAAAAATCTCCATCCAAACATCAGAGGAACCCCAACACACTCTGCAGTGCTGAAAGAGAACAGAATAAAGTATGCCTTTTTATGAATTCAGACTTCTGTGATTAAAATTGCCACTAGTTTTCCTCCATAAAACCAATTTTGCTTCATCTGTAGTTACTCATGTGAGCGCTGCTTTGACAAAGGAGAAAAAAATCTGGGGGAATTCTGCATTGTGGTAGTGCATGATATTGCATCTCCTCTGGTGACACTGATCTACTGCAGACCACATCTGTCACTCCATTTTAAAAGTCTCTATTCTGCCCTTCCTCACATCCTCACTGATTTTATTTTTTTTCCCTTTGAAGAGAGAAGGGTGCTACAGGATGCAATAGGTTAGGAATGCTTACAGTTGGTACCACCTCTCAAGCTGATCTCATTTTTCTTTAATTGTATTTCTAGACTTTCCAACTGCAAAGCCAAAAACATCCTCAAAACGCAGGCCATTAGACATGCAAATGCTTGTGCTCATTTTGCAAGTAGATTGACTGATAGCTTTGGGTTTTTTTTAACTGGAAAAGGAACCAGCTACTAGGACAGCTGGGAGAACAGTCCACCCTGTTGATGTTGCCCATCTCCTAGTCTTACAGATGCCTTGTTCTATGGCCTTGGACACGTGCCTTCCTCTCTCAGACTTCCAGATGTAGGGCCTCATTTAAGTTACTTTTATGAGATGAATTATATAAGCTTAAATGCACACTAAGATCAGAATCTGATTTGCTGAATGTGAAGAAATAATTCCCTAAGTGTGTTACAAAGGGCTGATGTAAGAAGTCATTGGGAGGATTATTTGAAAGGATGCTCTAGAGGAGCTAAACACTCTTATGTCATGATCAGGACTTTTTATACCTTATAGCCAAAAGTGTAATATTGTACATCTGAGTCCACACCAACCACTTGTGCTTAGTATCTATCAGAATGTTTTTCCTTTTCTATGTAATATGCTATTTTAGCTTGCATGGGGGAATAATTTTTAAAATGTCAATTTTCTAACTAGGAAAGAAATAATCTTGTCTAGCAATACAACAGGGTGAGAGAATGAAACAGCATCCTTTGGAATGTGAGATAGTGGTGTCAGGCAGCACAGAAGTGGCCTTATCCCCAGGAACATTGTTTTAACAAATGTCTGTTTGACACTAACTTCACTTAGGGCAATAATGTAATTTTATTGAAGCTTTTCCCAGTATCCTTTTTTTTTTGTGGGAGCTCCTCAAATTCATCAGGGCGAAACAGCTAATAACTTCTAAAGTATAACGCTCAGATTTTAGCTTGATGAGTACTACACACTTCTGATCTGTGTTCCCTCTGCCTTTTTTTTCTTCCTTTCTTAATATTAGCGAGGCAAATACTGAAATTTTGTCCCAAATATTTGGACTAGCCAGATCTAGGCTATACAGAAAATAAGAATAAAATGTCAGACCCGATTCTGTTACCACAAGATGTAAGTAATTGCACACGACTTTAATAGACACTACCTATATAGTGGGCCAGGAAAAGAACATCCAGAATTCCTGACCAATGTAGACAAAACCGTGTAGATGGACAGATGCTGTCTCAATTAAGTTAGAATATTTATGTTCATGTTCACTTTTTTTTTTTCATATTTCTTAAACAGTAAGTGCTCCTGGATCTCTCTTTACTCAAATAAGGAAAATGAAGCAAGGAAAGTTATGTGGACCAAAACTCTTGGTACCCAGGTGTGTGAACCTTCACAGGACTGAGGGTCTTGCATTGTACAGCTTTGCAATAGTGTAAAACAAGGAAAACATGCAAGACACTACTGTGCCCACAAAAAGACGGACCTTCAGAATCTTTCTATATTCTGTACACAGGCTAGCAGGCATATATGGATGTGAACTACAAAGAGAGCAGAAAGCTATTTCCACACAAGTATCTGTCAAGGGAGCAAGAGTGGGGAGCATGATGCAGTGTAAGCATCATACACAATACATTAGCTTTATCCATAGCTATATAAATTTTGTCATCAGCAGTGTTGTAGCTGTGATGGTCTAAAGACAGAAATGAGGGAAGGCTTGCAGGAAAAAGCAGTGTCTGCCATTAGGTCTCCAGTACAGAGAAGCTTTCAGGTGCATGGACCTCTCCCTCACACTTTGTTTACTTCTATAAAGCACTGTAACAAGGTAGATCCATTACCCGCTCCAGCAACCGCTGGAGCCCTGAGAGCATCTGGGTAGTGGGGAAGATCCTCTTTTAGTGAGGGCCCCTTGAATATAACAAAGAGGAGGAAACAGCAAATGGACAGGGGCAGGAGACCTCCATGCAAAAGGAAACTGAAGCTCTGTACTTGGAAGGATGACATAAGCTGGGATGTGTGCTTTATTAAAAATCTTTTTTTTCAATTTAAAAAATCTTAGGAGGTGTCTCTTTACAGTGACTAAGTAGTTTAGTGGAGTTGGTTAGACATTCTGTCACCTCGTAATGATGTTATGTTTTTGGTTGGGAAATGCTATTTCCTGTTCCGGAAAATTACTGTTATCTTTTTCAATTATTAGCAAACCACTGCCTTACCTTCACCTTCCCCCTGTGGCTTTTAAACAGGACTTTAGTTGCAAACTACCTTATAATGCAGAGGAAAAACTGCTATCTCATAAGAACACCTGAAGTACTTTTTTCATGGTACCAGAGGGAAAATATTCTTATTCTGGACTCACATCAATTTTGATGTATTAGACCTGAGATCACATTATGCTCTTTCTCTCACCTTCTCTTTTCTTTTCTTTGTTCAGATTGTGCTCAGAACTGTCACCTTATTGCAGCTTTCAAAAGTGACTGAATGCTTCTTTCATTGAACTGTTCTTTCTAAATGGTCTGGTTTTAATACTGTTCTTCCCTTCATTAGCAATTTTAGGTATTCAGTGCTACCTTTCTTTAATAATATGTTGAGGAATAAAGTCTTAACTGCAAAGGCAATTGGTCAGTGAGAACACAGCCATGGTATTTAACCTGGTTCTATGTTCCATTATAAAATATTTTTACCAGAAAAAGGACTCTTGCTCCTTTTTTTCCCATCTTCCCTTTAAAGAACTAGTGCATTTTTAAGTATATCTTAAATAAGTTTGTAATTTTTGGCATCTTAAGGTGCCAGAGCAGAGAAATGAACCATAAATGAGAAACATCAAAAGTAACTTAGAGAGAAATTTTTTTTAATATTAAAGCGATGAATCACAGGCCAAATTAACAAGTAAAGGAATCTGCCTATAATGAAATCTTTTTTTCTAACATAACACTTCATTATAAAGGGAGTTTTCTATAATAGTAGCAAGTGTAATTACATTTTTATATATAATTAGGACATTATTATCATTTCACCATATCAAAGTTCATTATAAGACATCTCCAATGCATTTTTCATAGAGCAAAAATAAAAAGAGAACAGGGGTCCTTCAATTAGACTAGTATAAGGACATCCACAGAGACTGAGGGAAGCTGATCAAACAGCTTAGCCCAAAAGGGACCAGGTAGAAACTCATTGCCTCTCTGGCACAGGGAAGTTGCGTTTTCACATATCCAACTTGATATTAATTATACTTTTCACCCTTCTCATATCCTACTACATTGTTTGGGAGACAAAAATGCTTTTAAAGATGTAATCCACCAGAACTGAATATGGAAGATACGAAATCTCTGTATTCTATAAATTTGAGTCATGAGAGCTCCTCTGCCTTCTTGAGCCTGTTGCTGTTATGCCCAGGAAGATACACCTGTGTCACCAGAAGGACATACAGATGGAATCCATGTAAGGTGATCCATTTTCTAGATTATTTTGAAAGTGCTTGGGTTGTCTTTTTTCTAATTTGAAAAATATTTTTACTTTTTCCATTTTCAAAAATCCCTTTCTTCCTGAGTAGGGTGAGGATTAAGGAACTACTGAGAATTGGTACAAGAACAGTCAAATGTCACGTTGATTACTAGTCTGTATATTCCTTGAACACTGATAAAACTACGTGTAGTTTTATTATGCCCCACTTACTTTCCTGCTCCTGAAGGGGTTCATTATCTGATGCACCCATACATGTAAATCCCTGCATGCTTTTCTAATTGCCAGAAACAGTTTGTCCTCTTCCTCTTATAAAATGCATGTAAAAGTTCTCTGGTAGAGCCGCAGGCTGGACAGTTTAATTCTGAATTAGCATTAGGCTGAGTGTATTGCATCCCACTTATCTATTGGTCTAGACGCAGGAGATAGGTAGGTTAAATCACAAACACAGTAGGAAATTGAGTATTTCTAGTGCCATTTTAAAAACTGCAGTCATTTGTGAAGCTGGGAATAAATCATAATGAGATCCTGAAAATGTGGCTTTGGACAGTGCACCTGTGTATGTGTTCTGGGATTTGGAAAGGGAACCACTACATGATGTTGGACTGTGGTATCTAGTGTTTGTCAATGTAGATGTGTTCCTTCTCTTCTCCAAGAATGTACTAATGTATATATAATGCTCACTCTCACGTGACAACAGCTGGGTGAAGCAGATTATGAAATACAGCAGTATTTTAAATGACTACAGGTAAAATGGTCCATTCATCAGAGAGGTGCCTAACTCGGGTGCTTGCCTACTCTCCAGGCTGAATGCACCTCAGCTTGGTGATTAGGTTTGGGCAGTGGGAATTGCCTTCTTCCAGGCAGTTGAGAATAGCACAAGAGGAGCTTTGTACAGAAGGAATGCACACCAAAAATAGGAGTTGCTTCCTTGTACGCTCTTCCAGGCTGCTTCTGTGCTAGGAAAAGTTCAAGCCTATATTGAAAGTATTCTAAGTAAGGATGCCATTTCTAGACTAGATTGTGGCTACACAAATGACCTCTGCTGCCAAAGCATCCATCACCTGCTTTAGTCACAGCTTGCACCTCACCACACTGCTCCCTGACACACATGTGCTGGCAGAAGGCTGTAATGCAGACCAGCTTCGGGATGAGGCAAGAGGGAAAATGTGTGAAAGCCTCACCTGCCTAGGAACCAAAAATGTCTTGCTATGTTCTAGAGATAGTCCATATTGAATATACTTGTAATAACAACAAGTTTTTGTGTCAGGTTGATTTCTGCATGTGAGCTGAAAAGAATGCCTGGCTCTGTAAGAACTGTGGTGAGTCCAAGTCTTATTTGCTTTACAATATTCAGTCATTGCCAGAAGGTAGCTGACTGTCTACTCAAACAGGAGGTTGCAGAGAGATGACTCTAGTGATTGGCCTTTTATTTTGCTCATCTCAAATGATACCTCTGGTTGTGAAGCAATATATTTCAATCCTGCATTTTGGAGATCCCTTCCTATTCTGTTCTGATGTGCAGGCTGTAGTAACACTTCATTGTGCTCTGTATCGTGAGCCCTTGCCACATTTTACCTAGAAATATTAAAAGAACGTATTACCTTCTGCTGTCTACTGCCACATAGAACACCACTGGCAATTACTTAGTTTGTCACCCCTGGAATAAGAATGACTTTCAGAATGGTGTAAATGGTTTTTGCGACCACCTAAGTGTTGGGGTGTAAAATGCCACCCAAGTGCTACATTTCGGGCTCAGGGTGCTTCTTCACACTGCACAAGCAGAGGCTGGAGGTGGAACGCCATCACGCACTACCAACAGCCCTGACCGCCCACAGCCCTTCTGCTCACCTACAGCAAGCTGACAGGCAACATGCATCAGTCCCGCAGGGCTGAGAACAAGCTCATTCCTTTTTTAGAGCAACAGTGTAACACAGGTATAACATGCCTAAATTAAATCGGATGGATGTTCTTATGTTTCACTTGTTCACTTTTTCCTTTCTTTTCCCTCCTAGCAACTTCCATTAATTATTTGCATTTAGCTTGGGATTATCTCCTGTTTGCTTGTTTTCCTCTTTTCCTCTGGAATTCAAAACCTTCTATATAACCATCTACAGCCATCTATATTATCCTCCTTGACTTTTTCAGATATCACCAGGATTTTTGTCCGGTCAGAACAAAAATTAAACTATAGTTCAGTTGTTATAAAATGGGGTGGTATTTGTTAGGGATCTCCCAGATCTTCTACAGGACACAAGAACTGCTAATATTCTTTAAGATTCCTTTTAATTATTAATAAAAGAATTATAAGATTTAAAACCGAAAACTACAACCAAAACTAAAAGTTCTAATCTCAGTTCCATTGCAAATACCAAAGGCACAGGAGTTTCATTACAAATAATTCTGCACTGCTGAAGTGAAAGAGAGAGGTCAACAGCATTCAGGGTGTTTATGTCATATCTTACGCTTTCACAGAGGTGGACTACTCTGCTCAGGGGAAATCCTTATGAAATCACTGGGCCCTGCAGGAACAGCTGGGCTTCTCCCCAGCTTTACTGGGATCTGTGAGGCAAGACATGAAACACAGAAAGGAGAGAAGACCAAGACGGCAAGGATGGGATGACAAGATCTGCGGACCACCCATGTGCATATGTAGACAACTGCTAAACGTAACTGAAAGTCTCCACTAACCTCACAGCTGTCTTTGGGGCTTTCTGTAAACTCTGCAAAACAAATGCCTTTTAAAGTGGGTCTAGAAGGAAACAAATGTGGGGACCTCAGCTTCAAGTTATGTTGTACCATTTAGTCTGACACAGGGGCTGCTGAAGGCAACTGCTAAGCTTTTTGAATTCTTGCTGCTATTTCAAAAATACAGAGAGAACTCCCTTCCTTATTTACCATATTAGCAAAGAGAAAATTGTGAAAATATTACCTGCTATGTAGTGCCATGCGAGTTAGGTTTGGATGACTTAGGAAATAATAAAACAGTTAGGCATATATCCTGTATTTACTGAGGGACTTCTTTTAACTGCTCAAAAAAAATTAAGCATGTCACTTCATCTTAGCAGTACAAACCAGGTGAATCACCATTTTTAACATATCATTGCATACAGAGAATCAGAAGTTATGTAGATTTCTTATTTTGTTAATTACAGGGATCTTAATTATTTTTCTGCACTCACAGCCAGGAAAAAAATGGTGATGTGGAAAACTCCCAAGCTCCCTAAACTCCTGCTGTGCATTCTCTCCACAGCATTCTTCACCTTACAGAGCAGCTTCACTCTTTGAAAAAATAAAATACTAATTTTTAGAGAGGAAAAAAAGGTATAGAGCAAAAATGTGCGAAACCAACCATGAGAGGAGGAAGATGAGACTTCTGTAACATGATATTTCTTTATTTCTGAGAAAGTAATGCAACAGCTGTTGTTTAGGATATGTCCATGTAGTCTTTGCAATAGGCTGAGAAGAGGCTCTGCCTGCAGCCTGGGCAGGTGAAGACAAATAACAACATTACTTTAACGCTGATCCTGACTGCAAGGCCCGTTGCCCCTGGGTCCATCAAAGCATTAGCCATGGCTGCAGGATTTCAGTTTGGAGTGATCCATGCCTGATAAGCTCAGAAAATGAGCGAAGTAGGCTTTTGTCTATTTGAAAGACTGCAGATGTCCCCATAACCATTCATCACTTCAGAGACTGACTTTCAATGTATTTATGCAGCGACTGTTTGCCCTTTGGCCTTTTCTATAAAAGATTTTTTGCACTTACACAGATACATGGTGGCAGCACTGTGAATTTCTGGTGCAGGAGTGCTGAGCTAGAGGAAATAAAAACTCAAAGACCTGGGTAAGGTGCTGAGAGTCCAGTTTCTTGCACTGAAACTTTTAACACTTGGGCTTCTCCCTGAAATCATTTGAGTTTAATTTTCTGTGACATTGAGCATTGACACAACTCTAGTTGTGGGAGCCCAGTATCTTTTAGATGAAGAAGGAGCAGGAGGAAATATAGACTTGGACATCCAAAACACAAGGGACCTAAAATGAAGACCAGTAACAATGTTAAAGCCCTGAAGAAATACTGTCTGTTCTCTTTAACGAAGTTCTTGGGGGGAAAAAAATGAATTTAGTGTTAATGTGATCCAGTCTGCCTGTCCTTCTCCTATAGAGTTGTTCCTGTCCCCAGTTAATGGCCTGTATTGCACTTCAAATATGGCAGGTAGAACAACAGGAAATTTTGCCTATGGGAGCTTTGTTGTTTCCTTACTGTCTTCTGGCAGCAAAATAGATGTTTCCCTGCAGAGGAAAAGAAACACGTTAATAGGGATGTTTTGTTTCATATTTTAAAATAGTATTTGTTTTCAAATGTGGGTTTCATGTCCATAAAAAAATGTTGTGATTTCACCCAAGTGATTGCAACAGAAAACATCATCTCCTTGGCACAGCTTCCAACTGCCCTTCTGCTAGATAACTCCACTGGGTTGCTACCTGGGCTCAGGTGCCATTGCCTTGACAGTAACAAAGATGGCGTAAGGCAAGACGGAGCTGTACCTGCCTTGTGACAGGGGCAGGGCCCCGCTTACAGCTCTGTGATGGGGCTCTCTTCCCTGCCCTGACCCTGTGGCCCTCAGCACACACACACTCGAGGGTGAAGGTGAGCTTTTGGAGCAATAACCAGAGATCTCCTCTGCCCCAAAAAGAGTGGCCTCCTTCTTCAGGAATAACAGGAGTTATTCCTGGTTCAGGAATTATTCCTGGTTCAGGTCTCCTCTCCTCTTGAGGGCTAATTCTGTTCTCCTGCTGATGCAATGCAGTTTGCTTGCCATTTAAAACAGTAATGAGATTAATAAATCAGTTTTTCTCACACACAAATATTAACATGGTTCTCTGCAAACTTCGGCAGGTATCAGTAATTCTATTTAACTTAGATCATATTCTGGAATATTTCTGTATGGCCAAGAGTGTTAGAAGCATTTTATTTCAATAAAAGGTGTGATTCTGCTGAACTCGCAGAATTCGTGACGCTTGACTGGGAGGTACAGGCTTGTAGTTCTTCCTATAGTCACAACGCACGGTGTACCCACAGGAGCTACAGTTCTCTGTGCAGAATTACACCCCTGCTCAGGGAGGGTAGGATGGATAGGGGAAAGGAACAGCATAGTGCAGCCATCATTGTTTTGTCCACTAGTCAAACCTAATTTCTGATACCTGTTACAGTCAATTAAATTTTCATTGTGTTCTTTCTTTTACTAGTCTTAATCTTTAGACAGTGGTAAGAGACTTCTATTTTTTGGAGGAGAGGGGGTACTTTTCTGAATCATAGAATAGTTTAGGTTGGAAAGGACCTTTAAAGGTCATCTAGTCCAACACCCCTGCAGTAAGCAGGCGCATCTTCCACTAGATCAGGTTGCTCAGAGCCTCGTCCAGCCTGACCTTGAATGTTTCCAGGGATGGGGCAACCCGTTCCAGTGTTTCACCACCTTCACTGTAAAAAAATTCTTCCTTATATCCAGCCTAAATCTACCCTCCCTTAGTTTAAAACTATTACCCCTTGTCCTGTCACAACAGGCCCTGCTAAAAAGATTGTCGGCATCTTTCCTATAGGCCCCCCTTCAATTACTGAAAGTCCGCAACAGGGAAAGTCTGATATAGTCCCTGGAGCCTCCTCGGCTCCACTGAGGCCAGAGGTACAAGGTTCTCTCTAGAACATACCCCACTGTTGGCATTCTCTTCTCCTCAGAGCAGGTTTCAGCATGAACTGACTGTTTTGATGGTGACAGTAACACGCTTCTAGTGACTCTTTCTCTCGGGGTCCCCTCTTCTTTCTGTTACTGTCCACTACAGCCAACGTGCCGGTGCCGAGCCAATGAGGCATTTGTCAGAAAATTCCCAAGCATGCTGCAAATGCACTGGTAATCATAATATTGTATGAATCCTTACGCTGCTTTTGACCAGCTGGATCACTGCACAACAGCAGGGTGTGCATTGCCTCAGTTATTATAACAGGACAAACAATCCATAAAATAAACACAGAAGAAGTAGTAAAATCAGTCAAAACAAAATATGCATCTTGGAATAAAGCTATTAAAATATTACTGAGAGGTACTTCAAGGACTGATGTCTGTCAGATATGTATTACTAGATGAAATTATTTAACTAAAGCATTAAATGCTTTCAGTATAAGCAAGTGGAAAAACTCAGTGAAGAGACAAAGCCTTTCAGTTGGGTAAGCAGCATGACAGCTGCTGAAAAAACTGACAAAATATATTTGCATAGAGCAATTCATTTATACTGGATGGTACTGAGATGAGCTCAATTAACAGATGCCTGCAACTGAGGAAATAATATCTGAGATGGCTGGCAAAAGCACAGACTGTTTCGCAAACAGACAATGTTGTGTTAGCAAGGAATTACTTACCCTAATCTCCACATTACAGAGTAGAAATGGATGGCTGAGAGAGACAATATGGATTAAATTTGCTGTAAAATAATATTAATGCTGCCAGTCAATCATGCTAAGAAGACTCCTTGAGATAAACATCCAGGTAATCAGCATGCTCAGGTATAGCGACTTGAAGTTAGCAGAAACTCAAGGTAGATCATGTCTGCAATATCCTTTCGCTTCTAAAAGCACGCTAGGGAAGCATAATGAAAATAATGGAAAAACAAGAGAAGCAATGACTGCCAACAGGGTTATACAGGGGTCACTTACTGTCAGTTACATGAATCTGGAAAGGCTAAAGCGATGCGACAGCTGCTCGTACCTGAAGTATGTCATCTTCCTGGTGAGGAAGGAGAGACTAAGAGACTACTAATATCTGTAAGTTTGCTGTACAAAATTGCTTCTGAGAATTTAAGGTGTCAGTTGAACAAAGATGCAATGCAGAGATAACTGGTTCAGCTTGATGTATCCAGCATGTAACTCTAGGAGCAAGTGACCACCTGCTTAATGTACAAATGCTAGATTCATAAAGTAGGGACAAACAAATGATACGATACCAAAGAGAAAGTGCCTGGGCTGTTGCTTTTCCAAAAGGGACACCAGGTAGCTTTCATGTCAAACTTGCTGTTATTAATGGAATGCAAATTATGAAAGTCAGGAATTGGCTTTTCAAATACAAAATTCGGCCAGTTCAATTTTGCAATGTGGACATTGCGAATAAATTTGAAAATGAGCATGAACTTTTCTTAAAACCAGTAGGAGTGGCTTCAAAATGCTTCAAATGCATGCAGCTAAAATATCTGTGTTATTTTTATGCCACTAATATGCCATAATGTAGATTAATCCAGCAAGAAGAAGATTATGGTATACATCCAACCTTGCAGAATTCTAATATTGTAATAGAACATGCCTGAAATTTTCAATCTGCAAGAAACAGAAAAAAATGTGTAAAGCCTCCGAATCTATCAACCAGACTAGTTATGAGGCAGTTTTAAGAGAGACTGAAAACGTCCAAAGATGTAAACAACAAGAAACAACTAAATGTTTGTCATTCAGTCAGTCTGGCCAGACATCAGGAGCAAAGGACCCCCTGTACATGATGAATTCAAAGAATAAGATCCTCTGCACCAGTAACTCCTTGTAATACCTGGGTCACTGAAAACCTGAGCTCTGAAGAACGAGAGCAGCTCTCAGAAGTGCGAGTGCTCTGAGGAGGCAAAGTTACCGCATGCTGGCCATACACATCACCCAGGTTAGCAGCGACCTGAGAAGGGAGCTTTCCCATTAGCAAAGCAAAAGCTGCCAAATCTGTTTTTCTTTCCGATGTCCAACACATAAGACAAATATGAGAGCAGAAAAACATGAAACCAGTCACAAATTGCATGAGGTGTTGTGTCAAAATGAGGTCTGGACAGATTATTCCATGGTCTCTTTGCAGCCTTGCCTTCAGTAAGAAATGTTTGGGTCTCAGCTGTAAAATTGTTTGTATACTTTCTATTGTAACTATAGATTCCTAATTATTATCAACTATGGAGCCGAGCTGACATTTCCTAATTACATTTTTTTTTCCAGTTAACTGAACAAGTGTGGCAGTGCTGTTTAGATTAGGTTTGTTCTGTTTCACCAGGATATTTTAGAACAATGTGATTATGCATGGTTGCACCTAGCTACTACTATCATGACAAGTACAGAAGTTAAATTATGAAGCAAACGTAAGCTTTGAAGAAATTTTTATTTAATCTGTATTCCCCTGTTTCATCTGCTCATCCATCCAGCACAATCTGCATCATTATTAACCACACCATATTTCTAAAAAAAGAGTATAAAAAGTAAGACATCTGTGTTATAGCATTAATATATTCAAAGGTTTTTACTTTCATCTTCCAGGCATTAACACTATGTAAGTGCAATGTAGGTGCAACTTACAGCATCGATGAGATACCACAAGAAAAACGTACTAAGTGGCAAAAAAGAAGGGAAAAAAGATACAAGCAGACTGAGTATTATGTAAAAAGAGGAGTTTTATTCATAAATAGAGCACTTTCGCCTATTGCTCCTATATACCTTTATTTCTAATTGCTACCACAATCTTTAAGGCACTGAGGCAAGCCTCCAGCAGTGTGCTGAAGGTGTGTTTGTGCTGTTATGCCCTCTGGCTTTGCTGCCAGCCTATTCCCTTAGATCAGAGCCAGAAGGCAGACTGTTTTCGAATACCGATCACCTCACCCGGACCTAATCCTTTGAGTTCTCTTTGGCATCTATTCCTTCTGCCAGTTTCCTCTTCTGTTCCTCTCTTTTCTTCTGAAGTTGACAACAAAGACATCCTCAGGGCCCTCCTTGATGTAAGACCACTCTTGATGTTGTTACAGTGTGGTTTTTTTTTTGTACCCTAAAGTTGTGCTACTTTTATATTCAGCTAGCACAATATTTGCACACCAGAAGATAAAGAAAATGAGAATATGTTACACAGAATGATAGTTTCTTTTTTATTTGTACACCTTGGTCCTTTCAGTGGAAATCTTTTTTCTTTTTCTGTCACTCATCTACATACCTGATCAAGAACCTAAAGGTATCTTTTTACAGGCTGTGCTGCTTATATACCTTAAATTGGCCTGACCTGCCACTTTTAATTTTAAAAAGATGGCTGTATGGGATGTGGATGAATATGGAATTTCTATGAAGCACAAAACTTTTGAACGGTTCCTGTCCTCTGTGATAGTGAGTTTTAAAAGGGAAATCTCCAAAGAGCTAATTAGTAGACAAGTAGAGCTCAGGCTGAACAAAGCTGAAAAGATAGCAGATAACTAAAAGGACCTGGCCATAGCTGACAAAAATCAAAGCACTGACAGAGAGCTGGCAGTAACCTTGGGCTGCTAACTGACAGGGACAATAAAAAAAGCCTCTGAGTGTGGCAGAGAGTGACAGCCACAACCACAGGCTCTCTAAAGACCCTGAAACCTCCACCAAAACGAAGATACAATCTTCTGCCTGGCAGCACCATACACTTTTCCCTCCCATTCCAAATTGGGAAAATTTGAGTTTGTCTAAATAATTCTGATGTATGAATGTGAACTGAGAATAGAAACGCCCAAGACTGATGTGCAAAGTTTAGTCACAAACCTGTGGTCTGAGGGGACACGTCTGCAAAAATGTAAGTTTGATTTGGGGACAGTGAAGGTTTCTTTTGCTGACCCTGACACGTTGCTGGAGCAGCCACATAGCTGCTTGACTCTTACTCTCTGCCAAGCTTCATGAGATAAATATATAGCACAAACTATGAAAGATATTTAGTCACTATATCCTCCCTGAGATATAATATAAAATGGAAAACAAAACTAGCTTTTCTGCGGTTGGTGGGGCAGCGGAGATACTTATTGCTGTATCATGTTCACAGAGGAAAATGT
The DNA here is from genome assembly GCF_030867145.1 of Opisthocomus hoazin. Taxonomy (NCBI): domain Eukaryota; kingdom Metazoa; phylum Chordata; class Aves; order Opisthocomiformes; family Opisthocomidae; genus Opisthocomus; species Opisthocomus hoazin. The sequence continues at coordinate 46,398,482 of NC_134418.1, read as the reverse complement.
GCTTGATCTGATTCTAGAAGTCACTTAAATTTCACTTAATAAATTGTGGCAATTCTTTATATCTGTATGCCCTCACTGATTGTAAACATTTGCACACTGTGATCAACCACCTGTGAAGCCCCGTTCAGCAAGTAATCCTTCACGAACTAAGATACTGAGGAAACGTATATGTGTAGCAGGTAACATACTGGGCCAGCTACCATGCAAATGAGCTATGCAAAAAGGCCCTGGAGATTGTTTCATAAGACAGTAGAGATGGTAACTGCAAGGAAACTAAGGCTGCAGAATGCAGAGAGCATTAGAGAAGTGGTATCATCATTCCTGAAATCACCATGACAAGAGTTTGGGTGTTGCTTTTGGGCATATTCATGTTAAGAAAAAGATTCGAAAACTTGATTTTCATATCTCAGTGTTCTACCTGGAACCAATTTATCCTGTTTCATATAGTGAAACAGGGACCAACCTTTTTCAGATGTGGCCAGTTTCTTTTATCCTACAAGCTATTGTGAGCTTACTATATGTCAGCAATCCCCATGAAGCCTAGAAAACCGTGACAATTACTTGGGAAATCTCTCTTGTTTTGTGGAAGGGATGGAGATGATTTTAGGTTAAAGAAGTGCTGAAATTTGCTTTATGCTCTTCAGAAAATCTTGACAGCACTCAGTAATCCTTGGTTTACCCAGTCCTAAACCAGTCACTATGCCACACTGTCTTGGACACTTGTGTTGAACTTGATCTTTCAGCTAAATGGTCAGTTCTGAAATGTCATGCGTGTATTTGAAGCATTAGATTAAAAGTCATACCTGCCCAAGACATGCAAGAAAAACTCATATACCCCAGTATCATTATTACAATTTGCATTGAAGCTTAAAAACATTGAAGTCCTGTTTTCAAAATTAACACTGCTGTTTAATAGTTTCCATCTATCTGCAAGCCAGAGCAAATCCAAAATATTATAGAAATTGGCCTGGAGCTTCTAAATCTCATAAAATAGATAACCTTTTGCTTGACTTACACCTGTAATTTAACAGCCTCAAGACTGGGAAGGTCTTTTATTTAGAAATTGTAACTCTGAACTGGAACACACAAAGGCTGCTTAAGAGACCCTCTGTGTGATGGGACAATTACATGCAACAGGGCATCCTGCAGACAGCCCATAGTTTACACTTGCAGAGCCGTGCTCTATATGAGAATCGTGATTAAAAAACTACCATGGGATCTTTTGAATGTTAATATTTTAAAAAATTTCACTCACCCTATTTGCCATCTATTTTCATTCTCCTTTACATATACCAACAGAGCCTTTGGCTATGCTTCATTTCTGCTTCTTCTAAATCACATCCTTCTCTCTCAGTCTTTGGCGTGTCCTGTCCCCCTAAGATTTCTTTTTCTCCTCTTTCATGCTACATGTCTTACAATCTCTTTTTATGCCTTTGAGATCTTCTTCATGGCTCCCATTTTCTTCTCCACAGGTGTTCCTCTTCCCTTGCCTACATACGTTTCCCCTGTACCCCCTGCAGAAGACAAGTTTCCCTTTCCCTCAGAAAGTAACATTACTCTTCCAAGTATGTATTCTTTATTTATTTTATGACGCAACTCGGTAAACACATATGAACCAGAATGACATAAAAGAGCCAGCCAGAATATGACAATTTCAGGCCTTTTCCTGCTTATTCTTCCTCAATGAAATTTACTTTGACCATTTTTCCTCTCCTTTCTTTCTCAAACTGCAGTGTTCTCTATTTTACTGCAACTGCCCGCACTTAAAAAAAGGTTCACAGCTTCATCCTCTGTTCTTACACTGACACAGCTAAATAGGAAAGCTTTTAAAATCTGCTTTTATTGATCTTAGTGGTTTAATTCCTCACTGGCTGGTACAGGTTAACATACTAACACATATGTATACTAAAACCATTGTAAATTGGTTTGGGAAGGTAACATTGTACCTGCATTATACTCAATGCATTCAAAATGAATACAGTTTGTAAAGGTGATAATCATTTCTGGTAGGAATTGAAACAAAATTGGACCAGTTTAACTGAGACTGACATTAATATATCACTGAGTACTGAGTTATATCACATGAATTAGATATTACATATTCAAGAATCATTTGTTATGCTTTTAGTACAATTTTTCCTGACATAAGTGAGATAGAGATAAATAGCCCATCACGAAGATGTCATCTGGTCTCTTCGGGCTATACTGATGATTCCTCCTGAGAAACTCTAGTAGCACTTTACTGTGCAATGACATGTGGAACTGGGCATCGATGTTTTTTGTAGGGGTCTTTTATGATTGGTTCTTCATGTTTTAACATTGATTTTTATGTGTGTGTTTTTATTTTGTGCATGTGTGTTTTGGCAGAAGAATCTCCACTGAGAAAATGTGGAGTCTCCTCAATTTAACTGACATTAAAAGAAATGTCATAAGGAAGAGTCCTACTTTGTTACTACTTCCAATGGAAGGAGAACTGGTGTAGGTAATGAGGCTTTATTTTGAGTATTACTTGGGTATATCTCTACTTTACTTTTCTCAGATCTACCTTGCACAGCCCTTCTGAATGTCAATATTATCACAGTTCCAGTAATTACCTTCAAATTGCTGATACTTCTTAAAAAAAAGTTACAGTTTATTATTTGCACTATCATCTTTTCTTTTATTAGATTGCTTCTATATTTTTACATTATGTTGAATTGTTCAGAATCTTTTCTTTCCAAGGTTTGGGGGAATTTAGTGGCAAATTTAGAAACGCTGCCTTCTTGTTCTGGTTCACGGCAAAAATTTAGAAACGCCAGAATTTTCTCTTGGGCAAACATCCTATCTTTTCATTCACCTGAACATTGACATTAACCTCTGCTCAGGCTTTGCATTCTTTCTCAAGTACAGATTTGTGACTCTGAATCTTGTGGAGTTTCCTCAACACTTGAACACCACTTGTGTTCCGTAAGCGCTTCTGATATGGCAATCAGCAGTTGCTCTTGCAGCATACAGCCTTCCTTTCTCTAAGCAAAGGTAGTACCCATTTAGAAATGTCCAAATGGAGATGTGTATTTCAGACAAATTCTTTTTATTTGTTGTACCATTGGCTGGCACGATACGAGTCTTACTGTTTAGCTGTCTTTTACCTAGGTCTATACAGCAGAAGTGTGTCCTCTCTTGAGCCTCTCTGTGCACACAGAACCCATTGGCACTGATGAATAACTAGATGCGGCTGTGAGCCTGCGAGGACTCGGGCCTCATGGGCCTTATCTTAGTGTTCTGAAACTAGTTCTACATTCCAGTGATGCAAATGAAGGCACTCCTCATACAGCAGCAAGAAGCAAGAGCAGCTACGTGCTTGAAGTATGTTTTCTTTTAATATGCATTCTTTGAATGCTGCCTGAAATGACCAACAGCAGAATGTAAAAATGAAAGCTGAAGCTTCTTCTGCCAACACAATCCCAAATCAACTGTTACAGCAGGACTGAATATTTACTGAGGGAATATAGTCACAAAATTAAATTAATAGGAACACTGCCAACACAGCCTCACAGAGAAAATGTGGAACAATTTAAAAAACTCTTTTCTCCCAGTCATACTACATTGCACATCCTTCTGTAGCATTCTTTCTTTTCACGTACAATAAAGTTACCAGACACTGCATGCATACTTTGGTCCAGTATACAGAGATTTTTTGGAGCCAGGGCTATCTTCAAGCAACAGCAACATCTACAAAGGATTATTTTGTGTATATCTAGTTTGTGAGCACTCTGAAAAATGAACAGAGCATTTTCTTCTCTCTTAATATTACAGTTTTGAAATGGTTTGTGTTGCATTAGTCAAATTGAATTAGTTCAATCTTTTCATTAAAAGGATTTGCTTTCTTCAACTAAAATATTATTTTTAAAAATAAATATTTTATTTAAATGAAAATCAATAAAAGCTATGTCAAAGCTACTGTTGCTAAGTGCATTTTAGAGAGACAACAAACACTCTAATGCTTGCTAAAGTTTTTGATTTTTATTACGAGGAAATGGCTTCTGGTAAATAATACCTGATAGAAAAGATATTTTTGCTGGAAATGTGTGCAAACTAGGATTCAGGTTATTTTTGATGGACAAATACGAATATCAGGCGCCAAGAGTGTTTTCTCCATACATTTATTTGGCAAAGAAAAAGACATTTTCCTTTCAGAGATTCATCTCCACCCTGTAATGCATTCAATCTAAGCTAAATCTGATGTCTCTTCATGTAGTACAGGATGTGCTCGCTTGCTTATTGCAGTGGGATTGCTCACAGAGAAGCCTGCACCTGCTTCCAGATTTTTTCCAAATACACGAGTTTTACGGTTTGAGTTACTGATTTAAGGTCAATTCTTTATTTGTATTGTACTTTGACACTTCAGATGAGATTAAATTCTTGAATTACGAAGTTACTTAGGCAGCAATGAATTGTGCTGAGCAGTGAGAGCTCAGAGTTCAGCTCGCTGCTGACTGAAAAAGCCCAAGATTGTTCCCCCAGAAGCTTCAGGACTGATCTTTTTGAAGAGATTTTGTTGAGCCCATAAACTGCATTTTTGGAGGAGTCTTTTAATTGACAGTGGCTCTATTAGTCTGGTGTATTTTAATACTGTACATGCTTTTAGCCTCATAAGCATATTTTATAAATCAAAAGGGAGATGTGCTATTGTATATAATGCAGTCAAAGAGAATATTAACAGTATTTAAAAGAACTAAATATACAGCATATGGCAAGAAGTATGAAATAAAAATGGAATTACACAGTAACCTCTTCACATTAAAAATGTTTCCCATTCACATGAAAAAGTGTTAATTGCATTGAAGTGTAAACTACAATTAATTATTGATTATCATTCCTGTCTGTTCACTGACTGCAGGAAAATGATTCCTGAAATGGATCTGGCCTAGTGACACTCACATACCTGTGCCTGATGATTTTAAATGACGCTTCTCATCTCAGGTCACAACAGCTTCATGGGGCAGAGCACTGAATGACTACAGGACTATCAGAGCTCTCACTGTGCTGGGCTTGTATCTTTTTGCCTTCCCCAAGGATTCATCAGATGAAAATTGATGTGAGGATAACAATAGCCTAGGCAAAATGATTTTCAAATCATATAATTTACGTCCATCTTACGTCATTTCACTAAAAAGTTTCACTCAATTTCTTAAATATTGTCCCAACACAAGTTTCTAGCATACATTTCATTTCAAATAATAATAATATTAACTAAATAATAATAACTAATAATAATAATAAAAACTAAGATTATAATAGTGATATGTCATTAATCTGCCAGATACTTTTAATAAATAAACTGGTGTTCATTTTCCAGTAATTTTGTTTATATTTACCATAGGCAATGCATCAGCAGTTTAATGGTCAATATTAAAAGCTGGATTATATTTTGAAGATTTAGGGCAAAAACATGCTACTTACAAAGTCTTAAAATTTGTCTGGGAAGACAACCATACCAATGAACCAATAAGGCAAATTTACAGAATTGTAGATATTATCATATGCTGTGATGAATATGGCGACACAGTAATTCCCTAAAATAATGACTTTGCAGTCCGGTTATGTTTTATTTATAGACTTACCATTTGTTTTGAGAAATGACTACCTGTTTCTTATTTTAATTAGTCACAATCTCTAGAATCCAATGAAGGGTACTAGCAGCACTAGACAAGAGAAGCCTCTTCTTACCCACAAACGATCCAACACAAATTGCTTTGCAGACATCAAACACTACTTCTCCAGCTCCGTCCTTCTAACAGATCTACAAATCCATAGCAATAGTTGCAAACAGGCTATGTAAAGCAGAGACACATTGGCACCTGCCACTTCTAAAGCTGTTGTGTTGAAAATCACTCTTCCATCAGTCCCTAAGTATTCCAGAAGTTGTCTGTCCCCCAAAAAATCAACCCCAATACAATCAGACACCTCAAAACGTATGCCATTTAAGAGAGACTTTTAAAGACGTTTAAAACAAGAAGTCTAATATAAAAGTAAGACAAATTGTTCTTTTCCTCCTCATATAATGATGGAGGCATTATTAATTCAATTGCCAAATTTATATCTTTTCAGTTAGTAATTTTGTGTGATATGTGGTTAAAGCCTTCTAGCAAGATCAGGGACTTCAGGCAGTATGAGATGGATTAAATTGTTTTCTTCTGCTTTGGTTTTCCATTGATAAATGGGGATAACAGTGCATTTCATGACAGATGAATGTTGGTGAAAATTTACTGATAAGCTTGATACTCACTGGCTAAAAACATGTGCTTTAAAAACTGTCCCCCTTCTTTGCTAGTGTTCATCATCCTGAGAAATGTGTAAATAACAGATGGTTTCTTGAAAATATGGAGGTGGGAAAGTCTTTTTTTTTGTCTTTTTGATAGAGTTTTAGAAAAATGTAAACTGGGGGGCAGGGGAGATTCTAAGCTGTAAATAAGACTTTTGAAAACAATAGTTATTCAAGAGTGAATGGTAAATGTAATCGTTTAAAGGAAAACTGAGGCCAGCTGTTTTCCTAAAATTAATCTGTGCTCTTTCGTAAGAACTACACATTGGATTGCACAGTTTACACTAACCTACCTGAATTCAGATTAGGTTAGCTGTAAGAGAAGGTTTCAATTACCAGAAGATTGTTGCAATTAAACCTGCAATAAGTAAGCAATTTTTAAAGACAGTAAATGGTCCCTGGTACTGCTGCAAGCGACCCCTGCTAGGGAAACAAAGGATCTATGCTCCTTGCAATTCTTTTCTGAGAAATCATTTACTCTTCATCAACAGTGAAAATAAATACTACCTCCCACACTCAGGTATACTGAGTATCAGGCAATTGTATCTCAGAGACAGCAGACAGAAACACTGATGGAAAGTTTTGAAGATATATTTTAAAGACTCACTTAAGTGTGGATAAAAATAAAGTTGCACAATTAATCAAGTATTACTCTGATCTAAATAATACTGTTGATGCAACTAAAGATAATTTGGGACACAGCTAAAGTGACTCTTGGGGCTGCTTCATTAGCAATAAATGAACGAAAGGAGGGAAAACAGAAGAGGCCATTGGAAGAACATCAATTCAGTAAAATGGACATGAATCTAACGGAGATGTCAGAGTTCCAGAGTTATTTTCAGAAAGGAAGGCTGTTAAAACTGTTTTCACCAATAAAATCAGACAACGTACCCTCTTGTAAACCAGACAGATTACTTGCACATGTACCAAGAATGCACTGAGACAAGGAACTCACTGGAACAGGATAAGGGGAGGTGGATGTTTCTTGTGTTGGATACTGCAAAGATGCTTGTTTGTTATTCATAAACAATTATTTTCAACATAGTTACTTGAAATTGCCAAGCCTAGATTTCTCAAGCACAACAGGACCAGGTATACCATTACAGGAGAAGGAAGAAAAAAGATAAAAATAAGCAGATTAAATTAATGGTTCCATTCACATGGACTTACATGTTCTGTCTGAGCCTGGTGGCCTCATTCATCCAGTGAAAGGTGTTACCTAGATTTCGTAAATACCTTGGGATTCAGGCATAATTGATTCAATTAACAGTAATAACATCTATTTGTCTAAAGTGTTCTTATATATTTACAAATAAAATGAAAGTTATTGTCCAAGTCGTACAGATGAGGAAGCTGAGAAACTGAATGCTATGTGATTCAAAGAAGCTTGTCCTGCAAGTTAGTGACAGAGTCCATCAGAGTCAGGAATGGAACCAAACCTGATGCTACTGCCCTTGGGTCATGCTGACTCCCCTTATGCAAGGACTGCGTATATGAGAGAAGACAAATACCACTTTTTTTTTTTTTTTATGTATGGAATTAGTTGCTTAATAGAAATACCAGTTTATGTTTTGGATATATAGAACGAAAATAAGCAAAAGGCTTCACTGACTCAAGTGGGTCAAGATCAAGCCATATAATAATAACTAACATATATATCATCAGAACAAACTATCTGGAACCTCAAATCACACAAATTTGCTATGACGAAAGATATATCAGATCATCCCTTGCTTCCTGTCTCCTTACGACACTTTACTACAAAAGAGGTTCCTTTTCTTATTTTTGTTAGCAGGTCCAAAGGTTTTGTCTTCTCTTCCTCAACGCCTTCACTTCTCACCTTTCATCTCTAGTTTATCTTGAGCCTCCCATCTGCGCCATCATACACTTCTCCCTGCACCAGGTTCACAGTCCTGAGGCTCCACAGGACTCTCCCTCTTTCCCTACCCAAAATACTGAAACACATAGCACAGTGGTACAAAAGAGGCATTGCTGGGAAGGTGGATGGGAAGTGTAGAGCTTAATCCAGCTTCCAGCACTGTCTCCCCATTCTCCCGTGCCACAACATCAACCCACAGCTCTACTTCTGTATGCATGGAGGTTTGGAGAGGCAGTCACAATGCCACAAGGGATGCCATGGCTGCTGATTCTCCGTTCCTCACTCTTAAACGGTCTTATGTGACAGAATTAAGAAAGACTTATATAGAACAGATTACACTCTGTTGTTCACTTCTCAAACACACTAGTAAGACAAGAAAATGTAAGTATTAGTCACAAAATGTATCTGCAAGTGTTGTTTTGCTAAAAATACGAATGTTCCATGTACTTTTCCAGTCCCTTCTCTATAATTATTCCATTCATGTCCAGTAATGCACATCTCAGATCTGATTAAATAAATTTTGGAATTGTAAAGCAGAAAAGATACACTCATGTATAGGATTAAAGGCCCCACTGAAGTCAGCAGCTGTTACACGCACAGTGCTAAGCCTGCATGCTAAACAGAACAGCCCATCTGAAAACAACATGGGCAGCCCAATGCATTTAGAGCACTTACATACTCGCAGGGTTTGAATGTACTGAGCTGCTGTTTTATTAACAATACTTTCTACTCGAAGATTTATACATACACCTTTCCAGAAAATGCTCTTACAAATTTAGCTTATATATTGTATGTATCTTGTATTAACTTTCTTTGCTAACTTCACTGACCTTCACAATAACAGACTACCTCATACTGTAGCAAAACCATTTCGTATCTCTTTTTTAATTTACTGCTGCTATTACTCCAAATAATTAACTTCTACTCCCTTATTCCTATCAATTAACCAATAGAAAGCAGGATATAAGAACTATAAAATAATACTGAAATAAGATATATTATTTAAGCAATGAAGCTTGGGGCTGGAGCTAGAATTTGGGTCAAGTAAGGACTGAGATTTTAGTCTACAGAGAAGGCTAACTGCAAGTTTAGACCCAGCACAAAAACTTGGCATAGTGTGGTTCACATGACTTCCCAGGGAAAGATGCAACAATCCATTTTTGTTTATGGAGATGTATTTTATGGAATTAATCCACATGCAAAGAATCGACAGGAACTGGAATATTGTTTTTCCTCTCTTTGGTTTATACATTTGATTTGTAAATGCAGAAAGGGACATTACATTCAGAATTTTAAATGAAACAATTTTCCTAATCTCTTGTCCAAATTTATCAGTCAAGCGTCATCTGCTAAGATCCTTAAATCTGTTAAGAAGGAAAGAAAGCAACTCTTCCTCATCCTTTTTTTTTCATTCTGGAGGGCAGATGTCTAGAATTCCAGGCTGTTTCTTCAGAAGGGATTATTTCTAGTGATTGTAGTCAGTATTTCCCTTACACACCTTTATTTAGTCTTTTTATTTAAATTAAAATCCCCATCTCCAGAGCTGAATATCACAGAAGTGTCATAAAGTCTGTAGGATGAAGCAGCCTTGCTGCACTTGGAACTAAGAAAACCCAAGAGTATGTCACTTGTCCTACAAGCTGGGGTGCAATTTGCAGCATTTCATCCCTCTGTTCAGTTGCGCACCTTGCTGGGACAGCGGATCAGGTTCTGTGACTGTTGCTCACCCGCCTAGTATCCCAGACTAGCATATTGTCTTAAAAGACTGATGTGAAAATGTTTATGCTAAGATGTTGACCTGTGAACTGATGCCCACCAAACTGTTCTATTCGGCTACCCATTTGCTGAAGTACTAAACCAAGAGCAGAAAGCTAAAAGAACAAGAACGTCTAATTTGCCATAGGTTATCCGTTAGAGCCCCTCCAAGAATATTGGTGGTGTCTGCATGACCTAAAAGTTCTCAGGGAGGGGCTGATTATGACAGTCATGTCTCTACTGGCAAAAAAAATTATTTTACCAATAAGAAATGGAAGATCGTGGCAGGTGGAGTGATAATGCTTAGACCTTCTGTTTTCAGACAGATTTCTGATTCTGAACATCTACCAAAAAAGACAATGCTAACAATACTGGATAATGCCTGCTGATTTACATGGAAGTGACACTAGAAGAACTTACTGGGAAGGACAAATAAAACACCAGCTGGATGACACCAAAATAGAATAGAAAGATTAATTTCAGGCTAGTGAATGAGAATGATGTCTGGAGAAGGTTTAATCAAGAATTAAGGGACGTCTATGAAAAATGATGATACTTTACTACAATGATGGAAACAGCTCAGCAATGTCTGGGATAGCTGTCATTTCCTCTCTTCTGCCCACATGAGCTAGAAGATGGAGGAATTATGCTAAACAAGAACTAAGAATTCCTTGTGTTGAGTTACTAGTTGACTTACTAGTAAAAGGAAACATATTTTCTGACAGAAGAAAGTGGGAACAAGTTGTGAGATCTGCCAAGGTCTTGTCAGAGTATTCAGGGACAAAGACCAGTACAGCAGAAATAAGAGGCCTATATACTGTATATTTACTGCAATACATTGCTCTTCATAGTAATCTTGTTCTTAAAACACAGTATCTGTAAATTGGGGAACACGCTGCCTGAAGGTTTCACAGTTGTCTTCACACACCTCTCATGTTCTATTCACAAACAAGGTAAGGGAACTTTAAAGGGAAACGTAGCACATGCAAAAACTTCTATACACGTTAATGCATGTTTTGCCTATCTTTTGCCTTGACTACTTGCCTAATTTGCAGCCTCTTGAGATAGGAATTATTTCCTTTCCTACCGAAAGCATTTATGTACCAAATAATTTTGACAATCATTCTTGTCCTGCAGATTGCCTGCAGGCAGTTTGTTAGAATATTTTACTGTTTTTCTATGGATGTTGAGTGAGATTCTATGCTTACTATTTCTTCAGTGGCTGGGAATAATTTGTAGCCAAGTTTCTGGTGCAAAAGCTAATATTTCGGAGTCTGCTACCTCTGAGAAAGTTCCTACCAGAACACCCATGGAACTGAATTCCTTAGCTGAAGCGGGTGGGGCAACCAGTTGGAACACTCAGATTTTGGTTTTTTGCAAGCATAAATGTCTTTTCAAAGTTGCTTACACTTATTTCTCTAACTAACTGGATAATGCCTTCCAGTGTAATTGGAAGAAAATTAACATGCCATCTGAACATGTTCCTCCGAGAGATTAGATTCATCATGGAATGCAGCATTTCAAGGAGCCTATATCTACTGGAACACTGCGATTTCACTTCACTACCTCCGAAGTCTTACTTGAGTATAACCCAACGCACAGTCGTCAGCAATCTCAGACCAGTCAAAATACTCCCACGTAATTGTTGATCATAAATGACCAGTTAAAGAACACTTATATTTAACAAGTTTGTGTGATTATCACATGAAAAATGTGCTGAGGACAAAGAACTAGGAAATTCAGCAACACACTGGACAAAAATGGAAATTCCTCTAAGATTTTCACTATTTTCAAAAGTAACTAGGCTACTCAAATGCAGAGATGCAATTATTCACTTGCAGTCCACAAAATTACATAAAATGATCCTTTTTCACTCTCCATTTGGATGACAGGATAGTGCAGAAGAAACAAGAATGTTTGCCTGATGGGCTTTATGTTGTTGTTCACACGTATCCGGAAATAATGCAATGAGTCCCTGAAACTTTCATCAAACAGAGACCTAAACTACAAAAAAATTCACCTGGCAACCAGAAGTTTTCAGAAAGTTATGAGCTGCTGAAAATAGGGGTAGAATTGAAAACGTCACAAAACCTGAACAGTAGTAGTCATTTTCTCTCCTACTGTAATATGTTACAGTATAATTTATTCATGTTCCAAAGTACACTAGTTAAAAGTAATGAATTCTTAGTGCTGGAAGAGTTAACTCAAATCCTGTAAAAGTCAATACACTTTCTCATGTGTAATATTAAGGTGGGGGGGTTGCCTCAATTAACTGTTTTCCAGTTGTACTAAATGAGCAACATTCCATTTTTGTTGGAAATATAAAGTGCTTGTCAAAATGCCATTTCCTACTGAATTTCAGTTTCCTGCCCTGGGAAAACAATCCCTAGTAGCTTCTTCCCCCCACCACCATTGACTAGCTCCCTTCACGTTTTTCCTGCTTTTTGGAGTAATTATTGCAATTCCTAAGCATAAAAATGCTTGCTTGCAAAGTATATTGTTTTAAATTAATTCTTCAGACAGGAATGCTATTCAGAAATTAAAATGTACCGTTTTCTAGCTATTGTGCTATAGTGCCTCCCCCTGCTTTTTTTGTGATCACCTCCACTTTTCATACTGCAATGAGTTCCTTTTGTTGTTCATTTCACAGAATTCTATGGCTTGGTTTTTTGCTTGTTTTTTTTTTTTTACACAGAAATTAGATTTTTTCACCCGTACAAAATTCTGTATACACAGGATCAGGGCAGGGTATGTATTTAATTACACAGTGTGTCTTTTCCTTGAAATGTTAATTGGTAAAGACAAAGTTTATTTTCACAAAAAAAGAAGTGAAGTCCCGAATGTATTTAAATCGATTCAAGTTAATAGGCAGCACTCACTGCAAAGTTTGTTTTTATAGTATCTTTTTTTTTCTTGAAACCATCAGAAATATCCATTTTACAGTAAAGATTGCAGTCTGTTCTAAGCAGGCCAGGACTTCCAAAGCATTATTTAAATGCCTCAGCTGAATACCAGCATTCTTTCATCCAATTTCACACACTGAAGTACCAAAAGGGTAAATAACTTGCAATATCATTTTGACTGACTTGACTTTGAAAAAGGCACAAGCTACATAAACAACTGAGCAGTTTTTAGGTGCTTAACTGGATCTCTAAATGATCTCATATACTAGTTTGCTAATGCTGGTAATAATTATAAACACCTCAGTTCAACATATTAATGAGTTATAGCCAATAGAAAAGGACAAAATCTATAACTTTTCCACAAACTTAGTTAAATGTCAAGGTTTTTAAAGGCCTAGTTAGCAAGTATATTAGATGAGATATGTCAGTTTCCCAATTTACGACTCTGACTTGTCTCTTGTGATTCCTTATAGCCTCTAGCCATTCTCCTCTTACCTGAGGCATTCTCTGGCAAAAACCTGATGCTTCCAGTCATTCTGCATTCTTGTGTTCCTTCAAAAATAATTGGACAGGCACCTCTCCATAAACAATCGTCATTAGTCACATAAGGTACACAGATAAGAATACCATACAAATAAGTTTCAATAGAATGTCTCGAGCCAAATAATCATAATTTGGCCAGCATGCTAAAAATGTGATTGACAGGGAGTTAATGCACTTAACACTTTTCCAGCAGGCTGTTAAAATTAGTTCCTTGATGCTCAAAAAGTCCTGCTCCCAGAAAAGTGACATCGACATTGACCAGTGAGTTTGTTGCTGTTCAGTAACCTGCTCCATTTCCAGACTACATGATTAAAGTCATTATGGGAACTGTCAGTAGGAGGGAAAAAAATGAAAACTGTCATAAGAAGCAACTGTTGGAAATCTTAGGATTTTTTTATAACGCTAAACTATTTTAGAATATCATCTATAATTTTAATATCACAATATCCAGCCATATAATAAGGATTAATATAATAAAAGAAATCCTTTGAGGTTATACCATAAATGGTATACACGTCCTTCTTTATTACATATATACTAGAAAGGAAATTAATCATAAGTTTCCTGTTACATGAAGGAGGAGTGAAATAGCTTACAAAAAAGAATCCCTATTTTAAAATGTTACCATCACATTTAAATCCTCTAAATTAAATAAGTAAAACAAGAGAGCGGGGGCAAATAAAACAAGAATTCACAGTTGCAAAAATTCTGTTGAAAGGAAAAACCTGTCGACAACGTAATAATTTCTAACATCAATCCTACAGAGCCAATTAGTTGCCTCATGTGAATGTACTAAATTAGAAAGACAAAAATGTCCTAATTTTACCTTAAAACTTTCCTAAATTTATTTTAATGTTTGATGCAATTATATAGGAATAATTTCACAGAATAGTTTACACTCTTAAATACCCACTAAGCTCTGTTTTAATTGACCCACTGAATGCACTATGAATTGTTGTTACTTATATGGATCTACGTCATGCATTGCTCAAATAGACACAAATTACAGTATTTGTCTTGCATTTGAATATTTTGGTAGGCTTTACTGATTTTTTTAACAAATTCACAAATATTTTAATCTTTAGCTGTTTAAAGATCCTGGGTTTTTTCATATGAACATAAATATCTGACCCTTTCCTTACGTTTAAAATATTTTTATAGATCAAGAGGGTGCTTAGCAAGATATTGTCTTTATCTAGTACAATAATACCAACACTATAATGTTCTTCTATTTATTTTTCTTTTCTCACCTGCTATGCCTAGATTTTGACATTAAGAATATTGTGTTTGATATTTTCAGCATTAAAAATCACTTTATGCTTTGGTTCCATTTTACTCCCAGTCAGAAAGATCAGAAAAAGCTGAAGTCACACAGTGAGAAACTTTATCCACTGAATGAGACATTATCCATTCCACCAGACTACAAATCAAAGAGTATCTCTTAGGCTGCTTAAAAATTCATTTTAAAATCTGATCCTGATTGTACTTTTATGGTAATTTCATACCATCAATCATCCTTTTACCTTTAGTCTCTAGGTCCACTGCTTTCCCCATAGATCTCATTCACTGTACCTCATTATAATTCTTTAGGTGAGAAAACAGGGTAAGAAACCTTAACAGAAAATGAGAGAAAGATGTAAATTTCTCGAGAAAAGTCAGGTTCACTAAGAAGCATAGCTAATGATATGTTCTGATCTATGTTTTTTTTACAAAAAATTGAAAGATGGAGGAGGATAGAATAGAGTGAAAAACACATTTCCCATGCAAATAATGTGTTTGTAATCTGTATTCTAACTCAACAATATCATTTATACAACTAAGCTGTCAACATCTCTTCTTAGATGGAGTTCCTTAAAAAAAGAATAAAAGAAAGATTTTTGGAGCTCCACAGAACTTTTCCTAATTAAGTACTAAACTTCCTACGATTCTACACTTTCCATTACAGCTAAGGCTGACCCATCCTTCCTAATACCGTAGATTATGTAAATTGTAATAATTAGGAAAAGGAACTAACTGTAGAGTGCTAGAAACACACTGATCAAAACTCCTTTCCTACACCTAAACTTACACTACTTCATTATAAAAAATGAATATATACTGATGCCTTCACCAAGAAACAGCTGATCACAGGAAAGGAAAGATACCGTATATTGTTCTGTCAGCCATTTCTCAGTGGCAGCTAAAATTCTTAGAAATAGTGAAATCCAGTCTATGTGTGGTGGTTTCTGCATGAGTCATACTTTGCCAGAAGTTAGTATTATAGTTTCACTCTTTTCATTTGAATCCTGGCCATAATGAAAAGCCTTTTTTACAGCATTGAGAGATATGAGAAATAATGAACCCACTCTTCGAGACACCGAGACTGGAAGAAAAACTGTTGCTAATCACAAGGGAAAAGAATGATTTTTCCAGTACTGTGGGCCCATCCATGTTACCGTTCCTAATACCTTTAACAAAATGTAGCTATAAACCACTGAATACTGGTAATAGCAATAATCCCTCCAAAATGGTTTGTTACCAGCAGTTAGTGACCAGTTTCTTAGTTAACGGCCTGAGGGGAAAGGCTTTAAAAAAGCCAGATTCACTGTTTCCTCTCAGGCAATTTAACTGGCTGCATTAAACTGTATTTTCATTGAGCTTCCTAACATTTGTACTCTGATAAAATTCTAGTCAGGGAAGGGAATGAGGCAGCGGTGGAGTATGTCATCACTGTACTTTGTAACAGAAACATTAAAAAAAAACCGCTAATGAGAGTTTTACTACTCTGAATCACAGAATCACAGAATCACAGAATGGTAGGGGTTGGCAGGGACCTCTGTGGGTCATCCAGTCCAACCCCCCTGCCGAAGCAGGGTCACCTACAGCAGGCTGCACAGGACTTTGTCCAGGTGGGTCTTGAATATCTCCAGAGAAGGAGACTCCACAACCTCCCTGGGCAGCCTGTTCCAGTGCTCCGTCACCCTCGAATGGTGTTAGGATTTGGTACTGATAGTAATAATAAATTTTAAAGTCTTTAAATATCATGTAAAATTAAAAGTAATTAGCAACTTTATCTGAAGAAAGATGAAGAAGTCTTGAGCTTTATGGTATGATACAATGCCGTTGAAACAATCAAAGAATGCAAGAAAAAACATTGTGTGCTTTCATGCAAAATCAAAATGCTAATCTGCAATGCTTATTTATTTTCATAAACCAAGTAAAAATAGTACCTTATTTGGAAAAGTATCACATGCTAACATGATACGTGGTAATATTAAAAAGTTAATAAAACATGAGTACAGGAGGGCATATGAAACAATAAATATACAGTTTTCATTTGTATTTTACTGAGTTAATACATTGTTTCATAAAGTGCTTCCAACCATGTCATTGATTTACAGGCTTACGCAAGTGGTTTTTTTTTCTTTTAAATATACATGGTTTATCTGTACTTTATAAAAAACATTTTCAGTAGATGAAAATATTGCATAGCACAGTGCTCTATTAAAAGGTAAAGCAAGAATATTCCTTCACTATTCTAGCTATGTAACAAGCTGTAAGTCAGTCAAACACATAAACAACACTATGCTCATTCCTCTGCCTGCCTCCACAACTCACTGGGTTTAAATGGTATCTCTTCGTTTTTTGCTTGCATTAGTAAAAAGACTCATTAATCAGAAACTTTTTCCCCCAGTATGGCAATAAAGTCAAAAGAATGATTGGCATTACACAGAACACTCTGTAACATACACACAGGAATATAGGCTCTCATTGGGCACAGCATATTAAAAAAACCCAAAACAAAATACTCTACATCTTTGGTCGCGCTATATAGGATGAAGGAATGATCAAGAAAAGAACCATGCATAATGCGTAAGGAAGTGGCAGCAACTGGAGAGAATGTGAGGTTTCTGGAGTCCCAGCACAAACAGAAGGAATCAATTCTGGGGAACTCTGACAATCTGCCTTATAGCTTTGGTGAAAGGTTATAGATGGCACAATCTCGAGTGAAGTCACTTTTGTGCCACAGACTGCTGTGAGGGTTTGTTGGGACAGAATTGTTGCATTTGTGCACAGCCTGTGTGAGACACTCGAGCAGCCGGTATCACTACTCGGCTGCATTATATGCAGTAAGACTAGTGAAACTGGCTTTTTCATGAAGCTTGCTTTTATTAAAGTGCTGTTGGAGAACTTTTTGCCGTTGTGTCCCAGTTCAAGTCTCTCTGCCACCCACCACAGGGATAATCCTATTCCCGACAATTTTGGATGTACCATAACTACCACACGCAGTAGACTATCATTTTACAGAACTAACAATGTTTTAACACTGCATTCTCAGGCTGAGGTGGGCTGTTCATTCTAACTGTATCATCTAACTATAAAGTCAACTGAATTCTGTAGAGTAGAATGAACTACAGTGCACACAAAAATTTAGAAATAAATAGACATGATGTATGTTGGAAACACACCGTTCATGCAGTTAGGTCAGTCATAGGATGTCTTAAGTAAATAAATAGTGGTAATAAGTAGCATTAAAAATTACTGAAATGGAAGAATTAGGCAGCAACATTGATATTTTAATATAGTTAGGTGGAAATGTTAAGGGGACAAAGAAAATTAGCAGTAAGTGGAGAGAATGGTTTATACTTTGAGAGCAGAGACAAAGGTTTTCATGGGAAGCAAAGGCTGAGTACCCACAGGAGAGGCCCTAATCCAGAAAGATACTTATTTTAAAGAGAAGATTTTATGTCACATTTACAATTTACAACAAGCTGAAATATTTTTCTTTCATAAGGGAAGAGTAACTGCATTTTTTTTTCCTTTGTGTGTTATATATGAGGTGCTTAAAAACCTTTTGGTTTTTGTGGTTTCCCCAGCCGCCTTCATCCTCAAAACATCAGAAGTTAATTCCGGTTTTGCTGGAGGACATCTTTGTGGATGCACCTCCTGTACCTTAATTGAACTGATAAGAGAGGAGGGACTGAACATTTAATAATACATTCTTCATTCAAAAAATTAATGAAACAAGAGTATGAAACATTAATGGAATTACTTCATGTTAAACTATCCAGAGAAGGGGCTAAACATAAAGGGCCTCATCATTCATGTGACTGTATAGGCTAAGTGCTCTATTTGGATAGAAGGGGATTGGAGGAAATCCGGGCTGCACTAGACATTATTTCATCTCTAACCCCTAGAAGAGGCTGAGCCGTTAACACCCACTTGTCTGAGGCCAGGAAAGGTTTCAAAACATCAAACTGAAGGCTAGTTATTTTGAGCTGAGGGACTTCTCAGATCAAAAGCTGAGCAGAGGAAGGAAAAGTAAGTGGGCTAAAAGCAAGAGAAAAAGATGAGAGAGAAGGTATTTTCTTGGCAACAGAGCTAGCTCAGTGGTGTCCAGTTTGGATATTTTGAAAGCAGAATTACTTGTGTGCAGTTTGGATCATCTCTGTTCAAAATAAAACAATTTCTGTTCATTATGAATAGAAAGGCACCCAGAAGATGGGGCATTTCTCTTTTGGCTGTAGAAATCTTAATCACTGTAAAATCCTGATTCTGCTATGACTTTGGATGCAGCAGTATTTGTTTCATGCTAAGCTGACAATTTCTATCTGATTCACCACAAAAGACATCTGGTATAGGAAAAGTTCCTACCTCTGCTAGCCTACATAGAAAGAGCTGGACGGGTGCTAGCGACTTGATTTCTAGACAATTTTCTTCCACTGATGACAGAGCAACAGCTGATGACCGAGATGGGAATTATAAGAGGTTGTAGATGGTGGATTTGTGTATAACAGTGTTGTGGCAATTTACAGAGATGTACAAACTGCCAGGTACAAAAATAAACATTTTAAAGTTACTTCTTAAGAGTATTTTGCCATAAGCATTACTGCATTGCCTATCAGTTGTTCAGCAGGAAGTTGTTTGCTCAGGAAGACTGGCAGGCAAGTGCCCTGCTGGTGCCAAAGCAGTGATTCTTTGCTTACTTGGTTTATACCTTACGTTCTCCAAAGAACTCTCAACTTGTTTCACTTCCCAATGTTTTATTTAAATCTCAGTGAGACGATGGTGCATGGGAAAAGACCTCCTATTTCATGGCTGATCCTCCTTTCAAGTCTCCAGGCTCAAAGAGAATTGCACAGTATTATGTGACCCTTTGCACTGATGGTTCTGTCAAAGCTTTGGCCGCATACTGCCCAAGTGGTCAGTAATTAAGTGATCTCTACCATGATTTCTGCAATATTATCAATAGCCTGAGAAATACAGCTCTTTCATTAAAAAAAAAAAAAGGCAGAAAAACACACAAGAACTTGGTTTTGTTTAAAATCTTTTTCTACTTTACTCCTCATGCTAAGAAGTTTGTGACAAATATTATTTTCCCAGATGACACTTGTACAGTAGGTCTATGGGAAATGTCAGCTAGAGAAAAAAAACTCCCACATTAATGTGCATTCTGAAAGCCTTCTCATTATTTCTCATGCCAGCTAGGAGCTTACAAAATAACAAAATAGAATGCAGACAATAAAATAATGCAATTAAGTTCATAAAAAGTTGGGGTGCTCCAGAAATAGCAGAGAAAAATTGCACACAATATTTATGTATATATGATTCCCTTAAGAAAGATGGGGTACGGATTTTATGCACACTTTATGTTCTTATCACTCAATGTGAAAAAAAGAAATTAAGGTGATACTGTGTTACAGAACAATATACAGTGATGAGTACAATGGAATCCGTCAGAGGTCATCTTTATGGACCCTTTCAAAATAAATTTCTGTATGGGAACTGCAGTAGGGACAAAAAGGAAAGTTCAGAAAATATCCCCAAATTTATGAGATTTTTAAAAATGCATGAGAGTGATTTCTGAATCTTTTTAGCAGATTAGATTACATCTAATGTTTGCAAGAAAATCTTCTTTCCCAAATTTTTGTCCTGAAAGAGACAATGAGCATGTGGTAGAGAACCTTTTTCTTCACACTAGTTATGATCATATGGGCCTCCAGCTATTCTTCTGTTAGTCATCTCTTTCTAGTTTACATAAACCTTTCTCTTACAGAAACTATTCCCTACCCTCAATTGTCTAGATCATTACGCACAGATCCAAGGATGGACTTCCAGGGGGAATGCCACAGTGAACAGGAGCACTATATACACAGTACTAGTCCCCTGCAAAATTCTGAATGCCCAGTATGTCTGTCCCATCCACCCTGCTCTTAGGAATATAAAACTGTGAAGTTTCATAAACGTGCTGGTCCAGAAAGTAAAGCACAGTATGACATATTACAGAGACTCTGTGCAATTTTCTTTAGCAAGACAAGTTACTGTAATCTATTCAAGGGATTTTTCTTCAGATATTATTTTAACAAGGAAGGTTCAGAATGTTCCTGATACCAAAATCAAAAAAGGGTCTAGGGTAAGGAGAAACATTCTTTTAACTATCTTAAAAATAATCTAATTTAAGCTTAGAGCACAGAACAGAATCAAAGATAGCCAGTTCAAGAGATTATGCGCATCCACACAGGGAACAAAAAGATGTGTGACCTGGATGGCCAGTTAGAGGTAAGAGTCCTTATAGCTTTGAGATTAGAAAGAAAATAATTGCACAGCAGCTATTGACAGAATATCATTAAGAAACTTAGTGAAAATCATTTCAAATAAATTAGAATACACTTGCATGTTGCCAAGTGGCATTTATCTAAATAGTGCAGGGTGCCATATCACGAAGTGGAACTCAGTTTCATGTGAATAGCTATAGCTACTCAGGAAAATCTCTTTTTTTCTATGATAATAAACTCACCAATAACTGTTACCCTTAAAATTATGGGGCTCTTAATCAAAAGAAAGGGTTGAGTCCCCACCACATGTACACAGATATGTTACAAAATTTATGTCACAAGCAACAGAAATAAATACTGAATCTCACTGGATTTAGCGAAATCATTCTTTCTGTTTTCTGTTGGAGCATTCCTTGAGAAAAAGTCTCTCTATCATAAACACAGTATCATAAATCTAAGCAGTAGAGAAATATTTAGTTAAAACTATAATAATATACATACATATTAACACATATATATCATTACAGCTTCTTGGTATTTGTCTTTTTCTTTCTTAGTGAGCTATCAACTTTTTTTTTTTCAGAAACCATGAAGTTTCCTCAAGTGAAGTTGTAAAGTTCATGCAGTCATAAAACTCCAAAAAAGAAGTCTCAGAGGAAATGTAGCTAAGAATTTTAAAATAAAATTACTTTTTAAGTTAATAAAATTTAAAATTTAAACTTCAGATCACAGAATTTTATGTAGCTAAGAATTTTAAAATAAAATTACTTTTTAAGTTAATGAAATTTAAACCAGATCATTTAATATTTAATCCTTACTATATTTAACAAGTAAACATAAATGAGACTCCATACAGATTATGGAAATTAGCAACAGAATTAGCAACACAAAGCATATCTAAGGAAGAAAAAATCAGCTCTTTCCCTAACATGCTACAAATGATGACCAATAGTCTTAATTTTAAATCATTTGAATGGGGTTTAGATGCTACAGTAGGGACCAATCAAGTAATAAGACACCATTATCTCTGTCTTCCAAACAGTCCCTCTTTATCTTGTGTAACCTCCTCAGCTTTGCTTGTCGGATCTGACTATAGCATTCTAAGTAAGGACATATTTATATTAAAGAAGTGGGATTACATTTTCAACCCATTTCTTCACATCCTGTTGCTCTTCACCATCCTAAGAGCATTTTTATTTTAGCCTAACATTAAGGACTTTATAGAGACCATTTTAGAAGTTGTATTAAATTGTAATTTGTTTCTTCTTGTTACTTTGCCGACATGCTGGAAGAATGCCAGCAATTACTCACAGGTATTTATAAAATGAAATTTTTCTTTCAAAACATACAAATTGGCATTACTAGGAATGAAAACCCCTCATGCACCAAATCATGAGCAACATGCCCAGATAGCTCAGAAAAGTACTTCACAAGTCTGTGTTCTACAAAGACTATGCGAGCACAAAAGTGGTAGCTGTAATTGTGAGGGGTAACTTTGCTCATAAAAACAAGTAAAGCAGAAGACACTGCAAGTTACTTACAGGGAGTTAGCAAAGGTCCAAGTGTGTGTGATGCACATCCCCAGTAGTTCCTCTGCTCCACAGCAATGTCAGTCATGGATAGCCAGTCCTACGTGTCTGAAAATCCACAGCAAAGAGTGTTGACTGGCAGTGCTCTGGGAGTTACTTTGCTTTTAGGAGGCTGACTGCATTCTTTGTGCTTTTGGCAGCATCACTGAAAACAAAAAGCATTCTTGGATCTGAATTTTGTTTTCAATTGTTGAAAATGATTTCTGAATCCAAAAGAATATAGCTTTGCATCTGTTAGGATCTACAATGTTGAAAAGATCAAAAACTTATTTTGCCTGGTAAACTGAGCAAACACAGTATGGACGTTAAAGAGAAAACGTCTATAGAAAATACACTTTTAGATGTTAAATCTTTGAAAGTGTGCATGTCTTAGTTTAGAAGAAATTTAACATACTTTCCCATTAAGTTTTATTTATAATTTTTAAATTGTCTGTGTATATTTTGGGGTACATTCAAAATTTAACTCAAATTTGAAAAATATAACTAGCCTGCTTCTGTGCTGTGATATGATGTGATTAACTGCTTCTCCTGTTGACAAAAACTTAACTACTTTCAGTGTAATGTTTTTCTAGTGACTCAGATGTAACCTTGATCACCCCTTCTTCTCTTAAGTCCTCAGAACACTCTTGTCACAGGCAGCCATACTTTTCCAGAATAATACTAAACAGCTTGAGAACTTATTCAGTCTTCAGTTCTAACTATATCATTTTCTGCTGCCTCTGATCAATGTCGAGTACTGCTTTACCCTGGTGTATTGTTTTCTTTCCTGCCCGTATTTCTGAACAAGTCTATTTAGATAGTCTGTTTCATGAATTTTAACATCAAACTCTATCCTTACCTGTTTTGCCTTAAAAAAAAAATAAGCTTCCTGGAATCCCATAACATCCTAACTTCAGAGCAGCTGTCTACCTAGTAAAATAAAGACATAACTTCATTATCCCTGGTTAGCTAAACCCAGCTAGCACTGGAAACAATAGCCCACAAAGAAGGGTGCAGCACAAGGTTTGTGATGCAGGAGTCCACAGGACCCTTTTTCCGGGATCCTTGGAAACACTGCAATTTTGTTGTGGAAGGCCAGCACAGCCCTTGATCTGACCACATAAAATTGAGGAACTACTCTTTCATGAGGGCCTTCTTCAGTATTCCAGTCTCAAAACTACTTTCTTCCTAATTGTATTTAACATATGCACTGTCTCTGCCACTGCAGATCCCACTCGCTATCCTGAAACAAAAGCAGGTGCTGTGAGTACTGCCACATATTTTGTTAATAACTATATTTATCCCAAAATCCCACACTGCAGTATCATAATTTTTTACTAAAACATTTTCAGCACTGTTTATGTAATATCACTTATTTATCCTCATAAGAGCTAATATAACACCTGCCAAATCAGGCAGAAACAGATATCTTCTGTTTGTGATAACATGTCTCCGACCTGTAAAAACGCATATGACATCTCAGTGCAGAATTATGACACAATTTTCCCGTTTTGTATGTTTCCTTCTCACACTTCCACTTACTCCTGGTTTACACTCTGAAACAGTTCTATGAAGTCTCTACCCCTTTTAAAAGCCAGATAGAGCTCGATGGTTGAATACTAAGCTGGTTTTTTTAAATTTAGTATTTATTGTTCTCTAAATGAAAATGTTTATTCTGTTGTAAAATTCTATTAAAATCTTGAACACAGTACAGTGATGAGCTGCTACACTTATTATGTGCATATAAAACCACATATATATTTATATATGCTAATTCATTTAGAACACCCCTTATTTAGGAAATGTATTATTCATTATGATCTCAATAACTACTAAAAAACTAAAAAGCAATGCACTACTAACCACTATGAAAGTAAAAATACTGTATTTCCTAAAAATATTCTTTAACAGGCATAAACTCTGCAACATCCATTTTCCTGACTTTATTTATTTAGAGACTAAATCTAAAAATCTCATTGATTTCATTTGTTTCTATTTCCATCACATTATAAAATAAGTGAAAGGAGGTCATAGGCCATGTTCTCAGCTGGCAAAAAATGGCATAGCTAACAGAGAAATGTTTTATGCTAGCTGACAATCTAGCCCCATGTTTCTAAACATTACTCGCTATTTTAAAACATATTTTTCATTTAAAGAATATGAGCCAATGGAATATGGAATATATACACAGAAGACTGTGGAGCATACTGCCTGTAATTACAGAAATTAATGTCAGATTAGTACCTAGTATTAGTCTTTGCTAAGATAATCGATGTTCCTTCTAGACAAAAGAAATGCAAAAGATTTCCTAACTGCACTTTAGAACGCAGCCTAATACAGGGCTACATGGGAGTAACTTTTTACAGTGGAATTTATAGAAGAAAGTATGTAGGGAATTCGCTGAAGAGGAGATGGTGACACACTACGTTGAAGGAGAAATAGCCAAGCTAAAAAGAGGCTATATATAGGATTCATAAAGCAGTGGTGAGGGGATAAATCATTAACACATTAAAACACATTAACAGTAACACGTTAAAAAATGGTCTTCATAATTAGGAATAAATGAGTCAAAGCTGGGATGAAGTTTTCAACACAGTGAAGGACCCGAATATCCAGAGAAGAAAATCACTCTGAAGGCTGGACTGATTTTAATGGCATGAAATTTAAAAGTACAGAATACAGAATAACATATTTAGAGACTAAATGTGGAGAATGTTTCTGCAAGATCAAGCTAAACTCCTGAGTGGGTTAAATTTTTAGAATTGTTGTTATGTAAATACTTAAAGCCTGGAGAAAGATGTTGCAGTACATGGGAATGACACTTTTTAGTGACAACTTTGGAGGCACGAAGTCCAGAGCATGTGGTGCAGGAGTACAAGTTCCTTCCGCTTGGAAATGGGTTCTGACTGGAATCTCATTCGAGATCTTGGACTAAAAGGGATTTATCACTGTCACGTTGTTTGCACTTTTCTAAGTCCCCTTCAGATCAGCTAATCCCATATCTGGTAGGAAGAAACAGGCTACTTCTGTATTTGCTAGCTTGTCAGACTTCCTCTGATGCTCTGGCAGCTAATACCACGCTAAAACATGAGATTGGTAGGACTTGCTTTGACTTTTCTTTATCCCTGGCAAAACAGATTTGAAGAACTAGGCTGAGCAGCCACTGCTTTGCAGCTACAAATCTGACTGCTGGGTTTGAGCATTTGCTGGAATGTTCTTCATCAATGTCATAATTTTAAATTTTCTGCTTAATTCATCTACCAGCCATAACTGATCATATTCTATAGCAAATAACCTATTAGAAACATACATTGGTATGAAGTTTTTTTATAAAAATATGTCACACCAAAATCTTACATTGGGATTCGTAAACAGAAATCCTTTCTTCCACTTTAAGTCTACCTGCTCTGCCAAAATTTCCTTCTCAAATAAATTTCTTCTTCCAGCATCAGTCACTCCTTTATCTCAGCTCTTGCAATGCTGTATAGAAAAGGTCAGCTCCAAGCAACACTACTTTGTGGCCTTCTCTTTACCTAGTACTGGATATCTCTTCTCATCTCTGTTGGATGCAACAGTGCTAGTTTCTCCTCTTTCTGAAGTGGCTTAGGAAAAGCACTCTTCTCCATTTCAGAGTCTGCTTCTTTGCTCCATTCTTATTTAGAAAAAGATGAAGCGTAAACATCAGCAGCTCATTTAACATAACACAGCACAAGTTCCTTGGTACCCAAATATACAAATCAAAGCCAACACTGGTAATGTTTTTTTGCAGCTGAGATGATATGTTAAAGAAGGATACTTTATGTTCCCCTACTTTAAGAGAAATGCCAGATAAAATTGCTACTGCTTAAATGGTGCCTGACTGAAGATCTTGTTAAGACGTGGAATAGACAGAGCAATAAAAAGGATATTCCCACCTTGTAACTCAAATCTATACTACTGAAACTAGTTGAGAATGAAAAGTCTGTCTACATGTTAAATCTGCACTGGACATCTCACCTTTCCTCCAAAACTGCCAGGTGCTGTACTTGGCAACACTGGTATCAATCCATTGGATATCCAGTTGTATCTACCTGCATTTTCACTCTTTTTTCTAAGCAAATACCTGGCCTGACAGTGTTTTTCCTCTACTTTCTCTCCAGAAATTTATTCAACAGGTTTTTAATAACTTACCTTCTTCCACTAACATTAGTTATGCTTTCTTTTCTTCACATTCTGTCTTTAAATCTTTTATCCTCCTCCACAGTTCCTGATTTTTCTTCAGTAACCATTTGTATTTCTTTGCATTACATCTCATGTTAGAAGCATATTCGTCCTCTCCTCCTCTTTCAGTCTTTATCTTAACATCAATCTTTATTTCAGTCTTTATCTTTTTCCTAAAAGTCATTCTCAGTTTCCACATACTTCCTTTTCCAAAGATTTCTAATCAGTTCACTAATCCAGAAAGCTATATTTCTTTCTTCTTTCTGGAGATTATTCATTGTTCAGTTGTTCTTGCTGTCTGTCTGTGTTACACTCAGCTTGCACTGAGCCACCCAGCTCAGCGGCAGCTGTTAGTTGTTTCGGGAAAACCTATGCATATATGATGAGATTATATCCAAGTAGCAGTAAGAACCCTAACACTCCTTGCATCCACACATAAAACATCTTAATGTTTGCTAAAGAAGTCTAACAGGCATAAAGCAGCCAGGGCTCCAGTTCTGCAGTTGCACCAGTATGCTCAGGGAGAGCTAGAGCTCAGTTTTACATAGCTGCTTCTGTATGTTTAGATGCTGTGACTCAGCTGGGAATGAAAGACAACTAGGAGATGCTAAGGACTCTCACTTTCTGCAGCTTTTGGTCTGCCTCACGATAAGTTTCACATCAGCTCAAAACACTGAAGAACATATACAAATTTCCACTAAAATTGCAGTCTGTTGCAGCGGATCTTGTGAGTGATTGAAGTCCCTTCTTGTTTAGAAAGTTCCTTTACTATATTTAACTGTAACACTCCGGAGAGGCTTTGCAGGAACTGACAACATCAGATGTAGAGGCAAATTATGAAGTATGCCAGATGATGAGGGATGAAACTGCCTACACATGAAGGAATACTATGTGAATCTGCCCGTTCTGGTCAGATCTGAGCTCTACAGGGTATAGCAGCGGTTCCTATATCTTTCACAACCCAGTCCAATGCTGTGTTACAAAAAGCAATCTGGACATTTTCTTCCTGCTAATAACTCCAGCAGGATCTTGCCTGTATAATTAAAGAGCAATACAGCAACTTTAAATTTAACCACTTAACATTTAATTTACTAGCCATGAGTATATATTTTGGTTTTTAATGTTAAATTAGGTGAGTAAGTTTTACAGTTTGTGTTGTGATAATACAATAAAATTCTGGTCAAAATAACCACAGAATGTATATACAAGGTGAAGACACTGTATCATAGACGAAAGAGCCCTCTACCTCAATGAATAATTCATTTCTGAACCATGGAGATGATAAAAATCTGAGAACAATAAATAGATATAATCTACACCACAAAGCTTGGGAGTGCTGAGTGGGGGCTACTCACTTGAGCTCAAAGACAGCGGAAACAGTTCAGTTCTAGCTGCCCTGCTGAAAATGCCAAGGCTTTTATCTACTGTGTTAATATAATCACAACTATGATCACGATCACTTCAACCTCAGGTGCAAAGAAAATACTACAGCAGAAAAGCAGCCGTGAATTGTTTCTAAGCCAACTAAAGAAAACAGGTAGAACATGTTGCTAATCCAAGTTGATGACAAGAGCGTGGAAAATTAAAAGACCTTTACTCCAAAAAGATGTTCAGTGGCTGGAGGCAGAGAATGTAGGAAATTTACTGTGGGCTGTAATAATTGCTATCTGCCCTGGGAAATGGCATTAAGGCCAGAGCAGTCATGGCTCCATGCAAGCACATCCTCTAATTATTGAAAAACCTGTGTAGAGTCTCAATGTTAATCAGTCTCTCAGAGACTTCAGCTTTATGTGGTTAGTGCAGATTTATGGCATTTTTCTTTTCTTGTTATTAAAACTGATATTTCACAAGGAAGAAACTATCTCCAGACAACTGTTAAAATGCAAAGTTTCAGTCATAAAAGAGAACTGCAGGATTATTCTGAGACTATTCCACAGAGAACCCAAACAAGATGGGTAAGAAACAAAACATCAAAGACACAAGGAAAAATGGAAAGAGATGAGATTTTAAAATATTAACTAAAGATGCAACAGTTGGCCTATAGATTCAAGAGGTTATAGTGTAATTAATTAAGTGCTTGTTACAATTAGGGAAATAAACAGTGCATATAATAACACAACATGAATAATACATAACTATAAAAAAAGTAAAACAAATTGAGAGGTTTGCATGGCCACATTACCAGAGTTATTTGCATTACTGTATCAATGATATCATCAGAAAACAAACCAACCTAGATCTTTAAATTCTATCACACGGCCACAGTTTGCTTTCTTTTACTAGTGCTGCAGTAATAGTATAATGTACAATTTCTGATTACCCCACTGGGATTATTCTAAATTATATTTTGGTCCATAATGCTGAAGTAATTTTGAAATACTACACACAATGGTCTTTGCCAAATAATATATTTAATCAATAGTGTTTCAGAGTTTCTACCAACTGTGTCTGTAAATTTCTGGCAGACAAAGTGGAAAAAGTTGTGTGTCTCACAATCTTTTCTCTTACTCTTACATATTACATCAACCCCTGCTTTCCAGAAGTACCTGCCACTTCATAAATAGTAGAACCCTGGGAAAGTTCACAGAAGTGAAACCATAAAAACTGCAAACTTCTATGTCACTGACAGGATTTGAGAAGGGCTTGAGGGGGGAAGATAGATGTGTTAGTCACACATCATTTAGTTGTTAGTTGTCACCATTTGGAAAAATATGAAATAACAGGTCTAATTTATCTACAGGTTTTAATTTACTAGTGATGGCTCATTGCTCTTCAGTGGCCTAAATTAGCATCAAAATAATCTTTCTGAAAAGACATGCATAAATACTGCATGAGAACTGACCATAGATTGTACTTGTAACCCAGAAGTGGCACATTTACTCTGTATAGAAAGACTGTGCAAGATACCAAATTATCTATATGGCAACAGGTAGTTCAAAAGATGTAACTGGAATAAGCAGTGGGAATGCCTGAATCAGAGCACAAGACTGGAATCAAAAACAGATATGTAAACTGACACCTGACATCAGCTCTTTATTTCACTTACAATGCTAATGCTTGGAAAGAAAATAAGGACTAAAATACCATGGATATATGGGCAGGAAAGATGCAGAACGATTTAAAGTATAAAAAATTGTATGAAAAAGCAAGCAATGTGTGTTCAAGAAGTCTCTCATCAGCATACAAAGCTCTTCGATAGAAAGACATCTAGGACACTATCTTAGACTAACTTCCAGTCCATAACCTTAACTGTGATGGTACGATAACTTAAATCCACTCGCATGCACTCAGCAGTGAATCACAGATGCAGTTTTTACTACCTGATTTACTCTGAAGATGCAAAAATCAGGCAAACAATGAAGAAAAATTAAAGCAGTCAAGTGCTTTATCTGCTGTAAAGATTATGACCAAGTCCACCTCACAACCAGAACACGTATTTCTCTTTTTGGATTGAATTTGAACTAACATCAGCTAATCTTGGGAGGAAAAACACGCAGTGTGATCAGCATTTTATTCTCAGAATGGCATTTGAAAAATGTATCCCCATATGAAGTAATTTGGCTGCTACCAACACAACTAATACTGCAATAATGGTTGCAATAGCAAATAAAAATAACAGGGGAAGCAAAGAAAGCTGCGCATGCTAGTGTGTTTGTGAGCCAGGCAAAAGTAATTAGACTGATGATTACTAATTACAGATTATAACTCATATGTCTATCAAAGACTAAAACCACTCTGTAATACTCTACTTGATGTTTTGCATATAACAGTTTAGATCTCTACATATTGTTACCTGTATATGTTTCTGTTTCTCAGTAATAGCTACCACTCTCTACCTCAGTAATAAGATGGATGTCCAGAAAACATTGAGGGATAATAACATGATGCTGAATTGCAACTGCATGCAGATTATATATTGTATATAAACATAGACATGAAAGTCTAGGTTTTCACATTTGTTTCTCTATCTGCATAAATTTAACTGTGCACTTGAATTCTTAAATGTTAACTTTTTTTAGCACATTAATTTTAAAACATGAAAAACTGAGTTTTACTGGGTGAAATATGATATGAAGTGTCACCATTATAAAATACAGTATTCCACAGTTATTACCACTGTTGCTACTTATAGTGTCTTAAACAATTGCTACAGAAATCCTGTAGTAGTATTTTAAAAAGGAGGAGAAATGCTTGATTTGTACGGGTAAATATAATTTGCATTCTCAAAACTGTTTTAATGCAGAGGAAAATTAGCAATAGTTAGTCAATTTAACTGTCAAATCATACATATAATTACCAGCTATATTTATCCTCTGCCTCAGCTATGCAAACATACAAAATTATAAGTGCTATTTATCTTACAATGCATTATTATCAATTAGTGGAAATACAGCTGACAGCATCAAAAATATAAAGAGAAAGCAAATTTTTCTAAAGAGTTATTTCACTGCTCTTCTAACCTGCCACTTACTGGCCTTATAATAATGAGAGATTATTCCACCTTTTAAAAAGAAATACAAGATTTTTTTGATAAGTAACTATCTAAATGAATGGAATCTTTTAAGACTGAATAGCAGGTTTGATTTGAGCTTCTTCACTTTTAAATGGAGCAGATACTCTGCAAAGACTCCAAACATTTAAATCAAAATTGTTCCATTAAGCACTCTGTGGCTATATAAGAACATATGTATGATTTTCATTTTATTTAATTAATTACTTAATTTTGATTCATTTTATAAGCCATCCACAATTTTATGTTGATACCCTAATTTTACCATTACTTGTACTAGATACTGTAAGTGGTGTCTTGATGTGTTTTCATGTACATAAATCAGTTATCTGAGATGAATGGAACTTGACTAAATCTTTCCTGGGAAGAACAAAATACATAACTCTTATTTAACTTCCACATGGATATGACTGTGCCATAACAAGTATGATCTGCTTTTCTGAGCATGCCTGGCTGTGTACTAAGTTTACAGTGTTTCTGGGTGTCCCTGTGGTCCTGCCTGCCTAGTCCCTGTGTGTAGCAATGCAGCATATTTTGTCTCTCTTCAAGAGATGATGTAAACGTACTGAGGAAAATTTACTAAGATAAAGACAGCAAAACCAAGGAACTGCTTTTATAGGAATAAGGCCCATTTTGCTATGCATTCAAGGAATAATCAAGAAGTAGCTGTAAACGAGAGAAAGAAACACCAGTAGCTGAAGGGGAACACTAGGTGCAAGGAAGAAGAATCACTAGCTCTTTGGAAAGATCTGCTTGAAAACAAACCAAATAACTGTCACATCTTTTTGTCCAGCTCTGTATATTGTTAAAATTAAAAACAGTGAAGTGTAGGATCTCTGCAATGCCTGTATTTCATACACTTCAATCATCACATTTCTCTGCTGCGGTACTTCAAGAATCTATGCCAATTAATTCGCAATTGAAAAAAGAAATACTAAAATCCTGAAGGCTCTTGGGGAACTTGTCTTTGCAATGAGTCCTCCCTGGTTGGACCTAGCTCCCAGAGGAGTGTGCAAGACAGGGAAACTGCATGCTAAGACTGTACAGAGAGACTGAAAGGCAGTGCCTAAGCTCTACTCGGGTTGAAAAGGGTAAGGATTTACTATGAGGCCTTAGCAAGAATTCAGATGCAGAGTTTAGAGGGTACACAAGAAGGCAGATGTTAAAATTACAAAATTAGGTGATTATAAAATTACAATGTAGGTGATTATAAAGTTACATTATGCAAGATTCTTAACCGTGACCTTTTTAAGAATTATGGCAGAAAAGGCTGGCTTGCAAAGCAGATAGGAGGAATTTTGTTGATTTCCATACTTGTTACCCAACACCACCATCCCAAGCCAATTCTACCATTTTTCTCTGCCTCTTTAGTTAGCCTTGGTTTAGCAATGCAGTCATGCTACTGCCAGTTCCAAATATACATCTGAACCCTTTCCCCCATCAGACTGAGCACCTGTAGCTAGCTCTTTCCATTCTGTATCCTGCAACAAGCCACTCCATTTTTTGTAATGTTGTCCTATGGCTTTACCAGTGACTACCGACCTTCAGTGAGCAGAGGCACAGGCACATCCTGGCTGAATCCTCCATACTGGGTTCTGAAGGCCAGGGTGCTGACATTACAGTGTGTCATCCAGCAGGAGATAATGTTGAATTTCACTGTGGATGTTAGCTTCTAATCTTTCTTGCATTAAACTCAAATTATCATCTTGAAAACTGCTGTAATCCATGTCCCAGCTGAGCTGTTACTAAACTACAATTTCAGTTCAGCTTGTTTCAAGAGAGAGATACTATGTACTTAGCCAAAACTATTTAAATAACATTGTTCAAACAAATTATCATTAACCACCCTGTAAGAACATTTATCTGGCAGCATTTAAGACAAAGCTGTTGTTGTTATGACACAAATGCAACAAACTGTTACAAATGTTTTGAAATCATAGTCAAGTCCAAAGAAAAGGAACCCTTAGCATCATCCTCCCTTCTTTCTGGAGCTGAGAGATTTAAAATTCAGAAAGCCTGCATATTTGTGGAAAAATGATGGTCAGGATAGAGCAAGGTAGACAATATGCCTGAATTTTCTACATCTGAGGAAACTGAGGTGTAAAAATGCTACATATATGTGTACTCCAGCTACAATACCGTGAAGCTGGTCCACAGAAGACCTGATGCCAGGAACATCCATTTTCAATAAACAGTGTGCTCTCCCAAAGCCTAATTCATAACAAACTGTCTGATACAAACTTCTGGTTCACGTTTGGAAAAGAATTTGACTCAACAGTTTTGGCCATGTGGCCACCAGAAGGTACAGGCATTGACGTCAAAGTCTACTGCAACTGCACATAAATACAACTTCAGCTATTACCATAGCAATAGGTCTTTTTCAGGATTTATGGTCCTAAACTGTCATTGCCAGGCACTATCTTCAATTTCACTCTCCAAAAGAAGTTACTCTGACTAGGTAAGCAAGCAGAAAAGGGGTAAGGCTAGACTGGACCAGTATTACCTTGAGTTACACTTAGATGTGCCTGTAGACTGAGGGACAATAAACGTCACCTTCACCTCCAAACACTTTGTTTTGAAGCAGATCTATAAAGAATGAGTGAAGCTGTTCTTCCAGGGACACAGGGACAGTGGCTTACGCTGGGGAACTCCTGCTCCCGTTCAGGACATCTTGGAACAAGTTTTAAATCTTCATTCTCTTTGCACAGTAGAGAAGAAAATCAGACAAATGTTACTGATTTCAACAGTGTATCATTCCAACAGAAGCTCTGTGCCCTGGCAGTACTTCACTGAATTCTCTGGCTTCACCAGTTCAGTTATTATTTTTGTATTATCTGGTAATTTAGATACAGTTATTGTAAATATTCTGTGTTAAATATTCTCTACACTCCCCAGAGTTTTGTACCCTGTTTTATACTTCTCCTGTTTTTATCAGTTGTCACCTATTGTATCTCAGTATTTTACTCTGGGGTGCTTCAATTATATATGAATGTGGTGTGCTTCACAGCAGCTAGTTTCCATTTGCCATCTAAATATCTTTGTACATTAATGGAGTGACCTACATTTAACTTTGCAGACAGTTGTGCAGATCTACTGTATTTCAGCTTTGGGGTTTTTTTTGTCTGCTTGCTATTATTTGATCATTGATTTCTAGCTGGTTTATCTCTGCTTTCCGAATCAAAAATAAAATGGGAAAAGGGAGGAAAAAGGGTTAGGAAAGAAGTCACAGAGCCTACCCTAAACCTGGAGGGAAAGAGGCTAGCTTGTGATATTAGAGGGCCCATCTGACCTAAGAAGTTTAGTCATACTGGCTCCCTTGGTGGAGTTCACGTACTTAAGCTCGGCAATTTCTTTAAAAAATGTCTATTACAAGAAAGAGTAGCTTGTCCGGTTTTAATGTCTTACTAGTAGCAGTAATTATTTGCAAACTTTGGTAGTACCCCACAAGACTTATTTTCACAAGTGCTTTGATCTCACAACTAAGTAGAAGCTGTTTTCCCAGTACTCCTGAAAATAAGACACTTGGAAAACAGAGCAGCAAGATCCCTGCTCTAAGAGTATTGCCTACACAGACAAAAGCCAGGTAAAGAAGGCAGGCATATGGACAGGCATTGACATTTATATGAATCTCCTTTGACTTATTTTCAGAAAATATTTGCAATGTCCAACACACATAAATGTGTTTGATACTTGTGTAACTTTTTTACATGAATATAAATACACTGAAGGAAAATCAAGTGTACCTTACATCATGCTTCCCTATGCTACTTATACAGTATCACAGGATAGTGAAATAGAATTATCAATTCTTATAACTTTGAGGTTGGACTGTAAGTCTTGAAATCACATGAAATACGAAACAGAGCACTACATTGTCAAAACCGTCTTTCTTTTTATCAGATTTTTTTTTCCTCACCTACTTGTCAGATGTCTTCGCCTCAGTCTATATTATTCAGAAAACGTAGTCGGTAGAAAACATACACTGAAGAAGCATGACCTGCCCACAAAGCTTATGGCTGACCATGAGTGTTTTAAGGGTGTTCCCACTTCTTAAAGTTACTTCACAGAGCAGATGATGAACTTTTCAAACTCATGGAAAGTATGGGGGCTTTTAAGGAATATGGATATTATGACTCATACATTTCATTAAGCAGTCACTTGCTGCTTGTATCTGAATTTCATATTCAAACATCCATTTAATAAAATGCCAGTGTTCAGAAAAATATATAAAACAATAAGCCTATATTCTTGTAGGGAAAAAAAAAATTCTCAGTAATAGAAGAATAGAAAATAGCTGCATAGGGACAAAAATAATTTGAAGCAGAAGCCTTATATATATAGAAATATAACATTGTATTTGTTTTGATTTTTGCTGTTCTGAATTCCATCATCACCTAATGTACCTTTTAGACTACTTTGAAATAACTTTTAAAGTAAATAATTTGGTAGGACTTTTTTAATCAATTGTTAATTCATGATTTGAGTGGCAGTCTCACTAATCAGGAAAGCAGCATGAACAAGTGGTAAGTAAATACAAATCAGAATGCATCAAGAAATAAATGTCTGAAAAAGCCAGCAATGCACTGGGGGATTTTCTGACTTCAAATCTGCGCAAATACAGATTGAGTTTAAGATGTGTGGTTATTGGTTAAACAATTTTTAATGAAATATAATGACCTATGTGCTCTTAAATGGATAATTTATGTGCAATGTTATTGTCTCTCAAGGTTTAATTAAATGTTTGCCTTGTGGCTAATCAGCTGCAATTAATAAACGAAGCCTATATTCATGTCACTGATAGGGAATGTTAAAATGGCCTCCATTAGAATTTCAGTATCACTTTTGTGGATGGTTGGTAACAATAATCTAATGTATCAGAAATTTCTACAAACTAATTCGGTAAGGACACTAAGACTGAATTGCATCAATATAATGCAACGTTTTCATCACAATGCATAATTTTAAGTTCAGTTTGGAGGTAAGTACCTAGAAGTACTTAATGTGGAAGTGTATGCCTACAAAGTGCTTCCATCCCCAAAGTTTCCAAAGTTCAATTTAAACATTTACTATACCTAAAAAGAGCAACACTTTTTAGCCTTACAGATACAGTGGGAGAAAAAACATCCATTAATCGCCACACCTACTGAACCCAAAGGATCTGAACTGTCTCTGGCATGATACACTAAATTTTGTCTTAGGACTATGTAACAACAACACATTATTTTGCTAGATATGGAATTTCCATCTTTTACACTCATGCTACTTTAAGTTATAAACATTAATAGGTAAGCATTAAAAATGTAGGTGAGCCTCCACAGGGTACTCTCCCACCCAAATACATTATATAAATCACTGGCTAACAGAGTACAGGCCAAAGACACCACTGGCTGTCACTGACAGTGTTCCAGAAATCAGCTATAAAGAGAATTTCAGATCTCCTGACCTCAAAGGACATCTGTTCTACTTAGTTAACACATTGTTATTTATCATTTACACTGCAGTAGTGCACAAAGGTCTCAGGGCTAGGCTCCATCACGAAATGTTATCTGCAAATAATATGTAGTTACTTGTCTGTATCAGTGTTTAAGATAAGAGGCAATCAACAGGTGTGACCAGAACTAGAAAACATTAATGGAAGAAGAGTTTAATAACAATTAAGAATAAAAAATCTTCAGGGACCAAATGCAAAACATCAGAGTTTCAACTTACTGCGCAAAAAAATTATCCTTCAGTGCAACTTAATATGAGCACCTTTTGCTGGCAGTCTTTCTGATTATTCACCAATTTAAGCATAATCAATCGGACAAGGAAGAGAACCGTCCAGGATAATTCTATTGTCATCACTTAAGTCATTCATTTTGATTGCACCTCCTTTGATTTAGTTAGATTCTCGTTCAGCCACAAGTCATACCATGTACCGAATCATGAAATTCACTCAGAGGTAATGAAAGAGTGTAAGTATTACTGTCTTCTATTAGTATAAAGAAAGGCATATTTAATTACAGTACAGTAAGGATATTGCTGTGTATTTTGTCTCAGGAAATTAAAACTTATGTAAGAATAACTTATTTCTCTTGGGGTTGTAAAGACATCTTTATCTGTAAGTCATTGTTCTTTTAAACAGGCTTCCATTTATTACAGAATGAAGACTCTACAAATTAAAGCTATTGAGCACAGTTCTCCATGAAACAAAGCTTGTCCCAGCATATACCAGAATAAACAGACAATGACACACTGAATACACAAAACACAGTGAAGTTCTCTAAATGTGATTACAGTGGCTGTTTCTATCAGTTAATAATATCAGTTCTACACATAAAACATTTTTTATAAAAAGCTCTATAGGATAAACAGTCTTAACCTAATTCTGATTACTATTTTCCATTCAATCATGAAGGAGACCTTCAAACTCACTTGCCTGAGGCACTGAGAGGCTCCAGGTCTTTGACGCTCATGAAAGAAAGATAACAATCACTCTTTAGGGGAGAGAGATCTTATTATACGTACCCCGTGGGGTTTTTTTATCCTTTATCAAACTGCACCTTTGTGGGCCTTTAATTTCTTAATGGGTTGTTTATCCTTTCCCCCATAATTCATGATGATACGCTAGATGTCACATAGACATTATTATGGTGATGAAAAAGTAGCACTGATGAGCCAAGTCAGTGATATAGTTTAACTTTTTATATAAATCTTTCTAGACAGCTTTCAAAAGAAGGCAAAACAAGTAAGTTGCTGGTGTTACAAATGTTTCAGTAAGTGAAAATCTATCTGATGCATACGTATAAATCTATGAGTACTAATACCAGAAATAAGTAAACAATACCACAGAACCAGGAGGAGGTATTAATGGGATAAATTTCAGTTTATTGTGAAGAAAGGGAGTGGGAAAGGGAGTGGGAGCAAATATATTAAATGCATGCTGGGGCAGTTTACTCTC
Source organism: Opisthocomus hoazin (assembly GCF_030867145.1). NCBI lineage: Eukaryota > Metazoa > Chordata > Aves > Opisthocomiformes > Opisthocomidae > Opisthocomus > Opisthocomus hoazin. The sequence continues at coordinate 46,360,345 of NC_134418.1, read as the reverse complement.
TAATGCATGTAGAATATAAGGCCTATAATGACATGATATAAAATACTTAAGACTATGAGTTTTGGAAAGCAGTGTTACTTGCGACTCCATCATTCAAGAATAAGTTTAGTGGGTGATCTCAGGCAAATGCTAATAAAACCTTTGTACAATGTCACCTTTGTTTATCCTAGACATGTCTCTCAGGCTAAAGAAATACTGCTCTAGACACTTCTGAGATGTGCTAGGTTACCATGAATCCAGTTATCATTTGCAGTAGTCATAAAATTGAAGTGCAGTATCTCTGGACCTTCCAGGACTACAAATTAATGTTTCCACCCTCTTTTTAACAACACAAAACTAAAATTTCTAGGCATGCAGAACAATAAGACCTGAAGAGGAGAAATTTTTGCCCATTGTAGTCCTTATTTCAATGGCTGAAGAAATGCTACTTTTGTAAAAATAAAAAAATAAATATATTTTCTCTTTTTTTGTGGCATATCCTCTTCCCTAGTACCTATTTCTACCAAGGCACATTTCATACTTTCATAAACACTCAGACTAGATTGTTACTGAAATAACCATATGTTGTTTTAGTAAACCAAAATTGTATTTATCCTTTATTTTAACTATATCGGCCCTTAGACCTATTTGTTTAGAGCTAAACTGGGAAGGATTGCTACTTATGTTAGTAAATATGAGTGGTTCTATTTGAACTCAATGGAACAACTTATATAAATAAATGCTCACAAGTGTGTTAGTGTTAACGCAGTCCAATTTTGCTTAGTTTCCCACTACAGTGTTTGAACTGACATAATCAAAGAGAAATTGAAATCCTAATAAAACAAAAGCTTATGGTGTCTAATCCTTTTGCTGTAATGCTGCTGTGGAACGCTTCCATCTAAACACCAGCTGAAAGCTACAGCAAAATGAAACACAGCAAGAACTGTGAAGTAAAGATTTTGGAGACTTGTGTTCTCTGTCAAATATCTGGCTCTTTCCTGAGCCTATTATGCCAGCAACGGAACTTGGCAATGATCTAGTACTTCAATGCATAATATGTATACAGTGAATAGTGAGAGTAGAGATTCTTATAGTAATTTTTACACTGTAATTTTTTTGATCTTCATCAGCACTGCTGTCTCCATCATCACTCAAACAGAAAGCTAAAAAAGGACATACATGATGTAGAGACCTTGAGGCTGGTTACACAGGATGCAAGTGCCGCATTAGAAAAACAATGAAAATCTTTAGTTGGTATGATACTACTTAGATCTAAATATGTATTTGCCATAAAGAAAAAATCAGTGGCAAATCCTCCAATTTAGCTGGGTATTCCAACTGCCTCTGAAATTAAGAGATGGCTCTTGTAGGAAAAGTAACTTTCATAGAATCATAGAATCATTAAGGTTGGAGAAGACCTCTAAGGTCATCAAGTCCAACCATCAACCCAAAACTACTATGCCTGCTAAACCATGTCCTGAAGTGCCACATCTACGCGGTTTTTGAATACCTCCAGGGATGGTCACTCCACCACTCCCCTGGGCAGCCTGTTCCCATGCCTGACTACTCTTTCAGTAAAGAAACTTTTCCTAGTATCCAACCTAAAAATCCCCTGATGCAACTTGAGGCCATTGCCTCTCATCCTATTGCTAGTGACTTGGAAGAAGAAACCAACCCCTGTCTCACCACAACCTCCTTTCAGGTAGTTGTAGAGAGCAATAAGGTCACCCCTCAGCCTTCTCTTCTCCACACTAAACAGTCCCAGTTCCCTCAGCCGCTCCTCATAAGGCTTTTTCTCCAGACCTTTCACCAGCTTTGTTGCCCTTCTCTGGACACGCTCCAGAACCTCAATGTCCTTCTTGTAGTGAGAGGCCCAAAACTGAACACAGTACTCCAGGTACTCGAGCCTCAACAGTGCCGAGTACAGGGGGACAATAACTTCCCCAGTCCTGCTGGCCACACTATTCCTGATACAAGCCAGGATGCCATTGGCCTTCTTGGCCACCTGGGCACACTGCTGGCTCATGTTCAGCCAGCTGTCAACCAACACCCCCAGGTCCTTTTCTGCTGGGCAGCTTTCCAGCCACTCTTCCCCAAGCCTGTAGCGTTGCATGGGGTTGAAGAGTCTGCCGAAAAAGAAAAACATTCTAATGTACCTGGGGAAGTGTAAAAGAAAACCATTTCTGGTGGTACTCGGCCTATGATAACTACTTACATCAGTAAGTTACACATTTCACTAACACAGGAATATCAGAAAGGTAGAAATGCTGTTTACTTCTGACATTTAAAAGGAAAAGATGCATAGGAAAAATTAATCATTTTATGGAAATCATTTTATGGAAAGATAATCTCTTTTGAGACATGACAGGTTTCCTGTTATTTGGCTTTAAAGGAAGTTCATACAAAAAATCGAAAATTGAAGTTAGAAGTATTGACTGCAAAACCTTACAGGATCTGTCTACAGAAAACCTGTTTTTCTTAGGTTTTGTGTATTTCACTTGGTATGAAAAACAACAGCAGTGCCACAGTCAACTTTCGGTTCAAGTTTGTGCCAAAGCAGTACCTAGCTTAGTGTGCCATCCAAGGTCTCAAAGAGTTGCAGAATCTTCTCATTCGCATCCTTTTGACTCTGACCCCGGCATTGGTGGAGTAGGAAGTTTGACTGAAGAAATCCTGGCAACTTCCGAGATTATTTCTGTTCCATCAGCCTGTCATGTCTCCACACCTGCAGCCCACAGCAGCCAGCACTAGTTTCTATAGCTTTTGCATACTTGGTACATCTTTGTATACTGATTGCTGCCTGGTAGCATGCTCAGTGTTGCCCCCTCCAGTTCCCTGGTTTTGTATTTTTGACACTTTGACCTTTTCTCCTCCTTTTTTTCATATTTTTCTCCATGATCACTTTAGCTTTCACCAGGTCTCTCTCTTTCCCCTCGTCTAAAGTGGAGGAGTGGGGACATTTCAATTTTGTTTTCTTCTGCAGTGGACAAGTTCACAGGCAACAGGAATATCAAAACTACCAGGAACCAAAGATGGACAGTTAGGCAAGAGTCAAAAAAAATTTATTTTTTTTTTTTTACATAGTTCAAGTAATAGCGCACAGGTTCTTAACTAGTTTTATGAGCAGTATTCGAGTATTCAGTATTCAAGAGTATCCACGTGTGTTCTGGCAAGTTTTTGGCATTGCTGCATTTAAGCACAAACAGTAGTATATTAGCAATTACTTTTTCATGCAACCATTAAAGCTGCACAAATACATTTCCTGAGGGCACCAGCTACTCAAAGTGATCAAAATATTGCACTTTTTGTCTCTTCAGGTTACATTTTTGAATATGCCAACATCTGAACACCAAGTTTTGTTCAAACATATTAATTTTTCACACAAAGAGATTTTGCAAAGTTGATCTGCTATAAAATGTTATCCTTCATTAGACATTATCATTGCTTACAGAATTGGAAGAAGACCTCCCCCAATAATAGGAACAAAAAGTGTTAGCAACTGAATTTTTTTTTTTTCTTTTTCCACAGACAGAGACCCTTTCCCTTCAGGACTTGCAGGCCAAATATTTCTAGGCCAATTATATTGGTGCTACAACAGAGCACTGTAATAGGAGTTGGTTTCATCCTTAACCACAGAAAGGCTACTGCCTCTTCGCACTACTATATAGATGTAGACTGCCTCTGATTCTTTGCTAAAGAGTGTCCTCTCTAAGTTACATATTGTTTGGCATGCAGGATCCTTTGAACACATCTGCGTAACAAAATTCTTACTTTGCTTCCAAGTCAAATGAATTATATATGCTTAACACAGAAGATGCAGCCATGGTGTAAAGTGGTTGCTTGTGAAGTACTTCAGGTATCATTCCAGAATATTACCAGTAATTTCAAATCTTCTATCTTTTCAGTTTTTACAAGTTTTCATTGTAAGTTTACGTATAGGATATAAATAATTGTCATTGATGTGCTTCATCCAAAAAGCCATACGATAATAAGTCAAACACTTTACTGAAGTCTAATCAAATTATATCAATATGTGAAACCTGCAGCCTCATTAAGAAAACAAAGTCTGTTTGCCAGGCTCTATTTCTCTGCCAAGATATGTATTTTTTTTTAGCAGAAGCCCATATTAATTGGAATTATCTGTTACTTTTTAAATTCTTTGTTAACCGAGTTTTATATTGGCTGTTACGCATTTTGCCTATCTGCAATGTCACATTGATAAACTACTATTGTCCCATTTTTCCATTTAAACTATTAGAACAACACTAGCTTTACCCTCTTTATGTAAATGTTTTAGTGTTGCAAGACCTTCTGAATATGAGCATTGATTGTGCATACAACTTCTTGACATGTCATGGTTTAACCCCAGCTGGCAACTAAGCACCAAACAGCCACTTACTCCCTTCTAAGCAGGATGGGGGAGAGAATCAGAAGGGTAAAAGTGTGAAAACTCATGGGTTGAGATGAAGACAGTTTAATAGGTAAAGCAAAAACTGCACGCACAAGCAAAGCAAAATAAAGAATTCATTCACTACTTCCAACCAGCAGGCAGGTGTTCAGCCATCCTCGGGAAAGCAGGGCTCCATCATGTGTGACAGTTTACTTAGAAAGACAAATGCCATCACTCCGAACGTCACCCCCCTTGCTTCTTCTTCCTCCAGCTGTATCTGCTGACCACGACGCCATGTGGTGTGGAAGATCCCTTTGGTCATTTGGGGTCAGCTGTCCCGGCTACGTCCCCTCCCAGCTTCTTGCGCACCTCCAGCCTACCCGCTGGTGGGGTGGCGTGAGGAACAGAAAAGCCCTTGACTCTGTGTAAGCACTGCTTAGCAGTAACTAAAACATCCCTGTATCATCAACACTGTTTACAGCACAAATCCAAACCACAGCTCCACACTAGGTACTATGAAGATAATTAACTCTATCCCAGCCAAAACCTGCATACGTTCATTCAAAACTCTAATGACAGTTTTCTTTTAATAACTGAAGATGAACTGTCTTCCTACATGATAATTTGAATAGAAAACAACTCTTCAATACCACACAGCATAACTACACCAGCTGCCATCTTCCCAAATGCACAAAAGAAATATGTATATGTTTTAACATTCCAAGCTTGTCACTAATTATGGTTAAAGCTGACATCTTCATCCCTTAATAGGGTCTTCGCACTACTTAGATCATTTTCTATATTCTGTACTTGAAAAAAACCTTTCTTTTTCTTCATTTTAACACTGTTGACCATATGTATATTTCCCTTATAACATATTCCTTCCAACAGTAATTTTCTACAATTCCTAGCTTCCAGTGTACAGTTAGATACCACACTCCTTATTCTATTGCATAGATGTTTTCCTTGTAAACCACCCTGGTTTTTCAGCAAATGTATTCCTTACTTGTGGGATTATGACTTTGTGGGTATCTGGGCTAACATCCTTAAACAGTTTCCAATTATCATTCTCCCATTTCAGACTAAATTATTTCTCCCAAAAGATTTACCTTATAATAGTATTCGCCTTTATAAAATTAGCCCTTTCGAAGCACTAAGTATACATATTATTGGTTTGGGCTTAATTCTGTTTGCACATAACAAATGGGAGCAAATCATTATCAGTTACACCTAAGCTATGGCTAATTTTTAGTTCTCTGATCAATTCCTTTTCATCTGACAAGATGAGGTCTAATAAAGAATTCCCCTGTGTGGGATGCAATGCATTTTGAGTTAGGAAAATTGACATTTAAAATATTTTGAAATTCCAAGTACCTTTTAACAGTAGCAGCATGAGACCTCCAGCATATGTCACTCAGATTGAAATTCACTGCAGTACAGCAGTGTTTTCCCTATATGTTGTAGGTGGGTAAGGCATAGGTCATGCTGTTCTCTAGTGTCATTTGATATCAGCTAAGTACCCTGTCAGCTTCTGACTTATCTGTTAGAACATTGACCCATAAACATTCAAGATCATTTGCTTCCGATTGCCATCAACTCAGAAACAGGTAATGCCATTTTTGAAGTGCTTTCTGTCCACCTGATCCTTCCAAAATAGATTGTAACAATTGATTTGGACATTCCAGTTTTCCAACCACTTTTAGCAATAAAAACTAGGTCAAAGCTGTGCTAAAAAAATGACCTCTTCTGCTGGTGTCAAGTTTCCAACAGTAAAAAAAAGAGGCTACTGAAAAATCTCTGCTCTTTGTATTCTTTAGCATCCCAGTTATGGTTTCTCTAGTAATTTTCATTTGCACTTACCAAAAGCTCATTGGTTCCTTCTCACTGTTTTCCTTTCTTACAAAGTTCCAGACTCCCTGGCTAACCAGTCCCTTAGAACTGTTCCTTTGTTACAGTAAATGAAGCAGCAGGCTCTCCTCAACAGAAAATGACAAAATTTTCCACAAACCAAAAGCTTTCATGTTATGTCACTTACTTAGAGGGTTAGTCTTTTCTACGTGTGTTTCTCCATTGCTCGAAAGTCCTGGGGAATGTCAGAGATCAGAGGTTCTGAAACAGAAAAGCCTGCTCACTGCAGTGTTCACCGATAATCTGAGACACTGCCCACAAACCTTCCATTAAGTATCGATATGATATTGTCACTGACACTGCTCTTGACAACTTCAGAAACTTACTTGGCTTTGAGAGGTGCTCCCATCTGAGATAAGCGCATTTGGAGCTCATCTGAGCTCCAAGAAAGCACGCAAACGCTTTCCGTTATCTGGAGGACCCGTTAATGCTGAACTCCCGGAGCTGGGCTGACTTCTCACAGCGCCCGCATTTTTCGCGGTCTAAATCGGACTCTACGGCTCACCTGGCCTGCGGGCCCCTGCCCGAAGGGAAGGAATCGCGGCGCCTGCTCCTCACGCCTCGGGGGCCGCCCGCCTCACAGAGGCCACGGCCAGGGCCGGCCTCCAGGAGCCGGCGGGGCCTGGCGACGCCGGGTCCAGGGAATGCTGCGAGGCGGGAGGCCGGCCCTCAGCACCGCCCGCCCCCGTCGCCATGGCGAGGCCGCGGGCGTCCCGCGGAGCGGCCCGGCTGCAGCGGCGGCGCTGGGGCCGAGCCGGCGCGGGGAGCCGGGCCGCCAACGCCGCGACCCTTGGCGGCCCCTTCTGCTGCCCGCCCTGCGCGGGGCGCGCCCGCCATCTCTCCTCGGGCGGCGGCGGGGAGTAATGGAGCCGTTAAGCGCCGGGCGCGCCGGTGAGGACCTCGTCCTGCGGCCGCGCCACGAGTGGAGGTCCGCTCTCTTTGAAAGTTCAACTAATCTATATATATGTAGAGATTTTTTTTTTTAAGAGGCTGAGACAGCCCCAGAGCCGAGGGTTGAGGGTGTGCAGCGTATGGGGGTGGTTAACAGGCGAAGTGCCGCTGGCTGGTGGTGGGTGGAGGCCGGAAAGCAGCGGAGGGCGGCTGCCTGCCCGCAGCCGGGGCTGCGGAGCCACACGGCCGGAGGAGGTGCAGGATATGGGTCGAGCGCTGCCTGGGGCCGTGACCTCATCCAGGTTACATGAAACAAGTTACATCTATCACGCTGGCTATAGATTTTAAAAATTGATTGGGTTTTCTAATCAATCAGACCAGCGCTTTCCGTGTAATAACGCGGCGTGGCTGTAGGCCTGTCCTGTCGCACCCTGACAGCCTTTCGTTTTGTGAGGTGCCAGGAAGCAGCGCACACGCCCGCACAGGCAGCTGGTGGCAGCCCTGCCTGCTTCCCAGGCTGCCTCCCTTTCCCGGACATCCACAGCCCCCACTCAGGTCCACGCATGCCCCAGAAAACGCGCGGGAAGAGCGAGGCGGCAGTGAGCAGGTTTCCTAAAACAGGTCGGGAAAGGCCGTTACAATCAGCTGGTGTTTTACCTTCGGCTTCAGTGCACGCTGGAGCGCTTCCAGCCTGTGGGGAGATTCCCTTGATCATGTGATTAAATACAGCACCCCTTTAGAAACAAACTGCGCTGCCTTGTCTTTCGCCAAATTCTGTGGGTGTTTGGTAAATAAATGAGATGTGGCTTGCGCCTTATGATAAAGGAGTAAGATGTAAAGCGGTTAGCACTCTTGAAATGACCAGCAACGAAATTTATGTGAATGTAATAGCATGCGTTTCAGAAGGATGTGTTGCTGATACCTTCTGTCATGTGTCTCTGTGGTTGTAATTTAGCCATAAAAATTACAGTTACCTTGGAAATGAGGGGGAAACACCATCCATTTCACTGTGAAAGCAACCTCCCATCTCTAAAACAAAAATTAAATTGACATTATTATGAAGCAGATTTGGGTGAGGTTTTTTTTTTTTTATTCCCAAGCTTTGAGTTTGAAATAGGAGTCAGGGCAATAGTTTTAATCCCTGTGAGGCAGTAATGGACTCAGAAAAATGTCTGTGTGTATGCCTTGAAGGAAGGGGTTAAAGGGATTTTAATAGAAGTGGCATTACCTAACAGTTGCTGTGCATTTAAAAAACCGATAGTGCTTATCTATTGTCTAAATTAACTGAAGCAGAGAGTCTCGCATCTCCATACAAAGGGGTTAGTTCCTGATAGGGGCTGGGAGTCGCTTAGAACCGCTCAAGACCGACCCTGCTGTATGGATGGGAGCCAGGGGAGAACTGAGTTTGCGCAGAAACAAAGGTCAGTCAGCGGACACCTTGATGAAGAGGATGGGCCTTCATCTTGGGACCCCCGAGGACCACCACTAGGAGGCACTGCGCAAGTGCAACTGGGAGCAGTCCATGGAAATTACTTCTTGGAACTAATTATAATATGGAAATTATTTCTCAGAACTGATTTTGATATGCAATGAGGATAGATGCATACGTATAGGTGTATTGGGAAATCTAATGTATATGTAATATTTGATTGTATAAATTGAAAAGACATGTCGCTGCTCGGCGCGCACGACTTTGGTGGGGTTACCCCCCCGTGCTGCCCGGCACTGAATAAACATACCTACTGTACAATCTGACAGATTGTGGAGTCTGCTTTCCACACGTCAGCCTCATGTTAGTGTGAGACCTGCATGCATGCCAGCCTGTCTTACCATTGTCCTGGATTTGGCCAGGACAGGGTTAATTTTCACCAGAATCCAGGAAGGGGCACAGCCGGGGGGTGGGGGCTGACCCCACCTGGCCAAACAGAGCAGGGTATTCCATACCATGTGACCTCATGCTGGGTTCCGGGGGGTGGGGGGGTGGGGGGGGCGGCGCGGTGGGAACTTACTCGCGGCTCGGCAGCGTGCGGTGCCCGTCCTGTCCGGGGAGCGGGGCTGTGGGGTCATGCGGTCTGTTCTGTGTATTCCCCTTATCTGTATTGTTGTTCCTGTTCCCTCTGTTTGCTGTTCTGTTAAACTGCCCTTATCCCAACCCACCGGTTTCTGCCTGTTTTCTTTCCATTCTCCTCCACACCGCAGTGGGGGGAGGGGCGGCCGCGTGGCAGCCGAAACCAAAACATTAAATTGGCGCCCAACGTGGGGCGGGGATAACGGCAGGGCTGAGCAGCGGTGTTAAAACTGCTTTCTTAGATTTTGTTAAATTTTGTTATACGCATTTTTCTGTGTTAGTTAAACAGTCACCGGTAAAAATGTTTCCCACTTTGTTCAGATGGCTCTGGTATCTCAATCCTTACTTGCAGTATGTATTCACTGCTGTGCTGTTTGTTACCTCGGGGAAAAAGATCAGGATGACGATTTTACTGTACTGTACGATATCGACTTATGACATGATAACATCACTGTGCATGAAATTAGGCTTGTATTTGCATGCGGCACTGCGGTCGTTTCTGTACCTCGGATCCTATGTCTTAGAATTTGTTAATAATCAAACCCAATCTGTGGGGAAAACCGAAGGGGATACCTTCCCCCACTCTTTCGCCCCCCCTCTTTCCCTCAGGCTAGTCCTAACTGCTTTTGAGAATTTGGAGTACCCCTGGGATGCTCAGGCCAGCACTCTCCTTTTGTTCTGCCTCCTGAATGGGTTTTGGGGCTTGTTTAGGGTTAAGCAAGTAGTTAAGAACATCACGCAGAGACCTGCGCCGGGGCTGGATAGCTCTGAGTGGCTGGGTGTGTGGGACAGCATGGGCAGGTGTCTAGAGCAGTGGGCACCCCAGGTGTCTTTGAAACTCACCCCCGAACAAGTACAGAATCCGGACAAACTAGTAAAATATCTGCAAAAAGTGTGCTGCCACCCTGGGAACCCCAGAGAGACACAAATCACTGCAATCTGCTGGGGTCTGGCCCACGCCTACCGAGCCCTGTTCAACCTGATTCAGTGCCCTAAAGGGAAAAGGGGGGGAAACGAAGCGGCAGGCACTGGCACTGCCCCCCGAGCCGGCCCTGCAGCCCCTCCAGCCCAGCAGGCAGTCACAGCCCCCCTGACCGGCACCGCTGCTGCCACAGCTGCAGGGTCTGCCTCAGTTGCCCCAGCGGGCACAGTAGCTGCTGCAGCCCCAGCTACAGCTGCAGGCACCGTGGCTGAGCCCAATGACCAACCTGTGCCAGTAGCAGTCGCCCCTGTAAAATTAAAGAAAGATGCAAAGAGAGCAGATCGCTCCGGGAGGGATGACGATGAGCCAGGGTCATCACAGGAGATAGAGACAGAGATCATCACCCGGTCCCTGTCCCTGGGCGAGCTGCGAGACATGCGGAAAGATTTCAGCCGCCACCCAGGCGAGCACATTGTCACCTGGCTGCTGCGGTGCTGGGATAACGGGGCCAACAGCTTGGAGTTAGAGGGCAAGGAAGCCAAGCAGCTGGGATCCCTGGCCAGGGATGGGGACATTGACAAGGCCATTGGGAAAAAGGCACAAGTCCTCAGCCTCTGGAGGAGACTTCTGTCAGGCGTGAGGGAGAGGTACCCCTTCAGTGATGATTTTGTATGTTATCCTGGCAAGTGGACCGATATGGAGAGGGGTATTCAGTACTTCAGGGAATTAGCTGTGTGGGAGCTGGTTTACTGTGACACAGGCGATGAGCAGCTACCCACAGACCCAGATGAAGTCCAGTGCACAGCATCTATGTGGAGTAAGTTTGTGCGGAGCGCACATTCCTCATATGCCAACTCACTGGCAGTTGTAAACTGGAAAGGCAAGGAGGCATCAGCAGTGGATGAGGTGGCTGTCAGACTCCGGCAATATGACGAAAATCTCTCTTCCTCCCTTGTCTCAGCTGTGGAGAAACTGGCCCAGGAGGTGTGGCAATTCAAAGAGAATATGTGCTACTCCCCACCTGTACGGGCCAGTGTCTCAGCTATTAGAGGCAAGCGTTTCTCTGCTCAGGAGAGAGAATACAGAGGCCACACACCACGGGGCACCCTGTGGTTTTACCTGCGTGACCACAGAGAGGTCATGAGGAAGTGGGATGGAAAACCCACCTCAACCCTAGAGGCACGAGTGCCTGAGCTGCAAGGTAAAACAATCACCAAAGGGGATTCTTCTAGGAAAAATGCCGCTCCAGTTTCCAGCAGCCAGCTCTCCAGGCCAGGTAGGCAGTTTGATCTTGATTCCGATCCTCTTGAAGGAACCTCCAAGTCATTTTTACAGCAAGTGAGCAGCAAATTCTCTGACCAGGATTAGAGGGGCCCTGCCTCCATCCAGGTGGAGGAAAGGGACAACCGTGTTTATTGGACAGTGTGGATTCGATGGCCTGGCACGTTAGATCCCAAGAGTATAAAGCTCTAGTGGACACTGGTGCACAGTGTACTTTAATGCCATCAGATTTCAAAGGGTCAGAGTCCATTTGTATTTCGGGAGTGACAGGGGGGTCCCAAGAGCTGAGTGTATTGGAGGCTGAAGTGAGCCTCACTGGGCAGGAGTGGCAGAAGCACCCCATTGTAACTGGCCCCGAGGCTTCGTGCATCTTAGGAGAGGGTATTTCAAGGACCCAAAGGGGTATCGGTGGGCTTTTGGCATAGCTGCTTTGGAGACGGAAGAAATTAAACATCTGTCTATTTTGCCTGGTCTCTTGGAGGATCCTTCCTTTGTGAGGTTGCTGAGGGTTGAAGAACAACAGGTGCCAATCGCGACCACAGCGGTGCACCGATGACAATATTGCACTAACCAAGACTCCCTTATCCCCATTCATCAGCTGATCCGCCAGCTGGAGAGTCAAGGAGTGATCAGCAAAACTCGCTCACCCTTTAATAGTCCCATATGGCCAGTGAGAAAATCTACTGGAGAGTGGGGACTGACAATAGACTACCGTGGCCTGAATGAAGTCACACCACTGCTGAGTGCTGCTGTGCCAGACATGCTAGAACTTCAGTATCAGCTGGAGTCAGAGGCAGCCAAGTGGTACGCTACAATTGACATCGCTAATGCATTCTTCTCCATCCCTTTGGCAGCAGAGTGCAGGCCACAGTTTGCTTTCACCTGGAGGGGCATCCAGTAGACCTGGAATCGACTGCCCCAGGGGTGGAAACACAGTCCCACCATTTGCCATGGACTAATCCAGACTGGACTGGAAAAGGGTGAAGCTCCAGAACACCTGCAGTACATCGATGGCATCATTGTATGGGGTGACACTGCAGAGGAAGTTTTTGAGAAAGGGGAGAAAATAGTTCAGATCCTTCTGAAAGCCAGTTTCGCCATTAAGCGAAGTAAAGTCAAGGGACCTGCACAAGGGATCCAGTTTTTGGGAATAAAATGGCAGGATGGGCGCCGTCAAATCCCAATGGATGTCATCAACAAAATAGCAGCCATGTCCCCACCAACCAGCAAAAAGGAAGCACAAGCCTTCTTAGGTGTTGTGGGTTTTTGGAGGATGCACATCCCAAATTACAGCCAGATTGTAAGCCCTCTGTAGCACGTGACCCGGAAGAAGAATGATTTTGAATGGGGCCCTGAGCAACGACAGGCATTTGAACAGATTAAACGGGAGATAGTTCATGCCGTAGCCCTTGGTCCAGTCCAGTCAGGGCAAGATGTTAAAAACGTGCTCTACACCGCAGCCGGGGAGAACGGCCCAACCTGGAGTCTCTGGCAGAAAGCACCAGGGGAGACTCGAGGTCACCCCCTGGGGTTTTGGAGCCGGGGATACAAAGGATCCGAGGCCCGCTATACTCGCACTGAAAAAGAGATTCTGGCAGCATATGAAGGCGTTCGAGCTGCTTCAGAAGTGGTCAGCACTGAAGCACAGCTCCTCCTAGCTCCACGATTGCCAGTCCTGGACTGGATGTTCAAAGAGAGGGTCCCCTCTACGCATCATGCCACCGATGCTACGTGGAGTAAGTGGGTCGCGCTGATCACCCAGCGCGCCCGAATGGGAAACCCCAGTCACCCAGGAATTCTGGAGGTCATCGTGGACTGGCCAGAAGGCAAATATTTTTGAGCATCGCCAGAGGAGGAGGTGACACGTGCTGAAGAGGTCCCACTGTATAACCAGCTGCCAGAAGATAAGAAACAGTATGCCCTGTTCACGGATGGGTCCTGTCGCATTGTGGGGAAGCAGCGGAGGTGGAAGGCTGCTGTATGGAGCCCTACACGACAAGTCATGGAAACTGCCAAGGGAGAAGGTGAGTCAAGCCAGTTTGCAGAGGTGAAAGCCATCCAGCTGGCTTTAGACATTGCCAGTCGAGAGAAGTGGCCAGTGCTCTGTCTTTACACCGACTCCTGGATGGTGGCCAATGCCTTGTGGGGGTGGCTGCAGCAATGGAAGAAGAACAACTGGCAGCGCAGAGGCAAACCCATCTGGGCTGCCCCATTGTGGCAAGATATTGCTGCCCGCCTGGAGCAGTTGGCTGTAAAAGTCCGTTACGTAGACGCCCACATCCCTAAGAGTTGGGCCACTGAGGAACATCAAAACAACCACCAGGTAGACCAGGCTGCTAAGATTGAAGTGGCTCAGGTGGATCTGGACTGGCAACATAAGGGTGAACTCTTTATAGCTCGGTGGGCCCATGACACCTCGGGCCACCAAGGAAGAGACGTGACATACCGATGGGCTCATGACCGAGGGGTGGACTTGACCATGGACACCATCGCACAGGTTATCCATGAATGTGAGACAGGTGCTGCAATCAAGCAAGCCAAGCGGGTAAAACCTCAGTGGTATGGAGGACGATGGCTAAAATATAAATATGGGGAGGCTTGGCAGATTGACTACATCACACTGCCACAAACCCACCAAGGCAAGTGCTATGTGCTCACAATGGTGGAGGCCACCACCGGATGGCTGGAAACCTACCCTGTGCCCCATGCCACTGCCCGGAATACCATCCTGGGCCTGGAAAAACAAGTCTTGGGGCGACATGGCACTCCCGAAAGAACTGAGTCGGACAACGGGACTCACTTTCGTAACAGCCTCATAGACACCTGGGCCAAAGAACACGGTATGGTGTGGGTGTATCACATCCCCTACCATGCACCAGCCTCTGGAAAGATCGAATGGTACAATGGGCTGCTAAAAACCACTCTGAGGGCAATGGGGGGTGGGACTTTCACAAATTGGGATACTCATTTAACAAAGGCCACCTGGTTGGTTAACACCAGAAGGTCCACCAACCGGGCTGGTCCTGCCCAGTCAAAACCTCAGCGCCCCGTAGAAGGGGATAAAGTCCCTGTAGTGCACATGCAGAACATGTTAGGGAAGACAGTCTGGGTTAGTCCTGCCTCGGGCAAAGGCAAGCCCGTCCGTGGGATTGCTTTTTCTCAAGGACCTGGGTGTACCTGGTGGGTAATGCGGAAGGATGGGGAAGTCCGATGTGTACCTCATGGGGGTTTGATTTTGGGTGAGAATAGTCCATAAATAAATTGTATAAAGTTAATTGTTAAATAACCCTGTCACTGTCTGTTATCACTGTTATAATTGTTGTATGTTATATCAGTAGTATCGTAGTAAGAATCGTCCAGATTAAAGAAGGATGGACTTTTTTTATGAAAACCTAGCAGAGCACAGCAATAATGGAACTGGACCTGGTTTTCAACAACTGGCATCCAGCAGCTTCATCGAGATTGACATCTCCTGCAGACTGTGGGCACGGGCCGCACCAGATACATCAGCCGTGAGCTCCGGACGCAGCAAGTGACCGCCCATCACCACACATCACCTCTCCTGCCACGGAAGACCATTACGACAGATGGAGACCGAAGTCATGGATTAAATGAACTCAAGGGACACTTTAGAGTGATGATCCATAGACTAAGGGAATGATATCTGGAGACAGGAGAAGTGATGGTGATCAACTGGACAATGGGGGACCTGGGCATAATGTAGATGGTATGGAATAAGGGGTGGATAATGTCCTGGGTTTGGCCAGGACAGGGTTAATTTTCACCAGAATCCAGGAAGGGGCACAGCCGGGGGGTGGGGGCTGACCCCACCTGGGCAAACAGAGCCGGGTATTCCATACCATATGACGTCACGCTGGGTTCCGGTTGGGGGGGGGGGGGCGGGGCGGGGCGGCGCGGCGGGGACTCATTCGCGGCTCGGCAGCGGGCCGAGCCGGTCCTGTCCGGGGAGCG
The DNA here is from genome assembly GCF_030867145.1 of Opisthocomus hoazin. Classification (NCBI taxonomy): domain Eukaryota; kingdom Metazoa; phylum Chordata; class Aves; order Opisthocomiformes; family Opisthocomidae; genus Opisthocomus; species Opisthocomus hoazin. Next base: position 46,344,934 of record NC_134418.1, on the reverse strand, counting down.
GGGCTGTGGGGTCGTGCGGTCTGTTCTGTGTATTCCCCTTATCTGTATCGTTGTTGTTCCTGTTTCCCTCTGTTTGCTGTTCTGTTAAACTGCCCTTATCCCGACCCCCCAGTTTCTGCCTCTTTCTTTCCATTCTCCTCTGCACCGCGGCGGGGGGAGGGGCGGCCGCGTGACGTTTTTGTTGCCGGCGGCAGCCGAAACCGAAACAACCATATACTTGATTTCTGCAGGGTGGGAACCTGGAGCATGTGGGCCAGTGTGGAGCTATTGCGTGGTCCAGACAGGTCCCATGTGGGTGCAGCCTGGAGCAGGAGACCTGTGGCATGCCACAAAGTACACTTACCTGTTGATAGCTTTTCATGGTTGCAGTGGTTCTACCAGGGCTTTCAGAGTTTCTTTTCAGCTGCTTACCTCTGCCTTTTCTGCCCCAGAACTGCAGATGGGTAGCTCTCCTGCCGTGCCAAATTCAACAGTTGCCATTAAAACATGGTTTGTTTGCTTTTTCTCACTTAATAACTCAAAACTAAGAGGCTTTGTAGAAAGCTTTGCATCTTCTCTGGGCTTCAGTATTGTTGTTCCAAAGTTCAATTACTATTTCTTAGTGAATAGCATCTTCCTAAAAAGAGATTTTCCTTTCTGTATTGCTTCTGGATACAAACCTGTTATTCGCTGTAAGAAGTATGATCTTTTATAGTGATGAATTAGACATATGTTTTTATTCTATTGATTTTTTTTTTCCGTGACACACTTGTGTGAAATGTCGCTGCCTCCAACTGTAGATTACTTTATTTATAATTTTTTTTCTTTCTGTAACAAATGTTGTCATTAATGCTAAGCCTGAAACAATGACTTAGGGAAAATACCATATCTTGTCATCTGTTCAACCTTTGTTATTCCATTCTAAGTAACACAATTTTAAAAATTACTTCACTGTAATTGTAGCAAAATACTGTATCAATGAAACAGCTTTTGATCCCAGAAACGCTAATATATAAAATATCTGCTAGTGTGATGCTTATCATTCAGTATCAAGTTGATTCATATCTAACATTTATTTCCTGTAAAATACATTTCCTTTCATGTAATGTAGCAAATAGTTAAATTCTTCCCTTGCCTTCCCACACCCCCACCCCCATTATATTCTGTTTTCCCATCCCTATTAAAAGTTTGTGCCTTGAGGCCTGCCAGCAGGGCATGCAATACCTACATTAAACCAAATTTAAAAGTAAGGGTGCTCCTGCTGCTAACGTCCTCAGATCACAGACATGCAAAATGAAGGAACTGGCAGCTGAAACTTTAATGGTAGGAAGAGTAGACTGAATACTTGGGGAAAAAACACAGTAGCTCCATATGACAAAAAAGTCCTATTAGCATTTATGTACTTCAAAATGACGAGCTAGACAATTCTACATCCGTGCAGGGCTTTTGGCTTTTGTTTTAAGTAAAACCCTGTGTTGTAAGTATAGCATTACTTACATTTTTTATTCAAAGCATTGTTACTATTATGATTATGTATTATTTTGAATGTTAATACAGTTCCTGTTGTTGCATTGCACACTGCATGTTCAATTGTTTCTCCACCTTATGTATTAACTTAAAACATTATTAATACTTGGACCTAGATAGCTTGAGGAAGCACAGGGAATCACAAGTAAGATAAGTTTCCTGTAAGTTTCCAAGTAAGGTTCCTGAATCTGTTGTCCCTGTGCAAATCAAAAACACACCAATGAAAGAGAGAAAACCATTGCAAGATCATGGCCTTTGCTATGCATTATGTCCTACTGCAGTAATGCTGAGGCCTGAAAAGATTTGTGTGTAACTGGAGTCGAATTCGACACAGAATGCACTGGAAATAAAAGACGGTTGACTGGGAAGCAGCACAAGAAAGGTAAGAAACTGCATCACTGTGAAGACATTGTTTCAAGTAAGGTTGTTTCTTTTTGTTTGTTTTAGTTAAAATGAATGTGTTGCCTCAAGCAATCCTGCAAAGCCCAAGGGAGCATCCCAGGTTCATAGAGCAGACTGTTTGCCCCTCATTAGACTTTGCAAGGTATGTATATCTTTTCAGAGTATCATTTTTACTGTGAATAGCTTCAATCAGCTATGTCAAGGTGACAAATTATGTTTGCTTTTTTGCAATATTTAAAACTGCAAAAATGAGAGGCAAGGAAATTCTCTCTTAGGAAAGTTTCGTAATTAAAATGGAAAAAAAAATAGGGAATGTGTTCTGTTTAAGGTAGATTTTTCATACTAATTTTTCAAAACCCCTTCTGGAACCATGGGAAATTTTTTCCATTTAGCATTGATACAAATGTAGGTTATTGAAAATGTACTTATTTGGATGAAAAAACAATGCACTTAATAACTGAGAGAGTTAACAAGAGTGCCAAAATACTTTCAAGCCATCTTCTTTTTGCACATGGCTCTCCATTCCGTTGCATTCATTTCTTCTCTTAGTTACTTGTATCCGTACATTTTTGTCTCCCTGAGCAAGTACTGGTCTGTTAGTTACTACTCTGCCCCATTACAGTCTTTTTTTCCTGGAGTGGCCTCCATTTCAGAAAGAATTGTGGTTATTTTCTTCTTCCTCCTCTTCTTTTTTTTTTTCTTTTTTTTCTTCCCAGTCCTAGCATTCCCCTTAGCCTTTGGCTGAAAGGTCTGGGGCATCTCAGAGTTCAGCAGCTGCATGTACATGTCTAAAAGCACTAAGGATCTAGAAACATGGATCTAGAAACTTGGGCCCAGGCTTTCTGAGGGGCTCTGACTAATAGGTGCCCTCTTCCACACTGATAGAATAAGGACATGCAGTGATGTCTTAAAAGATTAAGAAAAAAAAAAAATTTAATGGCTGGAGCCGTGTTTTGCAGCCGTCACTCTTTCCAACAACTTCATTGCTGGAGAACTCACCCCAGGGGTAGGAGGCTTGTTTCTTTCCTTTACTTGGGGAGTTTCATGTTCAAGAAGATCATTCTGCAGCAGTCCTATAGAAATTGTGCCTATTTGCAGAAAAGAAATGTGTGATTCTGTAATGCTCTAGACAATGCTGTAGATGGCTAGTGATTACAGCAAGACAAGCTCTGCCATTTTCTGTGATTTTGAAATTGTGACAAAACTGGAGTCTGAGTTAACAGAATAAGCAGTGGGGATAGAAAGTTGTGTGAGAATCAGTTTGGTCCTTGATGCGACTTTGTTCTGTTCTTTGATTAAAAAGCCAAGTGTATTTATCATGAAGTTTATTTCTAGAAAAAAATCGGTAGCTATTTTTTGCTGGATAGGCTGGTAACAGAAATAGTTACAGGAAGGCATGGTGTAAAATGTTAACTCCGGGATAGGTGTCCATTGGATTAAAATATATATGTCTTTAATAAGTGAGTGATTTAAAATTAAACAGGAGCCAATTTACAGGTGAAGTAGACTTTTTTTATAAACTATTTATGAAACATAGTAAGTCATCATGGAAACACTGGAGAAATAAGGCTAAAACAGTTTGGAAAACGCAAGTGACAACTTCTGGACAAAAAGAATCAATGCCTCTTAGCCAGTCCCATCCTTATCTCATTTCTCTATTAAGAAACAATGTCCATGCCAAGTCATAGTCTCAGTTCTTCACATTAATTACTTTTATTGTTTTTAATTGTCATTGCATGTAAAAAGCCATTTTAAATAATTATTATCTGAGTTCCTGGAATTTTCTACTGTGTATTTTTTCCTGTGTATCATCTGCCTGTCTTTTCTGTGTTATTGCTACGTTAACATCATTGATAATAACAGCCAGGATGAGATAAGTGTTTATTATTTTTAGTAACTTAAATTCTTTATGATGGATGACCGTGTTTGTAGTTGCATCAGTCAAATACACGGTATCGCAAAACTTATGTAACGGTAATTGGTTTACAAATTGTTGCTTTTGTTTTTTTCCCCTTGGCTGTAATTGTCTTTATGTTAGAGGGTGTTACCAGTCAGAACTCAGAAATTTATACCTTCACTATAAGTCAGGTGACATTTTAAATTGTTTATGATTCTAGGGGCTTTTCCCCTGATTGTTTTTTATTAAAATATGTTTGAGAAGATAATGAGAAGGCATCAGGTTTTGCTTTGTTCCAGTCTGAGATGTGTTTTAACTGTAGTGTAGATTAAATTGCAGCAAGCTGATGGAATTTGCTTATTGTAGTTGACTGATTCAGTTTGGAGGTTTGGACTCCCTAACCTCCCCCCACACCGCCATATCTGATGTGTTCTCTGTGTGCTACTGGTGTGCGGAAAGCTCATTTTTGCAGTCTTAAAAGACAAAGGTCAGTCAGGGTTTTTTGTGTTGGTGACTGACATATTTAATTACCCAGAGATACAAATCTTTAATTTTTCTATTACCTCATAGAAACCTATTGTATCTTCAAATATATTTTACATCAGTTTAAAATATGATATAATTACTATATCATCATAATTCTAATGACATTATGTATCCTCCTAAATTGTGACTATTTTGGTGTGAAAATTTTGATATTGATTAAATTTTGGTATTGATTATAACTGAATTTTTATGGCAATATCCATAAGATATAAATTTTGCACAGTCAGCAGGAACTCATATGGATTGTGTTATGTGCAGCTTGAAAGCATAAGTCAGTGTTGGTGCAGCTCAGTTGTAGTAAATTCTGGAACAAATTTAAGTGCCCTACTTGTGCCGGAGGTTTTCACTATTACATAGTTTTAAATACAGACATGTCAAAATATCTTTACATTGCTTAGCTATTTTGTTTTCATTTAAAGGAACTTCATGAAGTGTCTTTGGTATTCTCAGAGCAATAAGGAGCATGATGCTTATATTAGCTAACAGTATGGAAAGAATTTACTCTCATCCCTATAATGAAAGACAGCAGTGTAATAGACAGAGAAAGAGGAAAGTAATAGATTTATGTGGAACACTAATGTTGAATTTCTTTTATCTTTGAGTGATTAACCAGACAATCTTTATGCTCTTTTAAGAAGAATAAAAATAAATTCACATTACTTTTATAAAGATAATATCCTCCACAGTTGGGATACCAGAATCTATTTAAATACACTTTATGGTCAGTAAGTGCATATTGTCTTTTAAAATTCAAGGCATCTCTTGTGTATCAGACTGGAGATGCAAAGCGATGATGGCTCAAGTGAAAGGTGAAATGATGTGCAGTTCAAATTTTAAAATTAGATTAATGCATTCTGATATTTGCTGTTTATTTTAATGCCCTTTGGATTATTCCCCTTAGTGGACCACCTTTTGCAATATGCTGCTCAAACTGTGGAAAGCTGAGAGCAGTATTAAAACTCTGCATTGCACTAAGGAAAACATTTTGAGTTGGGTTTGGGATTTTTTTTTTTTTGTTTCTTTTCTTTTTTTTTGTTTTGAAAAAATTAAATACAAAATAGATTGGACCACTTTGGTCCATACTGATAATGCAAAAATGTAATGGTTCTGGTTTAGAAAACAGTTTAAATATGGATAGCTTAATCAATTATTATTGATTTAGCTGATACACAATTTCTTCTAGATTAGACAGAAATATCAGATAACCGGGTCCTTGAAAGCTATTATCAAGTCTGTTTTCTTTCAGAAATAAAGATTTGAAATAGCTACAGACCAAAAAATTACAAAGATATTTGTATGTGTTTATAGAATGTCTGTTATATTACTTTGTCAATATTTCAGTATTTAGCTCTACTTGGCAATGCTAATACATTATACATGCTGCAGAAGTCTATGTTAGCACCTCACAGTGTTTCTTTTAATTTTTTTCATTTAAATTTAGGATTCATTTGATCAAAGACAAAAATGGCATAGATGATTATTTGGCGAAGAATATCAAAGGGTTGTCAAAACAAGAAGCTGCTGCATAAGTTGGCTTTTTTCAGGCATTTTAACATCCATAAGTTTATTGTTTCTTTTGTTTCTATTCATCATAATCGTTTAAATTTAAAGTTCCCTAGGCCCTACCCTTTTTAGTGGAACTTGGCATTTAAAATTTGAAGTTGATATTAAATAATGATGATTCATTTCTCCTGATCTTAAATATATCAAAGCATTGAACTCCTTGGTTTTACTAATTTGTATATTTACCAAAGTATTAGATCACATTTGTAACATTATTTTTAAGATTGTGTCAGTAATTATATTTGAAATTGTGCTTCCTTCCCGCCCCCCCCCCCCCCCTTTTTCTCTGAGCCTCTGTGAAATACCTCCTCTGGGGTGGAAGCTTAGTATACTGACATACATGTTCTTGTAATTTTGAATTATTATTCAGCCAAGCCTAAGTGCTGACTTCTGCGGTGAAGCATTTAATACACCATTAGTTATTTAAAAACCCAATGAATGAAAGAAATCTGGATAACTTTTGATTTCTTACAGCTGACGTATTTACTTTTAGAAGTTACAAGAGACTATGACTGACTTATTCTTCTGCAGTCTTTTAACAGATCTGGGGTTCAGCACCATCAAAATCAATGAAAGAATTCTAACAAATCTGAATTGCTGGTTGATTAAGTGAGATGATTTATTTATTTCAATATTTAAATAATAAAAAGATGCATACAAAGGCTCTAGGCACCTTAACAGTTAATATTGCAATATCACCCTTGCACCGTGAAAAACATTCTATCAATCAGACGGGAATTCAAACATCTAGTTTCTTGCAAAACATGCTTCTTTTCTCCTTCCTAGCCTAAGAATGTACCTGCAAACCTTCTCCAAAAACTTTCAAGTGAAAATCTAGAAAATTACCAAATTTCAGTTGAGGAGTAATAACTTTAGTGGTGTCCAAAACCATACTGTACTCAGCCAGCAGACACACTTTCCTTTCCTGTGATACATGTTCAATTTGCCTTTATTTTTACAATGGTAACATGATAAAGTAAGTGTTCTGACTGTCAGTGCAAGGATTGATATGTATCTGGTCTGATGATAAGGAGAGCAATCTAAATCAAACTCATACCCCACTTCTTTTATTTGAATGAAGACTAGGTTAAAAGATCATGCACTGAAGATTAGTTCAGTGATGGGACTGGGCAGGACCTTCTCAGTATGTCATTCTGGAGTGTGCAAAATTCAATTTGTTCCTTTGTTACTGTAGGAGAGACAGTTATGGTCACAGTCTGTGGGAGAGAGCAGCCTGACACTGACAGGAAAGTGAGTTAGGTGAAGCAGTGGGAAGTGCCATGTTACTGCTCTGTGAGTACACATGGCTGATGTGAGACCATTACCTCTGATCACGCTGTCATACTAATCGTGCTAGGTGTCATAGCTGGTTTAAATGTTCACTGCTTGAAGAGGAGGAAACTAAGATCGGTCTGTGACTGTCACCTTCTGCATGAGCTGGACCAACGTAAGGAACAGATCCTTCCCGAGCAAATGCCATGTTGACAGAGGTCCTGTCCCCTGAACTAAGGGTAGCGTAGTTGCTCTGTTGTGTGGGAAGAAGTATCAGACCTCAGGGAGCAAGTGCAGAAATAAGTATGTTGACTTATTGTCACCCTAGTTCCGCACCAGCTATGCCGTGCCGCTGTAGTCATTACGCAACAATGGTTGCAGACTGACTTGCCTTCCCAGTGAGCTGTTCAGTCTCTAGCCCCAGTGGATTTCCACAGCACACACACCATGCTAGGGACAGAAGGGTCCTCTCTCTGATTACACAGGGAGTCACTGCTATTTAGGAAGGCCTTGGGGCTTCAAAGTGTGTTTTACAGCTCTGATTTGATCAGGTCAGCCTTTAACTGCTATTTAAAAAAAAACCAAAAACATAATAAAAAAAACCACCCCAAAAAACCCTCCTATATGATTTTTCTTTTTATATCCAAACCCTGAGCCTGGAGGTTGTGGAAAAGGAAACCAGCAAGGAAATTCGCAATGAAGTAGGAATTTTATAATCTGTTCTGCTATACCTACACAAAGTGGGGTGTTTCCTTATTGCTTTGTAATATGGTGTTTTTCAAAGTTATCAAAGCCTCTTAGAAGATTAAACTGAAATATCATATGTATTATGATTTATTTCTATGGAGATTTTTTAAAGTACATATTTTAAAAGATTACGTTCATGTTCTATGTATTTAATTATTCTCAGAATTTTAGCTTTTTATAATAGGTCAGCAGTTACAAAATTTCTATAGGATGTAATTTACTGATGCTGGTCCATAAACCTTATACAATTATTTGAGAGCAAACAAATGGGAACAAACTAGTAGCTACACAGTTATATTAGTACCAGGCTAATCTAGTTATAAAAAACTATATGCATCAACTGTAATTTTAAACCAATTTATAAAGTAAGGCAATGCCATATCTGTAAATGATCTTACTGAAATCAATGTTATGCTTTGTATGTCTCAGCAGACAACAGATGGTTTTGTTTTAAAAAGTGGGAGAAATGGCTTGTAATATGCCGTGTAGTTTTTAAAATATTGTTTCCATTCCAGAAGTAGATTATTACCCTTTTTTTATAAAAGGACGGGATATCTTTCTTTTGCCACCTAAATATCTGTACTTTTGTTTAATATGGAGATTAACTTAAGAAGTCAGTCATTGTTTTGTCAAGACAAATTCTTACAGCCACACTGCTGCTTAATATTAAACGCCTTTTTTTTTTGATGCATGTTAGGCAGATAACAAATTTATTGCCTCCTCAGTATAGGAATGTATAGATGGTATGACATTTATGGAAACAAGCAACATTCTTTAAAGCTGTTCCTTAGAATTGTATCCTTCACAATATTCTTTAAAATTAAGATAAACTAGTTTCTTCATAGTTGAAAGAAGAAAAGGTTGCAGTTATCCTTCCATTATACAGTATTGTACTCTGTTCCATACTTCAGCAAATGAGAATTCCGTTACATGTGTTTGTGTTATGATCTCATTTTTCTGTGGAAAAATGTGGAGATGTTTTTCATTTTTTTTGTGTGTAATAATTTTTTGTCCCAGGGTGATATGATGAAAAGGAAGAAAAAACAGTGCTTAAGAAAAATAGTACTTTAATTGTATTAAAACAGGATATTGCTTTGCTTTTTTCATTGATTTTTGTTTTGTTTCCTTCTCTAAGATTTTAACTTTAAGAAGTTTCACTCTGAGGGTGACAGAGCCCTGGAACAGGCTGCCCAGGGAGGCTGTGGAGTCTCCTTCTCTGGAGATATTCAAGACCTGCCTGGACAAGGTCCTCTACAACCTACTGTAGGTGACCCTGCTTTGGCAGGGGCGTTGGACTAGATGACCCACAGACGTCCCTTCCAACCCCTACCATTCTGTGATTCTGTGATTCTGTAATGTGGTGTAAGAAGCTGGAAATGGAAAAAAAGTAAAGGTTCCCATTAATGCAGAATGTGACTGCTTTCTTGCCACAGAATTAGGCTTTTGTTAAGCTTATGAGGAGGCTGGCTGACTCCACCGGCCTTCAGTGTGCCTTCCCTGATACTTTCTGTTCTTGGTCTTGACTCACCAAATTATTAATGGCTCAAAATCGGGTTGCAGTAAAAACTAAAAATTGTCCTTATGACAGATCTGAGAGTCAAAAAGTTCACAATGTACTGTGAAGTAAGGCATTTTCCATCAAGAGATTGATCCCAGGGTTGAATCTTCAAATTAGTTTGGAGCCTAGAATGGAACAGAATTTGATATTGTCATTCCTGTTTCCTGATCTTTTTGTCAGGGCCAGAAAGATTAAGTAATTGTTCTCTCCTCTTCATACGAATGAAAATTGTCCAAAGACAACCATATCATCAAAAAAGAGTTAAAAACTAGAAACAGAGACTTTGACATCTTTTTGATGAGAGGAAGAGCTTTGTTTAGTAGTAGCAAAAAAATATTACATTAGTGATGTATTTCAGTGAATCGGATGATGGAGTTCTAGTGTCCTCACTCAAGACTCGTTGGTAGTCAGATGACATCTAAGTTATTATACAGAGACGGTACAGGCTGACCCAGATATGCAGAAAATTTGTATTTGTGTTTTCTGTCTTGTGAGTGGTGGATTAGTGTGTTATGGAAAGCTTGCCTTGATAAATTTGTGTCAGCAAAGATGTGCTCTGATACAGCTTTTTCAGGCAGGAGACAAGATTATCTTACATGCATTCGATCAGACGTTTTTGAGATATAGTGGGTTGTTCTGCTTAGAATTCAGAAGGCTGGTCCACTTCAAAATTATCCAGAACACAAAAAGGCAAAGGCTTTTATTCTGAGGTGGGCTGTTGAGTCCACTGAGGGAGAAGAATGAGGTTTGTGGACTAATGGAGAGGAGAAGACCTAGCTTGAAGAGTGTTTTATTCTTTATTTTCATCGTAGCCGCGACGGACTAATAGGTCCTACTATTAGACTGTGCTTCTTCTGATCTTGTCCTCAGTTTATAAGTTATTCAAAGCATGAGAGTTTTGGTACTCGGTTTTAGATTAATTTGCTTTTCTATTTGTCCTTATTCTAGTCTTTTGCATTCATGCACCAGTTCTTTAAGGATGCTGAACACAAATAGCTGAATGGGGTTTTGATTAATCCAGAATTTTTAGTAGCTGTCATCTCTACGAAATAAATTAGCGAGGTGACTTCACATGTGACCTAGGCAATCTTTAACTCAACAAATAGATTGGGACCTTTTTTCACTGGCAGTTTATCATATTGCCATGTTTTCTTTTTCACAACCTGAAAAGTTTACTGGGGCTTCACAATTTGAACATGCATAATTCAAGCTTGAGAATTTTGTGTTGTAAGGTGGATTTGTCCCCATCAAGGGACAGGGGAGGGGCATTGCCAAGAATAAGGATTAGGAAAAATATCTTGGTGTGGCATTAAGGCAAGGAAGGAGGAGGGGCAGCTGCTATTACTAGAAAGCTTGCGAAAGGCAACTTCAGACACAGACAGATGATGTATAGGCGCAGGTTCTGCTTTTCCCTTGCATTTCTGTCCTTGATTGCACAGTACTTCATGCTAGGGATGCACTGATTTGAGCTACTTCCATTTCTTCTGTGTATAACATTATGAAGACAGAGAGAGAGGGGAGAGCTCAAGGCAGCTAAAGAAGGACATAGCAGCAAAAGAAGAAGTAAACTGTTACTTCCCTTTCATGTTTGGGACTTAGCAAGATGTTGCTGTTCTTTCTGATATCAGTCTGCAGATACAACCTGTGAGCACCTTATGACCCTCTTTGTTTACATTACTCTGATTGGGAACTGGTGGAATGTTGTGTCAACTCATTTACATTTTATGAGGATATTTCTTCACTTTTAAATACTAAAAACTATGGAAAAGGGTAAATCAGAACCCAAGAAATGTATCCTTTCATAGTAAAAGAAATTTTAAATTAAGGCACTCTATCCGAAACTCCCTGCTGATTGTGGAAAGGGAGATGGCACAAGTCACTTATTGAGCTAGATGATAAATTTTAAAATTCTTTCACAATATTATTTAAATATGTATTTTTTTTTCTGTCTGAATAATTTCTAACAATCTTCCTTGCCATAACCAGGATTCAATGTTTATTAAAAAACTTTCAAAAAGAAATTTTAGCACTTAGAGGCACACATTCTTTTTGGTCAAATGAATGATCTCTGTGAATTTTGAGCCTCATAAACATATTATGTAGTGTAATTAAGCAGTGATCTGAAGAACAGAACTGTGTGGGAAGTGAATGGTTTCCCTTTCCTAAAGAAACTTCTCTGTGCATTTGTGTAATGTGAAAGGTTTTTCTTGAAAAGGTTAAAAAAAGTTCTAATCAACTTCTGTACATTATGTAGAACTTCATTTTCTAAACTCTGCAAAAGAAAGTTTCATATTTAATGGGAAATCATGAATTATTCCATTTATTATCTACTTCCTCCTTTCAAAGACATGATCTGGATAAAAGGCGGGGTGAATAATTTCAAAAAATACAATACATTTTTAATGGGAAGGTGCAAACTACAGATTCTCATGACTATTAGCAAGTATAGAGGAAACAGAATTTTACTTGCAAAAACTCATCAAACTCTTGCAAAGATAAAATACATGACATACTTTAATAAAGAAGAACACAGTGAGCTGAAGTTTTTCTTATTTTATGTAACTTGTTGTTTTTACTAAGTTTGGTCTTATGGTTTCTAGCGCTTTCATTTCTCAATAGTTCAACAATATTTAGTACTGAAGACCGTGTACAAGCAATACACAACTGACTTCTATTTTTAAAACACTCCATAAAGGTGAAGCACCTCTAACATACAAAAAGAGTCTGAAATAAAGACAGTTTAATTTGCCTTGGTACAATCAGGACTTTCTAGTAATTCTCACAGTGAATCCTGAATTGTGTAAAATCCTCTGTTTTCTTTTCCTCTTAATCTCTGTGTAATCTATTTGTCCTTAGGCTGCTGAGTAAGTTCTGTTCGGGACTTGAATGAGATATCATAAACAAAAGGAAAAATACTGTGGGAATTCTTCATAGCAATAGTATAATAAATGCATAGCCTTGTATAGGGTTTTAGGAAAATTCATAGCATCAGCTTGAGAAGATACAGAAACTAAATAATTACGATTATCTTTTTCTAAACATTATTTTGTACACTGTGAAAGAAACTTGCAGAGAAATTTAGTGACTTCTCTGATATCATGCAAGTCAAATGGAAAGGGTTCCAAACTCAGATGTGTCTAGCTCTCAGTCCGTTAGATCAGCTCTGAAATAAAAGAGGAAAGTTGAGAAATACTTCATTTTGATAAATAATAGTCTGTAAAATATGGTTGGAATTACTTTTTGTTAATGAACAAAATTAATTTAGAAAGAAAAGCAGAAAGATTAATGAAGATAATAGTCTTTTCTGATTATGCGTGAAATAATCACAGGTGTGTGTGCTCTTATATGAAGAACATTTCTATGCGGGTAGAACTTTTATCTTTATTTTTAGTGCTTTCTTTGCATTTATGTTTAGGCACAGAATGCTCCAAAAGGTCATTGCTAAATTTGTATTTCTAGGTTAATTAGGATTTTTAATTATTACAGTACTTACATTCATTTTAAAATACTTTTTCTGTGTCATCCTTTGATGTTTGTAATTGATTAATTTTTCATTTTGTGTAGTATTAAAGCAGCAGTGTAGCTTTGAACAAAAGGAAGCGAGTTCAATGTATGTGTTCTTCACAGGATCCTACTGACAGGTTATGCATCCTCCTTTGCATGATTTGGGTTAAAGTGGGGTCTGACAACACTCGGAGACTGTGAGGCAGTCGATGAAAAATACTACATTACTTATGCTGAAAGTTATTGTACCTATATATGTGGTATAAAGTGCCTATATATTTATTTTCTGATACACTTTATTTTCATCTTTCTGTTAATAGTTCTGAATACATAGCTGTATAAACCTTTTCTTATTTAAAAAAATCTGAATTGTTACAACAGTCAATTTCAAGCTGGTCATTCTTCCTTCTCATGACATGTACAAATTGTCATGCAATATTTTTTATTTATTATTTAGAGTAGGGAGTTCTTTTTATAACATTTGGAGGCTTGGTGGATTGTATACTTTTTGTATTAGGACATTACCTGTTTCAGTTTTATAATTTGGAATTAAGAAACATGCACACACCCCCCAATATAATTTAATTCTCAGTCTTCGTAATCAAAAATTCTGATGTGTAAGGTGTCTGTTACTACTTAATGGCATTTACTGTACTTTCATATCTTTCTTTAATGAGATTACTGTAGTCCACAATTCAACATAGTACCATCCAGTAAATATTTCATTAAAAGAAAAGTATTTAGGCGGACAGTCTTTAAACTAGGATTAAAGAGGGCTGTGCCCTGATTCGGTTAAATAGCTTTGTATCAGCAGCAGTATGTTGTGAAAAGGTGCTGAGTACCTTGACCAACTGAGGGCTTGACTCACCGAAGTACTGATGTATATAAATTTTCACGCTGAACTCAGATACTGAGATGACTCGGATGTGTTTTGAAGTTAGCAATGTACCTAACTGGTGGCTTGCAGCCAAGACACATGACAACGTAGATTTCAACAGTGTGAGTACATGATTTTATACCAGCATCACTGGATGTGATAGTCAAATCTTCAGCTTCCATGTTTACCAAGTATTTGCATAAGTGCTTTTTGTGTTCAACAATGCCCTGCAGAAGTTTTCACTGTATTTTAGACATGGGTCACTAGAGGTGTTGCAAAACTGTTAAGTTTTTTGGCTGTCCAGCTATAATTAAATAATAGTTCCTCTTTCAGTTCTTAGGCAGAGCAGCCTGAGGTTATAAACTCTGACAGCATACTTGGCTTTTTAGTGTTTTGTGTAGTATATTTGTTTTTACTTAATGTGTATATTTTTCAAATTTTGGTGAGGAAATTCTGATGTCTCATTGTTTATGTTGTGTTTGAATATAGGTTAAACACAAAGTAAGTATTCACATACTTGATTTAATTTTAATTTTATTGTAGATTTATAGACAGAAAATGTGGGGGGGGGAGTAAAATGTGTTTGTTTAAATAAACTTAAGCAAAAAATATCTTGATTATTTTTTCATAATTTTGTGATCCTTATCTAAGGCATTTGTATCAGTCATTGAGTTGCCAGCTGCAGAAGGAAATCCCAAGTGGATGAAACCTATTTGAATACAGTTTTTAAACATTATAATAATTGGTAATTATTTTACACTGGAAGTACACTTTAATATTTTATATATTGTCGCTGTTTAATCCACGCCATTTTGTGCTTTACAGTTGCTACAGCACGCTTGTAATCTGCAGCTGGCATTAACCTGTACTACTAATTGAATCCTACAAAATCTGATGATATGAACCCTGATATCAAAAAAAAAAAAAAAAAAAATAATCTGTCATCTGAAAATAGTAGACTTTTGCAGTTATTTTGCATGTCTGTAATTGACCACACCAGACAGGAGGCATGGAGAATTAAGATTGTGGTAAATTATTCTGCTATGCTATACTGACTGGATTATTTCTAACACCAGTGCCTGCCTCTTGGCCTCTTAATTTCTTGTTTCTTTTCCCTCTTTCAGTGTAAAGGGTAGAATGCAAATAGCCTCGTTCTGCAGGATTTTAAGTTAAAGGGAACGTAGTATGGTACTGTCCTGATCTCCTAGCATTGCTTAAGAGTTTTGTAAAAGTACAATACCGTAACATAGGCAGGTCCTTGAGATTGCAACAACAGTGTAATGTCATTAGCCTCACTGAAAGTTAGTATTTATGATTTTTGCACTGGCAAAGGAAGATTAGAATCAGGTTTCTGTGATTCCTCAGCACAACTGTAGATTATTTTAGAATAGCAATGAGAATAATAAAAAACATCAGTATAAGACAATCCTGTACGTGGCCATGTAGTTTAAGAAACGTACAATGCCCGCAGCGATGCCCAGGTACACTTGCAGCACGGAGCTAACGATGCCGGTGCCTTGGCCAGCGCGCAGGCCCACAGTCGATGAACCGCTGCTTCCTCCCGCGTGGGACCGTGCTGCGTGAAATCATCATCTGTGGCGTGGCACCGCTGACCTGGCAGCTTTAACCTCTGGTGGTTGTTCACTCATTTACTTGCTGCTAGGAATTCTCCTGACGCCCGCCCCGCCACAGCACACGCACGCCCGGAGGCGCGGGGTGTTCAGCGCCTCGTGCGCGCCATGCTGCGTGGCAGCGACGGCTGGCGCCGGGCAGATGCAGGGTGCCCAGGCAGCCCCCCCCGTGGGCCTCATTTCGCTGTTTTACCCGACCCGCGGTAAAGCCACGAGAGGGGGCTCGGTGGTGGCGGCGCGGGGCTCGGCACCCTCCGCCTGGGCGTGAAGCGTCACGGTGCTCAAACGCTGAATTGCACGGGCTGGGGCAGAATTAGAACCGATCTGCCGTAAGTCGGAGGCGGATGCACTGGTGTCTTTGTTTTAACCACTAACGCACAGACACGCTCCGGGTTTCAACCTAGGAACAATCTGCGGTAAAAAAATCCCGTCTGTCTCCTGCCCCGCGCATCCCGCCGTTCAGCGGGGAAGCGGGACCTCGGGCCCGCATTCGGACCGCGCCTCGGTCTTCGGACCGAGCGCCGCCGAGGTTACGAGCCGCCCGCGCGCTCGCTCCAACGCGGCTGCGCGGCTGCCCGGCGCGGCGCCGTTCCGGCCGTGCCGGTGCCCGCCTTTGTTCCCGCCGGACCGACAGCGGCCCGGCCGGCCAGGCCTGGCTGCAGTTCTCCGGGCGACCGGTAGATGCCCCCAGAGACCGTTAAACCCCGTGAGCGACGCCGCGCCCGCCGGGCGGCCGGTCGGGCCTGCTCCGCTCCGCTGCTCGGGGCACCGTCGCTGGATCGGCGTGGGCGCCACGCGGGACCGCGAGGTTGCTGGCTTAGTGCTGAGCCGTAGTTTGTTAGGGGGTGAGGCGCCAAGGGCTTTGGGTACACCAGTTCGTTAGCGTAGCAGAAACACAGTGTTAGCGGGGTTTATGGAATAACTCGTGTGGGTGCAGTTAGGTGTCAGGTTTTGGTACCGACAATAGAAATAAAGTAATCTTCAGTCATGTAAAACATGAGGTGTTCCATCTAACCTCTTGTTTTACGTGCTGCGTGACATCACGGAAAGCAGTGTGAAAAGGATGTTGAGGATCGGGAGTTGCAGTTTGTCTCCAGGTACCATGAAAAGTTCACTTGTGTCACCTCCGCGGCTCCTCAGTTCCAAAGCGCGGTTTGCTGGAAGGAAGGGGCACTGGCGGTGGAACCGCTCTGACAAGTGAGACAGCCTCAGAAGCCGTTGCGGTGTCGGGCTCTCTCAGGTGTCACGAATGCCGTTCGTCCCTGTCACACCATTTGTTTCTAGCCCTGTTTGTGTGGGGTCAGTCACTGGTGGCATGTACGTGGCAGAAACTTAAGGGAACAACAGCAGCACCGCTTTGCGCTTTGTGTACTTTCTGTTTTTGAGTATAATTGGGAGATAACTTTTGGTTTTATGCCTGTAAAATTTGAATGGTTAAACAGTAGATAGCTTCATTGCTTGTGAGTTAAAATCAGTTATCTTTGCCTAAGAAAAAAAAGTGCTCTGTACCGTATGATTAGTTCAGCATTATTTCGATTTCTTTGTTAATTGGGATGGGATTTATTAAAAGAATATTGACACTAATTTTTTAAACTGACCTATTTTACTGTATAGTTTTTTGTTTTTTTCCTGTATTGTTTTGCTAATGATGCTGTCTTGTGGGGAAAATGTGCTTTGACTTAAAGTCCAATGGGTCGGTCTACAGGAAACAACGTCACGTGGACACAGTTTCTCATTTATACAAATATTGGTGCTGTGCTCAGGGAGTATGCAGTGCATGTTAAAATTTAACTGAATAACATTTTGTTTAGTCACTGTTGAGAGCTTTTAGCGGTACTTTCTTCATTACTTCCACTGCATCTAGTGATCTCATGCATGAACACATACACACGTATGTAGATCACACTATATAAATAAATATGCATGTATATGTGTCTGCTATACAGATTGTTATTCCACTGCTCTGGGTTGTATTACTGTAGGATTCTGTCCTAGGCCTTTGGAATTTGGTGTGAATTTTTTGCCTATATTCTTTGATTGTTTTTTTTTAATTAGATAGAATTTTAAAGCAGAAAAAAGAAAGCATTCCGTATACAGAGCAAAGAATGCATTGCACTGTATTAACATAATATATTTACAGTACTTTTAAGCTGTATACTGTGCATCTGATATATAACAAATATTCTGGCAAATTCAAATTTATATGTTTAAAGGTATTTCTCATTTACTTTTCTAAGATAAATGTTCCAAATGTTTTCTGGTAGAGAGTAGTTACATATTTTCACTTGTCTGTGTAAACACTGTGTGCTTTTCGATCTCAGAATAACACCTATTTATATATTAAACACAAATTCAGTACTGTCTAGTCTAAATCATATCAGGTTTTTGTAATACGTTTGTGTTTGGTTCTGCAATGGAAATGTCAAAAATACATATGAAGAATTAATATGCATCTACGCAGTAATTAATATATTTTATTTTAATCATATTAAATGTGAAATAATGTATATTATTTACTTCTTACATCTCACGTTACTGTTTATTTCAATGACATCTAGCTAAGAAGTGTTTTACATCGCTTCCATCTTATTAGTGTTGTTGTTGAACTGCAGTAGCTCTTTTTAGGCTAGAAGTATTGGTCTCATTAGGCTATTGTTTAGCATGAGGTCATCTGAATTTATTACATACAATATAAATCTCGGGTTTCAGGTTTCCATATTTATTTTAAAGCTGCTGAGGATTTGAAGTTAAATGGATTTTAATCTAAAAAGACAGTCTTGAAAAAAGTTTGGAAACTTGATGGAATATAGAAAATAAAATTAACACATCTGGGTCCTTGCTGTTTTACTGGGACAAAGGTTTGTCTTCTCACACTAGATAACTACTCCTGCAAACCTTTACATCTGCACTTTAGTGTTGCAGGCAGTCCCATTGGACTCATAGTTTTCTCCAGGATAGGACACAATGATTGTTTCATGCCACATAAAAGAAATATTTTGATTATTTCCATAAATAATACCTCGAAAGATATATTACCTCCTGAGAATATTTGGTTACACAACTTTTTGATATGTATATCTTATCAGAGTTTATGAATGAGATAACTTTGATTTAAATTCACCTTTGCATCATTTGATTTTAAAATTAGGGAGAAATGATTGAACTTTTGCATCACTAAACCAGTTCCGGCTGAAGCTATATGCTGAACGGAAGCAAAATAATATCTAATAATTATATTTCTGGCATAGCATTTGTTTGATGTTTTAAACCAAGCCATCATATCCTACAGCAAAACTATTTAACATATACATTGTTTTGACGTGTGGAATGTGCCTCATTTTTCCCTGTGCAGTGTTTTAAAGCAAACGAAGAGTTCATTGTGTTTTCATGAACTAATGTAAACATGGATTTTTTTTTTTCCCCATCAGTCAGCCTCTCTTACGAATACCAGCTAAAGAATACCAGTATATTTTTAACATGTTTTCAATACGTATATTGGTATTTATTCATTATTGCCATGTTTGCTTCCCTAGGGTATGACATTCATAATCGTATTTTAGCAGAATGCTTTTTGAGTGGGGTTAAAAATAGCCCTTCCTAGCTGCTGAACTGCAGAGGTCTCCTCTTGAAAGCTGTTTTAGTTATCTTGCGCTTATTTGGGAAGGTGGAGAACAGAGTACAGGTTTAAAGGCTTAAAATCTATCTTTCTTATTCCCAGTAACAGGAATTCATACAAGAAGAACATCTGCATAGACATGCTGCGACAGGGTTATCACAAGTCCTTCTCCGAGCTCTGCACTCTGATACAGAAGTGGAATGCCTTGAGGGAGGCTGCGGGGCCTGGGTCAGCCATATGGCAGCAGAAGTCCCTGGAGGAGCAGCCTGATAAGCTGGATCAGCTTCGCCACTTCCTGACCAGGGCTGAGGCAGCCCGGCGAGCAGGTAGATGCGGGGGTTGTGGGTAGCAGAGCAGCGGGAGCCGCAGCCGCCAGTGCCTGGGGGAAGCTTCCAAATTGTTTCATGTATGAATTTGAAATGTTGCTGCATCTTAGCACATTTCAGCCTTAGTCGACTAAGCTGTATTCAGAGAATAAATGATTAGGAGCTGCAGATATTGGGAGGGGTTTGGTGAAGAAAGAAAAAATAAAAGGGAGAAACATGCAGGGTGCGTTATGATATCATCAGAAACGTTTGATGTATGTATAGCTTTGATAACATCTCAATTATTTTCTCATAGTTTCATTATTCTATTGTGTTTCTTTCTGTATTGATTTGAGTAGCTGGTTTTGCATTAGAAAAATTTAGTAGGTGAAATGCTGCTTCACACAGTAGTAGTTTTGTAAATCTGATTTTATTAAATACCCTGTCTGCTAAGTGTTTGGATTTGTGACTGATTTAAAAAGGATTGTGAATGTGTCGAATAAAATACAGCACACAGATGTAACATGCCACCTGTGAATTACTAGGTATTAGTGAAGACATAACTCCAAATTACTGTATTTTCTCTATTGCCTACTATTTAATAAGCGCTCATATTTATCATTTCCTTTTACTATAAATAGTAATATAATCTACACTGTCTTTCTCCTTTGGAATAATTGTAAGGATGGAGGCAGATAAAGCTCTAACTCCAGTCTTGTTTCATGGCTGAGCTGGTTTTGCTATACTTGGTTTATTTCAAGTTGCATTTTGATCATTACCAATATGAAAATCTACAATAAAGCTTGTCAGTTTGGAACCTGTTTGGCTGAAATTCAGAAACAGACAACTTCATTTAACAAAGGAACCACAAAAGTACCCTTTCACCACTTAAAAAAATGTTAATTTAAAATGTTTATTTTATGTATACTGTGAAAGCCAAAAGTTGTGTTTCTTTATTTAATTCAGTATAATTCTAGGCAGGAAATCTACCCAGCCCGTGATTGGAAGGAACCTTCGGATTTGTCTGGAGTATGCCTAAAACCTGAATAGGCATCCCTGTAGCTGGCAGGAGCACAAGAGAGGAGTTTTGCACTCAGAGTGCCCTGACAGAAGCATACTGCCAACACTTTGATGTTGAAGAAGTAGCAGAGATGGCTTCTCTTGATGGGCCTGCTTCCTGCAGCTGCTTGAGGAGAGCAGTTTGTCTTACTTCAGTGCACGACATTTTTCACTGTTACAAACTCGTGTGTGACAACAGAGTTGGCAAACACGCTCCCGGAGAGCCAAGGTGCTGCTGACGGTGCAGTTTGTGCCCCAGTGAAAGGCAGGAGCCCTTTCTCTCACTGAACCCAGCGTTCACTATGTGATGGGCTCTTTAAGTCTTTCACTTCTCTCAGAGACAAGATACCACCAATTTTATGAGTGATTATATCTTGCCCCTAGGAGAGAATATCTCCCAGCGTTGCCTGTTAAAGTTGGTTAAAATGAAAGAAGAGAAAATAATATGAATGTGCCAACAGAGTTGGCAAGCATCTTTATTGAATTGCTCGATCAAGGTATAGTTAGTTTTGAATTTTTCACCACTTTCAGTGCAAACCTTTGCACAAATCTCTTGTTTGTTTTAAGTGAGGCTTGAATCACCTGGCACATGAAGAGGTGGATGCTAATTCACGTTGCAGGTGTTAGAGCCAGTAGTGCTGTGACTACATAACAGATGAATTATACAGCTCATCAAATACCAATTCAGTAGTTCCACTAATCCAGTTACTCTCTGATTCTCATCAAATTGCTTGGGGCTCTGTCTTATGATCTCCTGACAACTCTAGCTGACACCATTTAAGTAATGTTCAGCAGTTCACCTCAGCTGGAACTTACCGTGATGTAGAAGTCACAACAGCAGCTGACCTGCATTTGCTCTTCGGCCACCACAGTTCAAGCTTAAAAGGCTGAAAGTAATATTTGGGGTTGTAAACTGTGGGAGTTTCACAGTGTGGCTGATGTGACTAATATTAGGCTAGCTGAAAGTTTACCTTTCTCAGGTATGCTGTCTTGAGCTAACAGTTGTGTTGAGGAAGAGATAGCAGGTATAAATTACGGGGAAAAAAAATCTTCATGACTTGTAAGTTTTTTGATTAAACTATACTTTATTAAGGGATTGGTTTTGAACCTGAAGTGGTAAACAAATGGAAAACAAAACTTCACTTACTATGTCAGTAAATAATTTTTTTATTTGTTTTTTATTTTTTCTCATCTGATTTTTTTGCATCATAGTGTGCTGGTGTCTTAATTGTGAATGTAACTTAGAACTGCTGCTCCTAAGTTTAGAGTTTTATGGTCGTTACTGTAGTGCACAGAGAAAGCCAGGTATTCATTCACTTTCCATATTTATTGGTAGAATATGTTAATCTTATAATTTTTTTTGTAGTTTGTATTTATAGGACACTATAATGCTGGACATAAATTGTTTGCTTGAACAGAATCAGAGCCAGCCATCACAATGCGGAGGCTGATATCAAAGAGCAATTGTTTTCTTCACTGCTGGGTTTTAAAATAGTGACATTTTGTTTACTGGTGTTACATTGTACAAACCGTTTACCTTTGCATACACCAGTGAGTGTTCTCTATGTTTTGATTGAACTTCAAATCATCCAGGAGTCACCTTTTTTTTTAATTGTCTATTACTAATATTATGCTGTGTGCAAAGAAAAGATTTTCTTCTGTACAACTTACTCTCCTTGTCATTGTATTTGAATACCTTCCAAGTATTTAAAAATAGAGAGATAGCATTAATCGTTGCATCTTCTTAGAAAAATAGCTGATAGTTACTTTGCCCTAGGTACAGCATTATCTCAAAAACACTAGCAGAAATATTGGCAGTGCTTGGCTGCATTCCTATTTGGTGTTTTTTGATGCAAATGATGTAAATGTGTCTGACTTCAAAATTGAGTTGTTTCTAATTATTCCTTGATCTTCCTTCATTATCATGGACTAACCTCTCTTTTTAACAGTTCTGGTCTCAGTAGCTTGAAAAAAAAAAGGAGATAGTTTAGCTGTTTAAATGTGTATAGTTGTAGGGTTTTTCACAGAAGCATGCAGGATAAATGCCAAAGCAATGTATCTACATAGCTCAGCATTTGATGTATACAGTTATTTCTTGGCACATATACAAAAATGTTGGGGTTTTTTTCAGAAAGAAAGTTATATTTTGAGGCTATGGAATGGCCTGCCCAATTGTGTGCTTTTCTGCCTGATTGTACTGCTCAGAGTAAGTTCACTTGAAGGTATAATTGTCCTTGAAAGTATCATACAGTGCTGGCAGGTTGTTGCTGCTATCCCTTTGAAGAGCCATAGCTCTCTAGCCCCTACTCAGTACCGTTCTGCAGGTTAGTGGGAGGGGGAAGCTTGAAGCCAGAGTCTATCCTTGTCTGACATTCGGGGTTGCTAACTAAATATCCTTTGGCTACTGACACCCTGTGAACAAATGATGAGCATACCCTACAGTGGTGTGCCATCTGAATAGAATCTTTTTTTGTCCATTTTGTTTGTCTAAGGCCCAGACAAAATTTGACTCTATATCCCTGTGTGTTTGGGTGGGTCATGAGGAAGAAGTAGGAACAAAGGAAATCCAACTAAGTCTTGTATTTTGGAATTTTTGAACAGCACCCAGTGTACTGTGTGCCTAGGAGAACAGTTCATTATAACAATAATATTGCTGTTCCTCAGATAAAAGTATTTAAAAGTGAAGTTAAAACCTTTAAGCTGGTATTTGCACAGATTTTACCATATGAATGTAACTGGTTCTTTAAATCCCTACTTGGCTGCTACAGTCTGTCTTATTGTTCTAAAATGCGTTACTAATTTACCTGTTAGGCCTGTATGCTCATTAGGCTAAAGCTCTTCTTTGAATCATCTCGTCAAAGTATCATGTAACTACTTTTATTTAGTCAGTTAGCACTGAGCCTACCAGAAGAATGACTGATAGTACGCAGATTATACTGTAAAGCATCAATTGTGTGTTTCAGGCGAAGGCCAGCCTCTCAGTGATAGTGTGCCACATCTATGTTTTGTTAAATTAGAGATCACCTGTCTCAGTATTATTTCAGAAGGGCTTGAAACGTGTTGCTCTTTAGATTACATCTGAATTACATATTAAACGTAGGCTTGAACCCTAACTGAATCCTTACCTAGGACTAGCAGAGGCCTTGAAGAGCTTCTATGATCAGTGCTTGCTAGAGTGAGCTGGTTTACTTATATTGTACAAGTGGAGGGGCATGAAAGGCAGGTTACAGCTCCAGAGCAATTAAAGGGAGAGATGTCTCGGACATCGGCTCTGCTTTGCCAGAGCAGAGGAGCAAAACCAGGGAAAATGCCACAGTTCAGTGACTGCAGCATATATTGAGCAGTCAGCACTGTAGTGGCAGATCATTGTGTTCACTGTGCCAATGCATGGAACCTATGTTCAGGTGTGAGTATGCCTTCAAAGGGGCAAGACACCATTCATTAGTTGATCGCTGGGGCAGCTGGTGGAGAGTAGGAGTTAAGATCTGGAAGCGGTTGCCTTTCTCAGATTCCATCTGCTCCCCGTTCCTGACCCCATGCAACCCCTGTGATGTGCTGTATGCTAAATGCTGAATCTAAGTGTGTGCTACAGGCTGCTGATCTTTGTTCCAGAGCATAGCAGGTGCAGAATTAGAAGGAAGTGCTAACTTGGCTCTTTTTTCCTTGTTTCAGTGTAGAGAAAACTTCTGACGGCATGAGTTATCATTTGTTGTTGTTGTAAAAGATGACTTTTCATAGAGTATATGAAGAAAGCATGAGTATTTGATGTGTTTGCACTGGAAAATCTTTCTTTGTCTGAGATACTTAAGGTTGAAAACGGAGTTTAGCATTTTACAGTGGAAAGCATTTCTGTAAGATTTCACACTTATGCCGTAGGCTGAGCTAGAAACATTGCAATAACTGTATTACCCATGCTGTTTTGGAAAAAAAAAAACAGGAAAGCAGTTGTGCATTTAAAAAAGAAGAAGGATAAACATACCAAAACCTCTTTTAATATTTGCTTGGAGGAGGAATAGTTTTGTTTGGTTTTGGGGGGATGGGGAAAGGAACACTGTTTTATTTTCTAAGCAGGTTTGTCCTTCTCCACTTAATTTTATATCACAGGAATAAATGCAGCAGTTGCTAGAGATCAATGGAGGAGTTTATAATTTTTGTAATTATTTTACAAAAAGTGATTCTGCCCAGGAAAGAAGCCAAGCCTTCTCAAAATAGAGCCAATTGTAGAACTACCACTGACTTCAACAGAAGCAGCACTTCTTAGAAAATTTCAGTAGTGTGTTTTCATTGCGATGGCTTGGAGCCCCCCTTTAGTGTCCCGGATTACCAGTTAATTGCCGTATATCATTATCATTAGTTAGCTTTATCCTTACTTGGCAAAATTATATCCTGACCATTTACTTGGCATCTTTGTATAGATTGTACTTTTGCTGGATATGTTCCCTTTATGTACCTAACAGTGCTGGGAAGAGTGTGCTCTGTGTACAATCTGCCTCATGATATCTATGATATCTAGGAAACGGAGGTTCTGTGTCAGACTGGATGGTGTCAGCATATGCTACCCCACAGCAACCTTTCTTAATTTGTGTGTGAGTTTGGCTTATGGATAAGCTTTCTGGAAACAGAATGATTGGGTGGTCCTTTACCTGTAGGTGTAGAGGCATGACTGTATTGAGCAAGCAAATGGAACTGATTCTTTGTCGTGTGTGGATCCAGGTGGAAATAAACTGATTGCAGCACCATATTCTGTTAGCGTTCATGCTTCTTTTTGGCCCAACAGCTTCCATCCTGGATCTTTCTGTGTATGAATTCTTCACAGTATCATCTGTCTTGCTATTAAGTCACTGGCATTGATCTCTCTGGCAAAGGAAAAAATGAAACTTTCAGTATCAATGGTGTCTAATTCTGACATCAGAAATTACTCCTAGTGACTTAATTGATATCGGGCCACTCCTTTATATGTCTTCAAAAGTGAATGGTCAGTTATAATAAAGTCATACTCTCTAAAAACAACTAGCTGAACTGGAAGATGAATGTTACCGTCTATTGAAAAGTTTGCATATGACCTTCATCTGGCAGGAATAAATGACTGAGTGGTGGGGTTTTGGGTGGAAAATATTGAGCCGTAAATGGATGTTGAAAAAATTCTAATACCTGTATTTTAAAAATGCGTACAAGTTCTATTTTCCATTAAGAACAGCCTCTTTTCTTCTTCAAGGAAAATACCAAGCCACGATCTCTTAATGAAGTTGTTTTCATCTGTTTTCTAAAGACCATTTCTGTACTTCTTTTCCTTTCCTCCACTACGTCCTGTCACGAAAGAGATCATACAGATGTGGCAGAAGTTGTACTTCAATTACACTAATATGGCTTGCAGATCTTCTGCGTGTTTCTTTGCTTTCATCCAACCTCTGTTGGGATTGTCATACTCAAGCTCCGCCTCACTATACCTGTGCATTGCACTACTTAGTAGTTATCTAGCTGAACACAACGAACATGCAGACCATGGATCTGAATAATCCCCTGTTCCACTCAAACCTTTGCTTGCCAAGGGAACAGGTCCGGAGAAGAGCCCAGAAACAAAAAAAGATACGGTTCAGCCGGCCCACTGGGGACTATGGCTGGAATATAACAAGGGGAGATCCTGCTTGACAGTTGACGCCCCTGAAGAGATCCTGATGCAGAGCAGGAAATACTACATGCATTTAATATATAGGATTTAATGTTTAAACTCAAGTTGAAGGGATTTTTTTTAAATGTCTGAAAAAGATCTCAGTAAGGTTTGATAGGGATACTTTCTTTTTGTACATGACACCCAATTTCAAAGTTGTTCTCCATTGCAAAGGACAATGAATATAAAATATTTTGAAAAGCTCAGATCAAACAAAAATAAACAAGTCAATTTTCTGTAATTTACATTACTTGACAAAAACATCAAAATATTATAAAACAAATACTGCAACATAGCATGACTTTTAATTTGTTTTCTGCTTAATTTTTGTGAAATATTACTGCCTTGAATTTGGTAATTTGGCATTGAAAAAAATGTTTTGTCGGATAATTGCCCGTAAGATGTGTTCTTAGCCCTGCTTCAGATCTTCAGTTAAGTCCAAAACTGCAAACTATCTGGCCTCACTATCTGCTCCACTGAGTTCTGTTTGTTCTGTGTAGCTGTTATTTTGGGTAGATGTTCATCTTTACAGTGTTCTCACAATCCTGCGACTTAAATGTTCTGGAAGACTTGAATTTAGCTTCCAATGTTTTATGTAATTGATTTAATTTTTGAAAGATTAATGGGATCAGCCTTTGAACCTTTATCTATGTGCTTTCTTAATTATTTCTTATTTAAAAACGAGAATTTGTCTTGCAGAAACCATTTTACAATTGCTTGTGTGATTCAAGCTTCTCTTTCTCTTTATTCAGTGTCACATTCTAGTGTCGTCGTTCCCTCTCTGATAAGTGGTGCAGATAACTTTTTTTTTTTTTTTGTATCAACAGATACATAAAGGTGACCTGTCTACAGGTATTCTATTACCAGTTGTAGAGAGCTTACTATACAAAATCAGAGAGATCGAAGCTTTAATGACTGAACTATCTATGGGAGATCTTGTGGACGAGAGTATTTACCTGTTCTAATATTTTTGTTCTCCTGGGGAGGTAAAAGTTCACTTTTACCAAGTCTGATGTGCTGGCTTTACCACTGTCAGAATAATCTCAATTAATATCTTGATTTGTAAATCAGACTTTAAATCCAGAAGAAAATGCAGCTTTTAAAAGTCTGTCTTCTGGGGTTTATTTTATGACCAGCATATCTGGTGAGCCACTGTCCAAAACAATTACAGAGAAATGGTTGTCTTTGTGCACTTCTCATTGTTATTCACCAACAGGATAGTCATCAGAGGGTCACATTAAAGTTCATTCAATCAAAGCTGTGGCAGTAGCAGTAGTCTGCCTCAGGTCAGTTCCATCTCTTGAGATTTGTAGGGCACTACCTGAAGTTATTTGCGTAATTTTATGTAGCATTAGTGCCTTGATACTTTGTAGCAAAGATTTCAAAGGCAACAGATCAGTATCTAGTGTTCTACCCCAATGACAATCCCATTATATTTCCACTTACTGTGTTATTGTTACCAGTTGTATGTATCCTGTGGTATCTTCTGTGTTCATTTTCACTTAGCTGTAATCTATATGTAAAGTGTGTTGTTATATTTACATTAGTGGTTATAATTAGGTTTTGTATTTCTCTGTTCATGTGGTTATTTGCTTATGTACTTTTAATCATCATGGGAACCTCTGCCTTTTACTTTTGAGATAATTGTTAAAAGTGCTCCCTTGTGCTGCAGTAGATGTTGAAGTTGGGATAAGATAAATCACAGCCAAGAAATACCTGCTTTTCTTCATTGAGAGCAAAGGGACCCTAGGTAACACCTATCCATATCTAAACTGGTTAGTTTGGGTGAATCCTAACTATATCTTGACGTTTTTATGTATACATGTGTATAGATAGGCTTGCATATATATATATATGCATATGTGTATGCACATACACAGATGGACAGATATATGTATATTAAGCCCAAACCAGTTCTGTTACTTGCATTCCAGTATCATTTGCAGAGATGTTTATGAGGCTATTGTACCAAAATAGTCTTAATTTCTAATGTATGAATAAGTTTTATATGATGTATGCTCCTGGATATTTTGAACAAGAGGTACCTGAGAGGTGCTTTTTCAGCCTTGAGGGGGAACAAAAGGAATGAAAATTCACAGCCATGAAGAATGTTCTGATTAGGAATACATCAAGTCTATATATGATAATTATTCCTCTCAAAGCCACATTTCTAAACTTAAGCTGATGTTTTGTTATGAAACCTTAGATACAAATGGTGAGATGATAATCTAGATGTAATTTTAGATGTTATTTCTCTTGTGTGGTTAATGATGCATTCAAAGTACTTTTTTGAGTAATTGCTGTTTGTCGTGTAGATGATAGAATTTACAGTCGAGAAATTTAGTCCTTTTTGAAAGTTCAATTTTCCGCATTTCCTCCTGCAGATAACAAAAGAGAGTTTAACTGCATCCTTTGATTAAAGTGTCTTGATTTGGTATCATAGTTTTAAAACACTTAGAAAAGATCTGGACTTTGAGTGGGACCTTGCCTATATTGAAATCAGTTTGTTTTCCCCCAGTTGACTTCTGTGTGGTGCTCCATACCAAGGAGTAAGAGGGGGGGGGTTTCTTTCTTTTTTCCCTATTCTCTCTTTGAGCAAAGCTTACAAATTGCAGAATTCCTGAAAGCAAAGCAATTCGGTTCACACATCTGGCTTAACCAAACAGTCTCTTGCCTGCCGCAAGACTTACCGTTCTTAACTCCTTCTTTACCTAACTACATGAAAATTATTTCAAGAACTGACTCTTTGGCTTACCTTCATGTAACAGCCACAAACACAGTAAGCAGCCAACCAAAACTGCAATGGAATTTTGGCTAATTATTTCCATTCACATCTGACATGAGCAGAGTTTAGAAAGAAATTCATTTAGTTTAGCTGGAAATAAATTTAACTGTGAAATGTGTAGGTTCATGCTGTACTTTCCTATCTCATTGATTCTTCAGCATCATGTAGGGAATATATATTCCAAATCCCCCTTAGGGAGAAGCAGTACGATAAGAGTTGTCAGGTAAGTTTTAGATCTCTGCTCCAAATTAATACAGTTTTGGAATAATCCAAAGAGGGGGTTTTTTGTGCATTTTTTTTTAAAGGTGCTTTTTAATTCCGTAGAAGCTCTCATTCTGTAATTTTTGGGAATTGCAGTGTTTGTTATCAATTTTAGGGATAGTGTGTGTTCATTTAGCAGTCTGAGATGATAAGGGGTGGGAGCTAAATCTGGTTTCTTTTCTTCAGATCATAAAGGAGATCTGTGACTTTGAGTCTCCCCTGCTTTCCACATTTGTTCTGAGAGCAATACCTTGGTGAACTGTCTTTTTTTTGGGGCAAGGTGTAAAATTTCAGTTGGCCCTTTTTTTCTAAGAGCGATAAGGTACTAAAAATGGGAGTGTACATGAAAACTCAAAGCCTTTCTTATTAGTCCTGCTTTGAACATTTAAAATGATATGAATTAATGGTTGTGCAGAGTGTTTTGTTTGGTTCTTTATCTCCATCACAGCAATTGCTACCATAGACCTGTTTTGAAAGCTCTCGGTGCCTTTTCGGGGCTCAGTAGCTCAGACAAACGCTTCTCCAGCGGTGACTGTGTCCTTTTTCTGCTCACTCTGACTTCTCTCTTTTGACTAGCTATTGTCTTATCCAGGTTTTGCGTGTTTCATTGAACTGAATTTTGGTTTTGCATACAGAAATGAAAACAATTTATTGTGGTTTTGTTAAAGTATTTTTTCAGTTCTCCCTAATTTGTGAAGTTATCATTTTCCCCATATCATATTTCTCTGGAGGAGAACTTGATGATATTTCAGTGGTGAAAAATATAAATAGCTCTTCATTTTCATTATATGGTTATTTCTGAAGTATGCAAGATTTCTGAAAGCTGATGATAATCTAAGATTTTGATTGTAGTTTTTGTTTTTAAAGGGCACTATGAGGAGGTGTACGATAACCAGCTTAACTTGGCCTACTGTTTCAATGACCCTGAGGACAAATGGTTAAGTAATTACTTTTATGAGCAATGCTTTAACACTGCTCAATTAATAAAAATTGATGGTGGGAGAAGAGAGGCACAAGCACATGCAGATATGGGCCTCATCAGCGAGGAACAAGGTAAGCCACTGAGATCGTAAAGCTACATTGTATTCAGCATGGAGAGTCATATTTGGCAATTTGTGTTTCATCACAGGGCACGGTGTTTTGATGTAAAATTGATTTGCAACCATAATTTAAAAGTAGTTTTAAAACTGTTACCATTTTAATTTTCGGAGCAGTGAGTAGGAAGACAAAGTCCACAATTATTCACAGAGCTGTTTCCTCTGCTGACGTTCCATCTACAATTGAAAGTACTCGATCAGAAGAAAAACAAAACACAAGTTTAAAGGAAGCATTTGCTTAGTGAAAAGATTCTTTGGGTTTGACCTTATTTCATTTTCCTTGTTTTTGACAAGAAACTAGTAATGCTTGGGCCATGGGTGTTTGAGTAGGATGGCATCAGTAATTACACAGACTGGGTTGAGCTGGAAGAGGTATAAACATGTAATTCAGTTTAATCCTACCTCCAATTTATACATGGATGAAACAGCCTATATTTTTGTGTTCTTTATAAAAACTACCTTCTGGTTCTCTTGACTGAAAATGGCACCCTGTTTGTTTGTACGTGACTGCCACTTTGGTGTTTGCTTCAGATTTATACCTTACTACAAGCTACATTTCTCCATTCATGTATCTGTATCCTCAAACTGTGAGTCTCTGAAATTAGAAAAGGTATTAACAGAATCATATAACAGCCCAGGCTGGAAGGGATCTTGAAAGATCACCTGGTCCAACCTTTCATGGGAAAGGAAACCTGGATGAGATTGTTTTAGCACTCCGTCCAATTGCATCTTGAAAACCTCCAGTGATGGGGACTCTATCACATCCCTGGGGAGGCTGTTCCAGCAAATGATTGTTCTCACTGTAAAAAATACTACTTTCTTATATCAAGGTGTACCTTGTTTCTGTATTTAAAAATATACATTACCTTTCATGGCAGAGGGGTTTGAGTGTGTGTAGCAGACTGGGTATAAAAAAGGTGTTTTCCTATGTTGGTATAAAATCCTTTCATGTTGTGGGAAGACAAGCAATAAGTGAGCCTCAAGTAGCTGAATAAAACCTATCTTGTAGCTGTAATTCCTAGATGTACTGGATGCCTGACCATTGCTTCAATGTATGTGATTTGTATAGTCATTCTTTTTTTGGTTTTAAGTTTGACTTTGTGGGTCAAAATCATTGCAACTTTGAGCTCAGCTTGTGGCTGGTTTCTCAAATAGAATGGCTTTTCTCAGAAAAAAGATTCACAGAAATTGAAATATTTTGTTAAAATAGTGTAATTCTAGTAAATGTCTGACAAAATGGGTGTGTTTTGAAAGATGGCCTAATTTCCCAGCAAAAACTTGGACGTAAAACATAAAACCTGCGGCCTTTTGTATTTTTTTAATTGAAAGGTTTTTCCCCGTGTTCTCTTAAAGCTGAAAGATCACACCTTTTTCAATATTTCTTTGTATTTTCTAGACTGCTAGTCATTCACACTGTTTCCTCTGAACTGTTGCCACATCTTTCTTGCCTGCAACACCCAGAGCTGGATTCAGTTTTAAAATCTGAGTTCATACCAATGACCAATAAAATGGAAGGATTACTTTTCTTACAGGTTGTAATTTTATTTTTGTTTTCAGGTATGACATCTACATTCTTTGTTTCAGCGTAAATTGCATACTTGTATTCAGTTCATGATCTTCAGTAATCTTGAAATTATTTTCTGAAGGACTGTTAACTAGTTATTCTGTTCCGCATTCTGGCATCACCAATTAGTTCTGCCTAAATGCAACATGTTACTTTCTTTTTGCACTGAGTAGCATCCTGTGTTTTGTAGGTGATTTCTAGAAATTATCAAGATTGTTTTGAATTCTGAAGTTGTCCTTCAACAAGCTTTCTTTTCTTGCAAATTTTGTATCATTTGAACATTTAAAAAGAATTTTTCTACCCTGTAATTCAGATCCTTAATTAAAATACTTAGTAAACTGGACCTAGGACAAGTGCCTGTGGAATCTCAGAGTACCTTTTCAATGACAGTGAACTACTAATAACCGATGTCTATATAGGATTTTCTAACCAATTTGCACTCACCTGACAAGAGCTGCAGGTGAACTATGCTTCCCTAGTGCTTTACAAGAAAGTTATATGACAGTGAGAAAGAATTTACTAACTTAAACAGAAGATTGGTTTGATAACATTTGCTCTTGATATGTTGGCATTGGCTGTAATATTTTCATGTTTTCTCTAAAAGCTTGGGAATAATCTGTTTAACTGCTTTTTTATTCCAGTATTATTCCTGGAATTGAAGTTCAGGTAAATCCAGTTTCCCAGTAGACAAGATAGCACTTGCTTAAAGCCCAGCTGGTCACAACCAAGCCATTTTCATTTTGAGTGAAAAATGCTTAATTAGATTATCTGTCTGATACTCAGTAGAATGAAATGATTGAAGTTGTTGGATTTTTTGCAACCTTTTCACTTGGTCCTTCAGTTACTAAAAAATAAAATTATAAGAAGGTGCATAAAAGCAAACATCCCTGTCTATTTATAGCTTCAAAGGCTCATACTGAGTGTGACTTACTACTGTTACCAAACTACTGCCTATAAAAAAATTAACATTTCCTACTTTTAACATTTTTCTACTTTTTTTTACTTTTTTTTTAACCCATTACAAAAGCACATAAGCAATGTTACGAAATACACTTTGAGATACTCGGGAAATTTCATTTTCCTGCTGTAAAATATTCTAATATTCTAATATTTTAATTATTATTCTAATAATTCTAACTTCCAGAAGATAGGCTTCTTATTAACATTGGTAAGGAGAGATAAAGCAAGGTGTGTTTTCACTGCCCAGGGTGAAGCTCCACTGAATCTATAGGGTCTGTCTTTTGCAAATATTTTATTTCCATAGAGAGAAGTGAAGAAATGAAGAAGTTGAGAGAGTAAGCATAGGATTTGCTTTGAGAGACCACTGAGAAAAAGACAGCAGATGTATTCCATACACTTTTTAGTTTCAGCGGATGAAGAACTATATCACAAATACTGATTGCAGAAAACATGTAAGAACAGATGTTGAGTTGGAATTGTATAAAACTACATGAGTATTAATGGTGTTATAAGTAAAATTCTAAACATGCTGGTTTTGATATTAGAACACATAGATGCAGCTTGTAAATTAAATGGTCTTTTTGTGTTCAGATGTTTATAAGGCTGTAATCTAATTTGTTTGTGAACTGAATGAGTCGGAAGCCTGCTTCCTATGAGGATATATACATATATATAGGAATACGTACACAAGTGTGTGCATTAATATATGATACAGGAATATGTATGTGTACAGGGATGTGTGTGAGTACGTGAATGATGCTTAACATTTACATCATACATTCATAGAATCATAGAAAGTTTTGGGTTGGGAGGGACCCCTAGAGGTCATCTAGTCCAACATCCCCGCAGCGAGCAGGGACACCACTAACTAGATCAGGTTGCTCAGAGCCCTGTCCAACCTGGTCTTGAATGTTTCCAGGGATGGGGCCTCCACTACCTCTCTGGGCAACCCGTTCCAGTGTTTCACCACCCTCATTGTAAAGAATTTCTTCCTTATACCCAGCCTAAACCTACCCTGTTTTAGTTTAAAACCATTACCCCTCGTCCTGTCACTGTTGCCTCTACTAAAAAGATTGTCCCCATCTTTCCTATAGGCTCCCTTTAAGTACAGAAAGGCTGCAATCAGGTCTCCCCGCAGCCTTCTCTTCTCCAGGCTGAACAAGCCCAACATTCTCAGCCTGTCCTCATAGGAGAGGTGCTCCAGCCCTCGGATCATTTTTGTAGCCCTCCTTTGGACCCGCTCCAACAGTTCCATGTCCTTCTTGTTTTGAGGGCTCCAGAGCTGAACGCAGGACTCCAGGTGAGGTCTCACCAGAGCAGAGTAGAGGGGCAGAATCAGCTCTCTTGACCTGCTGGCCACACTTCTCTTGATGCAGCCCAGGACATGGTTGGCCCTCTGGGCTGCCAGCGCACATTGCCAGCTCATGTCCAGCCTTTCGTCTATCAGTACCCCCAGGTCCCTCTCAGCAGGGCTGCTCTCGATCCTTTCATCCCCCAGCCTGTATTGATACCGGAGATTACCCTGACCCCGGTAAATTCATCTGATTGAAATCATTATCTCTGTATTAACTGCATTGATTAATAGTGCAACCGGGAAGACAGAATTTACAAAAATGAGAAATCAGTCTTACAGACATTAATGTGTGCATCATTTCAGATGTAAATATTTTGTACCAGTTCTTTTCAGTTCTCTTACCCAATAGTTTTTTTTTTCATTACTTGTGCACGGAAGCTGTCTATATATCCTTAGGACTGATTGCTTGGGAGTATAAAGTTAAACATGTACTTGTAAAGATTGTTCTTTGCCTTGGAAGCAAATCAATAAATTTGCTGGGTAATTTCTGTGTAATCAAACTTTCAGCCTAGTCCCTGTCCTAAAGGCTGGATATAATCTGAGGTTCATTAATCTTCAAAGCTAAATATTTGAGGTGTCGGCAGTGTCGACTTCAGTCATGATATTTGGATGCAGACGATTAGTGGCTCTCAGTACATAGTGGCTGCCAGTACATAAGGGAAAGAAAACAACAATAGTAGAGTAGCCTGCTACAGACACAAATGGAACATTCTGCTTGGAACGAACATGATTTTAGCTGCAGTTCTTTGCAGAATGAGATTTTAACCTTCTCTTTAAAAAAAAATTCTGTTTGTAAAATAAGGTCTCTGTTTACAAGTAACCCAAATAAGATGCTATGCATTGATTATTGTAGGAGTGCTCAGATTGTGATCCTGTTCAGTTAGCTGTACTCACCCCATAGTTTGCCTTTCCTCAGGGGGCTGATAATAAATTGGTGTATTAGTGTAGTTACTGGTTGTTTTCTCATATAGCTGTTAAGCACACCAGTGTCACTTTATATACGTTGAAAAAGCATTGTAATATTTTAATATTTTTTTCTCACATTAAATCCAGCTCTGCGTGTCATCCAAGTAAGCACAGGCTTTGTGACAGAATCTCAGTTAATAAAAAAATTTTTTAAAAAATATTTTTACTTCTAAAACCACATTCAAAAAACTGGTATAATATCAGTTGTTATAAATATGTGCATTTTTCTGCATATCAGAGAATAAGAGGATTATCATAGTCTGTGATACTTCAATTATATTAGTGTAAACTCTGCTAAAGTTAATTGTGAACTTCAGGTTTACACTGTTGTATCTTGCAGAAGAAACGCAGTCTGAGTGCACGGATAAATGTAATGGCTAGTGCTACTTTGTATAGGTTTTTACACTGCTAGCATTCATCATTACAGTATTTGAGTGCTTTCTGTTTTGTATTAAATGATTAACATCTATCATGCATGAAATAATGTAGACCTTAAATGTATGCATCCCAAAGTTTCAGATAACTTATGTCAGTAACAAAAACAGTCCAGAGGAAACAAGGAATTTGTATGTCTAGGACTTCAAATAGGTTGTAACAAAATTAGATAATATATTTCTGTATTATTCAAAAGCATAATAAAAACAGATATCTGAAAGTCTACTTTTTCTAAAAGCAGCCATCAAGGCCACTGCAAGTAATACAGGTGTTTGTATAAATATGTGTGTATATAGGTGTATGTGTATGTACGTGTAGATATACATACACATCTATACAGACATATATATGCATATATATGAACATACAGATTTAAATACAGGCAGTACTTTAAAGCCAATACCTCAGATACCAACATTTCAATCTTAATCTCAAGCAATTCCTCTTTTGCGAGAGAAACTTAAAGATAACCAATTAACATATCTGATAATGTTTTTCTAGTACAGATGCATGACTGTTCTTTCCTTAAGGCGCACCCTTACAAAAAGATAGGTTAGTGGTACATTGCATGGGGGACAGTGGAGCAGGAAGAGCAACATCGAGAACTCTGAAGGAAGCAACAAAAACATCATCACTACAATCTTATTATCAATATCTGTCCTGCCACCCTTGGCGCGGATCCCAGTGCTTACCTTTCAGACAGCAGCAAAGATAGACATTCACAGGCCATGAATGATTTCCTGCATGAGTAAATTAAGCTGTGAACGGGGATGTCTATGAGCATTGGAGCACAGGCTAGTGCTAAAATGGTGTTAGTAGTCCTGCACACGCTTTTAGCTTGTGCTAACTTGGACTTTCCTGCCCTGCAATTATGCACGGGCACAGTTTGGTAATTAGGAGTGTTGCAGGGACTTTTCCTAACAGGCAGTTTGCAAGCAGCCACACCGTTTTGAAGGATAAGAGAGTTTACTAGGATAGATGCACCTTTCCATACCTGTTGGTTGTGGTGCTTGGAAACATTTCTGGATACACTTAAATAACTAGTTTTGGGAAAGCATGTAAAGTATCACAGTAGAGTCCAATGAATAAAAGTTTCACAACAAATTCCAAATGTAAATCAGTGCCGTGCCAGAAACTGCATATCCCCTGATATGAGATCTGTGAGATGTGTGAAAATTATGCCATTAATCTCAATGCAGTGGTGATTTTGAATTAGTCATCAGATTTATATTCTGATAGCACACAAGAATCAACAGAAGTGGAGGTAATACTTTTTCTGAAATGCTTACAGACCGGAAAGACTAAAGGCAGGCAGAACTAGTAAGAGAAAGGGACAAAATGCAAAGCAAATAGCCATGTTAGATAGCCCAGCGCTGATTCCTATAACATACAACTAATACATAAACCCAATTTTGATCCTTCTGTACCCACCCCCAAAATATTAATAAATAGGACCTAATTTATGAGAAAGGTATCGTTGTTCTATCTGTAATAATGGATAAAATACAGTCTATTTCATATGTTAGAATTTGATATAGACTCTTCTGGTTGAAAGGCCTACTGAACACAAGGGAATTGTAAATAAATGTAATTAATTTGTCATGAAAAAAATCCTACAGGGTTCTTACAGACTTTGGCAATCTGGATTAAGACCGAGGAATAGGATTATACCTATCATTTTATCATACTGTTGAAATTAAAGCTTTTAATCAAGGCATTATAGAAATGGGTGGAAAGATTCCTATTGAGTTTAATGGGCATTTGATTCAAGCTTCTGAAGCGTAAATAGTAATTACTAGATATATTTGGTAAACAACAACTTAAAGACTGTTCATAACATCATCTTTTTGTTTTGAAACATAAAAAGTCTAAACTGATTATTTTCTTCCGCTTAGCAGATCCTATTTAATCCATTTCTAGGAAATTGTTGATTTTGTATTTTGAATTGTTTATGGCAAGTGTTTTTCAATTAAAAACTGTAGTGTATAAATAATTGAGAGAAACTCAGCATACATTCATGAGTATCTATGGAGAGGAAATATGCACGTTTAAGCAGAATTTCCTCAATTGGTTTGCCTTCAGGCAGAAATAATTTATATTCACATTTAAAAAAAGAGAATGTTAATACAGCAAAGCAAAGTACTAAAAACATTTAAAAAGGCAGAAGTTAAAATTGCTTATGAAATTTCTTATGCTTTTGTGTACTCACATTTTGCAACTTCTTTGTAATTACAGAAACATGTAATGTCTTTTGCTAGGAGATTCTTAAGTATAGCCAGAAGAAAATTCATCTGTGGCATGGATGGCCTACATGCCCATTCTACATTAACAGAACTTTATATTGTTGTCTGTGTTGCAAGTCTGCCAAGTCCACTTAAATAGCAAATTCTGATTGTGCTGTAGAATGTAGAAATTAAAAATGGTGCTTTACAATCTGATTGCAAAATTAGAAACAGCTGGTAAATAAAACAAACCAGTGGGACAATATTTGTGAAGAGTGATAAATTTTTTCCTTACTGCCTGTGGAGTGCAGGAGTGTTACTGATAACAGTGTTGCTGCATTTTAACTATCTGACCTGCCTATTTAATGTTGTTATGTTTCCACTATAAGGTATCTAGAGGTCTCCATATTGTACTCACAATTGCAGGTCTGACACTGGAAGAAAGCAACTTAAAATGAATCCCATTTCTCTCTTCAGGAACAAAAGTAACTCAGATTACCAACTAATAGCTATCCAAAGCCTTTCTGGTTTCATCTATCATTGTGTCCCTGTTAGAGATTCCTTTTTGTAAGTAACTTCTTCTGCTTTAAAATGATACCCAGATAAGTTTGTGATTTTTGATAAAAGATTAGCCTCACAATTTCCTTTTATCTTGATTTTATAGTGGGATTTTTTGCAGTGTGGACCGAAAAGAGAAATGAGATTTGAAGATGTAAATGTGTATGAAATTTTTTTTCATAGGAAGCCTGAGTGCTAGTCAAAATATGGCAGTGGTCTAGAGGAGAGTAGCAGCTCTAGAGAGATAAAGGCTAAATATCCTTTGAAGGCAGGAACCACCATTTTGTTCTGTGTTTATACAATACCATTTCCTGTAGGCTTCTGTAAGGCTTGTACCTGGTAAGGTTCAGTGTGCATTGTGATAAACAGAAAACTGTACGTAAATATGCTGCTGACTGGCCAGTGCTTAGTTGCTGGCTGGCCAAGCAACGTGCTGCCCCTCTAATATACGTGCAGCATTCTGCCTGTCTTTCTGTCTGTTTGGAATTTGGATCAATGTCTCTCCTCAAGCTACTGATTTTCTAAAAAGTGGTGGAAACTTATTGTCCTACCAACTTCTTACCTCTTCTTGACAAATTTGGTTGAATTTCACTCCAAATCTAGTTGGAGATCAGGATGATTACATAGGCTTATTTCCTTGAGAGGCTAACCTGAAAATGTCTCTTTGTACTGTTCATTGTTTGGAGAGAACACATAGCATGTTTCATTGGAGTCTTAATTTTTCTTTATATAACAGACCATATCCAGTAGTAACCAAATATCATTGATTTATCAGGATAACTCCCTTTGCCCCAGGTTGCATATCCCAGATTGCTAACTTGTAAGATTTATTCCTAGTTGTGATTATTTATCCCAAACAGCTTTTTCAGAAAAAGTTGTGTAGGAATAGTTCAGACGTGAAAACTTAGGTATCTCCAAATCCTTTATCTTTAGCTACATCTACCTGCTGCTAAATGACATGTACTTAAGAGTCTCTGCATTGGGGAATTTTACAGACAGAAAGAAGCCTTTCCTTAGTGGGACATGGAATTCTGCATATCCAGTTTGACCACTATAAAACGCTTCCAGTCATTGATTTTCATCATATCAACTGAAGCTAACGCTTCTTTGTTATTCTGCACTTACACTGTTTCGCAAAGCAGTTATATTGGGTTATTTCTGGTTGCTTAAGAATTGAATACATAAATTAGCTGGGAAAAACTTGATTGTAGAGCATAATTTTAAAAGTTTAAGCAGCCTATTGCTAGGAGATAAAGTCTTCAGATATGATGCTGTTCTCTGTCAGTGAGTGGCAGACAGAAGCAGCCATAAATCCAGATAGATTCTTGGGGAGGACGGATTTAAAAGGTTTATTAAATAATTGAGCTCATCCTCATTCAAGTGCAGAATGTAGTTCCCTGATAAATGACATCTGGTTATAACAGGGTTGTTACTAGTATTGAACTAGCAGGTTGAATTGAATTGATGTTATAGAAATTAGGTATGTTTTCAGTTCAAATTAGTATACACTTAAGAAAGTCTGAGAGAAGCTTCTGAACATGCAACCTGAAAGCAAAAAGAGCCTGTTGAGTTGATAAAAAATATTCTTCAAGTAATTATTTTTTATTTCTATTTTTTAAAAGGTGTTGGTAGGCAATGTTTTTTTTTGAGTAAGAGAACTCAGGCAGAATTCTGTAGGGTTCTTATTTTCATTTCTGGGAATAAGTACTATGAAAATGAAAAACTTTCTTCATCCTTTTCCTTCAGTTGATTTAAATCAAGGTTTAGTATTAACCACAGGGAAGTAATAATATTCTTTACACTAGGAAAAAGTGAACAGGTTTGCCAAAAGCCTCCTTAATCCTTTCACCATCACTGCCACTCTCCTACCCTAATTCTTCAAATGGAGAATATTTTAGTTCTGATGTAACACCTGGGGATAGGTCTGTATTCTTACTTTGTAATGAGAAGCTCTTCAAAATATTCACAGCAGTGCAACAGTGTTAATTCTAAACTTTGTAATTTGTGTTTTTCTTAAAAGTTTCGACATATGCAGAAAAAAAATTATTAGTGTCTGTTCTTAGGTGGTTGTAAAGTTCATTTTCAAAGTAGTCATTAAATTACTGTAAAAGTATTACTGTTGATTTTATTGAACTGTGAAAGGTCATATCGGAAACATTTTAGAAAAAACATTTTACGTACATTTGAATATAAAGTGTAGCACTCAAGTGAATTGTTTATATACACACTTCTGTAAGAGTCATATTCTTTCTTGATGTTTTCAGTATCAAATGTTGCTCTGTTTGCTTCATGTGCATGTTCATAAGACTATGACATTTAATGAAGAGATCTTCTTAAAGTATTGATAGCCATGAGTAAATTACACTATGTTTGATCTGTGTTAAAGATTCAAAGTCCAAGGTCTTTGAATAGAACTTAGAATAAAAATGTAATTAGGTTACATCCCTAAAGTCTGATATATCTTTAAACAAGGCTGCAAATGAAACTTTATTAAAACTTCAAATGAATTATTTCTTTGCTTTTTTTAAATTCTTTTTCCCTCTCTTCTCTTTCATGTCTATCACTGACATTGCTGCTTGTATTTTACCTGTCTTTTCCAGGCTATTTTAATTATTTACTGCTTAATGAGTAGTACTGAGATGAAGCTTCATTTGGAGCTGCCCACTCACTAACAGACTTTTTGCTTCAAAGCTTTGCAAGGTCTTGGACTACTGCAGCTGAACCGGCAGTTGTCATCATAAACTTTCCTGGAGACAGTGTTTCCTTTTAGTGATTGATAGAGGTACGGTTTCCAGAGGTCCCTTCTCAGTGGAACTGAGAGCTGATGGGGTTGCCTGTCTTCAGCTATTATCAATAATCTGTAGAAGTCATAGGTAAAACAAACATTATGAAGCTGTTAATAAAACTATATCTTACTCTTCAGAGGATCATAGGACAATTCAAGTTGGAAGGGACCTCAGCAGGTCATTAGTCCAACCTGCTGCTCAAAGCATCCTTCCAAAGTAGATTATCTGCACGACAGAACATCTCCAGCACTGGAGCATTGCACCCAATATTAAATTTGTTATTGGAAGCTGTGAAAAGTAAGGGAAATGGGGTAGAATCGGAATAAAATGTAATCCCTACAAAAAAAAAAAAAATTTAAAATGAGGCAAGCATTCGGTATGAGTTAGCAAAAAATGCAATACAGTGAAACTAATCTGCTTCAGTGTCACTTTCTGTATTTAAGAGATAATAATCGTATTACTCTTTGAGATTAAATACTAATGTAACTTGTTTTCATTTGGTTCTGTTGAGCTAAAAAGACCCCCTCAAGCCCTAACAAACAGAACTGCAAAGCATGTGCTGTTCTTCACTGTTCATCATTGCATTTTCACCTCCCTCCCCTCTGCATTTGGATATCTGCCTAACAACAGTGAAATATTTGTGAAACCTAAAGTGTGAGCATCCCACTGAGTGTGGGGCTGCTCTGATTCAGAGCCTGGAGCCTTACACCGTGAGCTCCCTGAATACATTTTGCACCTTAGGTAGCCTTTGCATATAGAAAGAACTTTGCTTTAGCAACGTGAAAGAAGGAGGTTTGAATGTTATCGTGAGGCAAGAATTGCACTCGTTTTAAAACGGGTATGTTGTCTTTCAGCTAGTGTTCAACATTGTTTGCAATGCTCTTCTCCAGATTAAAACTGACATATCTCAAAAACTGTTTGTATATAATCAAACAAATTGGGAGAAAACATCTAACAAATATTGCTTTCGTAAAGTATGTTAACCTAAAAAGAGAAAGGAAGTTTAATTGTAAACCAAAATTTTCTGTGTTGGTTCATTTGAATATGAATGTAGGACAGGTAAGTTAGTGGAATTTTTATATGGGCCCTGTTCAGTTGTCAGGTTTTTTTCCTGAAGATGGACACTGATCTTGAACGAGTACATTTTTTGTTCTAGTTTGCATGTGGGCAAAATGATGCTAAACTAGTTTGTGCAATTACAGCATTGCAAAGCCTTCAGAGATTCTAGATGCCACCTCAGACCTAAACTTCTGTGAAAATACCTGAAATATGAACATTTTTTCCACAGTTAAGCATAAAGCAAAGGGAAAAATCAATGATCTGATGTAGTTCAGATAGCAAGACAGTAATTACAGGTATGTTTCTAACTTTCAGAGTTAAGGGTTACACTTAGTATGAAATCACTCTTTGATTTATTATTGTCTTTTCATTTATGTCCATATGTGATATTTTGTACCGCTAGTAAAGTATGTGTGAGGTCTGTGTGCGTATAGTTTTGGGGGAAATCATGTAATTGACACCAGATTTTCTTTGCAGAGTTACTCTATGTAGTTGCAATCGGTCTAGAGAGTAGCTGTGTGTCTCTCAGAGCAAATCTGAGAGATTTGATGTAGAGCCAGAAGCAACAGAAGAAGGCCTGGAGCTAACCCAGAATTATGAGGGTACAGTGGCTAGTGCAGTAACTGGAAGAAAGGCAAGAAGAGATTTGTTCTAGTCTCCTATACAACAGTGCCTGTTCCTCCTGTATTTACTCTTTGTGCTTTCTTGTAAGAATGAGATTTTTCACAGCAGTTCTGCTCATATGCTCTTCACTTAATTTCGGTTTTGTTGTTTTGTTTTTTTTTCTCTTGCTGGTCCACAGTAAACTATCCCCAAAGTGGCTGTCATTTCAGCTGCCTGTGGGAAACATTTCCTTCTTTGCAGTTCAGTAGTGTTGGCAGCAGCAGGGGAAGGGATTAGAGAGCAGACAGGCAAGCAACCAGACAAATTAGTATTATCCCTAGTTTGGGAGGTATCTCTTCTTTAAAGAATCCTTTAAGCAAATCTTTTTAGAGCATTTTTAATATCCTAATGTGTTGGTGATGTGATAGAGCAGAACTGTTCAAAGTATGTTATGAGTGCTACAATATGCTTTGCCCTCTAGGTTTGCATAGGTGTATTTTGAATATTTGAGCTTTAAGGCAAGTAAGTCCTCGGTGGACAAGACTATATATGACCTAATGCTCGCTGGATTCCTACAGTTGTTTTTTTGTTTGTTTTTTTTTGACAACAGATACTCGCTTAATTAATGTCAGCAGAAATAACGTATCATTCTCTGAACTGCAATACCAAGGGTTAGCCTAGCAATTCTTGACCCAGACAAGGGAACGTAAAATATCACCTTTTTGTGCTGCAGTCTCAGTCCACCAATGCCATATCTCAGGCTATCTGATGTTCAACTTTCCTTTTATCTCCTTCCTCCTCCTGTATGTCCTCAAGCCTTCTACTTCTCAGGCATGCTTTCGGTTGACCTTGAGCAGCTTAGACTCTAGGGAGAGA
Source organism: Opisthocomus hoazin (assembly GCF_030867145.1). NCBI lineage: Eukaryota > Metazoa > Chordata > Aves > Opisthocomiformes > Opisthocomidae > Opisthocomus > Opisthocomus hoazin. Next base: position 46,301,257 of record NC_134418.1, on the reverse strand, counting down.
TCTAGTGGTGTACTGTCAAACTGGGGAAATTGTCAGAATACCCAATGATGAACCAGCGCGTTCATTACAATATTCCTATGAACTGTCTATGTTATTTTGCTGTGGAATCTTTCTGAAAAATGTTATCGATTCTTGTATAGTAAATGAAAATAACTTTTAATCTTTTATCTTGGAAGTGCCCACCTTGATTGTTGTCTGATGATTGGCTGTTTTTCAGATGTATGTTATAAAGTTAATGGAACCACAAAATTTTGTCTTCAATCTCTTCCACAATTTTTGTCTTGTTTTTGCAGATGACCTATAAGGTCAGGTTCTTGCATCTCAGATCAGTCACAGTGACTTCTGTACAATTCATTTTACCTCAGGAGTCCAGGGTGGTTCAACTATTTACTGAATGAGAGCCTTGTTTTATGATTCTTGGGAGCTTTTTGTTCCATCTCCCAACACATTTCTGTTAAAGACTTAGAATAACATCCATAGATAGTGACTTACATTGGAAACTGTGACAGATTCTTAACTATTGTAGCATGAATAGTGCTACCATAATTATCGTAACTGAACACAGGAAGCTAAAAATAATACAAGTAGTTCAAGCAGTTAAACTGAAATGTAAGCCGATATCTTTTAAAATAGTAATAATATTTTTCTTTTTTTGCTACCATTAACTATTGATTCAAGCAGATTTTATGTCCACGTTAAATAACTGCATACAAAAGATGTCCTAGATTGAGATTAAAATACTATAATATACGTAAAAGCTTTATTGTTCCTTTAGGTGGTTGTTTTAAGCTTTATTGTTCCTTTAGGTGGTTGTTTTAAGCTAAAGTCCTCAACAACTGTTTAATTTAGGATTAACTGTTTAATTTAGGATTAAATGTGCTTTCTGCTTTTACTAGTGCTGCCGACGAAATGTACCTACAGACCTGTCACTTTTTTGTGCAATTGTTTCTGTGGCATTATTTTCATTGGTAAACGTACGAGCTGATAGAAAAGGAAATCATTAGGTGCTTTCAGTATTGCTGAGGCACAGAGCTAGAACAGGTCAGTCACTGCATTTTGTAGATTGTGACATTTTAAATTACCTGTACACTACTGGAAGCAATATGTGGGCCTAATTAACATCTCACCTAATTAGCGTCAGGACTGTATATAAAGAATTCTACATAGTTTTGTACTGCCTTTATTAAATACCGTATTATTCAAATTTGCTATCTTTAACTTCTGTATTGAAAACTTCGGATTTGTGTGCTGTTTTCTTAAGTGGGACTAACTTTTTTTTTTGTTCTCCTTCAAGTAATCAATGCACTGCTGAATAAGTTCATTTTAATGCACTCAATCATGCCTCTAATGTTTGTAGCTTACGGGCGCAAGCATCAGTAATGCAGGAATGTTATATGGCTTTAGTTTGGGCCATTTCATAAAATATTCATGGAATCAAAAATGTGCATCAAAATAGCGGCTGGGAGAATTACATTTATGTGCCTGCTTTTATGGCAGCTTCACATTTAAACCCATTTGTGTTAATATCTAGTCAATCTTTCTACTTAAAAAAAAAAGGCAAAATAGTAGTCTCCATCTATACCCTTTTTGGTTTGATATCTATTTTGGTAGAACAAATGTATACTTTTGGACTGTGTTTTAGGAAGGGGAATTATAAAGGAAATTTTAGATAATGTAAAAACGTTTCTCTTCAGTATTTACAAAATTGCATTGAGTACTTTTGCTTGAACGAATAGATTTTTTTTTTTTTTTTACTTCTGAGTGACTTTGTGAAAACTGTAGCACAAATCTTTGTGCATACATATGTAGTTGCTATGAAAATAAGAGTAATTTCTAAAATTTGATACTGTTAGTTGCAGAGTAATGTGTTATATAATTGTTTAAAAGTGATTCTTTACTCCCCAAATTATATTGTGACAATGTTTACTTCCCATACTTAAGATTAAACTATTGCTGATAGGGTTTCTTTTTTTATGCCCTGAGTTACATTAAACTACCACATTTTAGTAGCGGTAGTATATATGTTGTAAGAGTTATGTTTCTGGTTTTTGATTTGTTTTATAAACAGGGAAGAGATATCAGCGATTCTCAAGCTCCACTTAGTATACCCCTAGCTAATTTCTGCATGGCAGTGGGAAAAATAATATGCAATTGCTGTTAATGTTGCCTGCTGAAAATAGCTATACTGCTTTGTGTAACATTTTGCAGAAAGGTTTTCTAGAAACACCTGGATTTTCTCTTTGAATTCACAGAGATTTAAAAGATACATTTCTACAAACTATTCCAAGCAATTTTCCTACTCAATTGTTTTTCCTCTCATTTTGCTTTCTTTTTTTTTTTTTTTTGCTTCTTTTCCTTCAGTTAATAATAAAAGTAATTTAAAATTCTGCCTTGTCACTGCTCAGGTGAGATAAAAATACTCTTACTCTCAGAAAGGTTCTGGCTTATTACTTTCTTTTAATGTTTTTCAAGATTTTCAGACAGCATCTACCTATGTCTGCATGTAACAGTTGCAGTAGTTCAGTGTTTAAAAAATTGGAATGCACTGACCAGATCGATTCCAACTGAACCAACTCCTGACAGTGAATAAACTTGCCAGCCCCTGAAAACATGATTTTTTCCACAACATTTGAGGTTCATATAAACATTATGGATTACAGAAAGAGGCTGATATGTCATTTGCCAATAAGAACAAGGGATTTCAGATTGTTTTGATGGAGGAATGAATTCCACAGTCTAAAATATTTTTACCTTCCATGAATTTGAGAGGTCTCCAAATAGCTAGTATTACTTGAAAGAGTTTTCAGTAAGTGAATTCCCAGCCATGTAAAGGCTTTCAGGTCAGGAATTCTCTCTCTCCCTCTATTAGGAAAGTAGCAGGCATTTTACTTTTTTGCTCAGCTTCTTTTTTGATATTTTTGTGAGCAGATTGAATTATTTTTTACTTCATAATCTTTCTTGATAGTTCAGTGAATCCAGGTGTAATTTAGTTCCATTTGAACACTACCAAAAAGGTTATGTTGCTTTTGTATTTTGAAGCTTCATGTAGATGAATTGTTTCTAAAGAGGTTTCACTGAGATCTGGCAAAAAGGATGTCAGGTCATAGCTCTTATGGTTAGGTCAACTCTTAAGAACTATAGGGTACATGGAATATGAGAGTTCAATTTCTAGTCTGACAGAAACTTTCTCAAGGGGATACTGCAAGTGAGGAAGCATGGGTAAGAATTACCATACCTGATAGTATTAACAATCTAAACAGTAGTTCTGAAGCTTGCACGTACTGTTTACCTAAATGATGTGTCCTGTTAAGAGATTACGTTACAGAGTCTTGCGAGAAACTTGGATACTGTCTTCAGCTTCAAATTACATATCCAGGTGATATCATTCATTTTCTGCTTCCCATTCTTACTGGAAGTTTTTGAATTACATGTCGATCAAACTCTGAAGAATCCATTACACATGTAGCAAAAGTAGATCACTTAAGTGTATGGCAATATTGTTTCAAAAGAGCAATCAGTTGATTAATAAACTTTGGGGAGATTCCAAGGAGGAATCTGTATATGCTTAAGAGTATCCTAGTGGATAAAATGCTAGATCTAGCTATTAACATTGAGTTTCAACTCAGCTTTCCATCGTTTGTCACAAAGCCAACACCAGCTTGTTCAAATGATATCTTAAATCTGCATTTAATGAGTTGGGTAACTGGAATTCTGCTGATTTCTGAGTTGGATTGACCTAAAAAGTTGGCCGGACGGTATAGGTAGAAACCCAAATTCAAACTGGAAACCCCTTTAAAATGGACAGAAGTTTTCATCTGGGTTTAGCAAGTCTGCATCTCAGTTTCCTGTTACATATGCTGTCAGTGAATCCTTAAACAGCCTGTACTGCTCAAGTTAGTTTCACTTTGGACTTCTGTTTGTCCAGTCTGATGTCAGGTATGTGATATTTTGGAAGGAGTGTATAAATCTTCTCCTGTCTGTTTACAGGATCTGTTAGCTACTCTGGCAGTAAGATTTTTTTCCAGTATTTTGGGCCATCTCTCCAATACCTGTCCCTAGCTAGAGTGGAACTGAATAAAGCTCGCTGTCTCCACTTTCACCTGTCGCTCTTCAGCACTTTCTGTTTTGTCCTCTGGGACTCTTACACAAATCATAGGTTGTAGACCCTTAAAATTATTTGTCTGTGAAACTCATTGAATTAGCTGCTGCTTTGAAAGAGAAGTTTCTTGTGGTTTTCAATTTTAGTTGAACTGAATTTAGTCATCAGAGAAGCTTAATATGAAAAGAAATTTAATTCTAATAAAGATAAGGGTTATGTTTTATATTGCAAAGTTGAAAGCGTGGTTATAAAAGGGTAACATATGCAAAAGACAAATCTAAGTTAAGTTAATAAGAGGAATCTGTCATAGTAGTTCTGCTGCCCTTAGGTTGGCTGGAGGCCTGGGGACCCAGATAACATTCCATTTTCTCTCAGAATGCTTAAACAAGGTCCTTCTCCAGGCTTCTCTCCCTTCCTTTCCTGCAGTCAGGAAACAAATTTTCTCCTTCCTGGTTCTTTTTCCAATTTGAATGCAGCACTGTAAAAGCAGTCTGCAAAACAGTAGTCGTTCCTCATAAATCATGTTTCAGAAGAGGTGTAAACTGCAAACACATCTAAACAAATTTAGTTTATCGCTAGTTTCAGCTTTTAATAGAAAAAGCAATTGATATATTGGTGATCTGTGGGACAAAATTCCCCCATCACACACACACACACTTACAAAGGAAGGGTCACATTCACAGTTCTCCCTGCTGTAGAGCATTCCTTGTAAAACAAGGTACTGTGTCCAGAATGCTTTTGTGTGTGTGTAAATGGTCTTATCTTACCGGTTTCCCTGCAGTTTTCCTGTACCCATTGTGTATAAGGAGAGACTTTTCTGATCTTTCAAAGGGCTTTGAATTTCCATTGTCCAGAAAGCGTGGATATGTCCTAGATTGCACATATACATGGAGATAGATCTAGCTGAAGGTAGAGGGGAGGGAGGAACTACTTGCGTGTTAAAAGGAATTGAACTTTATCTTAAAACTTTCCTTTGCCTTAAAGATGTTTAAGTATTACACTTGAGGACCTTGAAGTGTATTACTTTAGGCCTAATAATAAATCTATTAGTAGTTAATGCTTTTCCAGTAAATTTACTAAGTAAACTCACCAGAGTTGGCCTAGTAATAGCTGTTGGATAAATTACTTTGCATAATAATTCTTTTTTCATCAATTAATTTATTTGAATAAAGATTTACACACATACACACACAGAGTTTTTATACCTCTGTTCTCCCTGTTTCAAATCTTTCAGCACAGGTTTTCATTATGTAAAAAGAAACTTGAGGAACAGTTTGAATTTTGATTTATTTTTTTTTTTAACACATAGATGTAATTCTGAAAAATGAGATCCACAAAGGCTATATTAATGAATCTATAATAGACGTATTTTCTAGAAAATTCTGACTTTGCGTCCTTGGGATCGCATACCTCCAACACTGAATCTACAAAGGAAAGCTAATTTAAAATGTGATGTTTAAATGACAGCATTGCTGGTAACTGTGATTTGGCAGTATTTTCCAGTGATCTGTAAGTCACATAGGAATATTTTTGAAAAATCTATTAAATGGTTGGCTGCAATTTACTTTCTAATGAGAAAATTAGTATCGACTAATAACTTTTTAAAATTTTCTTGTTACACTGATTGTAATTACAATTACATTTTTCAGGTCATGTCATGAAAGCTGCTGAGCATTATGAAGCATTTTATCAGCTAACAGAGGGTTCGACATGGAAGGATGAGACAGGCCGTACATACAATTCACTGGCATGTGAGCATCTCTGGAGAATTTATGCATTACTAGCAGACAAAATGTTAGAAAATAAAGAACACCAACAGGCCATCAAAACGCTAATAAAAGCTTTAAAAATGGCAAAAGAAGGTAGGTGGAAAATAATGCTTTCACATTCCTTTATTTGATGTGCATGCCATGGTTTTCCCAAGAGTAAAGTAGAAATTGTGAAGTGTTTGACTGGGTGATTATTTCCTGTGAAATTCAAAGGACAAATGCTATCAGTGCACTTCCAGATCTCACTAAAGCAGAAACCGCTACTTGCTGACAACAAAGAGTCTTTCAGATTCCGGAAAGCTTTATCTCCGAAAAAACAGCCTTGTGGGAATCATAGTATAAAACAGTGAACCCATAATCAGAAAGTGAGGTCACTGATAGAAGCTCAGCTCAGTGATTTTGATTTGCTAGTCACTGTTGAAGTGCCAATATTTGAGTGATATTATCTGCTCTATCACTACCTTTTCACTCTACGTAGTTATTTAGTACTTGCAAAAAAACAGGTTTTTTTCATAAGCAAACAAGATTTCTTCTTGTTGTATATCTTAATACATGTAAATACTTTGACACCTACAGTAAAATATTGCAGAATCGCAGAATAGCTAAGGTAGCAACAGGCTCCTCTGGAGATCATCAGGGTCAGCTAGAGTAGGCTGTCCAGGACTAGATCCCAGGACTAGATCCAGTGAAGTTTTTAGTATCTCCACAGGTAGAGACTCCATAACCATTCTGGAAACTGTTTTCCACTGTTCAAACACAGTCACAGTAAAGAAGTATTTTGTTAAGTTCAGGTAGAATTTCACTTTGTGCCCACTGCCTCGTGCCCTGTTGCTGAGCACCACTGAGAAGAGCCCGGCTCCCTCTCTTTACATCCTCCCATCACACATTTGTACACATTGATGAAATCCCCCTGAGCCTGCTCTTCTGTGGTCTGAAGAGTCCCGGCTCCCTCAGCCTCTTCTCCTAGGACAGATGCTCCCAGTCCCTTAGTCGGCTTTGCAGCCCCTCGCTGGACTCATTCCACTCTGTCCCTCTCTTGTACGGGGGAGCCCAGAATGGGACACAGCACTCCTGGGGTGACCTCACCAGTGCTGAGTAGAGGCAAAAGATCACCTCCCTCGAACTGCTCATGACACGCAGCCTAATGCAGCCCAGGATCCCGTTGGTCGCCTTTGCCATGAGTGTGCATTGCTGTCTCATGGGCAACTTGCTGTCCAGCAGGAAATCCAAGGAAACCCAGGTCCTTCTCTGCCACGCTCCTTTCCATCCAGTCAGACTGCAGCCCGGGCTGGTGCCTGGGGTTATCCGTCCCCAGGTGCACAACACTGTGCTTCCTGAGACTGCCATCGGCCCGTTTCTCCAACCTGCTGAGGTCCTTCTGAACGGCAGCACAACCATCTACCTGGCGGATCAACCATTCCTCCTTAATTTTCTATGGCCTGAAAACATGCTGAGGGTGTGCTTGGTCAAACCATCCAGGTCTTTAACGACAGTATTAGTGCCACTATTGATCCCTGAGTGCAGCACTAGTGACTGGCTTCCCACTGGACTTCATACTTCAGCTTGCAACTCTTTGAGGCTGGCAGCTCAGGTAGTTTTCAGTCTACCTCACTGTCTGTTTATCTAAGCCATACTTTACCAGCTTGTGTATGAAGATGTTATGGGAGATGGTGTCAGAAGCCTTGCTAAAATGGCAAGAAGCAACATCCGCTGCTTTCCCTTCATCCACCAAGCCAGTCATCTTATCTTAGAAAGCTATCAGGTTGGTGAAGCTTGATTTCCCCATCTTAAATCCATTCTGACTACCCCTGATTGCCTTCATGTTCTAGGTAATTGCTATACGAAGCTTTGTCTATGTGTGAATAGGTTTAAAATTGGGGGAAATTAGAATAGCATTTGAAAGATAGATGATGTGAGATGTTGAGCAGCTAGAAATACCATGCTCTAGAGCATTTATTCCACATGAGAGGGAACAGAAAACAGAAGGCAAATCTTACAAGTTAACTTTATGAAAATATGAATAATTCTCCAGATTTGTCAGACATCTTAATAATGCTGGTTTCTCAAAAGATGCTGTTCAATGTCTATTCTGCAGTCTTACTTCTCCTAGATGATTATTCTAGATTATTACTGGAGTGCTTCTCAGAAGTAGGTTGGAAGGTCTCAAATAATCATCTTTTTCCATACACAGCAATTCAAGAGCCTTTCATGGTATTCCTTAAGGGGCATATTTTGCACATGAGTTGCACATACAATTAGTATATAATATTAATTCAATATTTATCACCAGATATATTAGTTTTTTTAAACTTAATAATGTATACTCAACATTAATCTGTTAGCCAGTCTTTGGGTAGCAGTTGGGATAGATATAATTAAACTATCAAAAATGGCAAAAAAGTTGAAAATGTTTTCCAAATTTTAAAATAAGATTTGCCACAAATACATATATGACTGTACAGCTACATAGTATAACATAGCAGTCTATACAAAAGTATAAAATGTATTCAGAGAAGCCAAGGCAAATTCCTAAAAAGAAGTATCTTTATCAGACCAGCAGATACTGTTGGAAAAAATGAACAAGCTTTCAGGCATCTAAGCCCATGTGAACTTTGCTGTTCATTTTTTTTTTTTTTCATTATCTTTAAAAGTGCCAGCAAATTAGTTCTATTTCAGGATTTTTATTATATTGTCTTCGGTTATATTAATTCTAAAGAACTGAAATTTCTCATCTTGCCTTATCTCATGGAGAATAATGTTTTAAAACACCATTTGAAATCTGAATGCTTTATATGGTAATTTGGGGGGAATAAACCAAACTGGACTTCGGAGGCAAGAATTCAATTTTTTCAATTCCAAATGTTTAATTTGTGAAAGTATATGACTGTGATGCTGTGAAAAGTCGGAGTTGAAGACTCAGTAGTCAGAAGACTATTCAGCATTCGTTATTACGGCACTGGGCACATGGGGGATCTCTCCTCCAAAAGTGAGTACCAAACACCCTGTCATTGCAGGTTAAATACAATCACAATATACATATTCAGTATATTTCTGAGAAATGCTTAGCATATTCATGTCTTTTCTGAGAACTAATTAGCGTATGTTAATGTCTTACACGCATGTCTGTTAGCATCCCCGAGTGGTCTTTGGGGGTCTTAAGATGAAGGCTTGTACTCCTCTTCACAGTGTCTGCTGGTTGACCTTTTTTTCTGTGCAAACTCAGTTCTAAGACCACGTATACCGTGTCCTTCCAGGTTATTTTGCTCTGGTGTTGTTGCCCTCTTGGTGCCTCTTCATCTCTGTAGCTTGGCGCATCTACCCTCCCAAGGCCGAACTGTCCAAATAACATTATTTAGTAGTCTCTCTATCTTAGAGCTTTCCTGTCCCCCCCCCCCAAAACAGCAAGTTTGTCTAAGTAGCGTTGTTTAGGAGCTTCTTTATCTTAGAGCTTTCATGTCTTCTCAAAACAGCAGGGATCTACTTTAGTTTAATTATAATCGCTCTAGTAAGTGGAAATTTTACATTTACGGGTAACAATTGTATTTGGCTAATTTTTTTCTTTTGATTAAGCCACTAAAAAACCTATTTTGTTTTTATCTGCAATTTACTTTGATCCGTTTTGTGAGTTAGCTGTTTAGATCTTTTCTCTTGGGAATATGTACCCAAATACTGAGAATGCCAATACAATTAATCAGCTGAAGGAGGACATGTTTGCCCAAAAACTTCTCCATCTTTTTCAGCTGCATCTGTTGATCAAATACAAACTTTTAGCTTTTTGTAGAGCTGTTGTCTGTAATACTGTAGCTGTGACTTAAGCATGTAAAACTGCTGCTACTGATATTTACTCTAGTAACTAGAAGGGCTGCTGATTAAGTTTCTCATCAACAAAATATCTTGATATGCAGTTATGCTTCAGGTATAAACTCTTTATTGTGTTTGAGCAGATGGATATTGGGCAACAGAAAGACTGGCTTTTTGGCTATTTTTAATATAACTTCATCTACAATGTTTTTTAATGGATAGTCATGTTCTGGAGGGAAACTTTTTGTTATAGTGTGATACAGTAAGCATTCATATAACTAATTTATGTAAATATCAATATTGAATGGATTATTTTCTATTGAGGGAGCAATACAAAAAGACCAGCAAGCAGTGTTTCTTAGATCAGTATTAGTGAAATGAAACCTGGCATGGATAAATGTGATGCACCTCAGTTAGCAACTGCCTGTGCAGAATTTTCTGTGACTACTGCTTGCACATATTAGTTATCCCTTTTTTAAGCTATTCTAGCCTACAGTAGCTTGCAAAATAACCATGAGAATAAGAAATATGAACCTAGGCTACTGGTCTCTCTTGTTGTTTCGCTAAGATTCACATTAGTGAAGTGTATGAGTTCAACATATTTTGTGTTTATATACTAGGCTGTATTATATATTTGTAGCTACTTTCATTTATGTATGAATATATAGAGAGATGATTTTCTAATTATTTTCTAATGTGAAGACACTGTGAGTATTAAACAACTCATGATGGAGAACGTTACAGCATGTTAAACTGATTGTGCTGCATTGCTTGCTGTTGAACTTTCTTGCTGAACTTTGTTTACATCCATAGCTGCTATTTTTAATTACTACTATATATTTTTGGAAAGAGATAAATGGCAAGGGCAAGGAGAAAGAAAAACTTGATACAGTATTTAAGCATCTGTATGTTATTTAAGAACCTGCAAGAACTGTCTGTACTAATGTAATTTTGTTCAGATTATGCTGATAACTGTGACTTTAATCCTTTCTTTAGGAGGTGATATGAAGATGGAAGCAGAAGCTGCATATTGCTTAAGTTTAGCATATAATTTTGCTGGAGAACAACAGACAGCATTATCAGTAAGTTTATGTCAAAGTTGTTTTAGCTTTCTGAATGCCTTTCTCTGCCTCCTTGGCATCTTCTTAAGGATTTTGGAGAGCGGAAAAGACTTGGAGAGACTTGGCTCACAGACCTTTCATAACTGTATCTAGTTCTGTAGACAGGGATTCATGTGGCTTAAACAATTATGGTTCCAATAACTTCCAGAATTGTTGGAGTCCAGGTTTCCATGCTTGGATCTGTAGAAATAATATAAATTGACAATTCAGGTTATATGCAACTAGTTTTCTTTTTCCTGTATTCATACATATATAAAACAGTTTGCATTTAATAGTTTTCCATATAAAACACCAGTTTTGCAAACTATTTTGGTACAGCATACTTGTGAGCAACAATTAAAAATATATCAATTCACATGTTGAGCTTTTCAGAACATCAGGAATTTAGAAATATTAATTGCTTTTGGTATGAAAAGCTGTCGTGCTGATGCAGTCTCTTCTGTTGATATCTGAGTTCAAGCTCCTCTTCTCATGTTTCCTTTGACCCTCCCAAACATAATAATTCTAAGACAAGGAGTGTTCTGCATATGGAATTGTAGTCTGGAAGGAGGGTGCCGCTAGTTCATCATAGGTCAGTGTGAGAGGAAAGATAACCATCAACTTGATTTGTCTGTGCCAGTCATCAGAGAAGTCATGGTCCTCCATGATCCTCTTAAAAATGTTGTGTGGAGAATTAATTTATTTGAATATTTTGTCCATTATTATTGTGATTAATCAGCTGGATAACTAATATTTCTATTTCTGTTCATTCTTTTAAGCGTAGAGTGACTCAGTATTTCATAAATGAACATGTTTTAAAGAGGTCATTCTTTGTGGTTATTTGTTGTGGTGTTTTTCTTTCTTGTCAGAAATAGGCCAATAGAAGTCATAGAGTGAATTCAGCATGGGCTGCAATATTGCTTGCTTGGCTTCTGCAGTGTAGGGGGGATTCTGGATTTCTGTCTTGAAATATCCTCTTACATGCTTTTGTGATACTATTTTTTTAAAAGTTATTTACCATCTTTTATAGATAATTCTTTAATGCTGATAGGCCTATCTTCTGTATAAATCAACTGAATGCTGGAAAGTGGGAGCTTGTTCTCACATCAGTTGCAGTCAAAGTCTGTAGCTGAATGTGAAAATGTTTCAAAATTAAAAAGCTACATATAATTTTATAAAATTATATCTAACAGTTGCAACATCAATGAGAAGAGGATATCTGATCTCTTCCAAGAATATAGCGTGGCAGATTAGACTAGCAGTTTTTGTACCAAAGTTTATTTATATTGGTCTTTGACTGACAAGTGTGCCAGCGTTCTTACCTGATCAACTTTTCTGTTAAGTTTCTGAGTGACGCCAAGCTGTGTGAATGATGAAGAGCAGCAAGATAAACAAATGCACTAAATAAAGAAGGCTGCACGCATATTTGATCTCTCCATGACAGGAGAAATTAATGAACAAGACTGCATAGCCTCTATGATATACAAAGGATCAAGCTACCCTTGAAAGTGTCAGAAGTATTAGATATCCTGTTATTGTTTCCTTAGGATCCATTTTGCTTACATTTTATAACTACTCCTTTCCCTTAGTTGCTCACCCATGCCTCCTGCCAAAAAGTTAGAGTAATCATTTGGAAGTTCCATTTCTTTTTGTCACTTTCAGTCATTTTCTTTTTGTCATTCTATTGTCAGAATTATTTTTTTTTTTTTAAGGAAGATTCTGAAACAGTGCATTTTTTAATGTGCTACTGTTAATTTGAAATATAAACATAATAAGTTGCGCCTATTGTTTTTAGTCTTAGAGAAACACCTGACAGGTAAGGAAAGCAAGGTGCATTTTTCTAAGAAGAGAAAGAAAGTCTCTGTAGTACAAAACATAAATAATACATTGTGTTAAGAGTATAAATTGTTACTTTGACAGTAATGAAAATACCAATACTTTTCCATGTAAATAATATAATATTATATTAGAATATAGTGGCATTTCCTAATATAATAGCCTTTCCAATAATATTGCATAAGAAACCTATGAAGTACTTTCATTCAGAAAATATAGTATGTGTTATGGGGCTAAGAAAAAGGGGTAAAATTTTATTTCCTTTTGTCCTTAACAGTGATCAATATAGACAGCAGTAAAATATCAGTGGTTGACAGTACTGTTGAGCACAAGTTGTCTTCACTCTCCAATTAGAAATCATTGCCTAAAATTTACCCTTCTGTTCTCGGTTTAATGGTCTCTGTATCCAAGGGGAGCTCAGATGCTTACGGAGATGAAATCATTGCATCCTGTTCCCAGAGGACTACTGGTTATCATTACACGTAACATGCAGACAATACTGCTAGGAGCCAGTTTGCCTCATGGTAATACGTAGTTCATCACCAGCTTCTGTAGCATGCTAAAGAGGTCTTGCCACACAGCTTGGGACTATTCGGGTGTAGACTCAGGGGTCTCAGCAGTTATTTTCCTGCTTTGCATCAGTTTTCATCTTCTTTATCCTTTTGTGCTGTGGTCCACCTCAGGCAGTCTCCTTCTAGGGGAATCTGAAAGGAGCAGCTGTTACAGATACCATTTCCTCCAATTGTTGCCACTCGGTTCCTTTTGCTGTTCAGCATGCTGCTCCCTCCCCCAACATGCACACACAGTAGCATGCATATGAACTTGTTTCTCTTTCATTCATGTCTTCTAGCAGAGTGGAGAAGCATATGTTCAAAATATTAATTATCTGATGCAGTAATTAAAGTTTGAAATGATTAAGCTGCCGCCTATTGTATCAAAAATGTGCAGTCACTTTGTATCAAATGGGCTAGTTTTCTTGGAGAAGGTTTTTTATTTGCTAGGCACTTGGTGTCTAATCTAACATAATTTGATTTGGTGCATAATCTGTATAAATTGATTTAATTTCATTTGATATATACGATTGATTTCAGTGGATCTACTTAGATGTAAAAACATATGTGTGTGCATGTTTAAAAGCCTGAGAACTAATTATTTTCAGTAGCAGTATGGTATGTTAATAATATTTTTCATATCATCTGGTTTATAATCAAGTCTAATGGCTTTTCCACAAACTATTAATAGTTCACATTATATAGATTTTTATCTTAAACATTATAGATTTTGTCAGGGAGTGTTCTCCATCCAGGCAAATTTTAAAGTGAAAGTTACTGTTTGCTTGTTACACAAGCCTGAAGAAAACCAAGTATTAAGTGAAACACTTCTGTGTCATTAGAAATCTTGCATAAGGTATTGTAATATAGTGCTTGATCTGGGATTTTTTTTTTTTTAAATGGGCTTTCAAGAATGTTTCAAAGAGCTGGGCATCAAGAGTTTTTCAATTAGAGTTGCATCCCAAATCACCAGAAAAATTCCAGTCCTCATCCCTTATCTGAGCATTAGTTTTTTCTAAGCGTTCCTTTATTTTGGGTATTGAATCCTGTGTTTCAGATGTGTAACATATTTAAATAATAGAGGCAGTGTTCAGGAGTGCTGAGACTCATGCCAAAATAAATGTGGTAATTTATGACATAATGCTATGTGCATGAATTTTCAGAATTACGATATACAAGCCACAGGCATAAAATTATCAGGAAAATTTATGAACTTACAAAGACATCTTCACATTTGAAATGACCCTATTAAAGTAATCAGAGGTGATTTATGACCCTAAAGTTAATTTCTGAAAAAGTCTGTGTCAAAACAGACACACACAAAACTGAAAATTTTGTCTCGACTCATGCAGCTAGAGAGAATACAAGTAAATGTATCTGGGATGCAGATAGTCTGAAATTAGTATGCACAATGTATTTTATCTAATTATACAGATTGCGCCCATGTGTATGTGTGAATTTGGTGAATCAAGAAGGATCTTAATGAGTAAAAACTCCAAAAGGTAGAGCGAGTGTTATCCTCTATTTCTCCCAAACACTGTGAAAGGTAGTTAAGAAGAAAGACCATCTTTCCTTTGAGATTTGCTTACTATTCTAGTGCTTTGCTAGAAGGCTGAATTCCAAGACACTTTTCTGTCAGTGGTGTCTGGGTAGACTACTGAGTTTAGGTTTGAGCTTTCATTATGGCTACTACAAAAGAAACACTTAAATGGAGACTCCAAAAAACACATGAAAAGGTGCTATTCAATGAAAATTACTTCAAACTTCCTTCTGTTAAATCAGCCAGATTGTCCTTTATTCATGTATAAGTGATATTTAGCTATTGGTAATGAAGTGTAACATGTTCAGCTTAGCAAATGGCGTCATGTGCTTGACAAAACATTTTAGCATACCAGTTTAAGAAAAGGCCTCATCATTCCTAGAGGCTTCGCTTTTATTGAAGCAATTTTAAAATTATTCTTAAAACTGTACTCATATAGAAATTTTGTATTTTTCCATATCTGAGGAATAAAAAACCACACAAAACTTTGAGTCAACTTTGTAGGCAGGCATTTCTGATTGATCTTGATACTGGTAGTGAACTTTGCTCTGTCAAAATATCCTGACTCAAATACTGATGGAATTAAGAAATTAGAAATTATTCGTGTTGAGAATCTTAAGGAAGACCTGAAACTTCAGGGAAGAGGTGAATCTCTGATAATTCAATTAATTTTTGTTTTTAATTTAGCACTGAATTCTTAAAGTGAAATTACAGTTTTAAAATTAACTATTCGTACACCCCAAAAGAGCAAGACAACTGCAGTGAGCTGCAGATTTGGCTGCATGTTCCATTAGAGAAATCTGTAGAACCTTTTCAGAATTTTAGGACTATCTGACCACTGGTGTTCTCGGGAATCTGAATATGAGTTAGTGACAAAAAGTTTAAAACTCCGATTTGGGGAGCTGCACGTGGAGGACGTTGTTTTGTTTGCATGTTTGTTTTTAATTCCAAAACAGTATCAGAGTTTCTGGTTTTGTGTATGTTTATACAGTTTATGTAGCCTTACTTAAATATATATATTTTGGACATCTTGAATTTAGAAGTCACGGCATTTAATGTATCAAATATGGTTTCCCAAACTTCAAACTACTTTTTGTAAGATTCTTGACTCAGGATATCTATTACAAAATGAAAAGTTTTAATATTACCTTATACAGACATGCACTTGCGCGCACACACACACTCTCTCTCTGTATGAGTTTGAAAAAGAACTGGAGGCGGTTGTAGCGCAACATTAGTAGGAATATTTACATGCTTCGGCATTGATAATAATAATAATAATAAAATAATAATTAATAATAATAATAAATAATAATAGATATCCAAAGATCAATACAAGTCTTCACATGACTGAATCATTTCCATGAAATTGTTGCTAGTTGTTATGTTTAAACTCAAAAGAAGGAAATCATCCCTTACTGGAGGTTTGCTTGGCTCTAATATGTTGAAATATTCAGGACAAAGCCGTAAAAACTCCTTAAAATGCTCTGCAAAGGAATAAAAATATCATTGCATTTATTTTTCGCCAAGGCATGGAGGACAGAGCAGTTGGCAATCACGGAGCCTTCGCTCTGGTCCTACCTTTTTGATATAGCTGATTGGAGGGCACAATCTCTGCTATTCTCTGCGTAGTCTCTGCTAGGTATGTCCAGTGGAGATGGCTCTTCCTTATGCTTTACCAGGCAAGGCAGGAGCCAGGTTTCGGCCACAGCTATATAGTGTCTGTTCTATGGGATATAAGGTTATGATTAGTTCACTCGCCCTGACTGAGGTTTCTGAAACTCTAATAACTGTCTTCTGTCAGTTATGTGATTTAGGCAGACATTTTCTACTTACTGTATTGAAACTTTTTTAGAATATGTAATTTTATTTTTTTTTTTAAATAGCTGCTGGTATACAAGTTTCCACTCATTTCATTCCTACAGACTAGAAACAAAAAAGACAAAGCAGCACAACTGTATGTTATAGAGGTTATTCACTTTATGTACTTTAGACTGTATTGGATTTCTAGCTTAGGTGTGCTAAACCTTGGAACCTACACGCTGTATATAATTGAGGGAAGGCGATAGTTACAGTACGTCTTAGCTCATAGCATGTATTATCTAAGAAACAATAGTATGAAAGATCTTGAGACCTGTCAGTAGTATGTCCATTAGTGAAACTGCACGTATTATACTCAGGGCTGTAGCAAGTGGCTGAAAAACTGTATAAGAAATTTTCTAATTCTCTTAGATAATATACTTATAGAAGTCAGGCTCCTTATGTGTTTTGAGAAATTAAACATTTGTACCAACACTGTAAAAACTCAGGAATTTCAGTACTTAAATGCAAATATATTCATAATCTGGGAGGTTTTGTTTTCCTTTGTATAGTTTAGTTCAAATGAACAGGCTTTAAAAAAGATTCTATAAAGTAAGGCTTTTAAAATTAGATTGGTTTCTTAAATTGGTATAGTTCAAGCCATAGCAATTTACTTATTAAATATATGTTTAAATTCCAATTCATTTATTCCCATTGACTTCAAGGGAACAACTCATATGTTCAGGTGTAAGCAAATGTTTGACAGCTTTGCTTGATCAGAACCATCGATAGCTAGATCGGAGAATGGAAGGTCTTGATTCAGGCATCAGATCTTAAGGAATTTAAAATTTATCCTTTGATAGATAAATAACCTAAGAAGTTAAAACACTGAAGCGTGCCAGTATAAAACCGAAAGCTTGCTGCTTCACTGCTAGAAGCAATTTGTTTTGCTGTTTTGCTTTCCGCTTATGTATTATTTCAGAGCTGATCAAAAGAATTGGTAGCAAAGTGTGAAATAAATTGTACTTCTAAATAAATCGATTTAACATTCCTTGGTGCTTTAAGTGATTTTTGTAATATTAATATTTAAAATATTTCTGTCTGAAATCTCTTTATGACTACATATAGCAATAATGGCCACCATTTCGTTCTGCTGTTTTTCATATTAGAATATTACACAGTAAATGTTGTAAAAATACTATCTTTTAGCACTGAAATGGATGCAAAAGATTTCAAGTGTCTATTTGCATGTAAATGACTAAAGTTTTATTCAGTCAGTAAAAAGAGTCTATTAATCCTTTTACTATACTACATTTCTTACATGGATTAAAACTTATAGAATATAAGGTTTTCAGCTGAATGAGAACTTTTCCTTAATTTCCATATAGGTATGCAGAAAAATAATGGATTTTAACTGACTTAAACTAGGAAGGTATACAAAAAATTTATCTCTGCATTTTTTTCCATTGTGTTTTGCAAATTTAAGGGTCGGCTTGTTTGCTTTTAGCTAGGAAAACATTGTGTAATTAAAATACCTGTTCATGGGTGGACTAAAGATATTAATAAGCATGAAGTAGAATGTTTATAGGTGATTCGTTTAAGAAGTAATGGGCATTTAAGCATGCACATGCATATAGTATGATATTAATGTCTTAGGAGGCTACAGCAATCTGACAGCCAGGTATATTCATGTAGACACAACAGTGTGATAAAAGCAGTGCAGACATCTGGATCACAGTGCTGCTGTACAAAAATGTTTCTGAACAATTCACATTATTGCACTTACCCAAATTTCCAGTCTTGTCCACCCCTTTCTCCTTGTTTCTTTCTCCGCCTCTCCCTTTGTCTTTTATGTACTTGCGGAATCTCATTTTTCCTTTGCAAGTCGCCTCCATCTGCTTATGTGTCAGAATGGCCCTCGTGCCACACATCACATTGAGGAATTCTCAAGATGAAGGGCTGTGTTCACATCACTACTTCTGTCTCAGCACTGTTTCATGCTTGTCACTGCTCAGCACTCAGCGCCACACTGCCTTGTTTTGTCAATAACCATTTATTTGTTGCTGGAATAGTAGCAACCATTACATCTGACCTCCCTGTTTCATCAATTATGGATAGATTATTGGATGTGAACATCTGCAAAAGCTTGCTGTTGAACTTACCTCCTGGCTGGGATTAGATAAAGTATTAAACTGTTGTTTATTGTCAGGCCAAAACTCTACTGGGAAGCCAGGGAATTCCAAGACTAGCGAACTCCCATCAGCAAGCACCAAAAATTGTTTAGTATTGCTGCCGTTTCCCATAAGATCGTAGCCATTTATTATTTACACTTATTACTAGTTGTTATAACATACTTGATAAAAGCTCTTGGCAGGCACAGTGTTTCCAACTATTGTCGCATCTGTCAGGATGGAAAGGATACATAAACTTTTTTTTCCTCTTATATTGCTGTTAAAGGGTAACAGATGAAGCTTCTTCACTCCAGACTGTTAAGCCATGCTTTATTTTGAAGAAATATGTCAACAATGGCTGGTTTGGAAAACATTACATTCCCGTACTAGATAGAGATTAGAACAACTTTTACTCAAGTAATGTGTCTTGCAGTAAAGATTTCAAATAGTACAATAATAACAACAAACTAAAATATCTGGTTTTGATGTTTGCATAGGTTTTTGCTCTGAAGGACCTAGCTGATTTTTTAATTGTTTTTTATTTATTTTAATAAAACCTTTTATGAGGTGTAGTAAGTAATAAGATGATGACTGCATTCCTACAAAGTTGTAGGTGTAGAGAATCAAAAGTAATATAATTGTTCATGGCACAGAGGGCCAGAATTAAGAGCAGCAATACAGAAGAAATAAGAAGGATGAGAATAAAAGTTAACGTTTATTCAATCATCCATGCATTTAATCTCTTTTAAGTTTCCTGTGCAGAAAAATGAAGCATACACGGTGAACTCCTAACCTCGTGGAAGCCAACAGAATGACCCAGGGGAAAGGAACTTTTTCAATTAGTTGCTAATATTTACATATCATCCATTCGGAATCAAAGCGAAACGTACCTACTCTGAATATTAAGCGAAGCATTCAAGACTTGATACAGGCAAAGAATCCTGGGTCTTGTCTTGATAGACTGTTAAGGAATGAATGAAATGTTTGTCTTCCTTTCTCTAATCTTTCAAACAGATGCAGACACAAGTAACCTGAAGCATGTATTGCCATGCAAGTTTATAGAGCATCAAGGTAAACACTGTGCTTGATAGCCAAGTAGAACAAGGGAGGGATGAGTGTGGACTGGATGGAGCAGTTACCCCTCACAGAGAGTGTCAACAAGGCAACACCTTAGTGATAGCCATGTCCTAGCAAAAGCCTGTGGAAAGTCATGAATAAGGGTGCTCCACTTCAATGTTTGACTTGGCCAGACTTCTGGATGGATTCTTCTACATCCCTGCCCATTCCTCTGTCCGCAGTTCCCTTGGCTCAGTATGCATGCTTATGCTATGCGTTCTCCAAATACCCATGTCAGAGTCCCTGGAATATCAGTTCTGCAACAGACCAGATTGGCCAATTCCAGACAGATTCTTTCTGTCTCTGTAGGAACAGTGGCAAACTGTGTACATTTCTGGTTTAAATTTTTTCCATTTATTTATCAAAATAGTGCAGTCCCGTGTAATTGGGTGTGGCTAAGGGCTAGGAGTTAGCATTCACATTAACAGAATTTGAATTGGGGAATTTCAGTTGCGGGGGAAGAGGGAGAACTAACAGTTCTGGCAAATCAGGGACTACTCCCTTTTTCTTCAGCATGGCACCCAGTTTCAGTATCCCTTAATTGTGAGTATGTAGGCAGAATGCTATACTGCTTTTACCCGGGATGCTTACTGTGCCTGAATATATTTAGCATTTAACAAGGTGCGGCCTGCCATTTGGTTGATATTGGTGTATTATTTTCCTGGGATCAGTGAGCTCTGCTCATTGTAATCAATACATTGCATGAACAATACAATTTTCTTATTGAAGTCCAACCTCTCTCACACTGCGTTTTGGCCAAAATAAGAATATATCTGGGTTTGTATTGTGAAACTCTTCTTTGACCTTGCTCAGGATGGCCACAGGCATGTAGCCACTCAAATTATGGTAATAAAGACTGTACTTTTTAGGCATTTTTAAATATGCATTTCATGGGGAGCTATGGGAGAGAGTTCACTAAACTGCAAAATGCCTATGCATACAGTTCTGTTGCCTTTA
This sequence comes from Opisthocomus hoazin, assembly GCF_030867145.1. Taxonomy (NCBI): domain Eukaryota; kingdom Metazoa; phylum Chordata; class Aves; order Opisthocomiformes; family Opisthocomidae; genus Opisthocomus; species Opisthocomus hoazin. The sequence goes on along the minus strand of NC_134418.1, from coordinate 46,280,517 downwards.
TTTTCACTGGACTGTATGGAAGCGATTATTTAGTGACTGACAGAGCTATGGGTTTTTTTCTGAAAGTATTTACGTGGTACTAAGTGCTAAGAGGCCAGTAGTCTCACTTGACTGCATTGTCTGTCTACCAACACCTATTCTTGGCTTCAGAAAAATATTGTGAGATGCTGCTAGCCAGGCTGGGCCTTAGCTGTTACTGCAGCGCCTGTCAGAAATCGTTAGCTAGTGATCTCTTTGACTAACGTTCCAGTTGATTGTCTGATTCATGTTCAAGATCTGTAAATGAGGCAGAAGCATCTTTACTGCTCACCAGCTGTGAAATGGCTAAACACTGCTAGATTTTCAGAAATCAAAATAGATGTATTTCCAGTAAGGTTTGACAACAATATCAAGAGCAAAGCTGAGAGCAGAACTATGTTTTTGTGTTTTTTAAAGTTACAATATTATAAATCAATATTATCTGATCATGTTTTTGTCAGAGTAATGTATGTTACCAAAATAATGAAATACTGGTGGTAGCATTAATCTTGTGTTGAGTTAGATAGACATTCTGCATTCAACATAAATTCATACCTTCGATTTTTACTCTTTTGTTTGTTATTGCCAGATTTATCAATGTTTAGCACAGCCTATGTCCTTTTGTCTGAGTCCTCAGCGTATGCCAATGAGGTGTGTGCATGTTTTTGTGTACGTACAAAAGGACAGGTGTGGCAACAATAAAAAATAAAGGGTGGGATTTGGAGGAGGGGGAGTCTTGGGGGAGGAGCTGGTGTATCTCTTTTATGTTAATGGAATAACCCCAGGAGGATCACGTTGGCATAATGCTGAGATAACTGAGAAGCAAATCTGAGCCTGAGATCTGACTAATATTTTTCTTGGCAGAGGAGATAAATGTGGAATTCACCACTACCTAGAGAGTTAGTGCAAGAGCTATGCCGCAAATAAGCTCTAGTTTGAGGATTTCAGCAGAGCTTGTTATAGTACTTTATTTTTACGCTGTAGCTTATTGTAGCCGCAATAGACTTACAAAGACCCAGGAAGAGAGTTGATTTTGTGAAATAGATGCACCCACAGTAGCTACCCTCCTTCCAGGTGCACCTGCGTCCAGCTTTTAGTGCTAAGCAAGAAAACAAGGGAAATTACACAATTCATCCTGATTTTTTTTACTATTATTTCTGTTTTGCAGCCATAAAACCTACTTTTTTTTTCTTTTTTTCCTGCATACACCAAAATAATAGCGGATGGCATGTGGCACAGTTGTCTGTGATGTGGAAGACAAAGCTGAAGTCTTCATCCTGCCAACTTCCCACATCTTACACAAATGAGAACAACTGATTGAAACCCACTGTTCATCTCTCTAATACACTGATTTTTATTTTATTTGGTTTTTAACCAGTATTTCCACTGCGGACCTAAAGAAGTAGGAAGTTTGAGACATATAGCCAAAAACTAATTTGTGACCAGAATCAGTGCAGTTTTTATAATTTTAATTTTGTTAAACTTACCTTACATTTTCTTTTTAGAGGTAGAAAGAACTGTACATTAATCTGTTTAACTGCATATGTAAAGACGTCTTTCCACTGGTTGCTGGGACTATCAAACTCTGAAACAGCATGGAAATTTTATAATGGAACCTAGCTTGATCAGGATAGATCTATTGCAACAGCTTCCTTTCTCAGAACTCTTTGTACATAGCAAATTTTAAAAAACAAAACAAACAAAACCCCAACAGAACAACAAAAAAACCAAGGCATTTTGCCCCTTCAGTAACTCTAAAGCTCTGAAAACTCTGTTGTATTTTTGAGAAGGAAATTTGGCCAGATGCGTGTAATACTCAAATCCACTCTTTTTAATGTACATTATCAATATAGATTCTTATGCAGTCCCATTCAATGTATTTTTATAAAATGTTACGTATTTTTATTTACATTTCCTGAGCGTGAAGAAAACTACCAAGATGACATTTTAATGCACAGTATTTACCATAGAATACTGAAGCAGAAGTATGTTACCTTGATAAGAAGACTTTTTTCTGTTGTCGAAAATAATTTTTCCATCCTTTGTGTAATGACAGCTGTATTCTCCAAGACTACAAATGCAGCAAACCTGCACATTTGTGTAGGAGTTTTCAGCATTACTTGTTGACATGTTCCACCTCTTCCTTGGATATCACTGTCATCTGCACAGATTGGCCAAAATATATGTAAAAGACCCATTTCTGGCTATGCTTCTGTCTGAAGGTAGAAGAACTTCTGTGAGAGACTCTAAATTCCATTAGATCCAAATGATGTGTGTTCCCACTATTGATGCACTTCTCAGAGAGCTGATAGATGACTGGCCCAGCCATGCCCACTCAATACTCTCTTGCCACATGCATGTCTTCTCTTACGTGGTATTCATAGGAGCCCAGTTAGATGGACTGGCTGTTCATATCCTGTGAAAATAAACAGAGAAGTTTTTATGTCCATTGGTTGTTTTCAGGCTCCCTACAGATTTTAGAAGACATCACTGTGGCAATTCCTCTTGATTTGCCAGCAGATAAGCTTTATAATTTTTCATTTTAAATGAAAATTGGAAGCATGCTGTAATTGCAAGAGACTTTGGATGAAATCCTCCAATGCTTACCTGTTAATCCAGCAGTTTATACTGCCCTACCTCCTCCTCTTTTTCTATCCTGAATGTAGAGGGTAAGGCATGCACCATAGGCGAGGAGGCCGCTCTTCCCTTCCTCCGCGTAAATGGATACTGGGCAATTGTAGCACACAGGGGCACTACACAGCTGCTTTCCATCAAGGATGCGTCCCTTTCTGTGTCCCTGCATAGTATCTGAAGCTGGAGGAGTTACCTGAAATACAGACCTAAAGAGTGTATTTTCTATTATAATTTATCAAGTTTTCCTCCCTTTCATGTAGATGGTTTAATTATCATTATTTCATCATTATTTAGAATGAAACATCTCATCTGTGTAGAGTAGCAGTAACCTGGGACTAAAATGAGCACTTTTCATCGATGTGAAGGAGTGGCTTTATTTATTTACTACTTCTTTCTAGCAGCTGTTGAAGAGATGCAGTGAGTGAGCTTTTTACTTTGGCTACTCCATGTATGGTTTTTCCTTGTTTTTGTGATATCTTTGATAGAAAAAAAGTACAGTAGTCTAAGCCTTAGGTACCTCAGTAACCATTCTGTGCTAGGTAGTAACCACTGGAGGCCCTGTGTCCTAGTTCGATATTGTAGAGGCCAGTTTAAAGTAGGAGTGATTTCTCCCCAGTACATAAAATTTTGGAAACATCCTGAGACTCTTATAGCAGGTTTTCTGATATGGGCACGATTATTACAACAAATGTTGTAGGTCCTCTAAGTTAAATGCAAAACCAAGAACAGTTTCTTGGACACTTGCATGTATTTGTTACCATCCTGGATTATTAGAAAGACACACTGCAGGCCTTGACAACGTTGAGTATGCATTCGGTTTAAGGTGAGTTCTGAACTGATGTGACAAGTTCCTAACTGAGGTGCCTGCACTCTCTTTTTGTCATGTCTTATGCATTGATTACTCAACTGACAGTGACCTTCAAGTACAGGATGCAATGCTGATGTACATGAGAACATAACTGATAAGAAAGTACATGAGGGATGATAAATAGTGCAGCGCACGTTAATAAATGCTACTTTTTTGTGCACACAGAGCTTATATAACTAAAATATAAGAGCCGTGTCCAGGGATACTCTTGCATATAGTAAAACTCTTTCAAGAACTAGGAAGTATCAGTAGTGGAAACAGTGAAAGAAATGATGACATCCGTAGCATTAGCACACACAAGTTGTCGTCTTTTGAACCACGCACTGTGCCAATGACAAGGCATGCAGTCTTAGTAGAAAAAAAATGCCCTGTCTTTTACCTGAGTATAAATAGGCATCTTGGGGCATGCAGGATACTGTCGTATGTCCCATCCCCCTTCAGAGCTGGTAAATGACATTCGCTACTCCTTTCTTGGAAATGTGCAAAAAGGATTTCCATAGATAGTCTTTGGAGATTTCCTGTTTTGTCATGTGTGTAATAGGTTGGGTCAAGCAACAAAGAGGAGGTAGGAGAGAATAGGATTTAATTTTATATGCATTCACCTGTCATCACCATTAGGGAAAAAAAAAAAGGATGAAAAGAGAAATTATGCAATACAGGTGATGTCAGTGTTAAATAAAATTAAGATCATATGTTTTTATGCAGCAGCTGTAAGCCTTCAGTTATGGGAGCGGTCATGATAATAGACTGCGTTCCCAAGGAATGTTAAAACATTGCTTGTGTGCATGAGTAATTAGTCATAAAAATAACAAGATTATCTACAGTATTTTAAGTCAACCTAGTTTAAATGCATAACCTATAATTTATTCACTTTTGGGGCATCTAAATTATACTTTTAAAAGTTGTCATAGTGAGAGTTTAAAGAAAGAAAAATAATATTAAGTTGTATTTCAGCATTATCATTCTAAAATACTATGAATGCAAAGGATACTGTCTTAAGGTATCCATTAACATAAATTCATAAAATCACAGCCTCCTAAACTCTTCTAAATTATGTACAAGGAAATTTATATTGCAAATCAGGTAACATCTCTTTGGGTTTTGTAATGTGCCAAAATGCAAGGATTTAAATGCAAGTTGTATCTTTTCAGTTAGTAACTGAGTACTTTCAAACAACTATAAGTAATGATCAAAAATGTAGTCCCATTACAACTAATTAAAGAAGAAATGTACAGGTGGAAAATCTTTGTGTTTCATATGAACACACAGACCAGAAAAAAAAAAGTGGAATTTCTTAGCATTGTATTTATTGAGTTTTCTCTTTCTGTTTCACAGATTTTGAACACCTCTGTAAAAATCTTCACAGCACTTTGTGATTCTGCTGGCCTAGGCAGAGCATATGCAGCTATAGCTGAGATCCTGGTAAGGTAGGTTATCACATCCTTGTCTGGCTGTCAGTGCACATTCATTCAACTGTGAAAGACTTAAATTGTTAGAGGTCTGTCGCTTCCCATTACTGACTGCTTAAATTTTAAGCAGTGCCCTTCTTGCAGTAAGTGACCCTTTCATTGAAAGTTATTTTAAACTGGTACACATTTTTTAAAGTGGATGATCCGAGCTTTTCTTTACCTGTAAGCTATAATATGCCTTTTTTCCACCACATTTTGGGGGCTTTTTTCTTTTTTTTTTTTTTTTTTCCCAAAAGTGTGGGAGGGAACTTACTGGAAAATAGAAATCCAGGCATATTTTCCAGGTTAAAAAAATAAAACCTTGGATAATTTAACAAGGTCCAGTAGGTGTCTCAATGTAATCTTTCCTGAACTGTAAGTTTTCATTTATTACACTCACTTCTTCTGTGGAGGCATTTCTGGTTTGTGCATGTGTAACTAGATACATGTTTGCCTGTATAACTAAATACATATTTGTTGCAAATAAGTTGCTTGTTTTCAATGTTTTCATTTCAGCATCTGGCATTAAAATCTTCTTCCAGGTGAATTAGTTTGAAACTGCTTCAACTTCTTATACAAATAATTTTGACATAAAATAGTTTAATGCAATTATCATGTGAAGTAAGAAAAGAGGCAATTAAAGTGAAGATTGCAGCTTATCCTTGTTTCATCCTATGTTTGGGTACTTCAGTGCATGTGATGCATGATAGAGGTCGGCAAACTGTTTATGGAGGAGGACTTGTCACCAGGTTTATTTCTGTGTGTGGAGCAAATTCTCCTGTTTGTGTTTGATGCCTTGTCACTTGGCCTTTCTAAGCATGTAGGGACCAGCCACAATCACAGTGCTCTTCAGCTCTCTGATACATAATTCGTGGATATTCATATTCTGAGCATCCAAAATAAGCGCATGGCATAAGATGTTCAGAAAGCCACAGAACATACTTAAAATACCAGGTCCCATTTTCAAAACTGTCTTAAGCTTAACTGAGAAAGATTTAGTTCCTGGGACAACAGCTGTTACAATGAGTGGCTTGGCAATGAGTGCAAAGGTGTCCAAGTTCTCAGTAGCATTCATGGTTTCCATAAATTCAAAAAGAAGCTGTTTGGGTAGAGGGTACCCTAAGATAGCCAAAAGGACTTTCTAGAAAACCATGTATATTAATTTTCTCTCTCTGTGATTCAGGCATTCTGGAATGAGAGCACATACATTTATTTACTCAGAAGTTACAGATACAGAGATCCTTTCAAAGTCAGGTTTCTAAACCCTTCATCTGAAAGACTATGCAAGTGCAAATTTTTTTCTTAAAAGCACAGCTAAAGAAGGAGTGGCTAGTGATTTTCTTCGGAGTCAGATCTGTACTCCACACCTTCTAGGAGCATTCATTAGCTGATAGGACTGTAGCTGATAGTGGGAATGGACAGTCCCACTGCTTTCCAGTTGTTGCAGTTTGAAAAAGAGGAAAACGGTTAGGTAAGGGGAGATAAGAGGGGAAACTAAAAGCAACTTCACAGTTCAATATTTAAGGCTTTCTCCTAGAAAGGACCATTCTGACTTATTCAAGTCAAGAAGGGACTCATTCTCATGTCTGGGATCAGGGTTTTAACTGCTAATCTATTGCTCAGGTAAAGTCACAACCATAAACCCTTCCTCTGGAAAGTAGCTACTGTGGCATTTTTTATAAAACCGATCTGGTAGTTATGCTATGAGAGCATTAACCAAATTAAACACCTTACATATGTGTCTGCTTTGAAGAGCTTTAGGTATGTGATAAGCATAAACTTCTCAGCCCTGTGAAAGATCATGATGATTCTCAGCACCTTTCAGCCACTGAAGAAACTTTTATGTAGAAAGGCCTGGGCACCTGTGAGTCAGAGCCGAATTCTGACATTCAGTTGCCCAAAAATTCAAAGCATCACAGTTCTGGATTCATGCTTCAAAACCTTAACAAAGTCTCGGATAATATATATATATCTGCTTGTTTATGTGGGCCTTACGTCTTCTTGAACGCTTGAACTCTATGACTGAGGGTCATAGAGACTTGGGAAGTTTTCACCGATTTCTTCATGGGGCTATTTTGTAAGGAGGTCTCACAGATGAGGAGATGCCACTCCATAAACCTCATTTATTCATTATTTTAAGTAGAAATGGAGAAAATCCATCATTACTTTTACTATATCACAAACAGCAAAAATATCTCAGTAGACTGTAAAGTATCTTTGACATGAGAAAATATAGCAAGTGACATATGAAATGGGTGTTGAGGGAGCTGGCCAAAGCAAGGCTGCTTTTGACTTATCTTTGAAAGGTTATGGCAACTGAGGGAGGTTCCTGAGGACGTGGAGATTGTAGATGTCACTTCTGTCTTCAGGAGAAGGGATCTGGGAAATTTCAGGCTGGTCAGCCTCACTTTGATGCCTGAGAAAGTGATGGAGCGAATATTCCCAGAAGCGATTTTCAAACATGTTAAGGACAAGAGGATAACTGGGAATAGTCAGAATGGATTTAAGATGGGGAAATCAAGCTTCACCAACCTGATAGCTTTCTAAGATAAGATGACTGGCTTGGTGGATGAAGGGAAAGCAGCGGATGTTGCTTCTTGCCATTTTAGCAAGGCTTCTGACACCATCTCCCATAACATCTTCATACACAAGCTGGTAAAGTATGGCTTAGATAAACAGACAGTGAGGTAGACTGAAAACTACCTGAGCTGCCAGCCTCAAAGAGTTGCAAGCTGAAGTATGAAGTCCAGTGGGAAGCCAGTCACTAGTGCTGTACTCAGGGATCAATAGTGGCACTAATACTGTCGTTAAAGACCTGGATGGTTTGACCAAGCACACCCTCAGCATGTTTTCAGGCCATAGAAAATTAAGGAGGAATGGTTGATCCGCCAGGTAGATGGTTGTGCTGCCGTTCAGAAGGACCTCAGCAGGTTGGAGAAACGGGCCGATGGCAGTCTCAGGAAGCACAGTGTTGTGCACCTGGGGACGGATAACCCCAGGCACCAGCCCGGGCTGCGGTCTGACTGGATGGAAAGGAGCGTGGCAGAGAAGGACCTGGGTTTCCTTGGATTTCCTGCTGGACAGCAAGTTGCCCATGAGACAGCGATGCACACTCATGGCAAAGGCGACCAACGGGATCCTGGGCTGCATTAGGCTGCGTGTCATGAGCAGTTCGAGGGAGGTGATCTTTTGCCTCTACTCAGCACTGGTGAGGTCACCCCAGGAGTGCTGTGTCCCATTCTGGGCTCCCCCGTACAAGAGAGAGAGGGACAGAGTGGAGTGAGTCCAGCGAGGGGCTGCAAAGCCGACTAAGGGACTGGGAGCATCTGTCCTAGGAGAAGAGGCTGAGGGAGCCGGGACTCTTCAGACCACAGAAGAGCAGGCTCTGGGGAATCATATCAGTACCTCTTAGGCGTAATAAAGAAGAGGGAGCCGTGCTCTTCTCAGTGGTGCTTAGTGACAGGGCAAGAGGCAGTGGGAACAAACTGAAATACAGATTCCATTTAAACATAAGACAAAAACAATTTACTGTGAAGGTGAATGCTGGAACAGGTTGCCTAGAGAGGCTGTAGAGTCTCCATCATTGAAAAGTCACTCAAAACCCTATTGGACACAGTCCTCCTTTAGCTGAGCCTGCTCTGAGCAAGGCAAATTGACTTGATCTCCAGAGGTTCCTTCCAACCTTATCTATACTATGATTCTGTGATCTGTGTCTTAAGTAATCCTTTTAGATAAATTCATAGAATCACATAATCAGAGAATAGTTTGGTTTGGAAGGGACCTTTAAAGGTCATATATCCAATCCTCCGGCTGTGAGCAGGGACATCTTCAACTAGATCAGGTTGGTCTGAGCCCCATCCAACCTGACCTTGAATATTTCCAGGGATGAGGCATCTACCACCTCTTTGAGCAAAATTCCCTGTTGCCATGTAATGCGCCCTAATGCAAAGCTTTCTTTAACCCAGTATGATAGATATTTCAGAGAAAAACCTACTCTTCAAAATTCAATAGCAGTATTTTTCATGAACAAAATCATTCTGGTCCATTTCTGCTGGTTCTTCCTTAGTAGCTGGAGGAGAAAAGGATGTAGAAAAATGGTGTGAAAAGCCAATGTAAAGAAAGACATTAAAAAAACATTGTAAGTTGATGTTTAGTCTCACACCAAACTTTTGTATATTTTCTTGTGTGATGTATAGCAAACAAGTAACTTTCTGGCAATCCTGGTTAGAAAACATTGGATGAATGCATGAATAATTACTGTTGATGACAGTCTCCAGACAGCTTGATCACTCCCTCTCCATTTGTATTTTTACCTGATCTAAGCTAGACTTGTTCAAACAATTTTAATTTTTATGGATAATGTCTTTACAAAGAAAAGATTACTGTGTTTCCCTAAAATAATGCATTATAACCATAATGTCTCTGAGAATCTGCACTGATTGCCTTGTGACAGGCTGGAGAAAGTGTCTGAGCCCTCCCAAATCACTCAAAACTTGTCTATGGCTTTGGAATTTTTTGTGAAATCTTTGCTGCAGATGTTTCCACAGACCGTGAGAAACTGAAAATCTCCATCATGTGCATTTAGGCATGTCATTTTCCAGGGAAAAGTCTGACATAATAGCATCATGTTCTTGAGTTATTCTGCCAGTGTCCACCATGGTAATGACTTCTTGTGGACACATGATTTATACATCCAATTCAATCACATGAGCAATCCTATAAAAGGTGCATATTTTCATAAAAGTCTAATAGGGGTAAAAATCTCATAGGGCATTTTAGCATGAAACTGGAAAATGAGTTGCTGTAGATATGTAATCTCTTCTGCTGAAGTCATCATAACTGTTCTGTGGGATCATGAATGACTATATCTTTAGGAAATTGCATTTTATGCATTTAGGAAGGTGATGTCTAAGGAGACAAAGTATATGGCTGTATAAAATAACATGTAGATTTTCAAAGGAACTATAAAATATTAGCCCTTTGAGTAGGAAAGACCTGTTTATCATGTTATCAGGTCTTGTGCAGGATAAAGTGTTTCAGTAATCTTTCTAACATACTTTAAATATCTCAAGCTGTAGTCCTTTTAAAAGGACTTCCTTTGAAAAATTGTTAAACCGTACCAACCGACTGCTAGTTGGCATAAGTGAAGTTCTAACAGTGAGAAATATCTTTCTGAAACATATCAAATTGATTTCTGTTTGCTTGAAAGAGGTTATATCCCCTAGCAATTTTCATGTTTTCTATACATGGAGTGTAAGTTTTTATGTGAAATAAAAAAAATGGCCAAAAAATACATCAAAACATTTCTATTAATTCATGAAATTAAGAAAACCTTTTTACGTTTTCTCCTGTCACTGATTCCATTTGCTTTATTACTTTCAGCCTCTAGCCCACAAACTTGGTGGCACAATCAACAAACCCCTCAGTGGCTGTTTCATATCTGCTCTATTTGATTTCTGCACTCTGAGTAAATGATTAAGTTTTCATGCATTGGTTCAACCAAAATCTATGTTCACTCAACCACATCCTTTATTGATTACTTCTACTGCAAACAGTAGGCCAAGTGTGATATACATAATTGGACAGTTGTCAGGGGATGTGGGTGTTAACAGTCCTGTTTTCCCAATTGGAAACTGGAATCACCTTGATACACAAATATTCTGCACTGTTTCATTCTCATTCCTTGGACCGAGGAGTCCTTTTCTTCAGAATATATGTTTTTAACTCTCAAAGGTCTGGTTGAATGGATTTAATGATTGTACCATATAATGTGCTCTTCAAGTTGCACCTGTGCACTGCATATAGAAAACTAGAAAAACTGGAATTAATATTTGTCTAACACTTTAACCTTGTCCTTTAACTTATATAAATAACATGCTGTATTTCTGTGGGGAAACATTTGATTTTCTCTTCTTAGGAAAAAAATAAGTTTAAAAAAATGCATTTCTACTTCTAAAATTTAGGAGCCTTTTGACATTTGGCAAATGTTTACAGTACAGTATATTTAATATTCTCATGATATTAAAATACTTAAATTAGGAAACTTTAGTAAATCCAGCTCTGGTTATTGACAACTAAGCTTTACAGTAGCATGTACTTGAACATTTCAAGCATGTTAGTTTGTAGTTTTAGCATCCTTTTGTAGCAATCTAGCTCGTCTCAGTCACTTACAGATAAACACTGCAATATTGTAAATTTGCGGCCATGCGTTGCTGTGTTTCCTGTTCTGTGGCAGGCTCTACCCTGTTATAATTAGTCTCATAGCATAAGACAGGGAATTGCAGACTTCTGCCAGCTTTTGAAACCACATATCCCTAATACAGTTTAAAAAAAACATAATGTAAATAAAACTCAGTCAGTCATTTGCTGCAGGAATATAGCTTGGAGGTGTTTTAAAATGGTGAGAAAATAAATCACAATTCTTTACCACTTACAGGAACTTCTATTTCTGTGAATTTCTTAACTAAGACTGGATTTTCTCTCTTGCTTGGTGGCTTGATATTTAGCGTGCTACACTCCTACATTAGTGACTCAAGTTCATGGCTAATATTGAGGTCAGCTGCAGTAACACTTCAGCCTTAAAGGGCAAAAGAGTATAGTGCCTTACAAGCAAACTCAGATATCTATCTTATATCTTGTAATCATGCTGCAGAGATCTTATATTGTTAATATGACTGGCTTTATTAAAAGAAAGGAAATCTGCAAATGTTATTGTCAAAGTACATTAGCCAATTTTCAACTTAGATTCAGCTGTGACCTCAGGTTGCTCTGATCTCACTGGGATTTGGGGGTGACACCTGCAATCCGCAGTTTATAGGTTTGCCTGTGTGACTCCAGCAACCTTTAATCCACCCAGCCAAAGTGCCGCATTACACTCAGGGAAAGGCTGTCATCCTCAGAGCTAAGGGACGGCGCCCTTATGGAGCTGCTGCTGTTGCACCACCAGGATTCTAGAGCAAGAAATGGCAGATCTGAATAACAGGAGCACAAAAGGTCTTACTGAAAACCTAGCCTTCTTACCTCCTTCTCCTGATTTGTCAGGATGTGAGGTCTGGCTGTATTGAAAATGTTATCAGCTGCTCAGCAGAAAAAACACTAAAATAATGGAAACTCCAAAACCCCTGTAAAATCATGACTTGCGATTCCATTCTTAAAATGGAATGTGCCTTAAAATATGGCACAATATTCTGAAGAAGAATTTTGTTTTATTTCACTTGAAGGATCCAGTCTAGCCCTCAGAGGCTCTGAGTGGACTATTCTCATTGGTCTCAGCGCAGGTAGTGCCTAGGCAACCGTCCTGGAAACCAAGTCCAGTCGCGGATGAGTCATCACAAAACAAAGTTAGTTCAGAATCAGAGGGATAGATCTTCAGCATTTGGAGAAGCCATTTGAGTGAATATTTAATTTTGTCCCTGTCCTTCTCTTCAGTCAGGGAAAAGCAGCTGAAACTACTAAGTGCTTGGGAGAGTTTAAGAAGGCTGCTGAGAACGCTCATCTAAGCCAAAGCCTGGTGGATGCATGCATATTACTTGGCAATATTTACAATGAAAGAGTAAGTACTGGTTGTAGTAGTGATGTCAAACAATTGGGTTTAATTCATGGTAAAAATTTTATTTTGCATATGAGATGACCCAGAAGAATTTGATCCAGGTACAGCATTTGATCCATTTTACACGAGTTACCAAAGGAGGATATACTGTGTGACTGAACAAAATGTGCCTTAAGTTTTTTGGGAAAAGTGAAAATTTCACACCATATTTAACACATAGGGTTTTGTTCTAGAATGGGTGAATAAAACCTCCACATTCAGATCATGACAAACTTTCAGTGTTGTGAAAAATCTGCATCCAAATCAGTGTTGGGGTTACATATGCCCATAAAGCCATCAGTTAATGCAAATGATATTTAATTGTACTATACACTGAAATTCATGCTTTTTTAAAATGAGTGTATGCTACATTGCATACTAGTAAGTAGTTTTTAATCTTAGCTTGATTTCTTCTCTACATTCTGTCAACCAAACTTATGAAATGTATGCTAGCAGCGAATAGTTTGACAAAGGTCTGTGTTGATAGTGAAAGGGCTTTCGCTTCTATATGCCTCCATCCATTTCGTTGGCTTTGATTTGGCCTGTTTAAATCAATAGATAGGCAGCAATGGACAATATTAAGCTAGAGGTATCTAAGAAACTCCCTTTATCATAGTTTCTAAGGTCTTCTAAGGTGCTTCTTTCTGGCTCATGTGCCAGTCTCTGAATTGTTCCTCTGGGATGGAGACTGTAAGGGCCAACAGTTCTGTTGGCTGCTTGTCTTTGGTAGTGGTTTCCACGCTTGCTCTGTCCCTTACCACATCAGAGATGGAGCACTTGCACAGCAGTAGCACTTGGGTTTTGAAATCAGCAGGGTTAAAAACAGAACTGCAGAAGTGAAATATTCATGTTGAGCCCTGTAACACCTATTTTAGAGCTGAAATGCTACATGAAATTATTTACATACAATAAAAAATAAAAAGAATTCATTCTGCAGACTGGACTGTGGAAATTAGGAAACACTTTCACTATGGAAAAAAAAACCAGAAAAACCCTTTTTAAATCACCCTTTCTAGCTTCTGTTGCCTGTTTTGTGTTTTTTTTTTTGTCAGAATTTCCTTCTATGTATAATGTATTGAACAGACTACTTGTCCCTTTTCACTTACACTACAGCCAAATGCCTTTTTTTTCCTGGATTCCTCTTATAGAGAACTCCCACTATCAAAGATGGTGGCCCATTTTTGTTTCATAAACATTAGAAAAATTTCTTACCCTGTAATCTTACTCTGTTCTTAGCACAAATGCTGAATTTCCCATTGAAAATTAAGTTTTTAAGTCACTAACTTTCTGAAGTAATTTTAAAATGGATCTGAAACTTAGAAGAAAGTAGGGTGATGTGACACTGTGCTTAATTACTTAATTACTCCAATTTTGAAAAATAATTAACTAAATTCTGTTTAACTACTTTTTTATTTCACTGTGTCTGCCACCATTGCTAATAATTCTATGAGAAGTGATATTTTAAGAATTAACCTCTTTTTGGTTATTCTCTAAATTCATTTTCTCAGTTTGGAATTTGCTGCTTGAACTGGGATAGGGGTGTAGAAGGGAGGAAATGTAGTGACTTAATCTTATTAACTTACATAAAATATATAATTTAAATATACAAAAAAAAAACCCTCTAGGTTTTACAATTCCCTATTTTCTACACCATTTTTTCTGCAAGGTCAGCAATGTTTACCAAAACTGAGTCTAAATTAACATTTCATATCTTGGATCACTGCCTGCTTGGTGTCAGCTATCATCGCTGGCATTCTCTAAGTCATTATTAAGATACTTTTATTCAACTCTGTGCTTCCCTGGGTGATACAATTTGCAGTAGTACTGTCCTTCTCATCAAATTAAATATATCTCTATTTATATCCAGATCTACCCTTGGGAACCCTTAGTAGACCAGGGCTATAACTTTTACTGTTCTTCCCAAAGTGACTTTGACCAAATTCACTTTGTTCTGTCCACGCTGTTGCTGTACCTCTGCGTTCTGTTATCTCACTATTCCATCACCATCACTGTCTGTCTTTAATGCTATACACTCAGTTCCTGCTTTCTAGTCATGCTTGTTTTACCCATCTGTTTCTTTTTTCCTAAAATGCCTGAATTTGTGTTATGCACAAGTATCAGGTCTAATTTCTCCCAGTTTGTTAGGTAGGTTGCTTACTTAATATGCAAACTCTGATGGAGTTAGCATGACACACTCTCTCATTTCTCATTTCACTTACAGCAAGTTTTTTAGTCTGATTTGCATTCCTCTCACTAATTGCATTACTTAACCTATTATAGTTCTCATGAGTATGGTAGGTTGATATTTCTGCTTTTTATCTATTATCCTACTGGTTATTGTTCTTTATTAATTACTGTGTCCTAATAGACCTAATTCTGCTTTCCTGCTGTATTAAACAAAGCCTAAAGACTACCTGAATTTCTATTACTCTCTTCTCTTTCTTTAATTACAGGCACATTTCAGCAGTCATACAAATTTTGGTCCCCAAAAGTGGTATCAAGTGCAACAGCTATCAGTTGGAGTCTCTCCTCCTGGTCTCCATACTCTATACAGAAGTGAATTTCGATCTTACTAAATCAAGCTGAGAGTGAAAGGATAAGACAACTCTGAAAATGTTTTCAGTCAGAGGTTTCTGCCATCAGGGCAGCAGAATTCCACACCAATGGGAGAACTGGAAGGTGTCTTCCAGGGAGCAGGCAGGCTATAATTAATGCTAATGATAGATATATAGAAACTGCCACAAAAAGTTTGTCTAGCTCTGACAATAGTCGGAACTAATTCCTTCAGAGTAAGGTAAAGGACGAACAGTTCCATAATGACTTGGTCCCAGGAGGACCTTTTTTTGCCTTGTCTTGTTTGTTGTGTTTTGTTTTTACTCACAAGGATGTCCAGCTTTCTCCTTAGTAGGCTTGTGAGCAAGATTGGCACCATAAATGAACCATTAAGAGGAGAGAGCTACCTGTACTTATTTTTCAATTTCTTGCTCTTCAGTTATATTCAGTTCATCCCTATTCTTCTATTGTAGTTGGTTTCAGTCAATTTCCACTTTATATGTGCTGTCTGACGTATATTAACTTTTAGTAGTTTTATTAATATACTGTATATTTACATAGATTGTATCTACTCTAGCTTTCTCCACTGCACTCTTGCTGAATCCTCATGTTTTATTTGACCTTACTAGATATTACAGCTGTTTTGCATTTAGGAGAAGCCACTGCAGAGCTGCCCGTGTTATTTCAAGGCCACCTTCCTGAGCCTGAGTTAATGAGAATCCACTATATATTACAAATAGTTCAGGCAGTATGAATTACCTCTCATTTTCTAAATAATTAATTTAATTTGCTATCACATAACCACTCAGATATTATTATTAGATCCCTTTGAAATTCCTCAAAGCCTTACAAAAACCTTCCTTTTTTAGCTTTTTGACAATCTTGGCAAAATTGTCATCTGATTCTTTTTCTATAATGATTAGACGGTACTGATACTAGAGCATAAAGTTATTGCACACTGTCACATATAATACCAAAATAATAAATGTACTACCTTTCAAGCCTGGATTGTACTACATAGTTTTAAGGAGAGATGTAGCTTATTTCCCAGCAATTCAATCTCTTTGTCTTTAGATGTCTTAAAATCTTTTATTTGTGCTCTGTTTAGGTCTGGTCGTATGCTACTTTTTAGATTAGAAGCTTGCTCCTGCAACTCTTCTTTTGACTCCATCTCTGATGGTAACTTAAAGTAGCTTCATGGCAAAGAAGAAACATGCAAAATCTGAATAAATATACCAAGAAATATTTTAGCTTTTCAGCAGTATCCTTCAGCCTATCATGGTTGTCCCTAGTTTTCTCTTTATTCCTCTTTGGTCCAGAAGTTGAGGAGTTTTCTTTCTACATTTCACATAAAAAGTAGTTCTTGTTATACTTTGTTAATTCCTCTTAATGTATTATCTGCTGTAGTTTATACTCTTTTTTACTGGATTCATGAATGTTGGATTTCTGTATTCTGCAGAATAAAGAGATAAATTATTTGGGTTTTCTATTTAGCAACCTCTGGCTTCTATTTCTCCTATTGTTTATATTTTTATGATTAGGAATATCTTTGTTTTTTGCTAGACCCCTTCTTCCCCCTGTAGGTTTTAATTTCTGTTCTTTTCTGTCCTTTAGGTCCATCATTTCATTATCCTGTTTTTCCCATTTTTAAGATTTCTTTTCTAAAATTTAGTATCACAGCAGTAAACTAGGACCTTTCCCCCCACAGAGATGTTAAACTTAATGAAACAATAGTGACAATTTTTAAATGGCCTGACTGGAATCAATATTAACACTTAGCATTGATGTTCTTAGATTTGTATGTTCAAAATACTACACAGACAACCAAAAAACATTTCTGTTCCTGAGAAAGGTATGAGCAGTGTTACCTGGATTCTAGAGGTTAGGAAACAGCAAGTGAGAGTGATTTGCTTAATACCATGCCATGAGTCATTTTGTGGGCTGGCCTCTCAGCTGCAGCGTCTGTGAGGTGCCATAGGACCAGGCTCTAATGTCAAGGTAAGATACAGGTGACTACAAGTAGTTTTTACAATTCTTTTCTTTTTTTCTCTTCTTTGCTAGGGGAACTATAATGAAGCTTTTGAATATTTCAGTCAGGCTTCTGAGGCAGCAAAAACTTTAAATAATTTGCTCTTAGTGGATGAAACAAAGACTTATTGTGGTATTGCAAAGGCTCATAAAATGATGGTGCCATTTAACAGCCATATAGAAGCAGAAGATCCTGTCAGCCTCAAGTACCTGCTGGCATGGAAGGAGAACAGAAGTGACATGTGCACTGACCCTCTTACAGTCGGTAAGACATTGGTTATGAAACACATTAGTGCTGTATTGTCCTCAACAGTTAATTCATTTTTCTTGTAGAGTTTTATTAAATTATTTCCTGGCTTTAATCTTTGTACTGAATGGAGGTTAGATTTACTCATTTGTGTGCTTATTTTAAAGGCTGAATTAAATAAGTTTAAATACAATATAGCAGGGAGAAACAGTTAGTAGTAGTTGCTATGGATGGTAACATTTTTCAATGCTGTTATCTAAAACATCACAGTTATGGGCAAATAATGATGTATTGGTTTAGTCAAATATCATTATTTTAACCTTTCAAGAAAAATAATAATCTTCATTTGTAGTCAGTTTTTCAAGTGCATCCAGAAATAAGTTCGCTGTTACTAGGAGTAAGAAGTAATTTCTGCTTGACATAGTTCTGAATTCAGAAGAACATGCTGCTTTATTTTTGGCCTCCTTATGCTTGATATTGAAGGGGAAGAAAAAAAAGCGACGCTATGATCTCTTCACTGTATTTCCTTGTCTCAGATGAAGAGTAGAGGAAGACTTTGCGTGGTGTAGATCTCTTTCTTCATGGGTTAATTTTTCTTTACTTTTTTTCCCCGGTACTGTATGTTAATACAAGACAAACTGAATTATGCATTATCTCCACGTATTGATGGTATTAAACTGTATTGTACTGAGGACGGAAAAGGGATAAGTCTACTCAACCTTAAAACTTTCCTCTCTGTGTTCCTGTGGAGAGCATGAATCTGGAGCACAGTGGAAATAAATGATAGTGAGGCAAAGTCATAATATGGAGCTTCAGAGTTATTGTGTCCAAATTCCCTCGGTTATCATACTCTGAAAGACAAATAGCTGCTTCTTTGCTGTTTTCTTGTGTATCTCCTTTCATAGAATTGGAACAATTAAGTATAACTTCAATTGTGAGTTTTATATATAGAAGAAGTAGTTAATAGTCTGCTAATTGAAGATGTTAGCGGTTTAACAGGAGCCAGGATACCAGAGGCAACACCGAAAGCAACTGAAAATTGTGGAACAAGGGCATTCATCGGCATGCAGAAGTGATTACAAATTAGATAGCACTGTTTACAGTTCCAGTGACAGTAACAGGGCAGTTCTTTCTCAATGATAATGTGTTTCTTTTTCAATGTATTTATGATTTTTGCCTCGGTGAGTGAATATCCAGCACACTCACAGATTTTGTTGGCTGGAAGACTTAATTGGTTGCATGTCTTCTGCAAAGGATAGTATGTTTCTAGACCTGTAGTGCAGATACCAAGAATTCCAACAGAGATAGTCAAAGAAGAATCCAATGTCAAGCCATGAAATATATGCATTTCATATGAGGATCATTAGCTGTAGCTGATGTAAATGTAAAGCTGGTGTAGATGATGAGGCTAACAAAATTCAACAATGGCAGCAGCAAAAAAACAGGAGCCTTGAAGAGATAGGATGATCTTTGTATCTTCAACATGTATTTTACTACTTGCACCTAGAGAGGTTTTCTGTTGAACTGTTACACATTGCTTTCTTCGGCCAGTTGTGAAACTGATTTATATCCTGAAATGATATGTGCCCCTTTAAGCTCAAGCTTCATGCTCCCCTTTAACAGTACTTTAGGGATAAAAAGAGTATGATTAAAACAGCCCTTTATGTCCTGGCAAGCATGGTACCAGAAACGAGTTTTGCCTGCTGAGATTCTCTTCCTTCTGTGTTTCTGTGTAGTTTACCCTCTGTTACTTTTGGTATCACAGTTTTCATTTTAGTTCCAGTTAACTCCAGGAACCCTGTGGCTACTGCATATTTAGCAGCTCTTCCAGTTCAATATCATTCTTCTCATTAGTGCTCCAAGCTTACTCTCATGATACCCAGATTACATCCAGGAAAACATAGTGTCACACTGTCAGCACAATCTGTAACATTCTTCATGTTTTGCATGCCAGATTTCTCGTTAGTACTGGCATTACATTTTTAATAACTTTGTCTGGCAAAACATGACCTGGCATCAGTTCAATATTAGGATTTGCCAGCTTTGAGTCTCAGGTACAGCCTTTATCCTGCCTTCCAGGAGAATGTCTGTGCATCCTATGATGAACTCATCACTTTGGAAATTCCTGCTGTGATAATAGAACACTATTTCTAGCTCTTTCAAACAGCTCAACATCGATAATCTACTAGATTTTTCTCAGTCTTTTTGAGGATAAAACAGCTAGACAAGATACAATGGTAGTTCTTAATCTGCAGGGGAATTTAATGAAAGGAAGAAGGAAGGCAATAACTTTATTTCTAACTGTTCCAACTGAATAATTTTTCTGTGAGAAAAAAGTAAAAGTAGTTTCTGTATTCTCAGGCAAAAGAAATACTTAGGCTAGTGGAGGAACAATGACATTTAAATTCAAGTACTGTCATATACCTTATGTCTTTCAACCAAGGCTTATTTTCTAAATCAGTCATTTCAATAACCAGGCAGGAAGAACCATTAATTACTCAATTTACCTCAACATTTATTAATAAAATGGATGTTTTGACCAAAGTTGTCATGGACAACAGGGATGGCATTGTTAGAAAACAGTGTTTAGA
Source organism: Opisthocomus hoazin (assembly GCF_030867145.1). Lineage (NCBI taxonomy): Eukaryota > Metazoa > Chordata > Aves > Opisthocomiformes > Opisthocomidae > Opisthocomus > Opisthocomus hoazin. The sequence continues at coordinate 46,260,542 of NC_134418.1, read as the reverse complement.
AATGCGAAGGAGAATGTGTTTCTGCCTGCTGTGTTTGACTCAGTCACCTGACTTCACTTACAGGAGAGTTAGTTATGCCATTATGAGATGCCACTGCAAGAACAAATACATTTTTATTGATTGTTTTATGTTTAGTCAAATGTATAAAAAAATACTTATCAGCAGAATCAGTAGGCAAAAATGACTTGTGACTCCATGTTAAAGCCTGAAAAGAAACCCACAGCAAGACTAACAATGTCTGATGAGAAAATATTTCACAGGTCTTTCACTAAATAATGTCCTGACTTGCTACCTTCTAGAAGGGAGAAGAATAATTAGAGGAGCTATAGGCAGGAAAACTTTTAATCATATTTTGGATATTGATTACATTAAATGTTGACCAGAAATTGTGTTTTCTGTGAGTCTGACAACTCTCAGTCCAGGTCATTGCATCTGGCAGGGCTGTGCCTCAGCAAGAGACCTCAGATGCTTGAAATCTTCTAAAAACTTTTAAGGGTAGACTTAAAATGTGCATTTTTTCCTCATACTCAGTTATTTTCTTGAGAAATGTTGTGTGCTTTTGACCACAACTTAGATTTTCATTTCTTGACTTTGGAGAACATTACCAAATTGACACATTTTACCATTGGTTTTCTGTGTTTATTTTGTTGGGTTTTTATAATAGCTACAAATGCAGCATAAACGATTGTCTTACCCATAACATCAATTGTGAAGTCTTATGATCAATGGAATTATCTTGTACCGTAACTTCAGCATGATCAGGACTATTAGTAGCATTCCACACTCGAGCAGCCTTCAACGTGATGTAAAATGCATGCACCAGCTAAAACAGTAGCTTGGAAAATACAATCCAATAATCTTTTGTCCTTACTCCTAAACATATAGTCCTTCAATATTCTTTCTCCAGCTGCCTCTCATAGATGTATGGAGTGGTACATTCTATAATGTGAATGTGTCCCTCTTGTTGTGTTAAAAAGTTAAATTGTCATACTACCAATTCATGTTTTTAAAAGCTCTTTACAATGTTTTATAGTAATTTTTTCTGTATAAGATGTGACTAGCACATAATTGTTAATGTGTTGAAGAATAGAGGTCTTACCAGGTGAATTTTAGGTTGAACTTGTGTGTGTCTTTGTCATTCATTAATAAAAGGATTATCCCTAAAGAATAGTAAAGTCAGAAGTGAGATATGAGATCAAAGATTATATTAAACAAATTCTGTTAACATTTCTCTACTGTAACTTACTGCAGCCATGTAATTTATGGGCCATTTTGGTAATAGTGTCCAACAGTAGAACAGTCTGCTTCGTAGTGTGATAAACTGCTTTTTTACTGTCTCCTCTTTCTGAAGTACACTAATTCCAGCAAAACTTCTAACATTACAAATCTTGTCTTTCCTCCATTAATAAATTATACTAGTTACCTCAAATGCATGCTAAATAAAACTGTTATGCCATGGCAATGTACCCAAAATGCTTGACTGCACTTTAGCAAATCAAAACCAATCTTCATCAGGAATGTGTATTATAAATTATACTTGTATTTGCCCAGTAAATGTTCATCAGTGGTAGCAGGTTTTTTGATCTGAGAACATTTGAGAGAAAGAAGAGATATGGTGCACTGATCAAAACTACAAAAATAGGAAGTCTTTGTACCTTGCGCAGATATACATCCATAAAATAGTTCTTATATGACATCAGTGGAAAGGTGGAGGCTTGTGTTGGCAGGTTCCTTTCACTGCATATTTTGTATCTAAAGCTCTGTCATAGATTTTGGTGATTCATGATACTGATGTGGGACTACCAGAATTGTGCATGTGCTCCCTCAAAGCCACTGTTTCTGTGTCTGTAACATTGTTTGGCTCATTTATTACTTTAGTAAGGTCTGTTCTGCAGTTAGCATGTACAGCAGGCATATATGTAGGCTTGTATGGGGACTAAAATTAGCATGCAGTCTTAATATTGTCTTTTAATGTGTTTCTTCTTGATAGTACATTAGTGGGTTTTGCAACTAACTTGCTGAGTAAAGATCATTAGATGTATACACTGTCAGTGACAAAGTAGCTGGACTAGATTTGAGCAGGCCACGATGATCTTCCCAATCGCTGCTGTAAAGCAGATGGGAATGATTCAGACCCTCGTTTTGGGAGGTGGAGAGCATGTCCACTCCCAGCAACCTTCTGGGGCCCTCCTCCCTCTCAGCTGTCTGTTAGCTGTGCAAGAGTCTGGAGATGGGACCTGTAATCGACTCTGCTTCAAATTCTGTATGCTGGTGATTTATGTCAATAGCAAGTTATACAAACTGAGAGTTTATTTCATTTTTCAGAATATATTGTTAATATTTCCAAAAATAATGAGGAATTAGAAGGATTTTGGAGACAGATTTTGGTATTTTCTCAGAAAATATAGCTGAACATCAAATAAGGGAATTATACACTTGTTCACACTGTTAAATAAGAACTATGAATTTAAATTATAGAAAGGAGGTGTGTGACCAAGTATAGACTTGTCAGATGGCTTCTGCGCATTTTTGTGTGGTTTATCAAATAGAATAATTTGCTCACTTCTCAAAAATACTGTGGTTAGAAATGCCAAAATATATGCATTTAGGAAAATGATTGGGGGGGGGGGGGCAGGGGCAGAGTTTAGAGGTTGTTCTGTCATTGGGTTTTTTTCCTCAAAATTTTCTAGACTTGTGCTGCCTCTTCTTATTCACATCACATAGCACTCATCAGTTGCTGAATTTTAGCTTGTCTTAATTTTTTAAAAATCAGTCTTTTTTTGTACTGCTGTATCTTTTATATTAATTCAAAATACCTTAAGTAAATGTTCAAAAATAGCATGCTTACATATAGATGTTAATGACATGGAATAGGTGTTTCAGAAAATCAGCTTATGTGGTTCGTGTATGTTATTTATTGTTAATTGACATTTGGTTTTTAAGTATTTGATTAAGTCTGCTTAGTGCTACACTGATATTTTTAGAAAATGAGAATGGTTATTGCTTGAACTACAGAAACAATGAAGTATGAAGAGAAGAACTGAGGTAACAGGAAGTGTTTCGACACATTGTGATCAGCGGCTAGACACACCAGAATTTCAGTGAAGAGTCTGACAAAGTAGTTTAAACATTTGTGTCAGTTTTTCCTTGAGTGCAGTAGCCTGTTCTGTTTTCTGCTGATGGCTGAAGTTTGCCTGAAAAAGCATGGGAGCGGAGTGCTGATATTCAGTGTTTTTGTGCTTTGTACAAGTGCGCTACCCTTCCCCCCCGCCCCCCCCCCCCCCCCATGATTTCTCTTAAAATACCGCCTTAAAAAATTGGGAATTACTAGACAGGATCAGATCTAGGCCAGGTCTGTGGGTTGGCAGTACTAGATTTGAGAAGAAGGTTCGTAGAATATTTTAATGTTTAACCATGGAATAGTGTGTTAGGAGAAGTTTCTTCATAGTCTGTGCCGAGAGTTGGCAGTTTTTGTATGTCTGAGTGGCGTTATAACTTCAAAAAGTTCACTATCATCTTGTCTGATGTGATTGTGAGTGTTCTTGTCATATACAGTTATATTAAAACATCTTAAGCAGAGGAGAATTTGGATCTCATCTAGATTTTTGTTCCATCTGATACTCTAAATCTCGCCATGCATTTGCTTTAGACACATCCTGCGCTAAACATTGTTGGCATCCAGCTGTGTTTTCTCCGACAAGCTTTCTAGATCAGCATAAAATGATTCCCTAAATAAGGTGAATTGTTCTTTCTTGTGGAAAAAAAATGTTGGAAGTGGTGTTCAAACTGCAGTATGTTGTCAGACCCTTTAGTGTAGCTTTATGCACTGAACTAGTGTAGCTTCGTGCACTGCACTGTCAGTACTTCTACCAAAAGTGGAGTTCCTTACCAGTTTAAAAAGTGAAAATTCTCAGGGCAGAACCTCAGTCCTGCTCTGATTCTGCAGGACGCTCAAATGGTGCAAAAGAAATTAAAGGTCTGGCGAAACCACATTAGGTCACTTCTGGGGAAATCCTTGATTTGGCGGCACCTAGGAGTTTTAGGTTTGCCTGCAGTCCAGAGCATAAGAAATGCATTGACACAGAGAAGAGTCACAAAGCAGAACAGCTGGCAGCTGCTGTGCTCCGACGGTGCCCTGATGGTTGCAAGGCCAAAGGAGGAATAGCCAGTTGGCATACTTCGAAGTGGCCCTAGGGCTTCTCCGCATATGCCCATCATAGGCCCCTTTCCTTTGCTGCATAAGCGAGCAGAGATGTCTCTGATGGTTTTATGCTCTTCTTCTCATAAAGGGAAAAATGATTCTCAGAAAGAGCCAAAGAGCACTTTGATGTTTTTGTTTAATATTGAGAAGGTGGTTGTCATTTAGACTTCATAAAGAACCTTTTATTGGTGCTGTCTGCAAACATGCCAGCTAAGAGAGACTGACCTCAGGCCTAGATGAAAACAGTTCTGTGCTGCAAACCCTTCCTCACCAAAAGCTCCCCAACAATCTTTGGACACAGAAAATCAAAGCCAAGACAAAAGAACTGTATTCAGTGAATATTTTCTGTAACAGAACCCTTAGGTCATCTTAGGAGTCACAGTCAGTGTATGAAACACCTTCCTTCTCCTTGGTCTCCCAAGCCACCTTTCTCTTCTGCATCTTTGAGGGTTTTTTTTATTCAGATGCCTTCCCCTGCCTAGACATATCCTTTTATGTTCCTCTTATGTTCAAGTAACAAATTGCTGTTTTTAGTAAGAACCTGTGGTCTGAAGATAGTCAAGATTTAAATGATTTATATTTAGAATGAGTCAATCTGTTTTAAAAAGTGATGTCATACTTCCACAGTTAATGTATTTATGAAACCATATTTCTTTTGCCCAAAAATCCACCCCTCTTTTTATTCTTTTCTGTAATCATCAAGAATATTTTGTGATTTTTTTTGAATGCTTTCTGAAACAGTTATTTTCTTTTTGTTTCTCCTCTTTCCCTGTCTGTTGTTCCCTACTTCTCTCATGGTTTCTCTCCTGTTCTTCACTTCTATATTGGTAATTATTCTCTTTTCCTTTCTGGCCCCACACATTCATTCCAGACCCCAGTTTTATGTATGTTTCCAGTCAGTGTTTAAGGATCAGAAGTCAGTTACCTCTGTACCCAGTTGCTAGCATCTCAGTCTATACCTTATTAGGTATACCTTTTGTGCTTGTAGTAGAATCAATAGGGGGTTTTTTAAGAGTAGTGTTTCAGTTTTTTCATGCTTGCCATTTTGGCACTGTTCTTCATGCTCTATGCTTTTATTACATTGTGCTCAGAGAATACACTGGAAATAATCACACTTCATATTGAGTATCTTGGTAAGCCGGTTAATAGAAAATTGAGAAGTATCAAAATAGCCTTTAAAGAGACCTTAATCACCTGTATGAATGGATTGACCAAGTTTTAAGTATACAACTAGGTGATTAATTAGCTTGAAGATCTAAATGCATGCTTAAGTAGATGACTGTGCCCCTAGGCTCATCCACTTGTTTCTACTCACTCAGTTAAGCATTCAATATTATCTGTAATACAGAATATTCCCATTTAAGGGCTCATACAAGTCTTGCCACAGAGCCAAGTATATATATTTTCCATATTGTGTCATACAAGTACATAATTTTGAACATGTAGCTACTATCCTTTAATACTGACATTAAGAAGTATCAGAGTAATTGATCAGGGGAGGCCAATTTGAAATAGTTTTGAATCAAAGTTTTTTTGTATTTTTTCCATGGTTGCTACAGTGTTTTAACACAATTCCTTTTCTTAAAAATTCTGGAATATTTTTTAATTTTTGAGCTGTAGCTGCTATGGGTGTTGGTCAAACACAATGTAGCTAGTGTCAGCTCCAGTGGGCAATTCGTCTTCTGCAGCAGTTTTTGAAATGGGAGCTGCAAGTGCCCAGCACCTCTCATATCTAAACCTTATGCTTATTCATATGTATATGTATGTGAAAGTCGATACTCAAACTGTGTCATTTTTGTCAAGGTGTATTACAAACTGTCTGATATTTACAGATCCTGTGAACATAAGACATTGAGCTCTCTGATTGTGTCTACACATCTCAGCTGGGCATCTAAGTGGTAGTACTGTGCCTTCAACTCATTCCTCATATAAAATTGAATCTGAAAAATGGAGGAAGAGTATGCCATATAGTAGTCTTGCTCAGCTCATGTTGTGCACCCAAGGAATTTGAGGAACAGGAACTCCAGATCATGCTCCTGTAGCTGGTGTCAAGGAAAATCAGAATGTTACCATTGATAGGAATCAGGAGGGGAGGGGGATGCATGCTGTACAGTGTTGGTAGTTAGGGGCTATCCATTGACTTCTTATCCTGGGTGCAGCACTTGTGGCCGTTTACCTTACACTTTTGTTATGCTGGTGGAAGACGTCACTTCAGGGTGCTGTGAAGCCTGTCCTTTGACTCCAGAACCTTTCAGCATCTTGAGACGTGCAGTTCCCCAAGAGTGAGCTTATCCTCACTGGTACCTTTAGCTCAGTTTTGAGAATAACATTAAATCAAATTATATTTTATTTTGTTGATACAAGTATGCATGCTTATGCTGCAGTAAGAAGAGAATTGAGATGAAACATTGACGATTTTAAGCATAGGGAAAGCAACTGGTATATTGGAGGATAACTGGGATTGTGTTCTTGTCATCTCATATATCTTGAAATAGCTCGTTGTTTACATAGGGGAAAGCAATATTTCAGTTGCTGTATTAAAACTGTTAGTAATGACTGTAATGAGTTAGCTGTGATTGCCAGGAAAAGATTGTTCATGCTAATGACTTTGAAATTTGATTTAGATAAACTTAATTTGGTTCTAGTTCAAAATAAAATATTTCTTTTGCTCACATACTTTCTGGTAAGTTTTATCTGTTTGGAAGGTGGATGTGCATGCGGAGTATATGTACATAAATACATACATACAGAGAGAGAAACTCTATGGCAAAGAGAGGAAAACGTTGCCAATAAGCTAAAAAATGGTGGACCAAATACTGTTTTTTCTTATGCCCATAAAATCTTGTTGACTTGAGGGAGGACTTGCACAAGTGTAACTATGAGCAGAATTTGTCTCTTTTATCTGAGATGCATGATCAAAAACTTCTAGGTAAGCAGAGGTTCAAATAATTGGGGTAATTTCTAGGTATGATATTCATGCTGGGGAACATAACCTAGATAAGAGGGAGGTTCCGATTGAAGGTATTCTAGTGAATAGATTTTAGTGTATTTTGTGTTTCTCAAGAGCGTTGCTTGAGCATTTGTGTTGAGAAGCGCTGGAAAATATATTACTCGCTGATCGTAGCTGTAGGATGTATAAGGAATGATCATGAAACTAAAATCCTGAAGATGCAGGAAGAGTTCTAATACATCCATGGGAGAATACGGGGTTAAAATGGACTATATTTTAAGCAGTGTTCAGTTGACTTGCTGTGTGGGGAGAGACTGAGCAGTCCTGGCTAATGACCTGTAGGTACTGAATCCTCAGGTCTCTCAGGTGGTTTCACTCGACCAGTTTCAGCAGAATGATGAAAAGGTTGAGATAAAATAAACTGACAGTTGCTACTCATCGCAGGCAGCAAGCTGTACCCTGGCAGATGAGACCCTGGGAGCCCTCTTTTTTAAACAAAGGCTTTCACTGCAGTGAGCAATGAACTCCACACAAAGAGGGAAAAGGAGAGAGAGATTGGCAGCTGGTGACCGACAGGAGGAGGGAAAGGAGGGAAACTGAGAAACACAGCAATTGTTGGCTAATTAGAAGCCATTCCCACCTACTTAATACCAACCCATTAAGCAGAAAACACTTTTCATCTTACTCTCGCTGCTACACATGACATTATACTCCAATCAATACCCTCCCACTGGCTGCCCCACTGCCCACAAATGAATACATTGCAGTTCAAGAATGCAGTAATTGAGTTGGGGCAGTGAAACTGCATCTCGCAGTCAAGGTCTTTCTCTGAAGGTACTAATCTAGTGTTTGTGATGCTTGGATAAAGAAATCAAATCCCTATATTGACAGCTGTCAACAATTGGCAAATGGACAAAGTCAGCAATGAATCCATTTTAACCTTTGATTGAAGAGACAATAAGTGTTTCTTTTCAGAGTATTTTTTCCCATTTGAGTAAGAGATCTAGGGTTTTTGCACCCAGATGTTTAGATTTTCCAGGGCATTTTGAACTCTGATCTTTGGTTATATCTACAGAATATATATATATGCACATCACTATGTACATGCAACAATACATCTCTCTAGCAATACATCTCACGGGCTTCTCTGTTTTCTGGAAGGTTTTGAGGTATCCCGAACCTTTTAATAGCATTTACAGCTGCTTGCTTGCTTTTTTCTTTTTTTTCAGTTTTGTAGGCTACATATACTCAGACTATTATTTTATTTCATTTTAAGTCCTACTATGATTTTCAGAGGTTACCTTAAAATGTACAGTTTGGTCCACAATAATACATTGAGCAGCAGATCCAGGATCTTACATTTAAGTTCTACATTTGTATTCTTGCAACTTTTTTTTTTTTTTCAAATTAAATCCCTTGTTCCCTGAGCCATCTGGAGTTGGTAATACTGTGCACAATCTGCAGCATAAAGTAATACTATGCAGACTGCACTATAATTCCTTCTTCATGCCAGTTTTGTCACCACAGAATCAAAACAGCAGGACACTGTTACCCTGCTCCTTGGTTAGACTGAAGAAGACATCAGTGTAAGTCTTTTGGAAGTGCTGCAAGGAGGTTCCAATGCGACACACGCCATCTCTCCATCCATTTCGATTCCAAAGTGAGTGGAGTATCTCAATTCAGGAACTTAAATTCCTTACAATGCAGGTCTGAAACTATCTTTTTGATGCAGGTAAATTGTGTACTGTGACATCCAATATTTGCAGAAAGAGACTAGCGTCCTGTGTGCTATTATTCATTGTCATAATAATATTGTGGCATTTGCAGTATGGCATTTCTTCAGATGCTGTTCGCTGAAGTACTTCTTACATAATTGTATAATGTGCTGTTAACTTGCTAAGCCTTGAACCCTTGAGTTAGATATTAAGTATGTGCAATTACTTAGCCTATGACTTGGGGCTTTTGCCGTTTAACAGCTTATCTGTATCTGAATAAGAACAGTTAAAGCTGAGTATAGTCAATAAGGCTGACAAGGTAGCAAAAGTTTTGCAGCTTTTGAAATTGTAAGCCAAATTACAACAAACTGCTACTTTGTTGCCTCCTTCCAGTTGTATTGTAATATTTTTAAATTATTAGTATAATTAATTTTCACCCAATTCATTTTTTTCCCAATGTTATAAAGCACATCAGTCACCCTCTTTGTGTATGTTCCCGGGTTTCTTTTGACACATGTTAATGACAGTCTTGGAAAAAGGCTTGTCCTCCATACAGTCTGTACAGAGGAGAGAATTTTCTTCTGATGGAGAAAGCTGGATTCTTCACTACTTGTGAAGATGCAGGTGCCTAGGACATAGGAGTTGAATATGGTAAGGCATGGAGACAGAGTTTTTATTTACTGAAGAGAGACCTGGACAGGACAATCAAAGCTACATTCAGATTCCACATAGGTACAATCTGCTTTTTAAAATAATCTGGTTCTAACATTTGTTTCTATGAACTATGGGACTTTAATTCATATAAACACAGAGGTGTACAAGTTCAGCCTTGCTTTGACTAGATGCCAGTTAGAAGGATCAGAGGCAGGCTAGGGAAAATGTGAAGAGCAGTTGGCAGACTTTCTCTTTCTCAGTGCCAAAGCCTGTGGGGTTAATTTGAAGATACCCAAATCACCTTGGCAGCATCATCTCTAGTCTTTTCCAGAACTGTGGAATTTAATGAGCCAGGACAATAAGCATAGGATCATAGAAAAATAGTAATGGAAGCAACTTTAAGAAGTCATCTTCTCCAGCTCAAAGGTAGGAGCAACTTTATTTATGTCATTTCTGAGAAAAGTTTGTCTTGCTTGTTCTTAAGAAATACCTGCAATGGACCTTCCATAGCATCCATGGACAATCTGTTCTAAAGTATAAAATGATGCAGGAAAATTAAAACAACTAGAAAGTTTTCCTTTATGTCTGAAGTTGTCTATTATTGAAACACTGTATCTGTTCTATCCAATGAGGACTTCAAATTCATTCCTTCCATCTTTGCAGTAACTCTGGAGAAAGGAATTATCTGACACGTGCTGTGGTTTAGGAGAAAATTTTACAGTGATTTCTGAAAAGGATGGATATAAAGATTACTTGGAGTATTAATTAGATATGACGGAATGTAGTTCCTTCTTATGAGCACGACTGGTGGAAGGAAGTAGAAAGAAGATGCAAGGATCCTGTTTCCTTTTTGTTTATTTTCCAGTTATATTGTCCAGTAGGACTAGTCCATATCATTCAGCTGAGCACAGTAGATTGGCATCTGCTCCAAAAGGATGGGAAGAACAAGGGCTTCGCCAGCAAGAAACAGACCAATGCAGAGGGAAGGGTTGCTGCTTATTCTTAAATGGTCTCTCTAAGTGCTGGGAAGCTTTGTTATTCAAAGTCTCTTACATAATTCAGGACTCTCCTCTTTATTGAGTTTCTAAAGCAGGAAAGCAGCTAGATTTCTGAATTCATCTTATTGAGGTACTCCACTCATACTTCAACTCTTACTGGAGATGCAACTGAACTCAAATGAAATGCTTTAGATCCTTATTTCTGATTAAGGATGTTGCTTCTAGAAACCCAGATGTGAGATCTGAACAGTCTCTTTATCCATTGTAGACTCTAGATTTTGATACTTCAAAATCCAAACTCTGATTTTTCTCCAGGTTCAGAGTTCAGTAATTAAATACGTATCCTCAGTTAAATAAAATTATAGTATTGCTGTGTGCCTTCACGACTCTTGATTCTCATGAAGCTGTACTGAGTCCTGTTTTGCTAGTCTTTTGTAGAGAGAAATCAAAATATTTACAAGCCAAATGGTTCATCTTTTGAGCCCTTATTAAATGCTTTTATTCCCTTTTCATCAATTCTTGGTTTTTTTGTCCCATGGCAACTTAATTAAGGCATTTTTGTTCTGATCTTGGAGCCCCTTCTAATAGTCTTATCTGCAATAGTTCCATAGCTCCAGGTTCTCAGGTCAAATTCTCTTCTAAATATCACTTCACTTTCTCTCAACTAACATTTAACCATAGCTGCCTCCGTTAGTAAGAGTTTCCTACAGAGGAGCTGCTACCTGACCTAGAAGCTGGCAAGGCTATTGTTTGCATAGGACTCATTCATGAAGAAAAGTCTGAGGCTGTATTTGTCTTCTGCAGAAGTTATAACTAAGGGAAAAGAGTACAAAAAACATCGGTCTTCACATAGATCAAATGATCAATAAAACCTGCTCAGACTACATCCAGCAAGCATTCTGCTCAAGGAGACACTGCTTCAGGAAAATGGCTTCATCATAGCTGAACAGAAAGCGTATCCTGTGGAAGCAGTTACGGCCAGGCAGTTAGTCAGTCTTCCATACATTCTTTCACTCCAAGTGAGACAGAGGTACGTTTGATTTTCTTCTACCAATTTCAGTCATCTCATTCTGCTGTGAATGCTCCAGACTGATAGATGGAGCCTCTCTGGAGAGAAAGGATGTTTCTTTCCCCTGCTTACATGTACGTCAAGCACTGCAGAGACACATACTGGTTTGGTTTTTGTATTGTGAGATGCCACTGTGTTTTGGGGGTGTTTGAGAGAGGGGTGTTCCTAATGGAAAGAAAGAAGAAAATAGCCTGTGAACATTGCCTATTGTCAGACTTAAAATGGGATGTTGTCCATTACTGGTTTTCATAAACTTGAGCTTTGTGTTCAAATTCTCATAATCATTTAGTCTTCAGTGCCTTTCTAGCTGTAAAAGTTTTCAAGTATTTGTCTCTAAGGATGCCCATATGGGACCTGCGAATGTCCGACATAAACAGACACATTTAGTTAAGGGGAAAGCGTTTTCTTCCTGACCTTGTAATTTCAGTATACACAGAACTTTGTGGTCTAGAAATTAAAGAGGCTGTTGCATTTTGTTTAGACTAGACTGAGGTTTCCTATGTGCCTGAGAATCTCAGTCTCCATGGATAAAACAAGGGCTTAAGAGCTTCTGTAGTAATCATTACTTTGAAGACTGAAGGATTGTGCTCTACACCTTCCTGGAAACAGATGAAAAGAGTTTCCCTATGTCAGTGTTGTTTTAATTGTGATTCTGAGGTGTTAGCAGTTGATATGTGGTTTTAGTTGCTGCATGAGTTAGCTGAAACTTTATTTTTATTTAATATTTGAAATGGCAGTTTTGCTTTAAAAATGGATTATTCATTCCCTCCCCCTCCCCCCCAAATTCAATTCAGTTTTTGGATCAATCTTAACTCTTCATAGTTCTTTCCTTATTCCAGAGTTGTCTCCACTGGCTGATTTTGGTGCAGTTCTCCAGGCTGTTTCTCCGGACTGCACAAAATATATGTATATATATATGTTTGGAAATTGCCTATGTGGTAATCTTCCTGGTTGTCATATCTACCTGAGACCCATCAGGTTCTTTGATGTTTGCTTTGCTGTACAATTTTATTTCTCTAGTTTGAGATCTTAGCCAACTCGTTATATGCTAAAAGTAAGATTAACAAATCATTATCAGCAAATATAATAACCTAAATAAATTAGCCCTTAGAACAGTCTCAGATGAAGCCATGGTGGCTCAGTCTCAGCAGCTGCCTCGAAGGGTTGAGTTTAGCTGGCTGATGGTTTGTGTCTCTGCGTGGTGTACCTCCGATGGCGTACTGCTCTGTACTGGCACAGTATGAGATAGAAGTGAGCAACGCTCCCCTGTTGCAAAGTCATTCTTTCTTCCTCGTTTTCCTGTCATATTAGCGGTATTGTAAGCAGAAATACTTGAAACTACAAAGTCTGTTGTTTAAATCAGTTTTAACTGAAACTGCAGCCACTAATGGTAATTTTTTATGTATTGCATGTCACTACAAGGAAAGTGAGAATGTTTCTGAACCTTCAACAGCAATCTTTCTGTGAACTTGAGATTCTTTTAAATGTGACCTTAAGGCAATTCAGAATTTCCTGGCTTTATTTTGTTCTACTGGGAGGAGAGTTGCTGTTACAATTTAACTGTTTTTACACACAAATTCCTGACACAAACTCAGCCTTGATTACATCAAGTGCAGTTTTATACATGAATGATTGCAAACTTGTTCCTAAAAACGGGGTCTATCTTGATAACCGGAGAAAACTATGAAACAGTTTAAGACAGTACATGTATTTACGGCCAATTCGTGGTACCCTTTTGAAAATCCCCATTTCTATTAATCATTATGAAAAATAAGATCTTTAATAGAATGTTTCTTAATGGACAGAGTGCTGTCTTAGAGAGCAAAGCGTAAGAGGCTTAACACATGACAGTATTGTTCTGAGGGGAATTTTGGTACTTTTCTGTCAACTCTTCATGTCATTTATATAGAAAAAATAGCTTAATACCATTCTTACACCTAATTAAATGAAATTGGTATTCTTTCACACAAGTGCTTTACTTAGCAGCAGTGAGGTATAGCAGGATGTGAAATATGGGAAAAGAAGAAATAATTTCATTGTAAACTGAGGAGCAAGGTCCACGAGCACGAGCCTTTACATGTAGCCTTGTCTTACCTAAATGACACTTACCAGCACAGTTAATTTCCATTCAGGAGCGGCTCTGAATCATTTAATTGGAAATATTTTACATTAAGAAATTGTCTCTGAGTAAGAACCACAGGTTATTGAGTGAGTATATACACCTCAGAACTGGGGGAGCATGCCTTTTAACTCCATGTTGCTTCCCCTATGTTTCTTTGAAGTTATTATGAGCTTCGTGATGGAGTCCAGCAAGATGTGGCCCTTACTGCAGGTAGGGGCAAGAAAATCTTATTCTGCGTATTTCTCCATGCTATCTTGGACAGCAATTCCTGTGCAGGGCGCACTTGCAAAAGAACGCTCCTTTCTAGCATTTTGCATCAAGGCACCAGTGCAAACCGGGTGATTCTAGTGCCCCTCTCGTGCCCGTCTGTGGTGGTTTTGTTTGCGAGAGGTGATGCAGGGCCAGATGCCGCCGTGGGGCCGGGGTCCCCGGTGGGTGGGTGGGTGGCTTGCAGCCGTGCCAGCTGTTGCGTTTTGCCTCTAGAGGGTGCCCTGGGACCCCTCTCGATCACCCAGCCGTTTGCGGTGACAAAAGCCAGCGGAGCGGCGGGTACAGCCGCTTAGGCACGAACAGCAGCATCACACGGCGGCAGACACTGCTGAGGCAAGGCTCTCATCTTCTGCAATAAACCATTTCAGCTGATGTGTGCTCTTCAGAGATGGAGCCTGCCTGTTTTTTCGCTGAATTGGGTGTTAGGTATTCAATCAGCATTCAGATTTATGCTTTAGATGCTCATGAAAGAGGATGCTTTCCTTCGTGTGCCTGTCAGTGGTGATGCTCGCATGCAGGTTTTACATTTTTGGAGTTATTTTCTTAAACACAAACATGCTGCCACGTAGTCAGATCTGTGGAGATACTGAAATCTGATGAGTTAAGAGATTTGCAATATAAGGTTTTATTTTACCCCTTCGCTTCCTTATAAACCCCCCCCCTTTTTTTTTCTTCAGTGTCAAAGGTGTCTTCAAGAACATAGCTTATGATTTTCCTGTGATATATGTGTGCTTTAAAACGTAGTCTAAATTTGCTCAGAGAAAATCGCATTCAAGATCTAGTAGTATAGTTGCATTTGAGACAGAATAAAAGGCTTATATTACTACATCTGATTCAAAACAATGGCTTAATTGGCCAGGAAAATGTAGTTATCAGATGATAAAGCTATGAAGTCAAGGGCAAGATATGCCTGAAAACAAGCGTTTTCCTGCCTAAAATTAGGCAAAGTTAATAGGTTAAATTTTGTTTATTGAATAAGAGAACCCAAAGTTGATTGATATAGTAATTTCAGTGTTTGCTATGGCAAATATTTAGCTCATTATCAGTTTTAATAGCATTTTGCAGAACAAGCCTTTTCTTGACATGCAGAAAATACTATTAAATTTCCCTGCATAGATACATTGTTATGACATGCAATAACTACTTGAATATAAAGGGGATTAATAATTTAAAAGGTGTTAACAAATTAGGGCCATCATTAAAAATAGACTTTGAACCATTTTGTAGAAAAATCAGATTGAGGTAATGCTCCGCTCTTATGATAAAGAATTACAGCATTAATTCTGCAAAGTGAACTTATTGCTCCTATTCGTCTCCAAAACCCTGGAGCATTAAAAGACAGGAAGAATGAAATAATCACTGCGTTTTTTCAGGCACAACAGCTCTAATATTTCCATCACAGTTTCACAGCTCAGCTTGCATGGTTGTGCTAGAGGAAAAAGCCCAGAAACGTCATGCTTCCCTTTGTTTTGTTTTTGCTGGTCTTATGAAATTGAGTCCAATTTTTTCAGACAGTTAATATACAGAGAATTTTGCTTGTGCAGCATCTGTGCAGAGTATACAGCAAACATTTCTTCTACATGGAAGCTGTTCTTTTCTTGATTTTTAAAATGTAGTCCTCGGTTTTCTTTTGCATTTTGTTTTTCCTTTCTTGCAACAATTTATGATCAGAGGATTTTCAAGGTTGAATTCTTGTCAGTTTGCAAATTATTAATTTGTTTTCTTTCCAACTTGAGATAAATGGAAAAAAGATCACTTCTGAAGCCTTTTCTTCGTTGTTTCATATTGTAACCGTGAAACATGCAGAAAAATGGATCAGATTTTTTTTTACTAAGTGTATTAGGAAATACATTTGAGATTCTTACTCCTGAGTAATTCCTGTCCATATGAATACTTTCACTGCAGTAAGGGTCAGGAGCAGACCCTTATTCTAGAAATAGTTCAGTTGGAAGATTTAAACAAGCTTTAAAAGCCTAAGCTTTTATTTTTACTTCATTCCTCGTGTTGTTTTCTTTCAGATGCGTTTTGTAGAACAAAAAAAATAATTTCTGAGATTTAAGTAATAAATTTCACATTTGAAGGACAGAAATACCAGAAGCTCTTTCCGGCCCTGAAGGTGGCACAATATTTGTCCTCTCCCTCTCTCTTATTCTCACTTGCCATGGCAGTTATCTCCCTTCATAACATTTCCTTCTCATCCCCCTTCCTGAGTTTTCCCTCCCCTTCTCCTTGCACTTTCTGAGACCACAGAACCCAGATGGTGCCCTCACTGTTGCCAGGCCCTGGGGGAACTTTTTCTGTTATACCCACCTCTCAGTAGCTGTACTGAGAAACATGCCAAAAGTCCAGTGCTGAGATATGTTTAATTTTGATATTATTTTCTTGCCAGTGAATTTGTTTGTCAGCACCAATTTTTATGCCTAAACTCAAGTCTCCAATATTGGCAATAGCGCAACATGGAGTTTAAAAAAAACAATGAGTTTCCAGTCATCTAGTTGTGATTTTAGCAGAGTCAGATATTGTTAAAGCACCCATCAATAAACGGTTAAAGCGTTGTTTATATGGCACCTCTGTTGCTGCTAATACTGAAAAATTCGTAACACCATGACATTTTTCAGGCAGAAGTGCATGTGTTGGTGCAGACAAAAAGAACATCTCATTTTATGTACCAATATACCAGTGTTTGATTTTTGTTTTTTTTTAATCACACAGAATGAAGTATGATGGAGAAGGTAGAACATGTAGCAGAGGAGAAAGATTCATGTCCTGATAAAGTATAAAATAAGAGTAACTGTGGTAGAGATACAGTTAATAAGGGACATCAAGGGTAACAAATTATTAGTAAGTTATTAGCCACAGGAAGATCAAGGGGAGTATTAGTCTGCTATACAACAGAAGGGAGAAAGTCTTAATAGATGACCTAGGGGAGGCCAATGTGCTTTAATGCTTTTTTTGCTTTAATCTTCACTGAAAAGGTCAGCTGGGATCATGTGGCAAACAGAGTTTATGTCTGCCACGAAAAAGCAAGATCCAAGGCTAGAACAGGAGAAAGTAGGCTAGAGAGTACTTAAAGGAGTTAGATCTTCAAATCAGATGGACCTCAGAAACTTCATCCTACAACACTTTAAAAACTGTCTGGAACAATCTCGAGGTCATTAGCCAATTTTGAAAACTCGTGGAGGTCAAGTTAGGCTCCAGAGTAGTGGAAAAAGACAAACTTGATGCCTGTTTTTAGAAGAGCGAAGAGGAGGAGCCACCAGAGAATTTCAGATAGATCAGCTTAAGATCCCAGCTTGGAAAAATACCAGAACACACGATCAGATGTTTAATAGATACCTGGGGAAAAAAAAAAAGGAAATGTGCGACAGCCAAAGTGGATTTGCCAAAACTAATTGTGTCAAGCCAGGGCAACAGGACTTCTGGGTAAAGAAGTTAAAAGAAGGAGAATATATATGTGATATAGTCTGTCCGAAGTTTTGGCATAGTAATATATGCAACATTTATAGGCAGGTAAGGAAGCACGGACAAGATGAACCTACTGTCAGGTGGGCGAATTACGATTATAAAAAAATCTGACTATCAAAAGCTACCAGTGGCTATTGTTAGAAATAGAAGACCGGTTAGCATGTGCTTCTACAGGGATCTGATTCTGTACTGTCTTGTATTTTCATTCCTTATCTGGAGACTGGAATAGAGAGTTTGCTTATTACTTTTGCAGATAACACACCTTCCTAGGGAAGGAACATAAGCATTCTGGTTCATGGTATTGCAATTCAAAAGGATCTTGACAAATTGAGAGACATATGTTGTAATGTTCTCGGCATTAGTGTGTGTATGTGTGAGCGTGTATAATCAAGTGCATAGTTACAAAAAGGGAGCAAGCACCAGTTCTGTAGAGAGGGGAAAAAGAAATCTAGACTTGCAGTAAATCACAAGCTGAACCTGAATCAACAGTGTTAAGCTGTCGTAAAAACTGCAAACATCTTACTAGGGTATTAAAAAATGATGACTTGTGAAGTAATCCTTCTGCTGTACTCAACACTGATAAGGTCTCAACTTAGTATCTTAGCAGTTCTGGATATCATGCTTTATGAAGTATGCAAACAGGCTGGAGAAAGTTCAGAATGGTTGAAAAGGTGCTAAAAATCATGACCAAAAGAACAGATTAACTTAATGGTAGATTTTGAGCTTCTGATGTTTCTCAGTACAGCTACTGAGAGGTGGGTATAACAGAAACATTTCCCCCAGGGTCTGGCAACATTGAGGGCACCATCTGGGTTCTGTGGTCTCAGAAAGTGCAAGGAGAAGGGGAGGGAAAACTCAGGAAGGGGGATGAGAAGGAAATGTTATGAAGGGAGATAACTGCCATGGCAAGTGAGAAGAGACCCAGGGAAGACACCATAGCAGATTTGAGATATGTAGAATTTGAAGGGAGGAGAAAATAAATAATGATCTTTTCTCTTTGTCCATGATAGGTTGAACTAAAAGTAGTGGGCCGGAAAAATGCAGTTACTGGAAGGATGCTTCTGACTATCCACTGGGAAAAACTTCCGAACAGTTTGAGGAATGGACTGTGTGATGTCCATTGTAGCCACATGTTTCAGTGGGTTATGAGTTGCTGTTATGATGAGGGTGATTTTTATATATATTTGTTCATTCATGACAGAGAGAATACAGACAGCAGCATTCTCAAGGTGCTGTAATTCTGGAGATAAGGCTGTGAAATGCCAATGACAGAATCCTGTGGCCTAGCAGAGAGAAAAAGAAATTATTTTCTGGGAATAAAGGAACTTGCATTTGATTTGAAAATAGACAGTCTTCTGCTAAGAAGGGCTGGGTAAATTTTTCCATTTCTTTATGCCTCAGTTTTCCCATCTGCAAAATCAGCTTTAAGATGTTGATATTTTTTATACCATAGTTTTCCAAAATACTACTTGACTTAAGGATAGTAAGAGAGAGATATTCCTTGCCTACCCCAATTCATCCCCTCATCCTTTCCTTCCTGGAAGCTCACCCAGTCTTTATTCTCTTCTAATCTCTGTTCTTCTCCTCCACAAACCATTTCAAGGCTACCAAAATATTGAATTTTGTCATCCTATAGATTCTTAGGGCAACAATACTCAGTTTTAGCTATTGTTGAGAAGCCTGGAATCGGCTTCTTATTCAGGTTAAATGTGAGAGAAGGCTATGAAGACTGAGAGTGAAATCCACTTTTGCCTCTTGGGAGCAAAGTTCACAGCTGCAGTTTATACTCTTCCCCTCCTTCCACTACCCAATTCTCCTCTCTCTGGCTAGAATAAGAAACTAGCATTTTCACCCTGCTTAAACAGGCATTACTATGTGTCCTTTGCTTTCTTCCCAGCCCAGGACTATTTCATGTCTTCCCATTATCAGGCTCTGGGCTTCCAGGACTACAAGTAGTAATTGCAGTCTTTTGCATTTTCAGCTTTTGTCTCAGTGTTTCCTTCCAGAGCATCGTCTCTTGGGGCTTAAGCCATGCACATGGCCTCTTATTGAGCTGCTATTAATGGCACTTTCATGAACGTGCTGACTACACAGCACTTGTGGGATTTTTTTGGTTTTGTGTGGTTTTTTATCCTCAGGTACAGATGTTTTCACGTGCAAATATTCAAGTGAAGAGAACATACATATTCTAAATTTGTCACCTCCCCTATGCTATTCCTTGGGCTGCATGCCCAAAAACCGAGAAGTCTGTCTGAAGAGAGCAGCAGCAGCACACAGTGCCTTCAGCATCCTTTCTGCTTAGAACTGAAGGGCTAACGTTGGCAACTTTGGCTGGAAAGGGTGGGAGGCTAGAGTGTCAAGCAGCAATTCAGTATATTCCTCAGGTTTTTTCACATGAATGGTTTGATTGTAAACAAAATGGGAGCTATAGGTACTTGCATGTATGTGTGCCTACATTGGTGAACATGGGGATTTTTCTGCAAATGCTGAAAAACTTCCACGATATGGGAGAGGTGTGATTACTGAATGCTTTCTAAAACATGTTTGTGCAAAGTGCTAGTATTGTGAGGAATACTGAAGCTCCTAACCCTTGTGTGGGAGTTATTTATGAAAACCTGCATATGGCGTCCCTGTATAGTTGGGACATTTGTCAGGGAGGGGCTCCAGTGCAAATCGCTCTGGAGAATGGCACACAGATCTTGTTTAAAAGGCATTGAGAGCAGCTTCCCAGTAGTAGCGTTAGGATCAAAAGTAGCTTGCAAGTAAGAATCTGGGGTGGAGGTTATTTCCTACTTTCTTGTTCTTACTTCACTTTATGAAAATTTCCTGCTTCTCTAAGAGCAAGTCAGTCTTGCCTTGACCTGTTTTCCGGATAACACACTGTATAATTACTGTTTTAAAGCTACTTGAAGGTAAGATGTTCTGGTATATGCATTTTTGAGTCCTAGAACCTCTGGTAATTAGCATCCAAAGATGACCACATGCTGTAACTGAAATGCTTCTTTCCACTGACTGGTATCAACAGAGAGATACATTTTTCTCATTCAACATTTTATATGTGCTCATAAGGTTGTTTCTCTTGCTGCCGAGTCTGCTGATATAGTATGATTTTCATTTAAATGTATTTTTCAATGTAAAAATATTTCCATGTAAAAATATTTCCATGTTAATGTGGCATGGTTTTCAACTTTAGGCGTAGGTGACTAACCAGGAAGATTAATTTGACAGAAATTTTATTTGGGCTGTAGTGTTTTCTCCCTCTACTCAATATTAAGGGATCTTATAACCCAAAAAAACAAGGCTTTTGAAGAGAAACTAAGCAAACAGAAAATCAGGGGGAGGGGGAGGGTATGTTGTAAAATATTAAATATTTGAGCATTTGTCCATGTCTTTTGGCCTCTAGAAATTTATAGATTTGAAATTCAGATGGCTATTTGAAAAAATGAGTACAGTACTTTATGGTTAAACTGTGTCTATAATTTCACCAGTTTCCTACAAGCATTTACACTGTTTGCTTACATTTTGGAGGAAGAAGAGAAAGAGAAAAGGGCTGCAGAATGATGGAAGTTGGTTCAGAGTCTGACTTAATAAATGTGACGATCAAATATGAGGATTTTTGGAAACGGAGATAAGCGATGCTAGCCTGAAGGCTGAACTTAATGTCAAAGAGGGTATTCATACAAAGTAAAACAGCGTATCTAGTAAACTAGAGAAATATCATCTTTGGAGGAAAAAATCTCTAAAGATTTTATGCCACTTTTAACAGACAACAGCAAAAAAGCCCTAGCTGTACCTCAGGATATGATCAGTCTTTTTGAACTGAATTTGTTCAGTGCTGTTTTGTTCTTCAGTGCTGTCTGCAAGCATTCCCTGTCTCAGTCATAAGGCTCAGAGTTTGGCAGTTCTATTTCTTTGTTATATTTTCATGATGTGAGATAAAAAGTCACAGATGAGTGATATAACGGAAGCAAATGTTACCTGTGTCTGAGCAGGAGGAAAAAAGCCCTCAGTTGCACTGAATCTGTGCTCTTATTCCTTCATAAATTTTTTTAAATTTTTTGAAAATGATAGGTGATTTTTTTTTTTCTTCTCTGCTCAGCAAAACTCCCTCTCTACCAGAAGTGAAGTTCAGTAGCCACCTTAGGAATAGCATTTCTCGGGATAGCTGAGGTTGAGACTGTTGTAGGTATAATATGTTCAGATTCTGTAGGAGGGAATGAAGGCTGCATCACTCTCGAGTAGCCCCTGGAGGTTAGCTCAGAACAGCAGTACAGCTTTGGAGGAGGCTGTCAGCCCTCTGGGCTACAGGGATGTGCTGTTTTTAATAAGTACATTGCACAAGACAGTACCTATGAGTTAAAGTGTATTTTCTTACAAGAAAGTCATCTTAAAAATAATGATTAGGAAGTCCAAAGCTGCATAGTTAACTTCTGAATAATATGGTGTGTTCAAACCCAAATAATCGTAGATGTTTTAAATGTGAATAGAGCCTGAATAAAATACATTCTACAGATGGGCAGTTTGGCTTATCCCTTTCTCAGAGATGTGAATTTGAGCTCTATTTGTTTTTACCAGTTGTGAAGGAGTTAGAGATATGAAGATCATTTCATTTCATGGAACAGTGGCCCTTCAGCTAAATAATACTTAATTTGATTAGTCAGCATATTCATTTTTGTGGGGGAGGAAATGAGAGTAGCATAAAAATATTAGGGACTATCAATAATTACACATTTTCTAGATATCACAATGCCAATATATATTGCAATAAATTAATTTTCAGAATGTGGAGTGCAGCAGGTTGTTTATAGCTTGTACTTGTATTTCTTGTTTTAGTATTTGGTAATGGGAAACACTTCATATATCTCACGTTTTTTCAAGTTTAGCTACTTATGCCTTTCATCAATTAGTTACTGAAAAAATTAAGCCTTTTTATTAGACACATAGTAAACACATCAAGAAGTTACTCAAACATTAAAACTCAGCAGTATGTTATCAATTTATTAAGCAAAACTCACATGTTCACAACAAGCAATTGAGTGAGCTAATTCAGACAACACTTTAAATATGGCACGATGTGACAAAGAGACCCTTGTATTTGCTTTTATATCTTTTTCATTATTATAAAATCTTGCAAGTCTGGTGTTCGTAGGCATGATTCACTGACCTGCTCATTGATTTGGGCCGTCATAATCAAGAAGTGCTACAGAACATCATTGATGAACTGGTCTAAAATAAAGACTGCAAGATTGCCTAGCTTTTTATTTCCAAAGAAATGCGTGTCTGCCAGAAATGAACAATGAGGTTCTGGCTGTCCTAAAGTTACTACAAGTGGGAGATTATACAGACATATATGGTAGCGATGAACAGAGATCAGAGAGACCAGGGCATCAAGGGGAAAGAGAAAGGGGAATTAAGAGATCAAAGATTGTAGAGAAACTGGAGGGAGAGTTGGCTTTGTCTTCCCTGCCAAAAAAGGTGTGTTATTTGTAGTGAAAAAAACTAACGGTAGTGTTAGTTATTTTGCTGTAGAAGACAACAAAAGCTCTGTAGATTTACGATGCTGTAGCTGGACAAGTTCAACTGCAGAAGTGAACTGTAACACCTCCGTCCCTTGTCTTCCTTTTTACTTAACAGTAAGATCATTTTTAATGAATAAGCAGTGAAAAAATTACTCTGAATTTCTCTGTTTTATTTCATTGAACACTGTTCAGAGAGGAAAAGCCTAACAATAAAGAGCAGTCTAACTTGGACAAAAATGATGGAGTCTGATTTTCCTACTAAGCAACATTTGACACCACAGGAAGGACTCAGACTATCAGAAAAGCACATAGAGACTAATATCTGGAGAGGATAAGGCATTGAGGGTAGTGCAGTGTGAGACAGCAAGTTATTTCCCTCATTGCCACTGACTTGCTTTGTAAATGTTGAAAACTCAATTTTCCTCTCTGTTTTTTTCTTGCTTCTTAAACAATCACAGGAAAGCACAGTTATTCATTAATTCTTCTCTTAATCTTTCATTATTCAAGAAAAGAGCTTACTGAAACCTAAGGAGAGATCTCTTTAATATTGACTGTTTATAAGGAGGCAGTGAAAGCCATACCTAAACATTTAAAGCAGTCTGAGATGTTGATTACCCATAACTCCCAATGGAAATATACATTTTATTTATAAGAAGCCTAGGGAGAGAATGCAATCTGTGTATATTTGGAGGTTTTGAAAGAGCGTGTCAGAAAATTGTCTGTCCAAAATGGTTGAGGTACAGTTGATTCTGATTCCAACCAAAGCTGTTATTCCAGGACCGTTTTTTAATTATCTTGCACTTATTGGATTTCACTCAAAGATGTGACATTAAATACCTAAATGTAGTACTCCAGTTTTAAAGATGCTTTCTATGAATTACAGCTTTTATATACTTTCTCTTATAAAATTAACTGAAACTTTGAGGAAACTTGTCTGCAATTTTCCCCATCTCATCAGTAGTAGACAAAGCTTTGTCAGAAAGCTTTGTATAAACAAGAATCTGAGAGAGCATGCTTGTGCTGGATCACATCCTAAGTTTCCTTTATCACACAAGTTTCTGTAGAAGGAATTTGCACAGTATGAGTATTTGCATGATAGTAGATCCAGAAAGAGTAGAATTTCTCATGCATGAGTACACTGGAAACAGTTGCTTCAGTTTGGTGAATTATTTTAGTTCTGTTGAATTTTTATCTACAAATGTGTACTGGAAGCCAACATATCTACCACCAGGTTGTCATTACTTTGTAGAGAATGTAGTATATAATTCTCTTTTTTAGTACCTGAAAATGTTTAAGAGAATAATTTCCTCATCGCCGAAGTTAAAAAGCAATAGTAATACAGACAAATTGTAATAACTTTGTTTTCTGGTCTTCAGGATAGACCTCATAGTAGTATCCTCTTCAATTTACAGCAAAATAATTATTTTTTTAATGGAGTAAATTTTCCTCTAGGAAATTTTCCTCTCTGTTTAACGGATGTCTACTGTATAGCTTATCTAGGGAGCTGATTCTTTGTTTAGTATAAGTAGCATTGGGATCACAGTAAAGGAGAAGGCTAGCCTCCTGTGCTGTCGACAGACTAGATTGCCTTAAGAGACATGGAGACCAGTAGAGAGAAAAGAAATTACACTGATCCAATAGATACACTGCTGAGAGGTTTCTATTATATTCTTACCTCAGACATTGTACCACCATTAAATTCACACTTTCAGGCCCTGGGAATCAGGTCAGCATGACAGAGAAGTTTGGCTAAAATGAATCTGCTATATTAGTTTTTGTGAAAATGATTAAGCTCTGCAGGTTCAAGATCAGTACTATTTTTCAAGCAGTCATTGTTTCAAAGCTAAGCAAATAAACCCTAATATAAAAGAGAAAATGATAGGGAGCCAGACAAAGATGAAATTGAGTAGCAGAGTAAACAAACTACCTGAATACATGATCGCAAATAGAAAACAACACAAAGTTCATCTGGCACAGTTAAAAATAAGCTGGCAGGCAAATATATATTTTTTAAGTATTTTAAGTAGACTGCCCATCAAATAAGCATAATTATAATCAAAATTCTTACAACGTTCTCAAAATTCCTAAAGGCAATAAGCTCCACTCAAATTAGTAACTTGGATAAATCACCATTAATTAGCTAATATAAGCCAGCAGGTGGTTTTGAGCCCAGAGAGATTCCCTGGTTGTTTAAATTATGTATACTATACTACACCAAAGATAGAGTAAGTGAAAGGGGAACAACAGGCACGAGTCTTTTTTTTTAAAAAAAAAAAGTAAACACAACCAAAAAATCCCCACACAACAACAACAAAACTGTTTAGGGATGATGCTCAGCTAAAGTCTTCTCCAACTCCCACATCCTACCCAAAGGAATACAAGGCAACTTTGACCCCCAGCTCAGATAATATAGTAATCCAGGAATGTTCTGTGTAGTTCCTGTTTCAAGACTGAAATGTATGCAGGAAACAAAATCTGCATTGGAAGCTTGATTGAATAGGTTTGTTCTAAAGATATTGTGATTCCTATAACAAAGGACATAGCAGTGACTATGTTTTATAAAAATACATCATTGAAGCTGCAAGGATAGCCTTGTTCGCATACACATTAACCACAAAAATGGGGCAATTCTTTTTTGTGAGTTTGTGATAGGCATTTCCTATAAATAAGCAAAATAAAAATTACATCATTTTAAGAGATTAATGTCCAGTCTTCTGGGGCCAATTCTGTCATGCTCAGTTGTGGATGATAACTATTAATAACCAAACTGTACACTTTTACATTAGTACAGCAGAAGAAAATTTAGAATTTTTTAAATACTGGTACTGATTAACTTCATGAGATCCAGAGATTCTTTCAAAAATCTGACCCAAATCTGTGTGAAAATCTATTGGCTTTCAATAATTTCTACTTGCATGATGTGTCACACAAAATCCTTGAGATTGCCGTAAAATTTTGTCATAAATTACCGCCATGCATGAAATTTATGCTTGATGATCATGGAAAATCGAGGCTCGACTGTATTTTACAGTCTTTGATTGAAGCCAATGACATTGTGTGGGAGAAAACAGCAAGATTAATACAGATATTTGTATTGGTCCTAGTGATAGCATCTCTGAAATTCTGGAGTGTGATGCAGTAACAGTATTTTAAAGCATTAAAAATCCTGCCAGTTTTTACTGAATGATGTGCAGGTCTGGTGGTAATATTTAATCCCAGTGCGTGCTCTTGGATCATCCATGCTTTTCACATTAATTAACTCTGTGTAATGCTCTATTTACAAAGAACTAAGATTGCGTATCACATTATATTACTGCCTCTGTGTCTGGGAGACTCATTGGTGGCACATACTTTGCACTGTGATGTATGTTGATGAACTTGTTTTCATACCTTTATGCAGGTTTCTAATCTATCACCTTTTTTTCAATGTAAATGATAAATGTATTATAAACATATTACCCAATAATTATTCAGCATTTCCATTCAAACACGTGTTTTTTTCATAAATTGAGTCTGTTCAATACTAGAAAGAGTACTGTAGGAAGAAGGTTTTTTCATTGCCATATTATAACCCAAATTCTGAAGTCCTTACCATTTTGCTTATCAGAAAAAACATGAAGCCCATACCTACTTAAGTCCTCTCCACTTCCACAATAAACACTTAGGAATCAGGCTTATTCCACCCAAACAGAGAGTCAAGGTGGTTCCCAAGTTATCTGAACAAACCTCAAGATGTCTTGCAAACTACTGTACAGTCTTCACAACATTTCCATTAAAAACATTCTTTGTGGACTATTTTCCATGGCCTCATAGACCAATGCTTCCTTAGTGGATCAAAGTCCCTCACAGAAGAGGACAATAGATATATCATGATTGAAAGCATGAAGGTACGTGCACATTGTCAACTTTCCAGCTGTTAACAGACACTCAATTAAAAGATTATACAGACTAGTGCTTTATTCATTTTCCTGCAGTCTTTACCCATCACCTGTCTCCATGGTCCTGCCACAATTGCTTTAGGACACTGCCAGAAAGGAGAGAGGCTGAGCGAGAGCAGTATAATAATAGTAACAACCATAACTAATTTAGTAGGTAAAATTAATTCCATGTGCACACAGAAGTAATAGCGCTAGTTTTTAAAAAAATACATCCTGCATTGTATTTTAAACTACCTTAAAAAATTATTTTTTTTATGGGCGTGGTATAGAAGTATACAGCTGTTCAGGGAAAATAAATGCAGACTTGTTACTCAACAGATGCAACAGTGCCCTTTGATATTTTTTTTTGGACTTTGTAATAATGCTGTGACTACCGCTGTTCACAAATATTTTATTTATAAAAACTGTCTTCCCACAGGGCTGCTGCAGATGATCTGCAAGCTGAAGACTAGCCTGTAAACTCCACTCAGTCTAGGAAATGGTGCTTCTGTTTTTAAATATCAGAGCTTGGGTTGGGTTATTTAGTAACTAGTAGTGTGCTCCCGATTTCAGTATATAGAGAGCAAGGGATCTAGATCTTGGGTAAAGTGTTGAGATAATAGTTTAATGTCCAGTCTTTCTATGACAATGCTATTATGCTCTGTTGTTGATAAAAACTGTACAAAAACAGTCTGGATGCCTTTATGTTAGCATGGCAGGTAGAATTGGTGATATTTTTGCAAGTAAAAATGGTCATTCGATATGTTGGAAAGATCAGTGCTCACAAACCATCATTTGTTAGTAGCTTTTGAATGGAAGTCAAACAGGCATTAATGCTCAGAAAATGTCACCTTTAATAGAATGAGTTTTAGTGGCCAAAAGTATGAAATTTAGAGAGTGCTGAAAACCCTGGGACAGTGTTTAGCAGAGGTAAGTTAAGTCTGATTTCATACAGCGAACAATCGGGAGAGTTCCAATGTAGGTTTCTTAT
The DNA here is from genome assembly GCF_030867145.1 of Opisthocomus hoazin. NCBI lineage: Eukaryota > Metazoa > Chordata > Aves > Opisthocomiformes > Opisthocomidae > Opisthocomus > Opisthocomus hoazin. The sequence goes on along the minus strand of NC_134418.1, from coordinate 46,232,671 downwards.
GTTAACGCTTCTGTAATCTCCACAATTAGGATCATGCTTTTCTAATAGTAACATGATATACTGAAAAAATGACTGTACTAAGCCAGATCAAAGGTCTATCTAGTCTGGTACCTGTCTAGCAGTGGCTAATAGATTAGGAAAAAATATAAGAACAGGAAATTTAAAAGCAATACCTCTGTCTGCTATTCTCTCCACATCTTCAGCAGCCTACAAGTTAGGGGCTTGCTGAAGAAGTTGAATGTAGATCTCACTATATTTAATAGGCTTCCCTACACTTGTACAGTCTATTTCTAACTGTTCCATAACTTTGGCAGCCAAAAGACCTCACTGAATTTCACAGCTAAAATATATCTTCCTTGAATCTGTCCTTAGCCCGTTGTTTGGCAGTTTCAGTTGTTGCACTTCTACTTTTGCTCTGTGACAAATAGTCAGTTATCATTTCTCACTCCTTTTCTGCAAGGCACTCAGGAAAATACATACATCTCTTTATATCCCACTATCAGTCGTCTTTCTATCAAGCTGAAACTTGCAATCTCCCTGTGCACAAAAGACTGTGTTCCACATGTGCCTTAATCTGCATTTATCAACACTGAATTTTATCTGATGCTTTGTTGCCCAGTCACATCTTTTTTAAGTTCTTTAAATTTTTTATTTTGATTACCCTGTGTAATTTTACATCAGCAGTAGATTCTGTCACTTCACTATTCACTAACATTTTGTAGTTTGGGTTTTTTTTTAATATTTAACTGTACAAATTCTGCCTTAGATGCCTGTTGAATTCATTATGGATCTGTCTTTGTAGTGAAAATCAATCATCTATCATTACCTTTATTTTCTACCTTTAGTTATTAATTTGGAGAAGATACCTGAAGCGTTCTGGGAATCTAATCAACCAGGTAATATTCATCCAGAACCTCTTGCATTCCTCAAAAGAACAGTAATCTCAAGAGACTTCTACAAAAGTTGTCTTGATTTCTTTTCCTCATTATAACATTTTAATTTGCTTATCTATCACTATATCCTTTACTAGAGTTGTAGCTAACTTGCCTAGTATGGAAGTCAGAGTTTTACTGGTCTCTCCTTCCATGGAACAGTCTTGTTTTTAAATTAAGATCTTGTTTAGTAGTTCATATTATTCTGGTATTGAGGCTGATTTAAGCATGTACATAATACCTATGTACGTGTCCTTTAAACCTCAGGAGCAAATACCACTTTCTTGCCCAATTCATTTCTCTAATTCATGTTCTAGTCCTCCTCCAATGGTGTTTCAATTTGGGACTCTTCCTGTCACTCTTACCTAGAAAATAAAGATACTGATGTAGATCCCTGCTGGAGGTCTTCGTTAGTGACCACCATTCCCGAGAATACATTTGACCGTTCTGCTGTTACCTTTTATTCCCTGAGTTCTCTTTTAACTCCTTTTGTGTGTGTGTTTCTGGAAAAAAAAATAAAAGAAGCATGCAATTATGCTTTTTTCACACTATTTTATTGTAAGGGCACAAATACAAAAGGTTAAACAATAAAATGTGTGAAGCTGAGGTACCTGGAATCTGTACTCTGTTATCTTTGTGCGGTCCTCGTCAAGCAGCGGAGTAACTTGTTTTTTTACACCTGTACCCTGCAATCTTTCAGCTTTTCTATTTTAGAAAATTGTTTCCAATATCTTGACATCATGAAAGTTAACATTAGAGTTCAGTTTAAAAATGGGTAGTCATCAGCTATTTGTAGGTGCAGTGAGGGTGTCAAGTTGATGTTCTTGGGTTGTAGCAGTGAGCAGTTTTGTGCGTCAGCAGCAAATGAGCAGGATACAGGGTGACTGCAAAACAGCTACATTGTCCTATGCTATCCAAGGGAATTTCTCACAGGCATGTCGGACTACAGAAGCCCTGATTCTGCTTTTAATTAAGAGCTGTATGTTAGACACATCTGTGCCTGCCTTCTCGCATGTTGAAAAGTCCAGGGGAAGCTTCCACAGTAATCGGTGTCAGAATACAACATTATGTGCTAACCAAACTTCTAGTAACTTACTGTTTCTTGACTGTATTGTCTTATTAGTCATTTGAAAAAAAAATGCCATATTGTTCAAGACCATTTCCGCCATTTCTTTCTTCCTTCATCCTTCTTTTCACATTTTTGCTGTCTTCAGGGTTTTCTTCCATCTTTTCCCTGCATTTCTTTCCTCCCAGGGGCTTCACTCCTAGTTCTTTTCTTACAGCACTGGTTAAATAATCAGAGATGAAGTTTGGCTTGATAGTAAAGTGTCATCATTTGAATTTAGAGACAACATCCTAATCAGATTGGGAGTGGAAGAAGCAGCTTACTCCTCAAGGGACATTGCTTTAAGTTGTCTGCCTACTTGGGCAAATACTACTGCATTAGTTATTGATCAGTCAATGGAGAAAAACTTTTAGCCTCTTTGGGGAAACAATGGAGGGAATAGTTCAGTGAATCTATCCTAGAAGTCTTTGGGTACTTGAGAAGGGGAGAGAGAGAAAGAATTTGGAATGCATAAATGTAGTGAAACAATAGAAAAAATCAGCACTCAAGAATGGAAAGATTGTAGGAGTTTTGCCTGGCCACCCAAAGAAGGGGGGGACAGAGATTTGAAATAAATTAAAAATTGAATTTGTGATCCTTTACTCTTTTTTTTTTCTTTTGTGTGTTGTTGTTGGGTGTTTTTGGCTGATCTGTTTGTAAAGGAATCCTGAAACTTGCCAACTTGAAAATTTCAGCTGTGGTGTGTGCTTTGTGGTATGTTGAGCTTCTGAAAGTTATCTTTAAAGCTGGGATATTACATTTTTACTAAATTACGTTTTCTGACTAGTGTATGATGTGTACTGGGTTTTCAATTTAATTTCTTTACATAGTCAAGACCTACATTCAAAAGAACAATGCATAAAAGTAGGTAGGTAAAAATGTAACCTTAGGTTGATATTATATAACCATTTTGTATGAAGACCTTGTATGCAGATATAAGGCCTCTTTGCTTTCAAGTTAGTTAAGTAGCATCAAATTGCAATACAAAAAAAAGAAAAATCCAGACAGATATCTTTTTAAGCTTGCTGGTGAGAGCTCTGCATACAGTGAAATATTAGTGCATGTTCCAAGTCCCACCGTAGTTAGCAGAGTGCATAGACACACACAGATGAATAAACAACAGGTTAGAAGACCTTTTAATTTAAAGGATAATGTTGACACCAGAAGAGACTTATTTTTTATGAACAGGCTCATTGGTAGGTTTAGGCCAGGAACTGAAAGTAGTGAAGTTTTGAAGAAACCCTAAAAATAAGGCATTAGGGATTTCTGTTAAGGTAGCATTTAATACTTCAGTGAACAAGATTATATTATATGAATGCTACAGTTGGACTATGATCCTAAAAATTCAGAGGGTGTTGATTCAAGCTTGTAAAGTGAAAAAATTAATACCCGAGATTCTCAGGCACTCCTTGATGCCTGATTCAGTGATTCAGTTTTGGGAGGGTAGCTTATGATTCCCTTCATAGCTCCCTTATATTCAAAATAGTTCTTTATGGTCTGTTTTAAGACTATTTTTCATTTCTCGCTCCCCCCTCTCTTTTTTTTTTTTTTTTAACATCTTTAGAAGCAAGGTTTAACCATAATCTTAGTATAGCTGGGGAGAGATGGAATACAAATATAGTTTTAAGATTTTTAATTCCCTTGGTGACTTGAGCGTGAGGTAAAAACCTTGACCTAACATTTTACAGAAAAAATCTCGCTGTGCAAAAAATGTTTCATTAGAATCACCAGCCTTCAGTTGCTGTTAATGGAAGAATTCCGTTCAGATTATTAAAATTACAACCATTTAGTACTAATCCCCCCAGTGGTTAATGAAGAGACTTGTAAAGTTTTAAAAAGTCAGAATTCAGTCCAGACCTGAACCACTAATTTGGCAGTGATGCAGCTCACACTAAGTTGTTTGTTTACCCTTGCTTTCTGTGAATAGGTATTTCCTTAGCAAATGTATTACATACAAAATAATTAGCACTGTCTTAACAAATTTAGTTGTCCATAAACAGATTTAGAACTCTTCAAAATAAACCTCTACTGTTTCATAATTCCAGCTTCACTATTAAAACTAATTTTAAAATGCCAGTAGCTGTCTTTATTTGTTGGTAAATCCTTTGTGTGTGTGTGTATGTAGTTAAACTTCAGAATAAGTTATAATAAAATACTCTGTTTTGGTACAGCATTACTTAAAAGTTTCCACGGAACTGAGTTATAAATATTGCTCTCTGAGACATGTTTTTACTATAAAATGGGAAAAACAATTTAATATGAACCTTGACTTTTCAAATAATTATTAATTGTGAAGCTTTTTTTGCCATTACAAACAATAATGTAAATGTAAATATATCAGAGATGTGTGTTTGAGACGTCTATACTTCTGCTATAGGTGAATTTACTTAGCGATCTCTCAACTAACAACGTCCTAGAAGACCACAGAATGATTCCTCTCTCTGAATTTAACTTAGACATCTAGAATAATGAATAGTAAGAAAGACTGACCAAAACTCAGAAGTGTTTTAGCTAAGTGTAGATGTGCCTCCATGATGGAGTCATTCTGGTCTGAATCAGGTAATATTATCAATAACATAAATAACACATCAAAGTGAGCATTTGGTTGTGCTTGAAATCAAAGTCTCTTGGTCTGTGCAAGTCATTCGCATGTTGCTGGCATTTGGTGCGGTCTAATCTGATCTTTGTTTCACAGCTGTACCCCCAGGTGTTACAAAGATCTAAACTTAGACTTAATCCTTGTGGAACTTTCAAAGAAAAACAGTTTCCAAGTAAGGGCTGGTTCTGGGATTGTGTTATTCCAGAAATGCCCACTTTTGGGAAAGATTCAAACCGTGTCAAAGTCTCACTGTTGACTTATTGTGGACTCCACCCATCTTGTTGAGGTGACAAAACAATTTTTGGTAGTGTCAAATGGTGATGAGTGGTCCCTGGGAACAACTTTTCTGTCTGTCCTCTATGTGTTGATAAAAGGAAATCTGACCTCACTCCCTTTCTGTTCTTTCAAGTACACAACTTGCAGATAGGTTCAAAATTTTTAATTTAATTACTATTAAAATTTAAGTCAGTGACTAGAAAAGGCATCTAGTGAAAATGTGCATTGCAGCTTACCCTAAAGGAAGAAATATTAGGCCAGTGAAAGCAACCTATAGAGAGCGTGAAATAACAGCCAAGTGCTGGCATTTTAGGAATGTCTGTTCATAGATGTGCAAGTTTTATTTCACATTGTCCTCACCCTTCTCAATAAGAATGACTGATAGCTTCACTTTGTGATTTCCCAGCTTTTAAGAGTCTATTTTTATTTATTTTTTATGACCAACCTTACACTTGTTAAATGTAATTTTTGCTTTATGTAACATAAAAAAGAGCACATCTGCAGTATGCTGTCCCATGAATTAACAAGAATGACTGGACATAAGACAAGAAATCCTTTAAAAACATATGTTCACATTAAATATCTGGGCTATCTCAGTAAAGGAGGTCTTGTGGGGTCATTTTTGATGCAGTGCAAGTAAACAATTTCTGCTCTCCTGAAATAGTTTCTTTCAGGTTTATATTGAGCTTGTATAAAGGCACATTACATAAATAAGGGCTTAGTTTGTACATTAGTCTTTTACATCTTAGATTCTTACTAAATCCTTGTTTTACCAACTTGATGCTTAAGAGATATTGATTTCTGCTACGCATGTCTATGGTGTTTATTTTTATATATCTAGGATTAAAAACAAAATTAACACGCATAATCAGTGTTCTTAGAATTAAAAAGGGTGCTTTGGTACCTTTGGTTACATTCTTCTGAAGAAAAAGGAGACTAAAAGAGATGTGATAATAAAGGGATCAATTTATTCAATCACTGGGTATAAAAACATTAGCCCTGGGAAAGAGCCTTCCTCTAAGAGCTTTAGCTGCCCAGTCTCACTTGTGTGGCACAAAATAATTTGCATTTTTAGAGAAATTTCATGTCTTCTGTGAGCTCTAGTGAAACATGAATAAATTGCTTTCTTTTCCTCTTCTTCTGATTTTATAAAGCTGAATCCATTAGGGGCTGAGTCAAACTGTAATGAAAGAAAGGCAACAACTGAGATGATGGAAACCCTGGATTAGATTTCTTAGTAGTCCGAGCCCAGCTGTCACGGCCTACGTGTCAAATCGGTGCTCTTTGGGGAGGCCCGACAGTACATGTGGATATTTTTTTAACTGCTGTGTTACAGCGGGTTTCTAAAGCAGCTAGGAATTAGACAGAGAAGCAAAGATTAAGAATTAAACAGAGCCACAGCAAGCAGTTCACCAGAGAGATTTGCAGTCAGGCAAGTAAACCTTTCCAAGGCTGGTAGCCCACTGCCATCTGCTTGACAGGCTTGCATGTGACCCACCGTGCTCCCTTCGTGCACGCCGAGTTTACGGGATCGCTGAAGACGCGTGTAAAGGATAAGGTTGTTCGTGTTACTGAGTGCACTGGCCGGGCGCTGCTCTAGCACAGACTGTCACGTTCACCAGAAACCAATGCTCAGCTCAAATAAAGCCTCTGCAAAAGGTTGCCATTTTTGTTCTTTCATATTTCAAATAGTCTTCTTAGCTGCTTCATAATATAATAGGGACAATCTAAACAGAACTCCGAAGAAACCAAAGTACGGTTTCCAGTTTTGTGCCTAATAAATGAGTTTGCACACCAGGATCAAACTAGGGCTCTGCTATTGGAAGAAGGGCAGTCCTCAAGATATGTGCCTGTGAAATATTCCTTCTGATGGAACAAGGCTTTGCTTGAAGACTCTAAAAACTCCAAGCAGGGTTGTCTTATTGTAATTTATAGCAAGAAGTTTTGTCTATTATATCTTGTGAGCTTTGTGGTGCCGTTGGAACATTATTTGATCAGAACATACAGATTCCAGCACGGATTTTAAGGGTAAAGCTGCACATCTATTGTTTTTGTCAGGAAGGCCTGCTTTTCTGTCAAAGCACCAAATGTTCATCTGAGTACAGTCAGGTGTTAAATTGTCAAGTTACTGTTACCCAGAGTCTTCTACCTAATGTTTGGAATTTATCCAGCTTCCAAAGAGACTCTCACTTCCTCCCATGAAGGGGATGATGGCACAGTTAAGGGGTCCCCAGGTCTGTATCACAGAATCACAGACTGGTAGGGGTTGGAAGGGACCTCTGGGGATCACCTAGCCCAACCCCCCTGCCGAACCAGGGTCACCTAGAGCAGGCAGCACAGGACCGCGTCCAGGTGGGTTTTGAATATCTCCAGAGAAGGAGAATCCACAACCCCTCTGGGCAGTTCTACTGCTCCGTCACCCTCAGAGTAAGGAATTTCTTCCTCATGTTCAGATGTAACTTCTTATGCCTCAACTTGTGCCCGTTGCCCCTTTTCTGGTCGCTGGGCACTGATTAGCAGATCAGTAGCAGATCTATAACAGTTTCAGATAGCTGAAATCATCTTAAGCTCCGCATTCACTTTGTGCATTTGAGGAAATTGTCGTATTTTCAAACCTATGTTAATTTCAGAACAGGTTTCTAGGGTTGTGAGAACAGTTGGGAAAAAAAAAGATCTGCCAGAATCTCTGTCAGATATATGCCCTGGGGAAAAATTATTTCCTTATTTCTCAGCTGGTGACTTCACATGATTTACCACATGTTAGGAAGGCATTTCAAATTAGCAGCAGCTGTAGCTGAAATGGTGCTTGCCTCCATTTCCACTGATGCCTTTATGAGGGACAGGACTGAGAGTCAAGCCTTCCCTTAACAGTCTAACCTATGGCAGCAACACAGAAATAGCCCTGTTTCCTGTTCTCCCTTTGCTTTGTGGTTGGGAGAAAGGTCCAAAAGAAACCAGATCACCTGTCACTGCTCTTCTTCACCCAGGCTGAGAAGTCCATGCCTCCCCCCAGCCTCAGAAAGTGTCTGCCACACTAAGAGCATCCGGTGGTGGTTCTCATCTCAGCCTTGTCACTACAGTTGAGGAGTGGAGTGGCAGGGAGGCATCTTTTACTTTATGAAGACATTTGTTTGCCTGGTGGATATTTCTAAGTTCTGCTATTCCTCGAGCAAAACAGTGTGATTGGTATGGTGTAGTTCAAAGTGAATTTAACATTACTGAAGTCAAATGTTTTCTAAAAAGACTTGTTTTGAAGCAATTCAGCAAAGCTGACATAACCATGCTGACTTCAGTGAAGCTGCATTGGTTACATCACTTGAGGATTGTGCCCAGACTAGGCAGAGCATTTATTTTTAAATTCTAGCTTCTATTGGCATGTTCTTAAAAATCTCTGTAGTTCCATAACTTTCTAAAGTGGCTCACAAGTCTTAGGCTGACTGCTAATAAAACAGAAAATCCATCTCCATTTTTCAGTGTAATCTTTTTTTCATATGAATCTATTTCTCATCAAAAGAAGCAGATGACTGGCCTGAAAGCTGGAGTTCTCTACTTATCTGTGAAGACGGAGGATAACAAGTACTGGCCCATGTTGTCTGAAAGAGTATGGCCATAAATCAAAAACTTACAGGGAGAAAACCAACACTCCATGTTGCTTTGACCACAAAAAGTATCGTTCGCAGTGCCTGGTGAGGAGAAGTAGGCCTGATCTCACGCTGTTGGTAAAATCAGCAAGGAAAGCTAAGACAAAGAAACCTCTCCAAATTGTCCGTGGGAGAGGTATCTCACATAGCATAATGTCCTTGCGTGAATGCAAGGACTCTGTGTAAACCTGGACCTTAATTTCCAGCAGCAGTTTTTTTGTTGGATTTTTCTTAAGAGAGAAGTAGGAGCACTTTGCATCAGTCTTAGAGGAGGAATTTAGCTGCTACAGCGAACAATGTTCTCCCCAGAAAACCGCAGTCACAAGAAAACTGATACTTCCATAAGGGATTCCATATTTTGTTTTTAAAGAACATAATCTTCTAGATGCTTCCCCTACATCTCCTTGGCCGGAGAGGATGCACTCATGCCTAAGATGCATTAGAAGATGTAAAACTGAAGTCAGATAAGGAGAAAAAAAATCTCCCTGGCATCATTTTTTTTGTAGCAGATGCATTGCTGAATTTTCTCTGCTTCAGTGGCTTCAGTCTTTGTACCCAGAAGATACGTTTGGCTAAGCTCTTGGAAGACAGTTTCCTAGGGGGGGGGGGGGGGGACAAAAACAAAAAAAACCAAAACAAAACTAAAACAAACCTACTTTATAGAGGCCTCAGATGATCAACAGTTTGTGAGTCACCAGGCGGAGTAGTCACTGGAGACGCTGAAATAGTGAAGTCTCAACCATGAAGAAGTACTCTTACATATAATTCTAGAAGAGTAGGTAAGCCTTTAGAGGCCGGAAAACAGCAGAGCCAAGCCAGAACATAAAGAATGAGATATACAGAACAAGAAACTCTCAACAAAATTACATACAGCACTCATGTTAAAATACAGAGATAAAAGCAAGAAAGAACTAAAATCAGAGATACTTCTCATCAGAGCAGTCTGATACTATATCTGAACCTCAGTATGCTAACAGCATATAATTGAGATGAAGTGTTTAAGTAACGTGAGCTTTCCAGCTTTCCCTGCCTTTGGAACACCTTTGAGGGACCTGAATTTCAGAGAAAGGGGTGCTAAACACTCTCCGACAGCCAGATCCTTTGAAGACACGTAAAGCTGCATATTCAGAAATAAATATCACACACTACCAGTGATTTAAATACTGAACTTCTCTGTTCAGTGAGGTGTTTTGCTTAATGTGTAGAAGATGGTGTTTACAAAATGTGGTTATGAACTGTCCCGCTACCCTGTGTTGCAGGTTTTAATTGTGCTTTTATAACAAGTACTTAACAGACTTAATGCAGTGTGTCTATATGAGTAAAGGATAAGGTATGAGGCTTTATGTGTAGCCATGCAAGAAGGTTGCATAGTAAGTGTGTAAAGTAGGTTCTCAAGAAGAGTATTTAGAAGTTTTACAGGATAAGGACTGTAGTGATTTGGGGGAAGACAGCAAGAATTTTTCAGTGTACTGATTTGGGCATGAAGTGGTCTTAGAATCATCGCTATGCCGGAAATCTGTGTTTTCACATCTGCTGTATTGTGGTTATTTACTGAGCAGCTGATATACGTTGCTTTGCTTTAAGAGGAATGCACCAATGGTTATTCTGCACATGAATTAGGAACAAATAGGCTGCTTCGGTTATGATCATTATGTTGTCCAAAACATCAGTCCACTTACTGCTTCTTTGCCCTTTGCAGTGAGATTAGATTTCATTCATAACTCTGTAGATGTGTGTTAAAAACTTCTGTGCATGTATCACTCAGATATACACATTTTTTTAGAAGCCTGTAGGAATGTATTTTAAAAGGCTGGCAAAAGTTCTCCAGGACTATAAAACACCACTTCTGTGAGCAAGGTAATAATTTCCTTTCATAAGGATTTCTAAGTAGCTTTTGGGCTTAAGCTTCAGTGACGGCTCATTGCTCTCAGCAAAGATAGAGGTAGTGGAAGTGTTTTTATACTGCTTGTACATTGTCTCCTCACCAACTCCTCAGTGTAGCCAAGGGTGAGTTCGGCTTCTGCAACAAGAGTGAGCAGCCCCCCTTTGCTCAGGACTTTTCATTCTCAGCAGGTTCCCCCGGGGCTTGTCCTGTGCTTAGGAGAGAACAAATAGGTTCCACTTGTGATATTTATCTGCATCTGGGTGGGGGGTGTGAAGGAAAAGAAACCTTTCTCTGGGCCGTCTGGGAATTCTCCTTCGCAGTGTGGAAACCTTGATTCACCAGCTGGGAAGAGGCTCAGCCTGCTTTGTATTGCTGGAAAACTGTATCTTCAACTGAGAAAGTTTCAAGATGCTGAATCTGAAACATTCTTTCTGTAATTTTTACCTGCTTTGGGTGGGAGTGGAGCCAGAGAGGAGATGCTGTATTGAAACTTAAAACTAATCATTTGGATTTCATGCAAAACTTGTTGACGGTAAAGGTAAAACTATAAACTAAAAACTGGCTGCTGTTTTGTTTAGGTTTCTTCATGTTTGAAACGATCTTCTTGATGACTTTTTCAAAGCTGATTTTTCTGCGTCACCAAAATTTTGTGTAGAATTTTTGTGATCTCTAACTTCCAGATATGCAAAGGACACAGTGTCATATTTTGGCCTTGAGAAAATCCCTTCTTTATGTCTACAGTCCACAATCTGACCTGATAGAGATGTTATTTAAAATTGATCCTCAACAAATGGTTTGTGCAAAAGATGCTGCCGTACTGTGTTGTCAAAGACTAGTATATAATTCTCACAATGAACAGAACTGAAATAAGATCAAGAGAGATTTGCATTATTGTAGAAATGTTTGGCACGTGCCCAGACTAGAGAAGAGAGGAAGATTAACGTGTCTGAGGACTGCTGAAGAAGTAAATAATGAAAGTTATTAGGCAGGGAAAAATTCACGTTCCTATTAGGTTTTCTCATCCAAACCAGAAAAAACTTGCACTTTTCTTATAGTGCCATAATCTGAGTAGGCTCTTTAAAAGCATATAAAATAAATTTTGCTTCTCATTTATAAACTTTATTCAGAGAAACGTACCTGCTCAAATGTTTGCTGTAGTTCATTAAAGGCTTCCATTTGTAGTCATAAAGACTCATTCATTGCCCTGAATTATATATACAGTATACTGAAAAGAGAACCAACGTACGCTTTTATAATCTAAATTAAACAACTTTGTCTAATGAAAGAAGCACTGTCTCATTTCTAACTAGGCCATAAGCCCTAAGGGTCTTGTATGGGTGCATTTATTTATTTATTTTTGCCAAATTGTCCTACAAGGATCTGAAAGCTAAGTGAACCGAGCGGACTAAATTGTTTCTCTTTTTCTCCCTGCTTAGAAAGGCTGAAGCAAGCATGGGCACAACTGTATTGAAGCAAATACTTGTCCATCAACTTATTCTAAAATGCGGTTGCATGATCTCCTGTCCTTTTCTCAGTCCCACCTTCTAACCTTTCTAATCTTGAGAGTTCATCTCCATTATACGCAGCTCTTACAAATGCCCGTGATTAATAACTACTGTGATTCATTAGCCTGTGTTGTTGGTATTGTTTCCCCAACGGGAGCATTTGCTATCTAGGGATAGTCCGTGATTACTCTGCCTTGCGGAACAGTAAGATGTTTTCAATCTAATGCACTGTCCATGTTTTAGCATAAAACAATATTAAGACATCCACATAATGGAACCGTCTGAAGATCCATTTTATTAAGCACTGAAAGAAAATGTGCGTGTGTTTGTATGTGCAAGAGAAACATAATGAGCAAATCTTTTTCAGCAGAAACATGATTTCAGTCAGTATTTCGTGTAAAGATGCAGCTATTTTGAGGTATAGTTCTTTGGATTTGGGGTGAAAAAAGCCAGTATCTTACCTGGTACAATTAACTTACTCAAATTATATATGGCTTATTCAAAGTAGAAAAAACAGGAAAGAGAGGTAGATTTATTGTATTTATTCCATTTTGCGGATATTTATTTTAAATGCAATCTACCTTCAAGTACAAAGCTGTAGTGCTCTTAAAAGATTACTGTTTCAAGTTACTTCACATACCTTGAGAGAGCATGTAACCTTTTTACATTATATGATCAACTTTTTGACAGTGCAGGGCCAGCACAGCTAATGGAATAATAGCCTGCAGGGTCCAGCTAAATGATATACGAATATAATCAACCTTTGTGATGACTATTCAAAAGTAATCCCTTTAGCTTTCAACTGCAACATATATTTCAACCAGGCAAAGGCATATGAAGAAAATCTCTGCAGACTCCGCTGATACAATATGGCCTTCATATCCCCACAGTGTGTTTGCCTGCTCACAGTGAGTTTTAAATTTAAGGTAATGGCTACTGTATATTCATGTGAACATAGAACAATACCTTTGATTTGTTGGAGAAATGTTACATTAGCTACCCAGGGCCCTATTCAGTAAACTTTGACACAACCCTTATATATGGTTTACTGCTTATTCTAAATGGAATATGCCTGATAAAAATGCTTTGCATGCCCAAATTGTACAAATTCATTAATCTTTATATTCATAAAACCTCCAAGTGCAACTGCCTCCATTCCAGGTGAACCTGGTCAGGATACATGGCTAAACATGTAGGCCCCACCTGCTTTTGAAAAAGCACTGCATCAGTTTTCATTTATCAAGACAGAAAAAAAGAAGGAATATCTTCTACAAGTGTGGGACACGCGCATTGTTGACAGTCATATTATCTTCTACTGTATCTTTATTCCTACTCTATTACATCATTCTACAGATTATATAACTGAAAACAGCTGCATGACCTTTAAAAATGCAAGTAATTTTAAAATTATAATAATGGGTTAGATCTCATCAGCTGCCTTGTGCTGACATGATAATCGGGCATACCCTGCCAAATCATGGGGAAGATATAAAGAACATGGTGAGACAGTCTTGCTTGCTCTCTCCCTTTTGTATGTACGATGTAGTAAGAGTTCATTGACATTAACAGCAGTTGCGAACATGGTCTTGTTTGCATACCTGTACCTAAATACATGTGAAAACATAAGAGCACAGTTGCTGTCTTTTGTTTGAGGTGTTGTATTATGCAATTTTATGGCACTTAAGCAAGTTAGCTATAATGGAGGACTAGGAAAGGGTATGGACTTTTCTCCTGTTTGTTTGCCACGCCACTTCCTGACCCCACAGAAAATTAGGGCATCCTCAGCATCCTGCAGCAGGCAGTTCCACGGACGAGTTGGCACTGCACAAAGAACCCCTTCCTTTGTCTCCAAGCCCACCACTTCCTACTTTCAGTATATCCTACCTCATTCTTTTGTTGGAAGGGACAGTGAAAAATGGTTTCTAGGTCACCTTCTGCATGCTACTCTCATTCTTACTTCCGTCATCTTAAAATATTGCCTTTGGTTTTTTTCAAAGAGTCTCAGCTCTCCCAGACAATAGTCCTCTTATGACTTGTCATCAGTTCGCGCAGCTTTTCAGTGGCGTTCTTGTTTGGTAAAGTCCAACAATCTCTGAACAATGCAAAACTTGGATTTGGATGCTTTTCCATCACATGGGCATGGAGGCTCAGGAACACAGGTGTTGCCTGTTTCATTTTCTTTATAATCTTTTGAGAGAATTGTGCCTAGAATTCCTGTTCTCTCTGGAGTTAGTGGTCATTTTAGCTTCAGTCTTTGCAGGTGTGGCTTTCATTCTTTTGTGTGACTTTTCACTAACAATATTATGTAAAGGACTAGCATGTCTGCTTAGCTTTCTCCCTAGAACGTAATGAAATAATGAGATTTTTAGAAGAGTAACAATATTTAGATAGACATGTGTAAACAGCAAGAACAGAGATGCCAATTGTAGCTGCATGGAAAATTTGACTAGACAATTTTAATTATATTTTATCAATGGCAGTGATAATATGTCAGGAACATCCTATTATGATTAATTGTATTTAAATACTATTAATAAGTATTAATGTTTATCTCTACATTTTGCACAACACAATGGGATAGAAGGAGAATGCTTGATGGTGTGATCTGTGGTGGTATATATGTATTATCATCATGAATATGAGATGCTTTTATTGTTCCCAAATAGCACAGGCCAAACAAATGCCAACAAAACATTTATGGCTCAGTATTCCATCAGTTATCCTGGATGTGCTTCATGTTTGCTGGGAGCATAGAACTGTTAATCAGAGAATAATAGCTTGGTGTCCAAGTGTGAAGGCAAAAGGCCAAAAGGTCCATGAGAAAAGCAATTTATGCTGTAATTCCCCCTCTGTCACATACACATCCCCACCGTTTTTTGCATGCATCGGTGTATGTAAGATACATTGCTGTCAGAGACACACTTTTATGTGTATTTACTTGCAAATACATATGTTACTACATGTACCTAGTAACATTCTGGGCTTGAGTCACCCACCTGTCTGGCACCACTTTTTCAACAGTGAGCTTCCACTGGAAAGAGCAATAAAGCTGTACTGCTGTAAAGCTGGGGCAGGCAACATAATTCAGATCCCTTGTTAGCACTTCTGAGTCGCACGAGGCTCTCAGCTGCTTCGCAGTGTTTGAGTACCTAAGCCACACGGAGAAGTTATAGACTGTGCAGCCATGAGTAGACCCCCTGGTATTCAATTAGGTTTCATTAGATTTTATGTTTAAGCATTGTCTGCTAGTAAAAGAATTGCCATTGATGTACTTTAGACCTGGTTTCAGAGAATGTTACCTGGAATAACTACATTGATAGATACAGAGTAAACCACTAACGTACCTGTTGCCCTTGTACAAAATGAGACTTCATATGATAACTTACACTAGTTTTCAGGTATTCTGCATAGATTTACTTATCCTATTCTTACTTGCGTACAACTATGGATGAAGTCCTAGTTAGCAATTATTCTTAATAAAAGCCGATGATATGACGAAGCATAAATTTTATTGAGTCTTGAGTGGTTCAGTAGTTTGCATCTGTTCCAAACATTGCACCAGCAGAGACACTGCTTTGAACATTGTTTTTCATCTCCACCAGAACTGGATTAATGTATTTATTTTGGACATGAATTAAATTAGGATGCCATATAAGCACCATTGGTATTGCTGTGACTGAAAGACATAGTCCAGCTTCAGGCATCACAGTGCAAAGAGATAGTGACAAATTGAGGGAGGATCCAGCCAAAGATTATACAGAGGTCAGAAAACATGAGCTCGTTTGAAATATTGAAGAGACTGCATTTGCTTAGCCTCAAAAAGAAAATATTAGAGGAAGGAAAATAGTTTCTCAAGCTATAAGGAGTTATTATGAAAGAGGATGGTGTTCCTTTGCTCTTCATGTCTACCAAAGGTAGAACAAGAAAAAAATCAGCTTAATTTGCAAGAAATATTTATTGTAAGTATTAGGGAAGAAACTGAGCTGTAAGACTGCGAAGCACTGGAACAGAGAGATTAGGGATGTTGTGAAACAGCCTTCATCAGAAGCCTTTGAGAACAGATTTGACAAATAGATGTCAGGGATGGACTAGATATATGTGCACTTTCTTCATTTGAGGAGGTGAACCAGATCAGTGGTTCCCAAAATAGGAAACAGTCCCCCAGGGATGGTGTGGTTGTAGCTAGGCAGAGGGAGGTACGTTGCGGAGAGTCACTGGGAACAGAGCAGAAAGGGCAGCAAGGAGGTGGGAGTTTGGTGCGGAAATGCAGCGAGGAAGGAACAAGGCAGAGCGTCACAGATCATGGGAGCAAAGGAAGCATGTGACTGCCAAAAGCTGCGGAGCTAAGCCATTGCCTCCCAGCCACCTGCTCATTTGAACACCTCCCCTTAGGAGGACCCCGCTGAGACGTGGCAGCCTTACTTCTCCAACCTCCTCACCCTGCTCGTGCTTTCTGCACTGCTCACCTCTTCCTCTGGGTAGTCTTCATACTGTCTGCCATGTTCCAGCACTGTCTCTGCCGTCGTCTTCTCCAAAATGCATCTTCCTTTGTGGCTCCCCAGTTGGTCCCACCTGGACCTATCCGGCAAATACGGCCTGAGAAATGCTGCACAGGAGTGCAAGAAATAAGAACGGAAATCCATGTCAGTTCCGTATGTCTAGGATTATATCTCATGTGGCTTACCTCTGTGTTGTCTTAGATTTCCTTCTCTTTTTACTCTATTACGTGTATTCCAAGTAAACCTTCTAGGCTTTTTTACCGTTAAGAATGTTGTAAGTCTAAAGCACTAATACACTTTTTTTTTCTTTGTTTTTTTAGTAGCAGAACTTGATATAGAAACAAGTGCTTCAAAGCCCCTGTGAGCCTCTTCCAAAGACACCAGTTCTAGATCCTTCCTGGTACAGTATTTGCCTTTAATCCATAGTCTTTATACCAGTATGCTGATTTTTGCGAAATGTCATTGGTATCAAAATTTAACCTGATTTTTACAGGCAATTGCATATCATCTCTGTTTTACTTTGTGCAAATAACAATGTTTTTCCTGCTCATAAATGAACAAATTGACAATTCCTTCATATTTTTTACTTGTTTTCCAAGTTTTAATATTTGTTTGCCTTTGATCATGTGATTGCTTTTCATTTATGGAAATAAGCCTTTGAGCTAGAAACAAATCTATTAACCAGATGCTGACCCCAAATATAAAAGTTAGATATCAAAGTCTATATATAAACTTACAACATTTACTTTTTTTTTTTATTTGCTGTTTTTCATTATAGAGAATGCCTGCTTACTTACAGAGAAGCTGACAGATGTATAATGAGTACAGGAAGATCCTTGAAGAGTTATACAACAAAGTAGGATTTTCGGTAGAAATTTTGTCATTTAAATAGGAGCACAGCGTTGCAGTATAAATATCTGAGTGCTCCAAGTTCTTTTATGACTGAAGTGTGGCTTCAATGTATTACATGTTTTTATCAAAAATAGCTGGTGTCATTGAAATAAATACAAAAGGAAAAGAGTAACGTAGAATATAAAGTTTGCACTTTGTGCCCCTACTGCTTATTGCCTTCCGAAGTGTCAAGATCCTCCTGTTAAGATACTAAACATCCATTATGCCTACTGAATGGAAATCCAAGATGCTCGATACCTTGTATGATCAAGTTCTAAATGTGTCTGGAGAGATTTTTTTAAATCCCAGATTATTGTCCCTTTCAGAAAAAAAGTAAACTCCAAGCGTGATGCCTTATTCCTAGGGCTATAGGTGATTTTAGCATCTGTGCTTAACCATTGCGGTTCAACCGTAACTTCAACAGAATCGCTCCAGCCTGGGTGGCACACTATGGTGCAGTTTTGATCTAATCTATAACACAGGTTGGACACAAAACACAACAAAGTTTGTTTAAACTCTGGTTGAGCACACTCATGATACTGTTCAAAGCCTGTGCAATCAAAACGTTTGAAATGCCACTGACTGTCTCAAGTGCAACACCAATCTATAGGCACAGCTGAAACAACTATATTTAACAAGGAGAACGCATCTTGTAGTATACCTGTATGTCCCATTTTCAAAATTGAACCTGAAATTCCCCTTTTAGCAGTCTGTGTTCATTCACATAATCAGGTAAACTAAAATTCTGCCTAGATTCTTTTTGATAAATAGTCTGAAGCACTGATTTTCGAGTGTGTGTGGAGAATTGTCTCCCATTTTGAGCTGATGAAGTTCTTGACAGTGGGTTCCCCACATGACCCACAGCAGTCTGACTCCTGTGGTCTTCACAGTTCTCAGAGGGCATTTTCCAGCTACCATCACTGTTGGCCTGAAGAACAGATAGAGGACAGAAGATGGCAGTTATCACTTTGCAGAATGAATGCATAGAAGCAGGATTTGGAACTTTTGAATCTTATTTAGGAAAATTGATGCAAGCTTTCATAATTTCATGTATTAGAAAACCTGTTCTTTCAAATTACATAAAGCTTTATGAATCCCAATAGTCAACCATTCCTTTCTTTAAACAGAGGTTTCCAGATTCAGAGTTTGAAGCAAGGTCCGTAAGACCTGTAATCTGTTTCTGTGACAGTCTTTGAGCAAGCAGTAGCTTTTCCCAAAGTAATAACTCAATTCACTGGTTTTCTTCAGGGTTGCAATGTGAGTAACTGGTTGACATGTGACAATAGAATTTCTCCCTGTTAAGATATGGTAAAAATGTATCATTAACTAGCTCTCATTAGACCAGTTTTAATCAAGATGCTGTGTACATGCAATGTAAATACAAATACCAATACCACAATAATTTCATTCTTTTACTTAGAGGTCTTTATTGTCTGAACACCAAGCTTATTACAGCAATATTCATTTAGAATGTTTCTACAAGTCTGAAAAGTTGTATAGGAATTTTCCTACATGCAATTATGCACACAAATAAGCACACAAATCTCTTTACTGAGTGTTAAAAAGAGGTAAACATTTTACGCAAACCAGGAAGATAAATGGGACCATGAATTAAATATAAACAATAATAGTATCCAGTTTACCCCTTGTATTTTAATGCTAATGATATGAAACACAAAAAACTTCTATGAACTTTGTAAACTTTATAAAAATGTCACGTTTGCAAGTAATATTTGAAAACCACATTAATCTGCAAACTCCTCTAATCTTGATAAGTATAGCAGAACTACTTGTAAGAGGTTGCTATTTTTAGATACTTGGAATTTTGTTTATCAGCATATTGTCAAAAGAAATGGTGTATTTGAACTTATCCTTCATAGTAAAAAAAATATATATATATATATGAAATAACATCAACCAAGCAGACAGTCTAGAAAAGATTATAATTTTTTCAAGGGCAAGTTTCTAAATTCTTAAGGATTTTGAACCTTACGGTTCCTTTCTGCAGTAACTGAACATTCTGTGTATGTGTCCCAAAAGTTATTATGCAGTTATATTAATTAGCATCCATGATCATCACTATTTTTTGCCAGTCTGCACTCATAAAGTGGTAACTTTTGTATGCTTGTGAAAAAATGGTCACAAATGAATCCTCTAGAGCATTAGCTCTCCCATACTTTTTAGCGATATTTTTTAGTCATAAAGCTTTTAATAAAAATAAGGGGACTTTTATCATCCTACAGTAATGTAAGTGCAAGTTGTGTTCTTCAGAGTCAGGAAACTTTGGGAGAAAATTACGTTTGTTGAGCTAAACACACCTGCCTCCCGTCCCAGCAACGATTTGTCTGACAGGTCGCTGTCTGTCTGGCAGAATGCAGGTGGTGTTCTGTTCCTTGCAGACTTTTCCAACGGGAAAACTAAGGCTCTTCAAATTAACAGCACAAGGAGGTTATGCAGAATGTTGTTCCATACGTTATGCTTCGGACGGGATCCTGGAACAAGCCTCTCAGCTGTCAGAAGCGGCCAGAGCCCCATGGTAATGGGCAGGCCCCAGTGTAATGCCTTGCATGGTCCAGCCGAAAGCACGGTGCTCACTGGTACGTGGCTGTAGTATCAGCTCAGCGTTCCTTCAGAACAAAAAATCACCACTTACTGAATCACCAGTGCTTCTTCCAACACAGCTTTTCTTTGGTGATCTTTTGCCAGTCATAGTCCTGCTCAGAAAATCTGCTGAGATCAGAGCTCAAATTTTTGTACGTTGTTACTTTACATGAGAGATGCTCTAATTTCTTTAAGGAGCTCCTCATATGGAGCAGAATTATTCTCCACTCTGCCTGCTTCATTATCATTGCAATCCTTCCTCTAGGTTTTTCCAGAAAGCCTCTAATCCCCTGACCCTTTAGACTTTTCAATCAGAAAGAAGGACTCATGAGACTGTAAACTGCAGTTGCAAGTTTTTCTGTGCTCTGAGAAATTATATGCTTAGTTGACTTCAATGAAGTTAGGAAAGCAGGTAAATCAATTTAGCCTATAATGCCAGTTGTCTGTTTCAAAACAAAGACTTGTCAAACATATTACAGCAGATGAATCTCTGAATAGTTCTGAAGGTTAATATTGATGTCTCTAAAATCTGTGTCTTGTCGGTGCCTAAGGTATACAAGACTGGCAATTAGGACTGCTTTTTGAATACGTTTTAGTAGGTTTCACTGCGGATGTATCAGATGGTATTGACTAACAATTCATAGCAGAGGGGAAGGTTGTACCTCAGAAAGGAGTCTGTTTATAATTATGAAAAGCATGTTTTCTGACCATTAATAGGGTATATCTTGTTAATTATGATGATATATAAGGTATTTTACCTGTGAAGCCATTTAGAAAATTAATGTTTGAGTCACAGAAAGGTCATTGCCATTCTGGAAGGAACCCATTCATCTCTAAATAGGCCATCCGAATATAGACTAAGAAATACACTATATATAATTACTTAGAAATAGATGGAATAAATAAGATTGATGACAGGTATTACTAAAGCCACACTTCAGTTTCCTGCTAGGAAAAAGTAGAACGTAACTGGAAGAAACAATAATATACATGTAAGAATGTAAGAAATAGGTTAAAATCTTTAGTAATAATGTGAGATTCAGCTATTACACGTGAGGTGAGAACTCATCGGACTTCAGAAGTGGTGTACGTCAAGGACTGTTTTTGAAACTGTCTTATTTGACAGCGTAACTTCATAGTATCATATTTGTCACACATGCTTACAAGTAGATAGAATATATGTGCTGTCTTTGAAGATAAACAAATAAACATGTTAATGAATATTTCCATGTGTGAGTTCTTCTTTTGACACAGGCATATCAGTAAAGGGAGATGCTGAGCACAAAGGAGCTCGGCAGCTGTGATGGTAAAGCAGATTGCCAAGAGTTTAACCTTAGGAGATAAGCTTCCTTTTCTAAACATTTCAGGTTTAGTTTTTGAACTAAAGAGAAAGAGAATAAGGTACAAATGTGCCTTTAATTGAAAGCCCGCTGTTTAATCTCAGCTCATCTGTGGGAAGGACAAAGTGAGTCCCAGATTCATACCCATTTGCTCCAATGCTGGCTTGGAGGAATTAATGCCAGTAGGTGAGAAAGCAATTTAGTAACTAAAATCCTCTCTCCGCATTGCTGCTGAATCGCTAGGTTTGTTTCACCGAGGTTAACAACGAAGTTACCTGTTTGTTTTATTGCCACGTGAGAGGCAGACAGACCACTTTGTGCCAAGAGCAGCTTTCAAGCACAGCTAACCTGTGTGAAATCTGAGGTGCTGGCAGTGGCCCCACCTGAAGTCTCTGGGAGCTGAGGGTGTGCAGCCCCAGAAGAATTGCTCGACTCTTTGTAGGATCACAAAGAAGGGGAGGGGGGAAAGTCTCAAGCTGTCCCAGCAGCTGCCCATTCTCCAGCTCAGTTCATGGCCGCCTGCAGTAGGGGTAGGCAGAAAACCGGTGGCCAGCAGATTTTCAGTAACACACGGAAGACCCAGGGGCTGGGAACTTGAGCATGCTAGGAGGAGCATCCGGGAGCAGCAATAGCTCCTGGCTCCCACTCCGCTCTGAACCCAGCTAGGACTGAGAACTCTTACCTGAGGCAGGCTGACGAGAGGTAAGCCTTGTCTCTGGGAGGCAGCTTCCCTCAACACCAGCTTTCATAACTGTCACATTTAGTCCCGATTTGGGCAACACATATCCATAGACAAAGGTGTATCAGCTTTGAAAGGTTACTGCCTCCTACACTGAGCTATTCTGTCCCTGGCAACATTGCTCACTAATCTTCCTTGCCTGTTTCAGAAAACATTGCCCCATCTGGCCACAGGTTCACCGTTTGTAATTAAAGTGACTTGAATCTTGACTAAACCACAACGGTGCCTCTAAAAACATCTTCAGAGAGCCCTCCCTGAAACATAGTGGTCACTGTTATTTTCTTCTCTTTTCTTTCATAAGAGTTGTCTGCCTCCCAGCTCCTCAGCATCCATTGCCTGCAAAAATTAGACACTCTCCCTTTCCACATGAGTACCAGGAAATCAGTTTCCCTGGCATTGCTGTCTGCTTTCTGGGCAGACTGGGTTCATGCCAGGCTCACAGTAGAGATTAAAACAAAATTTATTTATGATAAGGGAAGTTCAGGATTACCTGGCATCTGTCTCCAGGCCCCGCTCTCTCTCAGCAGCCCCTTTAACTTACGTTCTGAATTGCGATGAGCTTTCACATCTGCTGAGGCCTGATACTCTCAGAGGAGCTCTGTGATATTAGAATATTTTGATTAGAGCCTTTGCTTTTACTTCGTCTCTCCCAGCCTCTGTTCTGGAAGAGCAACATCACTGATGCTTTCACATTTTGCAGTGCGTTTGGTAGAAATGGCCAAACAACGGCTTTGAGATGGGGACAGTTAAGCAGAAAGGGGCAAGGATTTACAGCACTTTTGAATTCTTCCTGTCACGCTGAAGTCCAGCACTAGTGTACCCTGTTCACGGGGAGGGCCGGGATGGGTGCATCTGGCCTTGCCAGCAGCAGCAGAGTAGATCACGTGCATAGGGCCGGCGGTGAGTGGACACCCGTGCAGGCTTGTGAAATTTAACTGCTCCTGCGCTGGTTGTGTGGAGGCTCTGACGGCCGTCAGCAGCTCGCTTATGTGGCAAATGCCTGTTGTTTTTTTTTTAAATGATGGCTGTAGGTCAGCCAAGTGGCTGTGTACCTACCACACCACTGGAGCTTGTGGCTCTACAAAAGCAACACAACTCGTGTTGGCACTGTGTACTCTGAATAACGAAGGGGGAAGGCCACAAACAAGCCTTACTGATGTGCCTGTAGGGGAAGTTGTCATCAGCCAGACAGTTGATAACCCTTGGGTGAAACCAGCCTGGACCAAGCCAGCTCAGTCTCTTGGAACACAAACTTGCGGGCCAGCAAAGGTGACTCTGGCAGGGGCAGGAAAGA
This sequence comes from Opisthocomus hoazin, assembly GCF_030867145.1. Lineage (NCBI taxonomy): Eukaryota > Metazoa > Chordata > Aves > Opisthocomiformes > Opisthocomidae > Opisthocomus > Opisthocomus hoazin. The sequence goes on along the minus strand of NC_134418.1, from coordinate 46,209,364 downwards.
CGTCAAGGAGCAGTGTGAATATTTTAAGCACAGTAGGAGCCAGTTAGACTGTAAGATGTTGGGACCAGGAACCGTCGTTGAGATAACTTGTGCATACCAGGATTGGCACAGTAGTCGAGGACCGGGAGTGCTGTCCTGGCACTGGCGTATGCACACACGCCAAACCGCCTCGGAGCAGGCGATGTTCAATCAGTGTTGCTGGTTAGGGTCACTCATAAAAGTCATGTTCTAGGATTTTTTCCTCCTCCTTCGTGATTAGAAAATTGCATGATAGTTGAACCTGCCTAGAAAATTACTTTCTGAGACCATCTGTGCTGAAAACTTGGTAGTTATGTGAAGTAAATAAAAAAACAGGCTGTGAAGGTGAGAGAAGTAAAAGAATAAAAACCTTGAACTAATATATTTGTGAAAAGTATGCTTGCCTTAGTCACCTGCTCTACTTCTCCCGGTTCCCACTGTAGGGAGCTGTGGTGTTTCCATCAGTGAGACAACGCGCTTTCCCTTGAAAGCTGCTGGGTTTAATCTCACCATCAGATGGTGTGATTCGTTTCTTCAGTCCCTGTTGTATGCTTCTTAATAACAGACATGAGTGAAATATTTTCCAGGCTGTGAGTGAGAGTGGAGCTAACTATTTTTTCAAAGGAAAAATATGCTGGAAATATATAGTGGTCTTCATCAGCTGAAAGAGCATGTGAAACCAAGGCCAGGCTCCCGGGCTGCACATGACGAGCCTGTCATGGTGTCGACTAAGTGATCCAGAAAGAGGCTTTCACACCTCTAAAACACAGCCAGTTCGGTTCAGCCAAATCCCAGGGGTAGTTCAGAGCGTTTGGCCCAGCAGGCAGCTGCCTGGAGGGGGCCATGTCTGGTAACAGCTACAGCCCCGCAGAGGAGTGGGCCTATGCTGGCTGCAAGGCTGTGCTTTGTGCGTGAATTCATCCTCCACACCCTAGAAAAGCCTTCCTCTGCCTTTTGTACTACTGCAGTGGCTCCACGGAGCTATATGAGTGGACAAAATGTTTCGTGTAACGGATTAGGTTTTCTCTCATCTTCTGTGAGACCAGTGCAAGAACATAGCCTGCTTTAAATAGGATCATCATATGCATTGTCTCAAATCATTGTACAGGTCAAGAAGTCCTCCTAGGAGCTGTGTTCAATGAAGACAGTCTGAAGTCCGCTTACTTTCTCCTCTGCTTTCTGAGTGTTTGATATTTGTTCAGGGTGTAGGCTAAAGCCCTTTCCTGCAACAGCTTTCCTGCAATGGAAGCTGCAATTCTCAGGTCACCCCTTGACTTCTGAAGCAAAGGCTTCAAAGTCTCCACAGATATTGCAAGCTGAAGTGAAAATCTGCATGTGGTAGCCCTGAATTATATGTCTTCACATCCTTCCTTCCTGACGTTTGTACTCAGGCCTTTTGAATTTCTACCTGTAAATCATCTTCAATACCTTTGAAACACAAGTGTTCATAATGGTGCTATGAGCTGAAAAAGTTTATTTCGTGGTTTAAAGTGGTCCTGCCATCTTTAGCTGTTCTACTGCATCCCTGCATAACGATCACCCATTTGGGAAGAAAATACTTCCCGTGATTTTGTCTGTTTTGCCGGTTCCTTGGTTAGGAGCTTGATTGTCTTTTCTCACCCTTTTCTACACTCAGCATTAAAAAAAAAACAAAAACCAAAACACCACTCTCTTGATCAGGTAGATGAATATTCACAATAGAACTAAGTCAGAATCTCACTCGCTGGCAGAACGGCTTTGGGTCGAGACTCAAATACAAATTACAGTAAAACCGAGATTTAGAGCCTGCTGTGTTCCTTTCCCATTTGCACTTTCTTCCCCAATTTTCCTTGCACTGGTTTGTTTCCTTCTTGCCTATCATTCAAAGTCTCCCTTCTGTCTTCACGACTTGCATTAACTTTGGGTTCTGCAGAAGCTCATTCACCCACCCCTCACATCATCTGCCAAAATGTTGGCGTGTGCAGTTTCTTCTTCACGAGGAACCATCGTCTCTCTTCTCTGAGTGTCTGAAACCACTTGCTAACCAAAAGTGAATCGCGTCTCTGAAATGATCGTGCAGTTGTTTACATTGCTAGGAAAGATGAAACTGTTTTATACTGCTGAAAAGTGAGAAAATTCATTGGCTTCGTGCATAGGAAAGGTGGATAAGTTCTGTTTACCTGTGTTTATTCTTGACTTCACAACTGTTTTCCCCAGTTTCCAGGTGTCAACAACCTTTGAGATAGCAGGATTTGCTCCGTATTACTGTAGCCTGGGGTTTTGGTCGGTCTGCTTGGCTTCGTAACCTTCCTTCATTGTTAACCTTGTATGCCTGCCAAATGAAGACTTGATACAGATGAGAAGTAAAGATGATAAGCTATTTCTAATTAAACTTTGCTGCAAACAGATGATTTGTAAAAGTTACATTATGCCCTCAAGAAAAATGGAGGTACTTAAGCCTAGAATATCACTGATCTCTGTACACCACTCTGCTGCTAAATGCCTTCTGAACCCTACCCTTCAGAAACTCGGACCCCAGTCTTCAGGCCTGGCAGTGGGGCGCGTGGGTGGATCTCTACATCAGAGCAATCCGATCGGTTGTAAACTGATAGTGCTTTTACCCTGTATCACCCACAACTGCCTCCCAATTAATTCTCTCAGCCTGGAAGCACCCTGATGTCTCCTTAACAGGGGTTAGCATTATTTATAGCAATTTACAGGTGTGCTGCTAAAAGATGGAACTGTAAATCACCTCAAATGTTTTTCCATGATGAAGTGCCTCTACATTATTTAGCAAGTTGTCCCAACATGACTGAATGATGCACAATGGAAAAACTTTCCACAGAAATGTAATATTGAAAAGGCCACAATAATGCATATTTAGTTTTGATTTGTAATTGCGATGGATATTATTCTGACAGTTTTGTACTCCAGGAGTATGTTCAGCTTCGGAGGACTTCTAACCTGGGGGCGTCAGTGGAGCAATACGATGAGTGATACCTGTGACACCGTCGTATGGCTGGCGCTGAAGAGGTGTTTGGCACAAATAAGATCAGGCTGCGTGTGCAGGCTTTAGCTACAGCTTACTGCCTAGAGCGTAAGGTAGCAACGTTGTTCTACAGCGAGTGAGAGTGATTCTGCCTCCGTAGAAAGATGATTGAGGTGTGATGAAATGCCAGCCAAAAGTGCCTACAGATACCTCAAAATAAAGAACTACACATGTTCTGAGGACGTGTTGGTCTATTGTATTTGGCCTTTCCTGGATGAAGGAAAGGCTTGTAATTTTGAGATGAGAGGAAAGGTGGAGCAGCATCTTCTTTGTAGAAAGCTTGGACTGAAAATGAACCACATTAATTGTTATATTGGTTGTTTTTCTTGTAATTGCAGGTAGTTTTCCTCCTTCAGATGTGCAGGGTACCATTATGTGGTAAACAGCTTCTGTTTTTTTTCTTTACTCAACCAAGAAGAGTTTAAAGATTGTCATGGCTGAAACATACACCCAGCAGAGAGGAGATCTGGGTGACATCTGGCACAAAACCTAACGGAACAGCCCGGCACTGGCAGCCAGGCCAGCTGCTGAATTCCTCCAGGCAAGAAAACTTGCTCACAGACACGGTGTGTTTGGAAGGGCAAAGGAGGAAAAAAGGGGTCTGGAGGGGTGAAGGGAGGATTAGCGTCAGCGCCTTCTTTCCAGGGGTTCAGCGTTTGGACGTGTATGAATTCAAGAGTCTTTTCAAAAGGTGGGAACTGAATAGCCCTGGCAATGCCTCTGTTGCTTTTTAAGGAGTAACTTTTTTTTTTCAATTTAAGCTTTTGAGTTTTCTCAGTTAAATCTTAACGTCAGTCAGACCTCTCCTAATGTAAAGTCCAAGACCTTCTAAAACTATTGGCAAGCATGTTTAAAATGTCACTGCAGAAAGGAGGTGACCGTTTCCGTGTGGATGACGGGGCTGTTTGTGTTGGCGCATGTCCGTGGGGGGGGAGCCCACTTAATTAAAGCTGGCCTCAGACAGCAGAGCTGCGTTCGGGCCACCGCTGCACTGGGAGGGTGAGGGCTGATGTGACGGAAGCGGGCTGGGGGGCAGGAAAGCGCGAAGGAGGTACCCCGGGTGTTGGAACATTCACCCGAGCAGCGTCTCTTCTTCGGGTGGCTCGGTCGCAGGTGGGAGCCTGGCTTCCTCAGGAAAGCCGAGGGGACCACGCACCTCAGGGCTGTCCCTGTCTGTTTGTAACCTCCGTCTGTGCCTCCTCCAGCCTCAAAAGGGCTTTAAAACTCTCAGCCTACTCCAAACCGATGGAACAGACAGGGAAAGGGCTTGGCTGTGAATGTATCCCCGCAGATTTTGTGCCGCAAAGCAGCTGGCAGAGGGGGCAGGCCCCATGTGTGTCCCACACAAGGGAAAAGGCAGAAAATCACACATGTACAGGGAAGCCTGCCCCAGGCAAGAGGCTTTATTAATGCTCCAGCCTCGGGAAAAGCATCAGTCGGAGCTTGTGCCTTATTTGACACCAGACAACCCAACCAAAAGACCCGAATCCAAGGGAAATCAGCTTTCGCCGTTCCACTGCTGCTCTGCCTCCCCGCTGCGGTACCCCTGCGGCCGAGCTTTAAAAATGATGGCTGCGCTGCTGCTGGGGCTATAAACAACTTCTTGCTGCAGTACCAGGTGCATGGGTGTTGTGTTGGGCATGTCATGCTCCCAGCGTCCTGGGGGCAAGATATTGAAGGATGTTACAAGTTCAGCTTTTTGGAGACGCTTGTCAGATGGGGCGGGGTTGGTCCCCTGGTCTGAGTGCTCTCCTAGGACTTGGGAGATTTGTTTGCAGTTCCTCATCCATCCCAAACTTCCCTGTTTTCCTCTGCTGTGAGGTGGGGTAGCAGCACATCCCTGCCTCCTGGGGGTGTTGTGGAGATGAGTACGCTGAACACCATGAGGCACTCTGTTACTAACGGAGAGACGTGCAAAAGCACTAAATTGCCATAGACACAGAAAGAATTGTAAAACTCTAGGAAAAAAATTCTTTAAAAAGAAAAAAACAAAGCAGCCAGTCCATTGGGACACAGTGTTAAATCCACTGTCACTCACCCCCAGCGTGGTTTTCCCTTTTCTGCATGCTCCCTTCCACACGTTGCCACTGATCTTGCAATTCGAGCCTGGGACGTATAGGAACGGGACTGCTGCAGCACACGCAGGCGCTTGGACTGTGTGTTTTCCTTCACAGAGCACCGCCATCTCGGCACTAGAAACCTCATAAGTGATGTGTTTTGCAAAAATAAATAAATAAAACAGCGAATGAAAATGTCATATACATAAATATGCCACAATAAGTTTAGTCTTTGGATCAAAGTGCTTAAAACGAGACAGCTTTGAAACAGAAAGGTAGGAATCAAAATTAGACGTCCCCACCTATCAGCTCGGATGCCAGCTGTTTAACTGAGGCGTACATACCGTGGCTGATTAAATGAAAACATTTCAACAGCTGTCTAAAAAAAGTAAAACCCTCTCCCCATCTTCCCGGGGCTGCCTGGTACACCATCCCCAGCGCTGCCCAGGAGAGAGGCCGCTCAGCTCCAGCCCACGCCTGCCCCGTCTCCGCTCTGCGGCACGCGGGTGGGGGCCACCAGGCACGCAGGGCTGCTCTGTGCTCATCCAGAGGACAAGCAGCAAGGTCCTTGGCAAGGTCCAGACCTCACTAAGTCCTGGTGCCGTTGACTCACAAACCTGCGTCTGGGCAAGAGCCCATCAGCTGGCTGGCTCTAGTCCAGGCTATTCAATGAGTTGAAACAATGCTGGCTAATTCAGGGGGACAAAGCGGCCCAGCAGGTTGAGGGGAGAGGCACCAGTTTTCATATCCAAGCCAAACACAGCCTGACCTCCCCAGCGGGGAAAAGGGTTTATGGAAGAGAAAAAGCTTTAGGTAAGTGGAGGGTGGTCTCTGGTGGCTGCATCCCTGCCAGTCTGCAGAACCAGCTGGGAACCGTTCTCCAGCCCTGAGGCCAAGAGCACTGCCTGACTGCTAATTCCCCTCCTCTCTTCCCCTCCCTCCCCAGAACGGTGTGGGCACAATGGAACTGCCTGTTTGGAGTCCCCAGCCCACAGACAAGCACTGTCTGGGAGGGTGTTTCTTGACTCCTGCCAGCGTGGCAGAGGCAGACCAGTCTGCGGCCAGTCTGGTGCCCCCATCCTGCTTTGTTTCCTGGCGTAGGTGCAGGCAGGAGGTGCTGACCTGCGACACTGGCCAGGGCTGGGAGGATGTTTACACTCTCCTTGTAGTGCAGGGGGTTGCCACAAGCCCCAGCACTGGGTTTTAGTAGTGTCCTCAGCAGGGCTGGCAGCAGCCACACAGCCTAGACTGCATCAGCCATCACCCATCTCCGAATGCGACGGCCCCAGCCATGGGAGATGAGTGTTTCCCCCTCAGACACGGGATTAACCCGGGCAGAGAGACAAGGACTGGACACACTGCCCGTCCACCACCCCCAGGCCATTGCTGACCTCCACCTTGTGTCTGTCTATGGATGGAAGCTGAAACCAAGAGTGGTTTAAATTGCAGTCAGGTGAGGGATAACAGGGAGCAGGTGGCCGGCCCAGCCGAGCTGCATCAGTTAGCAAGGGTGGGTCTCCCCCACAGCAATGCCCATTCTCCATGAGAAAGGGCCAGTGGAAAGGTTCGTGGGCATCTTCACGTAAGGTATTTAAGTACAAGAACCTTGGGAGAGTTATATATCAAGGCACTGGGCATGTCCATTCACAATCATTTTTAAAGATGCCACACTTTAACAATGTATTCTTAAAGAATCTGTATTTCTGAAGCGAAGAGAAATCAGGAAAGAAATTTTACAACTCAGGATGTAAAAACAATTTCAAAAGGTGACATTTTTGCGGGGTTTTTTTGCATAGCACCTCTTGTGTCTAAGTGTGTGTGTGTGTCAGTGTGCACCTGTAGGAAGGAGGCTTGTATTACGCTAAGATTTGCGCAAGCCCTCCTCATCACTTTCTTCTTTGGCCAATGGGACTTCGTGTTGTTTCCCAGTGGGTGCCGCCACGCGTATCGCTGCCATGCGTGTCACCGCCAGAAGTGTGTCCCCCCTGAAAAGAAGTCACAGCCATTTCCAGGGTGGGAATGGGACCAGTACAGGGCTCATTGGCTGCTGCACATCAACCATTTCTGCCCACAAAGTAAGGCAAGAAACTGAACTGCTTTTCACTTGCTTGAAAGCTGTAACCGCTGCTGCCATAAAATGTTGTTGTCATCATAACACAAGAGTTTTCCATGGCTTTCCCTCCCCTTCTGGCACGGGCTGACTTGCCCAGCTATGTTTGACACGATGTTTTTTAATGGCTTTGTTAAACACAGACAAAGCTATTTCCCTGCAAAATGCCCCTCTAAAAAATGCATGTTCTCAGTGTTAAGCTTATGCCGCCTACTTCCATAGCTTTCCCTCCAAAACAATGTGGTGCCACTGCCAGGTGAATAGCTACGAGGGTTTTGAGTGAGCTGATGGGTAAGAAAGGGCTTTCCACCATGCAATGAGCCCTTCTTAAATCCAGCAGGCCACGCGCATCTGCCCGCACGCACCCTGGGAGGTCTTGGTCCCCAAAGGCCACAACCAAAACGCCTGCCAGCCACGTGCACGGCAAAGCTCGCTGTGCTGCAGCTCCTGGTGGCAACAACTACGAGCACAGCTGCAAGTAGGATTCAAGGCGCCAGCCTCGGGCCTTCTGGTGGCTCTTTGTGCCTCGTGGTTTTGCCCACCCCGGGTGACGCTTTTGCTCCTTGTCCTGAAGGTATTTTTCTCTTCCTCTGCCCAGCGAGCATCTGGGACCGGCGTAGCGCCGGTGGCTCTAGGAGGGGGGCTCACGTTGCCAGCGATGACGCTGCCATCTGCAGAAGACGTGTCCAGCTCTTCGGGAGCAGCCTGCTCTCGCGTGGGGGCCGGGGTTGTATGCACCCCACCCCGCACAGCTGGGGGGCCCCCCTGGCCTCACTGCCCTGGAGGTGGGGAGGGCTGGATGCGGCCATGCTGCCCCTCGGCCCGCGCTTCTGGCTGGGGGGAGGTAACTGCTCCCACGGGTGTCAGTGTGCCCCTCGGACCGGGCGATGGGGTGAACACCCCTCCGACACAGGCGTGCGTGGAAATCCAGTGAGAGCCGCGGTACGGGTGTTCGAGCCGCGGTCTGCCGGGCTGCAGCGTGGTTTGCAAGCCTGCTGGAACCCGCAGACCCCGCCTCCCCCCCCAGCAGCCCTCTCTGACCTGGCCCCTGACCCGTACGCTCTGGCGGGTTCCGGGGCGAAAGGGGCCTCTCCCATGCGTGGTGTGAGCCCCTCCCGCGGAGGGAACTGCCGACACCCCCCCCACCCCCCCCCCCCATTGCCACTGGGGCAGCGGGCCCCCTCCCCGGGGCCTCGGGGCGGGCGCTGCGGGGCTCCGCTTCCCTTCCCCGCGGGGGTCGGGCCCCGCCGCCCTGCTGTCACCGCCACCTCCTCCCCGTTATTTACATCCGTCTTTAGCAGTCTAATTACCCGCTTTATTGCTTTCGCCCGGGGGAAGCCCGGGGACGGCGGCGCGGGGGAAGGACTCTCCCCGCACCCCCCCCCGCCGCGCTCCGCTCCGAGCCGCGCCGTCCGCGGGAGGGGGGGACGCACCGCACCCCCGCGTCTTCAGCAGGGCCTCGGGGAAGGTCGGAGCAGATCTCCGGGAGACCGGGGGAGCCCCGGGGTTGGGGGGAAACCGACCGAATCTGTGGCTGTCCAGATCCGCGGCGGAGGTGACCGACCGGCCTTCACGCTCTTCCGACGGAGCGGGGGGAGACGGCGGAACCGCCCCCCGCACACCGCCAAGCGGGTTTGCTGCCCCTCGGCCCGGAGAGGCTCCCCCCCGGTGCCGGGGATGCCCCGGGCCCCAGCCCGAGCGCGGGGCCGAACCGCGGGGCCCGGCGCCACGGGGAGGGGCCGCGGCAGCGGGGTCCGCGGCCGCAGCCCCGGGGGGAGCCCCTGCCGCCCCCGGCCCGTCCCGGCTGTCCGCGGGCGCTCGCTCTTCCAAACTCATCTAAATTACATCAATAACAGAGCGCACTCTTTAATGAGCTCTCAACTTTAAAGACTTGAAGGATATTAACAAGCCGCTTGACAAATGGTGCTTAGAAGCACATTAAAGACGCTGCTAATGGAGCGCATAATGACGGCTAATTTTCGATCAGATATAAATTAGAGCCCCAACAGTTATTTGCCTTAAGGACTTTATGTAAATGATCCTGTTCTGTATAAACGGGGAGGCGAGGCGAGCCCAGCCCCGTCGCGCTGGCGAGCGGTGCCGCGGCCCGACGGGGCGCGCAGCCCCCGGCCCCTCCCGCCGCGGAAACACCGCGGGGCTGCGGGGCTGCGCGCCTGCCCCCCCCCCCCCTCGGGCTCCCTGCGGCCGGCCGGGTTTGCTGGGGGAGGAGGAGGAGGAGGCCGAAGGCTCGTCCTGCTCCGGGGCTGGCTGCGGAGGGGAGGGGGCGGCCCCGCGGGCTCCGCGGCCGCGGAGGGCTGGCTCAGGGGCCGGGGCCCCGCGGGGCGGCAGCTCCCGCAGACGCACACGCTCCCGGGGCTGCCCCGGCTGCCGCCCGGCGCCTTTTTTCTTCCACCGTTGTTTTAGTTTGGAGCTTGCGCTGGGTGTCGGGGCAAGCTTTTGGTTCGTGTTTTTTCTTCTTCTTTTTCTTGCGTTGAATTTTTTTTGGGGGAACAAGCGCCAGCTGGGGTCCCGGGACGGGGAAGGCGTGACCCGCCCCCGCACAGCGGCCCCTGTCCCGCAGCCCCCGGCCCTGCCCGGCCCCCGGGCCCGGCGAAGCCCTGCGCGAAGCTCAGCGGCGGCCCCGCCGCGGGAAGGGGGTCCCGGCTCTCCGCGGGACCCCGCGGGGTTCCCTTGGGGGTGGCTGGTGGTGGGTTGGGATTTGAGGTTTTTTCCTTTTCTTTCCTCCCCGCTCCGTTTGCTCGAGGGGTCTCCTCCTCCCTCCAAAAACCGCGTTTACCTTTGCGGGGGGGGCCGAGCCGCGGACGCGGGGCAGGTTCCCCTCCTGCGGGAGGGCCCGGGAGTCTCACCTGCCAAAATAACAATAACAGTAACGGGGTGGGGGAGAGCGTTGTTCCCCCTCGTCCTCCCTCCCTCCCCGGTTACCCCGCCGGGAGCTCAAACCACCCGGCCTGCCCCTGGAGCGGGGCAGCTGCGGGGCCGACACCGCTGCGCTAAGGGGGACACCCCCCCACCCCGCAAGAGGCGATTTGGGGAGAAAAACGGCGACGGCCCCCCCCACCCCATCCCCCTTCCTCCCCGCGCAGAGACCCGCGGTCCGGGGCGCGCTGCCGCCCGCCGGGGCGGGTCCGGGCGCGGGAGTTGCGCGGGCGCGGAGGGCCCCGCCGGCGGCCGTACTCACCCGGGCGGCCCCGGGGCTGCGCCTCCTGCTCCGCGCTCGCTGCCCCGATCCATCGATTTGGTGCTGGAAAAGCGCGGCGCATTCTTATAGCAGCTACCAGCAATTAATATTGCATTAACCCTATTTAAAGGAAAAAAAAAAAGAAAAGGGGGAAAGGGAGAAACCCGCACCCGCTCAATGCCATCTATTATTAACGCTAGTGTAACAGGAGACCCGAGACGTGGGTGTGTGCGTGTGTCGTGGGGCAGGGCAGGAAAACACAGGCGTGACGGTGTGGCGGGAAGGAAGGGGAGCCGGGGGTGGCTAATATTTAATTTCAGGTCTGTGGTTTTCTAATTCGAGATTAAAAGCAGTCACGTCTTTGAAGCCAGACACTCGGTGTAAGTGTACAGTTAAAATATTCTATTCCACAGTCCCCAGACAGAGCTCTGCTACTCCCAGGCTTCATTAAATTTTAATTATCATCCCAGACTGGAGCAAGGGAAGCGGGGGATGACCGTCCACCTAATTGCAATTGATAAAGGCGAAGAAGCCTACATCTTTTTCCTCGCCGCGCAGGCACAGCAGTTGCTGTTGTTGTTGTTGTTTTTAATGCTGGCAAAGCCCGGCGAGGCAGCGTGAGCGTCTCCGCCTATAGATCTGCTGCTTACGAGAGATGCACGTTAAGGGAGGCCGGGGAGCGATGCTGGAGGTTGGGACACACACACACACACACATTAGCTCCTGGAGAGGCCTGGCGAGAGATCAACGGAAGAGACGGGGACCCTCATTAGGGCTCGGCAGCTTATTGTCCCCCAAAACAAAGCGCGCCCGTGGCCCGGCCCGGCCCGGGCGGCGGGGGCGGCGGGAGCGGGGCCGCCCGCCCCGGGCCTCTCGGACCCCGGGAGCCTCCTTCACCCCCCCGGCTCGTTCGTACCTTTTCGTTTGTTAATAATCTGCGTGCGTGGGACAGGCGGGTACGGGGGGAAGCCGATTAATTGCCTTAGGTTTTTAATCTGGGAAACTAGAGAGCAGTCTCTCTCCAGGCAGTAAAAGGTAAAAAATAAAACCCACCGCGTTTGCTTTCTAAGCAGCTTCCTATTATCACATCGCCACTTAATTTTATTTCCATTCTCTCAAAGTTAAATAGAAAGCCGAGCTCACAGGGGAGCTGCCATGTGCCTACAGTCTGGGGATGTCAAGCAGAGAGACTCCCTGTGCAAAGTTAATTTCAATTCCCGAGGAGGATTTCACATTCTCGCTCGCTCTGACCCACAGTAATTAGCTGAGATAACTAATGATTACTTACTTATTCCTTGTAATTATCTGGATTTAATAATTCGCTGTGTAATTTATTAATTCCCCCCCGTAATAGACTTTAAGTGAATGGCTCATTTAAGCGGGCCAAGCAGCAGTTCAGGGGCTGCCCGCGCCTGATGGCGGTTCTGAGGGGCTCGCTGCTGCTGCCAGGGCCCCGGCCCCTTAAAACGGCCCCCGCACCCGCGGAGGTTGCGCAGCAGCCCGGCCCGCGGGGGGGAGGGGGGCCGAGGAGGCTTCCCCCCCCCCGCGCCCACGCCTGGGGGAGGTCTGGGCCGTTGGCCGGTCGGCGGGGCGCGCAGGGGCGCGCAGGGGCGCGCAGGCTCCGCGCAAGGACGGCACCGCCCCTTCCTCAAAACACTGCCCCGCGCCTGCAGCCCTGGCCCGAGGAGGAGACCCCGAGGCCCCGCCGCTCCGGTAACGGCAAGCGGGGGGGCCTATGGGGGGCTGGGGGGGCCGCCTGTGCCGGCCGGGCCGGGGGGAGCGAGGCGCTGCCAGCAGGCCGGCACCCTCGGCGTGCCCGGGCGGCTTTGAAGAGGCAGCTGGAGCTGGTGGCTGGCGGAAATATGAATATTTAATAGTGGCTCGTGTATGATCTCCGCTCCCTCCTCCCCACCCGCCGCCGTCGGGTTTCCCCGGCTTTTGTGAGCGCCACGCGGGGAAATGATTCTTTTCTCTTTTTTTCTTCCCTTTTTCTCTTTTGCGTGCGTGCGTAGCGCCTTTGACTCCCCCGAGCAGGGAGTCAGAGCGGGTCGGGTAGCGGGGCACCCCCGCACCCTCACACCCCCACCCCCCCGCACAGCGGGTCACCCGCGGCGGGCGCGGGGCGGGGCGCGGAGCTGTCCGTGGTGCTGCAGCCCCGGCACCGGGGGCGGCGGGCGGGGGGGGCGGAGCTGTCCGTGGTGCTGCAGCTCCGGCACCGGGGGCGGCGGGCGGGGGGGGGGGGGGGGCGGCCGCCGCAAACCCCGCGACCCCGAGGCGACCTCGAGCTCGGGCAGAGGCTCGCGCTGGGAAAACGAGCACCGGGAAATAAAATAAAAAATGGCCAACAGAACGTTAAAAACATTTTTTTTTCCTTTTTTTTTTTTTAATGAAAGACCATTTAAACAACATTTAAAAATAACTTCGTACATTACTAGAATAAATAAACCTCCTATTAACCGAAAAAAGAAAAAGAAAAAAAAAAAAACCCCAACGAAGTCAGGTCATGTACAGAACTTCAGACTTCAAACAGTCCCGGGCAGAACAGCGATACCGCGGGATCTGTGAGAACACACCTGTGCGCGCGCCAGCGCCGATGGAATATTTACAGTCCGCACAGGTGCCCAGCCGAGCACCCTGGGTGCGCTGCCGTCCTTCCGAGGGACGCGCTCCCAGCCGGCTGCGGTTTTACTCGCAGCGCAGCCTCGCGCGCTCGCTTCCCCTCCCGACAAATTCACATTTGGCTTTTCCACAAACGGACCTCCGGGAGGGACTTTCCCCCGCGGAGAAGTGTGGCAATTAAAGGTAATAAATAACCGACCGACCAGATAAATAAATAAACAAATAAACTAGCAATCGGACAGATAGATAGATAAATAAATAACCGAGCCGGTCTGAACACCGCCGCGATACAGCTTTGAAATCGAGAAAGGCGGATTTTGTGCTGGTAAGAAACCCGAAGCGACAGACCACCACCCCCACCACCGCCGCCGCCCCCCCACGCCGTCACCTCCGCGGCCGCGTTCTTTCTCGCCCCGGGAGCAGCGCGTGGCGGGGACAATACGGGAACCCCCATGAAATATGTAACGCGGTAAACAAATACCTCGGACCGTGAATCAGGCTACACAAATAATGCAGGACATCTACTACAAGGTGCCGACGCCGTACGAATAAGAATACTCGCCAGAGAAATACCTCGGGTTCAGGTGACAATTTACAGATGGCCAAAAGGGACGTTCAGAAGAAGGAGAGGAAAGCTCACGTTCATAAATCCTACCAACACAAAATATTGGATCCTCACTATCCTTTTTTTTTTTTTTTGGCTTTTATCAAGACTTAGATTAAGGAGGTGTAATTAATTAGAATGAGCACAAAATGAAGTTGCTAGAGAGACAAATTAATAATTTACAAGGGGTTGTTTGGCAGTAATCTAATAATAGCTTTTGAAGACCAGTGAACACAGCAGGATCAGCTCTTTCCCTAAGCGTTATAACTTCAGAGAAGAAAAAGGATAATAACCACAGTAAAAATATATATATATTTATATATTTATAATACGCAGTGTAAATGCAGAAAAACCTGCCATCTGTTTTGTTTTGTTTTTTTAAATCATTATTATTACTATTATCATTATTTAAATCAAAATACTTTTGAGACGTCTCTCGCGGCGCGAGCCTCAGCTCTAGACTCAAGTTCGGGTCCCGGGAAAGCCGTGCCCTTGCGGCCCCCCCCGCTGCGAAGGGGACCCTCGGCGCTGGCCCCCGGCCGAGGTCTGCTAAGAACAAAAACCAGCGGTACTTGCCGGAGCGGGTCCGGGCGGCGGCTCCGCGGGGAACCTCCCCGAAACGCGGGCGCGGGGCGGGCTGGGGCTTGGATGGTTTGTTTTTTTTTTTCCCTCCTTTCCTTTTTTTTTTTTTTTTTTTGTTGTTGTCTATTTAATTCTTTTTTTTCTTCTTCTTCTTCTTTTTTTTGTTTTGTTTTTTTGATGGCGATGATCCGTTGATTCTCCTCCGCCGGCGGCTCAGATGCCGGCCGAGTACTTCATGCGCTTCTGCTTCTGGCGCTGGTTGCAGAACCAGACGCGGACCACGTTCTTCTTGAGGTCCAGCTTCTCGGCGATGGCGGCGATCTTCTCGGAGGAGGGCCGGGGCTGCAGGGCGAAGTAGGCCTCCAGCGAGCGCTTCTCGGGGGCGGCGATGGAGGTCCGCTTGCGCTTCTTCTCCGCGCCGCTGAAGAGCTCGGGCTTGGCCAGCTTCTCGCGGTGGGACTTCTCGGCCTCCTCCAGCCAGGCCTGCAGGATGGGCTTGAGGGCGATCATGTTGTTGTGGGAGAGGGTGAGGGACTCGAAGCGGCAGATGGTGCTCTGGCTGAGGGAGCCCACCCCGGGGATCTTCAGGTTGGCCAGCGCCGACCCCACGTCGGCCTGGGTCACCCCCAGCTTGATGCGGCGCTGCTTGAAGCGCTCGGCGAAGGCCTCCAAGTCGCGGGGATCGGCGTCCACGTCGCTCATGCAGCCCATGTGGGCCTGCAGCCCGTGGGCGTGGGCCATGCCCAGCGCGGCCGGGTGCATGGGGTTCATGCCGGCCATGTGGGGAGCGTGGCCCGGCGTGGAGACCACTGCGCCGTCGGGGCCCGCCATGGCCCCCAGCGCCAGCCCCGGCGTCAGGTGCTCCAAGAGTTCCCCCTCCAGCGCCTGGTGGGGCTGATGGTGGTGGTGGTGGTGGTGGTGATGGTGGTGGTGGGTGCCCGACAGGGCGGACGGGTGGGAGATGGGCACGGAGGAGGAGGAGGCGGCCGAGGTGCAGGGGATGGTGTTCATGGTGTGGTAGGTGGCGTCCGGCTTGAAGGGGCTGTGGTGCGGCGGGTGGTGGTGGTGGCTCTTGCTCGGGGAGACGATGTCCACCGCTGCCAGGGCTTCGGCGCGGGCCAGCAGGCTCTCGTCCAGACCGCCGAATATATTGCTCTGCAATTGCAAATAGAAGGCACACATAACGCTCAGCAGGGAATTCGCCTCCCCGCGCACTCCGCCGTGCCACTAAAACCTTCCCAGCATGTTAAAAGAGAAATCCTGGAGAAGGAGGGGGGGGCTGGGGGGGGGGGGGGGGAGAGGAGAGGAGAAGCGGGAGCGAGCGGAGCGAGGGAGCGGGCGCGCCGCGCAGCCGCTCGCACGGAGGCAGCCAGCGGACGGACGGACGGACGCGCCGGCCGCACGCAGCATCCCAGGTCATAAAAATTAATACGGGCGGCAAGAGCCGCCGCATGCATAAGTTGGGCGAGCGCCCGGCGGCGCCGGGTGATTTGCTGCGCGGCCATGAAAAAATCATCAAGCGGGTGCGGGGGGCCGCCGAGGGGCTCCCCTTAAAGCGGGGCGGCGGGCGGCGGGCACCTACCGGAGGGGCGGGCAGGCAGGCCCGCCGCATCGCCTCCGCGCCGCCGCCGGGGCCGGGGCCCGAGCCCGAGCCGGAGCCGCCGCTGCCGGAGCCGCCGCTGCCGCTGCCGGAGCCGCGCCCGGCGGAGCCGCCGGTGCCTGTGCTGCTGGGGGAGCTGGCGGCGGGGGCGGTGGCGCCGGCGGAGGGGCAGGGTGAGGCGGTGTGCAGGGCCGAGTACTTGGTTTCGTGGAGGCCGCTGCCGCCGCCGCCGCCGCCGCCGTGGGGGAGGCCGAAGGGCTGCTTGCTGCTCAGGGACATCATCATGGTGCTCGCCGCCGCCGCCGCGGCCCGGCCCGCCGGCAGCCGGCCGCCGGAGGAGGGCAGGGGCGCGGGGCCGGGGGCCCGGACCCTCCGGAAAAGCCACAGGAGCCCCGGCACCCCCCCGCCCCCCGCGCCCACAACCCCCGGAAAATTTGGAAAAAAAAAAAAGAAAGAAAAAAAAAAATCCCACTCGCCCCCCAGCCGGCTGCCCGAGGACGCGGCAGGGAAAGGCGGCTGCGGGGCCGCGCGGGAGACGCGCGGGCCGGCCGCTGCCTCCCGCCCTCCGCCCGGGCGCTGCCCCCCGTCCGCCTCCGCTCCGGCGCCGGCCCTCGCCTCTCGCGAAGTGCCCTCCCCGCCGCCGCGCCGCTGGGTTTTACTCTCTCCCCTCCCTCCCCTCCCCTCTCGCCTGTCACTACAGCCCAACTCCGCGGGAAGGGCCCTCCGCGCCTGCCTCCTCGGCCCCGTCCCCCTCCTCCGCCGCTCCCTGCCCGCCCCCCGCCGCCCCCGCGCCCACCCCCACGCGTGCTTCCACACTCACCACCCCGCCGCCTCCCGGAAAGGGGAGGGAAAAAGCAAAAAAACAAAAAAAGAAAAAAAAGAAAAGCGGGGGGAAGCGACATCCCCCCCCCTCCCCACGCCCCAAATCCACCCTCCATTAAAAAAAAAAAAAGGGAAAAAAAGGGAAAATAGCGAAGTCCCGTCCGGGGCGACGACAAGCCCACGGCCCGAGGGTCCCGGGCCCTGCCCTGGCACCGCTCGTCGCCCCGGGGGGAGCTCTGTCCGGCCCCCATCGGCGCGGAGCCGGAGGGATCCGCCTGCAGAAGCGCGCCGCTGTCCCGCCAACTTCCCCCGCCTCTCTCTTCGAATGAGAAGAAAAAAAAATTAAAAAAAAAAAAGGGAGAGAGAGAGAGAGAAAAGAAATCGTGGAAAGTCAGTTTTGCTGAAGGTGGCCGGATTTATTTCCATGAATTTCACTTTGCAGTGGGAAGGCTGAAAGAAGTGCTTAGGTGTTTAATTTCTCACCTAAAGAGCAGACTTGGTAATTTTAAGGGAAATAAAAAAAAATTACATTGTATCAGCGCTCACTGTCGCCAGCTCGGAGAAATGAAATAAATCAAAGTTAAAAGCTTGAGTATCATTTAATTATGGTGCGAATAGCGCTTGGAAAGAAGTAGAACAACATCTCTAAACAAATTATGGCCGGGCCAGGAAGGAATTATTAGATTGAAATTTCATTTAGGCTCGGGAGACACGGCGCTTCAATATGTAATCTGTTATGCCTCATCTGATTTGTATGCTTAATTCAGCTTGACGAATTTATTAGTTTTCATAATAGTAAAAAAATTGAGCAGCACTATGGGCTAATGCATTGTGTGTACTATAAATTGTATGTCACCGTTGAAAGGCTGAAGTCTATAGAAATCTTTTATTAATGACAACATAGGAAAGAGGATTTTCTCGCAAGCCTTTAAGGACTTCATGCCAAACCTCCGCGCTCCGTGTCTCAGTAGGCTATTAACATATCGTCATACTAATTAGGCTACTTCATGAGTGATATAATTTCAAACTTTAAATTATGTTCTAATTAACAAGCGTTGTCCAATTTGCTTAATCTTCAAAAGGCTTTTGGCTTGTCTAATTAGTCTAAAGCATCGAGCATCTCCAACGCCCAAGAAAATGATACCCGTAACATTTTGCAGTAGAGCCCACGCGTGGCGCGGGGCGGCCCGTGGCGGCGGCGGGCGGGCAGGCAGCCTCCCCCCGCCTCCCCCCGCCTACCCCCGCCGCCCCCCGCCCCCGGAGACCCTCCCGCCCCCGCCGCCCGGCCGTGCCGGGGGTGTGCGGGCGGAGCGGCCGGGGAGGGAAATCTCCAGCTTTCTGAGGGGGAAAAAAAAAAACAAAACCACCAACAAAAATAGGAAAAGAAAAGAAAAAGAAGGCCATACCTGGTCGGCGCCGGGCACCCCGGGGGGAGGCAGCCGGCCGGGAGCGCGGAGCCGCCTCAGGGGCTCGGCCCGACCGCCGCCCCGGCCCAACTTCTGCGGAGAGAAGGGCGAGGGGAGAAACCTCGCCACGCTACGCATTTAACCCCTCCCGCTTTGGGTTTAATTACTCGCAGTAGTTGTTCTAATGTATGCTGTCACACGAGAGAGCTGAGAATGCATATCGTTAATATGAATTAATCTTGATTTTAATGGCGACTGACAACCGATCTCCAAAACGTTGAGCGGTCCTCGCCGCTCCGAACGGCAGCCACCGGGGCGCGGAGCGATAGCTGGGCCAACTCCCCTCGCTGCCGGGCCCGGGGACAGCCCCGGGGGTCCCCGCGGCGGCCGCGCCTGCTGGCGGCTCCCCCGCGCCGCGGGGACGGGCCCCGGTTCGCTGCGGGCAGCGCCCGGCCCGCCGCACCGCCGCCCGGCACACGCTGCGGCGTGTCCCTCGCTTTACCTGTTTTCCCCCAACCCCTTTTTTGTTTGGGGTTTGTTTTTTTTTGGGGGGGGAGGACACGACACGCCGCGAGGAGCCGCAGCAGGCGGGGAGCCCCCGCCGGCCCCCGGCAGCTCTCCGGGGCCGCGGGCCCTGCAGCCGGCTCTGGACACCGCTGGGCCGCCTAAATAAAAGGAGACCCCCCCGGCGCCCACACCCTGACCCACGCAGACATCTAGGGAGAAATCACTGTCGCCTCTCATGTATCCACGTTCTGATTTACGATTAAAATTTAAAGACGCGCATTCATATTTTACCGAACCTAATGCGCCCTATGAATTTTTAATCCATGAAGATGCGGGCTACACTTCGAGCAAACTCTACCTTTGTTTGGAGCGCAGGGCAAAGCCGGCCCCGGCTCTGTCGGAGGGGCGGCCCCGGAACCTCGCACCGCCCCCGGCCCCCGCCGCCTCCGGGCCGCTCCCCCAGGGGTCCGGGGGCACCGCGGCTGCGGACAGCTGCAACCGGCGGGGCCGCGGCAGCCGCCGGGCCGGGACGCCCCGTCGGGGCAGCCCCGCACCCCGGGCGGTGCCTCCGCACCCCCTCCCCTCTCCTCTCCCCCCAGCCCGGCGTCGCTGCCTGCACCGGCTCCTACTCCCCCTGCTCCCCCCTCCGCACCCGGTTTGGGGCCGGCGCGTGGCGCTGGGCGGGCACCGGGGGTGGGGGTGCCACGTGTGGCGGGGCCCCCGCCGCCCCCCGAGGCGGGACGGCCCCTCCGGCCCCCCGGCCTGCCCGGGGCCGCGCCGCCGCCGCCAGCCGAACTGAGTCACGAAGCCCGGAACGATCGATGGGGACGCTTCGCCGTCCGCGGCGCCTCGCACTTCCTGGCACTAAAACAAATGCAGGAAATCGAAACTTCATTACTCGAATGAAACCCAGAAATCCCTCTGCATAACTTATCCCGGCGTTTTTCGCGGCGTTTGTGTCGAACGCACGCGTTTACCCGCGCACCCCCTCCTCCCCAGGGCCGCTCCCCTCGGCGGGTGAGAGGCTAGGACCTCTCACCCCGCCCGGCCGAGGGGCGAGGGGAGGAGGCGGAGGGGGGGTCTCCGGTGGAGGCTACCCAAGCGTAGTGGGAAGTGCCCACGAAGTGAGCCGGTTACTCCGCTGAGCTCTCCCCTCGCCTCCGAGGACACCCCCGCGGCCCCCGCAGCCCTGCCGCCGCGCCGGGCACGCACTAGCCAGCTGCGGTAGGACACCGCGTTTGCCGTCCAGCCTGGCTGGCTGCCGAGAGCCCGCCCGGCGAGCCTTTGGCTGGATTCGTCAGCGCGGGGAGGCTGCCGGCTCGGGAGCAAACTTCATCACAGACACCTCGTCGAGAAGTTGAAGCAATGTTATGAAAGAATGAAAAATACATTTGGGAGCTGCCTGGAAACCGAAGCACATTTTGATTTAACTTACATTAACAGAAACCTAATGTAAAAGTGAAGGGATCTAACAAAACCATTAATAATTTAAAAATAATTACAGATAGTCTATCCTTACTATTCATAACCACTCAACATTTTAGACAAAAGCAAGCTGAATATTCTTCTTGGGAGAAAGATGTGAGCAGACTGCTGAGCAGGAGCCATCCACTCGCGCTGCCTCTCCTCTGCTGGCGTACGTCGCCCGTTCCCAGGGCACTGTACCCAGGGCACCATCCGAAAAGCACTCGTCCAGGAGGGAGGGTGAAAGCTGGCTGGAGGCGGAGGGCAGGTCCTACGGGGCTTTTTGGCAAACGTGTGGCAGGGATTTCAACCCCTCCTTCTTGCTGGAGTTGCTGTTTGAGGTGGGCCCAGCCTGATAGGGGAGACCGAGGATGCTATCCCGCCTCCCTGGGCTCTCTCGAAGTTCTGCCAGCCTGGGAGGCCCCGGGAAAGGCCTTTTCCATCCGCAGCCTTGGTGAGCACTGGTGGCAACAGTGACTCTCCTGCCCCACGCTGTGCCGTGCTCTTTAACAACAGCTGATGCCAAGCACCATACATCATCTTCTTGGCTTGCCACGGCTCTGTACAAAAGTTATTTTTGATGCTTCCGTTTCAATTCAAGTTTCCATCGTTTGCTGTACAGCTTGAGGGTCTGGGGCATCCTGCAAGGCTGTGATTTTGCCTGTGTTTCTGTTCTTTTGTGGTTTTTGTGAGATACACCTGCTGTCCAAAGACTGTCTAAAATCAAAGCAACTGGATATGAGGCAAACTTCACTGCTTTTCCTTACAGGTAAAGATAAAACTGCAAAGAGTGAAACGCACAGACATAAAGCAGCTTCTAAAGGAAAAGAAAGTATTGGACCGTACAAAGCAGATAAGAAATTCAGATTTAACTCTCACAGGAACCTGTCTTACCTCACAGGTGGGATCCCCTCCTAACCGCTTCCCCAAACCACTCCTTCCACTGAAAACATTAAGGTCTCATGGATCATTAAAAACAAAAAATATCCTACAAATCACTCAGTGCATGTCCTTGGGACTCTATTCTTGCTGATTTAGACAAAACCCTGGTATCTTAGATTACCCTTCATTAATTATTTTAATTAATTTCCCTTGTTATAGATGTATTATCACAAATCATATTCCAAACACATCCCCTAATTAAGCACAAAGTTCCTCTCCAACTCTGTATGCCGCTTACACAGCGCAATGAGAACCTGCGTGTTCAGCCCGTCGCTGCCGCACAGCCAAGCCCGGTGCCCGGAGGCTGGTGGCGGGCAGTCCATGTGACAAAAGATGGTGCTTGCACATCTCTCGGGACTTGCTCTAACTCAGAGAAAACATTTTGATTTTCCATTCGGTCATCAACATGGCATGTTCTCAGCTCAGAGCTCTCAGCCCTCCCAAATTATCAGTGTCCTCCATTTTCTTCTGCAGGGTTTTCAAGGTAAATCTGAGTTCCTTTTCTCCCCCTTCCACCACGCTGATCTTTTTATAGGTCCCCAGTATTCACCAGGCACCGCACAGCAGCCTTCCCTTTTTGGCCAGGAAGAAGAACTACGACAGGTCATAAGCGTTGAAAAAGATGATGAAAACCTCGTGTTTCTGAGAAGGCCATTGCCAATGGGCAGATGCAATTTTATAAACGATTGAACAGTTGTCTCACTGGATCGGCTTTTGTACCTCGGAGCCATTAAATAGTGTGCTAAAATACTTCCTTAAGCAGACAGGGTCCTGCGGCCCCATGTGAGAGGTGTAGAAGGTACAGCTGTGGCGTTTGCTGTGCGCCGTGGCATGTTCTGTGCTTTCCACAGTCTCTGTGGTTTTGGCAAAGTCTTGCTCATCCCACCCATCCCACTTCGTGAACAGGTAGCGCAAAATGTCTGTGAATTATTCTGCTTTCTCCCTTTGATTCAGTGTCGACACAAACAGGGTGTGATGGGACTCGACGCTGGTGAGGAAGGCCCACTAGGACCAGCATCTGCTAGAAATATTAGATATGTGCTGAAGCATTAGTCCCTGCAGGACCAGGCATGCTGGGCTCAGACCTAGTCTACAGCCTCATCCCACTTGAAAACCAGGCTTTAATTCTAGAAAGATGTATCTGAGGATAGCAGCAATGATAATGTCTGGGCAGCGGTCCACCTTACAGGTGGACATAGACACTTTCTGGTTTTTATTAAAAGCTAATCACAAATCCTCCACTTTTTTTTCCCCTTGTCTTTTTTTTGGTTAAAATTCAGTAGAAATGCTTTCCACCTTTCCTACAACCTCTGGGCACACATCAAAGCCCTTCCCTTCACACACAGAGCATGGGCAGGTATCTGCCTGTGATCTCCTATCCCTTTTTATAAATGAAATATTGTATGTTCTGAAGAC
This sequence comes from Opisthocomus hoazin, assembly GCF_030867145.1. Lineage (NCBI taxonomy): Eukaryota > Metazoa > Chordata > Aves > Opisthocomiformes > Opisthocomidae > Opisthocomus > Opisthocomus hoazin. The sequence continues at coordinate 46,186,990 of NC_134418.1, read as the reverse complement.
TGTTAATATAATGAAATCAAATTGTGAAATGCTTCTGCAGCTCGTATCAACATTTCCTGTTGGAAACAGCCCGTTAGGACTGCGTTATCACGTATCTCTTGCAGTCCTGAGACAGCAATCGAATTCCAGTGAAATGTCTTACCAAAGGCAATCAAGTCGATCAATGGGGGTTTTGCTCGTAACATCAAACCTGATGAAATGGTTAAGAACTGCAAATATACATACAGAAAAGAGGACAGATCAGAAAACAGGACTATGAAGATAAGGAAAAAATGCAGAAAGAAAAGAAATTACACCCAGAAAAAGAAAATGCAGGAGATCAGTAATTGGCTGACATATATATCCAACACAATACAGAGTTTAAAATGCAGACAACTCAGTTTGTAACCTGTAACACAAACTTCCGTAGAGGCAGTTACTCGGAAGAACTCTTCTCCACACATCCCGCTTTAAATATTTTGCTGAAATGGGAGGAACTACACTTGTGCTTAACTGCTTTACTCTTTGTTTTGATGGTGGAGACCTGGGACTACCCAACGAGGCTTTCAGATATCCCCATCAAACTGCGCATGTCTGCATCTGTGTCTGTTCCTATGTATATACAGTAAACATGGCATCAAATCATACTTTTGCTCATCAGCCCTCGAACAGTTATGTTGCTCGGTAGGTACCCTGACATAGTGAATTTATTTGAATAAAATGTGGTTTGTTTTTCTTGTTTAGGCCGGCGCGTTTCCTTGCAGCAAGTGCATTAGTCGCGGCACACCCGTGAGACGGAGGCAATACTTTCTAACAGGTCCCAGCTTCCCCGTCTTTCCCTGCGACTGGAGCTCCCAGCGTCCTCGCCTACCTCTGGAAATGTTGTTGTGGGGTCCGAACACTCTGGCCCAAAGCAGGCCAAAACGGTGTTGTGTTGGCTTTTTTTTGTTGGGGTGATTTTTGTGTGGGGTTTTTTTGTTTGGTTGGGTTTTTTTAGCTTGCTACAGTTTTTAATCACATTCGTGGGTGTTTTTGAATGAGGGGGTTGGGTCTGACAAAGCTTTTACAGCCATTAAAACTTGTCTGCAGTGAGTGCTGACAGCTGTGCAATGGCTCTTAATGAGGAGGGATGCGCTTGGGAGTGCCTGCCTGTGGTCGGTCGGTCAGTCGGTCGGTCCGTCTGTCCGTCCGTCCGTCCGTCCTGGTGACCGGCGGGCGGTGGCAAGGGCCGGGGGCGTCCCACAGGTGTCCCTGCCGCGGGATGGGATGGGAGCAGGTGGCTGGCTGGCTGGACTTCTGCCGCCCCATGCGTGAGAACACAGCTGGGGCACCCCGGGGGGACACGGGAGGGAATTAAGGGCAGCTTGTGGCTGCGGGGGGGGGGAGGGGGGCTGCTCCCCTGTTTTTTTCCCGGGAGGTCGGGGCAGCCCAGGCGCCGGCGAGATGGGCTCAGGACCAGGATCCTCTCGCCTCTTCTTCCCCCTCGGCCCCAGGGGATACTCTAGGGCAGCGGGGGGCTGGCAGCAGCTGGAGCTCGTCCGTGATTCTGTGGGTAAAACCGGGCTCAGGCCCTGGGGAGCCACCGCCGCTGAAATCTGGCTCTGGGAGTGCTGGCCAGGGTGCCCCGGGGCTGCGTTTCCCCGCTGCCCGGCCCGGGACCCCGCTGGCAGTTGCCAGGGAATGGGGAAAAATCCCTCTCAGCCGGAGCCAAAAGCAAACCCTCCTCAAGACTCCCAGCGGAGCGCTGCGACCCACCTGCTGTGAGGGTCGTGCCAGAGGTACGTACGTCTTGGAACGAAACATGGTTCATTTCTCACTTTGTGTCCCTGTTACACCTGATGTCCTTCCGCATGTTCTTCCCCAGTATGGCATCTCATGGCCTGTCATAGTACGTTGCAGCATGCTATATTGTGATTTGTATGTAATGGTGGGCAAGGTATTTTACTGAAAAAAAAGAAAGTGTACTAAAGGCAGAAGACATGTCAATCTAGAAAGAAGATGGCTCAGTCTGTACTCATCAATTGCTCAGAATGCTTAAGAATGAACCGAAAGACCAGAAAAGCTCAGGAATCTGACAAGTTACTTCACCAGCCTGATCTCCTTCTATGACCAGGTGACCTGCCTAGTGGATCAGGGGAAGGCTGTGACATTATCTGCCTGGACTTTAGTAAGGCCTTTGACACTGTTCCCCACAGCATCCTCCTGGAGAAACTAGCTGCCCATGGTTTGGATGGGTGTACTCTTCGCTGGATAAAGAACTGGCTGAATGGCCGAGCACAGAGAGTGGTGGTGAATGGACCTAAATCCAGCTGGCGGCCGGTCACAAGTGGTGTTGCCCAGGGCTCAGTTTTGGGTTAGGTCTCTTTTAACATCTTTATCAATGATCTGGATGAGGGGATTGAGTGCTCCCTCAGTAAGTTTGCAGATGACACCAAGTTGGGCGGGAGCGTCGATCTGCTTGAGGGTAGGAAGGCTTTGCAGAGGGATCTGGACAGACTGGATCGATGGGCCGAGGCCAACTGTATGAGGTTCAACAAGGCCAAATTCTGGGTCCTGCGCTTCGGTCACAACAACCCCATGCAACGCTACAGGCTTGGAAAGCTGCCCGGTGGAAAAGGACCTTGGGGTGTTTGTCGACAGCCGGCTGAACATGAGCCAGCAGTGTGCCCAGGTGGCCAAGAAGGCCAACAGCATCCTGGCTTGTATCAGGAATAGTGTGGCCAGCAGGAGTAGGGGAGTGATCATGCCCCTGTACTCGGCACTGGTGAGGCCGTACTGGGAGTACTGTGTTTAGTTTTGGGCCCCTCACTACAAGAAGGACATTGAGGTTCTGAATCGTGTCCAGAGAAGGGCAAAGAGGCTGGTGAGGTTTCTAGAGAACAAGTCTTATGAGGAGCAGCTGAGGGAGCTGGGGCTGTTTAGCCTGGAGAACAGGAGGCTGAGGGGGGACCTTACTCTCTACAACTACCTGAAAGGAGGTTTTAGTGAGGCAGGTGTTGGTCTCTTCTTCCAAGTAACTAGTGATAGGATGAGAGGCAATGGCCTCAAGTTGCGTCAGGGGAGGTTTAGATTGGATATTAGGAAAAATTTTTTTACTGAAAGAGTGGTCAGGCATTGGAACAGGCTGCCCAGGGAGGTGGTGGAGTCACCATCCCTGGAGGTGTTCAAAGAACGTGTAGATGTGGCACTTTGGGATATGGTTTAGTAGGCATGGTGGTGGTGGGTTGAAGGTTGGACTAGAGGTCTTCTCCGACGTATGATTCCATGAAGTAAGGGTTACGTGCTTGGAGGGCAAAGCAACTTAAGTTCATCAGTTAGCAAGGCTCAGCTGCTTTTAGATACTGAAAGGTAGGGAAAAATAACCCAAATAAAACAGGTGGGTGGAAAGAATATCCTTTTGCAGGCAAGTGAGTGGAAGAAGGTGATGAAAAGAGTTTTTTTTTATTTGATCCCAAATCGCACTCCAGCTGTAGGCAGAAGCCTGTGCTTTGCAGCCTGGGTGAGCCCTCGCTTGGGAAGGGATGGAGGCAGGGCTGGTTTGCAGCCCCGCTACTTTGTAGCCTGCTGCAAAAGTCAAAAGGCTTGTGTAGGGTTCGAAGCTCAATATTCATATGGTCGTGTTTTAGCAGCGGCGAGCTCTCTACACGTGGCTGTCGTTTCCACAATTTGTAGATAAGCTGTGTCAGCACAGCCTTTATAAATCCCATTTTTACCAAAGATTTATGATATAACTGTAGATGTGTGCTCTGGACTGGTATCTTCCATAGAGGGTTTTAGTGACGGATCTTCTTTTTAGAAGGTTGGTACATTTATTTTCCATGTCTAAGATATATGATGAAAAATGTGATTTATAATGTGGCATAATAAAATTGGATGATCTTTGAGGGGATAGCAGACTTACTCCTGTACATACACAATATCTTTTTTGGTAATATTTTGATAATGATTTTACATGTGTGATACAGTGGCGTGAGACGTGGTGACAGTGCATCGGGCAGTGGTAGGAGCTGCTGTGTCAACTCTGACCCTGTCAAGAGCGCTATGTGTGTACAAAGCAGTCAAGTCGGACAAAGAGGGAGGGAAGAAACTCATTCACAAAGATACATGGCTAGATTTTGCTTTTCTTTTTTCCACTTGAAGTCAGAAATAACCAAGTGAATTGGAAGCATCTTTGCTGAATTGATACATGTATGAATGGTCCAAATATTTCGATGTTGCTAAAAAATTCGACCAGACCCAGGAATAGCTGGGTAGCTTTCTTCTGAGAGCTGAGATAGGTCACCTCCTGCACTTCTGTTTGGCAAGACTGCTTTATTTTAAAGAGGCAGTCCGATGTTACGGCTGGTTTTAAGACAGGCTGCATTCACGATTTGATTCTGTGTGCTATTGCCACATCTGTTTGTTTCATTGTAATCATGATAACTTTTTTCCCACAAATCAAGCTGTTACACATGAAGGGGTGGAAAACAACAGATCTCTGTGTGAACAATGTCTGGTTTTCACCTTACTTGGGGACTTTGTGCACTTAAAGGTGCTACAGGCATCTGCAATGCAAAAGCCATGGAAATGACCAACAAAAGCTGGGGTGGTACATTTTTCATTGTGGCAAAGCTCCTGCCGAGTCAAAGAGCAGCCAGCAAATGAGAGTTTCATCTGAATCTAGAGGAGAGACTTGGGCTGTACTACTGCAGCTGACATTAAGAAACTGCTAAGTGAAATTTGCAGTCTTGTTTTGGTGGTGTTTTTTGTTTGGTGGCTTTTGTTTTGTTTTTGTTCTTTTTTTAATTTTTTTTTAGTTAATGACATAACTGACAAACCAGAGGCTGTAAAAAATTATTTGCTTAGTGTATACACAGTTACCTTTTGAAATCATTGTCCCTCTTTATATTATGCAAGCAGAAATTGCTATGTATGTTAGCACTTGCCTAGTTTGTTAGCTAACGTACATATGAATTGGACCTTAAATACTATATATACCAGCACACATCAGAATATTAAGATTTCAGGTTATAGCAATTGTTCGGTTCAGGGCTATAATATGAATTCTTGAATGACTTCCAGCAGTAAAAAAGTCACCAACTGTAAGTCAATAAAGAAATTATTTTAGGCTTTGTTGTGGTGTTCTTGTCAGCTCCTCTGGTGTAAATGCTGCAAGTTTGCTTGCCTCCCCTGTTTGTCAAGTGATCAAAGTGGAAGCAATGAAGGAGGAACATCACCTTTTCAAAAAAACACCCCCGCAGTTTGAGAGGACAAAAATGAGAAATTTAGTCTTTATCTGCTCATGGGTTTTATGCCATGTTTCCAAAACACACATTGGTATGAATTCTGTGATTAGCTGAAAGAGAAGCATCTTTGGCCTGTGTTGGCTATATCTGCTTCAGATTGCTGAAATTGCACTGTTCAGAACTTGATTGAAGTCTACTGATAGTTTATGATTATGTGCAAACAACCTTTTTTTTTTTTTGATTAGCCCCTAATTGCTATAATCTGTCATGAAGCGAAGAGCAGGAACAGCATTTTAGAGCAGGTGGAGGATGGTGGGATCACAGGTGGTGGCAGTGCAGGATGCGAGCAGGATGTACACGCCTTCTGAGGATAACTTTAGATATTTGGCAAGGTCTGTGTTTCAGAGGAAAAGCGGCAGAGGAGAGAAAGAACTTGGTGCTGGAGGGGAAAAAGTAAACCACTATGTCTTCAGGATGAAGGCTTCTGCTTCTCTGGTGTGGTGGAAGTTAGTGTTGTAGGGGGAGGGTGTTTTTTATTTGTTTTTCATTAATACTTGCCTCTGCAAAAGGAAAATTTTCCTTCAGGACTGGTCCAAAGTCTGGAACAAACACACAGAGGAACTGGGGACTGATGCTTACTACCTTCTATCTCAGGTCCCAGACACTCACCTGACTTGCTGATACAAAGATGTCTGTGCGTGCATTTAGCTGAAGCACCTCCTCTCATACCCACTGCTGAAACAAAACAAAAAATAGGAGAGGGCTACAGAAACACAATAATCTAGGCAGGAGGAAAGAAATACAGAGAGAGTGGCTGGGATGAGGATAAGGGAGCCCAGTAACCTCGTGGTAGTCATTACTTGCATTGCTCAATGTACCCCCTAAAGTGGTGCTTGGCTGCTTCAGTGCTGAGCGCCAGCACGATGCCCAGCAAGGAAGGAAAGGTCCCTGCCAGGTGGTGGGTATGGGCAGGGTGTGAGGGGTGTGTGCTGCCCGTAAGTGCCCCCAGGACCTCGCGAGCAGGGCGAGCTGTCGAGCAGGAGGATGAGTTTACTCTGGGTTAATGTGATGGGTTGATTGTTGTAAACACGGCTGGTAAGAGGAAGTCCTGAGCAAGGACAGGTTTTCACAACTGCCAGGGAGAGTCCTGAGAGAAGGTGTTGGGTATTCAGGCTCACTCTGTTTGCCACAGTGACTGTGGGTGGTTTGTGTTTGTAGTTTCCAGAAGCAATTAACACAAGAAAACAAGACACTGACTCAGTGAGGTGAAGCAAATCTCGTACATTTCAGTATTTGCTCGATAGTTATTTTTCATCTCTGCAGTTAGCTGAATCGGTCCAGGAATTTTATTTTATTCCCCATAAAAAATGAATTAAACCAGATTTTGATTAAATTTATTTCAAGATCATGCTCCAGAAAACTGTAAACAAAAATGCTGTAGCCAGTGACTGACAATGTGTTTGGGGTTCAGAAAGCAGCCACTGAAAGGCCCTTGAAGCTTCTTGCTGGCTCCAAGTTTTGGCAAGCTCAGACTCTGCATAGGCCCAGCTGCCACCCAGCCTGGTAACCACCACAGGCGCACCTTTCCCATCGTTACTTCATGTTCAGTGAGAGTTTGGTTGCAAACAGCTGAAATCAGATACTAATCCCCTGTGCAGAGTATGCGGGAGACTTGCGCCCCGTTCTTTTGGAGTAAATTGAGCACAGTAGATTTGGCAGTAGGTGGACTTGATCCTTTCTGTTTTCGTAAGAAGCTGACCAACTGATGTCGGTGAAGGATAATTCCTCTTAATTATTTTAAATCATCAAGTGGTTTGTTTAGTATGTGGGATGACACACAAGCGTAAAGCTGCCCGGTCTTCTTCTGGCAGAGGTGGGTCAGGGCAGAGCCTGGCTCTGCCCACACCTGGCCCCTGGGCATTGCTGGGGCTTGGCTGCAGGATGGTGCTGGGTTGTCAGCTCTTCAGAACAGCTGCCCTCTCCTGGTGTGCATTTATGTGCTGAAAAGCACAATGGTGCTTGCTTCTGGCTGGGGTCTTCAGAGGCTGCTGTGACACCAATAAGTAAAAGTTAATTGCAAATTTATTTCCACGTAGCCATAAGGGAAAAACACCTGGGGCCAGTTTCCTTTAAAGAAAAGTGGGGAAAAACCTGTTCTACACTCATTTGATTAACCTATGCTGTTAATCACTGCCAGGTTTATGAACCTCTATTATAAACTTGTTACTCTAAGGGGCTTCAGTTCAGTGATTGAAAAACAGCTTTAGGGCCTGGGTAGGTAAGAGTAGAGAGAAGTACAAGTAGAAGCACTGAGCCTTTGAAGAGGTGTATAAATAATTAGCAACATTTTTCATGTGGACTCTTTCGTCAAGATGCACTGTCAGACCTGGGATTTTAACAGAACATGATGAAAATGTAGAAAGAGCTCTATATTTATTCCAGCATAACTATGTTGAAATCTAAAATCATTCAGTATATTAGAAGCTATTTTAGGTCACAGGTAGCAGCTCTGCACTGCTGAACTGCTCTTGTAACTGCTGCAGTTTCTTCAGAAAGCAGAAAGTGTCTGAAAGGTTCTTTACACTCTTGTGTCTTTTGAATCGTAGATCCATATTTCATGGTTGCAAAACATACAACGCAAGCGAAAACCTGAACTGCATCTTAATAAAGAAAAGTGATGAATAAATAGTAGCCCATGCAACTTCAGAAGGTGGAGGGAAATATAGCAGGTAAAATAGAAAACAAAGGTGGAAACATCTCAGAACACTCCAGTGGAGGAAAAAAAATCCCAAACACCACCCCCATACCCCCAAATAAACAACCAAAACAAAAAAAACCCAAAACCTCTAGGACATACCCATGTATCTTACTCTAAAGTGACAAAAACTTTGTTCTCACTGATGAATCACAGAATCATAGAAAGTTTTGGGTCGGAAGGGACCTCTAGAGGTCATCTAGTCCAACCCTCCCGCAGCAAGCAGGGACACCACTAACTAGATCAGGTTGCTCAGAGCCCTGTCCAACCTGGTCTTGAATGTTTCCAGGGATGGGGCCTCCACTACCTCTCTGGGAAACCCGTTCCAGTGTTTCACCACCCTCATTGTAAAGAATTTCTTCCTTATATCCAGCCTAAACCTACCCTGTTTAATTTAAAACCATTACCCCTCGTCCTGTCACTGCTGTCTCTGCTAAAAAGATTGTCCCCATCTTTCCTATAGGCTCCCTTTAAGTACTGAAAGGCTGCAATCAGGTCTCCCCGCAGCCTTCTCTTCTCCAGGCTGAACAAGCCCAACTCTCTCAGCCTGTCCTCGTAGGAGAGGTGCTCCAGCCCTCGGATCATTTTTGTAGCCCTCCTTTGGACCCGCTCCAACAGTTCCATGTCCTTCTTGTTTTGAGGGCTCCAGAGCTGAACGCAGGACTCCAGGTGAGGTCTCACCAGAGCAGAGTAGAGGGGCAGAATCCCCTCTCTCCACCTGCTGGCCACGCTTCTCCTGATGCAGTCCAGGACATGATTGGCCCTCTGGGCTGCCAGCGCACATTGCTGGCTCATGTCGAGCCTTTCGTCTATCAGTACCCCCAAGTCCCTCTCAGCAGGGCTGCTCTTGATCCTTTCATCCCCCAGCCTGTATTGATACTGGGGATTACCCCGACCCAGGTGTAGGACCTTGCACTTGGCCTTGTTGAACCTCATGAGGTTCACACAGGCCCACCTCTCCAGCTTGTCCAGGTCCCTCTGGATGGCATCCCGTCCTTCTGGTGTATCAACCGTACCACTCAGCTTGGTGTCATCTGCCAACTTGCTGAGGGTACACTCGATGTCGCTGTCCATGTCATTGATAAATATATTGAACAGCACTGGTCCCAGTACGGACCCCTGAGGGACTCCACTCGTCACTGGTCTCCATCTGGACATTGAGCCGTTGGCCACTACCCTTTGGCTGTGACCATCCAACCAATTCCTTATCCACCAAACAGTCCACTCATCAAATCCATGTCTCTCCAATTTAGAGAGAAGGATGTTGTGGGGGACCATGTCAAAGGCTTTACAAAAATCCAGATAGATGACGTCCATTGGTTTTCCCTTGTCCACCCTTGTTGTTACACCATCATAGAAAGCCACTAGGTTGGTGAGGCAGGACTTGCCCTTGGTGAAGCCATGCTGGCTGTCTCGAATCACCTCCCTGGCCTCCATGTGCCTTAGCATATCTTCTAGGAGGATCTGTTCCATGATCTTCCCAGGCACAGAGGTGAGACTGACAGGTCGGTAGTTCCCAGGGTCTTCCTTTCTACCCTTTTTGAAAAGGGGCACAATGTTTCCCTTTTTCCAGTCACTGGGGGCTTCCCCTGACTGCCATGACTTTTCAAATATCATGGAGAGTGGCTTGGCAACTACATCAGCCAGTTCCCTCAGGACTGTGGGATGCATCTCATCAGGTCCCATGGACTTCTGTACGTTTAGGTTCTTCAGGAGGTCCCGAACCTGATCTTCACTTACAGCTGGAGGGATTTTACCCTCCTGGTCTCCTTCATGCCATTCATTGACTCGGGAGGGGTGAGGAGAGACGTTGCCAGTGAAGACTGAGGCAAAAAAGTTGTTGAGTACCTCAGCTTTCTCCTCATCTACTGTTACCAGTTTGCCAGTCTCGCTCATGAGCGGGGGTATGCTTTCTTTGACCATCTTTTTCCAGCTGACATACCTGTAGAAGCCCTTGTTATTCTTTGTATCCCTTGCCAAGTTCAGCTCCAGCTGTGCTTTGGCCTTCCTGACCCCATCCCTACACAACCGGGCAGCTTCCCTATACTCTTCCCAGGAAGCCAGTCCTTGCTTCCACTGCCTGTGCAGTTCCCTCTTCTTCCTTAGTCTGACCAGCATCTCTTGCTTCAGCCATGCCGTTCTCTTCCCTTCTCTGCCCGACTTCTTACACTTGGGGATCGAGAGCTCTTGTGCTCTGTGGAATACATCCTTAAAGACCTGCCAGCTCTGTTCTGTTCCCCTGTCCCTGAGGACCGTTTCACTGGGAGTCCTTCTGACTATCTCCTTGAAGAGCTGGAAATTTGCCCTCCTAAAATTTAGGGTCCTGACTATGCTCTTCATTATTCCCATTTCCCTCAGTAGCATTAGTTCCACCAGCGCATGGTCACTGCAGCCCAGGCTACCTCCGATCTTGACATCCCCAACGATGGTGACCACCAGGTCTAGTATTGCATCCCCTCGGGTAGGGGTGCTTATTACCTGGCTTAAGAAGTTGTCCTCAATGCATTCTAGGAACCTGCTGGATTGCCTACAGCTTGCCGTGTTGATTTTCCAGCAGATGTCGGGGTAGTTGAAGTCCCCCAGCAGGATGAGAGTCTGTGAGCGCGAAGCCTCCTGGAGTTGGAGGAAGAACGCTTCGTCTGTCAGCTCCTCTTGATCTGGCGGCCTGTAGTAGACACCAACCACTAGGTTCCCTTTGTTGCCTCTGTCTCTGATTCTTACCCATAAGCTTTCGACCTGCTCGTGGCTGTTCTTCAGGGACAGCTCTTCACTCTGTAGTGTTTTCTTGATGTAAAGGGGAACAGCCCTGCCTCTCCTTCCTCGCCTGTCCCCTCTGAACAGCCTGTAGCCATCAAGAGCTACATTCCAGTCGTGGGATTCATCCCACCAAGTTTCCGTCATGGCAATCAGGTTGTAGCTTTCCAGCAGCACGATTGCTTCCAGCTCCTCCTGTTTGTTTCCCATGCTGCGTGTGTTTGTATAGAGGCATTTCATCTGAGCTGTCAGACTCGTTACCTTCATAGCAGAGCACCCCTTTTTTCCCTTGAGGTGTTTCATGGGTATTTTCTTTTTGGCACCTGATACCTCAGGCACCTCCAGCTCCCTTCCGCAAGACTTCCACATTGCTGCAGTGTCCCTCGCATGCTGCTGGGCAATGGGTTGAGGGCTCCTACTAGCCCCCCATCCCTCTAACCATTGTGCATCATCCCCTAGCCTGTCGCTGGCAAGCCTGATAGGTTCCCCTTCCCCCTTCACCTCTAGTTTAAAGCCCTGTCAACGAGCCCCGCGAGCTCCTGGGCAAAGATCCTCTTCCCCTTTGAGAAAGCTGGCTCCCATTTGATGCCAGCAGGCTTGGTGCTGTGTATGTCATCCCATGATCAAAGAACCCAAAGTAGTGGCGGTGACACCAGTCACGGAGCCGTGTGTTAATAGACTGAGTCTGCCTATGTCGCTCAACGTCTCTGCCCACCACTGGAAGGAGCGATGAAAAGATAACCTGTGCTCCAGATTCCTTTACTAATCATCCTAGGGCTTTGAATTCTTTTTTAATTACCGTCGGGCTACTTACTGCAACTTCATCTGCACCCACGTGGAAGAGCAGCAGAGGATAATAGTCTGAGGGTCAGACCAGTCTAGGAAGTTTCCTAGCAATGTCTTTGACCCGTGCTCCCGGGAGGCAACAGACTTCTCTGAGAGGAGGGTCTGCCCGGCATATCGGACCCTCTGTTCCCCTCAGCTGGGAGTCTCCTACAACTATGACTCAACTCTTCCTCCTTGTGGAGCTGGTAGTAATATGAGAGGGAGGTCCTTCTGATCTTTGTGCCTCCTTCGATGTGGATGGGTCAACCCCTGCACCATCCACCATCTTGTCCTCCACGTCTAGAGCCTCATATCTATTATGCAGAGGCACCTGTGGAGATGTGGTGGGCAAGGGAAGGGTTCGCCTCCTGCCCCAATTGCAGACCCGCTTCTGGTTAATGTGGTAAAACTGTTTACTTTTTAGGGCAAGACTTCTGCTCTCCTGTTTTTAAGCACTAATCCTGATCTCTGGTGAAAAGCCCCAAGTCTACCTGTTGTAGGTGGTTTTGCTCATTCCTGCCTGGAGGAGGAGCTCAGTGGGTGTCTGCATGAGTTTTGTGCAACTAAGAATTCATTTTGGCCTCAGTATAACCCAGCATCGTCTAGTGGGTGTGGGACCTCTATGAAAAACCCACACGCTCAAATGCAGAGGTTATTTTAGCAGAAATGTGTCGGTCCCCGCTACTTTCAGAAATGCTAATGGAACTTGAGTGAGGTCAGGACTTCAGGAGCACTTCCTATATTAACCCAAACAGAATCAAGATTTCACTCTTCACCTTTTTCTGCCAAGGCTTTCTGCCCAGCTTTGAAGTCTGGAAGAATAAATCAAATTCAAAGAGTGAACTTCATTTTGCCTCCAATTCAAATGCTTGGGCTGAGCAATGGTAGTCTTTGTGCAAGACCACAGGCCAGTGAATTTCTGAGTTGTGAGCATGAGGCATTTTCCGCCCCTTCTACTTACATTAGGAATTACATAGACCTGTTTAAATAAAGATTGCAGTTATTTTTTTTAATAGCTTTCATGCTTGTCTGCATTTGTGTTTAAAGAGGCTAGTACTTAGCTGGCTTTAAGTTGTATTTGTTCATTGTGCTTGTCAAATAATTTTAAAGGAATATGCTGCTTTATTAAAGAAGTGTGTTCTCTATTTGCATGTTATGTGATGTGAAATGCAATGGGATCTCTACAGAATATAGTACACAATGAAATGAGATCTTACAGCTGATATATGGAAGGAGATAGCATCACCCCTAATCCTTCAGGGCTTAGCTCGGCAGCACGTGAGCTCCTAAAGAAATCCCATGAGGTAAAACTGGATCCGATGGGTGCCTGCAGGCGCTGCCCGTGACTCTGGCTGAGCAGTCAATATATGGCAGCTCCTTCCTACCAGAGGCACCAGAGCGAGCAGGCCAGTGTTTGCCCATCCCAACAACTCTGCAGGACTTGCGGACAGTTTGTCACAAGCCCACTGAACGTGGTGGCAAAGCCCTAGCTGCCATTTTGCCCTGGTCCAGCTGTTACTCCTCTGCAAAGCGCTGTCCAAGTTCGCCTTTCTTACTGTTTAAATTGTAATTTCCACACTTGCTAAGGGTGTACTACTCTCTCAGTTTTGCATTTCTGTCTCTAAACTTGCCTTTGCTACTCAAATGGGGAGCTGTGTGCAAGAGACTAACGCTTAGGCACCAGTCAAACACCCAGACAGATGCAAAGCCAGCCCCTCCTCCTCAACAAAGCTGGGTCTTCCCAACCTGGCTTTAAACTGGAAGAAATGCTATAGAAATCCATAGGCTTCAGCAAGGTAAGTAATGGAGAAAAAAGGTCCATATCTTCTTGTCTACCTTCAGTCTCTTCTGGTGTCCGCGGGAAGCTGACACTAACCTGACGATTTCCTGAACCACAGAGTCAGGCTGACTTCTTTGGTAGCTGTCTCTATGGCGAGTTTGATTTTTGTCTTCACAGTCACCCACAGGGCAGGTGTTACACTTGACGAGTGAGTGGAAAGTGTACCACTCAGCTATTACTTTTTAATCTGCTAAGCAGGAAAGTGAGCCTTTTAAGTGCCTGGCTTGTGGGAGGTCAGCATTAGTCTGTCACGGTATTTCTTTATTGCCATCTTCCATAAATATATTTGATATGGCAACTCCTAGTTATGTTGTTTTGAACAGACAAGACGTACTGTTTATGCAAACAGACTTCTTAAAAGCAAGCTGTGGTGGTGGGTAAAGGACGAGAGGTTGTTTACAATATTTTAAGCCAAACGGTTCCTTTGGCAGGAGGTTTTCTGTAACAAGAATTAGCTCTCTCAGCACTTCAATGAGCAGAGATTTTTGTCTGTAATGAGAAGAATGAGACTTGTTTGACATAAACTACAAAACAACACAGGAAAGATGAAGCAGGAGGGCAGAAATACATTACTGAAGGTGAGGAGAAACAAGTTTGCCGCTCTACTGTGAATTCAAGATTCTTGCTCATTATAATGCACAATTACAGCTGGCATCATTCCAGGGGATGGGTTGAAAGAAGGTAGGTCTTACCAACTGTGCTAAATCCTGTTGAGGAACTGACCACAGCAGCATCCTACTTGCGTTCATATAATCCAAATCATTCCCATTTTATTCTTCTGTACTGGGTCCTTCTTTATGCAGAAATGCAAATTCTCTTTGGACTCCTGAGATTCGAAAACTGATTAGAATTTATATGTTCCTCTGTTAAGGATAAAAATAGGTTATCCCAAGATAGACAGCCCCCCATATTATATACTGATCTGAGAAAATGGGAGTAGCTTACTTTTGCCATTAAATGAGTAACTACTTTCAGCAACCAGTGCCAATGACATGGTTGTGCCTCGTGATTTTTTGTCATCTTTCTGATTTTTTTAGCAGTTTTGTGATAAGTTTACTAATGCCAGATTCTATTTACTTGAAGTAGGATATTCATCCATGCATCACTGAAAAGCAAATCTTTGGTTTGCCTTCTAAATCGGGTATGTGACTGAGAACAGCAGAGAGATTACTTATGTGGCTATCCTGATTTCCTCTGCAGCTCTGCCAAAGAGCAGAGCTTGAACTCAGTGAGGAGTCTGGGCTGAAGTTTGGCCATCGGAATGTGTCTGGGTATCTGCAGCCTCGAGGACACAGCTTTTGTTTTTAAAAGCAATGATGGACCAAGGTACTGTAGGACAAAGTGAATATTTATTGAATTCAAGCTCAGGATGGTTGTTGGTGACCAGATACTTCCCGTGTAATGAAATTGTAAGGCTCCTACTCTTTCTCTTCTTTTTTTTTCTTTTTTTACCCTCTTTTCTTTCTCCCTTTGAGAGCAATTGCAAGGCTAGGTTGCATTGCTGGAGGCCCGCTCCTTTTCCACCAGTAACAATGTCATCTAAGCAGCAGTGGCTGTGCACAGATGACTCTGGACCCTCGTTTCCTGGCTCTGAAATACTGTCCATTTGGTAGTGTGGGGACAATGATTGCTTTTCTTCTGGTCTGGCTCCTAAAGGCTCTTCCCACCTGGCATATCCTAGGTACATTGACATTGTCCTTCTTTTTCCAAGGTCTTCTGACAGCCTCAGAACTGGAGCTGGTCATGAGGCATTCCCCTCGTCACTTGTTCTCCCACACTCTTGTTGGGTGTCTCACGGCAGCTGTCTCGGCTTTGCTCCCCTCCTTGACCTGTCGTGCATTGACTGTGCGTGTGCTTCATTTCATTGAAAACCTGGGATAGGAAACTGGTGAAGTGGTCTGGTTGGAGCGGGACAGTAGAGAGGGAGAAGCTAAGGCTCTGTCTAACGGAACAATTCTTATCTGTGCAGCTTTTCTTCTGTTTGTACACAACGTGTGCTGCTTATTAATATTTCATTTGTATTGCACAGGCACACTGCTAAGCATGGTGCTTGTCTAGGCATAAAAAGGCTATTAATAACCGATCCTCCGTGTACCTATGAGTTTCCAGAGTCTTGTTACAGAAGTGGTTCTTTTTCCTGTTTCCATTCCGCTCCAGTGCTAGAGGCTCTGCTTGCTTCTGCTTACTTTATCTCCATGTAAGCCCATGATTTTTTTTGTTATATAATGAGAATTGCTAAGAAAATTCAGCTATCTAAGGATCTTACAGGAACTAAATAATTCTTACAAAAGAGTTTAAGAATAATTATTTGGAATGATTCATTCCTTTCATTTCCTGTTGGCAATGCTGTTTTCTTCACTGGAGCTGTCTGGGGGAAGTAAAAATGTGTGTTGAAGCCAAAGGGGTGTATTCCACTGCATTTTACCTACAGTTTTTGGTTCAGACCCTGATCTGTTACACAGCCATAAAACAGGGTTAACTTGATAGCAATAATAGACACAAATCAGGGTTAGGTGTGCTAAGCATAAAAGGAGAATTATATTGAAGTAAAGATTTATGGGGCTACTCCTAGTTATATCACGCAAGGAGAAAAACAAGGATGTGTGATGTAAGCGCATGGATGTATGAAAGTTATGAGGTTATATATAATCTACTGAACTTTATTTTTTTTTTCTCCAATATGATAAAAGATTTATTAATGTCAGCAACAGGAAAATGAGCCACGTTTTGTTGCTATGAGAGAGTTCTTACAATTTCAGGTCGATGGTGTCAGTTTGGCAAAGCACGCACCACAATTACACTGGCATTGTTATTTTTTGTCTTCTGGGGTTTTTTTCTCAATACCGATATGAACTATAATTAAACCAGGTACCCATATGTTTACATAGAAAGACAAATGATCTGTTTATTTCATCAGCTGCTTAACAAGCCACCAGCATAATCAATTAAATTAATCCCAGGAAATAAACCTTGAAATAAAGATGATATCTGAAATAATTTTTATTCATGGTTAGAGACCATGCAGATTCTTTCGACAAGTTGAAAAATCTTATGGGTGATGTTGAAAACTTCAATGTACAAGTGCTAATTCAATTTGAGGGCAAAAAACCTGACTTGATAGAACAGTTTCTGTAGAGATATTACTAGAACAGCAAACCCCCAAGCAATACAAAGGCAGCCAGAGTATTGTATGCTCATTACCTGAATTTTCAAACACTTCACAACTGTGAGAAGTATGAATATGCAAAGCTTCCGGACTCTGACCAACATTTTTCTTACTCTTTTCTATTCCTGGAATGAAAAAGCCAGTGGTTTATGTCATTACATACATATAACTGTTACTAACTCAATTTAAAGTTGCATATGATATAAGCTCATAGGTCTCTAACTCAGCAGAACATTTAAGGAAATCAGCCTCTTCACCAGCTGCAGCACCTTAAATATGTGTGCAAGTGCTCTGTTGAACTGGGGCTAAAATTTCAGCCCTTGTATCTTCACAGCTATTATGCAGGGAGATGAAAAGTGAATCTTGCATAGACAGTGCAATATTAAAATTTATTAAATCACAACTATAGATACTGAAATATTAAAATGGGAACGAACTCTTACCTTTAATGGTGAGGGTCCTAAACATCTCTAGCAGAAAAAACATAGAAAAGAGAGCCTTATAATGAATGTCCCATGTGAGGGAATTGTTTGAATAAGAATTCCCCTCCCATGTGGAAGACCCCTTCACCTCCGTGAGGATTTCAGGGACTTACTGCCATGATGGGTCTGAAGGCTCCAATGGCAGTGCTAATTTGCCTAATTTTAAGTTCTGGGCCGGATCCTGCAAGCTTTTGTTTGCATATAAAGTCCATTATGCCTGAATATTTAATGATGGCATTCTATGACAGATAACATATCAGTCCTGATGTCTTAACTGGAAATATGAAATACCATTAAGCGCGCACCACAGTTACACTGGCATTGTTGCCTGACCCTTACCTTTTGCTTTCTCTCACATGAGCACTGCTACAGATTTCTGATGGCCAAAAACCCCCTGAGATATTTGTGCAAGACTTAGGATCTTGTGCTTACTGCTAAATGCTCAAGGCTTTGACTTCTGATCTTAAACAAGACAGTAAAAACCACAAGAGTCCTTTTTTTTTTTTCTTTTTTAAGATAAAATCATGTTGCTGTAAATAAAGAATGACAACAATCTCTGCAGGTTAAGGCTAACAGGGCAGTAGCAAATCCGTTTATATTAGACTGTCTCCTAAAAAGAAAAACGTATTTTAAAAAGCTGAACTGTGTATAACACTGAAGAATGCCACAAAAAAAGCAGTTGATGTGCCATGAATGCTTTTATCTTTTACAAGCCAAGTTTTTATTCTGTAGAGCATTAAAGGATTTATTCTGGGAGCTTTTCTTCTGAGATACCTGTAGTCTTTCTCCTCCTTGCTAACTCTTGCTGGTGCTGTTTGCAAGAGATTCTCAGCTGCCTGAGTCCCTTGATGGTGGCAAGTAGGCAAATATTCTAGGTTATGACAAATGTATTGAGGCTCTGAGTGAAGAGCTGTATTTGCTCTAGGTTCCCGGGGTTCTGTTCCTCTGATCACATAGATGGGACCCATTGGAGCACGTCTGTCTACCTCCTCTTCAGCCTGAATGCTCCCCTTTCCTTTCCGTGGAAATCAAGCGGTGTGATGGTCAGTCAAGCACCACTGGGACATGTTTCGATATAGAGATAGGTGGTGATGTGCCCTGGGAGCTGGAAAGTGCTTCAGGGTCCGTAACTTGTGCTAAATTACAGCGGAGGAGCGGAGGGGGAATATCACTGCAGTCTAGAAATGTGGCTGGGATCTGAAATGAGACTCGCTAAAAGCAGAGCTCCTTACTTGGTTGTCAGCCTCTCCACAGCGAATTTCCTCCACGGACAAATTTTCTACTGAAATTTTTCATGTCTCCATTACTTAACCTGAAATGGGAAAATCAGCCCAAGTTTCTACTTAAATACTGTAAAAAAAATGTGTCCACCTACTTGCCCATTGTAAATGTGTAATAACATATGTAGTAGCTGACACATGTATTTAAACATTTTACTGAGCTCAAGGAATTCTCTTGTGATAAAAGAAAAAGAAACCTGCTGTTTTTTAAAGCCCTAAATAAATTGTAACATAAGCATCTCATGCAAATGAAGAGATAAGCACAGGGAAGGAATGGTGTCACTTTTATGTGCCCAATGTTCAGAGCACACTCAGTCTTAACTACAGAGGGCACTGCCAACTACTGACTGGAATTTAAGGTTTTAGCTGCCATGTGGCTTCCTACCTAGGAACTGACAAGTAATCAGAGTAGTAATCAATATCCTGCTGCTTCCTGGAGTTGTACACGTTTCCTAATAATCAATCCAAATTTTTGTTTGGCTGTCATTGTTGAAGATGATTAGAAAAGAAGGGGTGTGTGAATATCAACGAAGCATCCAATTGCTCTGGGCCGTGCTATGGCTAACTTGTGCAAAACGACGTTACTTGGTGCTAACTCTGCAGCTTTCTTTTTGCATGAGAAGACTGGCTCAGTATTTCGGAATGCTGAATAGAAAATTATAAATGCAGGCCAGTCTTCGGGAACATTTTACTTACTGTTTTAATAAACTTTTGTTTATGCCTAGAGGTGCCATTAAATTACCAGCCAGACATTAATATACAGTACACAAGGGATCTTGTATATAAGCAATGATTATTACTGTGTGACTCAGATGAAGCTTGCTATATGCACAGATAGCTGCTGGATGGGAGATGAAAAGTGAATACCTGTCTGGAGAAAGAGTGGCGGTACTTAGGCAGTGGATGTGCCATTTGGTTGGCTATGTTTAGAAGTAAGCTGTTTTTTCAGAGCTGAAGCATGACCCAAGGGGACAATGGTCTGTCACGGTAGAAACACCTTTGCTTTCTTTCATAAAATAATGGAAGGCAAGCACATGTTGTGGATGATCCTAGAGCTAAAGGTACTAAGCATTTCCCAGTGAAGTATTGTTCTGAACCCTCTTAAACAAGGAGTCTTATTACACCACCAAAGCATCTGCTTCAGTTGCTGACTCTGCATGTGCAGGGATGCTGAAAACAGTTAATTCCAAACACAGCTTGCTTTCTGTGCTACTGTGTCCTCAGCGAAAACACCACTAAAGGAAGTGAAGACTGCAAGAACAAGCTGGAGTAAAGGTGGGCCACGGACACCACGCTGGAAAGCATCCGTCTGAGTGACAAGGTGGAGAGGTAAAATCGGAAAGATGTATTTTGCTGCAGGCCTTGTGCTTGCATGCTTCCACAGACAGGTACAACTTCAAATGTGGGATTGCAGGAGTGTTGTAAGTTCATCTAGAAGGAAGAAATTCAAAATCCCTCCAGCTCCTGAAAAAAATGTATGCCAATTAATTCTGAATTGGGATTTTCCTTTACATCTGATCTACTTAAGAATGCACCACAAGGAAAGCTTCCTATGAGGAAAGGCAAAGCTTAGAAACGCTCTCAGGGAAAAGGCACCATCCTAACTCTCCTGCTTCCTACAGGGATCAGGGCAGCGCTCTGCTTAACGCACATCCTATAAAGGAAATATAAGGCCTTACTTAATACAGCCTCCTTAGGATCCGCTGCAAAAAACTAACTGGATGATCCCTCCCCATCTCTGCTCTTGTTTCCAGCTTCCCTACCGCACTTTCTAACTGACTTGCACCTACAAAAAAATGAGTTCCTTCCCTCATTTACTACAGCACAAGGCTCTGGCATTAGAGCCGCTCACATGGAATGAAACGGGGGAGACGACTGGATGAGACCTGTGAAATGAACAACACAAAATCGACATAAGGTGACTTGTGTGGTAAAAGCTGGATAGGAGGCAAGCGGCGGACAATGCTGTTTGGAAATCTTTGTGAAACCTGGTTATGTTGCAGGAATATTTCAAGTTCACAGAAGAATAACTCTTCTTGTCCTTGGGAATAGGAAGGAGAGGGCAGAGTGTCCCAGGGGTAGAGCTCTTCAGCAATGTCCTGGTAAAGGTGTGGGGCAGATGCTGAGCATGAGAGAAGGGAGGAGTGAGAGGGTTTAAAACTGTGTTGGCTGTGCCAAAGAAACAAGTGGCGGGTGTTGGAGCATTGGATGTGCCAGAGGTGCAAAAGTCTCACCTCCTGGTTAGTAAGCCAGTAGTATGGGAAACGAATTCATAGTGGAAGGAGAGCGGCGTGACAGTAGCTTGGACAGAAAAGGCTTTCCCTTCAGGCTACGTCCTTCGTGGTGCTGTTTACCGTGGGAATGTACGTACCTCAGACTCTTACCTCAGCGTCACTGTAATCCTCTGTTCCCATGCCATCTCCCCTCTCTTTGTTCAAATAAGTTTGGGGTGGACGCTTCTGGAATAATGACTGCATCCAAAACTTTCATCAGACATTGTTGACTTCATGATTTGTATCTGATTACTGCCAAAAAAAAGAGGCAGCCATGTATCCCTTTTATTTGATGGTTGGAGGGGCTGTATTTGTTTCCGTATTTTTGTTTTTCATTTATGTCATTGTTTGCCAGCTATACACAATCATGTCCTTTGTTTTAGTTCAGCTTTATTCCCTTGTCCTCATGTGATTTTTTTTAGGCACAAAGCATCCCAGTTTTTGTAACGCTTCATCACTTATTAATGCCGCAGGTCGTGTGATGAAGAGTTGTCAGCATCCTCATTTTTTCTGTATTGACAGATATAATAGCTGATTTGTTATTAAATGGCTTTTAAAGGATCTCCTCCTCTCTGGTTACTTTTTTTCCCCTAATTATTTAGTGCATTTCCCAATAGCTTATCTCCCTTCCTGACTCCACTTTTTTGGGGGTGTCTGCTTTCACATTTGAGGTAAGTTTTCCACTAAACTCTGAAATTTTGAGGGGTGAGGCAGAAGTGAACATGATCAACATCAGACATATCATACGCCATCTATGAACGTGTCCTTGTGCCCCTCTAGGAGAAGGCTTGTGAGGATGTCTGCAGGAGGTGAAGCAGGAGTTGGAGTTTTGACTCAGCTGAGAGTACTGCCGGTGGAAATCTCCTGACAGCTTTGGCCTGGTGGTCCCCGTTTGTACTGAATCACCAATGGTATTAATCACTGCAGCTGATACTAATGAAGACAACATTAAAGTGGGGTTCATTATGTGTATATGCACTACATTTACAAGATTGCAGTGTGAAAGTGCCTGGGTTTATTCTTGCACAATACCTGGTGCAAAGTAGCCTTGCAGTCTGATCAAGATCTCTGAATTCTGCCCTGGTATGAGCAATTTAACAAAAAAAAAGAAATAAAACAAGAATATCCCAATTCCAGCACTGCAATAGGGCCTAGTGCCACACGGTCAGGTAGGAACATGCACATTCCTCTCGGGACTGACGTATGCAGCACACGGAAGCACTTCTGTTCCTGTGGGGGCACTTCCTAGTCTGTTTGAAATCAAAAGTCCAGATACAGGCTGGGATCAAATAACTTGATTTGCAAATAATGTGGAATTTACTTCAATGCAGGTAAATGATGGCTTCATCAAGTTATATGACTGTAGGCTTCCCTGTTTCCCTGTGTTTTTGGAAAGGTCTGGTTTAGTAAGGGAAGGGCAGGCAAAACCTTCCTTTGTAAATCTGTAGCCTAGTATGTATAACAAGCTGCTTGGTTTCCATTATGCAGGGGGAAGTTGTGGTGGCTGGTGAGGACTGAATGGTCAGGCTCTAAGTTATGAACATGGTTTGATGTTCAAAATAGTCAACAGAAGTCAACGTGCCAAGCTAAGCACAAAGGATGTGTCTACACTTGCATCTTTCTATTGCACATCATGTTGATCCCGAGACTGTAGTCTCCTACATGACCAAACGGGCCGTGGTCAGAGTTTACCATAGCTCTGCCCAGGGAATGCACTTGGCTTTTCTCTAGGCTGATGGAGAGCTGGGTCCTGGCCTGTGGTGAAGACAGAACACGGCAATGATGTGCAAAGATCCGAGAGGTATGAAGCAACAGGTGCTGTAGTATAATGAAGTCAAACTGACAAATCTGAGAAAGTCTAAAGACAACTTCTCTGGCATTGTCCCTCAGGTAAGCTAGTGAATTTGCCCTGTTCCTCTGAAACTTTAAACTCTTTGGTAACATTAAAATCAAAAAGGATAGAAACAAGAGAAATCAGGCCCCACCTTGCATCCAGCTAAGTGAATACAAAGGTTGGAGCATGGGCTGTTCTTCCTCTTAGACAAGCCCTGCTATTCCTTCTTCTAGAAAATAAAGCTTAAGCTTCTAAAAGCCAGCTTTCAGCAACCTTAAGACAAACCCTTCTAGCAACTCCCTCTTTCTCAAGCCTAGAAGTGCTCATGTATTTCTGACTTCCCTGATGGCTGCTCCTTCCAAACTTGACCTTTGTGACAGCTATCACAGCTGGGATGATTGTTCTACTCCTTCTACTTTCTGTGATTTGCATGCCTTTCCCATTAGGAGTGGTTAATTACTCTGAAACTGTTGTAAAATATTTGTATTTGCACACGTGTGCACGCACACCCAGGAATAAATCTGCTGCTTCTTCCCTATAAAAATACAGAAAAGGTTATTATACTGAAACTGCTTATGTTTTAGGTGTTTTGGTATGATTATAGTAATATTAGAAGGCTATTTATGTAAGCGTAAGGAGAAAAAGACATAAAAGTATCACCATGTTGTCTCTGAAGTGTCTTATTTAACAGGTTAAATCCAGTTGTTGTTCACTGTGAAATCATCCAGAGAAGCTATTTCAAGTTCTTGCTTTCATTTTTCAGTTTTAAATACATACAGCTTTTCATGGTTTAAAAAAAAAGTAATTATTTCTTATGTTTTTAAATTGCAGTTAAAGAAGCCCATAATTTGTTTCAAGCACAGCTTTATTATGCCAAATGCTTTTTGTTTTTCTTTTTTAATCCAAACTTCTGAACGTATTATAGCCTCACTGTCTACCAGGAAACCATATTTCTGTGAAAAAGTGCAAAACATGAAAATTTCTCTAATCTATGTGCTCTCTTGGAGGTCTAGGAGTAGAAGGCAAGAGAATATCATGAGGGGAGCCATGCTCAGCCAGGTTCTGTTTCTGTGTAACAGCAAGTAGGTTCCAGCAAGGGGATCAGCAAAGCCCCATTTGTTGCCTTTTAAATTTTCTTCCAAATGCTTAAGATTAATGCATGAAAATTTCACACTGGGCTCTTTAAATAAAAGAAAAATTGCTTGCTTGCTGGATACTAAATTTATAAGAGGACCCCTTATTACAAGTCAAAAAAAAAAAAAGCATTATGCTTTTAAAGTCTCTGGGGGAAAAAAATCATACCATTATAGACATAAAACCGAAGACCCACAAACCCTTATATCATCTTATAGCTTCTATTTAGAAAAGCATACCTATACATGTGTTTAAGTCTCCTTAAGCACTATTCTAAAGTGAACTTGTACATAATTCTTACTACTGCATTGCGCTAATAGTAGTAAGTCCTGCAGCCTGTGAGCGCATTTAATAATATCCAGTAGCAACAACCAAAGGATCCATTGCAGATGCCTGAAATAGTATAAGCACCCAGGCCAGGACAGAGTAAGAGCTGTGAATTCCATTTCCATAAGGAAAACCAGCTAATGGGATCGGTATAGCAATCTCTCCAAGCTGCTGAGAAAGTCTGAGATCATGCCACAGAGTGCTTGTGAGAAATATAAATGTGTTGTAAACTGTCTCCCATATATTTCCACTTTTTCTCCTCAACTTTCCTATTTATAATTAACACCTCTCTTTATCTTGTTCATTCTGAATATCTTTGTTCTTTTCAAGCTAAATTATTTAATACTATCTCTTCCTCTCGTTTAAGCTCCCTTTATCTCATGATCCCCTCTCCTTTATATTGAAATCTCTCCTGTCCAAATGCATAATCAGATTACATCTGCTACTACGGAACTTAAAAACCCCAGCACATTCCCTAAAATAACTTAACTGTGTAGTTGTTAGACAGCAAGGTGCCTTGTGCAGATAAGAGGCTGGGTAAACAAAAGGAATAGGCTCCATCTGGCACAAAGAGAAGCCAATGCCTCGGCATCAGTTACAAACCACCTAAGACTGATTGTTTGCAACGTGAACCCCAGAACCGTCCAGTTCATTTCTGCATCTTTGCAGACAAGAAAACCAGTCGCTGCTCATGTAAACAGTCCTGTTCATTTCAACAGGTTACCTGTGAGCAACGAAGATTTGGTGTCACGTAGCTACATGTGATGAAGCTATTATATTATGCAGAAGGAAGCACGAAGGCCTTCAGAGGCAGGAAAGCATCTGGAAGCCCCGAGGTATACTTGCAGTTGAAGAAAAATGAAAATTTGGTCATGTGAAATCAGAGAGAAGCTAAATTCTTGTTCCTAAGCCACAGCTAAATATATCCCAGAATGGTTTTGTACGATGTAATGGAGAATACATGTACACACATGCCAGATCATACTGGGATCTGGTCGAGTCTTAGCGGTTAATTAGGATACATATATTATCTGTATGGGAACTGATGAGGAAAGTGAAATGCTGTGAGATGTAGTTTTGGACGACAGACGTTGAATTGTCCCTCTCTAATACTGATTAAACGCCTTGATACGGATGACAAATTGCCTAATAGCAAGAGTGATGCTGTTTTGCAAACAGACAGGACGCGCGAGAGTCCTGCCAATTATACAGTACACTTGTCGTGTACACTGTTTCATGCTGACGGGGCAGGGCAGGGCTTGCAGAGTGCTCTCTTACTTAGAAGCAGGAACAAATTCATCTATTTCATCTAAGAGACCTATATGCTTATCAAGAAAATCGAAGAACAGCTTTTAAACAAAACCAGCCATAATATCTTTGTACAAGTGTTTTGATACACAGCTTAGAATATCTGCATACCATCTTAAAGATTACAGAAGACAAGAGCCACATGAATCTATGTATTTTGTAACTCAGTTGGCAAAACACATTTATTACAAACTTCGTATGTCTTGGAAACAAGGTAAAGCATCCTCTCAAAGCAACAGAGCCTTACTAAAGCTTATCTTTTTCTTCAGTGAGTATAGACAGAAGTTAAACTACTTCTGTGATATCTGATGACCATTGGCAAACCATTAAGTTTTTTTCCTGTTTCTTAACTGCTCTAAATCTAATACACAGTGACATAGCTCACCCTTCTCTAGAGAGGGAGGGACAGGCTTGGGACGGCACACAAGGAGTGACCTTTCGGAGGGGAAAATGAGAAGGATCTTCCAGTGCCTAGGACGGAACCTGAGGTTTCAAACTTTCGCCAATTAGAACTGCTGTGAGCAAACATCTGAAACTTGTCGACAAAATGAACCTAGAATTAACTTGGGCAGCGGGCAAGATTAGAAACTCATAATTAGTATCCACCTGCAAAGAGTGAGGGGCAGGATTAGTACTATGTAAAAACTATGATGCAAAAGCAGGGAAAAGCTGCTGTCTTTACCGCGGAATTTTATTGCCAGACTGAGTGCCCTCCACACCCGCCCCTTCTTTGCATCCGTCTACAGCTTCTGCAGTGATCAACATTGCAGCAACTTCATTCACTACGGACTTTGGCTTCTAATTTCTGAGTGCTTAGCTTTCGGCCTCAACAGATGGACTGCCGTTCTGCTTTTCCTTGGTAACAATGCTTTCCCGAACTGTGCTGAAGTGGTTTGCGCCTCCCAGCCCTGCTGCTGCAGGGTGAGGCCTCTGCGTGGTGTAACCAACCAACTCGGACGCGACCACCAGGCCGAGGGTGTAAAGCCTCCCGCCATCTCTGTTAGGGCCTGTGTATGCAGCCGCAACGACACGACCTGGGCAACGCCGGACATCGGCCCGCTCTCCTGCCGTGCTCCGAACAGAGGGCCTACGCTCTTGCTGGCGTGCTTTCAGAGCCGCAGAAGGAAGGATCTAAGCGCTCCGACCTGTGAACGGCACAGAACAAAAGCATGCCATAGAGCTAGGGCCACCTCACCCGTGAGAGGGTATCCACATGGAGATTTAATATAACTTCTATGACAAACCTTAACTTTACATCTTCAGCTGATTCATCTTATCCTTCCTGTGCAGTAATCAAATCCTCCAAGTAATCAAATCCTGTGCTCGTTATAATCACCGCTTGCTGCAGAGCAACTCTTGTGCATTCGTGGTCTCCCAAAACAGCCAACCTGCAGCAGCTGCACGGGCAAACGCAGTGAGGTTTTGCAATTTGGCACTGGTATCTGCAAAGAGAGCACGGACCATCGTGTACTGCAGCGAACTTTCGCAAAGCAGTGAAACGTGTAACGATTTCAAACTGCACCTTTTGGGTCCCTTCGCAGGTGGGAGAGGACACACTGCCTCCGTCTTCCCGAAAGAAGACGACAAAAGAAAGAAGATGACACCAAACTGGGAGGTGTGGTAGATACACCAGAAGGCTGTGCTGCCATTCAGCGTGACCTGGACAGGCTGGAAAGTTGGGCAGAGAGGAATCTGATGAGGTTCAACAAAGGAAAATGCAGGGTCCTGCACCTGGGGAGGAACAACCCCATGCACCAGTACAGGGTCTGGGTGGACCTGCTGGAGAGCAGCTCTGCGGAGAGGGACCTGGGTGTCCTGGTGGACAACAGGTTAACCATGAGCCAGCAGTGTGCCCTGGCTGCCAAGAAGGCCAATGGGATCCTCGGGTGCATTAGGAGGAGCGTGGCCAGCAGGTCGAGGGAGGTTCTCCTTCCCCTCTACACTGCCCTAGTGAGGCCCCATCTGGAGTGCTCTGTCCAGTTCTGGGCTCCCCAGTTCAAGAAAGATGAGGAGCTACTGGAGAGAGTCCAGCGGAGGGCTACGAGGATGGTGAGGGGACTGGAGCATCTGTCCTATGAGGAGAGGCTGAGGGAGCTGGGCTTGTTCAGCCTGAAGAAGACTGAGAGGGGACCTTATAAATGCTTACAAATATCTGAAGAGTGGGTGTCAGGAGGATGGGGCCAAGCTCTTTTCAGTGGTGCCCAGTGACAGGACAAGGGGCAATGGGCACAAACTGAAGCACAGGAAGTTCCATCTGAACATGAGGAAGAACTTCTTCCCTCTGAGGGTGACGGAGCACTGGAACAGGCTGCCCAGGGAGGTTGTGGAGTCTCCTTCTCTGGAGATATTCAAGACCCGCCTGGACAAGGTCCTGTGCAGCCTGCTGTGGGTGACCCTGCTTCGGCAGGAGGGTTGGACTAGATGACCCACAGAGGTCCCTTCCAATCCCGAACATTCTGTGATTCTGTGAAATGCAGCTACGACGCCCAGGTTCGCACCAGCGAGCCTCGCGGGAGGTAGAGCAGCACGCGTCCCACAGAGTAGCCAAGCTGCGGGTGGCAGAGCGCAGGAAGCCTGCGGCGGGGCTGCCCCTGGAAGCCCGCACACGTCCATGGAGCCTGTGAAGCGTGAACTTACCCACGCGTCCCGGCACCGCGCGGCGGAGCTGCCGCCTGTCCGAACCCTGCCGCACCGGGGCAGCCGTGGCGGGGCTGGCGCCAGCCGCTGTCACGACAGCGCGTTTCACGCTTCGTCGCCTCCCTGGCGATGTGATTTAGAGCGGGGGGGGCTGGGGGGGGGCAGAGGCCAGGCGAACGGATCCAACGGGGCAGCGGAGCCGTAGGGGGGGGAGGCCGGGAACCACAAGGCGCGGCTCCGGCGCCCGGAGGAGCTCTTCGCGGTGGTCGGCTCTAAGGGCGGGGCTCGCGGGACCGCCACCATCGACACTGTCACCGCCGGCACCCTCCGGCCGGCCCCGGCGGCAGCCCGCCCTCACGGGCCCCCGGCCCGGGCCCCTCCCGCGGCCGGCGGGTCCCGGCCCACGCGACTGGAAGCGGGCGGCGAGGGGCGTCCTCCCTCCAGCCCGCAACCGCCGGCTCGCTCGCGCCCGCCCTCGCGCGCGTCAAACGCCGGGCGTCACGCAAACGTTGTAATGTACCAAAACAGCGCGCACGCCCCCGCCGCCCGCGGCCCCGCCGCGCCCCGCGCCCGCAGGGGCCGCGCCGCCCGCCGGGACCGGCTCTGGGGCCGCGTTCCCCGGCCCGCCCGGCGACAGCGGCGGTGGCGGCGGACCCGTCCCGCCTCCCCACCCCGCGCCGCCGCGACCCGCGGTGGCCGCCGGCGCCCCGCCTCGGCCCGGGGATGCGGCGCGGGGCGGGGGCGGCCGAAGCTGGAGGGTGTGCGTGCGTGCGTGCGTGCGTGTGTGCCGGCGCTGCGGGGCGGTCGGGCGGGCGGCGGCGCGGCAGCTGCGTGTCTATTAGGAGGTGCGTGGTAGCGATGGCGGCCGTGGGTGAGACTTTTCCTGTCAGTGGATCCGGCTGGTCCTGCCGGCGGGCGGCGGGGCTGCACCCCGCCCCGGCGCTGGGCCGAGCCGCGCCGCGCCATGGGGCTGCTGGAGCGCCTGCGGAAGGAGTGGTTCATCCTGGGGATCGTGCTGGTCATCGCGGTGGCGCGGCTGGAGCCCGCCTTCGGCGGCAAAGGGGGTGAGTCCCGCCGCTGCCCTGCGCCTCGGTCGCGCGGGCCGGGCCCGGCGTTGCCCGGAGCGGGCCCCGGTGCCGGCGGCGGGGCACGGAGGCGGGGGGGAGTCTGCGGGCCTTCCCCGGGCGGAGGGAGGCGGTCGCTGCGCTGCCGGGGACGCGGAAGGGCACCCGCTGGGGAACTTTGCAGCCGGAGCTGCCCGGGAGGGCAGGCTGCGGGGCGGGGGGTGTCCCGGCGCCTCCGGCAGCTCGCCTCGGCCGGCTCGTCGGCCGTCGCCGCTGCTCGGGTAGCCCCGGGAGGTTTCGAGGTGTATTCCCGCGTGTGTCTTTGCTTGGCGCTCTGCCGGGTGCTTGGATAAGATCCTGCTCTTTTGGATTAGCAGTAGTGAAAACTGGATGGCAACTTGCTTTGAACGCACTCCTGTTAAACGAGGCAGTAACTTCAAGAGCTCTTAAGATGGGCATGAAGTTACTGCAGTTCTGGGTACGAATGTCTGCCGGCCGTGAGCTTCCCGGGAGGTGGAGCTTGATGTATATTGTGCTAAAAATCTCAGGGGCTGTATTTTAGCAGATGATTTTTTTTTTAACTTTATAATAACAGACTCGTATTTTAAATTTTAATTGTTTTTTTGTTCACTCTTACTTGCTCATGAAAGATGAGGGAGAACAGTGGAAATGATTCTGTGCAAAATGGTGTCAAATGCTCACAGTAAACAAATCGGAAGAAAGTTCTGTCCTTTTCTAAGCAGTGAGGTCTCGTGTGTTTCTTGTAACAAGAACTGATGAAATAGCCAGTGTATTTTAAAATAAACAGCATATCTTTAAGTATAAATGCTAGCAGCATTTTCTGGTTAGTTTCCATTGTAACTTCAGTTCCAGATGTTCACAATTTTCAACAACAAATTAAATTTTGTGTGGGTTTTTTTTTTTTCTATTTGATCTCTGAAGACTTAAGAAAAGGGATGCAGAAAACTTGAACAGTTCCTGTAGCAGTTCCATGTTATGGGAGGGGAGAAGTATCTAGCTGTGTTTTTATATGAATAGAATTTTTTTTTTTTTCTTTCCTTAACAGAGCTGAAGTTTGAGGATAGACAGCTTCTCACTGAGGAGCCGACCTCCCCCCTCCCCCCTTAGGTTCTGGGGAAAAAAGAGAGTGATTTAAAAAAATGTGTCTCTGAACACTTGCTGCAGCAACTAAGGCTCCGGTACTTCATGGAGTTCAGGGTAGGCAAATTCGTGCTGTGCAAGGATCCCTTTTAACATCTGTGTGCTGTATTGCATAGGTGAATAGGACCCACACGGAGCTTCTTGCAGGATCCGTGCTCTGTCTTCAGCAGACCTTAAAGATAACTTTAAATTCATAGTAGTAGGTGGCTTGTCGCTTTCTGGTTTGATTGTCGTGCTAATTGTTAGCAGCAATGTGGGGCATCCTTTTAACTGGAATATGAGATGATTTTTCCTCAGCGTACTTCCTGCATGGAAGCGCTATGATGAAGCACTTCATTTAATTGTGCTACTGCAGAGATGTCAAGCTTTGACATGGTATTGTTCCTGGGACAACTTGCTTGAAAAAATATTTTAAGCGTTGGTTGAAACTCGTGAGCACGTGCTCCCTGAAGTGGTATCCCCCTTCTGAAGCTACGTGATCTGAGCGCTCATTTTAAAAATAGAAAAATAAAAAAATAAAAAGAAAGAGGTGAGGGGTGGGAAATGTCAGCATACGAAAAAGCTTTCAGCTGACAAAACCATGCACTGTAATTTGCAGGGCGTTACTAAATGGTATGGATGGTCGAGCATCCATACCCGTGCAACATTGTGCCACAAATGACAAAGATTTGTGCTGTTGCCACCTTCAGGCCATGATCCAAACCCTTTTTGTGTGTTTTCCTGTTTGATGAATGAGACTATTTGGTTCCTTTGTGAAAAGAGCTTTCGTGACCAGTCTTTTGGGCAGGAGATGAAGGGGGTCTGTTCTGACCAGAGTTCCCTGTGCTCCGTGATCCTGTGGTTGCTCTAGTGATAGACGTTTCTCCTGTGTAAAGGAGTTCAGGTAGCCCGGTGAAAAACCCTGAAATAGAAGAACTTAGTCCTGGAAGAACTCCTGTCTTATCCAGACTAACTAACCCACTGCCTGTCTGCCCAGTGTGTATGTGCATGTATATGTATGCTCTAACCTTCTGAAAGATTAGAAAAATTATGTAATTCTCTCTATATAAAATAAAGTTTTCGGTTTAACTGTATTTATAGAATGTTTCTGCCCCCCCCCCCCCCCCTTCCCCCTCCCTGGTTATTCAGTTAACGTGCCGTAATTTTGTAACTAGCCATGTGCTTTGTTGCAGCTTTAACTCGTGCATTTCCTGGCTTGTTTTTACCTTGTGGTTCATATACGTTGTTTGGTTTATTTTTTGTATTTAACGCACACAGTTTTAGTGTCTCATCAACAGATTTCTCTCTGAGAGTAGAGTTTGGGTTTAAATGGGTTGAGATGCGAATTTGATTAGACTCAGTGATCAAATCCCTCTGATTTAAGGATCATTTGCCTTGCTCCAGTGTAACCATCAATATATCATTCATCTGAGAGAGCAGAAAGGATCTTCTCTTCTGAAGTGTTGAGTAAAGGCTTGCTTGCTTGCTGCTGCAGTTTTACTCATGACAACTTACGATCACTCACAGAGTTAGGTGATTACTTGGGTCCTAAGTAGACTTGCTAATATTTTCTTTCTAATATAATAACTGGTTGAATACTTGTGAAAAAAAATGTGTATATACATTTTGTGCTTGGTGGCCTCCGAAGGCAAAGTGTATTAAGAGAATTTGTCATTTTTATAGGAGTGTAAAAAATACTTCAGTTCAATCTCCCTGAAAAAAAAGTATATACAAATGTAAGCCTTTAATATAGTGGAAGCCTTGGAGGTGTTGGCATCTGCCCTTACTGATCTCACTGCAGCGGTGTGTCTGAAATGTGTTATTGTAGGGCTGGAATGAACCATTTTGCCACAGCCCTTTTGTGGAGGAATAATGCACGATTG
Organism: Opisthocomus hoazin; assembly: GCF_030867145.1. Classification (NCBI taxonomy): domain Eukaryota; kingdom Metazoa; phylum Chordata; class Aves; order Opisthocomiformes; family Opisthocomidae; genus Opisthocomus; species Opisthocomus hoazin. The sequence goes on along the minus strand of NC_134418.1, from coordinate 46,155,084 downwards.
TATTGCCCCAAGGAAATCATTGCAAGGTGCGATTTGGTTTCTGCTGTGCAGGCAGCGAGACAGGGGTGTGTGTTGTGGGAGAAGTGAGAGGTAGATATGTGAATGATACCAGTGGCCCTGTGGAGGGAGCAGCTAATGTTTTTATCTGAGTGTACAGTTTGAGTTTGCTGACGCTATAGGGATACTCTGATGACAGAACTGTGAAAATTTCCTGTTTTCATGTTTCCACAATTTACCTGTTAGTTCCCAGGGGCCTGTAATCACGGAAGCCAAATTTCTATGACATCACACCTCACTCTCCACTCACTGGTTTGCTTTTATTTAAAAATAGCATGCTTCTGTAACTTAATAGAAGTCCCATTCTGTTTATTAGAGACTTTCATGATTAGATTTTCTCCAGGTATTTTGCTAGTTATTCTTATTTACTGCAGTGTAATATATGCATATTGTTATCTCTTTAACTGTAGTTGACTTTGTTCTCTATGTCTATATTTTTTAGGACCCTTGAAACCAGAAATTACCATAACTTACATTGCTGTTTCAGCTATATTCTTTAACAGTGGACTCTCCTTAAAAACTGAGGTACTGTAATTTCTCATTGCCTCATTCTTGTTTTGCTTTAAAAAGTTTTGTGTTGCTTTTGGTCAGGTTTGAATGTAATTGAATTGTAATTTAATGTAATTGTAATTGTTGATGCTGGGAGAATAGCTAACAAGAGAAGAGAAATATTAGACATTTGTGGAATAACCCCTCCTTGATTTCAGAAAATTCTTCACACAGTAATGAACGTGATGAGAAGGAGAGTGTGAGTAAATTTCGCCCATCCATAGAGAGTGGGTTGCTTGATTTTACAGGGCTTTGACTAAATGGAAATGCTAAGCACAGTTCGGAGACTGGATCTAGTCCCTGGATGTGTCCCAAACCCAAATCGGGGTGAGATCCAGGAGCACACTAGCACCTGCCTTCTGCAACCCCTTCTGCACCTTGGCTTCCCCGCTGCTCAGTTGAGACACAGGCTAGAAAGCTGTGTGAATCCTAGGGTAGAACTTTGTAGGGAACTAGACAGAGAGGGGCTATGTGGAGTCTTCATGCCTCTGTAGGACATGAAAAGGTGTGCACTTTCTGTGCCTCTCTCCCTTATCTCACCTGCTGGTGCGCTAACTAAAACTATTTGGGCTAGTCGCTACAGGATTGGTGCAAACAAAGATCTGGTGGCTTTGAATTACCACACTGGGTAGGCACGGGACAGCAGCTAGTATCAATGCAACAGGGTACCTCTGCAGATGCATGGCCAATGTACAGGTACAAAGTCTTGGCAATCTTCTCCTATAGGATTTAGTTATGGACAGGTGGACTTGAAGTGCCTGCTCTCTGCTGCATATCATGGACACCGAGACTTGTTTCAAATTTCTTGTCACACATTTTCCGAAGAGGAACAGTCTGGGCATAAAAAGAGATAAAGGGGAGAACTTCTTAGTGACATGTAAAGGAGGCGTGGAGAGAGGAAAGGATGGCTGTGTGCCAAGAAGAGAAGGAGCAGCAGCTAGAGTTGGAGTGAAATGCTGCAGGTCTCTGCTAGTCTAGTTTCTTGATAAATTTTACGCTGTTGACTGTGCTAAAAGGTGATGACGTTCATATGTTGCATGATACTAATGTCTAAAAGAATCGTCATGATATTGTCCAGTTATCTTCTGAGCAAACTGGGATTTGGATGAACAGCGTGCATTCAACAAAAAACAAGTTTCTATACCTGTATCATGGTTATAGTGATAAAGTTTCAAATGGAGGTGGTGTCTGAAGTGGTAGCAGCCCTCTCCTTACTGGCAGTTCTGGCACTAGGGCCTCTAGTTCTGCCAGAACACAGTATAGCTGAAGTGAATAACTTTAGTCAGTTCTGTAGCAGCTGGTTAGAGCCTTGTGGTCTTAAGGGGAAGCAGGAAGAACCATGTTATCTATTTGCCTGGGATAATAATTAATCCTAGGGTAAATAGGCTGCGGAGAGGCACTTTCTTCCACAGAGAAGAGGACCCGAAACACAAAGCCTGGGTAGTACTAATGGAGTGGAGTTTTCTGCTTGCAGGGCTAGGAATCTTTACATGCAGAGAAAAAATGTAAAACTTCTATCCCTTTCATTAGTTTGTATCCTTGAAGCTTTATATTTGTAAAGCAGCTGTGAATGAGAGTGAAATCAGTAGCATTATGAAAGTCCTGATTAGATTCTCAATGTTAGTGTGCGTCTAACTTTTTCCCGTTAAGGTGACATGACTGACACGTTCCTGGGCAACCTGTCATGGCCTGCTTTGGACTTGCATAACTTTTCTTCATCTGTGCTTCTAAAAGCAATACATTGATGTAAATGAAGCTTTTTCAGGAGCTGATGCTTATGTCCAAGTAGCTGATCTCAGATTGTTTTGGAAGCATCAGTTAGGACCAGTGCTGTACATCCAGCTTTATGTTCTGTCAAGAAGCTAAGCCTCTTCTGAATTTTTGCCATAGGGGTAGAAGATGAAGAGGAAGAGAAACATTTCACTCGTTGTACCTTGTGCTGTTACTTTCTAAAATGTGGGTTAAAAACAATCCTTAAATGTGTTAGAAGGCTAGATCATGGCTATTAAAATACTTCAGGGCATGTTTTAATTATTTAAGGCACAACCTAAAGCTGGTATTATTAGTCAGTTAATATATCTTTTTATTGGATTGCAAAGTAAATTGTTTCTGCTTTTGTCTTTATTAGTTCTTGACCTGTGTGTTGGCTGTTTTACCTTGGATAATATATTAGTTAGATCGGAACTAGTGTTCGGTATGCTTTACGAAATGATGAAAGGTTGTGTAAGTGTTAACGGAGGCCTTCTCATAAACATGACAAAATTAGGAATAGCCAGTGCTCTTTTAAGGTTACACTTCTGGTTTTATCTGCTGTGAAAGCGCATAATAAAAAAAAAAATATTTGCTAACGTGCATTCAGAAAGTGCTTTACAAAATAATTGGCAACGTTCAGGGAGAGCCTGTCTGTGCGTGGCCTTGTTATGTTTTGAAATCTGGAGGTGATTGAGGTCCTCTTACACTTATAGAAATAGTCTGTGTCCAGAGATGACAAGAACATTTGATTCCACCTTAATATAATGCTCTTTCAGTTTACGGTGACTGGATAGCTTGCTGGTTTAAAGCAGATACCTCCTGTAGGGGCCCCAGAAGTTAAATCACATACTTGAGTTATCCATTTCAGTGAGGAATTTGGCAAGCCACTGAAAACACTGTTTGCTCTGTGTGGGTATTTGCCCATTTAGCTGTGACCATCTAAGCGTGGCTGGGTGGCAACAGGGACCCACACTGACCAGCGAGAGGCTAGGATAATCTCTCTAAAGGATCTGAAATACCGGGAAAGACAAGGTAGCTTGTTCTGTCTGGTGTGCAAAAACAGTCATAACTAGCAGCTTCCAGTAACTTTTTTGAGACTCTTTTGAGACTTTTGCTTTTTTGGGGATTACAGTGACAGATGTATTTTGGGACAAGCCCTTGTACATTGGTGAAGACAGTTTGCCTCAGTGTTTATTCTATCATGATACAGTCTAAGGAATTTGAAAAGGCAATTGCTAGAGACACTTTAAAGACCACAAAGACCTGTTCCACTAATACAGCATTGCTTCATGCGTTAGGTCAGCTGTGTTGTAATTGCCTTCCTTGCTCCCTGGAAGCTCTAACCAGTCTTTCACAAGTTTTTATCTTGGATTTTGCTTTCAGAAGTATCACAGATTTCTTCAAGTCATCTGTTTTTAAGATGTTTTCCAATTGTAAAAATACTAAATTGAAAGAGCACTTCTATATATGTGATGGTGTCTTGATTGGGGATGCCTTCATAGGTTGGTCCACTGGGAAATCTGGGCTGGACGTGACTTGGCAGGAAAGAAGGAGGAATTAATGGCTTTGCTGAAAGAAGTCCCAGGCTTTGGTTTTGCTCAATTGTATTATGTACTTTTAAAACGTACACTTTTATATAGGTATTTCCAGGTATCTTTTTTTCCTGCACAGGATGTGTTTTTACTACTACATGTTTTATTAAGATGAAATAATACTACAGTGAAGCTATTCATAATGCCATAGGTGCTGTGACAGGTTATGTGTGAAGAAGGCCTATTTTTTCATGCAGAGTGATACTAGCCTGCTTAAGAGCTTTAATTATTTTGAGAAAATGTTGTTTCATTCAGTTAACCAAACACTGAATGTAGTGATACTTTCTTGGTAAAACTGGATCAAGTCCATGTTTTGTATAACTTTAAGAATAGGATACGAATGGATGTGTATTTTTTTGTGGAAGGTGTTTTTTCCCCTATCTCAAATTTGGGACATTATTTTTGTTAAGAGAAATAAAGTAACAAGGACATGGTGCTGACTTGCTAGTACTTCCAGGTGTATAATTACATCAGTGTGCATTTGGATGGTTGAAAATGCAGTATTTGATTATGCTTCACTGAAGTTCAGCTGTTTTGATGCTGAGAGAGGGTGGCATTTGAAGATCAGCTGCGGCATTGCTGTACATGGAAATACACTTTTTTATATTGTTCTTTTTTTTAAAACGCATCTGGAGTGTCAGATAGCTGGAGAAACCTAGCAAATTAGGCTTTGAATAAAAGTGCCATCGGTTCGTTTCCTGTTGCATTGTTTATGTGAAAAGAGTGTAAGTTATTTTGAGAGAGAAGAAAAGGAATTTTTCTTCTCAATATATGAGAGTTGAAATGAGCTGAAATGTACAAAGCTTCTTCCTTGTACTCAAAAACTGTGTAGAAGATCCTTGGAGTGCCCAAAAAGACAGAAACAGAGAGAGCTAACAGAAGAGTTTGTTGCGTAAGGATACTTGATCACGTCTGTGGAGTGCTCTTGCACTATTTAACATTATTATTTTTTTGTTTTCTCAGTCTTCAGTGGTGTTTTGCACTTTATTTCTCTGAATTTTGTGGCTTAGCTGTTGTTAGTTTATTATGGTCTTGGTATTCTTTCTTTGCTATTCTTCATCAGCCTATTTTTTTTTTTACTGTAAATTTCCTATCTGTTGATACAATAAATAATCAAAATCTGCTACAGATTACTTTGCTTTTTATGTTTGTTAATCTTCCCTTAAAACAAACGTACCACACAGGATGACTGTAATGTAAACATCCTTTTTTCACTCTATAAATGAGAGTCACAATTTGTGGCTCTCTTTAGACTAGAGAAACCTAAAATCACATGGATTCTAAAAGTTTCCCTTCCTCTTGATAGCAGAGGTTGATAAAGTAAACAGGCCATCAGCATAGTTAACACAGGTTTTGAAGCAGTGACAAAGTGCTAAGGCTGCCTGCTGAAAAGCTACTGTTATGAGAGCTACAGTATTATTAAAGTGGTGGACAATTCTTTTGGAAAAATGCCCAGGAGCAGACAGAGCTTTTATGTTGTCTGGATGTACTTCATTATTAAAGAGGAGATCCGATGATCCCGAAAGGTGCCTTTTTGACATGCACTCTCTTTGTATTATAAAGATGATCCTAGTTTTAAAAGCACAAACCTGATCTTATTTCAGCTGTTATGACTGCAACTTCCTCTCTTCTTTTTCTTTTGCAGGAGCTGACAAATGCTTTGATGCATGTGAAACTACACCTTTTTGTCCAGATTTTTACACTTGTGTTCTTCCCAACAGCAATATGGCTCTTTCTTCAGCTGTTATCAATCACACCTATAAATGAATGGCTTTTAAAAGGGTATGTTTATGCATAATAGAGTGAAATATATTTGTAGCTGTCTTCTTAAAGAGCTGCTTATCCTGCAGTGGGTGTTTTAAGACTTGTTTTGTGAACAGATTTTACTGGTTGTTTTGTGCTTCAGCACTTTGCTGTCAGAAACAAAGTACATGGACAAGATTATCCTTTCAGGAACCCGATCTCATTTTTAGGAAGTCTGGTCAGTTAGTTTCATATGTAGGGAACTTGCAATAGGTTAGCTTTCTCTTTCACAAAACACAGCTGAAGTGCTGTGCTGGGTCTCAAGGAGGATGGGGAGGAAAGAAAAGGAATGCTTCAGGAAAAACGTAAGATGGTGAATAAGTACTGTGTATGCCACATACTGGTGTTCTCTTCTGTTTTTAAACACTCTCTGTTGAGCATCTCTCGCATGTGTCCAGATTGGAGCTCAGTGTCTGCTCCTAGCTAAATTATGGAAAACCAAAAGGAGTAAAGTTTATGTATGAGTAGAAGTTTGAGATGAGCAGAAGTGTGCGTTAACATGAAAACAATGTATTTTAAGTCTTTGGTGTACTCTGCCAATGTGTGCTTCCAAGGCTGCATTGATGCTGCAGTAGTGATAGATGTTATGAAAAATAAAAAAAAAAGAAAAGCTTTTTTCAGAATCAAAGGTCAATACCTAACTGCCATGCTGCTATACTGGAATGTTCAAATGCAAAAATCAGTTCTTTCAGAAAACTACTTAAAGAATCCCCGTTGTTTGTTACTGCTTGGTGAAACATTGCTTTAGGAGAGTTCCCTGTCTTAAAAGTTTAGTGATAAAGCTGCTTATGTTTATGTTTTTACAAGGCCTAAACCTAAAAGAGCATTTTAGTTTGTTTTTAAGAGGCTTCTCCAGGTGTTCCTCCAAGTGTGAAGTGGTCCAAATGATACTGAGAAAGTGAAATTGAGACGACATCATTTAGCAGTTAGCACTGTTTTGCTTAACAGGATTAGTACCTTAAGGAAATGATAAGGTTGCTATACAATGTCCATTTGCATTTGGCTATGCATAGTAAAGGTTATTCTTTAAAGTAAAATAATTGTGAAGTTTTTCCTCAGCTAGAACAGAGACATGATTTTCCACAGTGAACCAAAATTCTCTCTTAATCCATGGGAGTCTCAGTTTCTGAAGTGCAAGGTGGAAGAGGTTTTTGTGGGTTTTGTTCCTTGCAGCACTTCTCATCCCTTCTTTCCTATGACTCTCATGCCACTTTGGTTCTTAGTATTTAAGGGACATGATCTGTTACACACCCAAGTGTATATGTATGTGTATATGTACACACCTGTGAAACTGCATGTAAAACTACATATGTATATTTCTCTTAAAAAAAAAAAAAAGACACTTGTATGTGTATCTCCCTAAACGTGGAGCCTAAACCAGCCTCATTTTTCATGAAGGTGTGTCTGTGTTTTACAGTGAGCTAGTGTACTTCTGTATGTTTCAAGCTGCCTTGCGAGCGCTTGTTCCTTCAGTACTATTTCTGCTTTGGCTGTGTTTTATCTTTTAGTGCAATGACTCCGTTGTATTGAGACTTTATTCAAAGAATGGTCAGATTGAAGAGTTTAATGAAGGTGGTTTGTTTGTTTTTTGAAAGAGTGCTTTCTTGATAAATACTGCTGCTCAGGATGTGCTCGGAGCAGCAGCCGTAGTGTGGCTCTGAAGGCGTCCACTGCAAAAGGAGCCTGATGAGACCTGTACCTTCAGTGCTATGCAGCTGAATAAGATACTGAGCTCTGTCCTAGTTCTAGGATAACACATTTTAAAGCAGGTACTTGCATGTCCCTCTACGGGTATGTGAAAAGAGAGTGAGGAGCCGATGTGAGAAACTGCCAGTGCTTTGGCCTCCCTGTGTATCCCGAAGTTCATCCTGATGCCCTGCAGCTGTAGTTTTTATTCCCTAGAAACACTGAAGTACCCTTGATAAGAACAGGGGGAACAAGACAGGCTTCTGCAAAGTTAGTTCCTCATCATGCATGTTTAGCAAAGCTTGTAGTGGGAGGTAGTTGATAGTCCTTACAAGGGCCTGGAAAAATAGGCACATGCTCCCAAGGGCATGCAGCGCCCTTTGGCAGTCCCCTGGGGACTGTAGTTCTCCACTGCTCTCTGCACAAGGTTATGCCTAAAGGGCACAGTCAACTCCACAGCTAGTTTCCCATCTTGCTTCAGAATGAATGGTAGATTCTCACATCCTCTAGAATGGTCTGTTTTGCTGTGAATGTTATTTGAGAGGCAGATTCAGATAGTACTAGCTTTTCATCTGTGTTTCTACAGTTGGGTTTATTTTTTTTCCGCTCTCTGTCTCGGATGATATTAGGAGGTTTGTTGCTTTGCAATTATTTTGAAATGTATAAAATAGAGGAGAAACTGACATAATCCCAAGCATCTTTTAAGCTAGTTTTTTGTTAGCTGGCTAGGTTTTGCATTGATGGCATCCCTTGGAAAAGGAGCACGAAGCAGGTGGTTAATGTTTGCAGAGATTCACCTCTTCTGTTACTCTTAGGATATAGCATTTACAGCGTATGAGGTAAGGCACAAGATGCAAAAATCTGGTACAAGATATGGCTTTGGTAGTTCTAGATCTCAAAATACATGACTTTGAACCCTGCTAGTCAGTTGTCTGTAATGTATTAGCAGAACAGGTATTATTTATCACATCAGCAAGTGTTTGGACGCCTGATGTTGGTGCTTATAGCATGGCCTGAGCCAGTGGAATGTTTCAGTTTGTTGGTTGTTATCTGTAGTAATCTGCTGGCCTTTAGAGGAATTTGTTTGTATATTGGTAGTATTGTGTGTAGTTGATACAAAGCAAGAAAAAAGCTCACAGGTTCATGTTTCAATACAGCTGATCGGAAGTATTTTGATTTAGTGTGTACCAGGTTTTTTTGTAGATTAATATTTTCATGTGAGGAATACTTAAAACCATAGTTTGATAGTGAGTGTTTTTTTTTAATTCCAATTGTATTACTTTAAATTTGAGAGGTTTCACAGAGATTGTGTTATTAAACCTTTCCCTTATAGTGTGGAAAATTCCTGCCAGCTGAGATGAATGCCCTTGCACACATTTCATACATCTCTCGATAACTTTGAACTTAATCTACCCCTTACTAGTGCAGGTGAGAAGTTCAAGCAAGGAGCTGGCTGCCAAGAGACCACATAGAAGAGAGATAACAGTATCCCAGCTGATGTAGGGGATGGACATCAGAATCACCATGTGTTTGTCTGCTCTATATTTTCATATGTATTTCCAAATGTTTCCACACCATTTCTTTTTCCTGTATTTCTTTCCTTTTCAATATGAGCTTATCCTGCTGTGTGCTGACAACTTTCTGTTTCTATAGCTTACTTCACTGTAAGCTAAAGCTACTATATACTTCCAAGGTGGTGCTTGGCACTTTGTGATTGGATTTATCTGATGTTTACATTTGTTGCCTCTTTCCTTTTCCACAGTGTTTGTAGCTGACAAACTGAATATCGTCATTGTCATTTATCTGTTTCTTCTATTTAAGCTTTTTGTATATTTGCAGCGTATCAATTGCACTGTAATATGATCCCTATTATTTGGATTTAATACTTCTGTTTGCTACAGCTTTTTGACATGGCGTTTCTTGGGGATGAACTAACACAGTTACAAGTGCGAAGTAGTTCACCACTAATAATTGATTGTTCTGAACTAGAACACTGTGTCAAACTCCAGTACTTGAAAACAGATGTAAATTCCATGCTTTTGAGGTAGACTATTTTATTCCGTGCCTTACTGTTCCTTCTAAGTCAACACAGTTTTTCTTCAGAAGCCCTATTTTACTTAGCACCAAATTTAATTGTAATCTAAGGTATGTTCTTGTTGTTTCTAAATACACATTTGATACAAATAATTTCTGTAATAACCAGTTTTTGTGGACTGTCTTTGAAAATGAAGGAAAGCTCACCACTTTCTTTCTTACTTTGCAACAGCATTTACTATATACATTGGTAATTTTGTTGCACAAACAATGGAAAAAATGCCAGATAATAATAATAGGGTATTTTAGACTTCTGAAATGCAGGAGAAAACTTTCAATGTTTTGATTAATGGAAGTCAGGTGATTTTACCAAGACGTGAAAACATGCATAAAAATTAAACATTCGATGGCCTTTTAATGTTCAGGAAATAAAAAGCTTAATTGTGATTTTTTTTTTTTTTTTCTTAGTAGGGGTTGATGAAGAACAGTGTAGTGGGAACCCTAAATAGTGAGCATGGTTCTTCTTACTCCTCTACTTAGCAGTAAATGCTTTTATCACTGAACAGCTTTTTCTAGAAAATAGTAGTTTACAGCCTTATTTTCTTTTTTACCAAGTAGCTACAGGTATCTCAAAACACACTACAAACTTTACTACATCAGCATATGTGATGCACTTTTGTTTGTGATAGATGTGTAGATATCTTTGTGAAGGGTAGGTACAGTACTATAGATGGGGAGATGGAGTCACAGAGAGGTTAAGTGTTTGGGTTTTTAAATGGTGTCATGACCCTTCGCTGTGGTGGCTGGTAAGAGATGGCATAGAAATCCTGCCAGCTGGTGCAGGGCTGTAACTGTAAAGCAAACTGATTGGGTTGCGCAGGTGATGGTTGTTTCTACTCAGCTGTTTGTTGTTGTAAAGTATTAGGTTGTATAGTGTTTACATCATGTGAGGAATGTAACATTTCTTTTTGTTGTTTTCAGCTTGCAGACAGTAGGCTGCATGCCACCTCCTGTGTCTTCTGCAGTAATATTAACCAAAGCTGTTGGTGGAAATGAGGTGAGTTTTCATTTTGGTTTGAGTGCTTTTTTTTGAACGGAAGATCAAACAAATATTTATGATGAACTCATGTGGCAAAACACTGACTGCAATGTGATGTCTTTATGGTTTGTAAAAAATTCTAGAATTAAAGCTTGGGTATTGTGTTAGTGTCAAACAAGGGAAATAGTGGTTTGTTATCTGCAGTCATTGGTCAAACTGAAAGAAGCTTAGTTTTCTGAGGTGATAAAAAGGTTTCTGATGGAAATGAGTGTTGGGAGATTTTTGCTTGTTGCTGCCTTGTCGTTCTTAAGCATATGATGTTCGTATGCTATGTACTGGTTATCTCATAGACCATTAGCTTTGTGGTGAAGATCTGCCCTTGCATTGATTGCTTGGATGGTGTTTAGTATTAAGAGGCCCTATAGTAGGAGTTCCTCAAGCTTGAAGCTGCAGATGTAGCAAGTGTAGATGATGGAGACACAAACATAAATTTAAATCTTATATTGTTATTCGAGACTACATGAAATGAGAATTCTGGGAACATGGAGCTCTCTGACAGTGGTGTAATGCAAAGTTCTCAACAGATAGGAAATGCCAGTATTGAAGTTGTTGTGCAAACTCAGTTTGGTCACATTATATTTCTGTCTTAAAATGGCATATGCTGATGTCATTTCAGACTCTGTCCACAAAACATTTGCTATTTTCAGGAAGACCAGGTAGACAGTATTTAGGAAATTAATCCAGGTCTACTAATTAATGAGGTTTTTTATTTTAGATTTGCTTCCTCATAACTGCTGAAGGTGGCTGAGACCTAGCAGGTGAGGAAGGGAGGGAGTAACACTAAAAAAGATTGGATTTAAAGCTGGGGCTGTTGGGATGCTGTTCTGGAGGGTTAGAGCCAGATCTTAATTCAGCCACAGAGCTCCTGTGTGATGTTGGGTGAGTGACTTCAATCATTTTTTTTAAATGTGGCCATTAGTTGTGTACTTCTCATTTTCTGAGTTCAGACTCTTGGGACCGATTAATGTCAGCTTTGAAAACACATGATAGCACTGAAATAGATTTAAGTTGTACTTTGTACTGACAAAGTGCTGTTTAATTGCTCTATCCTCTGAAGAGAGACCCAAAGCATCTCAAGTCAAGCATCACTAATTATGGGCAATCCTGACGCACATCGCTGTCTCCCAGTTTGCTACCTGAAAACAAGAAGAAGAAAATTGTCTGATGGAGGCGCTGTGGAGTCATTAGTATAAGGAAATAATTCAGGTACATAATAATGATCAACAGAGAAATAAGAAGTTTTCTAGTTATGATTCTAGAGGTAGGTTCTGTAAATTATACAAAGATGCCACATAGTGAACAGTGAGGATGAAATGAAGTATTGAATGAGTGCTCATTCAGTGTTAGCACTCTGTTCTATCCTTAGAACAAGGAAAAGATCCTCTGGAAAAAAATAAGGTGTGGTTGGTTAGTTGAAGGCAATATCATACAGCATTTGTGTGCAGGAGTGAGAGAGGTACTTTAGTTTCTTGACCATTAAGGTCTGCTCTTTTATGCTAGTATTCTTCTGGGGTGGTGGTGTGGTGTGTATTTTATATCAGCTGACAAACAGAAACTTTCTGTCATGTGAGGCTTGTGTAAGTAATTGTAAAAATCACTGACAAAGTAAGCTTGAACCTCTAATTCTTCTGTACCAAACTGGTGTTGGAGGAATGTGAAAATGCATACTTTGTTAAGGATTTTTACAGGTAGTTGCTGACAGCGGAGACAGAGTGAGTCAAGAAATGGGTGTTGGTAATTGAGAGTTCTCAGTCAGGCTCTAGGAAGCAGAGATGCAAAAGAGAAACACCTTTTTAACACACTCAGTGGAAACAAAATGTGTGGCAAACTTATTGCCAAACTTAAGCAAGTTTCCAATGCAAACAAATTTTTGGATTTTTGATGCTTCTCTGTAATTCAGATTATTATTTCTCATTCTGAAGAACAGCAGATCCTTCATGCTAGCAGAGAAGACCCTCTTGCATCTTTCCTTGCCAGATGTCACCTAAGCTGTTATTGCTGTTTTTCTCTTCCTGACATGAGCAGAACAATGCATTTTTTCCCATTTTAATTTAAATCCATTCTGATATACGAAGAATTTAAACCTGGGAGTCAACTGGAAATATAAGTGATTGTACTGTGAGAGCACTTGTTCATAATAATGTCTCTTAAACTGCTTTTGCCTCATCAAGCATGTATCCCTTACCTAGAGAAATTGATTTGTCTGAGGGTGTATCTGCACTACTTAATGTAATATGAAGACAAATGAACTTGCTCAGAAGCAATATAGTGACGAAGCTCCACATGAGCTAATTAGTCTGAGAAGTGTCCTGCTGCTGTAGAGTACAGGCACACCCTCAAAAAATGCTCTGAAAAACTCATTGGATTTCTTGAAACACGGCACATGAAAGCTGTGGTAGTTGATAGAGGGTTTTAGGTTTTCTTTAAGTAGAAGTGACTGTTGAATATCAGTTTGGACTTGGGTTATTCTCAAAGAAATATGAGGCACTATGGCATGGTAGAAGTGTACGCATCTGGGGCTGAGACATGGATTCTGTTTTTAGCTCTGTCATTAACCTGCTGGGTAAAAGACAATGTGTCTCTGGGGTTAGCGGTAATGGATATTGGCAACTTTGTGAAGTGTTTGAAGATCAGTGCTGAAAAGCCTTATGTAAGAGCTGTATTTTGTTGTTCTGGAACAGGGTGATTAAGTATTTCGTCAAGTGCTTAGGAAGAGGGTCTACATCATTAGAAGTCACTTGGATGAGGGATGTTGCTGCATATCAATTGGAAATTTTGGTTGTGAGGTGATAAAAGACACTTTCGTTAGTCTGACAAGGATCTGATTTTTTTTTTAGTTGATACATGCCTGAGGACACAAATAAAATGCTCTGCTTTTGTTGGCTGAGGAAGATGTGGTCACCAAAGCTGATATTAAGAATTATGATTAAACTGTGTTCGTTGTTGAAAGAGTTAAAGTTCTGGGATTGTAAGTACAAACCAAAGTAAGCTAAAAATCTTTATTATTTATCTGTCAGTGTTTAATAGCCATCATACGATCAACCAGTGTTTGTTTTCCTGATGGTTCAAACACATGGTGTATCAAAAAAGTGTATCTTAAAGTTTTAAGTCCTCTTGATCTGTGTATAAGAATACAACAGCTGAAGAGTTACTCAAGAGTGCAAATGTAAAATTGTCCAAAGCAAAAATAAATCATCCTTCTTCCTATACATTGTTTGATCACCAACTCTGTGACCTATACCGCTTTCAAATTTCTAATCTTGGCAGCTGTTAGACATGCCTTCCAAACTCTACCGTGTTAGCCATTTGTATTGCTTTGCAGTATACCTGGTAGTTGAGCAGGTGGGGGCTGGTTTTCATGGCTGGGGCATTCCAAAAGCCCTTTGTCAGTAGTAGCCTTCCATTAATAAGGGAAGACGATCAAGCCAGCTAGCACCTTTGCTTGCCGTAGCTGTGGTATTGTGGTGGGGAGAAGCATTATGTTAGAAAGCCAAAAGGCTTCCAAGTCTTTTGGTGTTTGAGGGTGAGAATTAACATCCTCGCTTAGCTCTGATGTGTGAGTGGTTTGGTGGCTTGTGTTAGGGGACTGGAAATAGCCTTCTTTGCTAGTCTGTCCAGAGAGGTGTTGGCAAATGAGACATGTGAGCAGTAGGGAGGGAAACTCTCTGTGCTGTCTGAAAACCTTGGCTTTTGGAAGAGAGGGAGATGTTTTATGGTTATTCTGTTTTTTGTTTTGGTGGAAGTAGCTGTTCTTGATGTGATGAGCAGAAATGCAACTTGTCTAGTAGGGCTACAAATTCACACCTATTGATTCTGTCCCATTCTTAGATTCCTTTAACTACTGTCCCTGGTCTCTGTATGATATGTGGTTTGTTCTCTCAGCTCTCCTTCAAGTCTTGTTTCTTCTCTCTGTTTCTCCCTCTTCACCTTAATTTTTCATCATTCCTCTTGAGATCGCTTCCTATATGATGTTACTTTCATTAACACTGCAAACAGCTTGCTAAAACAGCCTATTCCTAGTTTTTGTCGCAAATAGATTTAGTTCGTTAGCAAAGCCATTTTCAAGTACTGAATTTAATTTGATGCATATGAAGCCCTATATGAACAAAAAAAGTTCATATGTGTACTGGCAAAAAATAAGGAGAGATCACCATGAGAAATCAAAATCTGATTTTTTTAATTTGGTGGTATTTTTTTCAATTGCTTAGTTGTTTCTGTCATCAGTAACACTTACGAAGTCTCTTGATTCGTGAAGAGGACAGTCCATGTAGTTAAAAAAATTGAAGTGAAAAACAGAATGCCTCACTTTTGTTCTTTGCTCTTGTTGAGCTGTGAAGGGTCAGGATTTTAATTACATTGTATGTCTGACAGCACAGAAGGCTTTTTTGTGTCATTTTTTTTCAAAAAGTCTTGTAGTTTGTCAATGAAATTATAAAACCCATTTCTTTAAAAGTCTGCTTCTAACCATCCATTTCTGCAAGAGAGAGACAAACAAATATGTCAGCGTTTCAAGGTTCTGTAAAGACAAACCTATTAAAAGCTCAGAGATCCTCAGCAGAAATGCTGTAGAGATGCCAGATATTACTACAAAGTATTCAGACAGCAAATGTCATACTCTCCTTAAGAATCAAAGTAATGAAGAAAAGAGATTGAAAATTAGATCTATAAGTCTATTATCAGTTTGGGAGAAAAAACAATTTGTGATGACTTTTATGGCAGCTTAATGACATATTTTTGAAACGTATAACATAACAGGCAAGAGCTGTGATGGAATTGTACAGATAAATCGTGGCAGACAGTTCATTTTGTTGAAGAATACTTTGGCTATTTTGCTATCTCAGACAACAAAACCATTGAGGTTTTTTATTGTTCAGCTAAGCTGTAGCTTGTACAAAATCTCTTAATCAAAATGCTGTTTTATTTTTTTCAACTTTCGTGTGGATCTGCTATGCCTTTTGTAAAGCAAAGTGTTGCATATGCAAGACAAGATTTTGAAATATGGAATATACTATAATGAAGTAAGCTAGAAAGACATTTATGAAATAAATAGAAAGTAAAGAAAAAGTTCTAGTATTGATTTTTAGATTTGGTTTTTGAAGCAGATGTAGAACATAAAACAATATAAATTTGAAAGATCCACAGCTAGCCTTTCTGGAAAAGAATCAAGGGAGAGTAGTAACATTTGAACAACAAATTATATGCAATACATTTAAATGATATTGTACAATAAAGATCATATGAGTACTTCCTGAGAAATGAACACTGGAAAATTACTCTGTTTTTGAGCGTTGTTTTTTTTAAAAGTAAAAACAAAAAAGTGAACCCTAACACTACTGTAAGGTCACAGGAAAGATACTGATTTCTCTAAAAATATCTGAAGTTCTTTGAACCATGTATACATGTACATCAACTTTTCAAAAAACAAAATAAAATGAATAAAAAGGAGTACAAGCTCTAGTAGTTTGTGATTTGTACACTCATGCACCAGTGTACCAAGAGTGTTTACCCTTGGAAGGTAACACGTGAACATTATGAAACAAAAATCTTTTAAGATCTTCAAATAAACTGTATGTGTCATGATGTTTAGTTCTCTTCTATAATGTAATATTTTGTTCGCTAAATATAAGTAAAATTTTACAGTAGTGTTGTCTAAAATTGCATTTCCAAATTGCACTTAAAATATTAATGGTTTTGGGTTTTGTTTATGTAAGGGTAAGTAATTTCGTTCTATTGTTTTTTAATTTGATACTGTAAAAGGAAAAAACCTATAATGAAATTTTTTTTGTTTGTTTCCTAAGCAATAAATTTTGCCTGCCTATACAGATTAAATGAAAATGTAACTAATTCTACCATTAGATACTACACTAAGTCTCTGGGAAATGTATGTGGGTGTCAGAGGACAAATGTAGGGAAGATGTCTGTACTTCACATGTACGAATATAAAGAATTAACTGTGTCAGCATAAGCCTTATATGTACATAGGAGCTGTTGTGCTATTGAATTCACCCACTCTCTTCTAGTCTTGCAGTCTAATTTTTTATGTATCCTAAGAGTTTACTTTTCTTTTATCATTACTGTGCTTTGAGCAGATGGTTTTTATTGAACTATTTATTGACACTTAGAGGTTTTTCCTTCCCTGAATGGTGAGTGCATTTTATATCCGTCAATGCATAGGAGTGGCCCAAATTGTTACTTACAATATGAGTTTCATCACTATAATGTGTCCCAGTCATGCAGCTCCGTTAGATATCTCTAGAGTTCCTCATAGTCTTCTGTAATCTTCTATAACCCAAACCAATTGTGGAATCTTCTGGGTTCCTTCCCTCTCTCACTGTTCTCTTTTAATTTATCACTAGTAGTTCTAATACAGATCCACTATTAAAACTGTTCAGAATGGCAGGAATTTTCAAAGGCATTCAGCTCTGACTCTTAATTCAGTGGAAGCAAATTCAGCCTAACAGTGAGACTTCGGAAATCCCCATGTTTGAGCACTTCACCCTAAACTCCTTACTTAATTTTTTACAAAGTTTCAGATTTTCCTAACACCTTTGAAAAGCAGCTGATTTACTACCCTAAGGTATCAGTGGCTGAGTTAGACTTGTGATAAACGATTTAATTTTGTCCCTGGTTGCCAGTACCTCCAACTTGGGGTCTTTCATATGGCTCATAAGATGTCGGTGGAAAAAGCCCCTCTTCTACACTCCTGGGAGTGTAAGAGATAAGGAAGTGCAAGAAAATATATTGGATCTCTTAACTGCACAACTTTATGTACTGTTAGATGTAGGACACAGAATTTACAGCCTTTTGTATGTTCAGCCTTCCCAAATCTGGGGTGCTTGTAGCAGCTCTGTCATAATGTAGAAAGCTGTAAAATTGTCTTTTTAAATTATGTTAAACTGCTTGGGCTGTGGTTGGAAACTACCTGGAACCATCATAACCTTGTGTTTTTACAATTGTGTTTGCCCAGCTGTACTAGATGTGACTTTACCAAGAGTGTTTTCAGAGGCTTTGCTGTTGCTATTCTATAGTGTTTGACTGGGAAGACCGGTTTTTTGTCTGGTATGGGACATTCGGTGACCCGGAAAGCTGTTTGTGGCATAAAGAAGCCAGGACAGAGGAGTCATCTTGCTCTCACGCTTGGAAAAAATGGCCTTTTAAAGCACAGTGGTTTTGTATTTTTCTTGGTCTGCGGGTTAATTCAGTGTAAAATTACAGTGTGCAAGAGCTTCCTTTATTTAGCAGGGAGTGCTGTATGAAATGGATTGCCTTATGCAAAGCAAGCATTTTTAACTGTTCGAACAAATCAGTAATAGTTCTATTGAAATATTTGCAGAGAGTGGGGACTACTGGCCCCCTAAAATTCAGTTTCTGTGCTCTCTGGTGTTTAATCATTATGGCTGTTTGAAAGAGATTAATAGATATTTTATAGCGAGGGAAATGTGTTAGCTGGTCTCTGTTCCTTAGTCTTTTTAAAAGGAGAGGCTGTCTTTTGGAGGGCAGTGAAGATTGGTAATAATATTCTGAAGGTGACAGCTTCAAAAAGTTACAAGTGGTTTGTTTGCAGTGGAGTGTTTTATTCAGTCTTAATTGCACTGAATGCCTGCACAATGCCAGCGTTCATTGTGTAAGGGTCGTTTTTTTAATAGCTTTATTTTGGCAGAGCAGTGCAGTTGTTTGCTGGCACTGAAATCCAGCAACATGTTTATGGTTCTCCTCTCTCTCACCTTTTGGCTTACAAAGCAAAGGCTAATTTAATATTAATTTTAATAGTAAGTGAAGTGTTTAATCATTGCGTATATTAGGATTGGTGTTAAATCACTGATACAGCAGAACAGAAACTATTCAGCTTTTTTTCTTGTGGGTGGTTTATTTTCTACCATGAACAATAAAGATGGTTCCTTCGCTGTCTATTCATATGCTCACCTGTCTGTGGACTTGGACCTTCTCTCATGAAGGGATACTACTGCAAGTGGTTTAGCATAGCTGTCGGTGGCCCCAGTGTTGTGACTGGGAATGAAACCATGTATTTATAAAACTAGCAACAGCTAATATGCAACAGTATTGAGTGTCTAAAATGGAATTAATTCAGTATGTCTTTCCAGAAAGAACATTTGGAATGATAATGTGTAAAGCATTGCTAACATTTTAAAACCTGAAAAATACCTTTTGCATATGACTGTTTGCAGCTCACTGCAGAGAAGTCAAAATTAAATGTGTCTATTGAGAAGACAAAGTGCCCTTTAGCACTGTCTTTAGTGGATTTAGTCAAGGATAGCATTACTGTTCTTTAAATGTGCAAGTTCTGAACACTGGCTTGTAAGGAGATAATGTTACATTGTTTCTCCTTTCTTAAATCTGTCCTTTGTGTGTTTAAAATCAAAGCTTCAGAGCATTTCACTTGGGAAATTTTTTGTTTCTATCCAAGCACGTTTTTATCTGGTATGAATAAGTTTGCTTAGTGGCTAATAATAATATATAGGAAAGAAAGCAAGCGGGCTTGTAAATACAATATTTCTCTAATTTCTTTTCTTTAGCTCTCTTTTTGGGTGTGCAATGTTAAGTCCCGATTTATGGAAATCATAGCTGTAGCACATGAAGCAGGATTTTCAGTTAAAATTATTATCTTTAAATGTCATTCTTTTTCAAGGAAATTAAATTGATTTTATTATCCTTTTTTCATCGTTATGATTATGCGAGAACATCATGAAGGTTTTTGTCTCCTAAATTGTTAGTCAAATTATTACATTCAGTACATGTTAAGAAAAATTGTCTTACATTCTGTGAGGAAAGCCTCATCTGCGTGAAGACATAACAAATTTCTAGATTTCTTCCTTTATATAAAAATAACCAAGCCCAAATTTATTTAAAATGTTTTTATAGAACTCTTACAAGAAGATAGGATATTTTAGAAGTGTTTCAAGTTTCTATTTTTCTGTTGAACTGACTTTTTGTTCATTTGTTAGTTAGAGCATTTGGCAAAAAAATGTGGCAAGCAGTAGAGCAGCAGATTTTCTCTGACTTCAAAACACTATTTAGGCTCCAGTTTCTGGAGACTATTGGCCCTATTACGAAGTCTGAAAACAGCAAGCTGCTGGTAAAGTGTTTCTGGACATGCTGAAGAAAAGCCATATGCCTCCTGGGAACCTTTTTCCAGATATGCAGTCCCCTCAGCCCGGTGCTTTCTCCTGCTCAGCTAGGATGTGTTTCCATGTGCATATGGCCTTTTCTGTCTGAAATCCACTACTTCTGCTGCCACTTCTAAATTAACAAGGGTGGAGGGGAAACAACACCACTTGGAGTAGCTGCAGCAGATGCTTGAACTCTTGTACTCAGAGAGGAAGCCCTTATGAGAAGGTGGTAGTGTTTAGGAAATTTTAGGGGGCAGGACACTGACAAAGGAGCCTTAGTGCGTTCACTCTTCTATAGGTGCCCTGAAAGCACAATGGCCACTGATTATTGATGTATGTGATGGGGGAGAATTTTTACCATTTAATATAATATTTGCCAACCTGTTCAGTGCCTCATCATATATCTCCCCACCACAAGCCACATTTCCAGAGCGTTTGCTTCTCTGGCATTTTGCGTCCCCTCGCCACCCTCAGCTTGACCTCTTGAGTTCTGCACTGTCTGCCTCTGAGTCCTGTGCTGCCTCAGGCCCTCGTGCGCGTCCCCAGGGAGCTGGCACGGCGAACTGGCTGCTCTGCGAGACCGTGTGAGGCGGAGGCGAGGTGGTAACTGCTGGGCGCCACGGTCGCGCTTAGCAGCATGTTACGGCTCACTGATGTGCACTTAACACGGTGAGACAGTAGCCATGTACTTTTTGGCTAGGGCTGCAAGCCAGTGCTTGAGTTTAAGGTAAATAACGTTTCTGAAGGAATTTTCCCCAAGATTCAGGGGAACGAACAAAAAACTTGCCTTATATTGAGGTGGATACATAGTTCTGACTTCATGTATTTATTTTTAATAATAAAGGGGTGTTGAGTAAGAAATACCTCAGCAAACAAAGAAGCTAGTGCACTGCTTATCAGCAGAGAAGTCAGTAGCCATAGACTAACTAGATAGTTTATGTGCCACATAATTAGAGAATTGCTGCATTAGACTAAGAAGAATACTACTGTGCGTGAACAGAATTGTGTTTGAGCTGGTAAGTCCAGAGCAACAGTACATTTCCTGAATTAGTTTGCCAGTTTACATACATTAATTCTTCCATGAAATTTTGAAACTCCCTGTTCTAGCAGGTATTGTGGATTATTGCAGCAAGATTCCCTGAATGTTGAATTTCTAGTGTGTGGATGACTTTGCTTGGCTAGACCTTTTTGTTGTTATATTTTGAAATGATTTAAATTCATTTTGTTTATTGATATTGTTGCAAAATGTCTGTAATGTATACGGGGATGTATACTTTGATGCATACTGCGTGAGTGTTTCAGCTCCAGCTGCATATCGAAAACCTTTTAAAAGGAAATCTCAATGAGCCCCATGGGGCAAAGTAAATTATTACATGTGGTGAACTCTTAAGTCATAGACCAAGGTCATGGCAGTGAGAGTGTATTTCAAAAAGGTTTTATCTGTGCTGGGAAAGCAAATGAAATCTCTCATCATTAACTTTAGAATTACAGTTATAAGAGGATTTTCACTAGAGGTGAAAGATCAAGTTCATGGCGGACATAATGGAGTCTGAAAAGTTCTTTCTCAGACATGATACTAGAGCATGAAACTTT
The DNA here is from genome assembly GCF_030867145.1 of Opisthocomus hoazin. Taxonomy (NCBI): domain Eukaryota; kingdom Metazoa; phylum Chordata; class Aves; order Opisthocomiformes; family Opisthocomidae; genus Opisthocomus; species Opisthocomus hoazin. Next base: position 46,133,791 of record NC_134418.1, on the reverse strand, counting down.
CAGGGAGGCTTTCACATTGTCGATGAGGAGTTTACAGCCTCTAATCTGGATACTGAAGAGCAGAATCATCGTAATTATTGCTATCTATTGTGGCGTTATTTCAACCTTTCTAAATTTAAAAAACCCTCTTTTTTTGTAATATTGTAAAGACTTCTAGAAAAATTTCCTAGCTTTTCAGCTGTGTCAGTCTCTTTCATAGCATACAGGTAATACCTTCCTTAGTTAATAACAATAAATCCTTCTGCAGAAATATAATTCAGTAAACCTGAATGATGTTCAGTCCCTAATGAATTAATCAAAGCACATGTGCATGCAGTGGTATGGTGTCTCTGTCCTTATTTGTTGATAGTTTACATAAACCAGAAAGAACGGATGTTGAAGGGAAGCAAGGCAGAAAAGAAGTAAGGTTTTTAGTGACGCAAACTATTATCCTGTCGGTGGAAATGGATATTAATTTGTTTGTTTACTGAGTAGACTTTTACATTTTACTAGACTTTGCATGTGTGCATGCATGCATTCGAGTGGTACCAATAAGCAATAGATATCTGCTCAATATTAGAGAGTCTGAACTCTGTGCCTGTGTCTTGGGAATGGTTTTGCAAATATCCCTGCCAGTAACAGCACTCACTTGTTCACGGAGTTTACAGTGCTCAATCTGTTTGCTTACAGAAGTGTTGAAATTCGCCAACGATGTGCTGCATTTAAAAGTAGAGCATTAAACAACTGTCAGCAAAGATGAATCCCTCCATATTTGTGTTTTCACTGTCATGAAGGTTATTGCATTTACAGGAAAGTTTCAACTATTGTGGATTTGTTTGTAAGAGTCTGTTTAATTCTGTTTTCATGGCATTTCACTTCTGGGTAAAATTTAAGGTTTTGCTGTTTCGTTTTCTTAAATCCTTCTACCTACTTTAAGAAGAAGTCTTTGTTAAAAGGTGCCCTGAGTTACTACTACAAATAACAAGTACACATATATTTTTACAAGTGATATTTTAATTTCTTTGAAAATATAAAAAATATTAACTAATTCTACAGTAAGAAGATTGGAACTAGAGAAAGTCAGCTCTAAGAGTGGCTATCAGGCTTTATTCTACTTAAGCAAAGTACTTTGTTTCAAAATGAATGTGTTTTTAGGGAAACTTCTAATATATTCAATATATGTAATTTCTTAACAGTCCTATGAGAAAAGGAGGCATAAGCTGGATTGATAGGTTACCTGTAATTCAAGAAATGACAACATTAAAGTTGGACATAAAATCTCAGTTATGATCTATGGATGTGTTTTATGCTTCTGTTTTAAAATGGCATGTGATCGTGCAATTCAGAAAATGCATCCTATAAGATTTTTTTTTCTGTGATGTTAATGTCACATGTGTTATCTCAGAAATACTTGCTGTACATTCATTATCCAAATGGTCCACAATATCTGTATTGAGTGAGACGTTCTGTATAGGTTATGTTCTCCAAGGTATATATTTTAATAATTTAGTCAATGACCTCTGACATGTTTTCAACTAGCAGTGCAACCTCTTTCATACAGTTGTGAGGCATTTCCATTTCTAAGCATAGTCACAAATAACTGTGACCTGTTAATGCTAGGACATTTTTGCTATTCGTACCACCCTTGTTGATGACTTCTGCATGGCTTGATTCTTTGCAATGTTTTGGTCTGAGAAACTCAGAATGATAGGTGTTACTTGTAAGTATGGAATACCCAGAAAAATACGCAGTATTGTAAAGTGCTGTCCTCAAATCCCTTCTGAAATGAGTCACTCCGAGGCATCTCTGCTTCAAAAGGTGTCTGCTGTCATGACCCCTTGAGTAACAAATGCCTATGCTGCTACATTTGATGTTTCAAACTTACCTGACACTCCCAGCAGATAAAACTCAGAGTAGTCATCTTCTGCAAATGACAACACAATACCTACCTTGTAACCTTGATTTCTTGTAGTTGATTCCTTAGCATTTTATTTTTAAATTTTCTTTAAATTTAGAGTATTGCATGGAAATTAATTCAGTTTTATAAGTAAGAATTTCCTCTCTTTTTAAATGTATATAAATTCAAAATAGTAGCCTCTGCACTAGTTCAGATTTACTTTATGTAAAGATGAAATCCTAGAACGTGATGACATTTTACAAACCGGGTACTTTGTGAGTCTGGCAGCTGAGTTCTCTCTGAGTTGTCACCAGGAAACAGATGTGCATTTTTGTCTTTAAAGAGTGTGTAAAATTTCTCCCTTGTTGTCTTAGCAGTACAGTTACACTTACCACCCTCCCAATTCTCCCCTGCCACCCTTCAGTATTTTTGCATGATACAAGTCACTGTGCCTGTTGTGTAAGCATGCTGTTATGTCTGTAAGTGATCACACTGACTGTAATTTCTCTCCTCTTTCAAATCACCAGCCAGTTCCAGCATGTTATTTGTCGTCTTCCGTAGTAATACAAAACCACACTGAAAATCTGTAGTAGTCCCCTGTTTCCCAGACTGCATGGTCTTAGCAGCAGTGAGTGCTTCTTGCTTTCAAGAGATTATTTTACTCATGTGAATCACTTGTTATGCTAGTTTATCATACAGTACCTTGTGAGGTAGATGGCTCATTTAGGAACACTTCCAGCAGGTTATGTTCATGGTTTCTTTATCAGCTCTCATGGGTGTGTGTGGTTTTTTTTGGTTTGTGAGTGGTGGGAGGCATGAATGTCTTTTCATACTCTCTAATAATTTTCTGCAACCTTATGCAGATCTGCCATACAAGCAGATCTTAAGGAGATTTCCCGTCTTTCAGGCTTCAAGTTCCTTCTAAATCGTGTGATGCAAGGCAGTGGAAAATTTCATTTTGTCAGGTTATTTCCTCCTGTAGACCATATTGTAATATGCTGAGATTTTCTTCTGAGCCATTTCTCTTACATGTTTTTACAAAACTAGAAATAGTTGAATCTGGTTTTCCTGCTAATTAGCACATGCCAGCTGCTACCAGCAAAAGAAGACCTGTGCTGCTAGTGAAGGTACCTGGAAACTTGGGCATGATTCTTCTTTATCCTAGTGTAGATCAGAGATCCTGGTGAAATCAAAGCAATGGACTGGGTAAGTGTAGGTAAGAGTCACGAACGAAAACTGGGCCTCTATGATTTGTAGTAGGTGAATCCCAGAAGCAGTAATTGGTCTTAGCTGGTCTCCTTATGCAAAAGTATGCAGTTGACATAAAATGCTAAGTAGATACATAAATAAGTACAGTACTGCACTGTTGTCCACTGTATTCTCATATGCTAGTTATTGTCTCTGTGACAATATGGTGTTTGTTTCAAATAAATGAAACTGTGCCTGTGAATTTAAAACAGAAGAGTGAAGACAAGTATCAATATTGTTCATGCTGTAAATGCTTCTTAAGATGGAGCTTTATTTGTGGGTTAAGTTTATATCATTATCTTGAAGTTAAAATAATCATACTTATCTTTCTTTAGGAAGTGTGTTCATCAGGCAACATTGCTAAGCTTTCCCTCTACTATCTCCTTATGGAGATATTAGAGGAGTATAAAGTAATTTTATTAGCTGATGAGGTGTTTAATTACAAGATAAGAAACAGAGGTTTGCTCAGTGGAGGAAATGTGGAGTTCTTCCATCTGCATTCAGAAGCACATTCAGCTGCCTGTTTCCTCCAGCCTTCACTGGAGGTAAAGGCAGCCTCCAAAACCCGGGAGAATTTAATCAAAGTAGTCGATGGATATTTTCTCCTAGTTTTGTTCATAGATGCAGAAATAAAATATCTAAATCATGAAGAACTGCATATTATACATATAGTCAGCAGAGAACTATAGAGCTATACTGATAAATGTCCTAGATTAGGAAAGAAGAAAGAAGATGTAATAGTTGTGTATAGAGCCTTTCATCTGTATGTTGAAATCAGAAGTCCTAGTTAGAATTTAGTACTTGAGCAGCATTCATGGTTCTGCAATGAGATCAGTGCTTGAACTGTATGTCATTTAAAATATTGTTCATTAACTCTTTTTGGTACAGATTGACTAGGTTCTTGGAGAAGTACCAGATGTTGTTCAAGATGGTGTCACTAATGTCCAAAGTGGTTTTCCTGTCTCTGTTCCCCTGTAATGACAGATAAATGGGAGCTACTACATTCCATTTCCAAATTAGGAGAAGTGTTAATGTGGATTTTGGTTGAAGACTCTCTTTCCTCTGGAGTTTGTTTTCGTATTTGATTTGCTTTTGTATGGATATGTTGGCATTCCTGTCATGCTACAGTGCTCACTTCTTCCAGCTGTTGAGTTTTTGGAGAATGGCTGTGGGGAGTTCTGTTTACTGCTAGAAAACTTCACTGAATAGCTGTAATTTCGTAATAGATAGTGTAAGGCAGCATTAGCTACCAATGTTTGGATACCCATAGAACATAAATCAATACTTAGAGCAAACAGAGGAGTGCTTATGTTCTGAAGCATTTATTTATTTGCTGTTGGAGTCCTGGTGATGACATGTCTTTGAAAAGTAGTCTGTAGTATGTATGTCCAAGCTGCAACTGTAGTATGTAAGACAGTCCTACAAAAATGTGCTTTTAGACACTGTGAGAAATGTTTGTTAGAAACTATATAATCTGTATTTTTCTATCTTTAATATGTAGAATTAATGTGGGGTTTGTTTGCTTTATTGACTAACTGTTTATTTCCTGTGTATTTTGTGAAGCAGGCCTTATATGTTCATATGTGGAGTATTGTTTGTTGTTGGTTTAAAAGGAGTAGTGGGGGAAAGGTAGTAGTGTGGGATGCACTGTTCAAATTCTACGGCAACTGAAGATAGAGGGTGTATAATTAAGCATCTGCAGTGCATAAATACCAAAATTAAAATTCCGCCTGATCTTTACTTCATTTTTTTTGTGTTCGTTGTGTTAATGCCATCACCACTGATAAAGTCAAATGCTATTTTTTAAACACATTAGTTTGACCTGTTCTACCTTATAATGCTTTTCATATTACACTACAGTCTGGATTGTTCTGCAGTAGATGATGTGTTAATAAATATAATGTAAGTTTTTAGTGTGGTGGTATGGAATATTTTATGACTTTTTCTTACATGTTTCTGTTTTGCAAAGCTGCATAGCTACTTGCAAGCTGCATCAGTCACTGAAGTCATCAGTTGAACTGTGACAGGCTGATACTATAGCAAAGCTTTTAAGAGAAACATTTGTTGGGCACATATTGCATATAGAGAGCATACAAAACAGTTTATGTTGTCCTGGTGCTGCTGGTATTTTAAAATTTAATTATTTGGACTAATCCACGTTCATTCTAACAACATACCTGCTGGTGAGAAAGCAAAGGAGAGTTTAATTCGCATTCAGAAAAAATTGCGTAGCATCTTTCTGAATATCTCAGAAGTATGCTGAATTGTTCAGAAGTTGTTTTGCTGTTGATATGATGTAACTAAAGCTAGTGAAGCACAGGTTCTTTTGTTCTTGATTCAGTTGTTTCAGTGCATTGGGATAGTGCTAAAAAAAAGGGGGTAACTTTAGTATTGTTTCTCCCACTGAGAGGGGGATGTTGTGGCTGGAAGAAAGCAGGATAGCTGTGGTGTGAGAAATATGGGGAAAGAGTGCTCTGGAACAACATGATCCCTAGTAAAGTTTAGCATGCAGTTTTCAAACTGTTTGTGGCACTTCTTAAAGGTTTTGGCAGGGATTTGTTTTCTTTGGGGGGCTGGTGTGTTGTGGAAGATTATTCAGAGTTTTTTCCAAAGCTGTGTTCTGAACACTTTGAAAATATCCTGAAATGAGACACAGTAAAATCATACCGGCCTGCCCTTAGAAGGATTGGGATCTGAATTGATTTAATGTTCTTTCTTTTTAATTTGCTCTTGGCAGTGGAAGGGAAGAAAAGATATGGTGGTTGACTTGAAACAAAAAGGACAGCCACACGGAAGTGATCTCTTCCGTATTGCTATTGTTATGTGCCACCCCTGGGCTTTAAAAATGGTGCTGCTTGGAAGTACGTGGCTGGGATAGTGTTCGTAGTATGGGTGTGCTTACTGCCCTCAGAAAAATACATGTGAGATTTTTATTTCTTCCAGGTCTGTGTCCTGGTTCTTTTTGCTGTCAAGTGAAGGCAGTAAGCGCGCACTGGGAGCACCTAGGACATAGGAGCACTGCTGTAGAAAGGACAAAGGACCATCGATATAGGAAAAGGGCCTTCTTCTGCAGGGCTGCCCGCAACAGTCCTCATCCAGCTGCCAGTGTCGCATCTGATATAACCTATAGTGGCTTGGGAAGGATGGGAGTCTGACGGACCAGAGTCTGTGGCACAGCCCAGGTAGCCTCTGATGTGAGAGAGCCTGGCCTTAGAGTTAAACCAGCCTTTCTCCATGTTTGCAGCCCACCTTACTCCTGTGGGCTCAGCGCATTGCAAACTGCCCTGTTTCTAAGCCTGGAGCAGCCAGTTGGGCACTAGGCAGAATCTGTTGCAGTTGTCAGAGGGTCATACTTCAGGGATAACACTGCTGGCAGCTAAAACTTGTGAATTAGTTAAAAAATAGTGTGTTTGGATGTTGAAGTCATTTTTTGTAGGCTTTTAAAAACATTGATGGATCATGCGGTGTGTTGACCTTTCAATAAAATCTTCCTTAAATCTACCTATTCCTTGAAGGTTTTTTTACTTCTGTTTGCCTTCGTCATGCGTTTGTTCCTGGATTATCATTCATTACCTTCTCCACAGAGATTAACAGTTCCTTAAAACAGGATCATGTGCATTCTGGTATTCTGTGTGAAACAAGAGCTGGAGAGCAGAGAAGCCACAGGATCCCTATAGAAATTTGAAGGCAGTTTTGATACTCTAGTCCACTCAAAAATCTGCTGATACTGTAATGTTTTTTCCCTTGCCAGGACCCTCCTTGCCTGGTGTCATTTCTTGAGCTCTCCTGGGATGAGATTAGTCTAAAACAACAAAGTAGCCAGATGTCTGGTTCTGAGAGAGTCCCAGAGGCCAGGGTATGGTAGGCAACGGTAATCGCTTGGGGCCGAAGATCAAAGTTACCTGAGAATTACTTATGAGCACATTCTATGTGTTGTTCCCATTATTAACAGTCTGAGAAAATTTGTATCCCTAATTAACCCTTTTGTTGGTTAAATTTTCTTGCCAGTACAGTCCTGTCTGTAATAACTATTTGTTCTTTTTGGTACTGTTACATAAGTACATGTTAGTTTAAAAAAAAAAAAAAAAAAAAGAAATTAAAATGCAGTAGTCTCATAGTAGCAAATTTATGTAACCCATCCAGATCCTTTTTATCATGGTCATTTGTAAAGGTCAGAAATTAGCATGATTTCTTTTTGTTTAGTGTGCCATCCTTAGAGCTGGTGTTATTCCTATCCAGAACTGTGTCAGTAAGAATAGTTAACTTGTCAGGGTACTGGTTCTAGTTCGTTGCTTCCTAATCTAAAATGAATTAGAATCTAATCCCAGAGGGAGGATGTCTGCACATCACTGCTTTTTCACATATTGATATTTTTAATGAAATGCTAATTAATATTTTTAGTGATCAACGCTTGTTTGTGTTATATACTCTGAAATAACAAACTAAGATTGTAAGCACTGTCCCTGAATTCTTGTAGTGCTTTTAGAATGAGCGGCTCTTGCAGAGTGAGAAAAACCTGATCGCAGCCTTCTGTGCTTTTTCTTATCCTCGAGATGAAAATATCAAGGCTGTGAGTGGAATGTCTGTTTTACTAAATGATAACATTGTCTGCCGTTGTAGAACTGAAGACTCGGAACAATTTTTCCTAGCTTTTGGATGATGAACTATAGTTACCAGAGATACCTGTTGTTTGTTATGACTGCTACAATTTCACTTTCTTTAATATGATATAACATTGTGTGGTAAATACTGCATGTGTATGTTTGAGTGGAAGGGTGTGAATTTCTGGCCACACTGAATGTGTTTGCAGTTTATTCCCTGTATTACATGTGCTTAACAGTTCTATTTTTGAGTGAGTAGTGAGTGAGGAAAAGATCCCTGGAGTGATTTTAAAGGACTGAGTTGGATTTATCTGTTTCAGTTTTGACAGTCTCTCTTCAAAACGTGTTATTCAAGCCTGCCTCAAAGTATTGTGTTTTTACATTTTCACTTTTGACGCAGGTATGCCTGCTGTCTGTGTCTTCCAACACAGCCATGACTGCTGCTCTGTTGTCCGCACTGCTGTTCAGCTGCATACCTCATCCGTCTTGCTCCACAGCCAAAGCGGTGTTTAAAAAAAATCATCATCTAAAGAAATGTGAGGGCAAAGTTTTCTGGTGGTGCAGGGTTATTTAACCTTTCGGGCCCTGAGACTGTCAGCGGGTGTAGCCAGTCATGTTATTAATATTATGAACCTTCTTAAAATTTTCATAGGGTAGGGACAAGTACTGTGTGCTTCTCAGAGACGCAAGGGAAGGGGGAGTGTGAGGGAGCGGTTCACCGGCAGGAAATACCTGTTTCCATGTGGATGTTGGCACTCTGGGTTTTTGGTGATTTGTTGCCATTCCTGTGTCATGATCCTGGCACAGGGACCTCACTGTGACTGCCTGGGAGCCACATGCTGCTCAAAACATTCTAGCTGGCTATCCTAACATAAAGAAATAAGCTCTTTGTAACATTTGGATTCTGTTTTGCGCAACCGTTGCAGGTTGGTTTTTTTCTTACTTTTCCTTCTCGTTTGTTCTCTGGGAGGCGTTGCAGCAATTTTGGTTGTCTGCACTGCTCTGTGGTAGGTCACAGTCAGACCTGGAGTAGGTGAAATCCACGTGTCCGTGAAGTCATGTCTGCAGAGGCCAGTATGAGCTGCTTTTGCATTGCCTCACGCAGGCAGCAAGGTGCTTCCCGTGAAAGTGTTGGAGATCCGTAGCTGAGGTTTTGGGAGAACACTGCTGGATGGATTTGCAACATACCCGAGACAGAAATGCCTTTCACTTCGTTCTCTTTTGTTATTTGCCTAGAGCTCTCGGAAACCATGCCACGGCTACCGCTGGCAAGCGAGAACGTGACATAGTCAGCAAATACCGGATTGGTGTATACAAGTAAAAGCATTACAATCTCCCTCTTTGTTTTCAGGCTGGTAAAACTCATATATAATTTGGACCAGTAGTACCACCTCTCCAGTTTAAGTAAAAAAGTGATTGGATCTGAGGTGATGCGGCAGATTCAAACGCAGCGCAGGAGCAGAGAAAAGCACTGCAGAACAACTACTCCCTGACAGATGCCAGCTACTTTATATGTTGAAGATGAAGTTACGAGATGCTAGTGGTTGTTAAATCAGTAACTGGAGTTTGGGACTGGTGAAATTGTTGATATCTTCTGCAATTAGATTGTCCCCCAGTTTTTTGTTCATGTAGCACATTTGTGTACCACAGAGTGTCTTAGGGACCTACAAAACAATTCTTTATTTGGACTTAGGGAACATCAGTCTTTAGGGCAATTTGGGTGCTTTAGTAGACTCAGAAATAGGTGTAAATAACTTATACAAGCTGAATAAATTTGAGTACATTAAAGTGTTATACTGTATATTAATAAATACTGCTTCATTCTGGGTACTTCCATTACAAGAGAGTCTTTGAGTTTGAAATAACTTTTGTAAAGGAAAAAAATTTAAGAGGCTGCCCCCTACAAATCTGTGGGAGCAGTGTTCTCTGATTAGGGCTGATGGGCACCTACGGTTTACACGGCTGTGTGTGTTCTGCTGGCACAGCTATGTATGGAAGAAAACAGTTGTCTGTTGTACTATGTACTCCTCTCTGGTATTTAAGAATAAACCCCTAGGAACTGTGCTATCAAAGAGCAAGGGCTGTGCTAGTAGTCAGGAAGAGTGAGTCTTGCAAAAGAAGATAAAATTGTGGTTGAATTGAAGGGTGAATCGTGAAGCAAACTAAAATACATCATCAGCATGGACCTAATAGTTTGTTATTTCAAGGAAATACAGGGGGTTTTGATGGTGATGTTGTTACATGAAATGTATTTTAAACAACCCGTATGTATTTTCCTCCATACTGCAACTTTTATATTTAGTAATTTCAGGAGTGTTCACCTTTTTAAGGAGCTCATCACAACCCGAGCACATCCTGTATCAGAAGCTTAAGCCACAGCTTGCCTTTTACTTATCTGAGCCATTGCAATGTTCTGACCTTGGGCTGTGTAAAATCAAATTAAAAAATCTCCTATTGACTGAAGTGAGACACGGATCTGATCTAAAGATCATGCCATGAAATAAGTACAAAAATCTGTATTTCTGCTCACAAATTTATTTCTGTTCACATGTTCCATTCATAACATTTGAATTCATAAGAAAAATTATGAATGTAACTAACATTGCAGCTTTCTGTTGTCCACTGACAATATGTCTGTAAGCATAAAGCATTCACCACCAACAGCAAAACCTACTTGATGACTTGATTGTACTCAAATTCTTGGTAGAGAATTCTTGTTGTTGAATTTCTGTTTTTCCAGCATGTCTGGTACAACTTGCCGTTACTTTAGTTTGTGGAGTTTTTGTCCTATAATTTGGAAAAGGAAGGAAATTAATTATAACAAACATGTAGAAAACTACAACCGTTCAAGCGATTTTTCTTCTAATCTCTTGTAACTAAAAATGTCAGCTCCTTTTCCTGGTTTATGGATAACCAAAGTCATTTATATTTAGAGGTGTTGAAGGAGAAAAGCTGTAGTTAATATTCCAAGTGCATTCAATTTTACGTCACCAGTGTCATGGTAACTGGTTTGTGGGGAAAGGGATGGTTGGAGGGATCACGAGATAGTTGGCAAAGCTTTTGGTCTCTAAATTGCAGGTCCTGAAAGTCTAAATCGAGTCATAGATGTATGAGCTTGTGGCTGTGTAAGAAGATTCTTGACTACATTAAAATATTTTACAAACCCCTGGGTTATCAGAGTGTTTTATCGGTGACCCTTGTGACCTAGAATAAATTCAGCACAAAGGGCAACTTTAACTGCTCCCCCTTCCCAGTTCAGAGGGGCATGCTGCTAACAAGTTGTCGTGACTGTGGTGGCAAAAGAGAATGTCTATATTGTGAAAACTAACTGCTTGTAAGCAAATTTTTTAAAAAATGTGTCACGATTTTCATAATGTATAGTTTTTGTTACCTTTATGCAATTGAGCAATAGTAAGAGGCAGAACTTCTGTAATGGTTGCTTAGCGTTATTTTACATGGTCTTTCTCTGACAGACTGTTGTGACATGGGTTACTACACATTACGCTTCTTTGTACTGATTAACAACCAAGCATTTAAAATAAAATACGAAATTGCTTCTGAATATTTCCTTGTTTGAGAGGGCTAGATAAATGAAAATTAATGAGGTTAAGGAAATTTTGTTTCACAAGTCATCAAGTAAATCTGGCTTTGCAGAGTCTGCAAAACATTATTTTAATAAGACTGCATTACATTTCTGTTGTGCCTTCCATTGTTAAGGGGAATTAGAGAATATGTATTTTTTTTAATGAAATTCAAAGTTATCTTAGAACCAAAGGCTTTTTTCCTAGTAGTCTTTGAGACTGTCTTGTATAACATGAAGAAAGTAGTATCTCTTACTGGCAAGTGTGTTTATTTTTCTGCTTTCAAGTGCCTGGGCTTGTACTCTGTACGAGCAGCATATATACTGTAAATAAAAGGGTTTGGAAGGGAACTGCATTGAAATACACAGCATAATAAATGTAGACTTGTTCTATATTTAAAGTGGTCAAGGGAGGGGATACGCAAATTAGTATTCTGAGTTGTAGTTTGCTATCCAAAGCATTTGAAATGCGGGGGCATTTCTTAGATATTAAGAAATGTCAGTTGGGAAGGGCAGTCTGATTATAAGCCACCTTTAAATTGGATGGTTCATGGGTCTTGCAGGGAAATCAGCGTTGTGTGGTGATGCTTGGAACTTTCCCGTGTGCGTGTTTGCGCAGCTGAAGCCCTGTCACGGGCTGCGTTCCTTGCTCGGTCGCCGCGGTGGCAGGCCTGGTACCAGAGACCGTACAGCACCTTTGCTGCTGAAAACCTTCTGCTGCTGCAAATGCCAGAAAGAGTAAGCAAGCTGACGCTCGACCGGGTTCCTTGGATGGCCCAGCACAGACATGGCAAAGGCACACGTCTGCCTTCTCCGTTCTTGCTGCTGTTTCTGTCGGGGAGGAATCCCGAGGACGGGCACTGCTGAAAGCTGCAGCCGGAGGGCAGCGCTTTGCCCTCGGAACCTTGTGTCAAGGAGCAGCAGCTCCCCTTAAAGCCCCGAGACTGTCCCGAAGTTAAACGGCGAGGAGACGGTCCCCCAGAAGTGGCGCGGAAGGGTACCTTCGAATCGACCGGCCGTGAGCTGCCTCCGCCTCGCCGACGTGGAGAAACGGGCGCGCGCCTTCTGGGGGCGGGGCCGCAGGGTGACAGGCAGGTGCCGCGGCGGGGGGCGGGGCCTCAGGGTGACGGGCAGGTGACGCGGCGGTGCCGGCCGGGCGGCGCTGCCTGCCACCCCCCCCGCCCCGTTGCGGTGCGGGGCCGGGGGGAGCGTGGCTGGGTGGTTATGTTAACGCCGGAGCCTGCCGCCCTCTCGGTGTCCCAGCCGGGCTCCCTGCTGTTAGGGGCCACTCTGCCCTGACAGCGGGGTGATACGCGTCGAGACGGAAAGGGCAGAGGGGCTGGCAAGGAAAAAGAGCAGGCCCGCAGAGATGTGTAGATGGCGGGGAGGCGGCCGGAGGGTGCGCGCCTGGGTGCGAGTGGGACCTTTGTTAGGAAACGAGCGGTACAGACCTGCCCGTGGAGGTGTTATTCGCAAGTGCCGTTTCCTGATCTGTTGCTTTGTGCGTTGCACCCGGTGCTGGGACACGGTGAATTCGAAGCGCTGACCAAAGCGGGCCCTGGGTTGATCTGTGTTAAACCACGGTGCTGTGGCACACTGGTACCAGGGTACAGCGCTGGCAACGGTGCGTTTTTCAGGACTTTGATTACTGTTTCATGCTCTGCCGCTGTATCGCCACACTACAGCTTACAGCAGAGATACGATTCTCTTATATATTGCAGATAAGTATAGCACTCTGAATTTTATCGATACTTCCAGAGGAGTAGGGGAGAGATACGGATTACAGAAATCTATTTGTTACGGTGTTAGAGCAAATTGGAACTTTGATTTGACGAGATGGTGACTATGGTTTGAAATTTTTTTGAGGTTTTTTTTCTGCAATAGAATTGACTGAACAGCGACTCAGCCTTAGAATGAATGTGAGAGATGGAAATCTGTTCCATAAACAGATTTCCCCCCCCCCCCCCCCCCATGTTATGATCGGGTGTACAGAGCCTTTCTCTACTTTTTATCAAGCTTCTATCAGTGGCAAAACTTGACTCGAAATACTGGCCAGATGTGATTTCTAACATCCTTATTTGTCTGTTTTAGCCTGAAAGTGCTGATCATAGACTACTCAAAGAAATGGCTGTTAACCTAAATTAAACTTTTTAAAGCGAGACCCGTTTTTATCAAATGCAGCTGATGTGTCAGAGATAAAGTTGTGTGATAAGTGAGGTGCTCTTCTTGTACGTTTAGCTGGTACTTGGTGTTTGCGTAAGATGTGATTTCTGATTGTTTCTAGTGTATAAGGTGACCTTTTCTACTCTTCACACGTTTGTTTACATATCCCAGTGTTCCTGAGTTTCGCATTCACATGTGTCACTGCTCTGCATGGCTGGTAAGAAGGTGTGTCTCTCTTGGCATCGGGACCTCTTGCTGTGCAGGAACGTTGGCAGCTCTCATGCTTTTGACCTCACCGTGGTGAATGTACTTCTTACCCAGTCTTGTCCACTTGTGTATCATAGGGCATCTTATGTTACTGAAATACTTTAAGATGGAAAAGAATTCTGGATCTAGATTGCTTCTGCAAAGTTGGTTTGGTCTGACTGTGTAGTTACAGGATGTTCTGGGCTTAAATGGCACGACAGAGTACAGTTTTGTTTCCATGCCCCTTGCCTCATTGGGTGCCTGTGATGAATAACCATCACAGAATAGGTAGTGGTAGTATTTGTGTTCTGCTAGAGCCGTTGCACTTGACACAAAATTATTGATTTCTTTACTGAGTTCTCCTTGGAGGTCTCTGGGCAAATCAGAATGCACTGGCCTTGTCTCTGCAGTTCATCAGTAAGGTGAGAAGATAGCTTTAACCACAAAGTACTGGAAAATAAACATAAGTTATAAAAGAAGTGTTTTCCAGTTGAAGGAGGTTTTTTTCCAATAGTTGGATTTTTATTTTTCTTGCATGTTGTATATGCACCTAGTTCTTTAGTAACTGCTTGAGAAATATGGAAGTTGGGCTACAAACCATGTTGAGTTGGGAACTTTTCCATTCTCTTTTTCTTTCCCCTGTGTATGCAATTTAGACTTTGCAGAAATGTTTCCACTTTCTTTCAGGAAAATCTGTGTGTAAATATTTTGTTTCGGGTCAGGTTAACCTGGGTCAGTTTTGCAAACAAGTCATTTTGACATCATCCACATTTTTCAGTGTCACTTAGGTGCTCCATGCTTTCACTTCTCATAATAAACTGACCTTCCTGGCTGTACCTTCTCAGTGCATCATAAGAATTTAATAACAGTGCTGCATTGTGGACTAGCTGAAAAGCTTTGTGTAGAGACAAGCAAAGACAGAGGCCATCTTTCACTTAGGCACTAGAGCTATTCAGTTGGAAGCAGCAAAATACCAAAATGAACTGGTTAAAAAAGAAAATTTCAATCATTGTATGAAAAGTGGTGATTCTAGAGGGGGGGAACTTAGGCTTAAAGGAAATGTTTGGATACTGAAATATCCCTAATGCTGGTTATTCCAGTTTTCAGCCAATTCTGGATATAAATGGAAACTGTAAAAGCTTGGTGAATGCTACCACGAAGAGCATGTCCAACACAGAGAGCAAGTTTGAGACCTTTTGCAGTAAAAGAAGCTTGTGCATTTCTTTAGGCTTGCACTCAGCACAGCTCTTGGTGAGCCTCTGCTCCCCGCAGAACGCGAGTAGAACTCTGTACATGAAACCTGTAGGTTTTAATGTTTTCTCTCCACCTTTTCTTCAGAGAAGTAGTGGTGATGATAGTATTCTATCCTAGTAGAAATTAAGGTAAATTACTTCAAGGAAGTAATAAGAATAATGTAGTTGAGTCACTATGTATTTTATATATGTGTTTATGTAATATATATATATGAGAATGAAAATTCCAAAGAACAGTTTCAGCATTTTTGTAGTTCATGATGTGCTCCTACTGCTGGCCAAGTAGTTGCAAAATCAAGTTCCTGACCTAGACTTGATTGGCATTTTACTATTAATCCTTACACTTTAATGAAGACTAGCCCCCCTCTACCCACCCCCTTTGGATTAGAGGGTATAGAAGTCCTCTTGGAAAATGGGGGCAGCTAACTGATTAGAATTTAAAGATGTTTTGGGCATACTTCAAAGGAAGGGTGGTGGTAAATAATAATGTTGTAGTTAATTTGTTTTCAGAGAAAAAAAAGCCTGGAGCTTCAGTTGTTACAGATCCACTACTGAACTCCTTAGGCAAATTTTGAGGATATGTAGTATGTAAAGATGCACATTTATGTACTTTCTCACTCTGTGTATGTGTAACTTCTAGTTATGCTTATGTGAATTGTTAATTTAGATGACAAGTATCTGAGCAGCATTTAAAAGAATGCAGCTGCATGCTTCAACATTGTTCCTTTTTTGCCTCCAAGCAGTGATTATAGTGCTGGTCTCTTTCTTATAGTATGTTACTTTTCCTTTCCTTCTCTTTCTCCCTCTGTCACAACATTGCAGCATGCAGAGCTTTGGCTGGGCTCATAAATAGGAGACTTCCAGTACCATACAATACTGGCTTACACTAAAGCCTAACATTTAGTCTAGGTTAAAAAAAACAAACAAGCAACTGTACTTCTTTGGGATATGGGCAGACCTTTGTTGATGAGATGAAAATCTCCATACCTTTTAACTGTGACAAGTGACACATTCTGACATGAGCTTCAGAGATGTGTGCAGTGGGCCACTTTTTTATTTTACAAAGCTTGTACTTCAGCCAGCCTCCCCATGCTGTGATCTTCCTTGCACTAGCGTTTTATTTCCCATCTCCTGGCATTGTACTACTAATAGTGAAGCTGTTCCCAGTGGTAGTAGTGACAGGGACTTTAACAACAATGCCATTCTGGGCTGGTTTGGATGGCATAACAGTTAAAATGTCTAGTCCTGCTACTAACTGCCCAAAAAGCAGTATGACAGTGGGATATTTGTAGAACAATACTGGTGCAGGCACAGCTTTACAGTTAATGCAAAGTGCACCTTTTAAAATGTGGCCTTGTGCTTTCATTTCACTTCAGCAGGGAAGTAATACTCTTTGGAGTTGTGGGATGCGTTGTTTAAGTAGACCTCTAATCGTGTTATGGATGATGTGTCTTCAGGAGAATCAGGGGACAAGACCTTTAAGTGTTTTTATCACAGCTTAAGATCTCAGAAAATGTGAACTTAAGTAAAAGTATGTTTTGGAGGTTGTTATTGCTCTGTATCCTTTTGAGGATACCTTCTACAGTACTTTTTTTTAAATTTATTTTTGGAGAGAAAGTCACTTACAGTTATGAAGTGTGTGACCATAAGAGAAGATCAGGTTGGCAGAGTTACTTGTATACCACTGTTCAGCTGAGCCTCCTTTATTAAATCATTGTTCAGCAGTCCATTTGTTGTGGTGGGAGAGCAGGTGTCCTCACTGCTAAGGTAATAAGCCTTGAGTCACTAACAAATACCTGGTGTGCATAAGGTTTGAGGGTAGTTTTCATACCAAAGTCTCAGTAGATTCTTTCCTTTTTGCCCTCTAATTGTGTAGTGTGGTCTGTTTCACAGGTTACATGTGTGGCTGCTAAGGCTAATACTTTACAGTACGTAGGTAGAAGGGGGAAGTTGCCTTCTGTTTCACAGAATCACAGAATGTTCTGGGTTGGAAGGGACCTCTGTGGGTCATCTAGTCCAACCCTCCTGCCAAAGCAGGGTCATCTACAGCAGGCTGCACAGGACCTTGTCCAGGCGAGTGTTGAATATCTCCAGAGAAGGAGACTCCACAGCCTCCCTGGGCAGCCTGTTCCAGTGCTCCATCACCCTCAGAGGGAAGAAGTTCTTCCTCATGTTCAGACAGAACTTCCTGTGCTTCAGTTTGTGCCCATTGCCCCTTGTCCTGTCGCTGGGCACCGCTGAAAAGAGTCTGGCCCCATCCTCCTGACACCCACCCTTCAGATATTTATAAGCATTTATAAGGTCCCCTCTCAGCCTTCTTTTCTTCAGGCTGAACAAGCCCAGCTCCCTCCGCCTTTCCTTATAGGACACATGCTCTAGTCCCCTCATCATCCTCGTAGCCCTCCCCTGGGCTCTCTCCAGTAGCTCCTCATCTTTCTTGGTGTCTTGATGTTGTTTCCTGATGTCTAGGAAAATTATGGAAATTGGCTTTCAATTTGGGGAAAAATACATACAAAAAGTTTGGCTATATACCTTCCCGGAACCCGGAGCTTTCTGGCATGGCAGAGCTGTATGAAGTTCATGGAGGAGTGAGATGCTAGAGCTTGGAGTTTGCGGATAGCTATGCACATAAGTATTCATTAGGAGAAAGCGTGTGTTATTACGAGTCTGTCAGCTTTAAATCACTGCTTGCTTGAATGTTTACACTGGCACTGGGCAGTAATCTTAAAAACTGTAAATGCAAATATTAAGTAGAGGAGAGAAAAAGAGAAACTGCCTCTGTTTATTCATGTTAGTACTCAAAAGTCCACTGTAGATGTTCAGGTTACTGCTCCATTGGGATGTGTGACGCAGGGACCAACACTGGAAGGCACTGTGTCTTACGAGTGTGATTTTGTGTTTTGTACTGCAGCTGGTGGGAGGAGAGGAAGGTTAAGCTACAGCTTCAGGGTACTGCTGGGCTTGGGGTATGGCTGGTCAGGGACTGTGTCTCTGCTGACTGCCTGTCGCATTGTCGAAAGGAATTCGAACGTGGTTGTTAGAAGGAGGAAATCTCTCTTTGCCTTGGCATCCTGAAGGGATAGATGTGAGGCTGCAAAAGGTATTTGTTGCCTGCATTTGTGATTCCGAACAGGGCCTAGATAGGCCTTTTCCCCGGTAAGCCTTGTGAGCATCGCACCAGTTTTGTATGCTGCACAGCCGCATAAGCATCTGGTCTGGGTAGGTCTGTGGCGTTTACAATAAAGCAAAGAACCTACGGACAAGGCGACTCAGCGTTGTACAGCTGGTAGACTGGGCTTGTCGGGCACGGTGCACGATGTCTCATCTCAATTCTTCTGTGCCCAAGGAGACCAAGTCTTGGTTCTTTCAATGTGGAGATGGACGTTCCAGCTAACAACAGAGGTTCTTCCCTCCTGGCTTCCTTCATGCGATCTTTCTGATACTGATGATGAAGGCTTCTGTTTTCATTCTGCTCGGTTATATAAGTAATCTGAAGTAAAATGATCCAGCCATAGAGGACAGGGTTCCTTTCCAACCTTTGCTCAACATGGATTTCCTGTTACTAATCTATGTATTAGTATTGGTGGAAATTTGCAGAATGACACATAAACGTTCCTGAGATCTGAATGCTTAATGTTTGCCTTTTCAATTGTTATTAAATGTTTGCATTCTGGTTTTACTCTCTGGAAAAAAACTTTCATGTATGTACTCTCCTGGTTTTTAGTCTTCATCTCCTACTGCCTCTGAAGAAGAAATGCCATGCTGCCCCTCCAGAACTCCCTTGAGTCATGTCAGTTGCTTACAGTAGAAAGAAGTTACCATTTCTGACGAAAGGAAAGGAAGCGGGATAGTTTTCTTCCTCTGTCTCAGTATTGCTGAAACTATTAGTGAAACAGAAAAATCCTTCAATGGAGAGCACCAGTAAGTCGAAGAAGTCTGCCTTTTGACATCCATTTGATGGATGGTTTTGTATTTGTAAATATTATTACCAACAGGCGGTGATCATTATGAGGAACTACAGAAATGGGGGAGTGAAAAACTGATTTTCGACAGAAAGAACATGGCTAGTAGGAGGTAGGAGGCAATAACTCTCTGCTAGCAGAGCCCCCAGCTTGTTTCTGTGCACTGCTTGTGGCAGAACGCTGAGCCTGGCTGAAGCAGCACAAACTTGTATTCAGGTGATTGCAACTCCAGCCAGCCTGGAGCAAGTCTGTGGTGTGGGCAGCTTTGAATCCACGGCTCAACAAGGTGTTTTAGAGAACATCGTTCTCTGGATGATGTTCTCCTGATGAAATGTGAACAAACAGCATGTTTGTTATTCTGTTTTCATTATTCTGGTGCCTTTTTCAGTGTCATTTCCATAAAGCTGATGGTTATTGAACATTGTTGAAATAGAGAAATGTTTTCATATTGTCAGCACGGCTCTAGAGTCAGTTTGGGGACTAGGTGATATCTTTTTCACAGTCAAGAAATTGTTGGGCCACAGGGAACATAGCAGTGGGTAAAAACATAATCCACTCCATATCTTGGTGTATTTTTCTGTTAGTGTTCTCAGGTTTCTTTGGTTGGTGGGCGTAGGGGTTTTTTCGTGTGTGTGTGTTTTTTTTTGTTTTTTTTTTTTTTAAAGAGGGTAAGGTTATGTGTACAATTCCACTCTAGTAAAAAATAAAATTAGAGTAATTCAGTATTTTTTTTAAAAGACTTTTTGAACATCAGCTCACATTTTTATAGGATCTCTTTGCACTCAAATTTTAGTTATCGTCAAAGTCTGGGTTGTGGTTGGTTTTATATTGTTTTGGTTTTGTTGGGGGTTTTTTTTTGGTGGTATTTTTTTAATGAAATACAACTGTTGAGGTGCCCTATCGCATATACAACATGAGGTCAAACTCATGTGTAAGATGTGTAGTACAACTTCTGCTAAGTTCAATATGGAGTGTATATACATCTCTGAGGGTCAAGTCTAGGCCCTGTTTGTTTCTCAGTGATGATGCTGGAGCGTTAAAAGGACATGTGCTTTGCCTTTGAGGGGGCAACTATGCAGCCAGGGATTCTGTTGAGCAGTTAACACTACCTCTTTTATTTTTGCCATGCTGTAGAAGGATTTTTATATGCATTTTAACAGTTATTTAAGAGTCCCCATATGCTTAGAAAAGAATCTGAATATATGTGCCTTTTATAAAGCTGGATCATAACTAGGTTATTCCATCAGTACCGTAGAATGACTAGGAGCTGCAGTTGGAACAATATGTAAAAATACAGCTTGTAAAAGATTTCCCTTATTAACTGTCATCATCCACAGAATATATGTTCAAATAAACGTTGTGTAATAACTAAATTTGAGATTAATAGGCCCCTTAAGAAACAGCGAAGTCATTCAGGATAGTCAGTGAAAAATAGCCTGTAAGACTGTAACATGCACATATTGTCCTGCTTACATGCTCTCTCTGGTGTCATTCCCATCTATCAATGTCGGCAGGCTCTGTTCTCATTAAAACACTCTTGCACAAAAGCAACTTAATTTTCGTAAGAGAAGAGGACACCTGATTCAATTTAGTGCTCAAAACCAGGAACTTGAATGTATATATTTTTTTCCTGTGCGAACTCAGATGAATAGTTATGAACAGCAACACAGATTAAACCTTATTAGGTATATTTATATTCTGTTTGCAGTAACAGTGCTGTGGCAAATAGCTTTCTACAGAGCTGTAACATCTTATTAATGGAAACAGCAGTTAAGACATGAGCTGCGGTAACACTCACATGAGATTTTATTTTTGAATAGGAGATTGAAGGAGTTGTTTAAAGGGACTCTGCCGACTCATTCAAGCTACTTCTGACGTCCTGCCTTCTTCCTCTACCTTCTTGAACTACACTGATCTTTTTGGGTAGATAAAATATACTTTTCTGTCCTGTTTGGTCAAACCATTTCCATCACTTTCTTCAGTCATTTTTTTCTTTCCCCCCCTCATTTTTTTTTTCTCCCTGTCAAATAGGACATGTGGATCTATTAAATTTTGCATTAATAACATGGACATTGTAAAACGTTACACTACCACATTGTGTTCTGTGACCTCCACTGCAGTAGCACTGCTAGAGTCCTTGTCTTTTTCCAGATCTTTTCTGCTCTTCTGGGTTTTTCCTCTCTTTGTCATTGTGCCGTGTGTGTTGAATAGGATATTTAGTTTTATACCTGCTACTTGAGCTCTATATCCCGACAGCACATGTCTGGAAATTGCAACGTTTTAACCGCCGGTGATTGCGGGCCTAGGCAGAGCAGCTTTGTGTGATGCCCCAGCTGCTTCCTTCTGAGGCATTTTGAGGCAGTTTAGTTTCATTACTTCACATCTGTGGCCTTGTTCCCAGAATGTCCTTTCCACAGAGTGGGGACAACTTGGGGCCAGACAGGTCCTAGGGTGCATAGCATGTGCTCCCTCAGCTGTGGGGTGCCTGGGAGACACAAGTCCTGGGTAAGTGTAGGGTTAAGTACAGTTAGGAGGGTTACCTTCCTAAAGGCTGCCAAATAATGCTCAGGAATCAAAAGTTTTAGTGTTAAAAAAATAATATAGACAAAAAAGCCTTTTACTTTTTTACGTGGTCCACATATAAAGCAGTGAGGCACTGTTGTTTCCCTGTGACTCTGCAGTGAAGAAAATTGTAGTTCCAGTTAAGTTGTAAGTAACAATTTCATTCGAATCCTGCTGATAATGAGAAAATGTTGGGGTTTGACCCAGGTGTTCCAAATGTTGCCAGTGTATCTTTTCCTCTTCTGTAATGTAGTCCTGCTACATTATTATCAAAAGCTATCTAGTCTAATAAATTCCAAGATAGTTTAGTTTGATACCAAAATGAAAGGAAATGGCACAGAGTTCAGAATGTATTCTGTATTTAATGCTACTGAAACATAGCGTTAAATAGCTACTTAGCGGGCTTGATTTGCTGCTCAGTCACATGTACTTGAATACTGTGTGTAGCTGCTGCTGCGTTTGGGTACCCACCCGGGGGGAAGTGCTCAGCCCCTTGGTTATAGCTTTGCCTTTTTCTTCTGTCTTTTACTAGCCTTTGTTGCCACGAAGACTGTCTTGCATCTTGTTGCTGTTACAAATCTTAGCAGTGTTTTCTGTACGTATATTCCAGGATAAAGTGGGAGATGAAGTGCTGAAGCTTTGCAGTAGGCTGGGGTATGGGAAGAGGAATGTTTCTACCAAGTACTGCCAGCCAGGTTTCCTTCAGAGGTGGGCTTGTTCCTTCTCACTTGGAAGTGCTCCAGGCTAGCCAGTCCTCCCTGGAAATGCAGACCAGTGAGAGTGAGTTCCCTCAAGCCCAGTGCCATACTGAGTTGACTGAAATTGCACCTGCTTAATATTAAGTAAATGTGTTGTTCAGTGGAGCTAGTGTGTACTATTTTAAACTCAAGTGGAGATGCACATGCTTTCCTGTACTAACTCTGTTAAGAGTACTGGCAGTGACTTTCCGTCTTCGTTGTCCCTGAGTTGATGTAAACTTGAATAATTGGTCTGGTTGTTACTACTACTGCTTTTGAATGTACTCTGACCTTGCATTTCAATACACGGCTACACATTTACCTTTTGAAAGGATCTTAACATTGATTTTATAGAGAACTCTCCCCTCATATTAATGGTAAGTGCAATGAGCAGTTTGCAAACGCATGTAAATCTGAACTTGAAGGATTATAAGGACATCTAAATGTTTTCATATTTTATTGTTTCATTTAAGTTGACTGCAGATAGTCTGATATTTGTTGAAGCACAAAAAGAGCAAATGCTAAAAAAATTTGTACAATAATAGTAACTAATAAATGTTTCAAATAGAAAATGAAGAGCCTAGCTGTATCATGTGTCAGCACTAGCGTTTATTTGTATCATTCCTCTGAGGATCTCAGAGTGCTTTTTAAGCAATGAATTAATTTTGACAATGCCCTGTGAGGTGTGTAGGCAATATTATCCCCCTTGATAGAAAGGAGTTGGAAGCAGAAAGTGTTTAAATTCTCAGGGTAGTGCTATGAGGTACGTTTAATTACGAATTGGAGCAGTTGATTCAGTTTACTACCAGTTTGTTTAATCTGAAACAGAATCATGAAAATAAGCCCCAGGTTTGTGGGTATGAGAAGAATTTACTTCAAAGTTTATTTTGCAGGAGAAATGTTTATAAAGAAAATTGCAAGTAGAGTAATCGACATGTAAGTCCTCCCTCACTGAGGCAAATAATCCAAATGATTATAGCTTAATTTGTGGTCTTCCTGATTTATATTGTTTTCTTCTTTTGCCTGTAATGACTGTTTAATCATCTGCCATGGATGATTTCTGACACTTTGGAGAAAGAGAATTAAAAATTGCAAACTAGTGTACCCCTGGACCAGTCGTGAATTATGACTTTTGCACATGACTGGCTGAGTATCTGAAGTGTAAAATTTGTCTAATACTGCTGGTTTACTACCTGTTATTTGCTTGAGAATATTAAAAAAAAAAAACAACCCAGAAATCTTCCTGGTGGGTCAGAAGGGACGAAAGAAAAGAAGCTTGTTGATGCCAAAATGTATACCACCAGAACCATCTAGTTTTTCTCCTTACCACCTTTCCAGGTACAGAATTTTTCCTTTCAGCTGTCACTCTGCACACGAAATCCGCATGGAGAGGAGGGGACTACTAAGTTTCCTCCCAGCCTTCTGGTGCAGAACTGGAGCCCAGATGCTTCTGTTTTTCAGATCTTAACAGTTGATTTTCACTTTTTTATACAGCAAAGACTGTTTTGCAAGGAAGGGATCTTTAAGTATGCTTAAGAATGAAAGTCTAGATCCTCCTTCATGGTTTCAGTGGCAGGATGTAATAAAAAGGACTTTTCTGCATCTTGATCAGATTTAAGTGGTCAAAAACAATCAGTCTGTGTAAAAGAATGGCACATATCCAACAAATACCAAGAAGACTTGATAAACCTGAAGGGTTTTTTAATATAATGATAATAGGAACCTTAAGAGGGGTATATTGATAAAAGATACCTACAAGGACATCTCCTGTATTGAAACTGATCCCGTGTAGTAGGTTTGTGTGCATGGGTGTAATGTGTCTCTCTCTTGCCACATGAAAATATCAGCTGCACTGCTTCAAATACAAGTAGAAAAATCCTGATTTAATTCACACTTGTTAAAGAATTGTTTTAAGTAGTACTCACTCTTGCTTTCAGCTGTGATCTCTGGCAAGAGGAGCTGTTTGGACTTGTGCCTCTTTTTTATGTTCAAAAAGAAGAATGCTGATGAGGAAGAGGTGTTAAGATATGTTACTGTAGTTTACAACTGTCAACTATAATGTTTTATTTAGCTGTATCTATTCAGATGTTCCCTCCGCAACATGGAGTGCCATATGCCATTGTCCCTGTTAGTAAGCAAGTCAGCAAAGGTTTCCCAGTCTGCATTTGTTTTTGTATTTGGGCCACTAAGGAGCTGCAGTCCAGTGCCATCTTTTATTGATAGGGCCAGCAGAGGAGGAATCTAATGAAATTATCAAAGCTTTGAATTAATTATGAACGTGAATAAGAAAGCTAAGCTCTCTAGAGCCAAGGATCTCATTACCCATTCATTTTCATTGCGTCCTCTTATGGAGCAGAAGGCAGGTTCAGCTACAGCTCCTACCCTGTTTTTGGACTTTGTTCAAACTTGCTAAACTCGCTAGCATCCACTTGTTATCAGTCTGTGGCTGGAAGTGTCCAAGGTGATTAAATGGACTTTGCTATAAATCTTCATGTAAAGGGCAGATTTCCCTCCTTTTTCTCTTACCTTTGCTGTGTGGCTTTTTGTCGTCAGACTGGCTGCCATACAAGAGTTTCTGTTCTTTCTTGGTAATTGGGGAAAGCTGTTCAAGACTCAGTTTTAACTTCCTGGAATTTAGTGAGTTAATGCTGAGAAATAATATTGCTACCTTATATTCCCTGGATATTTAGGTAAGCACGAACACTTCTAAAGTAATTATAACAATTGTTTATTTTATTAGAAAGGACTATGGAGTAAAAAGTAATGATTAGACATTTTGGCCTCAGAAGTGTGTGTGGGGGGCATTGTGGGGTTTTGTGGTTGGATTTTTTTGTTGTTCCTATTTTAAATTTGTTGATCACGCTACAGAAACTTCTGAATTTGTCAATACTTTATTATGATGAACAATTAAATTAGTTTGCCTGATTAATATTCCATTAAAAACTGTGAAAAGTCTATGAAAATGCAGTGTTTTAGTTAGATTATAGTTATTTTAACTAATAGATCAATATATAAAAATGTTTCTGGCAAATTAGAGAAAAAGCAGTGAGACCAAGCTTCTGTGTAATATTCCTAGTTCTTGTGGATATTCCTCTCAAGTCTACCGGCAAGGATTTTCTTCTCCTGCTTTTGTCCATTTCAGCACATTATTTATGAGTGCATAAACTAGAACCTATCAGTCTTCATAAGTTACAGGCCACTGGCAATATTTTAAGCAATGGCCACTTGCCTAATGGTCTCTGCGTGTGTGTGTGTATTTGGAGAATCTAATAGCTTGTCGGGTGGGGGAATAACATTTTGTTCTTGTGCTATAGCTGTTTTACTGTTGGTGATATTTATCTTTTTTCTCTCTTCAGGCAGCTGCTATATTTAATTCCGCTTTTGGAAGTTTTTTGGTAAGTAATGCAGTATTTATATCAAGTGCTTTAATAGTCTTATTTTTAACAATATCATTGTATTTTTCACATTAGTGTTGGTGGAATTGTGCTATTCAGCTGGCAAAAATTTGAATCATCTTTCAATTTATGTCACCATGTCATTAAATACAGATATCACAATTTCTTTTCTTTTTGCTAAACTCTTGAGAAAATCAGTGAACAAATTGTCTCTGCTCATGGTAAATTAATAATGTGTAAACACATCTTAATTTTCTCCTTAATGGGTTAACAGAATCTTATTATTATGCAGATGTTTCAGACATGGGCATCGATATATAGATTTTTCTAATAAGGCCCATCAAATAGTCATTATTTTCTATCAAGAGGCAATGGATTTTGAAAAGAAAACATGACCCAGCTGATCAGAGAGTAGATGCTAATTTACTCAGTGACATGTCATTTGTTTAGCATATTTCACTGTCAGTGAAGCCACTCAATGTCTCCGAGGAACACACTAAAATAGCTGGATATGGAAAGCAATCAATCCAGCTGGAGATATAATGATTTCTGTAAAAAGCTAAAACAGTATTTGTGGACCTGGTGGTCTACAAAGATTCAGAAAAAACACTGTAAAGAACACTAAATAAATATATTTATGAAGAAAGGAAGAATAGATTTTTTTTTTAATTGATGTGTTGTTTAGATAGACATTGATGAATATTAAATACAGATTACTTTATATGTAGGTAAGCTACTGTAACTGTTTTATTTATTTAGGCAGCTAATAGTAGAATTTGTTCTTCTTTACTAAAATGTGTTTAGAAGTGTGCATTTGTCATGCCAATCTTGTGTCCCCATAAACAGGACTATGATGTAGAGAATGAATGAATGAGAAAAGAATTCAAATTAGGAAATTAAAATCAAAACTGCAAGTACAAAATAACTCACTTTATGCATATTTCTTTTATGAAAAGCTGGAGTTTGGGAGTTTAAGTGTGTAAAGCTGTACTGCCAGGAGAGGAAGTCGTATGGCATTTTGAAGTTGTGCATTATGCTGCTGCTTTTTTGAGGGACCAGGTTAAAGTTAGGAGGGTGGATGTAAGTTTTATAGGTATAGATGACCATTCACATTTTAAAAAATATCATTTCCCAAATACTTGTTCCTTTTGTCACCTATCATGTTCTCCTCCAATGGGAAGAAGGTACTTTCTGCCTCAAACTGTGGAATCCCAGTGTTAGAGCAACTTTAAGTCTGTGTATGTGCGTGGCATTTTCTCTTGTTGCTTGGCATGAGCTCCAGTTTCTCTGCTGTCCCTAGCTTTCCGTTCAGTTTCCTTGAATACCCAAAGGCCTCAGTTCAGCTGTCATTAAGAGAATATCTTTTGACTTCAAATAGGAATTTAGGCCCCAGAGCATCTGACTACAATACTGGCTCCTAGTAAAGCAATGTAAACGTATTTTAATTTCTGGAACCTGTTTGTAGCTCTTTGAAGACATTTCATTAACGAAGCTGAGCTGGTTTGTGTGTTCATGTAATACTCCTGATATTGGTTTTGATCTTAGTTCCATGAACTGATCATTGGAAAGTGCCATTTACATGTAATTACCTCATTTCACCTTTTATTTACTTCATTTTTTTTTTTTTTAAATCTTGGAGCAGCATTGCAGTAGACATTCTTGTTAAAAAAAATTCCCAGGAAATACTTTTCAAAAATATTAAAGATCAGCTAGAATCAAACCACAATATCAGCTGAATTTTTGTAATTACCAATTTTTTAAAAATATAATTGTAAAGAAAATGACCACTCAAGTCACAAATATATACAAGCACTTAGACACTTATTGTCATATCCTAGTTTTAAATAATGATTATGTAGGGAATATGCATGTAAGACAGAAAATAGATCACAAATATGTTTACTGAAAGCTTTGCTCTTACAAACTTTTCCGGTTATGCAGTTGATAAGATGAACCTTATGACTGAAAATGCAATGAGGTGATAGTAAGCCAGGGATTGTAATAAGTAGCCAGAGTTGTTTACCAGTTTCACAGTGCTGTAGGTCTACATGGCCTTTAATTGAGTGGCTCCTGAATGGCACTAGCATGTGGTCACTTACTTTGTTAAGTTTTCCATGAACAACTGGTGAAGCATTAAATATTTATGTATATACACACGCACACTTGAAGTCAAAACTGTTCTATAAAATATGAAAATAATTGACCTGTTTCTGAGAAGATAATGGAAGGTCCTGGTGGTGTTTTTGGAAATCCATTGGTTTATATTGGTGCCTAATTTACTGGCTTGGCTATAGGTGGAGATCCTATTTCCTAGATCTTTATTCATGATGAATCTAAATCACATTTTCATTTTTCTTATTAGTGTCTGATAGGCTGTGGATAGGCTTAGATGTAGTTATATACCTTTGTGACCATAACTGTGTATATGTCTTGGAGATAATTTGGAAGGATCTGACCATTTGCAAGGCTGCGATTTTTCTTATGTTCGTTGTCTTACAATCTGTAGCACATGGGTGAGTTGCTGCACTTGGGTGTAGCCCTGACAAAGCCAGGAGGACAGTATGTTGTCTGTTCTCAGACTATGCCCTGTGGGCTAGTGCCTGTGTATGATAGTGTGAAGCAAGCTGATTTAAAAGGGCTGAAAAATGTGCTATGCTTTTAACTCTTTTTTTTCGTTTTCCCCACTTTTTTTTAAGACTAGGAAATGGTCCTTGAGAAGTTAAAATAAACTGTAGAACAAAATGTCTGCAGGAAAACACTTGGCATGTTAGAATGATACCAAGATGTGCTTACTCAGATGAAAAGGAACACATTGTGATACGCAAAATGTAGAAATGCCAAAGATGTCTTGATGAGCAGAAATACACTTAAAAGAAGCATTTGGAGTCGTTTTCACTGATAAGGAGATTTACAAAAAACTACCAACCAACTGCAAAGTAATTCTTTTTAAACTCTACCAAAGCCCATATTCCTATAAATACACAGGCAGAACAACACATGGAATAATACTGTACATATTTACACTTAGTTTAGTAATGTCCCAGGTCTAATTAAAACACAGTGTTTTAAAGAACTAATTGTTACAGAAAAGCATTTTTATGTAGCTAGATTAGTAATAACTAACGATAGATGAATTCAATTACATAAATTTCAGCCAGGAGAATATTTAGAATCATACCACAGAGGATTGCTTTGAGTTGAGTTGTTAATATCATTATCTCCTCCCCTCATTTAAACAGTTTGGTTTACAATAATTGTGGAACATAAGAAGTGATTTCAGTGTTTCCTCCTAATGGGTTTTTAATAAAACCTGATAGTGTTTTACTAATAGTGGGTGGTTGGTTATCAGCAAGGTTTGTACTGTAAAGTATGCAAATACGTGCTAAGATCTGCTGAGGTAGAAAGCACGAAGGTAGCTGCTTCCAGTTGTAGGAGAGGATACTTTTGCACCTAAAGGCTAAAGAAATTGTCTGGGATGTTAACGATGGGTCTGCTGAGATTCATAACATTGTATATATTACCATGCTTCCTGAGCATTTCTATTCTGCCTCTAAAAGTTGTGCTGCAACAGAAAACTAATGCTTGTTAATGTCCAAAGTGCAGAGCAGGAGGTGGGATACTACAAAACATGCTGTGCTGATGGTTGTTGCATGGTGTTTGCTGGGGTGGCTCAGCTCTTTGGCTTTAAATTCATCAAGGCATAGCCTGTCGTTGAGGCTGTTCTTGCACTGAAGTGGAAATGTGTGCTCGGTCGGGAGCTAAATTCAATTTGCAGTGACAATGTAATAACACGTACATGGAAGGAGGTGAGGGCCGAAAGTCGAGAAGACGTCTTCAGAAAATGCTCTGCACTGCTAGACTAGAAACAGACTTGTCTAATCTCTTTCTACCTCTCATTAATCTCATTTCCACTTGAGACAGTGGGCTTGGAAACTCACGAGAGTGTCCAGCTCGTGATGTGAGTGAATGTTGTCTGATTCTTTGGTGCCTTGGGGTTATGAACATTAAGTATGAAAGGAACAGCCATAAGCTTCACCTTAAACAAAGAACTGTAACCAAATTCTGAAGGTCTGTGGTGACAGGAAATCAAGAAGAAAAGAGACGATTCAGAGGACGCTGCTCTGGTGACCATTGCACTCCTGAAAAAACAGAACGAAGGGCAGCCGAAAATGGAAGTGTTGGTTAAGACTTCTTATGATGATGACTTGGATTAGCTTCACTTCAACCTATGGGGTGAAATAAGGCTGTTTTCAGGCTACATAAGTCAGTCTGAAGGAAGGAACCTATTCCAGGTGCCCATCATTTCATTAATCTCCTTTGTCCATATCAAGTATATATGGTTTTGTTGTTTTATCTGATCATCTTTCAAAGGGGTCAGAGCTGGTTCATATTGTTCAAAAACTCAAATAATTTTTGGAGTAGCCACTTGGATAATCAGATGAAGGCTAGTGTTTTATTTACATTGTCTTCAACTGAACGCTAAAGCTAGCAGGGAATGTGAAAGTTAGCTTCTCGCATACACACAAAGACTAGTTGGTTAATGAAAATGTATGGAATTCTTATCTACTCTGCTTTAGCAGGCATAATGATTTACACAGCCTGACAGCACTAGTGCAGCAAGTAAATGCATTAGTCATAGTGTCCATTTTTCTTGCAAATTTGTGACACAGATTTAATTATGGGAATGACCAGCAACTTACAAATCTAATTTTGGTAGGCTGAGCCAACTTTTTTATTTTAATAACAATGGATTTTTTAGCAATGATTTCATTACTATTTAAAGAAATCCAGCCATATGGAAATAACCAATAGGCTGAATTTATATACTTTATTTTACCTTAATGGATTTTGAATGGTTTAGGTTTATTTTGGCAGTTTTTATTATCACTTTTTTATCTTAGTTTTTTCTTTATATCTTTATCTGGCTTAATTATTTCTAGCACAAACATTGTAAATATTTTTCTAAAATCAGGCAAATGTTTGCATACCTCTTTGTTCCCTCTTAATTGTGCCTTTGCAGTATGAAAGGGGGCAGAACAGTCATCTGGGATTCCCTTTTTACTGTACTAGCTTTTTACAAGAAAATCTTGCCAGGCAGTCTGTTCACAACAGGTGCTGAATTCTAGATTCAGTCTTGTTTAATTTTAAAGTGTTGCTGCTTTATGGTGTGCTACCACACTCTTGGAAGTGGTCTCCTCTTCCTCTGTGAAGCAGTACAGTACTGTGCTCTGAGTTTCATCCGGGTGGTTCTCAAAAGCCTGAGCAAGTTCTCCCTGTTAATCAGCCACTCGGGAAGCCACCTCAGCCTTGAAGGATGAGCTTTTGCATCGGTGGAAGGGAATGGCAGATGTTGACAGCAGCAAGTCTTTGGATCAGGTATTACGTACCTGGCAGGAAGAATTTGGATTCTGTGGAATTTAAATAATCTTGGGAGCCACTTATTTTGCCTTACTGTAACTTTCTCTTATTTTGTGGCTGGTTCTCGGTTCTCTTCATTGTTATTGAACATCCTCATTTTGATTTCTGCTAGCTTGATCTGAAATCTCAGTGTAAGTTTGGGCATCATCAGCTGTTTCCAGATCTGCAAAGTAACATTTTAAAATGTGTAGGCCTTCACTCTTATTATTTGTGATTCCAGTGTATAGCGCGCTCAACTTAATACCTAAGTTTGAGTTAGCTTGTACTATTTTGGTACAAGCAAGGCAGAGTAACAAAGCTCACTGTGACAGACGTGTTAGTGAGGGCTTAAGAAAAGAGCCCTTGATACAGATGGTTATTTTGAACGATGACTAGGCACGTGCACCCATCCCAGTATATTCTGTCTCCCTCCTTTAGAATAAAAATGAGCTGAGCTCCATTAAAATAAAAAAACAAAGTAGTATAAGGGTACGATCGTCAGAAAATTGAAAAGAAGTAAACATGATCTTGCTGCCAAGGGACTGAAAGAAATCGGTTAGGGGGTTAACTGGAAATCTGAGTATTAGAACACCTAGATGATGTGTGGTCTGTCTGATGACACAGTCGATTTGAAAAGGCCAACGAAGTTGATAGGGATATACACAGCCAGCCAGTGCAGACTGAGAACGAGTTAACAAATAACCGCCCTGCAGTTGGTTGTCTCTGAAACATTAGGAAGAAGGAGGGTAGGTAACAGTAAACAAGAGGAAAGAAAATGTGCTGTTGAGCTCTCAGAAAAGAGTATCCTCTAGAAGGCCAGTGATTAATTCCTGTATTTCTTTTTTTTCAATGGATAAGAGGAAAATGCATTGAAATCTACATAATAACAAAAAAATAAAACTTATTAGCTGTCAAATGCTTATAAATTATGTGGGCTGTAGCTGGTCTCAGTGCTTTCTTAGTTTTCCCATTAGCTTTTGGTACTGAGCATTTAATTCATCTCCCTCGGTCTTATGGGACTCAAGCAGCCAGTTCTTCCAAAAAAAGTTTATTTAAAGGTAGCAATAAGCAGGCCATTAAATATCTTTCTTTGTATTCTTTTTGCAGCCCCAAAATAATTAACTCCTGTGTTTTTAAAGATAAATGTATTTGGGTATTCTGCTTTTTCCGCTTCCTTATATGACAGCGAACGGTAGGTAGGATTTTTTTCTTGCACCTACTTTTTTGGTCAGCCACCCCATCTAGTGCTCTTGCTTGGCGTGGTACTTGGTGACTGCTTTTAAACAGTACATTTAATCCCCCCCCCCAACGTTACTGTTTTTATGGATTAAGAGGCTCTCAGTGAAAGAAGTAGCTGAGGATATATGTGCAGTAGCATTTCTCGAGTCAGTAACACAAGCAGTGAAAGCGGAAGTTGCTGGAGAACATTCAGAGGCAGAATTCAGGGTGTTTATTGCAAATCGGAAAGATAGCAGGAGAGTTCAAGCATCTTTATTCTTTCAGCCCAATTGCCGTTTATAAATTGCAAAGTAGAAGGGACTGAAGTTTCAGGAGTTAACACTGGGCATTCAAAGTATCTTAAATTTTATGATCTGGCGTTATTTCTTCTGATCATACAGTTTGGGGAAACTGGAAGTGAAAGTGCCCTCAGACTGACTATGGTACAGTCATCTCTCTTGTTAATGGAAATGGAATACTGGAAATTTAGGAAAAGCTTGGTTCCATTTTAAATGAATGCTAATGAATAACAGAGTCAAGAGAGTATGTATCTTTGGTAACCATCGTTTGGAGAACATCTAGAGGAGGAAATGTATGTGTTTTAGTATTATATAATCAGGCAATTTGGTGGATTACTATGTAAATCATGTCTGTGCTGATACACAGTTTTTGCATGAAATTAATGTGTTGTCTAAGATTACCTTTGTCATAATTTGTGAAATTCATCACTGCTGCCTTTACTGTGAAAAATGTAGCATTTTTGTCAAAAGAATATAATTGTTTTGGGCTATTTTTTCTGGTTCTGCTTACTTTTTGTTAATGATCAGGACCTGAAAAAGCCGATTGCACTAGGGTGGAACTTGTGTGTAGATCATAATATTGAAAAGGTCCTGGTATTAGTTTGTGATGTTTTCTTGTTTTCGGTTTTGCGACCATTTCCTGTCTTTTTACTCCAAGACAAAGAAAGTAAAATTAACAGGAAGAAATATCACCAGTTCTGTTAGAAAGGAAGATCAAGATGTCCAACTTCTACTTAAGTCGCTGAAGTTCGTTTCATGCGATGATGTTGTATCACTTATTTGAAATTAGTTTTAAAAAATGGTTGCATTGAAAAGCTGTTCTGTTCATTTTTTGACAAATACTTGGAGAAACGTTTCCATGCTTTGTTTAAAAAGGTGAAAATTTACACTACATAACTTGGAACAATTTATTTGTAAAGCAAAAAATTTAAAGTTCTTGCAAATAATCAGTTGTGTCTGTGGGAACCAAATGTTTGAATTTATTGGTTCTTTACGTTAGGTAGGTTGGTGCATGAAGGAGAAATTGAGAAGGGAAGCAGTATGAAAGACAATTTTAATTTTTATGAAAGACAAAAAATTCCTTTTCTAAAGTATTTTCTGAAGGTATCTTCTTGGTCAACTCCAGTGTAAGGGCTTGTTGCAAGAATGGTTGTGTGATGTCCTTTGCCTGTTAGTTGATGAAAGGTCAGACTAGATGATCATCTGACTTTATGAAAAGCTCAGCATGCTGTACAAAGTGGTGTCACACCCTGAAAAGACTGTATGTGAGCTCTGATAGGGTGAAGCATTTGAAAATCTGCTATTTTTTATATCCAAATAAAAATAATTCCTTTTACATGTATCTAAATGTGGTGGCCACCCATGTCAAATAGAAAATTTTGTATGTCAGTGTATGAAGATGGGATGTTGTTTCTGCATTTGTAAACCATGCTTCAACCAATGTCTTGAAAGCTCAGCATTGGACACTTTCATTGGATACCTTTATTTTCCTGGTGTTTAACTTGACTGAGACTGTGCATGACTGGGAACAGCTTTTCTGCCTGACATAAACCCACTGGATGAAAGCTGCGTGCAGTTGCACCCCCTCTGCATACTCTTTATATATATCACTTTGTACTGTGGTATGATACAGGGGCTAGCGTTGATGCTCACCTGAGTGGAAAAGTCATTCTAGCTTCTTCCTCCGGGTGCATTGAAGGCGTGTACTAATGGCCTGAAAACGCACATCTTGTCATGCCTCATTGCTTAATTGTGGTCTAGTTTCTTTCCCACATTTTAACTACTGTATGGAAAGCGAATGTTAACTATTTGAAGGAGAAACATATTATATAGGATTAGATAACATGAATAATGTGAAAGCCGGAGTTTTTAAAAAAACTCAAACCTTTTAATAAAATGGAATGTCAAATATATGAGCATGTCTTTCAAGAAATGATCAAAAAACATGTGAAAAGTTTCATATCCTTTTTAAAGTCAAATAATTATCCACCATCATATAATTTTTTGTTAGATGGACAGTACGAAGATGAAAGAAAATTTTATAGATAACATTGCACTTCACAGCTGACTGAAGCAGGTGTTAGAAATGCAGATTAAGTATACTGACTAAAGACTATATAAATTTGAAGTGAAAATACCACTGGTCTACTTGCAGTGCCCTGCACATGTGAAGCTTCAGATAGTTAAATTATTAATTTTATTGTGTGAGAGAGTGCAGCAGTTAGGGAGAAGGTCCTTTTGCATTTATGATGAGGTTTTTTCCCTGTAATATTTTTACCGCTACGTGTTGAGCAGCTGACACTTTGCTTCATTTTTAAGTTTTGCTGTGGAAAGAGAGTACATAATGCAGCTAGTAGTACACTTACACTTATCCATAGTGTAAGTTTATTTGCCAATTAGATGTTTTACAGGAACATGCAGTGCAAACACACCATTGTGGGTAAACAGAATTTCTATAAGTGAAGGAGACTGAATGTTAGTAGTGTTGCTGTACAGATCCTCAGACACTGGCAAATTTGTGGTTGGTCCTTCAGCACACTCCTGTTGAAGTGGTATAAGGTGTTAATTCCCAGGTCATTTTTTTCTGGACTTCATAGGCTTTGTGTGGATGTTATGCTTCATGATGTACAGGTGCCTTACTCGTGTGGGTGCTGTGAAGCTTGTTAGGGCTTTGGTAGGAGGGCACTGGGAGAGGGGTGAGGGTGTTTTCTTCTTTTCCAGCAACTCAGTAACCTGCTGATAAACTGTACTAGCCTGTGAATTTAATTTTGTCATGACTTATCAGGCGCCTAGAGCTAGTAATCAATCTGTAGGAGTTCTAATTCTCAGATAAATTAGAATTGCAAGTGGATTGGAAGATAAAATCTCCTAAAGAAAGTGAGGAGTGGTACTGAGGCCCTTGCTCAGCATGAGGGACAGTCAGTTTTCTTCTCAATCTGAACTGTTGTGAGAAGAGGGTGGTAGGATCCCTGCACTAGCCTAACATCTGGCTAGCAAAGGAGACAATACCAGAGGCATGGTGCTGTACTCCATCATCTAGAATCACTTCAAGAAAAGGACAACTTTTGCAGGATTTTTTCTCAGGAAGTAGTCCCTGGATCTGCTAGTTCTGTAAGTATGTTGTCATGAAAGAACTTTTTTTTTTAATTAAAAAATAGACAATATTGTTTTGTCCATCAGCTCATAGGGTGTGG
The DNA here is from genome assembly GCF_030867145.1 of Opisthocomus hoazin. NCBI lineage: Eukaryota > Metazoa > Chordata > Aves > Opisthocomiformes > Opisthocomidae > Opisthocomus > Opisthocomus hoazin. The sequence goes on along the minus strand of NC_134418.1, from coordinate 46,098,060 downwards.
TATTTGCATTGGCAGCAGTTCTGCTCTGACTGGAGGGTCTGGTCCATAGTCTGCAAATACCCTGTATATGGCTGAGGAAGCTTGGTTGTGATGAGTGGAACAGATATTCAAGTGTCAGTCCAGTGCTTCCTGGGAGATAAAGAGCATGTAGCTGGCAAACCAGTCATTTGAAATTTTAAAAGACTGTAAATGGTTGTGTTTTGCATGTCTCTACTTTTTTTTTTTTTATAAGAACAAATAAATTCCAGATGTTTCACTGTTTTCCATGCACCTCTACCCATGGCACCTAGACTTAGCTCTATTTCCCTCTGATTTCTGATAACTGGTGCTTAGACACACATGGTTTTGTTCCTTCAGGGATGGTTATTTTATCTTTCCCTGTGCTACAGAATTGAGTTCCCTACAGTGGGTGCAAAATCATATGAAATTGTGTAAATTCCTCAGAAAGACCACTTGGTGCATTCCTAATACAGATACTGCACTATAATGAAGTAGTTAGCAAAATACCTATGTAAACTTAACTTTTGTATACCATTTCAGTAAGATTTTTCTGGTCAGTGACTTTGAGAAACAGCTTCTATCCACCTTTCTTATTTTGCAAGCCAATTAAAGCAGAGCAAGAGACTATAGATAGTTCATTTTATAGACTGTATAGTGTTCCCAACAAAGCACTGTTACATGAATTAATGTGTAAAATGTATTTATTACTATTGCTTTCCATATTTTTAGTAGGTAGTTAAAAGACAAGCTGAGAGCATCACTGTAACACAAACAGCTTGCAAAATAATAAAATCTAGATGAAGCCTGATATTTCTGAAGTATACTGCCTTATTGCTTAGTTTAGCCCGTTAATAATAGCACAGGTATGGGTTTGCTGCACTTTTTTTCTTTATTTTTTTTGTCTGCACCTATTTACAGCTTGGGCTTCCCAGCAAAGCTGACCCGCTTGCCATTTTGTCTTACAGTTCCAAAATCCGATCAATGTGTATACGTATTCAAGTCAGAGAACTAAAACAGAATTTCATCAGTGCAATCTCAGTTTGCTTACCGTGAAGCAGAGTTATTGAGGGGCTCATCTTTCCCTCGTTCATAAAGATCTGCCAAAATGGGAAACGTCACTCCAAAGACATTTGGAAAAATGTATTGTCAGAGTCCTGCTACATAGGCATAATTATTGCACCATAAATGCTTGCAAGGCATTATGCTGCCTCCTTTTTTATTTTTCAGTACAATTTCTTTTAACTCTTGAGATTAAAATTGTCATGCTAATTCAGACAACAGCACACCCCGGTGTCTCCTGAACTTGTATTGAGAACATGTCAAGCCAGTGTTATCAAATAATATAGAGAAAATTATATGATCTGTAATATATGGGAGGAGGTATAATTTGTTTTATTTGCTGTTGGAATTGTTTTAAAAGCTACTAAAACCCCTCTATGACCTCTTCCAGATAATTATTGTGCCTTCTTTTAGGGGCAGAAAAGGCCATCACTGATAGAAAAAAACACTATGAATTTATCAGTCTGTTTCATAAAGCTGTTCAAGCACCCTAGATTAGCGTGATGTAGATTAAGATTTGCCGCAGTGATAGTTGCTGTCTCTAGGCTGTCCAGATAAATTTTTGCATATATACTTGGTGCATGGATTTCTTAAAGCCCTGTCCAACTAAGGAGGAGCTTCTTCCTCTTCGGAGAGCTAGCAAGAGGGAGATCCAGCACTCACCAGCGTTCTGTCGAGCCCTGACATGTCCAAGCAGATTAAAGAGAGGTTTGTGACGGAGAAGGGTTTTGGGACAGGAGAGCTTTGGAGAGTGGGAGGTCTAAATTAAGATGATATATTGGAGAAGCATAAGCGAGAGAGGATCGGCAGATCTCTGAGGAGTGCTTGCGTTGTGCTGGCGTCAGTGCAGAAGGAAGAACAGCATGTTCTGGGTCAGGCTGGACCGGGGTTACCCTGCAGCTACCTCCTGTTTCGGGAGGAGGGTGCACGCAGTCCCTCTACACATCCTCTTCCGATCTGTTGTTCTTGCTCCCGTGGTTGTTTCTTCTTGTCATCAGAAATACGGGATGCCTTGTCCGCGTAACCATTTGAGAGCCAGCACTAACGTAGCATGTTTAAGATGAGATGGGAACACAGCTCTTCAGGGTGTTAACATCAAGTAAAAGCTGCTACAGTGATAAACTTTTGAATTAGATTTTCCAGTTACAAATATCCCAATAGAAAAATAATTCTTATGTGACATTATACGATAAAGTTCTTGAACTGAACTTGTAGGGAGGTCAGTTTTCATGGATAATCAGGCAGTAGTCTTGTAGAGCCTTTGGACGCTATCCTCCAGGTTTTACAGGGAATATCCTAAATCATGGTGAAAAGCTGATCAGCAGGACTAAGATGCTGAGGCATGCCTTGTGCTGTTGGGATTCTCTTTCTGATCACCTGTACATTCATTGACTGAAATATTATTTCAATGGGGATTTAGCAAATTAAAGAAATATTTTTAGGTAGTTTCCTGGGTTTGTAAGTACTGCATTAGCTTCTCTAGTGCCTGAGCTTTGCAATGGAGTACCGGTCCTTCTGCCATTCGGGAACTGTGATGCACACCGAGTTGTGCGTGCCTGGCATAGTGAAGGTGCAGTGCGGGTGTATTAAAAGCATGTGGACAGAAATGTTTTTTTGAATTTTTTTCTGAAAATTGCATTCTAAGAAGTAGGGCTTGGTTTTGAAAGGAAGGTTTTCCTGCCTGATTGTTTTGAACTCCGTTTGAGCTTACTTCCATTCCAGAACAGAAGTGTGGAAAATCATTACACTAAACTAGTACACAGATACACTCATTACCGCATAAATGTATCCATAGCTAGAGTTACGTTAGATTAGCTATTGCGCAAATGCCTGAATTTAGTCTGTTACACAAAATACCACAAGCTTCTCAAAAGGATGTGTTCTTTCTGTGCTTACCATTGGCATGTGCAAACCAGGATTTTTGCACTAAGATCTAGTGGTTGTACACATAACTAACTATTTAACATACAGAGCTATTTAGATTTGCACTTGAAAGTATAAACATCTGAGTCAGGCACAAAGCTTTATCTGCTTAGGCCATAATCTCATATAATATCTTGTGCCTATGCAAGATGCTACTGTCAGGAACTGGACTGCTGACTTCCCATCTCATTTTATAATATGTTGGACACCACTGTATGTGCATGGGTAACAGAGACAGGGAGAGAAGAAACCTTTTCAGTATAACTCTTACAACAGTGTTGTTTCAGAACCTGTGTTTTTAAATTAGAAATTCTCGGAGATTTTATTGTGTAAATCACAGAAGAAACGTTCCTGAAATCCTTAAGAAAGAACCATTCTTTTCCTCTGCATCATGATAAATGTAGCAATTGTGTGTGTATACTAGAATAGATCATATTGAACATCCCCTGAGCTCCGTTTGCAGACAAGTCCTATCTCCACCATGACAAAATTCCCATAAGAGCTTAAATTATTAATGCCCTGGAATCTGCGGGGTTCAGCAGATATGTTCAGCATTATTGATGGCAAACTTTATCCCTTTATTCCTAAGACACATAATGAAATAGGGAGTCTCTCAAATAACTGCATTTCGTGTTTAGGCTAATTTTATAGAGGCCAGTGGGCTTTGCCTTAATGTGTGTAAATACAATTTTTCTCTTTTACAGCGGATTGTGTGGTAGATGGGAATGAGACTGATTTGGCACTAATTTATGAATCCTCCTAGCATCCTCAGTGTGCTGCACCCTGTGCGGGCAAGATGCTCTAATTACACTTACTCTATATGATGAGAGCTTTTAATGACAATTACTGATTGTAGTTACGGATGTTTAGGGACTGTTTTTTCTAGCTTAAGATGATGTATTGACTTTTACAAGAGAAGACTTTTATTTTCACTTTATGCAATATCTGTTTCCTCCCCCCAGCCTTCGTAACTGATAGGCTGACTGTTGAAGCTGCTGAAGTGTAACCACAGAGAATTACTGTTCAGTTAATTTAACTTCAGGAAATACAGTTTTTCACTGTTTTTTATTTCCGAATTCAAATCTGTACATTCACTTTTTTTTTTCTCATAGCAATTTAGTATTTGGAGTGATATTATACAAGTTTCATTTGTTTTGTATAACAAGATAAAACTACTTCACACTGAATGTGTCACTGCCGTGTTAAGCAAAAACATTTGCAAAAGCTTCATTTTTCTTTTAATGTACTGGTATAAATGACATTTTAATAAGAAGCTGTCGATTTTAAATAGGAGTAGGTTGAATCTTTGTTCCAGTTTTCAATTAGATTAATTACAGTGGCAAACAGTGAGTCTACTCAGAGTCCCAAATTGCAAAGGTGCTTTATGTAGGGCTTGCTCACTTTTTTTTTAGGAAGACTGTGAGCGTACTTCTCATTGACTGTTGTCTTTAAATATAAACACAGATTTGGGCAGTTTACAGTTTAGCAGTCACTTGAGAAAGTGAGCTATCAATAGTTGAAAGGTCAGTTTAGCACTTGCAAGGAAGAGACAGTTTTAAAGATTTGGGTTGGGTTCCCCCTCCCCTCTTCACTTTCATTTACTGGGGTATTTAGGAGTATCTTTCTTGGCTTTGGTTGCTGCTGCTTGCAGTCTTGTATTGGTATGGGAAGTGAAGCCTTCTTGCAGTTCCAGGGAGGCAGAAGAAGAGAACATGAGAATTGCCTGTTCTTAACAGCGCTTACGGCTGTTCATTCCTTCGTGTCCCCTGCAGCTTGCGTTGTCTTCCATTGTGCTAACACAACTAACAGTGGGACTGGGCTGGAAGACAGACCTGGTCTGAGTATTCAAATAACACTTTCTGTGTTTACCTCCATGTAATTCAAGGTCCATGCCACAATTAGTGGAAAATATGCTATTGTACTGGAGAAGAGTCCTTCTGCACTGATGTGTCCTGTTTGCTCTGTAGCCGCACCATCCACTTGGTGTCAGGCCTCTGTAGCACGAGGGGGTTTCTGGTTGTGTTGGCAGAAGGCAGTGGTGGTCAACATAATGGTGGTAGCACTGTAGATCATGAATTGAAGCTCTCCTTGTGATCATCCCTAATGCGCCGGCAAAAAAGTGTATCAGAAGGACTACAGAGCCACTGGGAGGGTTAATGTGCACCACAACATAATATTTGGTAGAAAATTTATTTTTGAAGCTTATATGCTTGAATTATTTTTTTCCTTGGTTAATGGAAGCTTTTCCTCTTAAGGAGGAATGGAAATATGTCTGAAAGGGTAAAGCTGAGTGTGAGAAGCATGTAGGGGTTTAGTATGTGACCAGAGAGAAACACTTCCAAGGAAGTCACAAGTGAAGCTAGTGAATTAACTGCTAGAAATGACATCTTGGATGTCTTGTGTCTTCTCTAGGGAGCTGTCAGGCCTTTCATGGTAACTGTGGAGTGATTAAAAGTTGTTTATGTCTAACAAAGATATGGTAGCCTTTTGGGGAAACAAGTTGGTGAGCAGGTTTGAGATTATACCCTTTGCTCAAGCTTGTCCATAAAGCTATAGGCGGTTAGGTCAGAGGCTGTTTGTTTTTGTGGTAACTGCCACAGATCTTTCTGTGGAGTCCTACAGGAGTCTTGAGTGGTGCAAGTTTTATTTTTTACAGCCCTGAACAATGATGAAATGGCTGGAAGAGGGGTATTTGGTGGGCTGATTTCGTAGAACTTCTGTATTAAGTTAAACCAGAGTCACTTTACCATGAATTTGGGATCATTAGAAATGCATTGATTTTGATCGGTTGTTTAGGTGAATGGAACTAAAAAAGTGAAAAAACATCAAACAGGTCAAAAAAATGAACTTGACCTTTTAAAAGAAATGTTATGATTTGGGAGCTAATCTTGTTTGGGAAAAAAATGGGGGAAGGAAGATGGGTTCCAAAGTGGCTCAAAATGGGCCTTAGGCAGTTTTCTGTGTTTCAGTCATGACGTCCCAGCTGTTCACAGTTCGTGGCTGATGCCTGGCAACAGTGAAGAACACTACACTTCTTGCTTTGCTTGCTCTGCTGCTTTGATAAAGCAAGCAATGCGCTTCAAATGCTGCGGTCGTGTGGGATTATACTATGTGCTTCACGTAAGGCATAGCTTTTCTTAAATGTGTTTACTCGCTCACTTCAAGTTACTCTGCCTTTTGAGGGTTCTTTTTGGTAGGTAGAGGCAGGGTGTTCACAATGACAAATGTTCCTGTCCAGCGACTGTCAGGGTTTTTTTTTTTACAGCCCCTTTTTTGTTTTTTAACAGCACTTTCAAAAGGGAAGTATGATCCAGCAAAATGGGATGTTTTTTTCCCCCCCCTCTCTAATCTGAGGTGCAATTCCTCACTGACTTCTCTGGTGACAAAGCCAGTTTGAGAGGTAACAATGCTGCTTTCAGCTTCTCTCATGCTGCAAAAAAAGGTGCCAACACGTTGCTTTCTTGGGCCATGTTTAGACCAGTACAGTGAAATGAGATGAGTTTAAAACAAACTCTGGGGTTTATTTCCCCAGCTTGGATCATGTCTGTGATCCATTTTAGAAATGATCCCATGTATATGCCTGAAGAAGAGGAGATGGTTAACTGTGGCCAAAGGAGAGGAGGCTAAGGATAACAATTTATTAGTCAGCTTTGCTAGAGAAGACTGAAGTGAAGCTGTGCCTTGTGTAAACTTAAAAGGTTTAAAGTTAAAAAGTTCAAGGTTTCTTTGATGAATGGTTTTCTACAAACCCCCCTTTTGGGGGTTTGGTTGTTGATGGTTTTGGGTTTGTTTGGTTTTTTTTTTCGTTAGTGTATTTTGAAGTTTATCTTGCCAAGTACTGAAGTGCTCCAAGCTGCAGCCAGGAAAAAACAACCAAGCATGCTTCATATTGCGGTCTTAGCGACCTTATCGCTCTTTACATCTACCTGAAGAAAGTTTGTAGTGAGGTGGGTATCAGTCTCTTCTCCCAAGTGACTAGCGATAGGACAAGAGGAAAAGGCCTGAAGTTGCACCAGAGGAGGTTTAGATTGGATATTAGGAAAAAATTCTTCACTGAAAGGGTTATCAAGCCCTGGAACAGGCTGCCTAGGGAAGTGGTTGAGTCACCGTCCCTGGAGGTATTTAAAAGACTGTAGATGTGGCACTTAGGGACATGGCTTAGTGGTGGACTTGGCAGTGTGAGGTTAATGGTTGGATGCATGATATCAAAGGTCTTTTTCAACCTAAATGATTCTATGATACTTCATTCCAGTCTTCAGATCTGAGTGCTGTTAGGAAAATGGAAATGCTCTAAGCTCATACACTTACTTTTATAGTCTTTCTGATAATCTCCTGTTCATGGCTCTACTGGATTCCCTCCCTGGACCACATGACAAATCATCTTCACAATGTTCTTTCTTTCCATAACTAGGATGAATGTCTTCCCAGATGGAAGAATGTTACTGCTTTCAAACCCCTTTTGCTTGAATGGAACATCTGCAAATATTTTTAAGATAAGATTGCATCAAATCACTTAATTTTCAAATGCTGAATTTGAGTTGAGACACCAAATAGCAGTACAAATACAAGTAGCACTGTTAATATATTGTCAACACTGCTTGTGGGTTTTTTTTAAGTTATTTAAGATCTTCCAGTTGCATTTTTGATTATCTATGAGATATGTCACACAGTTTGATAGTGAAGTTAAGACTTGGCAATACTTCTGAGGGAAATGGGTATTACAGGAAGGGGTTCAGAAAAAGCCTGCTGCAGTACTCAGATAAGATGGAGCCTGAATTCTTCTGGCTTTTTGTGCAAGAAGCCAGAGGAGAAATGCCCTTTGTGAGTAGCAATGTTGCGTCGGTGGGGTGTGGGCTACACTGTTCCAGAGGGGACCTCTTACCGATCTTATCTGCTGCTTGATGAAGCAAAGTGGAGGAATCTTCAGTCCTCATTTATTTATGGACAGGTTGTCTTATCCCCCAGAAGGTGAATGAAGAAACAGTCTTTTCTGTATTATTCATTGTTAATATAGTGACGTGCATGTGACACAGAGAGTGTTCTTTCTTTCTCCTTCTAGTAACCAGCTCCTTATCAAATGTCAGCTCTTACCTTCCTACTGCTCAAGCAGTGGCAGTCAGCAGAAAAATAGCATGTTTGACACTTCCTCTTAATCCATCGTCTTTGCCAGTCTGCTGCACACAATTTTATGTTAAATTCTCTGAATGCTCTGGGTGTGCCCTTTGCAAAGTCTCATCTTCTGCTAGATCTCAATAACTTGTACTTGAACTCACTATATAAATATCTACTGGATCCATTCTATTTTGGAGCACATGAGCAGATAGGTGCACTTGTTCACTGCATGCCATTGCCGTTAACTTCTGTGACTTTTCAAGGATTTCTGTTAAAAATCTAGTTAAAAAACAAACAAACAAACAAACAAACAAAAGGCAACCAAATGAGACAAACCCCGATATCTATCTCTTGGCTTTCTTTTCTGTCCTCTGGGATTTTTTTTTTAATGTATGCCTCATAATCCAGGTTGTAGACTTCAAGGTCCTGTGCAGCCTGCTATAGGTGACCCTGCTTCGGCAGGGGGGTTGGACTAGATGACCCACAGAGGTCCCTTCCAACCCCAAACATTCTGTGATGCTGTGACTTTTGGAGGAAGAGACTGCCTGATAAATACATACAGTTCGCTGCACGTTGGGTTGTCTAACCATTTAGCACTACTGGAAAACAAATAATGCACATAACTCTGTTCTAGTGCTGAGAGTCCCCTGTTAATTTGTAGGTAAGCATTTACATCTTCCTTTTTATGCTTTTGTTTCTCCTGTATGTGTGTATGAACGTTGCATACAGATGAAATAGGAGACTGATTAACGGGCAGTGTAGAAGAATCAGTGAAACCAGCTACTCTGGCTGTTTGACAATCATTTGCATACTAAACTGAACAAAAAGGAGAGGTGCTCTTTAGTCTGTTTCAGTCATAGCAGCCTAACGAGTTGTCCATAGCCGTGTGAGTTATTAAATGTAATTTGTGCTTGAGATTTTTTAGAGTTTATTGTATTCCCTGTAAAGATAATCTGTTGGTGCTTTGGTACAAAAAGGAGGATTTACATTTTCACTGTACCATTAAATTATTTGAGGTTGTGCCGTTTCTTTTTAACCTACTTGGATAATATTCCTTTCTGGCATTTCATTATATAGATAGTATTTGAGCTGAGAGAGAGTGGTAAAATGTGTACACAAAGAGCATTTAAGAAACCCCATTTGTTCCTTTAATTAACGTTTAGCTGCGTGTGTTCTTTCCACGTGCAATCAAGGCAACATTTAAGAAAATGTGTTCAAATATGCCATTTCATAGAGGAAAGACAAAGAGAGTTTGCCAGGGCAAAGGGCAAGGTCATCAATTTGTATTCACTGAATGTGACATATATTGCATAAAGAGGATTTGATCAAACCTTTTTAATGTACTTTGTTCCAGAGGTTGAAAGGAATACTGCTGTAATTGTCTACACTGTATTGGCATAAGAAGGACAGATGGCTACTAGAGAACTTTTCACAGGTTTTTCCTTCAGATGATTTCAAGTATACGATAAGTGAAATCCTGTTTTCGGATGGGATTGTGTTGATGTCGGCAAGATAAATGTTCATACATCCATCTGCAGAATTTCCCCTAATCCGGATGCCCTAATGTAGAACTAATTGATACTCTAATTCATGTACTGAGGTTTTTTGTTGTTTGGGGTTTTGTTTATTTCTTTTTTAAACAAGTTATTACTGTCCTTAATTTTGAGACTGAGCGTGTCCCAAGATAGGGATAAACAAATGAAATACATAGAATGCAGATGTCTGTATATCTTGTTGACTATGGATGGTCGTACAGTTTCAATAAAGTAATGCACTTTTTATCATGTCTGATTCACAATGCCATTTTTTAAAATTATGGCAGTTTGCGTTTTTTGCCTTGTATATACTCATTAACTGTATAGTTAACTTTCCAGGTGGATTCAGCAATGGAACAAGAATTTATGTTTGTATTAATGAGTTTTATTTTTATAAATTTTCCATACTTGTTTATGTCAGTCAATGCATTTGCATTTACAGTGTGTGTGTCCTGGTCATCTGAGATTCTGTAGTATTTTGCTGTGGCTGAAAACCTTTCCCCATTGAACATCACATTATTCCATTGGGTATCAGATTTTGTTCAACAATTTATTTTTATCTGTCCTCTTTGTCCAAAAGAATAAATATCACGTTGGAGGAAAATCTGATACATTTTGCTAGCAGATCTGTAATACTGAAGTGCATAATTTGGCAAGAGCTTGGGGCTATTCTCTTAGCTGTTGGACATTTTACATTCCTCAGCCACCAGCAGTACATCTTGATTCATTAGAAAACAGTGAATGGGTAGGCTTTGTTTTCTCTGTAGCCTGAAAATGTTCACTCAGAGAGAGAGCAGTGTCCTTTATGGTGTCTCAGCTGTCTGTGTAAGAAACTGATGCACTGTGCTGAGGCAGCGGATCGGTAGAAAGCATCTAGTTGCTAACAGAGATGACATAAATAATATTCAGACTGACCGAGCGGCCTTGGAGGTTGTAGCTGCAGATATGTTCACTGAGGCTTGTGCTGTGGAGGTATTAGTTTCTAGAATCTGTGGCTGAGTTGCTCAGAAGATAACTTCAGTGGAAAGGGAGTTTTTGTGCCACTTTGGCCTTTTAGCCCATTTTTTGAACTCACTGTTCTTTCATAGCTCTATCTGCAGATTATTAGGGAGCTTTCTCTTGGATCCATTATTCTTCAAAGACTTAATTAAATTGTACAGTGTAATTAATCTGTCTTCTTAATTTCTAAAATTCTCCTAGTGTGTGGGTAATAAAACAACAGAGAGATTCTGTGGCTGCTCGGTTGTATTATGAGTCTGTGTGGAAACAAAGAATATATTCTTTTGATGAAAATAAGTTTATACATGGATGACTGAGACTATACTGCAGCAAACATAAAATCTGCCAAACTGGGACTGGCCAAATAATCTTTCTCCATCAGTGGCCATGAGCAGATATTTAAGGAACACTGTATTTAAAGTTCAGGGAATTCATATATGACACTTTCCCCTAAAGCTGTCACACTCTCCAGCTCTGTATTTCCTTACCTAGTTATAATTTCTATGTATGTAATAAATTGCAACATGTTTATCTTCTGGGAACTTGTTCTGTTTTCTCTTCAACTCATGTACATGCATCTGGTTGAAAAAGATGGTTTTAAGGAAAGAAATGTCTAGGATGAGTGTTCTTCTGTTAGGTTTAACCAGAAGGTTCTGTCATTTCTCCATATGTTGACTGTGCTTACTCCCTACTACTTTGGGTATTTTACTGAAATAGTAGAGCACTGGTATCTCAGTGGCTCATACACCAAATGGAAAACAGATAGCTCTTTGAGTGCAAGTGTTCAAAAGTGAAAAAATACTACCTGCAGGAACAAAGCACAGTTGTAATACCTGGTTTGAGATGGGCATCAGAAAAACTTTCATTTGTTTGCTACTTGGTTAGGACTGTCATTCACTGAGGAGATCATTCTCTTTAGGACACTGGTCCAAAGTTTTGCTTTTGGGATAAGGAATAGACTGAAACTGTTTGGGCAAAGGCTTCCTCTGTTGTCTTTCCTCTTTTTCCCCTTTGTTGCTTTGAATATATCCTTTCTGATAATTTCAGCTGTGTATCTTGATTTTGCAAACAAAACTTCTGTGCAAAACAGTATCTTTCGATAGTCAAAAGCATGTAATTTCAGTTGTATCTTAAAAAATAAAAGTCACAAGATGCTGCATATGCTTACAGAAATGCCTGTGTGCAATTTGACAGGTTTATCTCACAGGGTTAAAAATATGTGGGGCGTTTCTTTTTGTTTTTCATGTAGCTGTTGTTAGAAGAAGGGGATACAATCAATCAAAGAATAACTAAACAGGCCTTTTGAATGTCCCTTCACAACAAACATCAAAGAAAAAGGCACTGCCACCTGTTAACATGGTATGAAAGGTTATCAAACGTGCATTGTGCTCTACTAAATTGTTTTGCTCTTTGAAATCAAAGGTAACTAGTTTATTTCAATAGGTGGATCCTCTATTAATTGCATGATTTCTGACATTCTTACTGTTGTTGGGATAGGTGATGCCTTTCAGTTTCATGCTCATTTAGTCTTTCCGGGGCACTATAAGCAAGCTGAGATAGCAGTGGTTTTTTGGTTGGTTTTCTTTTAATCTGGCAGTCACTAAAAAAAGAAATAAGCACAGGGCTTATTAAAAATCATTGCTGATGCTTTCAGTATATGCTCACTACTTTTAGCATATGTGTGCGTTAACAGGACTCGCATAAATATCTTGAGTGATCTGTAGAGGGGGGAAAAAGAGGGTGACATGAAATACCTCACGCCAACATAAAGTTTCTTTATCCTGCACATTCTTTAGTTCAAATACAACTGTTTTTATCAATATGTTTCTCTTGTATCATTGTATTCTCAACTCAATTTTCATAACATTACGTTAGAGCTTGAAAGCCTGAATGTGTGTAAGCAAACGTATGATGCTATACTACACTGAGGAAGGAAGTGTTACAGTTGTTTGCTGTTGTTGGTTGGTGCTGAGTATTTCTATGGAATTCTGAGATATTTGCAGGTTAAGGGAAGAGTGTCGCTGATAGGCAGTGCCAGGCTCAGGAAGTACAGGCAAACCCCAGAGTATATTAGCACAGTGTTTTGATCCAGAAGAGTAGGTAACTAGCATGTATGCAGTCAGGTTAAGAACTGGGATGAAGGCATACCCAAGCATCACAGTAGAGCTGTGTCTTCAAGGGCCCAAGGTTCAGCATAGAGGGGGAGTCTTATTTTCTGAAGGCCAGGCAGGACTAGAACTCCCACTTCTTGCTGACCCACTCGGGTGTCCAAACACAAACTAGAGGTACTCTGTATTCTACTTTCTGGTATCTGCAGGCAGGGGCCCATGACAGCCCAGAATATGTTCTTCAGCTTGTACAGGTCAAACATAAATGAAAGTGAACTCTGCATGTGAAACACTTGTGTTTCTTTCCCTTTCCATTCCTCTAAACGAGGCAAGGTTGCATCAATTTGGCTATCCATACTTTCACCATCCATGTGAAATGGAATGTATTTGCAAAGCGCACTGTGATTAAGATAAGATGCTTTCTCTCTTCCTCTGTGCACCTGAAGTCCAGGTGGGTAAATCTCTGCAAACATGAGTTGCAGAAGGTGAGGAACAGCAGCTTCTCCTAAGCAGATTGTCAAGATAAGTTGGTAAACTCAATAAAATTGAATTCCTTTCTGTGTCTATGCTTGACAGCACAGAAGAGAAAGCAAAGTTTGGCTTAAATCATACAAAGAAAATACAGCTTCTACTTGCACATTTAAATGACTTAGTACATGAAAGGATATGTAAAAAGCTTAATTTATGTTGTTATTCAAGATACATTGATAAGATAATGAGAAGGAAAAGTTTAATTACTGATATTTATGCTGTGTCTGCAAAGCCTACCATTGTTTTCTTCCATAGCGCTGTGTAATTTTGAGGTAGCAGCACAGCAAGTTGAATCCTGGTTTGACCTTACATGCCTCACTGTTCAGCTCGGTGGTTTCCCTGCAGGAACAGAAAGTGACGCTGCCTCACTTGAATTTTCTTCCATCAGTATCAGTGTGGCACAATACAAATTATACAGTAGAATAGTGTTAAAAAAAAGCTTATCTATTGATGCAGGTGGCTAGAGAAACAGGTTTTTATCTAAGAGCTTTCAAAGTATTCTTTATGAGTGAAGTGGGACCCTGTGGAATGAATTGTGTATTTTGTTACTTTTTAAGATGCATATGTTCTTTTCATCTAGTTTTAGCAGTGTAGAATTCCTCTATATAAAAGTTTATAGAGTAAATGACTGTTTCTGTGTGTCTAAAATGTAGCTATATAAAAATATTTATGCATATATTTCTGTAAATTTTAGAACAAACCCTCAGAGGTGATGCATTGTGCGAGTGCAAGTCTACAGCAGCAAAACTGTTAATTTGTCTGACTGGAAATATTAACCATACTATATCAAATAACTGCCAGGAACAATTCCCCACCATTCCCTGTGACTTCATTTTAATTGATTTTTTTTAAACTTCCAGCTTCTGAGATTTCGTTTACTCTGACAGAGTGTTTATTAAATGTGTAAAAAGAAAATTGTTTTGTAAATTGTTTCCGAGGGTGTTTTTATCTTCCATAAATTGGTGGCTCATTTAACATTTTCCGTCTACCTTTGTTTTCCACCCTGTGCTCTGCCTCGTTTGTTTCCTTATTGGATTTGATGATTAAATACTGATCAGCTGCTGGTCTGATCAGCTGTGCATATTGCTTTCTTTTAAACATTGTTCGTATACACCCTGAGGACAGGGTTACATACACAGTTACAAACGGAATGGGAGGGTGTTGAAGTGGTACTGTTTGATCTGTTTTACAGATGATGGTGAGCTCGACAATGAACATTTGTAAAACTGATCATTGAAACAGACCTCTGTGTTACAGCAGAAATAATTGACACACAACAGTCCAAAAGGGCTGTTGGTTGGTTGCTTTGGATTGCAGAGCTGTAGTTTGTGTTCAGGCCTCTGATGCTAAACAGAATGTTGGTAATGCTTTTGTGAGGACTTTTTTCGGTCTCTGTTTTTTTTTTTTCTTTTAAGATACTATGTATTCGATCATAATACTGTACATGTATTGCGGAGAAGATTCATGAAGGAACATGGAATTTACATGTGAATCTAAATGATTATTTTGTCTTTGAAAAGATAACTTGTGCAAGTGTAATTCTGTTATGTGCTACCTCTGAATGATTTGAACAGTTCAGGATAGCAAAGGAAATCCTCTCAGGATTTGTTTAGACTGTACTTCAATTGGAATACCAGTCTGTTTGCTGGGACATATTGTAATATTTTATTTCTGCTTGAAACAATTATTTTTGAGTAGCCAAATCCTATGAAATCACTGGAAGTTTAACAGGAACAAGAGATCTGAAAAATTGGTATTGTGTACAGTCCCAGTCATGGGAACTGTGGTGAATTCATAACTTTTGGTAGACTGGTACAGTTGGTAACAGGGCTAACTTCAGCGCTCCATGATTCAAATTCAATCCTATTCTAAATCCATTGGAATCAGTGTATTTACATTGGTGTAAAGCTGGAATATCACAACAGTGAAACATACATTTTCATTTGTTTGCCCTTAGCTATATATGAATTGTCCCTGCTGATGCCAGTGAAAGTGACGAACAGTAATTCCAGGACTGGATTTGTCTTTTAGTTGTTTACCTCTGTTTCTGAAGTACATTCGAAATGAACTGAACAGTTAAATAATTCTATAAAGTGTGGGTTCTTCCAAGGACAATTTAAATTTCTTTGTTGTTTGCTTGGGGACAGTAATGCTGGTCTGATAACAGTAAGTTCTTTTGCTGTCAAGGTTTCAGGCATACTTCTTGATACACTGAGACTTTTTGGCACATATTTGCAGCATGTGAGATAATAAATATTAGTTCAGGAATACAGTTGTCATTTTAAGTATGCATTAGTAGCTCTCTATATGCTCTGCAAAGTCCTGGCAGGTAAAACTTTCCAAAGTACCTAATTTGATTTCAATGGGAGTTTCAGTCCTAAGCCCTTCATCCTCTAATTTCTTAATTTTTTTTTTAAATGCTTCTAGGCATCTCTGTCTGTCCTTAGTGAACTAAATAGCTTCAAAAAATCAAGTCAGGGTGAGTTACACGCCTAAGTCACTTGATAATCTGAAGAACTAGGTGTGGTCACGATGAGTATCATTTCACTTAATTTTGAAGTGCTTGGATCTGTGACAGGTGTTCAAAGGCAATCCCTGGCTCTTGCTTCCAACTGCTGATGATTTATTTTTTTTTATTGGTGCTGTACTGTAAAAACAGGTACCAGAACATGATATCCATCCTTTGGTAAATGACCTTATGAGACAAGTGCTCATCACTATGTGTAGAAAGTAAATACAGACGTCATCTTCTCAGTCAAGATGGCAGCAGCTATGGGCACGCAGAATACAGGAATATGAGGCACCTCTGACGTCTTACTGATGTTATTTGGCAGCTACAGGCTTGTCACACTTAGAGAGATTATTAGATTTTTATCGATTACAACTTCAGATTCAGGAAACTCAGTTCTACTCTTGTAGTACTGTAGGCACTTGAACAGTTAAGGCTCTATCCTTTGATGATCATCTGGTAATGTTATTCTTCCTCCCTTTTTTTTTTTTTTTTTTAAGACTTTGTTCGTGCTGTGATGTTTAGAAAATGCACAAATGCTAGGCAATTGGGCCATATTTGTCTGAAGATATATACATGCATGTACATTGCATAATGCTACCCAGGATGCAGCCAAGCACAAACCCCCCTAGCCAACTCTGTACGTAGGTGTTGCAGAAACAGGGCTTCTGCGTGCCCTGAGTATGCTACACTAGCTAGGCTCATCTTGCCTGGTGTGCTAGTTGGCTCTTCATTCTGACCCAGGTGAAACAGGTAGGTACAAACTAGGACTGAAAACTTCATAACTTCAGTTTTATGGTTGGACTTGATGATCTTACAGGTCTTTTCCAATCTAAATGGTTCTATGATAATAGGGGTCTTCTCTATACTGTGGGGAGAAGCATTTATACCATCTAACTTCAGTGCCCAAGTTAGATTTCTGACAGAGTTTACCTACAAATCCCTCCTAACTTGTATGTATAAGTTATATGTCTTAGTGTTAAGTGGTTAAATACCCTTCCTCACCAACATACTGTGTTTAATCTTGCACATATATTATCAGATTTGTAGAAACAGGCTCAAATTAATTTGTGTATTTCCTATAGTTTGAGCTGCTTTTCGGATTTTTCTGCATCCTTAATTTCTCAGCACAGTTGTGTTTCATAATTATTTCCTGAAAATCATTTCCCTCTTTTTGTTTGACATGTTAGCCATGATAACCGCAATAAACATGTTTGTATAGTGAATGGTAAAACTTCTGTCGAACAGGGTTTGCGTCATTAGCTGTCAGAGCTGCAGAAGATGAGTAGTTAACTGAGTAAGTAATGTGTAACTTTATCATTGATGGAACATTTCTTACCATTAAGCCTTCAAACTCTTACTCAGCTGTCAACACATGGGCACTTTCTGGAGCCAAATTCTCTCATGCTGTGCACTGCCTGCAGCTCGCCTGAAGCTCAACTTTGACTAAAAGTGTTGATTTTGCTTCTTTTAGCCTTGTTCTCATTTAGCGTTAAAACCTGCTTAGAGTCTGCCTTTTATTCTGTAAAGTACACATGCATGTGTCATCCCTCGCACACTTCTGATGTGAAGTTAAGGCGCTCAAAAGATATGCTAGTATTCTTAATGAATAATTGATTAGAAAGGAGTCTGGCAGTGTTAATTGTGAGGTGCAGCTGAGTGGATGCCAAAACAAAAGCTCTTCTAAATGTTTCCGAAAACCTTGTAAAGTCTTTAGCATTGAGCAACAGGGTCAGTGCACTGAAGTGGAATTTAAAGGAGGTTCTTGAATGTAATGGATTTTGACTTCCCTTTGTCATGTGCCTTAGTGCATCATTGATTGAGCAGTCATTTGTTAAATCAGCTGTATTTTTTGTCATTTGTCAGAGCATAGACACTTACTGCAGCCTTTTTCCCTTTAAATATGAGTTTCTTGTCTTAATAAATCACAGGCATAAATTAGTTTTTATCTAAGATGATTAATTTTTCAAGCAGAGAGTCATGTGAAGATGGTCACAAGGAAACACATTGTGAGCTTTTATTTTCTTAACTATTAGAAGAACAAGGAAAGATCAGGGATACATTTTAGCTGAAACATAGATAATTCATGTCTTTAAATTGAGCTCCCAGCAAAATGCTCAGAAATTATTTTATTTGGAAAGCTCTGAATGCTGTGCATTGAAGAGTAGTTCAAGGTAACCAATTCAGTCAATTCTTTAAGAAATGACCAAAGGAAACTGGAGGGTTAAGGAACAAGCAGCGTACTGTACGTTTGCAGTGATGAGAGATGCTCTCTGATTAGTGGAAAGGCTAATTACCTGGAGTATGCGGGAGCACTGTAGGTGCAATGCATACCTGATTAGACTTCTGACAGCAGGGTAGAAGAAGGAGGACCTTGAGAATGTGCCAGAAATATCCCTGTATGTAAGCAGATGCTATTACCCTTGGAAGAAAATAGTCACTTATCCAGAATGGTTATTGCTGCTAGTAATAAGCATTCTATGGATGGGCCATCAGCTTCTGAGAAATGTACATGTACGGTGTTTAATACAGCAATTACTTGTCAAATCTGGAAATGTTCATCTTGATGCTCTGTGCTTGCTGGATAAATGACTAAATCAGATTTATTTGCCAACTGTCATTGCAGCTCAGGGTCTGAGCAAGTAGTCAGTAGTTGTGAGGGACTGAAGACAAGCTAATGTTTGAAGCTTTTTTGATGTTAATACTAGTAATGAAGTTAGAAGGTATTTCTTGGTCTCATCATTAAGTAAGAGTTCTTAAAAACACATATGCATGACAAAAAAATGCAGAGAGCCTCAGTGTCCTGCTGGGTATAGGCTTAAATGTTAGGTACAGTTGGAAGTCAGGTCTTTGGAGTATTATACCTTTAGTTTTTTTGGAAAAGAATTTGAGGAGGGAAAAACAAAGAAAGGAGGCTCAAGAAGGCTGGGGAAAAGCCAATTGTGTTGACAGAAGAGTTTAAAGCTTCTCAGTAGCACACAGTTTGGCACTGTAACTGCCTAGATATAATTAGAGTGAAGAAGGGTGGAGAAACAATCTTCACCTCGGACACCACCTGTTTTTTTTAAAACAAACCTTTCTGCAAGGTGCAGTTCTTTTTTTTTTTTCTGAGAGAAGCTGTAAATGCTCAGCACCTTCAGGCTTGGGTCCATAATAAGCAGCATCGTAAATTACTGCAAAGTTGCTGGTGAGCAGAATGATGGTGCATTTTCTTGTGTCGTGGTGAATCATGGTAAGAAGTGTAATTGTGACTATGACTTGATAAATATACTTTGTTTTGCTGGCAAGTACGCTGCAGTGACACCTAATGTCGCAAAGGCTGTCCGTCCCCTGTCCCGTCCCCCACCCCGCAGCAGAGCCCCTGGCTCCCAGACCCACTCTACAGGTAGCTTGCAACTGAAGCAGCCGTTTCCACTTTGGATACTGTCAGGCGCTTAGGGACAGTTTCCTTTCTTCTCTCGCTGGCTCCCTAGGCTCTATCAAAAGCGTGAATCTGAAACCAAACAAAATAAAGCTTCAGTCCACATCTTTGCTAAGCCTTTACATGTACATTTTCCTGTTTTGAGTTCTTTTAAACTGCAATTATCAGAAAGAATAAAGTAGTGTATCACCTAGTACAGTACTGAAGTCATCATCCAAGCAATTTTCTTCTCCCTGAAGCCAGACACCCAAAGCTTTTTATTACTGACTGACTGAACTTCCTCTGTCTGTCTAGGTTGCTAGGCCACCTCCTTGCCATGATTTGTGATGTTAGAGGCTTCTGATTGTAGGCAAACCAGAAATGCAAATTTAAAGATAATATTTGCATTTTTTAAAAACTCTTACATAAGATATATAAAAAATAACCCAGCTGTTTTATATCATTCCTTTTTCTTTTTTTTTTTAAAATGTTTAGTAGGCGTCTGGCAAACTGATCCATGAACTCTGTAGTTCATGTACCTTCTCAGTAAAACAGTGTGGTTAAAGTCTTTAAATAGCATGCAGCTCATTTACAGCACCAATATCGGGAGTGACCATCCCAAGTTATGGTTACTTTCAGCCTCATGATGGTTGTTTCTGCTCTGTGTATGAACTAGGCTGTTGTCCTTTGTGTCTGATCCAGAAATGCGAGGGATGATGGCACTATTGCATTTTATTAATAAGGCCTTGATTTGCTCATTGCAGTGTTATGCAAACCTGCATTATGTGCATTTGCATTGCCTGTAATTGTTTTATAGATAAAAGAAACGGTTATGTGTAACTGTATATAACCAAAACAGTTTTTTTTTTTAACTCTGTTGCTTGTGTAAGGTTATGCAGCAAAACTTATGGGGAAAAATAAAAAGGAAATGGAGTCATCTTCACATGGAAATTACTCTTAGAACAAAAAGGTCTGACAATAAACTGGTAGTGAGTAAACTGGTAAGTCAGGATCCACTCTTTAATGAAACATACTTTGCATACTCAAGCAGCCAGGAGTTGTTGTAGTTGTCACTTCTAAGGTATAGTTTGCAGAATGCAAGCAGAATGCGTATTTAACACCCGCTATATGTTATGAGTACTAAAACTGCCCTGTAATGGGTAACTCTTTGTTATTAACAGCTCATTCTGAGTTGTATGATGGGTTTTTTTTTGTAATTTTCAAAATGGTTATAGCTGGTAGATCGCAATGATGTGTAATAGTAATTGTTAGGTTGCATATCTTGTTTTCTGTTAGATCAATGAGGCAAACAGTGCACCTGAGAATTACTTTGAAAATCAGATCAGTTGTTAATCTTGGTATGGGTTAAATCTTGCTGCTCTCAGAAATTCCTATGTTCAGAGATAGCAGGTGATTTACTTATGCTACAGCTTCTGTGCAGAAGTCCTGTCTGCCACCCACCAGGTGGAACAGCTTATGAAAAGTGTTAGGCACACAAAATAGACACAAGCAAATCTCTTGTTGGTTAGAAAATCCTAGAAATCCTCAGTAAAAATTGAGGACCTTAGAAGTATGTTTTGTTCCATCAGCTAATGAGGTTCTGTGAATGTGTGTGGCCATGTCATTTAACTGAATAATTACAAGAGATTTCACTTTTTAAAGGAATGTATTCTACTTGTGGAATGAGAATTATTCTGGATACAGAGGACTGGGGCCTTTGGAAATTAAAGTACATCCTGTACTGTGAACTTCCAGCCTTGCAGTGGTTCTTTTGGAAGAGCTTCGGCAAAGCTCGAGGAGGAGTCAGAAGGGAGCTGCCTAGGGAGCTGGGGTGGCCCTGAAGACTCCTGCCCTGAAAAGGCGAAGGCAGAAATCTTGGATAACATCTTTTAGTTGTTCCCTTGTTTTAGCTGCTGTAAAGTGGGAGAGACCCTTTCCAAGTTAATACTGTTTTGCCATTTGAGCTCTTGGGAGCTCGAATCAAAAAAAACCTTTCCTGTGGGCCCTGTGAGGGAAATATTTTCTCTTCATTTGGTTCCAGTCTCACATGCCAGCTACCTTCCCTGCCTAGGCAGTCTCTGCTAGACTAGGACTGTTTTGTTTTCAGAAACAATTTTCCCCCTCTGGAAATATTGTGTTATGTTACTGAATCAAAGATCCGCATTTCAGGGCAGATGATTTAAATGCAAAACCAGTATTTATATCAGACAGAGGAAAAGCAGGCTCCTTCTGATGGCAAGTTTGAGCAGCATAACCCTTACAGGAAATTGAAGTACGAAGCCATGTTTTGTTTGCTGCCCTCCCTTTTCTTTCCTTTCCCCCCTTTTTTTGTGTTTTTTGTTTGTTTGTTTTTGTGTGGTTTTGGGTGTTGTTTCTTTTTAAACAGTTCTTTAGGATGCCTCTGCCTGGGTTTTCACCTTTCCACAACTTACCTGCTCCGGTACACCCAGAGTGCACTGATGTTACTGTTCCCAGGTAAACCGTGAAATGCCATCTTTGTGAGGCGACGCTCCACAAAACACTCGCTGCAGTGGACGTGGGCATCAGTGCTTGTTACCGTGCTCAACCTCACGCCAGTACCCTGCCTCTCGCTATGCTCGGGTGATGTGGGCAGCGCGGGGCAGCCCAAGAGCCTTCCTAGGGGCATTCCTGTCCGCTTGCAAGGGCAGATGGTAGCTGTGAGCCAGGCAGTGTGGACTTGTGGAGGTGAGTTTCAGGGAGGTGAATTTTCCTCGGACCTGCCAGCTCAAAATCAGTGTAGACGGAGCTCTTTTGATGTGACAGCACTGTAGATTCAACCAGTTCCCTGCGTGCTTCAAAGCGGTTGTCAGTTTCTTCAGCAGGTGGAGCGAGCGATTTAGGATGCTGTGCTGGGGGACAGGCTGCTATCAGCAATACCTTGGCCCAGTAGGTCATCTGTGACTTGAGCGATAGCATGCAATTGAACAAATACACGGGTCTTTTGTCTTGAATGCAAGATCTGTGTCTAGTGAATAACATAAAAAATGAACATCTTTGAAGCAGATGGTTAAAAAAATAAATAAATACATTACAAAATATTCCAAGAGCAGTATGGCACTGATAACAAGAAGAGGGGTTTTGGCCCAGTCTACTACATATGAACAAAACCCTGCATTTTCTTGTTGCAGATGTGCGGATTTAGCACATTAAAATGTGTATTGAGCAGATTGTCCAAAACAACACGGAGGTTTCATGCTCTCAAGCCTGTGTTTGGACAGTAGACTAGAAGAGTGGTGGCTGAGCGCTTGCAAAACCACAAAAACATATCAGCAGGAGAAAAGAAGCAGGTTTTACTGATTGTATAGAATTGTTGAAATGAGTAATAACCAGTCTAGTCATGTTGAAAGATACTTAGAATCAAGAAACCAACTTTTCTGCTGTAAAATAATTTGGTAACTCTTCAAACAGAATAAAGTTTCTTGTAAGTAAATTATCTTAATTTAATAAGTTAAACAGGATCACATTTCTGTGGTTTGGGTTTTTTTTACCTTAATGTGCTGTAGTGTGTACTTGTAATTTTTGAGGCAGTTATTTTATTATCTGCCACAGAAAGGTGGTTTATGGGCCTTTTTCCTTATTCACAGTCATTAATAACATATTCAACCCATGAATGTTCAGCAATTTATGCACAGTTCAGTTCAGCTGAATGCTATAATATCCCGTTCAAACCATTAAAAACAGTTACCACAAGATAACATTAGGTCAGAACACAGGGTAGGCTGTTTAAATTGTATTATTGATTGCTGCTTTGTGAAGATTTTCCTCATCTGTGTTTAAAGCATGTGCTTTTATTTGCTACTGACTTCAGAAAAGATGGCCTGGCAACATAATTTGAATTGAGATGTCTTGCTTTTGATGCCTAGTTGAACATATAAGCTTGATATAGTTCCATTTCTTACGTGAATTACCTAGTTCCAGGCTTTTGAAGACAAGGCTGCATCTTCAGTTACATCTCCCAAAGTGGAGAATATTTATTCATCTACTATAGAAGTTACTATGCAAGTTAATGCTTTAATTAATTAATTTTATTAATGCAGTACTTCCTCTGGAATATGTGCAGAGGTGGAATGCAAGAAAGACTTGGTTTACAACTGGGTTTTCAGTCAGTTTAGTTTGTGTGTGTCCTGTAGACATTTTGTGGTCTGCCACCCACCCTCCCTGGGGGGTGGATTGGTAGTATACCAGCTGGTGTGTTCTGTTTGTAAAATGTGAGATAATCACTGCTGTAAGACTACAGTCTGAATGTCTGTAGAAATGTATTTTGGAACACTGAAAAGAAAGAATACAGGAACCATCTCTTATTTTTAAGCATTGTCTGACTCATTTATTAGGATCTGCATGTTTTTTAATAATGCTGTTGCTCTCATTGACTATGTGTATATGTATTTGCATGTATTAAGTTTCTTCTTCGAGAACAATTGAGACTGAACTTGCTGGATTCCTAGGAAAACAAAACCTTTTTTTTTTCCTCCTCCGTCTATTTAAACCATGTTAATTGACTCCTCTTGAGTATGTATGCGTGACCTTAAAATAGAAACAGCCTCCCCTCCCTGTGCTTAGAATAAACATTATTGTTGAATTCCCAGGCCTAGGAGAATACTGGTTGCATTACAAGCAAGTATTTTTCCATTTTGTATGGTGGAAGAAACTGTCAATTAGTATGAAAAGGGTTAATCATATTACCCCTGTTTAAATACCCCTTTGTTTTGTCTGTCCTGTGTTTGCAAAAGAAGACACAATCAAATGGCAAACCTGTGTTTTTGTTCCTTTTCAAAAATCCCTGACAAGCCCATGACACAGGCTACTGCTGTAGCTGTACATTTCTATTCATTATTGATGACTTGGGGCCAGGCAGGCAGCATAGAACACAAGCAATATAGATTACCATATTGGGGGCTGGGTTTAGGGGGGGAGTTGTGTGTACGTGTGCGCGCACACACATGCGTGTGTGCATTTTGGTTGGGTTTGGCCTTTGAAATACTCAGTTCTGAGGGGAAATCATATCTGGGAATAATAGTGGAAACTGAATGAGCTTTGTGATACATTTCAGTAAAACAATTCAGAGCACTTAGACTAAAGGAAAAAAAGAATGCATGAGTGAGCTCACTCTCAAACTAATTATTAATAGCTTAACTTTCCAGCAGACTTGGAAATGATCCTGAAGAATCCTGAGCATCATTTTCCCCAGGGGATTTGCAGGGCGTTTCTCACCTTATAGAGTGTAGTTGGCACCTTGGCTGATGAGAGCTTTTCCTCACAAAGCCAATGTAAGCTGTCTAATTTATCTATAACAATAATTATAGACAAAGTGTGCTGTTGGTTGGGGGGGGTGGTATCTCGTTTCAAGGATATGGCAGACCAAACTCACAGTTTGGGTGAGTGTGAGAATTATGCCAGCGCTTTAATAATACATTTTAAGTAGTATTTCTGAACAGTAGGTTACCAAGTGACCTTTGCAATGTGAAGAAAGTGTTTTAATACCACTGATTCATGATTAATCCTTAAAGGTTTTAATTGGCACAACACTCGGGCCTTTTATATAAAGTTTTTGTTTTCTTCCATGTGTCAAAGAGGGGTTGTACGTTTTTTTATACTTGCACCATTTCAGGTTCTTGGCTTGAAGAAAAATGAGGGAGATAGTAGTTTATTTAAACATAGGGTTTACGTTGGCCAAATGAAATGTGCTTTGGTTTATATACTGGTGCTGTGTTTGTACAGCAACTGTTCTACGTAAATAGTTTTCAGTTACAAGGATGGATATAGAAAGAAATAAGTAGAACCAATTTTAATAACCGCTTATAACTGCTCATTTTTGTAGTATTTGTCATAGCTTTTCTCTCAGGTTTCTGTAATTTTTCCCTTATGCTTCTGTTTTCTTTCATGCAACTGATTATCACAGCAGGAGAAGTTAATTCACAGTTTAATTAATTCAAAACTTATTGTGTTAAAATATTTTATTAAACACAACAGAATAGAATACCGAGTGCTAGAGGATGATGAGGTTCAGCTCACAAGGAAGGACAGAAAGAGCTTGGAGGGACCTTGCTCTGTCTTGGATCTCTGACTTTGGACATGGCTGTTTCACATCTGTTTTACACGTAGAACCCTTTAAAGTAAGACTGATGCAGGATACAAAAACCGCTTTCTCTTGTTTTCGGAAGGAGAGATGAGGTGCTGTTGCAGTAGAAGAGGAGCACTTCAGTGTTCCAAAAAGCAGTGTCAGTCAAAGCAGAATGTTTGCTTAGTATATTCCTTCCGTTTCGGTGGTTCTGGTTTCCCTTGTTGTGACTCAGGACTCTCGAACGCGTTTGAGAATACAGAATCATCTGTGCGGCTGATTTGACGCTCCGAGAAGTGCTGTCTGAGGAGGTTCTCTCCCCTGGAAGGTCCCACAGCCCCATCTAGTGTGCCGTCCCCTCGCGTTCCGCACGGCGCTGGGGCGGGCGCGTTCAGCTGGTACCGCCTGCTTAAGAACTAAAATTCGAATTTGCTGGTTACTCGACATAGATCCAAATACAGGAGAAATTTAGATCCTTTGTAACTTTTTTTCTGAAACAGAAAAGACTTAAAAATTAGGTGAAAAAATAACTTCTAAAATGTATATGCTAGTGCATTTCTGTTTTGTGCGTACAAAACAAAGGAGAAATTGTGGTGCATCCTTAACGCTGCACTAACATACTTTGCACTTAACATACACCCCAAAGCACGTGACTGTAAGTTGCTTATATCCTTACTCTACATTAAACTCTTTATCGAGAAAAGGCCGTGCTTACACCTACAGACACCCTAATCCTACAAACTGTGCGTCTTTCCTCCTGAGTCCCATTAAGGTCAGGCTGTATGGTGTGAGAAGCTGCCTGCACTGTAGAAATTACAGGACTGTGTTAAAATTTCTGCAAAGGCAAGGGGATTGCTCTGAAAAATGCATGGGTGTGGATGACTGAGAAGTTCCTTTCTCCCTTTTATGCCTTCTCTAGGGAAGGCCCACCTAATGGCAGTGTATAAATTCAGTTACTGTGCTGACATACAGAATTACAGTGATCTTGTTCTCTGCTGACACCGCATGAGAAATAAATTTGAATAGGAACAGGCAATGGTTTAATGAGTTGGAATTAGGAAAAGTATTGTGCGTATGAGGAAGTTTTAAAAGATTCTTATTGGGATGGGAGATAAAGGAGGGGAAGAAAGTCTTGAGGGCAGGAATTATGGTCAGCAAAAGCAGCTGAAGAGGAAATGGGAAACAGCTGGAGCTACAGGCTTGGTAGTGTCACTGAATGCACTGAAGGTGTGAACAAGGCAGCCAACTTGCACATGTTGCACAAGAGAGACGTTACAAGAAGTTGCAGGAAGGTGTGACAAGTTTGAGTGGGGAATATGGTTTGGTCGCCTTCCAGATACGCAAGCAAAGGCCCACCAAAATCTCCTCCAGTCACGCACAGCGCTGCGGAGCGGCAGCAGCAGCTGGAGGAAGCAGTGCTTGGGAAGTATGGCCAGGAGCAGTTTCCCCAGTAGCACCCCCCACCTATTGTAGGAGCTATCCCATGCTCCGCCAGACAGCTCCCATCTAACTGAATTTCATTTAGTTATTCTTAAAATATTGCTAGTATGGGTTATGAAGCTTCGTGATGTTTGATGGAAGCACTCATTTCCAAGTCTGATTCAGACGTTTGTTCTGTTTTGTGCATCATTCCAGATACTGTTTGCCTGTGAAGCCCCCAGAAGTTCTTACAGTTGCTTCAAAACTTCGGGGTCCTTACTGCTGTGTTCTGAACTACTCTGTTGCTGTGTAAGAAGAAAATTTGTAGTGTGTTGAAGATGCCCTCTGCTGGGAAGCTGGGCAAACTAGGCTTATATGGAGTTTTACCTTTCTGAAATACTCTTTTCATACTCTTGGCTTAACTCTCAATCCTTTAGCTTTCTGAAATATTCTTTGCATACTCTTGGCTTAACTCTCAATCCGATACTGGAACCTCACCCCTCAACCTTACTGAAAAAAATACTTTCTCCTTTTGGTTTTATTTTTTACACTCAATCTGTGACAAGTGTAGTAGTGTTACTGCCAGTAGTTCAGGTTACTTTATGTCTTAGTTTCTAGGTTCTGATGTGTTGGAACATCTGCAATTGGTAATTATTAATAAACAGTGGTAATGCTTTTGATTTCTACTATTATCTGATGCTAGTATGTTCTTAATATTATCTTTTTCTTTTTCTTTTTTTTTTTTTTTAATTTCCCTTCCCACAGTAGAGGCCACTAAGTTGACACAACAGAACAAAGGTGGTACAATGTCTGGAACAATTCACAAAGTACTATACGTAATCTCATAGTTGATATGAAACTTTTTTTTTTTTTTGTCCGGTCTGATGAAATAAAAGCCATTTTGATGTAGCACTTCCAATTTTACAGTCTTGTTATTAAAATCCAATATTGGCCTAACTGGATGAGTTGGGGCTTTTGTTGTGGTACTTATTTATAATTATAGTTGAATTAGGTTATGTAGAGTTGTATTTTCAATTTTGTATTGTAGTTCATTGTGTTTGTGTTGTACAATGTTCATGAATTTATCAAAATGTGTAAATTTAACTTCATGATCTTTTCAGTATCTTTTCAGATTTTACTCCTCTTTACTATGAGGAGGATGGGTGCATTTAGCAACCTAAAAAGCACCAATTCATAAGGCTTTGTTTTTTCCCAGCATTTAGATCAGTCATCTGATATAAACCAGGACGATAAAGAGCTAAATTACACATCTTATTTTGAAGTCCTACAGTTGTATAAGGCTTCTCAGAACCAGCAATGTCATTGGAGTAGCTGACAGAACAGGGATGTGTGGCCTGTGTTTTGCACCTGAAATGATTTTGAAAATAATTAAATTGGAAAACAAAAGGCAAGTGAGTATTTGACATCAGGAGCTTCTGTGATGCCCACAGGGGAACAGCACAGGGACATTGAAGTTGCGTCATGGGGCAATGACTGAAATGACAAGCACACCAGAAAGTGCAGTTCTAACTTAATCTCTGAGATTGCAAGAGATAAAACCAAACATGAACCTGAAGCTTGTAAGGGGGGGGAATGTGTGTTCTGTTCTGGAAATCTAGTTCAACATCACATTCAACAAAAAATTGTCACCTCCAGTGTCGTCTTTAAGTAGGAACACATGAACAGCATAGTTTATATAGCCATGCTTACACAAATGCTAAAAACTGTTTCAAGAACCCAGAAAAGCCTTGTCTCAAATAGGCTCCTGCAGCCATTTGATCTAAATACTAATGCACTGAAACATTTTCCAAATAACTTCAGTTACAGACTTGAAATCATCATGTTAAAATGGTTTAGTACTCGAAAACTGAGATATGCAAAATGCACATTTACCTGTGCAACCCTGTTATCAGGCCGTTTTCTGTTACGACCCCTCTTCATTCAGCACACGCTGACGGTTTAACAAGAATTAGCCTAGTCCCAACCTGACTTTTAGTGTTTTTTGCTATTCTGGTTTAGCACAGTGGTTTTTATCTTGCTGTGTGGTGTCCGTCAAGAGGTTTTGCATAGTTCCAAAGAAGGTAAGTGGGGACAGGTGGAAGAAGGGAGAAGGTAACTAATATCTGAGGATTTTGGCTGGTTAACCAGGTATGTGAAAGCTGTGTTTCAGCAGTAGGAGTCATTCTTTATACATGATGTCTAAACCGAAGATTACTACAAAGCAGTTCAGCATGGGCCTGTACTTTTAAATAAGTTTATTCAAGAGGATGTGGTATCACACCTGATAAGCAATGTTTTACATAGGTGTCATGTTGTGATGTAGAATTGTGGAGCTGTGACCAGTCTGAGGAGTTGAGGGCGGGGGAAGTCTCCTTCATTTGAATAGACTGAGAGTTGGCTTTGAGTGCTGTTGTGGTCCTTACAATCTCTATCACATTCTTGAAAACACTGAACAATAAGCTTTTTGACCTTTAGGAGAGCCCACTTACTTAGTTTGTGATGGTACCGGATTTTTTTGAGAACATCTGTTTATCTGTAATCTGTCAGAACTTTGGTACTAGCTATGTATTGCTCACAAACATACCTAATTCAGACACAGAAGTACTTTTGTTGAGGCAGGGTTCTCTTTTTGAAATGTAGAATGTTATGAAGTTGTCTGCAAATTTGTCAAAAACAAAATGAAGATTTTTTTAAAAAAACAACACTTTTGAGCCCAAAAACAAGGAAAGAAAAGACTTAAGGAGAAATAGAAATAGTAAATGTTTCAAGGTAAAGTCTATTTCTCATTTAGTAATCAGAAAAATAGCACCATTTGGGGGGGGTGTGTGGAGGAGCTAGGTTTCTTTAGTTGCTCTTTTCTTTTCCAAAAGTGGCAGTGACTCTTGAAATAATAACATACTGCTGTACACAGATGAAGGTTGAGTTTCAGTTCTCGTTCATGCTTGTCATCTGATGAAATTTTCGAGAGTTCACAGCCATTTTTCTTGCACCTTACCCTATCAGTAGTAATAGAAATGCTGGACAGTCAATTTTTTTACTAACCTTTATTCGCTTTACAACTTAATGCTGCTTACACTTGTACTCTTTTGTGTCCTGCTGTGTCAAGAACATCTGTAGATTTAAGCACATAAGTAGATAATTGATTTCAGAAAGTGTACATTTGTTCAGAAAAACTTGATTACAAAAAAACTTTTTGTTTTCTTTCTAGCTCTACTTCATAAGATAAATCAGACAAGACTTTGATTAAGGTGTTTTCACTAGTAATTGCCACATGCGTGTCATACTGATGACCTGTAAGAATGAAGAAAAATTGCATGGGAAATTTGTGGATAAAGGAAATGAAGAAAAGTTCAGATGTATTTCATGCCTCATTACAATAATCCTTACTCATCTTCTACCATGTGTCCCTCTGGATCTGTGCCCACCTTTCTCTTACTATTTGCATAATTTGCTGCTTAACGTTTTGCTATCATAGTTTCAAATCCATTATGTTACTACCTTTTGCTGTCTGATTTGGCAGCCAAATACATGTATTGATTCTGCATATTCTCTTCGAGAATAAACACCTTTAATATCTGCTCTGCAGCAATGCTGTGCCGGATGAAACCTATAGAAAGCCTCTTAACATCTTTATCTATACAAGGCAAATAACAAGAAAATGGATCTCCAAGTACGTCCTTCCAGTTGCAGTGTATGTTTATGCACATGTTTGCACACACAAACCTGTATTTAAACTCTCTTAATTAAGACATGTTTCATGATCTTTACTGTAAAAAGAAATGTGTTTACAAGTATCTGATATGACTATTCAGACTCCTATGTTGTATCAGTGTCTCGGGTCAGGCTGAGATTTTTTTCTTCCTTTTCCACTAAAATCATTGAAATATATTCAGTCAGTCTTTCACATCAGAGGTGTAAATGGATTTCTTGAAAGTTTTTCTGCTGATAGCAAATGGCAGTCACTTTACAACTTTGACTCCATTGTGAGTAGCAGTCAGAAAGCTTAACACTCCACCCGAACTTTGAAGATGCTAAAACTGTGTAATGACCTTGCATTCTCAAGGGCAGATGCTCAGCTTCTGCTGGAAGTGCTAATCTACAATCTGTTTATCTCCGTACACTGTGTATTTGACAGCACTTGCCTAGAAAGCAAGGCAGGGAAAAGTGTAGTCAAATTTAGTTGCTTTTTCCTCTCTGATGGTGTTAGTGTACAATAGACTTAGAAATGATAGTCTGTGTTTTAACTTTTAGCTTCCTTTGTGCTTTTCAGCTTGTAGCCTTAAGCAAGCAGCCACACTGCCAGTGTCAGTATATGCTCATCTTCGTGAAGCCTCTGCTAATGTGTGAGCTGGACGGTGTACAGTAACTGTTTTCTTCTACCTTTTCTTTATTCTGAGTGAATCAGATTTTGGGTTTGCCTTCAAAATCTAAATCGTTGTCTGTATTTTCTATCAGTAGGTTTTAGACTCAGCGTGCTCTATATATTTTTCTTTAGTGGGTATGAATTGAGATGCATCACATAATGCTTATGAGCATATTGAGGAGCACATTTCTAATGAAGAGGTAATGTGTTGAAGCAAGGCAGCATGTGCAGGGAAAGGCAGTACATTTTGTTAGACAGGTATACTTTACTCATGTAAACCTTTCTTCAAATCTGGAACAGCAACCTGAAGACAAGGGCTTTTGCACATAAAAGCACGTCAGTGTTTTCAGGTAACACATAAATGGGCTTTAAGTGCCCCAAGTTTGTTCATTACCAACTCCATCAGTCAGTCTAGTAACAGAGGTTCTCTCCCCTAACAAATCTTGCCTCCCTTGCACCCGTAAACCATCACAGTCACTGCAGCACTACTGACTGAAAAAAACCCCTTGGTTTTAATGTAATCCGTGTGGTTTTTCAAACTGGCGCTGCTTATCAAAATAAAACATTAACATCAAATTACTCTGATTCGGCAGCAGCATCTATTTCTTAATATGAACTTGTCTGTTCTGTCAGGTAATTGTTTAGCTTCCTAGGGAATTGCGTATGTGTTACAAATGGGAAAATTCAACCTTGTGAATCCTTTCTGTGGTGAGGCAACAGGCAATTTGCTTCTGATTATTAAGATCACAGAGTTTAACAGCAAAATTTTGTAAAGAATTGCTAAAATTGACCTTTTGAATGCTAGGTTTTCAACAAGCTCAGTCAGGGATCTATTTATGATGTATACCTGGATTCTCTTCCTCTCAGCTTACAGAATTATGAAGAAGAGTTACTGTCACAGAGGTGACGTTTCTTTTTGTGACATATGCTTTGAATTAGCAGTGGCTGTTGCCAATTGTGTTAATATCACCAAGCTTCTAAAGCAAATGTATACCAGGTCCCAGGTCCCATCTTAAAGAGGAAGGACACCATCTTTATTTATCAACAAGATAAACGGGAAGGTTGTTTTGGTTTGTTTTTTTTTACCTTTGGATTTTTTGTAATATATAGAAGTGCGGTGAAATGTACTGAGGCATGAAGCATGTGAGAAATGACTAATGGTGCTGAATCGATGAGTTCCTTCAGATTTAGAGGAGAGCTGGCTGTACTCACCAGCTGGCAGTGTGCTTTCCCTACGCTCAGTGCTCATTTGGAGTACAGGATGCTTTTGGCCTATCACCTCCCGCTCCATCCACGCTCTGCTCATGCGAAGGTCTGAAGGTGGAACCCTGCTGCAGTGGTGTTCTGCCGTCACAAATTTGCAGGATGCTTAGGGAATATTCAGGCACTTGGTAGTATTTGAGATGTGCAGTGTAGTCATCAGTGGGGAAAGGAGAAGGAGGGGAAAATCTGGCTCACATATTCTTAGTTCATAAAAGCTGGAGTTTGGTCATTCTGATGAGGTGGCTGTTTCATCTACATTATACAGATCTTGCTGTCAGCTGTCCATTCTAAGTGTTATAGATGCTACGGTGTGCAAGTGTCAGTTCAGCTCTTAGTGCCTCCTTCCTTTCTCAGCCTTTGCTTCTTCCTCTACAGCTGATAAACTTAAACACTTATATTTCTTCATAACTATTATCTTCATTTTCGTTCAGGCCTCCCTGTAAACTGGGAGTGACTCCCTGAAGCAATTCTTATTACTTCTACTTCTTCTCTTTATAGTATTTTATGTTCTATCTTAGCTGTGACATTTGCAAAAAGATAAATTATTATGGATAGCTAGGCTGTGGGGCAGTCAGATATGGCATATATTATTTATTTCAAAATACGGTTTTAAATTCTGCAGAGCCTTTTAGTTGCACAGCTGAACTGTTGCCTGCTTGATCCTTCTTGTCTGCTATCATTTGTGGCATTTACTTTCTGCATTTCCCTGTGCCTAGTGGACCATCTGGATCCAAGATGTTTTGTGGACCCAGAAAGCAAATACCAAATTAGTTGTATAAGGTTTTTCTTTATATTAGCTTCTGAAAGATTGAAGTAAAGCTGTGTTACTCAAGATTAAATGAAAAGCAGGGGATAATGGTTTTTTGTTCAGTGGTTTTTCACTTGAGCTAAAAACAAACAGAAAATAAGCATCCTTTTAGATGGATATGAACAAGTTTTGGACTTTTGTGCTTTAAACAATAGAGTTTGTGAATAGCTGAAAGACTAGTTGTTCTTGAGACCTATCTGGATGAAGAACAGTCTTGGCTTAGAGAAGTTGTGAGCAGGCTTTGTGAATGAGCATGCATTAAATGATAGGATTATTTTACTGAGCAATAATAAAATAGTGAGGTCAGATGGAAGGATGATGGGGAATTGCTGTTTGCAGCTGTGAAACTGATGCATGTCATGTTAACTCCCAACCCAAACAACTCATTTTAAGATTTGCTCTCAAGAAACTTAAAATCCTCTATTTTGTCCAGTCATCAGCTTTAAACTGTTCCTTGTCAGCAAAGACAGCAAAGCTTTTTGCTTGGCTCTGCCTGGGGGATGTGGAAAGCTGAGGTGGTCCTGTGTGATTAAATTAGGTGAAAGACTTGCCTTCTACCAGTGGGATGTGAAGTCTAATCAAGTGAAACGAATTTTGAGATCTTGGCTCATTTCCTTGGGGAATATCGGTTCACATTACACAGTCATGGCACCTAATTCATCACCGTTGATGTGGCGTTTGCGCAGAAGAGGACCTGGGACTGGGTAGCGTGGGACTTGATCCCAAGTCTGCCCCTAAGGAGGAGCAGCTTAGTGAAGTTAAGATGCAGCACAATGAGGGGAGAGCTTTAATATTTTTTTTTTAAATAAATGATCTATATTTCTGTATAGATCTTTTAGAACAGAAGTGCTTGGATGCAAAATAGGGAAAGCTAGAGATTAAAAAAGATAGTACTAAGTATAGTTCACAAAATGATCTGGGTACAGATATTAAAGAGCATACACAGTGAAAAGCAAAGTTGAACTGTTATCTAATTTTTGTGATGTTGAACGAGGTTTGTGTATTTCCATACACTAAGGTACAAGGAAGTAAATACTATTCTGCTTCCCTAACAGACATGTTTGTTTGTTTCTTCCAGGGCATTGTTATAACTCCACTTCTGCTTCTGCTTTTTGTAAGTATCTTGGTGTTAAGATGCCTTTTTACTGGGTAATTTTGCACCTATTAGGCAGTATATTTAAGATACAGATTTGTGCAATTTAATAACGCTTATATAATAAGGAAGATTTTTCTGATCATTTGAAATAAGCTGCCTCCCAGAAAGGCCATCAGTGTGTCACGATAAAAGCAAACCCTACCTGCACTTTATTCTAAGAGGACGGAACCCCATTGTTCTTGCAGAATTATAAACCCATATGCTATTAGTCAGGCTCAGTAAAATACAAACTCTTGCCAAGTAAGAGGATCACTCAGTTAGGAGATCTCTTGGAGAGCTTTCACATGCAGGAGCTGGACAAGATTGTACTGATCCAAAATGGGTGACAGGCTGTCCTGGGTTCGGCCAGGACAGGGTTAATTTTCACCGGAATCCAGGAAGGGGCACAGCCAGGCGGGCTGACCCCATCTGGCCAAACAGAACAGGGTATTCCACACCATGTGATGTCATGCTGGGTTCCGGGGCGGGGAGCGGGGTGGGGGGAACTCACTTGCGGCTCGGGAGTGCGCGGCGGTGGCGGTTCGGGAGAGCAGCTCTGTTGTGTGGTCTGTTTTGTTTTGTGTATTCCCCTTATCCGTATCGTTGTTGTTCCTGTTCCCTTTGTTTGCTGTTGTGTTAAACTGCCCTTATCCCGACCCCCCAGCTTCTGCCTGTTTCTTTCCATTCTCCTCCGCACCCCGGTGGGGGGAGGGGCGGCCGCGTGGCGCTTTTGTTGCCAGCCGCAGCCAAACCATAACATTAAATTTGGCGCCCAACGTGGGGCGGGGATAACGGCAGGGCTGAGCAGTGGGTGTTGAAACAGCTTTCTTAGATTTTGTTAATTTTTGTTATATGCATTTTCTGTGTTAGTTAAATAGTCACCAGTAAAAAATGTTTTTGAATTTGATCAAGTGGCTCTGCTATGTAAATCGGTACTTGCACTATGTGTTCATTGCCATGCTGTTCATCATCACTGGGAAAAGGATCAGGATGATGATTTTGCTCTACTGTACGATATTGACTTACGACATGATAACATCACTGTGTATGAAATTAGGCTTGTATTTGCATGCGGCACTGTGGTCATTTCCGTACCTCGGATCCTATGTCTTAGAATTTGTTAATAATCAAACCCAGTCTGTGGGGAAAACCGGAGGGGATACCTTCCCCCACTCTTTCGCCCCCCCTCCCTCCTTCAGGCTGGTCCTAACGGCTTTTGAGAATTTTTGAGAATTTTTTTGAGTACCTGTGGGATGCGCAGGCCAGCACTCTCCTTTTGTTCTGCCTCCTGAATGGGTTTTGGGTCTTCTTTAGGGTTAAACAAGTAGTTAAGAACATCGTGCAGAGATCTGCCCTGGGGCTGGATAGTTGTGAGTGGCTGGGTGTGTGGGACAGCATGGGAAGGTGTCTAGGGCAGTGGGCACCCCCTGGTTTGTTTTAAACTCACCCCTGAGCAAATACAGAATCCAGACAATCTGGTAAAATATCTGCAAAAAGTGTGCTGCCACCCTGGGAACTCCAGAGAGACACAAATCACTGCAATCTGCTGGGGTCTGGCCCACGCCTACCGAGCCCTGTTCAACCTGATTCAGTGCTCTAAAGGGAAAGGGGGGGGGAATGAAGCGGCAGGCACTGCGACTGGTGCTGCCCCCCCAGCCGGCCCTGCAGCCCCTCCAGCCCAGCAGGCAGTCACAGACACCCCCCCGCCCCCGACTGGCACCACCGCTGTCGCTGCCACTGGTGTTGTGCCGGCTCCCCCGGCGGGCACGGCAGCTCCAGCTCCAGCCCCAGCCCCAGCTCCAGCCGCAGGCATCGCGGCTGAGCCCAATGACCAACCTGTGCTGGTAGCAGTCACCCCTGTAAAACTAAAGAAAGACACAAAGAGAGCAGATCGCTCCAGGAGGGATGACGATGAGCCAGGGTCATCACGGGAGATAGAGACAGAGATCAACACCCGGTCCCTGTCCCTGGGCGAGCTGCGAGACATGCGGAAAGATTTCAGCCGCCACCCAGGCGAGCACATTGTCACCTGGCTGCTGCGGTGCTGGGATAATGGGGCCAACAGCTTGGAGTTAGAGGGCAAGGAAGCCAAGCAGCTGGGATCCCTGGCCAGGGATGGGGGCATTGACAAGGCCATTGGGGAAAAAGGCACAAGTCCTCAGCCTCTGGAGGAGACTTCTGTCAGGCGTGAGGGAGAGGTACCCCTTCAGTGACGATTTTGTATGTTATCCTGGCAAGTGGACCGATATGGAGAGGGGTATTCAGTACTTCAGGGAATTAGCTGTGTGGGAGCTGGTTTACTGTGACACAGGCGATGAGCAGCTACCCACAGACCCAGATGAAGTCCAGTGCACAGCATCTATGTGGAGTAAGTTTGTGCGGAGCGCACATTCCTCATATGCCAACTCACTGGCAGTTGTAAACTGGAAAGGCAAGGAGGCATCAGCAGTGGATGAGGTGGCTGTCAGACTCCGGCAATATGACGAAAATCTCTCTTCCTCCCTTGTCTCAGTTGTGGAGAAACTGGCCCAGGAGGTGTGGCAATTCAAAGAGAATATGTCCTACTCCCCACCTGTACGGGCCAGTGTCTCAGCTATTAGAGGCAAGTGTTTCTCTGCTCAGGAGAGAGAATACAGAGGCCACACACCACGGGGCACCCTGTGGTTTTACCTGCGTGACCACGGAGAGGTCATGAGGAAGTGGGATGGAAAACCCACCTCAACCCTAGAGGCACGAGTGCCTGAGCTGCAAGGTAAAACAATCACCAAAGGGGATTCTTCTAGGAAAAATGCCGCTCCAGTTTCCAGCAGCCAGCTCTCCAGGCCAGGTAGGCAGTTTGATCTTGATTCCGATCCTCTTGAAGGAACCTCCAAGTCATTTTTACAGCAAGTGAGCAGCAAATTCTCTGACCAGGATTAGAGAGGCCCTGCCTCCAGCCAGGTGGAGGAAAGGGACAACCGTGTTTATTGGATGGTGTGGATTCGATGGCCTGGCACGTCAGATCCACAAGAGTATAAAGCTCTAGTGGACACTGGTGCACAGTGTACTTTAATGCCATCAGTTTTCAAAGGGTCAGAGTCCATTTGTATTTCTGGAGTGACAGGGGGGTCCCAAGAGCTGAGTGTATTGGAGGCTGAAGTGAGCCTCACTGGGCAGGAGTGGCAGAAGCACCCCATTGTAACTGGCCCCGAGGCTTCGTGCATCTTAGGAGAGGGTATTTCAAGGACCCAAAGGGGTATCGGTGGGCTTTTGGTATAGCTGCTTTGGAGACGGAAGAAATTAAACATCTGTCCATTTTGCCTGGTCTCTTGGAGGATCCTTCCTTTGTGAGGTTGCTGAGGGTTGAAGAACAACAGGTGCCAATCGCGACCACAGCGGTGCACCGATGACAATATTGCACTAACCAAGACTCCCTTATCCCCATTCATCAGCTGATCCGCCAGCTGGAGAGTCAAGGAGTGATCAGCAAAACTCGCTCACCCTTTAATAGTCCCATATGGCCAGTGAGAAAATCTACTGGAGAGTGGGGACTGACAATAGACTACCGTGGCCTGAATGAAGTCACACCACTGCTGAGTGCTGCCGTGCCAGACATGCTAGAACTTCAGTATCAGCTGGAGTCAGAGGCAGCCAAGTGGTACGCTACAATTGACATCGCTAATGCATTCTTCTCCATCCCTTTGGCAGCAGAGTGCAGGCCACAGTTTGCTTTCACCTGGAGGGGCGTCCAGTAGACCTGGAATCGACTGCCCCAGGGGTGGAAACACAGTCCCACCATTTGCCATGGACTAATCCAGACTGCACTGAAAAGGGTGAAGCTCCAGAACACCTGCAGTACATCGATGGCATCATTGTATGGGGTGACACTGCGGAGGAAGTTTTTGAGAAAGGGGAGAAAATAGTTCAGATCCTTCTGAAAGCCGGTTTCGCCATTAAGCGAAGTAAAGTCAAGGGACCTGCGCAAGAGATCCAGTTTTTGGGGATAAAATGCCAGGATGGGCGCCGTCAAATCCCAATGGATGTCATCAACAAAATAGCAGCCATGTCCCCACCAACCAGCAGAAACGAAGCACAGGCCTTCTTAGGTGTTGTGGGTTTTTGGAGGATGCACATCCCAAATTACAGCCAGATTGTAAGCCCTCTGTACCACGTGACCCGGAAGAAGAATGGTTTTGAATGGGGCCCTGAGCAACAACAGGCATTTGAACAAATTAAACAGGAGATAGTTCATGTTGTAGCCCTTGGTCCAGTCTGGTCAGGGCAAGATGTTAAAAACGTGCTCTACACCGCAGCCGGGGAGAATGGCCCAACCTGGAGTCTCTGGCAGAAAGCACCAGGGGAGACTCGAGGTCGACCCCTGGGGTTTTGGAGCCGGGGATACAAAGGATCCGAGGCCCACTATACTGCCACTGAAAAAGAGATTCTGGCAGCATATGAAGGCATTCCAGCTGCTTCAGAAGTGGTCGGCACTGAAGCACAGCTCCTCCTAGCACCACGATTGCCAGTCCTGGGCTGGATGTTCAAAGAGAGGGTCCCCTCTACGCATCATGCCACTGATGCTACGTGGAGTAAGTGGGTCGCGCTGATCAGCCAGCGCACCCGAATGGGAAACCCCAGTCGCCCAGGAATTCTGGAGGTCATCGTGGACTGGCCAGAAGGCAAAGATTTTGGAGCATCGCCAGAGGAGGAGGTGACACGTGCTGAAGAGGTCCCACTGTATAACCAGCTGCCAGAAGATAAGAAACAGTATGCCCTGTTTATGGACAGGTCCTGTCGCATTGTGGGGAAGCAGCGGAGGTGGAAGGCTGCTGTATGGAGCCCTACACGACAAGTCATGGAAACTGCCGAGGGAGAAGGTGAGTCAAACCAGTTTGCAGAGGTGAAAGCCATCCAGCTGGCTTTAGACATTGCCAGTCGAGAGAAGTGGCCAGTGCTCTGTCTTTACACTGACTCCTGGATGGTGGCCAATGCCTTGTGGGGGTGGCTGCAGTAATGGAAGAACAACAACTGGCAGCGCAGAGGCAAACCTATCTGGGCTGCCCCATTGTGGCAAGATATTGCTGCCCGTCTGGAGCAGTTGGTTGTAAAAGTCCGTCATGTGGATGCCCACGTCCCTAAGAGTCAGGCCACTGAGGAACATCAAAACAACCACCAGCCAGATCAGGCTGCTAAGATTGAAGTGGCTCAGGTGGATGTGGACTGGCAACATAAGGGTGAACTCTTTATAGCTCGGTGGGCCCATGCTCGGGCCACCAAGGAAAAGATGCGACATAGAGATAGGCTTGTGACCGAGGGGTGGACTTGACCATGGACACCATCGCACAGGTTATCCGTGTATGTGAAATATGCACTGCAATCAAGCAAGCCAAGCGGGTAAAACCTCAGTGGTATGGAGGACGATGGCTAAAATATAAATATGGGGAGGCTTGGCAGATTGACTACATCACACTGCCACAAACCCACCAAGGCAAGTGCTATGTGCTCACAATGGTGGAGGCCACCACCGGATGGCTGGAAACCTACCCTGTGCCCCATGCCACTGCCCGGAATACCATCCTGGGCCTTGAAAAACAAGTCCTGTGGCGACATGGCACCCCCGAAAGAACTGAGTCGGACAACGGGACTCACTTTCGCAACAGCCTCATAGACCCCTGGGCCAAAGAACACGGTATCGAGTGGGTATATCACATCCCCTACCATGCACCAGCCTCTGGAAAAATCGAACGGTACAATGGGCTGCTAAAAACCACTTTGAGAGCAATGGGCGGTGGGACTTTCACAAATTGGGATACTCATTTAGCAAAGGCCACCTGGTTGGTTAACACCAGAAGGTCCACCAACCGGGCTGGTCCTACCCAGTCGAAACCTCAGCGCCCCGTAGAAGGGGATAAAGTCCCTGTAGTGCACATGCGGAACATATTAGGGAAGACGGTTTGGGTTAGTCCTGCCTCAGGCAAAGGCAAGCCCATCCGCGGGATTGCCTTTGCTCAAGGACCTGGGTGTACCTGGTGGGTAATGCGGAAGGATGGGGAGGTCCGATGTGTACCTCATGGGGATTTGATTTTGGGCGAGAATAGTCCATAAATAAATTGTATAAAGTTAAGTGTTAAAATAACCCTGTCACTGTCTGTTATCACTGTTATAATTGTTATATGTTATACCAGTAGTATCATAGTAAGAATCATCCAGATTAAAGAAGGATGGACTTTTTGATGAAAACCTAGCAGAACACAGTGATGATGGGACTGGACCTGGTTTTCAACAACTGGCATCCAGCAACTTCATTGAGATCGACATCTCCAGCCTGCAGACTGTGGGCATGGGCCGCACCAGATAACATCAGCCGTGAGCTCTGGATGCAGCAAGTGACCGCCCATCACCACACATCACCTTTCCTGTCACAGAAGACCATTACGACAGATGGAGCCCGAAGTCATGGATTAAATGAACTCAAGGGACACTTTAGAGTGATGATCCATAGACTGAGGGAATGATATCTGGAGACAGGAGAAGTGGTGGTGATCAACTGGACAATGGGGGACCTGGGCATGATGTAGATGGTATGGAATAAGGGGTGGATAATGTCCTGGGTTTGGCCAGGACAGGGTTAATTTTCACCAGAATCCAGGAAGGGGCACAGCTGGGTGGGCTGACCCAACCCCAACCTGGCCAAACAGAGCCGGGTATTCCATACCATGTGCCGTCATGCTGGGTTCCGGCGGGGGGTGCGGCGCGGCAGGGAGTCACTTGCGGCTCGGGAGTGGGAGTGCGCGGCGGTTCGGGAGAGCAGCTCTGCTGTGTAGTCTGTTTTGTTTTGTGTATTCCCCTTTTCTGTATCGTTTTTGTTCCTGTTCCCTCTGTTTGCTGTTCTGTTAAACTGCCCTTATCC
The DNA here is from genome assembly GCF_030867145.1 of Opisthocomus hoazin. Lineage (NCBI taxonomy): Eukaryota > Metazoa > Chordata > Aves > Opisthocomiformes > Opisthocomidae > Opisthocomus > Opisthocomus hoazin. Next base: position 46,056,928 of record NC_134418.1, on the reverse strand, counting down.
CGACCCCCCAGTTTCTGCCTGTTTCTTTCCATTCTCCTCCGCACCCCGGTGGGGGGAGGGGCGGCCGCGTGGCGCTTTTGTTGCCGGCCGCAGCCAAACCAGAACACAGGCCAATTGGGAAGGCACTGTTCAGATAAACAGAGCCTCACTCTTGGGCAACTAAGCCCATGGGTATTTTTGTGGTAGAGGTTAGTGAGATAGCAGCAGCAAGACAAATTACTGGAGCCCCTGTGTATCACTAAATGCGATGCTGTTTCATTCCTGTTAGTCCAAGATTTCTGCTTAAATCATTAGTATTCAAAGTCAGGGCCTTGGTTCCTTACTGTTCATGGCAGAAGAAAAAGGAGAAGACGAAGTTGAACTTCATGTTTTATAAAAGTATGGATATTAGTCAGCATACAATGAAGAGGCTTTAAGAGCTGGGTAGTGGTGGTCAGTTAGGAAGTGTTGGTGCTTGAGGATTTGCTGGCAGAAATGGTACGGCATGGTGCAAGTTACCGAGGGCTGTGGCTTTGTGAAGAGCAGAGTAGGCTGAAGCACTTCAAGGCTTTCAGTCTTTTATGTTTATCTTACTAATTGCATTGTATCTAAACCAGTACCCTCGAAAGGGGGTGAAGTGTGAAGTTAGTCTGAAACAATTTGTAAGTGGCATGCAAGTGGCACACTGTTTATAGTAAGGATGCTGAAGCAGCATATGTGCTGTATACAAGTATAGCAGTGTGTACTAAACTGGGATAAATAGTAGCATGAGGGTGGCTGTAACATGATCAACTCCTGCTTCAGTAAAGCTGTGTGGGAAGATTTTTATTTTATTATAACAAATTGTAATTCATCTGATGTAGCTATGTTTACACAAGAACTGCTTTGACCATATTGTATATATCAATACACACCAGCAAAGCCTTCTTTATATATCTGGGACCATAGACTTACTGTAGGTTGAAAAAGATAACAGTTCTAAGAAAAATAGGTGTTATGTTATTCTTACACTGAATACATGGATTCCAGATGGCCTGCCTCACTGTTTTACTGTCATCTTCCCTCCTGTGTGCAATGTGTTTCTTCCACAGGCATTCATCCAGATACCTGTGCCTTTGTTTCTAAGTGGCTGAAACTTTAGCTCTGTTTACTTTTGCTCACTGGCAACTTTAACCCTGCTATACGTCACGGAGTTTTGGTGCCCTGCGTCACCAACAGAGCTATTTTCTGTAGAAATGGAAATGTTAGGGAAAGATCTGCATATACCCTTTTCAGGCAAGATAAAGATCTTTCCTTTGGTGACTCTATGGACAGATAACGAGATATTCTGTCCCATAAATTGCAGTTTTCACTGTTACTTCTCAAAAGAGGTGGTAAAACTTTATATGTGCAAGAACAGGAAGGCAAAGTGTATGCCTCTGTTCTTCCTACCAGCCCTGGACACACTTTCATGAGAAATGTGTAAAATGCACATTAATTGTTGTGCAGTTTGTAATATGACTTGGAGCTATTCTTCTTGAGGAAAATACACACGTGAATTATTTTTTCATTGGAGTGATAAACAAACTAGTCTGAGGACGGACGGAGTTACAAAAGCTGCATTTTTGTCACAAAGCCCAAAACTGGAGAACTTCTCTTGGGGTATATAAGTATTTAAAACTTCCTGAGATCTTTACTGAGGACTTGACATGTAAGAGAAGCCATTCTGCAGCACGTCTTGCCAAGATGAGCTCTTCCGTCTCTGAAGGTTCAGTTTATCCAGTGGCAGATATTTAGGACAGCAAACTAAATGCGCACGCCCTGATGCACATTGTTCCTGTACCCTGGCAGTCTGTGGTTTGGACCGCTGAAACCTTTTTTTCTCGTGAACCTCTAATTTTCCTTTGAGTTGCCTTGATACATCTGGCCTGCTCAACATGTCGTGGATTCAGGCACACGGTTCACACGCTTCTGTTCACTTGTTTACAACCTACTGCTTGATCATTTCATGTGGTACTGTGTAGTTACTGTGGAGTGAGAAAGACTGACTAGTGATTTCCTGGTTATCTTTTCTGGACCGATCATTAGTTTAGTCATGCAAAGTAGCCTTAGTACTTAGTTAATGAAAGGTGGAATTTTCAACTTTCAAGATACAACTCTCATAGACTTCAACAGTAGCTGAGCTGGACTTCAGAACACCATTCAGGGACCTTTTAATGCCTTCAATGAATTTTAATTCCTGAATTTGGTACTCACAAGCATTCACTCTTCCATAGAGTCATACTATGATAGTCTGAATGCTATATTGTATTAGTGATCCTGTTTGTTGTTAGTCTCCCTGTATACAGTGCACAAAATACACTTAGTGCTGCCAGAAATAAAATACGTTGGTGTCCATTAGCTTGTTTTTGTTATGTAGCTTAACCTGTGGTAGCAGTTACGGTTTAAATTTTGCGCTATGTGCACCAGAGAATATAATGTTCTGAACTACCTTTTCTGTTCATAATTGCCTGGTAATGTAAATATAAATTGTCTAAACAACATTGATAAAGACATGTTGAAGCTTATAATGAATAATGCATTTGATGCAAATAATTTATCATCTTAAATAAATGGTGTTGAACATAAGATTGTCAGTTACATTTCCAAAAAGTGTGTTTCTACTATGAAAAAAAAGCATTCTAAGAAGTTCTGATTTATTTCATGAAACCTTAAATACTCTGCACATAATTACTGGACTGTATCATTGTGAGGATGCTTAGCTAGACTTTAAAGAATAGCTGCCTTTACCACACATACCTCTGATTAACATTTTACCTAATAAGAAGCTATTGAATCTGGCTTCCAGATGCATTAATCTGCAATATCATCCTCCTCGCATTAACCTTTCTTATTAATAGTTAATATGTTATATTCCCAGCAAAGATGTTATAAATGGGCAGTGTCCCATCAACTATATATAGTTGATTAGAGTTCATATATGTGGTGAGTGGGAGTGTTGAAACAAAGTGCTGTAAGATGTTAGTTTCAAGTGCAAAAGTTTCAAGTTAACGCAGGGCTGTGCTATTCACATTTCTTTGCAACATTCTTCAGTGTTTCATTAATGGTGATTAGGAGGCTGTGTACCAAAGCATTCAGAGAAGGATGCTGTCTGTCTTCCTCTTGTCAGGTCATATACTTAGCTGAAGCCAGAGGTAACAGATTGATCAGGAAATTTTTTAAAGCAGAGAAATAAGTTTTATTTTCTCAAAGGCATTTGAGGGAAAAAACCCCACCGACTAGAAACTGAAGCATAGACTAAATTTTGCTTTTGGAAATAACTATATTGTTATGAATAAATAATGAGTACAAATAGGTTAAGTAATGCCTGAGGAAGTTGGTCACTGGGGTATGACTGTCCATCTTTACTTACCGTATGACTTGTTCTCTATGTTCAGTTCAGTTATTTCCTTTAGTAATTATAATAACACTTTAGGATTTGTAATAAGAGTTTATGATTTGAATTCTTAAGTATACTGTGTTTGGGCACATTTACATTACTAAAGAGAGTTAAACAAAAGGTGTCATCATACTGTGAAGATAATAGTGCTGTGATCTCTTTAATAATCTCAAGATGTCAGCACCTTTTTATGATGTCTCATTTGAAAGACAGAACTTCAGGAGCACCGCACTCTGCAACTGTTGTAGCCGTATCATCTCACTTATATGTCCTTTGAGTGCAACTTTAGTCATGAAAAGCAGGAATAAGTATGAATGCAGGTTTATTTTCATTAAGGGATTTCATATGCCTTTGTATTGCACAGGATGGAGGCCAGCCCGATGCCTCAGCAATGTCAGGTCTCATGGATTTGCCCTGGAAGCAGAGTGAGCATAGATGTTGTACTACCACGTAGTGACCTTTCTGGTGTCAGTGTAGCTCTGTTCCTTTCCAGCTGCATTGGGATAGAGTTGACCTCTCTGTCCTTAAAGTCGATGGAGCACATGGACTGGCAATTTTACCAAGCCACACAACCCTATGATTTTGTTGATTGTATTTGGCATCAAAATACAAGACGTCAGTCATCTGCATGCCTATTGAAGTCAAATGTGGTTTTTATGGCACAGGATTCCAGCTCTGCTGCCTTCTTGGTATTATCCTTACTGTTGAGACTCAAAGCCTGACGAATGTGGTCTCTTCAGTTGTTGGAAGCACAGCCGACTAGCTGTCAATGTAACAAAAGTCAAGGTGTGTGAATCTATGTGTTTTTATTGAAAGCCATCAAAGAAAACGTTAGAGAGATAAAAATTTAAAATTTAAAACATTTGCTTGTGCTTTACATTCTTCAGAAGCATGCCTGCAAACCAGTTAATGTACAATGTTAAAGAGCCAATGCAAAATTCATGTGTATTTTTAAAAATACACTTGGCAAAACCCTCCGTGTAACTGTCATGCATTGCTCCCATGTTTGCTGTTTTACCAAAGATTACCATGACATTTGTGTCAAAATGGAATCTTCCCAAGGCTTTATCAGCTTGCTCATTTTCTTGATTTATTCAGTATGTTTTCTTGTCTGGTACCCTCTCAAATTTCTGAGTTTTATAGTGGGTATTTTTATGGTGGCGTTGTAGTGGTGGTGCCATAAGTACTAGAAAGTAGCGCTGCTGAAAGAATTCAGGAGTAGAAAAATGAAGGAAATTCTATGCAAGTATTACAGAGAAAACTGCAATAAAATGACTGGTGAAGAAGGGCATGAATGAAACTAGAAGCTGATTGAAACACTGAAGTTAAAAGCTTTCCTCTGTATTCACAATCGTTGAATTTAAACATTCTTATAAAAGCTGTTGATACTTCTCAAATTTTTGCCAAGAGTTCTCCAGTCCTGTGTATTTCAGATAAATCATTTTATTCAAAGGAGCTGTCATTAAGTATCTTTTTTAAACAGGAGTTCTACACTGCTGTGTCTTGTTTTTCCTCTCAAGCACTTGGTAAATGAGAGTTGATACCAGCCAAATGAATCGTTAAATATGCAAATATTGTAGTAGTTGGAAAGCCTTGGAAGTTGATAAGGAAACTGCAGCTAATGGATTTCACTAGTATGTGACAAAAGGCTGATTACAGGGGGTAGAAGCAGCATAGTGCGTTAGCTGCTAACAGATCAACTCATTCATGTGGAAGATTTAAAGTGCATCATTATTTCTACCTGGTTATTTACCTCCCTGTTTCCTTTCTCTTTAATCATCGGGAAGACAAATTGATCTGATCCAAATCCTTTACAATTAACCAGAACTTTTTAATGATTGCTGTGAAATATTTGCTTAATCGATTTATTCCTTTTTCAAATTCACCTTTTATGGCTTTGTTATATAAATTGCATAGAAATAACAGTCAGAGAATAACAGGGCCTCTCCCTCTTCCTGATGTGCACACACACACACAAAATTTGTCTAGGTGGAAGACTAAAATATGTAATGTTTCTGTGGAGGACTGACTTTTTTGCTTGGTTTTCCTCTTGAAATTTTCATCTATAGAATACTAGAGGAGTCTTTTAAATACACGTCCTGCTTTCCACACAGCAGAATCTAACCACACATCTTAACAGGATCGTAGAGCCACGGTATCAGGAGGATCCTGTCCTGACTAACCCAGTATGCCTCTTTTCCATGCTGTGCAATTCAACTCAAAACTGAACATGATCAAACTTAAAAGCAAGGATTTTTGCTTTTCCTTCACCCTTTCAATACCAGAAACTTCTGTGTCTGATGAGCAGAAAGCTAATTTCCAGTAAGTATTTGTGACAGGTGTTTTACCCATTTGTTGCCACTGTTACCACGTACCTGAATTGGACTGCTCTGAAATTCATCACCTTGGCTCAGGCATAGTGTACAATCCTGTCCTCTTTCCCAGTCTTCAGTCAGTTATGCTAAACAAGCCATGCATTTCTAATCTTTAAAACATAAATATGAAAAAAAAAAAAAATCCCTTACTCTGAGTTGTTTTGTGTAACTGTTCCAGTTCCTTCTTCAGGTCAGGTAACAAGAATTGTGTGCAGCAGCGCAGTGTACTTCACAAGGGCTTATCCAGGCCTCGTGCAGTGTCACAAGTATCCCCCACCTTGACTGATTTATTTCTTCTGGTACCTCACAGCTGCCTTTTTCATGGATAAATAGTATTAATGGTTCTTAATTATCCTGGTTTACTAATCTGTTTCTTTCCAGTGAGCCACCCCCTTGTTTGCAGCAGAATTTTTGGATACTAGTCCTTAAGTCTCAGCTCTCCAAGGGTATTCATCCAACTCCCATTTAGGTGGCTTTGAGTTGTAACTTTGATCTCCTTCCTTTACATTAGCTCTCAAGATCATTGTACCATGGTGAAGTGTAAGAGTAGCTTTGGTATATTTCAGATCGAGAATACCTATGGCTGTTTTTACAGCTCTGTAAAAGGCTTTAACATTGACAGGTATGTTTGTATTGGCTTGGTAGTTAATGTGCTGTAGGGGAACCCAGAACAGGATGAGGCATCTATGATCACTCTAACAAGGGAACCTCAAAATATACAGTCTCCGTGCCTGGAGAATTGAAGTTGGCAGATTGTCAGCTTTTCTTTTTCCACACTTCTGATTGTGAAACTTCTGATTTTTTTAATTTTTTTTTTTTTTTTTAACGAAACTAGAGGGTATATGTAGACAGCTAGTTTTTTTAATGTTTGTTCCAAATCGATTCCTGTGGCCACAGAAGCATATAGAATATGCAAGAATTTGCAAAATACACCATAAGACCACAACACCTCTGTTCTTTAGCAGAACTGGAGACTTATGTCTACCTTTAATTCTTTGGAATAACAATGAAAGATCTATTTGTTAAAATACATGACTGCCAAACCATTGAACGTGATCTCTGTCATACCGTTAGTCCCTTTCTCTGAGGTAAGAGACAACTTGCAGTTTTTGATAGGCAGAATTAAAAGCTTTATTTTAAAAATTAAATACATTATTTCTGGTACTTCCTATTCTGCCAGTGCTAGGAAGTTGAAACCTATTCGTTCTTGAATGCCAAACAGTCTTTCTTCTCTTATTATAGAAGCTCAGTTCTCAGTGATGTGCCTCCCCTTCCCTTCCCTCTCCTGCTGTTAGCACCCGTTAGAGGTAGACAATTTCAGTACCAGTGTCTCTTGATCAGGCACTGGGAGCTGGCATCTTTTACACAGCTTCTCTCCCTCACTTACCAAGATATCTAAACACTCTGCATGTGGATGCCTTTAAAGCAGTGGGTAGGAAGGACATCCTAGTGACCTGCCAGCTCTGTTTAGACGGCTGTGAAATGTTATGTAGGAATGACGGTTTCATGTCTTTCGACCTGCTACCTCAGATCTAAAGCCGGGCACTGTGGAACTCAGAAGTGCCCATCAGTGCTGTTCCTGTGGAGTGGCACGGATGCTTGCTACTTCCCAGAGCCTCAGCCTGCTTACAGTCACTGCCCATTGCAGTATATTCACTGCAGAACATTTCCATGTGCCAGCTACCTGGGTTACTGAGGGCGATGTGCATACTTTTCTGCAGTAATGTAGCGTACCGCAGTGACTGGGTCAGGACAAGGGTTCTGAAAAGAGTCCAAAGCAAGGAAGGGCTTAGTTCAGCTGATCATTTTTGTTCGTTGTCCTTCATTACTGAACTGCATCCCATCCACATCTTTGCTAAAAGTGCTTCACCTTCCATCTCCTTTCTGTAACGGGGCTGTCATCCACAGCAGGACATAAAGGGATTAGGGTGTGTTGTGGTCTAGACAGGCGCCTAAGGCAGCTGAATCTGGACTGGATGAGGGTAACCAGAAGCAGTGACAATACAGCATGGAAGACAAAATTTAAAAACAGGTATCAGAGTAGCCTGACCTGAAGGTGGAAACATCTCGCATGAGAGAGCAGCCGGTGACCCTCCCCCTTGGTTCTGCCCTGTTTTCACCCCAGCCTTGCTTCCTTGTCTGTGCCCAACAAATGGTGAGGATGAAGCTGGCTGATGGTGTATTAAGAGCACAAAGACACAACCCAAGGAAGCATGTTAGTTGCAGGAGATCACTAGAAGAGTAAGGCCCCAAACGACAGCTGCCTCCAAAGTGGACTCAATATGTGCAGCACGTGTGGCACTGGATTATAATTTGTTGTGACTGGTAGGAGGTGTGTTTCTTCTGAGTCAGTGGAAGTTGTAGATGTGGGAACACCCGTGGTGATACCTGCCGGGTCAGCCAGAAAGTTGAGTGTGGAGCATCTAGCTTATGGAGGCAGTCTAGGCTGGAAGGTGAATTGGCGGTTTTTTTATGCAGAGAAAGTTTCTTTTGTTGGGTTGGTTTTTGCTTTTTGTTTTTACTACGACCAGTTAAATATATCCTGTTGATTAAGGATAAGACAATGTTTCTACCAGAAACTCATAAAGAAAGCCACTAAATAATTTGCCAGGAGTTTTTTTTAAAACAGGCAGTCTCTTGAGAAGAAAAGTCTAGGACTAAATTAGCAAGAATGCCGCAGGTCAGGTTTGAAGTACTGCATGGTGACAGAATTGTTTGGCAAGATTTGCCTGGAGTTCTCTTTGATTACAGCCATATCCCGCAAACGCTTGCAGAAGGTGCAGTTCCTGCTCATCTGAGTTGTTCTTCTGAAATCACCAGGACTATTTAAGTGAAAAGTGCTTTTCCCTAAGCAAGAATTTTCAGGGTCTTTTTCTGAGTAGTGAGCCTAATTCAAGCAGGCCTGGCTTATTAATAAACGTTTAACTGAAATGCTGCTAGCCAGAATAGCATATAACAATCACTTCACAATATCAAACTTTTGTTTAAAAAATGTTCTAAAATAAGCATAGACAATATGCTTGGATGAAAATTCATGATAGCCTTTTCATTAAATGGTGTATTTTATCTTTCATAAGAGATTCCAATCAAATTATTTTTTTATAGCTATAAATCAGCAGTTTGGTTCTATGATGATTTTACTCCAGTTCTTACAGTACTTCTGTTTGTTTGCCTGTGAAGAAAGGTGGCACGGAGATTATTATAACACGGAGGGCAGCCAAATATAATCAGACATTTTAGCATAATGCTAATTTTGTTTCATGACAGAAAACGGAGCACAGAATTTAGCTTGATCCAACTAAAACCAGAGCAAAATTGTATTTATTCATTCAGACAGAATATTTGCATTTGTAAATGTATAGGAAGCTTTGATTAACGTTATATCAAGCATTTTGTTTCCTCTGTTCCTCAGTTCTCACTTCTCTGTCAGAATGGATGTGATGAACATATCCAAGTTCAAAGGAAGTCTGAAACACAGGCAATGTCTGAGAGTCCATGAGATACTTACGGTTGTGAGCCTGAGGAGTTTGCATACTACAGATGTTGAGGCAGCTCTGGTCAAGTTATGCATCCATTAGCTGTGGGTCCTTTAACAGTTGTGATTCCACAGGGTTAGCCACTGTATGTCCTGAGTCTAGGTTAAAAGGTCTTTTTCTTCTGTGTGATTGAGAAGTTCCTGCCTTCTCTTTTTTCCAGCCTTTGTCTTCTGTGTCTTTCTCTGGGAATAGATTTAAGATTAAGGTAATACAAGGGTTTATAAACCTTGTCTAACAGATAGATTCTGATAAAACCCAGTCACTGAAGTTATTGTTGTAATATACAGAAAGGAAGAAAAGTTCAGAAGTCTGTTTGAAGAAGTAACGTCAGTCCCACAGGTGGGACACGGAAGTCTAATACCATAGCAGTACACGAAGGGGAGGGCAGAACCTAGCAAACGCACTGCTCTGAGCCTCTGGGCCTGCATGTGGTATAGCAGAGTGTTTAGGACCTCTTAAGGACCCAAGAAAAAAGCTAGGCCCATGCTATTCTGTTGAAAATAATGAAGGTGCCGGAGACTGGCAGAAGAATATGATTCTCAACTATACAACCGAAACAGGATCAAAAATAGTGTGGTCGTAGGATCATGCAGGAGAGAAGTCATATTAGAAGCAGAAAAGCAGCTTTTTTTTCCCCTACAGAACATAGGTAGTTGAAGAAGTCACTTCCTCTGGGCAAAAGGAGGGTTAATCAATGATTTATTTATTCATTTTGACATTTTGGACTGACACGTGGATTTCTGTTTTATTTAAAATGTAGTCAGGGTGAGATGGTTGCCTGAAATGTCTGCCTTTTGGCCATCCAAATGACAGTGAGATGAGCCTGAATGCGTGGTGTGAAGTTGACAATGTGATAAACCATACTCTGATATCCTGATATAGAAGGCTGTTTCTTGGACTAAAATGATTTTATTTTTTCTTAGGTAAGTTGGTTTAGCATCCCAGCACAGTACCTGTAATTAGTTTCTAGTTAAGTAAAAAACTAAACCAACCAACCAAACAGATTAAAAAACCCCACACCCAAACGAAAACATATATTTATCTATACCAAGTGCTTAAGAATCCACAACAGCTTGAAGACACTACGTTTGTTTTAAAAAGTTGGCAAGTCTGTTGCTGTTTGAATGGCTGCCTTTTTCAGCAGTGGGTTGTGTTGTTGAACAGTTTTTCACTCTTAACTTAGAAACTGATTATGCATCCACTGAGCATAAAAATTTATAGTGAGAGAAGTCCAATCAATGTTTATATAAAAATGCACTAGAGCCAATGCCAAAGTGTCATAGTTTTGTGAAGCTATACAGAGGGTCCTGGCATGTGGACTGCTTGGTTAGATTCACTCCTCTGTGACCCAGACAGTTTTTAAAGTTTAAAAATCTTCACTTTCACTTGAAAAAGCTTTCTTGAATACACAGTAAGTAATGCTTTTAGCTCCTCAGCACATAGCAAAAAAGAAGTCCAAGTACAATTTGAAAAACTATGAATCTTTTAAAATTTCAGAAGCTCCTTACAAGAATTAAAACAACAAGGAGATCATGAGTGATATGGTGGAGTTTTCTGCTCTGCTTTCTGCAAGGAATCATGCAGAGTGCCCCGTGTCCCTTGGGAATGGAGTAGCTGTACTGCCTGACTTCAGGTGTTCATGTGGGTGATCTGAATCTTCCCCTGCAAGCCCTTACTTCTTCCTCTTGACTCCACAGGAAATTTAGGCTCCTTAATCTCAGTCTTTCACTTGCACCCTACTTGCAGACCAAAAGTCTCAGTGACATCATCTTCAGGTCCCCTCCAGCCATCTTCTGTGCCCATGCTGTTAAAATTGGAGGTGGTGGGGATGAGGTGCTGTAATTTATTAAATGGCCAAACTGAGTCTTATCTGATGTTGCTAGTTAAGGTAATGCATAGCAAACAGCCATATCCTGTACATTCTGCCCAAGGCTCTCTACCTAGAGTGTATTCAGAAAGTGGTGGGGTATGTTTAAAGAAAGAGTAGATCTGGACTGGGCCCACTCTCTTATACTCTAAGCTGGCCAAGCAGCACTCAGTGCCATGATTTCCTGGTGTCAGCAGTTAATTCCATTTTGTGTTGTTTCGCAGTTCTGATGCCATTTGTGTGCACCAAAAGCTCAGCTTGCGTACAGGCAGCCCTGTAGCTGGGTTTGCCGTTTTCCCAAGAAGTGCGTACACACATAAACCACTGCAAAAGTGGTATAACTGGCGTTTTCAAATCAGATTATTTTCTGTAGGTGAAGGTTGCAGTTGTACATTTCTGAATAAAATAAAATACTTCAGTGTGTGAAATTTCTGATTTTTCTATTCTTTGAATTTCTGAAGAATCAGGTTTTACGCCAAACCCATTTTTATGGCTGTATGTTGATTTTCCTAGGCAGAGTTGTAGGAGGTGACTCGATTCTGTGATCATTTTGTCTATCATGCCTGCACATAGCTTTGAAAGAAGATAAGTGTCAAAAGTATAATGTAATCTGAGTGCAATTTATGAAAATGACATGTATGAGAATGTTTTAGGAAATCAGCATCGTTTAGATGGAGCTGAAAAGATTCTGAATTCTGTCATCATTTTAAGGATCTTGGAAATGAAGTGCAAAATATAAAGTAATGTGGATCTGTGAAATCCTTGATGTTATGTCGTATCATGAAGCAAATGGATGTCTGCAGAAGCTCTAACAAGGCTATTTTGGTCATCTTACTATGTTATTTCTTAATGCATATTCTGTTGCTGTTAAAGATATGTTAAATTACATTAAATGAAACTTTTCAATGACCTAGCATAAAACAAGTCCAATCAGAGTGCAAACAATGCTGCATATTTTCCTAAGCATTCTGAAGTAGGTTGCAACAATCCCACTGACTGTGTGTGTTCAACTTTTCTACCTGCATCATTAAAAAAAACCACTTTTAGCATTTACAGTTGTAATTAAAGAGATCACCTATTGGAACACTAAGCCTGTCACAATTTAGTTGTTTTAATGAAACAATAGTTACATTGAGTAGACCTTTTTTAACATCATTGAAATAAAACGTGAATGTCATCACTATTATTTATTTATTGAAATAACTACACCAGTTTTTGTTGTTTGATGTTTGTAAGGTTAGTTGAGCTAACTGTTTAGTTAAGAAGATTCACTCCCTGTCTTTTTAGACTATTGTCCTACAAATGCTTATATAATCTACTTGACATATATGTGTAGCAGGGTTTCAATTAAATGAATATTGATGGATAGCAAGGTTTCAGTTAAATGAATATTGATGGAACTATTACCTTATAAAATAATCAACCAGAGATTGTTTTAGTTTTGTTATTGTGGGATACCAAATGCTTTATTGGGACTTAACAATTAAACATGTATGCACAGACTTCCAAGTTTTTAATCTGTAAAATTAAATGTATACTAACGTGTGATATCTATGTATGAAATCTGCAGATACTAAGAAAAAGTGCAATATTAATGCTATATTTTTATTTTGTAGCTTGGATCATCCTCCTCTGTGCCTTTTACATCTATATTCTCGCAGCTGTTTATGACTGTTGTAGTCCCCCTTATTATTGGACAGGTATGTCTTTTAAATATACATTCTTATTTAAAAAAATAAGATATAGAGAGCTGTCTTAAAGACAGACTGGCAACCTGATAAGCTGCCACATAGGAACAGCCTCAGGATAGTGAAGTCTAATATCAGAGAAAAGAGGCTACAGTGCTCCCTGGAGCCACATTGATCTTTGTTGAGATTGAGCATCTGTCCCTCACTTCCACAAACATACGCTACTGCATATCGAGAAGGGAGTTTGCGAGCATAAAGTGGGAAAAATGGCAACCCAGACTGTGAGAAATTCCAGCCTCATACAAATGAGCTAGGAGAATACTATATAGTCCTTATGCCACGTGCCCTTTGCCTGGATGATGAAGTTAAGTTCTCCCTATGCAGTATGTACTACTAATTACAAGAAGAAAAAATTCTCAACATTAAAAAACATATAAGGGCTAAGCAGTCAGAAGTTAAGAAATCATAAAATTAAGACTGCTCGACCCGTTTTGCGTATGCTATACAACAAGGGTTTTAATTGCACAATTGCGAGCTATTCTTTCTGTGTGACTCCTCTATCATTTGTTACACTGGTTGGAGGGTATTCATGGGATGAGCAGCTGTTCGATGTTTCATTTTATACTCATTGTTCATATTGTAACACAAGGCGTTATTTTTCATGGCGTGTGATAGATATCTTTCACTGGATGTAAAGATACTAATTGCAGTATAAGATTTGCTGTGCCACTTGTCTCTGTAGTATCTGTTTTTTTCACAGATGTTAATATTAATTACTTTTTTCTTCCACATCATGCTGGGAAATTGCTATATTAAGACCAAAAGTTGTCAGAAGTGTCCACTATTCTTGGACGCCAAATCCTCCGTAGCCTAATTCTTACATACTTGTAAGTATTCGTTGTTCTCAGGCATTTGGAATGCATGAAGGGAATAGCAGTGGGATTTACAGTTCATTCCCAAGGGGTACCGTTGCTGATTCTAGCATCCAGTTTAACTCAAGGTTCAGCTGGAAGTTTCTGAATTTTGTCAGCCCAAAGTAGACTTCAAAGTGCAAAACATAGTTAAAATGTAAGTGAATGAAAGTGAAGTCTATAAAGGAGTACCCTGGATAATAACTGTCACTGCCTGTGCTATGCAGAACAGCCAATCAGTCTTGTATCAAACTATGATTGCACATTTCAAAACTGGCGTGTTCTCTAACCTACCAAAGTCCTAGTGAAGTTTGTTTCATATGTGATCAAAAAGTCCCATTAAAGTCTAATAAGAAGATGAGCATGATGAGCATGACAGTAGCCACCAGCATCAGTACCTGCGTAACCTGGCTATAACCATACCATGTGGAAAATGGACATAACCTCTGTGTCCCTGAAGGCTATTGAATTGCTCACGTGCTTCGAGTTAAATGCCTAAGAATCTCCACATTAACTAGGACCACACAGGGTTGCTGATGATCCTACCTGTGTATCACATTCTTCTCGTCAAATTAAGTCTCCACCAAAAGTGGTCAAGCAAAAGTACTTGAATCCTCTCATCCTGAAAGGTCCAAAACCTGGAAGCTATTAGTGGGAAACCTTAGCTGGAAATTTCTAGGAAACAAATAGCATGGCAGCAGATGTAGCAATAAAGTAAGCTACAGTGATGGAGTATCAGCAATCTGTACTGCAATGTAATAAGTCTGAAGATAATGGTAGATTGCTAGACAAAGTGACTGCAAAATTTCAAGAGGACTTTTATCTATATATATAATGGCGTGTTACTTTGGAAAGATTTCACAAGAAATTGCTGTGTGAGCTAACTGGTGGAACTGGGGGTATTTTTGGCTGCACCAAATAATAAGGCTAAGTAATGTGAATTGCGTAGTAAGCATATGAAGTAATGGCTCTGAATGATCATAAGTTCAAAATCAGAAATGTGATGAGACTTAACTGAGAACAGATGTGATTTAGGAGTTCACATAAAGACAAAGAAAAAATAGAGAATCTTAAAGCTTGTATAACTCAATCACAGTTTTATTTAAGAGTTTGGTTTTTATAAATGCATTTCAACAAGAAATAGGGTGATTCTCCTTTGAAGGGGTTTGATGTAATTTCTGGAAATGAATGGTCAACAGAAGTAGCTCACATTTCTCTAAGCTTAAAGACTTTGTTTCTAAAATTATTGCACTTCATTATATCTATTTGGAGGATATGGAAGAGACGAAATGCTAAGGATAGCTGCAGATCAGAAATGCCAGGGGCGGTTTATGTTGATTGTCTTGATTAGGTAGAACTGTCAAAGTTAAACCAACCTGCCCAGGTAGGAATAGAAGATATTTTTGAAGGTGGATATCCAAAAATAACTTTCAGTAATCAAGAGAAAAACAATAAGCAAGAAAATAATTGGCACCAAAAGATACAGTGATAGGTCTGCTTGCCCTTCATCTGGAGGTGGCGTGGGTCCGTTCCAATTAAATGGGAAGTTGTGCCTTTAGTGCGTAGACCACTGCTCACTAGTTACTGAACTGTTGCACAACATGCGGCACAGCAACTTAACGCTGCTTTGTGAATCACAAGTTGCTCACTCTGGATTCCAGATGCATTAAGAGATAATGGCCTACAATCCAGGAATGATGGTGTTAGCAATTACTTCTAATTTATAATGTCATGCCCTCAGTGTTGATTCCTTACCATGCACAGTCATGCTGTTCAGCAGAAAAGTCGGTGGAAGAATGCGTGGTAAGGTTGCCTGATAACAAAGAGCTTGATTGGGAAAAAAACGAGCTTGGAACCTGCCTGCTTGGAGGATTGCTTCTCTTCAGCCTTCCTAACTCAGCTGTGATCAACAGAGACTTTAGGCTCAAACCACGTCAGCGTCAAACAGAAGAGGATGCTTAAAGCATTCTCCAAGGGCTTTATTTTCCTTTAAAAAAATCTCGCCTCTGGGAAAACCTGTGTTGCCTAAACGCTCATTTCCTGAGCAGGCTGCAGAGCTGGCTGTTTGAGCAGCCCCTGGGATATGAGCAAAGCAGACGAGAAGGTGCTTTTAGATTTGTTTTGGTTGGGGGTTTTTGTTTGCTTTATGGCAAAACTTATCAGGAGTTTCGGTTGCTTGGCTGACTTGTTAGAATTTTTAATGATGACTGGGATAAAGAAGTCTCAATAGTGTAATTGATGCTTATTTTCTACTGTTTCTCGAACAATTTTTCAGTGTGGTAAGACTGCTGTTGACAGGAGTCAAACACACTTTTCTAGCTGCTGACAATGAAATGTGTCAGGGGCTGCAGGTACAGGCTCTGCTCAGGGTGGTGGCTGCCATTTGTTAGGTAAAGAAAGAACTGTTAAAGGAGGAGGGAAATACTATGTTATCGGAAAGGCACTGAGTCGCAGAGATAGCAGGTACTGGTAGGTGGAGTTCAGTAAGGAGAATCACACTGTTCTTTGTCAGAGGTATGCAGGTTGTCTAATCCAAAAAAAACATTCTGGCCTGCATTCTTTGTGTCTACAGATGTGTTTTGCTGATTGACAGTATGATGTCACTCAAGTCAGTATTCATAGTGTAATACTGTATTTGTATTTATAGGCTAATGAGTAAGACCTCTCTGACAGAGGGTCTTGAATAGAGACATAATCTATGGTATTTTATAAAGATCTAATGTTCTATAAGCCTTGAAGATCTGTAGCGTGTAAGAGCTTCTTATTTGTGCACCACTCTTCTGTATGTCTAAGGGGAATTTGAGGATACTCGTTATACGATAAACATGGTAATAGGTATTTCACAGAAAAGATTTTTGAATTTGCTCTGGCAGCTTGAAGTTCTGATTATTTTTTTCCTGGGTAGCAGAGTTCTGATGAAGATTACTGCTCCTAAGCTGACGTGATTTTGCTAAAATAATTGTTTCCTTGTCTGTAGATGTTGGTAATACTTTTAGCCAGCAAAATGTAAGGTTTCGAGAAATGTCTAAGCAGTACCTTCATGACCAGTTATTAGATTTGGCTGAAGACTGTTGTTTCATTGCTTATTTTTTTCTTCTGAAGTGACAGATAACAGGAACAGTGAAAACCACTGCAATATTTCCTTTCCACTTTTTGCAGACTTTCTCCATTCTCTACACCTAAGTGCTTATGACAGACTTTTATTTTGTTTTATATTAAAGAGCGATTTATGATTAAATGTTAATGAAATAGAATTTTCACTGTGCTTTCATTATATTCTACTAGTTTGAACATTTTTCAAAGCAGCACACCAAAACCCACTGTTTTCTATGAATAAATAATAAAAAGCTTGTCTGTACATTATCATTCATGCATTCTGTAGTTGCCCCATCGGTAATTTGTCTGCGAGTGTAAAGTGGGTACTTCACATTAACAGACCTGAACTAAAGCTAAAATTGATGTTATGATTCTAAGTAGTTCTTCTTCCCAAATCTATAATATGAAGCTAGTTGTACAGAAATCCTTGCTGAATCTAGTCACACAAAAAAATCTTCATGTCCTACAAGTAAAGGTAAAGGATTTTACTTGCCTTCTGCATCATTGCCCAAAATGTTCCAGAGGAACCCTATCAGCATTTGCTTATAAACACAACTCTAAGAGTGCTATATTGCAATACAAGTTGTCAGTGAAATTGAAACTAAAAAGCATAGCAATGGGTTTATTTTTAAAGAATAAGAAATTAAAAGGGAAAGGTAGGTGGCAGTTGTTAAGGAGTGGAAGGTACTCTTCGCCTAAGCTTAATGTTAGTTTATAGTGGGTGGGTGGAGGAAGCGATAGTTAAAGAAACTGTTATAAAAAGAGAACAGTGTCAGATGCTTTTGTTCTTGTAACTTAAATCCACATGGAGGTAGCTCTGCTTTCTCTTCAAAGTCCAGGGTGGCTGCAGGGAGAAGGAGTGGTACCCTGGGAGATGAGCGCTTCTCGAAGCTTGTTACGGAAAACCGAGATGGCAGATAAACAGCCTTCAGACCACAGTTCGCTCCCTTCTGATACTTGACTCAGGGAACAGAATCCAGTCTCCACAGAAATACAAAATACGAAGAAAACATGTACCGCTGCTACAGGCTCTCAGTGTATTTTTACCATGTTGCACCTGTTTGTAAGGTTTTAGAGGAGCAGTTGTAAACTATCCCAAAATATGAAGGTTAATTTTCAAAATGGCCTCATGTGTGTTTTATAAAGCTTGCTTTGAAGGCATATGTGTGTCAGGAGCTATCTCTTGGGAGTAAACTGAGGGATATAAAGGAGTAAGATAGCTTTTAGGGGAGTTTGATAAGCTGGAGAAAGAAAACAGGATGATTGTGAAAAACGTTTTTTCCCAAACTGCAAAAATGGTTTGGGGTTGCTTTTTGTTGTGTGTTTTTTTTTTTCTTTACCATCTTCAGAAAAGAAATATTAGATTGCACACTCCAGAACATAAAGATGGATTTGACATTTGTTGATGTCCTAGAAGGTACAGAAAGGCGAGTGAACTGGTACAACGTTTGGGACTTTATAGCAGTATATAGGAACAGGTGAGAATGCGTGCCTTCTCACAGGTATGGTCCCTCTAAAATTGTTAGGACGGGGTCTGGCTGAAGTGAGATGAGCTCTGCTTTGGAAAAGGGTCTGTGCCAGACTCTTTTCAGCGGTGCCCAGCGACAGGACACGGGGCAACGGGCACGAACTAAAACACAGGAAGTTCTACCTGAATATGAGGAAGAACTTCTTCCCTCTGAGGGTGACAGAGCACTGGAACAGGCTGCCCAGGGAAGCTGTGGAGTCTCCTTCTCTGGAGATATTCAAGACCCGCCTGGACAAGGTCCTGTGCAGCCTGCTGTAGGTGACCCTGCTTCGGCAGGGGGGTTGGACTAGATGACCCACAGAGGTCCCTTCCAACCGCAAATATTCTGTGATTCTGTGATTTGGACTGCAATGCAGAACGTGGATATATGGAGGGTGGCTATGCTATAGACGCAGAATCACATCCGTGACATCTGTGAAGGATGTTGCATCTTATTTATGTCATTTATACAATCTGCATAATCTCCCTTACATTCCAGTATCTGATTCTTTTTACTGATTTTTCACAGTTGCTGTCATCTTAGTTCACTTTTTTCCCCAGTTTTTCCCCCTTTCATGTCCTCCAAGCTTCACTGAAGTAGTTCCCAATATTCCATGCAGTCTTCTTTCTTGGTTTGCCATCACTATATAAGAAGAGATATTGAGAAGTTACTGAACTATTGCAAATATCTAGCCTGACTTAAACTTTTCAAAAGAAAATTTTGCATTGCAGAGCTTATTCACAGAATCACAGAATCACAGAATATTTGCGGTTGGAAGGGACCTCTGTGGGTCATCTAGTCCAACCCTCCTGCCGAAGCAGGGTCACCTACAGCAGACTGCACAGGACCTTGTCCAGGCAGGTCTTGAATATCTCCAGAGAAGGAGACTCCACAGCCTCCCTGGGCAGCCTGTTCCAGTGCTCCATCACCCTCAGAGGGAAGAAGTTCTTCCTCATGTTCAGACGGAACTTCCTCTGCCTCAGTTTGTGCCCATTGCCCCTTGTCCTGTTGCTGGGCACTACTGAAAAGAGCTTGGCCCCATCCTCCTGACACCCACCCTTCAGATATTTATAAGCATTTATTAGGTCCCCTCGCAGCCTTCTCTTCTTCAGGCTGAACAAGCCCAGTTCCCTCAGCCTCTCCTCGTAGGACAGATGCTCCAGTCCCCTCACCATCCTTGTAGCCCTCTGCTGGACTCTCTCCAGTAGCTCTTCATCTCTCTTGAACTGGGGAGCCCAGAACTGGATAGAGTACTCCAGATGAGGCCTCACCAGGGCAGTGTAGAGGGGAAGGAGAACCTCCCTCGACCTGCTGGTCACACTCTTCTTGATGCACCCCAGGATCCCATTGGCTTTCTTGGCAGCCAGGGCACACTGCTGGCTCATGGTTAACCTGTCGTCCACCAGGACACCCAGGTCCCTCTCCGTAGAGCGGCTCTCCAGCAGGTCCACCCCGACCCTATACTGATGCATGGGGTTGTTCCTCCCCAGGTGCAGGACCCGGCATTTGCCTTTGTTGAACCTCATCAGGTTCCTCTCTGCCCAACTCTCCAGCCTGTCCAGGTCATGCTGAATGGCAGCACAGCCTGCCGGTGTGTCTACCACACCTCCCAGTTTGGTGTCATCAGCAAACTTGCTGAGGGTACATTCTAACTCTTCATCCAGGTCGTTGATGAAGAAGTTAAACAAGACTGGGCCCAGTACTGACCTCTGAGGAACACCACTAGTTAGCAGCCTCCAACTAGACTCAGTGCCGCTGATGACAACCCTCTGAGTTCTGCCATTCAGCCAGTTCTCAATCCACTTCACCGACCACTCATCCAGCCCACACTTCCTGAGCTTCCCTAGGAGGATATCGTGGGAGACTGTGTCGAAAGCCTTGCTGAAGTCGAGGTAGACAACATCCACGGCTCTCCCTTCGTCTACCCAGCCAGTCATGTCATCGTAGAAAGCTATTAGATTGGTCAGGCATTATTTCCCCTTAGTGAATCCATGCTGACTACTCCTGATAACCTTCTTTTCCTCCACTTGCTTGATGATGACTTTCAGGATAAGCTGCTCCATCACCTTTCCCGGGATGGAGGTGAGGCTGACCGGCCTGTAGTTCCCTGGGTCCTCCTTCTTGCCCTTTTTGAAGATTGGAGTGACATTGGCCTTTCTCCAGTCCTCGGGCACCTCTCCTGTCTTCCAGGACCTCTCAAAGATGATGGAGAGTGGCTCAGCAATGACATCCGCCAGCTCTCTCAGCACTCATGGGTGCATTCCATCGGGGCCCATGGATTTGTGGACGTCCAGATCGCTTAAGTGATCCCTCATGCAGTCCTCCTCGACCAAGGGAAAGTCGTCCTCTTTGTAGGCTTCCTCTCTTACCTCCGTGGCCTGGGATTCCCAAGGGCCTGCCTTGGCACTGAAGACTGAAGCAAAGAAGGCATTCAGTAGCTCTACCTTCTCCGCATCCTCCGTCACCAGGCCACCCGCCTCATTCAGTAGCGGCCCCACATTGTCCCTAGCCTTCCTTTTGCTGCTGATGTAGTTGAAGAAGCCCTTCTTGTTGTTTTTGACATCCCTTGCCAGCTTCAATTCCAGGTGGGCTTTGGCCTTCCTCGTCGCATCCCTGCACACTCTCACCACATTCCTGTACTCTTCCCAAGTGGCCTGCCCCTCTTTCCACATTCCATGGACCTTTCTCTTCTGCCTGATCTCTGCTAGAAGCTCCTTGTTTAACCATGCAGGTCTCCTTCCTCCTTTGCTCGATTTCTTTCTCAGGGGGATGCATTGCTCCTGTGCATGGAGGAAGTGTCGTTTAAAGAGCGACCAACACTCATGGACGCCCCTGCCTTCGAGAGCCCTGGCCCAAGGGATTCCTCCCAGTAGCTCCTTGAAGAGGGCAAAGTCAGCTCTCCTGAGGTCCAAGGTTTTCATCCTGCTTATCGCCCTGCTTCCTCCACGCAGGATCCTGAACTCGACCATTTCATGGTCACTGCAGCCGAGTCTACCTCCGACCTTCACATCCTCAGCCAGTCCCTCTTTGTTTGTTAACACAAGGTCCAGCAGCGCGCCTTTCCTTGTTGGTTCCTCCACCACTTGCATCAGAAAGTTATCATTGATGCTCTGTAGGAACCTCCTGGATTGCGCCTGCCTAGCTGTATGGTCTTCCCAGCTGATGTCAGGGTGGTTGAAGTCCCCCATGAGAACCAGGGCCTGGGACTGTGAGGCTGCTTGCAGCTGCCTGTAGAAGGCCTCATCAACCTCCTCCTCCTGGTCAGGTGGCCTGTAGTACACACCCACCATAATGTCACCCTTATGAGCCTGTCCCTTAATTCTAACCCACAAGCTCTCAACTCGTTCCTCATTTGCCTCCAGGCCAAGCTCAATGCATTCTACTTGCTCCCTCACATATAGAGCAACTCCCCCACCTCTCCTTGTTGGTCTGTCTTTCCTAAAGAGTCTGTAGCCATCTATGACAGCATGCCAGTCATGCGAGCTGTCCCACCACGTTTCTGTGATGGCGACCAAGTCGTAGCCGTCCTGCTGTGTAATGGCTTCCAGCTCCTCCTGTTTATTGCCCATGCTACGTGCTTTGGTGTAGACACACTTGAGCTGGGCTGTCAATCTCACCCCTGGCCTTGGCACGCCAAGCCTAGGCTCATCCCTAGTGAGCTGGGCGATGTCCCCTTCCCCCTTCGAACCTAGTTTAAAGCCCTCTCAATGAGCCCCGCCAGCTCGTGACCAAGAATCCTTTTTCCCCTTTGAGATAGCTGAGTTCCACCTGTCGCCAGCAGGCCCGGTGCTGTGTACACCTCCCCGTGATCAAAGAAGCCAAAATTGGACCGATGGCACCAGTCCCTGAGCCACCTGTTAACCAGGTGAGTTTTCCTGCCCCTTTCAGTGCTGTTCCCTGCCACTGATGGGATGGAGGAAAACACCACCTGCGCCCCTGATCCCTCAACCAGTCGCCCCAATGCCCTGAAGTCCCTTTTGATGGCCTTGGGACTTCTTTCTGCTATCTCGTCCCCGCCAACCTGCATTACCAAGAGGGGGTAATAATCAGAAGGCTGCACCAGACCAGGGAGTTTCTTAGCAACATCCCTAACCTGGGCCGCAGGGAGGCAGCAGACTTCCCTGTGGGATGGGTCCGGTCGGCAGATCGGGCCCTCTGTCCCCCTCAGAAGGGAATCACCTATGACAATGACCCTCCTTTTTTTCTTAGCCAAGGCAGTTGTAATACGTGGGGCTGTCTGACTCGTTCTAGGCAACCCCCTGGATGGAGCTTCACCTTCACCCACATCCTCTGTGGCCAGTCCCTCACATTCCAGAGCCCCATATCTGTTGCTTAAGGGCAACTGGGCAGGTGAGGGAGGCCGGGGGGAGATTTGCTTGCCAGCTTATTGCAAAGGTCTGTTACTATAAGTAGTAATGATATTAGTTAAGAATGAGTTAGGAATGTTACCTTACAAGATGAAGTAAAATAAGGTAAGTGCTGCATTTAGGTATAGGGATAATCCAGTGTAGTTTCAGCTTGTTTCCTTGTGTGTTTCAACACAAGGAAAAGTGGCTTGCATTTCTTTGTTGAAATGGTAAAGCCCCAGTACTTTATTCCAGGTATTTAGAAGTACATACTAATACATAATAAACCAGAGGAGCAGAAGTGCAGTAAAAACATTGTTTATTCTGTTAAAGATTAAATCAGTCCCAAAGAGTTGATAGAGTCAGGAAAAATCTACTTTGTGTAATGATGTAAATACTAAGAGATACTCTTGTGTGTAGAATGGAAACAGAAAAATTGACTTCATAACCATTTCCCCTGTTTTTTTTTTTTTCACTTTATGGGTTTAAAAAGAAATTAAGTTGAAGATCTAGATAATTTTTAAAAGATGTGCTGCATTACAAATGTCAGAAATTATTACATTCTGTATACATGTGGGGAGCTCCTTGCCATATTTAGTTCAATTAATAATGAACATTAATGAATTAAATTGTTTATTGCATTTTTTATCTCGTATGTCCAGCACTTGAATAGGCAGGTGGAAACAGTCTAGCTGTATTTTGCTGGCAAATTTCTCTGGGTGTACATTGTGACTGTTACCAAGGTACCATTAGATAAGTGCATTGTTTTCCTATAATATTATCTTCTGCTATTTTCATGTATGATGTTATAACAGATGAGCTTTATTTACCCGCTTTCCTGGAATACTAGATCAGGTTTCTTTGTACAGGGGATGTTAAGTGAATTAAGCACGTGAGCAGTTAGCCCGTTTGCTTAGGGTGGTTGGTGTTGAGACAGGGAGGTCATGGCAGGATACAGAGCGGTCTGGAGGAAAAATACTCTGGATGTAACCATTCCAGTAGAAGAACAGAATTGAAATGGGGACACTAGTGTTAATTCATGTGTAATTACATTCCTTTGTTGTTAAAAATTATATCCTGGATGAGAGGGAAGTTTGAGCCTGGAACTGTCTTTTGAAGGAAATTTGAGCTGATGTCTTTCCAAAAAACCTTTGGAGATTGCCAGGGTGTAGTCACCAGGAGGTAGTTGCCTGATGGACATGTTTATGTTCTTTTATCATCTAACTTTTCTGTGAGTTTATCAGCGTCTTCCATCATGCAGGTTATTTATACAATACCACCTATTACAAAGTTTTGCTTCTCTTCCTCTCTTCCCTCCACTAAACCACAGTTTGAGGGAAGAATTCGCAATGCCTGCTCCTTGAGGCTGGCATTTAAATCTGCACAAAAATCTTTGCCGTTCATTGTGCTTAATGTGATCACTGTCATAGGGCCAGAGGTCACAAACCCCTCCTGGCAGACGTAATTCTGCAGGAGTCTCAGTAGGGATATGGGTTGCAAGGCCTTTGTGCCTTGAGATTTGTACCTTAAAAAATTGTGCATGCATTTGATGCCACATGGTAGCGTCCTGCAGCGTTTCCCCCTGTAAAGTACATTTTAAAGTGCTTTTATGTTTCAAAATGATTATTCTTCCTTCCAACATCTCTGCCTCCTTCTCTCCACTCCCCCAAGCTGTTGTTTTTAACTACATTTTTTAATGTGAGGAATTCCCTTTCACTAGGAACTGTGAAATTATTGCATCTGAAGAGTACGCCCCTTTTTGCTCTTTTCCATCAGTGTGCCAGTCTGATGCATCCATTCTGCATGTCAGTCGTTCACATTTCTACCCCAGGCTGTAAGTTCATCTTTTCACTGGAGCATCAGTTCAGACTTTTTCTCAACTGCTTGTTTCTCCAGTGCTTGTCCCTCCCTTGTCCCCAGCTATGCTGGTATGTACTTCAAAATGCTGGACTTTGTCATTTCAACTAAGAAGTGGCACACGGTACAGTGCCTGAGTCTGGTGTCCTTCATACAGGCCATAACATGCAAAAATTATTGTCTTAGCTTTTGCTGTGTATGCAGACAAATGAAGCTTAATATCTCTGCCCAGGCTCCGAATTACATATGAGATTATTTAATCATTTCGATCTGTGTTGCTCATGGCTTTTCGACCTCTGTTCAGCTTCCTTTCAGAGAGTGCTGGCACCACAGAACAACAGGGTTCACTGGCCAGCTGGCTCTGTACTTTATTGTGTGTTGTCTTTATTGCATTTGTGGGATTTATCATTATTTCATTATAAATCTTCACAATTTTTTAAAGTCCTGTGTTAACCCTGGAAAGTTATAGAATTGGGTTAAGAATTAAAAGGCTTTCAAAGCATCCTTGTCCTGACACAACTCTGCAGGGCATGAATAAGTAACAAGTGGACTGTTTCTCAGTCAAAATGAATCAGCTGACATGAGCTTCCCTGTGAAAAATCTAGTTGAGTTTTTACAGATACCTGTACGGTTATATTTCTCCCCTCTTAAGTTATACAAGAATTTAGATTACCTTGCATCAATGATCATAGGCTGAGTTGACCTCTGAAATACTAGATCTTCTGGAACCTTGTGAGAAGATCAAAATATATGGGATCCCATGTTAGAGAGGATGTATTTTGTCTGGGTTTTTACAGTATACATTTAGCACGACACTGGGTTGATTAGATGATTTCCTGAAGCCACATTCTAGTTCTTCAGGGTCTGACTATGCCATTTTTTTAAAAAATACAGTGTGCAGTAAGAAGCTGTACTGGTATTTATGATTGTTGATTCACATGAAATCTAGACTAGATAGAGGTAGATATTTAAAGAAGATATCAGCTGATGGAAGATTTTGAGGAAATACTGCTTAAAATTTCATTTTTAAAATGTTTTTTTTCTCTTATGTGTCAGTCCATGATAAATATGTGCATAAAGTTATTATTGTCATGTATGTTATAATTATACCTGTACACACATTAAGTTACAGTTTACGTAATAAATACCTCCAGTATAAGCTGTACTGTGGCATAATTAACCATCACTTTTCTTTTTCAACATCTCGTTACTTTCAGTATACATCTTCTGGAAGGACTGTAAATAAATAGGTGGTCTTAAGTAGCTTTTCTTTTTCCCCAGACTGACCTTAATTTAGGGGATGATAGGATCTTTTTTTTAAACTTCCTTGGAAGACACTCACTTTAGCAGTGACAAACTTTGCTTTTTGCTTCTGGTAATTACAGACTCCCAAACGTGCTCGGATGAGACAAATCTGGTCTTCCTGTTTGATGTCTTTCGCACTGCGCACTCTATGTCTTCACTCAGCTTTCTTGTCTCTCTTTCATCAATGCAGTGTCTTATTCCTGCCCGGTGGCTTGTAAGGAGGTGGCTGAAGGAGATCCGTTGAATGCTTTTTTAGGAGTTTGGCCATATATTCTGAGTTGTGTTCTCTCTTTAAGATCTGGCAAGTGTGAAATTTTGAAGTCGAGTGTTTTCACTGGGTTGTTGAGAATTCCCTTACATGGTTTCCTGTAAATCTGTTATTTTTCGTCAGCAGGAAGCTTAGAAGTGCTGGGAGGTAAGCGCTGGTCTTCAGCCTGCTTAGCTTTGCGTGAACCTCATGTGCCATATTTTTAGTATGTGCCCTGCGACGTGGTCGATGAAGTCTGTTTGCTGTGGTCACTGGGATAGCTGCTTCCAGGACTTCCCTATTGAGAGGCTTGCAAACAAGCTGGGAAGGCAGTGAGGAAAACTGACAGCTGTGAGGTCAATCCCGCAGCTTTGGCAGTTAGTGTGTGAAAAGGTCCTATGGTAGCATTGGTGACGATGCTTTGGTATTAATCTTGAATACATCTAAAATGTTCTGTATTATTAAACCAATAGTGGTGATGTTTGTTAATGGTACCACTGTGGGAAGGTAACAAGACGCCTTTAGAGCCCTCTGGTAGAAGTGTTTCAGGATCTCATGCTATTATTTCTGAAAGCGCATGGTAACAGAGAACATTGGGAGGTCTCAGGACAAATTAGTGATTGCTGAAAAATTAACACAAGTTAGAGCTGTATGATAAAAGCATTAAAAATTTTTTTTCAAACCATATAAAGTAAAGAGAAAAGCTAAAAGTGACTCCCCAGGCAGGGCTGAAATAGATGCATTGTATGTGCTGAGGCTTAGTCCTGTAGTATTTGGCATAATTTGAAAGTTGAAGTTACTTTAAAATTTATAGTTGTTTCTAAAAAATTCTTGAAAAACAACTTCAGATTCTGTTTCCTGGAAGTGCAAAAGTTCCGTAAAGTACAGTAGGTTTCCTTGTTTTCATGTGTTAATTCTGGTATTCTAAAAGCATGCAAATGTTATTTGTCTTTGGATTTACAAAAACTCTAGATATTCAGAGTTTGAATTATTTAAAGTCCCACAACACATGCACTTTTGCTTTTCAAGCTTGAGTTATAATTTAATTAAAAACTTCTGGTGCATTGCTAGCTATTTAAATATTAAAATGTTCCATGGATCACTTTCGATTATCTACCATCATGAAATTCCTGAAGATGTCAGATTTTTAAGATTCCCAAAGTTGCACTTGGAATTGTCTGTTGATGCAAAGGGGACTGTGATAATTACATACATCCATTAGTATCAGCAGAGGAGATAAACTTTGGGGAGGCTTAATGGGCATGTCTCGGTGACAGCTAGCAAAGAACATTTGGCATGATTAAGGATGGATTTGAACGTACTTGAAAATATACTCTCATTATGGACGCCCAGTGGAAGTTGCACTACAAATGTTAAATTCCCCAGAAGAAGAGTTGTGTGGCAGGGAAGCTTTGAAATCCACTGTGGCCGTCATCCAAATTACTCTCTTCTCTTTGTGTGTTTCCACTGTCAGATTCACTTTGTGACGCCCAACTTGGCTCCCTGCATCTTTGAAAAGAGGCAACCTGTTGGTTTCTGTGTTTCAGATTGTCCGAAGATACATCAAGGACTGGCTTGAAAGGAAGAAGCCTCCATTTGGCGCTATCAGCAGCTGTGTGCTCCTGATGATCATCTACACAACATTCTGTGATACTTTTGCCAATCCAAATATTGACCTTGATAAATTTAGCTTGATTGTGATAGTGTTCATAAGTAAGTTCAGCATTAAAGCATCTCTTTTATCTGTTTCAGGTGTGTAATGAGCTATAGGTACTGGAAGGGGTGGGTCTGTGGGGGTGTTGGCATGGGGCTCGAGCTTTTACTTTTGGTGCGTCTAGTAAACCAGATTTCCAGACTTCTTAGAGGCTGGATGCTTTTAAGGGATTGAGTAAGCATTTAGAGGGGGATGGACTCTGCTGTTTAGGTGGGCCTGAGATTGCTCAGTGGTCCTTCCTTTCTAAGGAAGCACGATATTACTTTCTAAGAGTTTATGACCATTCTGATTTGGCTTTTTTGTTATTAAACAACCATAAATGCACACACGTTGCATTCCAAACAGAAAGGAAAGATGTGGGTTTGAGCTGTTACTCAAAAGCACCGTTAGAACTTTTATGTAGTTCTTCCTTACTGTATTATAAACCTAGAAACTAGTTGGGAGTTCGAATTTGTTGATACATTTCTGTGGATGAACACATTTCTTGCAGAAGCACTCTAGTCATTCAGCCTTAAATAACACGCACATGAGAATAGGCTGCTGGTATTCTTGCCATCAGTTAAAAATACACTTGCAGTGTTGTGGCTTAACCCCAGCTGGCGACTAAGCACCAGACAGCCGCTTGCTCACTCCCCTGTGGGATGGGGAGGAGAATGGGAAAAAGTAAAAACTCATGGGCTGACATAAGGACAGTTCAATAGGAAAGCAAGAGGAAGAGATGATGATAATAATATATATACAAAATAAGTGATGCACAAATGCATTTGTTTACCACCGGGTGAACGACAGCCAGCCCGTCCGCAAGCAATGATTGCTGTCCCCCAGCCAACTCCCCCCAGCTTATATACTGAGCATAACATCATACAGAATAAAATATCCCTCTGGCCAGTTTGGGTCAGCTGTCCCAGCGGTGTCCCCCCTTAGCTTCCTGTCCACCTGACAGGCCAGGCCAGTTTGAGAAGCTGAAAATTCCTTGACTGCCTAGAAACAACTAGAAACATCAGTATGTTATCAACGTTATCTTCATCCCAAATTCACACAGTGCTACACCAGCAACCAGAAAGAAAATTGACTCTATCCCACCCGAAACCAGGACATGCAGATCGCTGCCTCCCCGGGAGAGGCAATGGTATGCAGGCACTGTCTCCTCTCCCAGTAAGGAATTCCCATCTTGCTTCAGGCTGTCTAGAGACAGGAGTTTCAGTTTGCTTCAGGGACAGGTAACTGCAGTATACTACAGTATAAATCACATCTCATACACTCTAAAACTGTTAGATGATGTACTGATTTCTTGAAATCTACCTTGAAATGTGTGTATGTGGACATTTCTGTCTAATAAAAATAACATATCTTCTATAAATCCAACCTCCACTAAAGTCAGTAGGAATTTTGCTCCTGCCTTTTGTGGGTCATTTCATATTCTATTCCAATTGTGGCAGGTTTTTGGATTATGAAATGCTACACATGTAAAATACTATATGGAATTATAAATGGTGCTGTATAAATTATTCTGAAGGCAAAGAAGGAGGAAGCCATGCTAGGGAGCTTTTTTCCAAATGGAGGAAATACTTGTTTGTCTAGGCACCTGAGAAAGAATGCATCCTCGATGCACGTAAATCAGTGCAGAGTTGTCAGCAAATAAGAGGGATATGGAAATGTTCAACTTTGACTTAACATGTAGAGAAACTCAGAATGAGGTAATTTTATGTTACTGTGCTGACCGCTACTTTGAAAAAAAGGTCTTTTTTAGTTTAAAAGGCGTGTTCTTCCTGGAACAGTTGGTGTAGAGTGGTTGCTTTCATAGCCTTTCTTGTCCTTTCTTTTATTTCTCTGGGAGACAATTCTGCATTTGTGCCATGTGTAATTATATATACTGCTTGCAATGCAATACACTGAAAATCATTATATATACATTTTTATTGCCAGTGTGCTTAACTGGAGTTTCTTAGTAAGAATATTAGCATAAGCATTGAAACTGCTCAGAACATACTAGGCATTTGTTTCTTTCTGAAATATTTATAAAACCAAAAACCAAGGAAGTTGTGGAGATGGATATGCACATTGTATTCTAGAAAAAGTTTCTGTACTGCCATTGGATCTGTTGGCTGGATGTGTGTGTTGTGTTATATGAGGACGTGAAGTTAGCAAAAGGAGTTTGAGATGAAACTGCATTTATTATTCTACTGATTAATGTTTTTATATAATTTTTATATTAATATTCTAGCCACAGCAGAATATGCACAAAGGATAATTGGTAGCAACACATGCTTATTGCTTTACAGAATTATACGTATTAAGGGATTTTTTTTTTCCTGTGCATATTAAATTAATGCACTTAGTTGCAGAAAAATTGTAATTCAGGAACAATGGATTGCTTACTTAGCTCATGAAGGAAGAACTAAGTGCATGCTGAGGCGACATTTATACATCCTAGGAAATGTATGCAAGAGAATGGAAAATGTCACTGGTAATAGCTAATATCACTGCTACGTTGCCCAGTTGTAAACTGGGGTTAAATCAAATGTATTGTCTTGGCTTGCACTACCCTATGGGACACATTAGCCTTATTGCATCCACAAGTTTTGTGAGGAAGAGCCACCCCAGATTCTGCTGCAAGTAAAAGCCCTTCTCCCATAACTCACAAACCCCCAGAAAAGGTCTGTGCAGGTCACTGGGTTTCTCCTCCAGCTCTGTGGGGAGTTCTGTGCTCTGGCCTGATGCTCGGTATCTGCAGTCCCAGCAGCTATTCAGGGCACAGCGGAGAAGGCGCCTGCTTCTCCCCACATCTCTGCAAACCAAGAGTGGCCTCTGTGCATCCCCCAACCCCTGGGGGGGTCAGGAGAGCTGGCAGAGGGGAGAGGTCCTCTCAGGATGCTCAAAAACCCTCCACACTTACAAAGCTGACTGAGCTTGAACGAAAGCTGTTTTATCTGATGTACACTGCCCAGTTCAGGAATTAGCCTTTCTCTAAGAGAGAAATTAAAGAGAGAATTAAAGCATCTGTGATGATCTTGCCTTAACAGTGATCATTCATCAGGAGACTAATATACCCAGTGTGTGAGAATATTTGTTGTGATAATGCTTACACATTGTATTTTCTCCTGTTAAATAGAAAGGGACTAAATTTAAATACTTGGCAGCCAAAGCATGTCTGAGAGATTTTATATTGTCAACCCAATAAGCAAAACTAGTGCAAACAGATGTGCAGCATGCAGTGGTAAACTTTCCTGCCATTCATCGTGTCAAGAAATACTTCATTTAGAAGAGTTACCTCAGGAAGAATTTGTGTAGCCATGGTATTAGCTCTGGTTTTCTTGGATGTAGTGAGATGTGTTGTTCTTCCAGGCATGCTTGTCTTTAAAGGTTGTCTGTCACTGGATTTCTCTGGATAGACTTGGTCCAACCTAGCTTCTGACCTGTTGTATGGGGGCAAAATGCACGTACGCAGCAATTGCAGAGATTTAAGTGATCTTTACTTCTGTGATCTCAAGTCTAACTGTAACTTGTTTCTCTTTCAGTATTTTCTGTTCAGATGAGCTTCATGTTTTTGACTTTCCTCTTCTCTACAAGGTATTTGAATGTGCTGAATCAGAATCTTTGAATATTTGTTTTGTGTGAAATCTCTGGTTTGGGTGATACAGTTTATGCAAATGTGTAAGGGCAGTTTCTGAATAAGGGTGACCTCATTTTGGTATTTCATATTGTCCTTACTGCACTTTCTCTGTTAGAGGTTCATAGGCTAAGAGAGCAGGACCTGAATACTGTCCTTTCTTGTGTGTTAATTACAGAGTTGTTAAATCTCAATCAATCACTGCTATACCTCATCCACTGAAAAAAATGGATTTGCACAGATGTCACTGAAGGTATAATTTGCCCTGCAGACATGCTGATGACATATGAGAGAGAGAACTCAGTTTGACTTTTTACATCTCAAGATACATTTGCTGGGCTGGCAATTCACTCTTTTTTGTATATGTCAAATGTGTTATGTTTATATGGTGATTCTTAAAAGACAGTTGTCTTGAACTAATGTTTTGTAGAGCTCTATTTTTTATTTTTAAATATCAACCAGGAAGAACAGTTATACATTCACTTCTCAAAAAATGGTACCATGGGAATGGTGTTAGCCAGTGGCTTAGTGCATCACTTGAGCTGGTCAGAGTATCCACCACTGTCCTCTCCCTTAGGCTTACTGGAGTATTTTTCTTAGCAGCACTCTGCTGAATGGGAAGTGCAACAATACAGCAGATTCCAGACATATGCTTTATATAAATTACACAATATCCATAAGGGAGAATCGCAAAGAAGGGTGCAATGAGCTACTTATGCTTTTTTAGTGCAACAAGAAAATTTCTCTGTGACAGGATCATACTCTGATCTGAGAAAGCATTTTGAAATAACATTTCAACTACTAGACCTAACCTGGGGGAAAGATATGTCCCCACTGTAAAATCTAAAATGCCTTAAGTAGTAGTCAACGCAGTATGGTAAATACTTAGAATCTCATAAAATGCCTCCTGATTTGGACCAAAAGGTGATCCATTGGCCAGTCATATACCTCTCTCTGTATGTCATTTTTCCATCCTTCCTGGCCTTACTCCCAGTATGTAAACCCTTATATGCGTGTTTTCTCTGAAGTGGAAGATAAACTACGTGTTCTAAGCAGTGTTCATAGTGTAGACTGAATATGCTCTCTAAATTGAGCATTTTGTTAACATTTCATGCTAGGAGAAGAAATTGTAGGTCACTTTTTTTTACAGAGGCAAGCTGGCCACTGCTGTGATATAGCATGTTTGCAAAAATAACCTTGACTGGAATAAAGTTGTGTCCTACATACCATGTGTTCAGAATACCTCTCCTTCACACGTGAGCATATTCATTAGAGAGTTTGCCACAACTGAGAAACAATTCTGCTTTTTAAGAAAAATTTCAAACAGTACTGTTCATTTGTGGAGAGAATTATTTCTGTCACTAGACCTGATGAAAGTGATGTGAAAGTGCATATAGATCCTCAAAGTAATACATTTGATCAATGATGTTTTAAGAAGGTTTTTGCTATCAGATGTTATTAAAACTCTTTCTTTTCTAGGAATAACTCTAGTTTCACACCAGCAGACACAGTGGCTATAATTTTCTGTTCCACACACAAATCCCTCACCCTGGGTAAGTCAGGAGATAAGCTTTTGAGCAAAACAACAGTAGCATTCATACCTTGCTGTGTTGAAAAAAAAAGTTGTTGGTTGCTGGATTTTCTGCTTAAATGGTTTTGGTTTTAGTGTGACAAGTAATGCTACCAGTATGATACTGATAGTAGGGTAGTATTCTTGCACAGATAAAATACATACATATTACAGGGCAGGCAACATAGTCTTCTCAGCTGAGATTTTAATGGTTATACAGTAAGACCACCTTATTTATGGAAAGCTGGATTCTTCTTTCTGTTCTTATTCTGTTCTGTTGCCTAATCCAATATTGACAAAATTTCAGATTTGTTACTGAAAACATTGTAAGGTATATCTGCCCAATCTCACAGTAAAATCTTATACATAAAAGCTGGGATGTACAAGTGAAAATCAAAGCATGTAGTGTATTCAGAAATCACGTTGCTTAACATGAGCAAAATGTATGTGTTTATTTTAAGTCTGCAGATATTTTGGATAGTTTTATTAATTAGAATTCATTTATCAAAACATCATTGAGATACGTGTCACTTACGAACCCTTAGTGGTACTCAGATGTTCTGATGGAAATTCACAAAATACTGCCAAATCAGTTATTCTTACAGCCACTTGCTACTGCTTCATCCATTATGTTCAGTCAGTGAAACGACTCATGCTTGAATATTTTCTTACTGGTTTTCAAAATACAAAAATGTGTTTGATAAAGCATATGTGACTGAATATATGCCTTTTCAAGACTGTATCTGTCAAAGAGAAACACGGTTGCTGTCAATAACAAAGGTAAGAACTCAGCCTGAAACAGGGGTAGAACAAATCGGGACTTAGGCAAGATGTTTTCCAGGTCAGTTTGTAGCGAAACTCATCTCAGGGTTCTTTGCTTCAGCCAGGCCTGTGCTGCAGAACTGTTAGCAAGTGCCCTTGAAAGTCTGTGGGACGTGAAGGAGTTCTTGGAAGACAAGACAAAGGCAAACATAATGCCTCTTTTTCACAGTGGAAACAAGGAGGGGACGAGGAATTATAGATCAGTGAGTTTAACTTCATTTTCTAGAAAACTACTGAAACAAATAATTAAATAAATTGTTTTAACAGTGTAGGAAGAAACAAGGAAATGAGTAACAGCACCATAGATTTGCCAAATGTGTATCATACAAAACTAACCTAATTTCGTTTCACACAAGTCCTGTGTGTTTCAGAGAAGCAGCAAAAGTTGTATGGCTTGAGAGCATTATGGCTTTTCACATTTGCGTGATGTTTTGGGCTCCACAATTCAAAAATTATGTGGACCCACTAGAAAGTGATCAGAGGAGAGTGCCATGAATGATCATAGATCTCAAAAATGTGACCCCGGAGGAAGGTTGAAACAGTTGGGATTGTTGAGAGAAGACAGCTGAAATACAGTAGTGATCTTCAAATGCATAAAAGGTTGATGCAAAGGAGGAAAAAAGTAACTCTTTCACAGTGGACTTTGAAAAGGGAAAGCCTTTGTTACAATGATGGTGATTTAAGCTAAGCCATGGAATATGTTGCCTACTGATGTCTTGAATCTCCTGTCATTGTAGACAAGCCTCAGATAGGAATTAGATAACTAGAGTTGATCTTGCCTTGGAGCAGAACATAGATTAAATGACATTAGATCTTTTCCAGCCAAATGTTCTATGAAACTGAAGCTTCAACTAATAAATGAGCTTGTATTCAGGAGGACAATTACACTTGTATTTATAGAAAACAACCCCAAACATGAGTCATAACACACTACCATACTTGCTATTTGGAGGTGCATATAAACTTAGGACACAACTGTGATTCTGCAGAAGAGAAGCTGATTGTATTTAACAGCACAAATGTGTAAGTCTCCTCTTCCTTTCTCGTGGAATCATAGAATGGCAAGGGTTAGAAGGGACCTTAAAGATCATCTGGTTCCAACCCCCATGCCATGAGCAGGGACATCTTCCACCAGACCAGGTTGCTCAGAGCTCCATCCAACCTGGCCTTGAACACTTCCAGGGAAGAGGCATCCACGGCTTCTCTGGGCAACCTGTTCCAGTGTTTCACCTCCCTCATTGTGAAGAATTTCTTCCTAATATCTAATCTAAATCTGCCCTCTTTTAGTTTACAGCCATTCCCCCTTGTCCTATCACTACACACCCTTGTGAAAAGTCCCTCTCCATCCTTCCTGTAGGCCCCCTTCAGGTACTGGAAGGCTGCTGTAAGGTCACCCCAGAGCCTTCTCTTCTCCAGGCTGAACAGCCCCAATTCCCTCAATCTGTCCTCGTAGGAGAGGTACTCCAGCCCTCTGATCATTTTTGTGGCCCTCCTCTGGACCCGCTCCAACACATCCATGTCCTTCCTATGTTGGGGGCTCCAGAGCTGGATGCAGTACTCCAGGGGGGTCTCACGAGAGCGGAGTAAAGGGGCAGAATCCCCTCCCTCGACCTGCTGACCACGCTTCTCTTGATGCAGCCCAGGATACGGTTGGCTTTCTGGGCTGCAAGCGCACATTGCCGGCTCATGTTGAGCTTCTCATCCACCAGTACCCCCAAGTCCTTCCCCTCAGGGCTGCTCTCAAGCCACTCTCCACCCATCCTGTACTTGTGTTTGGGATTGCCCCGACCCACATGCAGGACCTTGCACTTGGCCTTGTTGAACTTCATGCGGTTCACGCAGGCCCCCATCTCCAGTCTGTTAAGGTCCCTCTGAATGGCATCCCTTCCCTCCAGCGCGTCAACCACACCACACAGCTTGGTGTTGTTGGCAAACTTGCTGAGGGTGCACTCAGTCCCACTGTCCATGTTGCCGACAAAGATACTGAACAGTACCAGCCCCAGTACCAACCCCTGAGGCACACCACTCGTCACTGGTCTCCACCTGGACATCGAGCCATTGACTACAACTCTTTGTGTGCGCCCATCGAGCCAGTTCCTTATATAATGAGTGGTTCATCTGTCAAATCTATGTCCTTCCAATTTAGAGACAAGGACATCCTGCGGGACAGTGTCAAATGCCTTGCACAGTGAAAACAGTTTTATATACGATCTGTTGAATACTTCTGCAGCTTGCCATAACACTAAGAAAATAAGCACAAAGCCTTTTTTGATAGTTAAGTCCTAGAGGGGCTTGCTATCACCCAGAAAAAAAAATGAGGACTCTTCATTTCTTTTACTCACTCTATCAAGCATCCTCGTGCAGCCTGTCTTGACCTGCATTCTAACACAGCTGAGATGGTTCACTTTTCTTCTGCTAGTACAGTCTCCTTTTTTATATTTTATTTTCTCCTTTAGAAGAACCTAGTTTGAGGTTCCTAGATTGCTTGACGTTTTGGATCACATTTTCACAATTCCAAGTTACTGCTCTCATGTTCCATCTGAACATGAGGAAGAACTTCTTCCCTCTGAGGGTGACGGAGCACTGGAACAGGCTGCCCAGGGAAGCTGTGGAGTCTCCTTCTTTGGAGATATTCAAGACCTGCCTGGACAAGGTCCTGTGCAGCCTGCTGTAGGTGACCCTGCTTTGGCAGAGGGGTTGGGCTAGGTGATCCCCAGAGGTCCCTTCCAATCCCCCTACCATTCTGTGATTAGCACAGCCTGATGAGTCAAGCTTTATATTTTGCAGCTTTCTTTGCTCAAGCACACCAACAGAAATATTTTGGCCACCTTGACTTCAAGGACTCTTACAGCTTCTCCCCAGCCATACATAGTTTTGCCCTGCTAATACAGATGTCTTATGGATAAGTGTGCAAGTTGAAATGAAACAGGTAGATGGTGGAACGCAGTATTGCGGGACTGTTTCTCTGCTAGAGGCTGTTCCATATGTCAGCTTCAAGACAGACTGCTTTACCTTCATCCTTGAAGAGCTGGTGTCTCATGGAAACCAAGTTTGCCTCCTAGGAGGCTAGGCATAGGATGTAATTCATTCTTAGGCTTAGCACTGTTGCACTGTCTTTCCTTGCTGCTCAGAGCCTGCGTTGAGATCGCTGGGTGGTTGGGACCTGCGCTTCCCTTGCTGTATTCCATCTCTCGGTCTCAGCTTTGTCAAGGTTTCTTGGAGGCTCCCAGGCTTGTCTTGCGTGGGACCAGCAGCAGCGTGTCCTGAATTTAGCACCACCCCTGATGGGGAACTGCTCTTTTTGGCAGTCCCTGGGAGCCCGTCTTTGGTCAGCCTGAGGGCTCTGCTGCTGCTGTGTGCACCCTGCATAGTGCGTGCACTACGCAGGTGTCCCTACTGCATATACGTTTCAAGCTGGCTGTTTTTGAGACCACTGGTATTTTAGTCTGTTTGGTATTAGTGCCAGGTCCAGATACGATAGAGCTGCATAAACACACATTTCTATGTAAATAAGGAGCATCAGGTCTTGTAAAGTTGTGGGGTGATGAGGCATACACCTCAGCTGATGGTGTAAACAGGAATGCTAACCAGAGCAGCTAGCATTTATTCCTTCACTGAAGGGGGAAGCAGAGTAGATGTAATTCGTTTTTAAGGATCAGCCATTTATGAATGACAGTTAAATCCGTCCACAGCACAGTCTCGTCCACCCTGATCTTAGCAGAAACAAGAACAGATGTAGGCATTTTGGCCCTTACTCTTTTGTTGTTCTGTCACATTTCTCCTCGTCCAGAGGTGTTTACTGTGTACCATGCAACGAGAAACCTTCTGTTCTCTTGTAGCAGAGAGAGTTTTTGCCTCTCAGTCATTACGATGCCTGAAAGCACAAACACAGCTCAGGGTCTAGTTTCGCATCCGTTGCGGAGCTGTGCGTTGTTTGTCTTCAAGATTTCAGTGGTAGTGTAGAAATGACCCCCCAACACTTGTTCTTTCGCTTTGAAACTGATTTCTCTCAGCTTGGCAGGTGAAACTCCAAACAGGTACGTCTGGCCGACTCCTCGGGGAGCTTAGAATGGCACCAACTAAAGTGGGAGAAGAGCTGACAGCTTTAAAGCTTTAGAAGTGGTAATAGGAGAGGCATGAGAAGACTTTTATAAGTCACTTTCTCCCACACCATATTATGAAACCAACTAATTCCCATGCAGTGCATGCTCATGAGGCCAACTGCCACTTCCACTGTTGAATCCATGAAGAAGTGCTTGCTCTGCACAGAGATGAGTGCTGTTCCCATATGCTGGGTTTTATTTTGTAGACAGAACAGTTGACACACTTTTCGTCTCAAAGATCAGAGTGCAGAGTATGTTTGTTTAAGGACAAATTACACAGGGTAGGTGCCTTTGTGTTTCTTGGTTAGGAACACAATCTGATATTTCTGCTTAGAGGTGGGTGCTTTGATAGTTTTTTGAATACGTACTGTACATCACCTATGCAGAAAAACTAATGTTTATGTGTATTTCATTTAATGAGTGAAAGAGGGTATAAAATTAGAAGTGGCAAAGCTAAATATAGTATTCACAATGCCCTCTGGCATGTTCACTCACACTTTGTTCTCTTTCTTTCCTTCTCCCTGCTCACATATATGCACCGTACATGTGAGCACACACATATATGGACATTTGATGCATGGCTTTTATTAGTGCATTTGCCATTGATTGATTAGTACTTAGTATTAGTACTTCTTCTATTGATTGATTGCAGATGAAGTGACTATTTGACCTTTAATTATGAGCCTTGCTATTGAAAATGACATTGAGCTATGGCTTCACATAATCCATCTGGAAAGCCCGACATGATGCCATTCCCTGGAGTTCATTCAGTGAGAAGAGGCCTCAAGAAAGTGCAAAGCTATCAGTGTGGCTCATCTAAAAAAATACTGAATTTGTTGCTTGCACTTACACAAAAGTTGCAGCCAAGTACAATGATTATTTTGTTTTTCGCAGAGAGTGAGTTGCTAGCTGGAAGTTACAACTCCAAAAGTAAAATGCAGGATTGCCAGAAAATATTTTCACTTTAATTCTTTGTATTTGCTATGTAAAATTATTTTATTAGCAAAAAATGGAGTACTGCTACCTATTTTTGCTACCACAAGTGCAAGTGTTAGTACTGTATCTATGATGAACAGTAGACTGGTAAAAAAAACAAACCAAAACAAGAAAAATAACCCCATCTTATAATAAAATCAGTGTATTGTTTGTGATGCAGAGTGCATTTTTCCTCCTTTGGATTTATCAGCGTAGCAGTTCTTTGACCATGGAATTCTTAAAGTAATGCAATCAAAGTTTCTAGACTACAAAATACTATCAGGAGAGAACAGAGTTCATTTTGCAAATAAATGCCAAAGTGCTAACTTTCTTTTGTATTGTTTTAATTTCATTCAAATTTATTTTTTAAATACTCAGCTGCTCACTGCATGAGTACAGAACTGATGGTGTGTACTTGAACAATTCTTAAAAGCCTGCTGTAATGCACAAGTAGATTCCCAGACAACTCAATTGTCTGTGAGCGGATCATCTAAGCTGTGGATTAATTAGCCCATGCCTTCCCCCGAGCTCCCCAGCTGTACAGTGTGACAGGGTGCATCATGTTCGCATATAGCTCCAGTCTGCTCCCAGCTATCTGTAGTTTGCTCATGTTTTCTAAAGATAGCTCCTTACAAGATTAGTTCAGGATAAAATAATATATTTGCACAGCCTATACCATTGCTGCTTAATATTAGCTGTGTTTTTCCTTTACCTGTTTTTTCCTGTACCCAAACTCTGTGAAATGCTGTACTGATCAAGCGCAGACTCTTCTTATTGTGTGGTGATAATCACCTTTCTCCTTTAGATAGAAAAATGCTAAAATGTTCTAACTTGTGTTAATATAAAAGGTAGATCATTTTGATTTTAAAAAGGAGGCATCTCTTAATAATTCTATAATAGAAAGTAAGATGGTCAAATTGGGTGCATTGGCTTGAGTTGGGTATTCAGGCTATAGTTTGTGGTATTTTTGAAACATGGTGGGTTTTCTCTGCTCTTGGCAGAGAATTGTCCTCTAAGGCTATTATTCATCATGGTA
The DNA here is from genome assembly GCF_030867145.1 of Opisthocomus hoazin. Lineage (NCBI taxonomy): Eukaryota > Metazoa > Chordata > Aves > Opisthocomiformes > Opisthocomidae > Opisthocomus > Opisthocomus hoazin. The sequence goes on along the minus strand of NC_134418.1, from coordinate 46,016,965 downwards.
CTAACTGTGAATAATTCCTCTGACTTTTACATAAAGATCCAGAAAATAGTCCTAGTTAATTGCTCTGTGAAAGTTTTCAAGAGTAAAGCTGTTGATACTGTCTCTCACTTTCAAAATTTTCCTGTGAGTGTTGAAGAGGAGGCGTGACTGCTGGCATCATGTCGTACTTAGTGTTATTAGTGCTTGAATTTGTTACAGACTTTTAGTCTTTCTTCCCCAGGTGTCCAACAGAGTGATGTAAGTGAAAGTGATCTGGCTGCTCCTCTGCCTAGAACTGGTGGGTGCTGAGCCTTGGGGCAGAAGGGCAGCTGATGGGAGGAATATACTTGAAAGAATGAGTGTCTTGTGGAGGCCGTGTTTGGGCCAAGATGTGCCCCTCGCTACTGCCAGAGGATTAGAAACTGTCCCATTCCTGCTTCTGAGATCCTAGGGGGCATAGTGGCTGCTAGAGACTAATGAGTTTTGATACTGTGATTCTCTGGGCCAAAATGAAAAGTTTTTCTCATCTCTTCAGTTTTCGCCCAGCGTTTGCTTGGAAGGAGCAGCAAGTGATTGCCTGGGCTTTTTCGTCTGCTCTGTGATTCCTCTTCTCTTTGTCCTCTCTCTCTGTCTCTAGAAAATAAGAACCGAGCTACGTGATGGCAGGGAGAGCAGAAGCACCTGGATCTACTGCACTTCTCTCATGTTAGCATTGTTTTTTGTAGCCCAACTTGAGGGCAGGTGGCTCGCCTTTCCTAGCTCAGCAGTCTTCTAGAACCAACATTTGGTTCTTACCAAACAATATTATCAGTCAGGTTATTACCATGTAATTGGCATGTCTGCTTTCTCAGTAGACCCCAAAGAAAGCCTGGGAAATGCTGCTATTTCCAGTACAGCTGCCATATCAGAACATAAGCAAAACCAAATATAGAGTGAAGATTTCTGTAACTGGGAATAGTATGAATGTTTCCTGCTTGCACAGATGAATCCAGCCGAGGTGAGATGCCATTTTGCATGTGTAAGCATTTCTATAATGCTAAGGCCACCACTCACTTGAAGGGGCTCCCTCCACAAGAAGTCAAACTGACAGTTTTGAGTAGGCTGTGGTCACTGGGGTAGTTTGTGCCAGAACATCTCTTTTATGTTCCCTTGCACCTTGTATATGTGGCTGGGCAAGCACCCTCTATTTGTCTCCTTCAGACCAGAGCATCCCTAGGGGCTATACTTTCAGGAAGGAAATGTTCTGGCAGGTTGATCTGAAAGTAGGAGGTGGCATAATCCAGTGAGTTATAGTGGCTTTTGGACACAGAGTACCTGATTCTCCTTTGTTTTTTTTATCACAAGATTCACAAAATGGCATGTCTAATCTATTGCAGTTTACTCAATTTTGCCCTCTCTGTGATTCCAGAAAGGGAAATAGTAGAGTGAATTAGGGAATCTCCTTTCCTTTCTGACCTGAAATGTTTGTGTCTTTGATTAGACTTAGAATGTGGCAAGAAATTCTGTACCAGCTCCCAGGGCTTCCTTTTCATCTGTATACTCCACCAGTAGTAGGTTTTTATTAATATTTAGAAAGTTTGCCTCCAGCAGTACTAAAATGTGCATCAGAGGACAACAGTTGTTTACTGTGTTTGAACTGAAGAATCTCACCCAGGAGATCTCATTCACTTGAAGTTTACATCTCTCTATCTCAACTTGCAGAAAGAGATCGATGAATAACAATTGTCATTTCAGAGTTGCACCTCTCCAATTATTTATTTGGTTGTGTGTCTTCCCAGATGTATGTGTAATTGGATCAGACACTAAAAACCAGATTGCCGGTTTTTAATGACAGCAAGCTCATACCTCTTTATAATAAAAAAAAAAAACCCACACATATCCATCTGTAAAATGATAATGACACAAGAGCCCTCCCTCCCCACCAAAACCAGTTAAAGTTAATTTATCTACTTTAAGAAACTGCATTATATTCAGCAGACAGCTGACAGGTTACCCTTGGGAAGATCCATGTTTGGACATGACTCAAGATTTTTTTTTTTTTTTACCTCAAGCTGGCAGAGGCTACAAGTGTCACCCATACTAAAGATGGCAAGTATTGAAGATGATGTTGAGTCTCCCTGAGAGAGTTGCATCTACATTTGCTGCTCTCAGTGCACCTTCTGGCAGCCAGTCTGAGCTGCTGACTCCAGACACTTCTAAAATGTTGGGTGCAAAGATGTGAAAAATCAACAGCAGCAGCAAAATTTAGAAATCTCCTGTTATGGGGTAGTCTTAACCTCCTCTAAAAGCTGCCATGACCACTGCAAGCACATAACCCTAGCCCATGGAGTTTTAGAATAGGAAATAGGTTCCTTCAGTATTTCTGGGTAGTGAGCTGTTTTCTCAAAATATTTTCCCAAATGACTGGAGCATTAAAGCCTTTCTGGCCACGTATCTTCTTTTCTTGGCCACAGAAATCAGATGAAGAAAGAATTAAAGGAAAAATTATGCTAGTATTCCTAACAAATATTTTTTTCTTTGAAAGAAGTGTTTTCTTGTTTTACCCTTTGTAATGAATTTGTGTATCATGTTTTCATTTGCATTAAGGTTTAAGGAGAGAAAAAGCTTTTAAAAAAACAGATTATAACATAGCATAAAACAATTTGGAGTATAATCCTTTCCTGCTTGTGTTTACAAATATAATAAGAACAACTATAAAATATAATGGCTTTTTTAATGATATGTGTAAATAAAATACACATAATAAAAACTTTAAGGCTGAGAAATCTTAGCCTTAGCTATGTGTGGAAAGGGCAGTAATGTTCATGGAAATAATAAAATTAATCACGTCTCAGCTTCGTGTTTTTAGGACATTTGTCAATCTCTTTGTCCAGAATTCCTTTCATTAGTAGGTCTAACCTATTAAATCTTAAAAAAATGTTGGCTACAAGAATTACAGAGAATGGAAGGAAGCGTTTAAATTTCATTCGTTCAAACTTCATAGCTTAGATATTGCTAATGAATTACAAGGAAGAATTTATGTGGTGCCTTGAGTATGTTATGTGTGTGAAGAATGAACTGATATCCAAGCAATAAAGAAGCACTGAAGTGTGAGGACTAACTTACAACATTGCTATGCCTCCATTGTGGTGCCAAATTAAGGATGTCACATTTAAAATATGACTTACGGTGTTTCAATTCATTCTTGAATTCCCTGTTAACTAATTACTAGTACTATGTTGTCAGACAGGTGGAGGTGTTTTGGAGTCTAAGGCACTAGTCTTCACTTGTTGGTGTTAAATGTTTCATTGTTAGCAGCTGGTAAGCTTGCCTGTGTTCTTCATTAAACATCACTTCCCATCTGAATTCCCCCGTTGAAAACCCAGAAATAGACAAACAATACTTTCTTTTTCTTCCTCCTGCCTGTTACATTTTTATTTACTTCTAACTTTGGTAGTATCAAGATGTGCTGTTTACTAGTAGCTGTACTTACATTGTGCTTAAATTACTGATTTCTGTGATGAGTGTAATGAGCCAGTTACCTGAAGAACAAGAATTAGTAAAAGCATTCAAAACATATTAGGCTTTCTTCTTTTCTTTATTCTTGTTAGAATTAGGGCAAAAGAAATGTCTTATTTGTTTCTCTTCCTCAGTCGTTTTCTCTGCTTAAATATTAGACCAGTCCAGTGTCTTACCACGTAGTGTGGGTCTCAGCGACATTCTTGCATCCTAGCATAACTATATGGCCAATATGTGACCACATCACTCTGGTTCAGTACAGAGCCTTCCCAATAATTCTAGTCCTCAAAAAAAGGTAAGTCAATTAATATAATGCGAGGGCTTGTTGAATATTCTGGTAAATCATTGTTCTTTGCCAAAGAGAGGGATGAAGAGGAAAATGTTTCTGAAGATTAGGGTCCATGCAGACTTCCGAGCTGAACTAGGATAGACCTCCATTTGGCAGTTTTCCCCTGCAGCTCTTCCAGATTCCCTTAATGCCTCACCAGTATGTTTGTTTTTACCACTTTGTGAACCTCTTTTTTGCTTTCACAGAATCACAGAATCACAGAATGGTAGGGGTTGGAAGAGACCTCTGTGGGTCCTCTAGTCCAACCCCACTGCCGAAGCAGGGTCACCTACAGTAGGCTTTCCATTGCACTTATCACTGACCCGAAATATGAAAACATACTGAAAAAACTGTGTCTTTTCCCTGAAAATATTTTAAGCATAAGTCTTCATACAGCATGTATGTGGGCAAAAAGCCAAGGGGAGTGTAGTCTCAACTGCTACAAACATTGCAGATCCTTCTCTATCAGAGACCAAGTGTCGTATCACCTGGAGAGAGTTATGAGTGTACTGATGGATGATCTCTTTATACCTACTGGCAAAAGTCAGATTTCCATGGTAACACTAGGATTTGTCACCAGGGTGTGATTGAACCAGTAGTGCCACAAACCATAGTACCACTGTAAGCCATTGTCTAGCCACTGCAGGTGGAATCTTACCTTGACGCTGTTATTTCCTTCTACAAGAGAGTAGCAAAGGTTGTCTGTTCCTTCTCTCAGCCTTGGTACCTTTGCAGAGTACCAAATGACTGTAAGGGTTAGGATCTCTTGGTTACGGGTCAGAGCAAAAGAAATCTCAGAGTTACAGCTGGAGTGGGACTGGAAAAGGACTACCAAATTTTCCTCTGAGGAATTTTTCACCTGGGTTAGACTTTGGTTGCCTATTTTAGGCTCAGCTTCAAATAATCTGTTTTCCATCCAATGTAATGTGATTTCTTATTACATTGGAAGGTACTTTCTTCAGCTGAAATGGGAATACTCAATAGGGAGTGACTATGTGTGTTGTTATGGGTTGTCAGATATCATTCAGCTATTCCCATACCTGAAAGAAACCGGTCCTGAGGGAAGAGCATTTAACTTGAGTTCAGTGCATGCCCTGGAGAGGCGCGGATATAGCAAAAAGAATCCTTAACCAGTTGATTTGTCAAAAGCATCTTTTATCATGATCTCAGTATGTCATAACAGAGTCTGAACAAGAGCAAGAAACATCTTGTATCCCTGGCTAGCCTTCACTGAGGATAGGCATAGTGTATAAACTTCTGTCTCCTCAAAACTGACCGTAGCAATGTGATTTGCCTGGGAGGAAAGAGGGAAACTCTTAAGAAAGTTCTCAGACGAGATTAGCAGCGTCTTGCCATTCTGGTAGCTATCTGCATGAGCAGCCTTTTTCTAATCCTTGAAACTGGATTTTCCCGAGATCTCACCACCCTTCCCTACCATGCAGTCACTGGGCCACATGCAATACTATTCTGAAACTTGGTGGTAAAATTTCAGGTGCTCATTTGGCACTGTCTTTGTAGGAATAAGCTCAGAACCCCCCTGCTCTGGCAGCTTAGGAGGGGTTTAATGCAATATATGCCCCTCTTTACTGGCCTTTTGTCAATTGAAAAAAAGAAATAGCTATTTGGCCTCCTAATGTTCCCTTTATATCAACCCCTGAGAGGATCCTGCAGAAAGAGAGTAGCATGGAGAGTGTCAGAGAAGCTACCATCATACACTTGATTCATTTTGTATATTGCACTTGAAAATAATGGCAATTGAGAATTCCAAAATGTGTAGATGAGTAGAGGGAGAACTGAAAATCCAGGAGCTAGGGCTTTTCTGCAAAGTATTTTCACTGCCTGTTTGTGGGGGTTGTTCTGATTCCTGAATGCCTGGTGGTTCCATAGCGTCCTAGTGATGACCTCTTTACTTTGCACGAAACCTCTTTTCCTAAGAAATGCTGCAGTGTTTTGTGATTTGGAATGTGTTTTAGTAATGTAAGCAATAAAGTTTTAGGATAAATTGTTTGTTATGAAGACATCGAAGGGGAAAAACCTATACAGTAAAATATGTGAGCAGTGCATCTAGCAATAATTCTGCTTTGGGTGTGAGAGATAATAGCCTATGTTTCAGTGGTAATAAAAATGTTCTATTAAGTTTTCTGAACCCGGTGCCATATGATAGAAAACAGCAAATGATGAAACAGTGCTTTGAGGGAAGCATACACATTCAGCGAGCATAAAATAAACATATTAAAATAGAAAAAAACCCTGATTTCCAGTACTTATTGTTTTATCACTTCCATCATGGGTATAGGATAAAAGAAAACTCTTACTCGCTTGTTAGAAGAAGAAAGCTCCTACTTGAAGTTCTTACTTGGCAGATGTCAGTTGAAAGCTCTGCTATGGAATATGCTGCAATGTCAAACTCTGTTGGGTAATTTTAGACAAATGTGTCATGCGTGACATGGAAATATGGCATGCGGTACATTAGTGATTTCCCAAGTGTTTGGATCAGGTAGTAATGTGCTGGGAAAGTGCTCTTTATCTCTCCACACTGTGTACTTGTATAGCAGTGGGGAAAGGCTTTTGGTAGAAATTACTTTAGTCAGAAAAAGAATCCATTTACAATATGTGCCTTCTAACATCTTTCAGACAATGCATTGTATTAAAGAGGCATTTTTTGATTAATGTTTTATAAACATTTTTCAGCATGACAGCTTAAAGTCCCTGTAAAATTGTAAATGCGTGCATAGTGCTCACTTTCATAAAGTCAAATGCCATCTCATAAAGTCTAGTTGGATCCTGTCAGTGACAGTGACACAGAATCAGTACCTTGGAGCATTAAAATTAATTTGCTTCATTTATATTACTGCAGTGATAGCTAGATGAAAAGAGTCCTATATTTAAATTATCTTAAAAATACCTTCGAATCTTTTAGGATTTTTTATTATTATTATTTTACAGTTAACTAAATGTAGTGAAGTGCAGCATAATATTTTCATGGGCCTTTTAAGAAGGTGACTACGAAATGAGAAAGTAGCAAAGGGGAAAGGTGAGGATGTGGGAGGTTAGACTGGGTGAAAAGCTGGAGGAAGGGGTGAGTAGCTTTCAGTTGTGCAGACTGAGAGAGAAACAGTAGCCTTTGACCAGGGCTGATAAACCACAGCCTTGGAGCCAAGCTGGAATACCCTGGAGCAATGGAGAGTGAACAGGGCTTTCCTATGGCAGTCTGTAAGTGCAGTCCTCTTGCTCTTCCTTGCCGTTGTTGAAGGTCACGAATAAACAGCTTTTCTCTTGCCAGCTCTTCCTCAAGTTTGCAAAGTTCATACATGAAATGGGCTGAGTGAGGATGCAAACAGGGAGAAAAATAAAAAGTACTCCGTATCACAGTCCTAACTTGCTTCTCGGTTGCAGTGGGACTGTGATTTTAGTGCCCACTGCACTGATCCGAGCTTAGTGATTTTAGTGGAAGTACCCATAATTTACTGCTGTAAGTGAGCAGAGTCAAAAGTCTTGGGAAGCAAAACCAAGCAGGATAGAAGCATGGGTGTGAAGAAGAGAAAGAAAAAGGAGGAAGGAAGAAAATATAAACAGAAAAAAAAAAAGAGGCTCTGAATACCGGAGCCAAAGAGCAAGAAGGAAGATGGGAATGTGGGGAGCACTGGTAGGAGAAACATAGACAAACAAAGGAAAAGAGGAAAATTTAGGGTAAAAAGCTAGGAATACCAATAATCTTGTTTGTCAGGGATGTCTGCGGGATGATCTCTCAGTGCTTCCTCCCTTCTGCGACAGCCCTCTGTAGTCCTGGTCAGGTGAGGTGCCGCTTTCTCACCTGGGTACCCCATTTCCTCTTTCTTCGGAGGAGGATGGGATACAACCCTGACATGCACTTGTCACAGTGTTTGGTCAGCTCTGATCTAGGAATTGGACATACATTCATGCAATAAGGCTGTTTAAAAGGGTTTGGCAACTCCACAGCTTCTTACACCCCTACTTCGAGCAAAGCTGCCAAAGTTGGCCCCAAACCACAGAGGAACACTTTGTCATTCAGCTCTCGTGATACGTAGTAAGTCAGGGTCTTTGGCAGAAGCATGGAACCAAGCTGCTGGAAGCCTGTAACATCATAAACCACAGCAATGTGAGTGGGTGTTTGCAGCATGAGCCCTCAAACCATGAGAGCAGTCTTAAAACTTAACAAAAAGATTGTATATAAACTGATAATGCCAGTGTTCCTCCTTCAGTGTCAATCAAGATGAAGACCCGTAGAAGTCAGTCCAGTTACCCTGAAATGCAGATAAGCATGATCAATGCCTCTGTGAAAACAAAATGAAAAATCCTTACGGGCATTATTCTTTATATGTGTGAATACAGCCTTCATGCTCCAGATGGCAAATAAATACCCTAGTAATATTAGGGTGCGGAGGGAGGGGGAGGAGCTGCTGTGTACTTTGAGAAAACTTAAGACCAAGGTAGTGGCCTGGGTTTTGATATATGTGATTTGATCCTGTGCAAAATTTGATTTATCTTAGACCTAGTGTAGCTATCGTACTCCATTAGCACTGGAAGCAGTATGTTATGAAAGATGAGGAAAAGAGGAGTGGACAGCCCAAAACAAAGATAACCATATCCCTTTTGCTTAGCACCTTCATTCCTTGCTATCTATCTGAAAGATTTAAACTCATCTCTCTCACTTTATTAGTTTTGTTATAGCGGCACCTGTTTATGTCACTACTGTTTCAGTCAGTGTTTCTGTTATAGCTTCTCTTAGTGCTAGTTCATAATCTCATCCTGAAAATACATTACAGGCTAAGATACAGCATCCAGTATCAGCCCAGGCATTATAATGTCAGTTTTCTTCCTTAGGCTGGGATTTGGTTTTCAGTTTTTTTGTTTGGGGTGGTTTTTTTGCAAGTGTTTTTTTATACGTATTAAAAAAAATACAGGTGGGTTTTTTTAAGAGAAGGAAAAGTAACTATTGAAATTAGTTTTTCCTAATTAGGAATTTGGGTAAATTTTGTCTTTTAGAAATTTTTATTTTTTATTTTTTAATTTTTATTTGGAAAACTTTAGCAGTCATACCGATGCTTGCAGGTACTATCTATTGCTACAGAAAAGTTTAGACAACGTTTTTAAAAATAAATAAAACTTACGCTGTTTTGTTTAGCTTTGTGGTAGTATTACTGACAGAAGCATTTGTGACTGTAGTCTGTGGATCTCTGTCACGAAATATTTTCTGAAAGCTGCATACTGACAAAAGTTGGGATTATAAAAATCAGTACATAAAAAGGCAGCAGAGCTTTTTCTTTCCATTAAATGAATGCTTACCTGCAAAAAATTATTATTAATTTTTCTTTTAACCAGTTAGTTTTTCGTGGTAAATAACAGGAACTTTAATTGCACATTAGTGGCTTACTGGAACCTATTGTTGTGACATGTATTTAAACAAGCTGTGAATTAAGAACCTCTTTGCATCCAGTGATCTAATTATATTGTCACACTAATTATAGTATTTTGTATTTATATTTGACAACTTTAATTTTCTTTTCCTAGTTTACTGAAATAGCTTTCCTCTAGACAATTTACCTTTTAGGCTGGAATTTCTCATCTTTTCTTTCAGTGCAGAAAATGTACAGTCATTTAAAGCATGTCTCAGTCACTTTGGATCCATTCTGTTCGTGTCTCTGCCGTTAGTTTTCTGTGTGTTCTTAGGCTAGTTGTTTTAGTGTTCTCTGATTCTCTGTAGGAGTCCTGTTCAGCTTACTAAAGTGTTTTTGGATCTATGGATGAAATTGCACTACCAAAACACCAGGTTCTGTCTTATGAACATATATATAGCATGTTCTTAGCTTGGGACTCGTTTATTTTTCTGTGGTTAGAGAACAGAACAGGATCCACAAGGGCCAAGCTGAGACTTCCAAACAAGCAATAAAACCTGTATCTGTTTATGAAAACAGTATGATGGGCATTTCAAGTAAATTACGTTCCTTAATATAATGCAAATGCCCATTTAGTTTCTATCCAAATACTATCTATTCCCAAGCCCCAGAAATTAGTGTTAATAATAAGCAGCCCTATTGTGTGATAGGTCAGTGGTGTTGTTTTGAAGGTAATTATAATACTGAAATTAAGCAGGCAAGCCTTTATTTATTCAACTTAATCTTTCCATGGAAATATCCACAGAAGAAAAGGCTACCTGTATGGTAACGAGATTGTTAGTGGTGTAATGTGATGAAGCTAATAAAAATAATTACAAGAAATGGTGCTGTGGAAACATCATGAAGATTTCGTCAAGCCTGGACGTGTGTCAGCAATAGTGGGGCACTGGTGGAGCAGTAAATATTCAACAAGCAAGCTATTTCCTCACATAGGGAGGAGGCAGCTTTTATTAAGGGAAACCTGAAAGGGTGTTGACAACGGGAATTTATCCAAGACGTAGACAAAAGTTTATGTGAACATGGCAACTTTGGCTGATCTGAAACATCTACTAATGGGGGAATGGAGGGCATGTGGCCTGAAGCTCAGTGTTTTGTCATTGCTAAGAAAGGAGACACACAGATGAACTCTGTGAAAACTGTGGATTCTGCTTTGCTGCAAGGTTGGTGCTGGCGGAAGATTCCTAGAATGACATTTAAGATGAGGATGAAAATAAGGTATATTCTCAGGGGGCTCCTGAGGAGTCGCAGCTGCTCTTGTTGGCCACTGTGCAAATGTCTGGTCAAGCAAGACAGAGGTAGTTGCAAGTTTTGCCCACACTGATGCTTTGTGGAGCGTAGTAGCGAAGTTCTAAGATTTAAACAGATAATTTGGAACAATAACATGTTAAAAGTAAATGTAATTGGTTTCATTACTGCAAAACTAAATAAAATTTAATTTTACATATTACATCATCAAGTGGGAAGATTATGCATGGAGATGTCTAATAGAATTAGCACCGTTGAGTGCATATTCAAACTCTTAGGATAAATGGCTCATCTCTAGCTCTTGACACTCACTTCTTCCAGCATCTAGCAACCTCTGTACTCCAGCTACTCCCTAACTCTTCATAGGCATGACCACTTCATAGGTCACTTGGTTTACTAAACCTTTTCTCTCTCATGCTGTATCTCTTCTGAAACATACAGGTAGAGCAGAGTGTTTTGTTCTCTAACATGAGCATTCACCTGCAGAGTACTTGACTCTCTACCTTGACTGCATGAATCAGTCAAAATAGGGAAGGCTGTCATTTGGGTACTCACCAACTGGCAGGGAGTACGCCAGGAAAACGCAACTCTCCTCCAGTGATGAAGGGACTGAGGAAAGATTACGAGCAGGAGTTGGGCAGGTTGGATGGAGGACAGTCTTGAAAACATGAAACAGAGCTCAGTGAGAGGAAGCAGTAAATAAGCAGTACAGAAGTATGCTCAGCAACCGAATGCTCATGCTATAGCAGAATGTATTTTATATCAAGTCTTCATCAGGAGTTTGACAGCTATTAACATAATTAGAAAAGATCTTTTATGGCATTCCCCTACTCCTTCCTTTCTGCCACAGAACTTTCTCTGCCATGTTTTTTTTTTTTTCATGTTGTTGCTGGTTTGTTGGGTTGGTTTTTTTATATAAAACTTCTGAGTCTTCGTTTTGTTTCTTTTGGGGCTTTTTTTGGGTGAAATGTCAATGCAACACAAAATGCTTTGCTTTTATCTGGAGTTCGAAGTCTGAGGTGAGGGTCTGTCTCCTGTTTTTCTGCCTGCAGGGATTCCAATGCTGAAGATAGTATTTGCGGGTTATGAGCACCTGTCCTTAATTTCCGTCCCCTTACTCATCTATCATCCTGCTCAGATTCTTCTTGGCAGTCTGTTGGTACCAACAATAAAATCTTGGATGGTTTCTAGGCAAAAGGTAAGAATTGCTGGGTTTGATTTATAATAGAAAGTGTGCTATGAGGAAAGAAATACTAAATGCATCTTAAACTCCCTAGGTTCCTTCTTGGAGATCCCCATGGTAGGGATTTTTCTGTTTCTTTACTTGCTTTGTGAGAGTGATAGTCACAATAGTATCAAATTAAAAATACTAAACTTTATCCCCCTTGGCTCTGAAAAGGTTCAAATCTTGAAATTAGGCCTGTACAATTAGTTCAAATTATGAATTCATCCAAATTATAGATTCAGGTTATGCCCAATAAGAATGGCTCCATCTGTAGCTAATAATCACAGCTTTGGATCTCCCTCGTGGAGAAGTGACAAAGATCTGTCCACTGGAAGGAGAGCTGGGGAAATCGGCTAAAATGAGGGCACTTTCTGAATTGAATTGAAGCAGGCTGAAAACATCTTTTTTTTTTTTTTTTTTTCTCCTACTGGGTCACTCTTTACAATAGCAAGAAGTCTGCAGGAGTCTGGTGCATCACATTTAATGCCAAAATTATGGCATGGGGTAGCTTGTAGGACTATAGACCATAACCTAGAGGTTTTTGCATTGACATCACTGATTCACATTATGCTTATTTCAGTACAAATTGAAGCTATTGAGATCTGACAGCCGTTCTGTGATCTGTATGAAACAATTGCAATGGTTTTATTCAGGGTCTCAGAACAGTAGTAACCACCTCGCAGAAAGCTAGTCCGTGCAACTGGTTTTAATGCTGTGAGATAATAAGGATCAAGAAGCTGTGGCAACTGAAGCAGTCTTTGACAGCTATTTTAGGTGAAGGTTGAGACCAACTGTGGGAAGCCCAGCACCACCAGTACCCTGCATTCTCCACTTGTCAGTTGAGAAATTTTTTTTTATAACGTCCATGTTTCCAATTTTCAGCAGAGCCCAACAGGCTGCCGCTTTACTAGCTTCACTCCACTAAAGTCACCTGCTAACTTGAATGCTAAAGTTCCCCAAATCACTGATTTTTATGTGGCTCCACTTTTGTTTACCTGAGTTGTAAAAAGTGGGAAAACTCAGTTTTCAGGATCTGAGTCTGGAAATTAGACTCTGTTAAGACATACTTACCTTAGCATCTGAACATGGAAATTTGAGGATCATATGTAATTTCTCCGTCAGTCTGAAAGTCATGATTTTTTTAAATCGGGTATTATCAGGAAATGTTACAGGTTGTGTAAAGAAAATTCTATGCTGTTCCTGCAGAAAGATAGCCTGAAGTTGACACTACGAGTGACAGAATGATCCCTGCAGTGCTGGCTTCTCTTCAGCACCTAACTGCTCTCTGGAGCAGGGCTGGAGCTCATCCACACCTCCCTGATCCTCAGGGGCGGTCATGGGCTTTAGGGGCTGCTGTCAGTTGCTGCAAGTTAACACAGCCTTTAGACGGCATCAGAAAAGTCAACCAGTTCTGGAGAGATTTACAGTTCACCAGCACTACTTTCTTATTCATTAAGCATCAACTGAACCTTCTGTGCTAATCAGACTGTAATGCTACCGTACAGCCACTTTGGGGGATTGTTGTTCTGTTGCAGCAGCTTCTTCAGTTGGTCTTCTGTATTATTCACAAATGTTATTTTAATTACTCTTTGAAAAAAATCAATGAGGTTGGGTCTTGTACAGTTATAATAAGTATAATAGAAGTGAATGTTGTGACTGGATAATGGTCTCCTGCTTTGAAAATAAACATGTCATCATCACCCTTGATGTTTATTTTCTATAAACACCTTGGCTTCATTTTGGCATCTCTCTTGCAGGGGGAGACGGTTATCCAGTCACAGTACTCAACTGCAGTGACATTCTTTCTTAATTATGATAGTACATGTGATCTGTTTGTATCAGATTGAATTTAAATATTTAGAGGTTCATCTACACTAAGGTATTTCTAGTTTGTAAATATGGGAGCAGAATCTGCCAAACTACAAAGTTAAAAAATTGTTTCCGCAAACAAAATGTGGAATGATGTCTCTCTCCAAAGTCTCTTGCTGAATAATATCCAAAAGACTAATCTCAAACGGCTGGATTTAACAATAGTTAAATGCTGGTGTTTCTGAAAGCTGGTGTTTCTGAGGGGAATATAGCCTATTTATTTTTAAAGGTTTGGATTTTTTTAGGGTTTACATTTGTGCTGGAGCGTTTTTCAAGCAGTGCTTACAAGCTTTAAATGTACAATATTAAAGGTTAATAGCTACAATAAGAAGACCCAGCAGACATCTCTCAGACTGAAAATTGCTTGTTTAGCCAACCCTCCAGAAATGATAAGTCTCTCACTTGACAGGCGAATGCCAGTCTGTCAGGGCACTTCACCCAAAAGCCTAAGGGAAACAGAGGTTCCAGATTTCAGGGATTTACAAATTTCAGGGATTTCCCTTTCACTCAGGCCAGTTTGTCCCGCGCAAGAAAGCAGTGAGCTTTTTTGTTGCAGAGCACACCAACACCAGGCATCCTTCACAGTGACCGCATCGGTATACAGGAGCAGCTGAAAACCCAACACGTTTTAAGCCTGTCACGTTTGCCTCTGAAGTTAGAGAGGCTGCCTCCTGCCAAACTAGAAGCACGATCACTTCTCATTCGAGTTGAACTTCTGTCACACACTGAATAAATAGTTCAGCTATCTTAGCTGGCCAGCCCTGTGGGGAACACAGAGCTGGACCCCGCCATCAGATAGAGGCGTGGGGTTTCTTTCCTCCTCAGTGAGAGTAGACTGGAGCTGCAAAGACGTCAGGTGTCCCCTGGCATAAAATCACCTCTGAACTGATTGACTTTGGCTTATTCTTACCTTTCCTCAGAAAGGAAGGTAGAAACCTCAGAGGTGTGCATGACATCCACCACTGCAGCAGTGACTATACTCTGAGCAGGCTTTGAGTCTGCTTTGAACACAAAGGTATTGACAGAAATTTTCTTCCCAGTCTTTCCCTAAGCGGGTCAGAAGCTCTTGTGTCTGTGCCACAAGTGGTTTGAGAGGGGTCCAGATAGCTGCTTTCTAGAAGACAGATATCTGAGACCACCTCCACTTCCTTCACTGGCACTGTAGCCGTATTGCTTGTGGTTCCACTGTTAAGGCTGTCTGTGTACAAGGAGGTTGTGATGGGTTATCAGAGATATCAGAGATAAAAACATCACCACAAAACTCCGAGTGGCCTGTCAGCTGCATGCTGACTCCTCCCTCGGCCTCCCAGAAGTACACTTCTTGTTGCCCCTTATAAACAAAAATCTTGTCTTGTGCCATTGGTTGTCTTTTAAGAATATAAAAAAGTGACTGTTTTGTTTACTGTTCACAGGCACTGAAGTTAACCAGGCAGCCCAAAGCGCCCATGAAGGTATAATTGTGGAGATGGCCTGTGTCACAGTGAATGTATATATGTACTATACTGTACACACGGACAATTGAAACAACTGGGTATTTGTGAATGTTGCTTTGGTGCATATTTTATTTTTTTATATATATATATTAAAAAGATACCTGCTAAGTGCCTTACAGATGCATTTTTGGCAAAAGCATTGTTTCCAGAAGCCACTTTGTTGGTTACTGCAAGAGGTTGTACAGTATTTTGGAGTCCTTTAGTTTTTATTTTTCTAACCGAGTGAATGGTCATGACTAACAGCTGTTTCTTCCATTGCCCCTGCTTTGAAGCCAGGGTGCACCAGCTGTAAGTCTCTGTTTTAAACTAGCCAAAATGAAGCCTATCCCACTGCTGGCTTACCCTGGGGAAGAGCTTTCTGAAGGTTTTTTTCCAAGATTGACTTGAATTTCTGTGTGACTCTGTTACACTCCCTAGTCATATGACTGTGACATGCCTTTTTCTTCTGAGTTTGTGTATGCTCAGCATGGGGCCATCCATTGGATGGAAGCTGAGAAGCATGAATTATTTGCATTTGTTGACACAGTTGTCTAGACATTCCTTCAAAGTTAATGGTTTCTCAAGAAAATTCTTTCAATTCCATTGTATGATATTGTGCCATTGTATATCTTAAATGCCTCATAAGCTTCTTCAAAGAAATGGTCTGGTGCTTGGGTTAGGAGTGAAGTATTTGTGTTTGCAGCTAGGAGATCTTTTATAATTTACCCCTGAAGAACACAAATTTTTGGTTTCCTTTTTCTTTTCCTTCCCCCAGTGCAATGCATAGAGATCTGCAGTGACAGAATTTAGGATGCTAATATTGAAACAGAGCCTTTATTGCAGTAAGCCAAGCTATGTTTTCTATATTGCTGTGCTGGTAATGAATAATAGCTTGTGAGGATAAGAGAGTTGACAATTTTTTTTTTCCAATTAAAAGGATCATTATAGTAACACAAACACTATCTTAGCTAATTTGACAATCAGTCGCAACTTTTTAAAAAATCAAATGTTACTCTTTTTAACAAACATAAAAAAAAAGAATACAAAATACTGTTTCTAAGAGGAGTGTTGAAGAGAAAGGAACACTGGCATTTATTCAGAAGCATACTGTAGTCTAGACTCTGAGGTTTACCCATCTGCAAAAACTGTGCTGGCAATTGTGCATTAAAACATTAAAAGGAATGAAAGAAATAGGTCAAACTGGGATCGATATAAATGCAGAAGTTTCATGTGTGTCACTGTTAACATTGCAGTTGATGGTGCAACTGAGTGCAAGCACCTAGGAGCAGATCTTTAGCAGATGTAAATTATCGTGGCTCTGATAAGGCTATATAGCCATTTAAGCAAGCTAAAGATCTTTTGTATGAAAATAAGCATGTGAAATTCATATCCTTTTGCCTTAGTGAAAAAAAATGGGCTTTGGTTTACTTGGTCTGTTATTCCTGTGACCAACAGGAAAGTAATCCGGTACTAGTCGTCGGTGCTTTACCTGATGGTCAGTCGTGCAAGACTGCTCTCTTGCCATCTGTATGAGAAACTGCTGGGAGCTGGCAGCATCACTTTGTTCACAATTGTCATCACCAGTAAAAGGACCACGTAGGGAAGGTACTTGAGGTGGCAACATGCTGAATTCTTTCATTCCCTGGAGGTGGGGGGCCAAGCTCTGCACATCGAGCAGGCGGGAGGGCTGAGGGACACTGTCCGTCCGCCGCCGCGCCCCCAGGGCTGTGCTCTCTTCTCACTAGCCAGGGATGCAAAGGGCAGCGGGCAGTGAGCTCACAGGTTTGGTCCACGCATCCCTAGATAGCATGGTCAGGTCCATCAGTGGGCCGACCTGCGAGGTAATTGGAGAGAATAGCCTGCGTGTTCTTCGGCCAAATTCAAGGTTCCCCTTCCTTAAGCATGCTAACCGGTTGCTGGCTCCATGTGGGAACAGTTTCCTTTGTCTGGGCTTAAAATCCCTGCTTGCAAAGGAGAGTCCAGACTCAGGACAGTCAATGACTCTTTCTGTTGCTTTTGAATGGCAAAACAACAAGCCCAGAAAGAGCGCTCGCTTTTTTTAAATATGTAGGAAGAGTTCAAGCATACAGTAGCGTACTGTGGTTGTACCAATGCTAAATAGTCAGAACACTGCAAGTACCCTTACTGAGCTACCTCTACGTACTGAATCTCTGGCTTTCAGTACATCCAGCAACTTGCTTAGATTCCACTGAATACATCCTTTGTTAAATTGTTTTTCTACATTTAAGAATATTTCAAGCTCTTTTAAGGTGTAGTTTTGTTAGAGCCTTACAAAGTCCTTGTTGATTGCTTGGGGCAGCCTAAATATTGTGTATGACTGTTGGAGGTGTTGGTCTACAGGGAATACGTATTTTAAATCCGTACTTAATGAAACTTAATTATGCATATCAATCCTATTATGTTTAAAGACTGTTGTTTATGACTTGTTATTATGCCTATATGTCTTTAATAAACAGAATTGTTTTGAAGTTAATTTTGTTAATAGAAAAACAAGATAAAATTACTTATCCTCTAGGTCAACTTTTAACATCTATTACCTACGTTTTGTTCATTTGTGGGTAAGCTTTTAAACTCTTTGCTTGTTCTTTAAAAAAAATAAATCTGTGAACTGTACAGAAATATTTTATGAACTAAACTTGGAGAAAGGAAGTCCTCAGAATACTGCAAATTATCATCAACTGAAAATTAATTCACTGAACTCCAGCAGTTTTTTAGTAGAGGGTTAGAACAGTTCTGAATCTTTTCAGCTTCTTGGCTTTAAATTTAACTGAGCGATATCTGGTATTGAACATAATCAGGCAAAACTGATGGCAAACGAGAACTTTGCCCATGTTAAAACATAAGGATTTTCTTGATCACCAACACTTCTTGTCTTCTGCATATCTATAATCCCATCTAATGATAGCAGAGGAAAAAAAAGCCCACACAATAAAAGAGTACTTCAGAGGTCACAGGGAATCTTAGCACTTTGTATGGAGTTACTCAAACACTTTATTTCCCTTTTTGTGCTCTAAATTGAGAAGCTTTTGATGACTCCAGTAATAGGTCCAAGGTAAATTGTTTTTTATGTAGTTAAAATCAAAATTGTGGTTGTGTTTTTTCTTATAGATCCTTTAGTTAGTGCGAAAAGGTTATATGACAGAAAAGGCAATCTCAGCAGAAGCTGCGCAGTTGTGCTTGTTCACAGAGAAAAAGGAGAGTAATCCCGCAGCTTTGTTTTACAGACTTAGTCCCCTACTTATTCTGGCAGTCAGGGAAAGAGGAGCTGTTAGTTTTATTTGTGTACGGTTTTCTGTGGAAATATCTTGGCAGCAGGAGGTTAGAAGGCAAGATGAAATACTGTCTGTCTGCAAGCACATTTATTTATGTGCAAGTGTATACGTGCATAAGAGATGAGCTGTTATATATGTAGAAATCACTAGAAAGGACCAGGTTCCTGGTATACATTTTTTTTGTAAGATTGCATATGGAGAAAGAGCTACTTTTTTATGTTATTCTGACATTAAAAATGAAATTTCAGACACTGAATTGTGTTTTGTACTGAACCATAATCTCATACAGAACCTTTACAGCAGATGATCGCAGCATTGTATTTGTAAACTGTAGACTATTTTGCACTTAAATAGATGTTGATGCATTTGGGAATTACCACGCAGTTAAAGGGCTAAATCATAGTTTCTTCGTTTTGTTATAATCCGAATGCATTTATATTGCTATTATTATAAAGTGCCAGAAACACATAGAGTCCCTTGCAAACATGTTAAATAGACAAGAGACTAAATTCTGCCCGTGGTTACACTTGCACATCTCCAGTGAAAGGGCTGTTGAGCTGCACAGCGGTCTCCCTGGGGAAGCTGTTTGAAAAGCCCTGCCATTGTTCTAACAAAGCTCACTGATAATGTAGCACATGACGAGAGTAAATGAAGAGTATTTTACTTTAGATTTGATGGCCTGGCCTTTCCGGCATCTAACAAACAGAATCTCTTTTGTCCCTGTTTCCACGGGTAGCCCCAATCTCCCAGACCAAGACTACAGCATCGATTCAGAACAATGCCAGAAGAGGGAGGTTGTCTCCACTTTGCCCTTTTCTGGCTTTAACCGCCTTACCACTCGTGATCATTAAACCGTGACTTCATGAGGAGGCATTTTGAATTAAATTCTTTAAAGTTTATGTGTACGGTTCCTGTAAAATTCTCATTCAACAGAGAACACCCCGCAGGATGGTAAGTAATCTTCCGGAGTAGCATGGATGGGGCCGGGCCAGCGGCTTTAGATGTGCAGGGCTCAAGAAAGCAGTGCCGGGACGTGCAGGCGTGAGGCATTGCTACGGGCGGGTCTGCTTCAGGCATCGAGAGCCGCAGCAGAGGTCATGAAAGCAGCCTCTAAACTGTGCTCTCGCCAGAAAGATGGGGAGTGCGATCTTCAGTGAGAAGTGAAATTAAATTTGTTAGTGATTAAAGGGACAAGAGAGCTGTGTGGGAAGCAGTTGGTGCCAATGAGGCCTCTCGGCTGCCCCCCTAAGCAAATTGCAGTCTCGGTGGAATATCAGCTTCTCAGTCCTTCAGATTGCAGTAATCAAGTCTGGAGCTGATGGGACCGTGAGTCACCACTTAATTTTCTCATCAGCGGAGGTCAAGTTTTCAAAATATTTTTAGATGCATTTCCTCAGAGATTTCTGCCAGCCAGCGACCTGTAGTGTGAAAAGAAAATGAGCAATAGCTGCTGTTGAACCAGGCTCTTGCTCCCCGCCACCCGCCCTGCCGATTGCAGTTATGGGCAGGGAGATCAAAAGCCTTTGGCATTGCTATGCAGAAAAGAGCCCCACTGAGCTGATCCCAGCACCTGGACTGGTAAGTAAGAAAATAACCTGTTACTTCTTAGGCTATCTGGTAGGTTCAAATCACCTCTGACTTTGTCTTGCTAGCCCAGACCAGAAGCGGGCATGGGATTAGAAATGGGACTGTGATCACTGCCCAGAGAGACAGCCGATACCCAGCAGCTGCAGCACACAGACGAGGCCGTGCATCTCCTAAGGATCCCATGCTGGTGCGTGTTGTCCACTTGTTACATGTGTTCAAAGTTGCCACCTGGCACAACCATTTTTCACCCAGAAAAGAAGCCTCTTTGGCTTCTTCCTCACCCAGGAAGAAAAGAAGCCTCTTTGGATGGCCTCCTCTGTGGGTGGGCTCCATCTAGTATAATTGTAACAAAATCAAAGGCTTGCAGATGTTAGCTCGTCTCTGTAAGAGAAAACTTATTATTTATGGTAGTTTTCCTATGAAACAGTTCCAAATTCTAAGCTAAATCAGCTCTCTTAGAAGGGAAGAAAATGGGCTGCCTTGAAGGAAAGGTGATTTCATTGATAGGATTAAAAAAATTACAGAGGTCATGTGAGAACTGGCCTTTTGCCAGAACAACTGCAGGAAATAAAATTTCAGAGTCCTGTGACAATAATTGGGTATGAAATTCTATTGACAAAAGCTTTTGCAATTCTGTGCTCCCTCCTTTTCTTAGCATTGTGACTGCAGTCCTTCCCCATCAGTGTCCTTTGTCTGCTGCACAGCCCATACCCAAGATGTTACAAAATTCTCTCATATTTCCTGGTGCCTTCCCCGTGTACTTTTGCCGCTTCTTGTCAACAGTGTTTGGCAAACTGGACGTGACCCAGCAATGTGTGCTCACAGCCCAGAAGGCCAACCGTAGCCTGGGCTGCATCAAGAGAAGCGTGGCCAGCAGGTCGAGAGAGGTGATTCTGCCCCTCTGCTCCGCTCTGGTGAGACCCCCCTGGAGTCCCATGTCCAGCTCTGGAGCCCTCAGCACAAGAAGGACATGGAACTGTTGCAACGGGTTCAGAGGAGGGCAACAAAAATGATCCGAGGGCTGGAGCACCTCTCCTACAAGGACAGGCTGAGAGAGTTGGGCTTGTTCAGCCTGGAGAAGAGAAGGCTGCGGGGAGACCTGATTGCAGCCTTTCAGTACTTAAAGGGAGCCTATAGGAAAGATGGGGACAATCTTTTTAGTAGGGCGTGTTATAATAGGAGAAAGGGTAATGGCTTTAAAGTAAAAAAGGGTAGATTTAGACTAGATGTAAGGTAGAAATTTTTTACACTGAGGGTGGTGAGACACTGGCACAGGTTGCCCAGTGGTAGAGGCCCCATCCCTGGAAACATTCAAGGCCAGGTTGGATGGGGCTCTGAGCAACCTGGTCTAATTAAAGATGTCCGTGCTCACTGAAGGGGGGTTGGGCTAGATGACCTCTAAAGGTCGCTTCCAACCTGAACTGTTCTGTGATTCTAAGTGATAAAATATCTTTTTTCCCTGTCTTCAGCCTAAATTCCCACCCCGCCTTTTTTGTTTAACTTCTCCCAGTTAGCTGTCCCTAACTGAACCTGTTGATGTCATCATCAAGTTGATGGTCTTCTCTGCTTGGAGAGCATCTCTAAGAAGATGCTCTCAGAGACCCCATCCTGTAGCAGCATGACAGGATAACCATGACCAAGAAACCAGGGCAGCATTCTGAGATGCAGAAGTCAGCGTTCTGTGCTGACACTGAAGAACTTTACCCACGCAAATCAGGTTCTCCTGTTCTTCATTAGGACTTGCAGCTCCCCTGGATGGAAACACCCACATGCATGCGGGCCTGCAGCTCACCGCTGTATCCATTGCAGTCACCACTGGTGCTTTGGGCAGTCCCGTATTACTGCATGATATGTTTTGCCGAGTTCTTCAGCAAATTCTCACTTCTGTTTCATAATGTTGCTTTAAAATAGAGAAATTTTGTGAGAACCCTAATATTTTTCTTTATAAAAATGACAAATCTTTTTTTGGTGAATTATTTTTAGATTGCTGTTTGTCTGAAAAATGAGCTGTGATTTCCAGGCAGTGGCTTGGGACTAAAAAAAGATGCATGTACAGTATTTGGCTCAGACATTCACCCTGCCCCTTCACCAAAACATACATGCAGTCTTTCAGGTACCTCACAGCGAGTTGCCTAAAGCCCCCTTTAGAAAACCACTACAACATCTGTTTAGGTCCAGTTCCCTGATAGATAAAATATATCCCAGAGGCATAACAGCGTACTAAAAATAAGAGGATGACACAATTTCAGCCAGCTAATACGATAACTCTGTTTGATGCAGCTCACGGAGTGTTAATGCGGGAAGCCTGCATCTTCTCAGCTCGGCTGTCTGCGAGCGTGGCGCACGGATCTCGCCCCGAGCCGGAGCCAGATCCCACAGCGGCGTGGGAGCCGTGCTTCCCCAGGGCTCCGGGGTGTTGGGCACCCTCTGCTCACAAACTCCCCTCCTCCTGGTCCCGCAAAACGTAGCTGAGCTGCGGTAGGTGAGATGCGGTGTGAGTCAGGGGAACAGAATGACAGCACTGCAGAGCCTGACCCTTACCAAGTTTCTGATCAGGTAACGCGTATTTGTGGTGCGTAACACTAACGTGTAACCCCTCTGATTACAGAACGCAGGAAGAGCTGTATATAGCTATACTATCACATATCAGTGTCCCCAGATAATATTCTTTAAAGTATCCATCGGGACGCTGCTTGAAAAACAAGAAAACTCACATCTTGCTGGTACCAGTTCCTGGTAAGATTAAGTAGGCTTTTTTTTTTTTTTTTTTAAGTAATGTGCATATTGCACATAGAAAAACTGCTCTCCGTCTGTAACAGGATGTACCTTAAACCGTTATCCTCTATAATTTAATATTTTACGTATATTTAAGAATGGATTTTGGTTGTCTAGCACTTTACTTTCAACAGCGAGCTCTCTCTGCTAATTCATCCCATTTGAATGTTTAGCTTCGGGATATACCAAAATATGCTCCAGTGTATTGCAAGCAGCAGCTTTCTATGTTTAAAAAATAAATTTAGTGAGAAATTTCAGTATTTTTCAATACTAGTGAAAGCTAAACAAAATTTAGTCTGCTAAGATGGCATGGTGCTATTCCTTGAATAGCTGCTGCTTGGAATGTGCTAAAATTGTTTTCAGAAGCCTCGGTTTAGGAGTTTATTGTCTTAGCAACAAAATGTTTGCTCTGAACAATCCCAGAAGCACCATACATTAGCAGAAGGAAAAGAGTATTTATGGCCAATAATTCAGCTGTTATAAATTGTGACTGTAAAGAAAGAGGAAAGGGCTCCTTTTTATAACTTGCTGCCAGATTCTGGTTTCAGTGGTGCTGGGTAAGGTAAGTAACGTTCTTTTGATTAACAGTCAGGCCTCGAGTGGTTGTCGTTTAAAGATGACTTTTATTAAGCTTTTTTTCCTCCAGTTTGTCTTTTTTGTTCCATTTTGAACAGCCTTCCATCTGAAGAAAACTCTCAGTGCCTGTTTTCGCCTACGCGCATTCCCAGTGACAAACAGACGAGAACGATTATTAATTTGAAAGATGTGAAAGAACTAATGAGGCTTTGCCAAATAAATCACGCAGATCACCAGGGGCGCTGCCCGTCTCTTCCGCGTGTTGCTGCTTAACGATCGGGGCAGTTGCCCTTTGAAAACCGGCAGTCGCACCGGCCCTGTCACTGCAAGTGACAAGCGCGGAGTCAGGGCTGTCGCGGGCCTCGGCGTTTGCTGCTGTTGGCGGTGCGGGAGGTGACGGGGAGCTGGGCAGGAATCTCCCCGTCGGTTCCTGCCCCTCGGCGCCCTGTGCCCGCTCCCCCTGCTTCAGCGGGGACGGTGCGGCTCAGCCGGCCCCGCACACAGGCGGGCACGGCCGCGCGGTGCCCGGCTGCCCTCCGCCCGGTACCGCGGGCCGCCCTGAGCCCTCCGAGGGACCAAACGCCGCCAGCGGAGCGACTTCCACGGGGCTCCGCGGCCTGGCTCCCCCGAGGCGACGGCGACTCCCGCGCGGCCCCCCCCAGCCCCGGCCCTCCGCCCATCCCCCGCCGCGGCGCTGGCCGGGCTCCCCGGCGGAGCGGGGCAGCCGGCGGGCTGGCGGGCGGGCGCCGGGGCCCGGCGCGGCCGCCATCGCCGGAGCAAGGCTGCCCCCTGGCGGCGGCGCGCGGCCGGCTCGGCGTTCGGCCCTTCGCAGGGGTCGAACGGGGAACGTGCGGCCGCCGCGGCCTGCCTTTCGCCGGGCTCGGCCCGGGGGCGGAGGGCGGCTGCCCGCCGCCCGGACCGCTGGCCCGGCCCGGCGCGGGGAGAGGCGGCGGCGGCGGCCGCTTCCCCGGGGCCCGGTATCCGTGCCCACCGCTGGGCCCTGAGCCCTTCCCGGCGGGCCGGTGTCCTCGTCACGGACACCCCGGTGACCTCGGCACCAACGGCCCAGTCCTGCTTTATCGAGAGCCACGCGCGGTGGTGAGGGAAGAGGGCTGCTGCGACGAGACCTGCGGAGGGGAAACGAGTCGGTGGCGGGAGGGGCCCGGGAGAGACCCCCGAGCAGCTCGTGGTGCGAGGGCAGCGTGGCCCCCCGGGTCCTGCCCTGCCCTCCCGCAGGTGACGCAGTCCCTTGGGGGAGCTGGCAGGGGCGAGGGCAGCGGGGAGAAGGGAGGGAGCCCCGTGGAGCCGCCCGGACACGGCGACCATCAGGCTGTGGCGGGGGCAGCAGAGGGGGTCCGGCCGGCCCGGGGGGGTGAGAGGGCTCTTCTGCCGCCCGGCAGCTGGGCAGGCCGGGTCGCTGCCCAGTGGCTGGGTTTTGCCGGTAAGCAGCTGTCTTTTTGTAGCTGCGTGTTGCAGGAATCGTTAGAGCATCACCTCAGCTTTTTACAGGCATTTCCCGTTGTTATTTAAACCTAAAACTGAATAAATAACACACGCACCTGCAGCTCTGCCGAGGAGCTGGCTGGAGTGGGGGCAAAGCCTCGAGGGTGAGGGAGAGGACGCATCGTCACCCCTCAGCAGGGCCGCCCAGGTGTCTTCTCCCTGTGCTCAGTTTGATGGGGGATCTGCTGAATGTTTTGCTCTCCAGGTTCCTGGCCTTGCTGCTTTGCCTCCCTGGGTTTGTGTACTCGTAAGCAGCTGCAGAAGCTGTGCCAAAAGGGCCGGCCAAGGCGCCCAGCCCGACCTCCTCAGTGCCTGGGACCTCCTTCCGCATGGCTCTGGGGAGAGCTCTGCCTCTGTGGGGAGCCTGAGCTGGCAAGTCCCTGCTGGCCGCCACCCTGCAGTGGTTTATGTTTTTGTGGGGCTGAGGGAAAGCAGGAATCACAGCAATACATGATGGGAAAATGAGTATGCAGGTAAGGGCGTGATGAATGTGCGTGTCTGTATGCCAGTTATTTCTAAATCTTGTGGGGTTTTGGTTTTTGGTTTGTTTGTTTGGGGTTTTTTTTAGGATAGTTCAAGCATCATAATGGCATCGGAGAATTTAAGCCATAGGAGTTTTCGCTGCCAAAACTGTGTTTGATGCCTGTTTGGCTGGTGGGGAGACAGACCCAGGATAGGTGTGCAGTAGAGTGGAATGTGAGCGGCTTTCCGTACCCTTGGTCAGTAAATCTGACCCAAAGCTCTGTCACAGTGCTGAGGGACTGCAGTCTGACGTGGGCCACAGACGGTGGCAGGCTGACGCGCGCTGGAGGAACTGTGATCCCCCGGTTCCAGCAGAATGTCTGTGACCACACAGTCGTGCATCTAGAGAGGGAAACAAAGCAAGTCTTTCTCTTGTCCCTCCAGTAAATATGAGAATGGTTTATGCCTTTCTTTTCCCAACTCTGCCATTTTTTTCTCCTAAATCTCTTCCAAATGTGAGCACGGATGAATTTCCATACAAGGCGAGTCACTTAAGAGTGGGGGTGTTTGTATGGTTTGCCTTTTAATAAATTAATCAGCGCTCGTGTTTTTAATAGCCTTAAGAAGAGATAAAACCTCCATCCCTCTTGTCATGGCCACTACAATAAATGAAACGTCATCCAGAAGTCAAGGAAGAACCACAAGCACTTTAGGTCTCAGCCAAGTCCGCAAAGTAGCAAAACTCATTACTAATTCAAAGGAGCTGTGTCCCTCAGAGCTCACCGTTACTGATTTTACTACTAATAATATTGTAGCTGCATAAATTTAACAGAAGGCAGAGTTTGGCAGAAGGCAGAGTGGTGCCTAACCAAACACGTGCACAAGGCCTTCCCTTGCTCCGGTCAGCCTGGCAAGAGGCGGTGCTGGGTCCTGGGGAAATAGCTGGGCAGAGGGAGGTTATGGTTTCACAGCGATAGTGATCTGGTAACATCAAACCTAGAGAGATAGTGGAAGAGGCCATAGGTATTTGTAATTTATTCATAAATAGCTCTGCCATCATAAGAAACTTTTTAAAATACTATGTGATAGTTCTTAAAATATTTAAGCGTTTGTTGACCTGTTTTCTCAGTTAATTAGGATTTTTTTGGCTGCATTAATGATGGCTTGAATGCAGTCTGCTTTAGTCGCTACACAGTTGAGCTACACTGGCTTATGGCAACACGGTTTCTTTCTAAGGCAGAAGACACAGGAGAGGAATGCCATTCCAAGTGTCTAGATTCGTACTTCAGAACCTGTAGACTTCCTAGTTGGTAGTGCTTAAGCTCGACTTACTGAGCATAAAACCGTTCACCTAGCATCCTTTTGAGTCCTTAAACAAATGTCTTCTCCACTGCAGCACTACCCTTGGTTACGCTGCAGTGGAAGGGCTGCGGTGCGGCCACCCTTCCCTTCAAAGTGCGACGGTTCAGACCATCAAGCCCATCTCTGCAAGCTGCAAGTTTGTGAGTACACTTCTTGTCTTACTCCTTTGTTTTTCCCATGGCTCAGTAGGCCTGGAGGTTGACTCAATGGAAATTTGGCCGTGAGTGCAGCGCAAAGCGTGGTGTCACTAGTCGCAGCACAGTCGTATGGTCAGAAACCAGCTCTTTCTGAGCATTGATAGAAGGCGCTGTTAGCGACAGGCATAGTACGTTCATCTCGTCACGCTGTAGGGGTTTGAGCAGGAGGACTCATCTGTGTCCCACCTGTGTCCTCTGAAGTCAATGGCGAGGTGCGGGAGGATGTGGGAGCAGAGCTTTGGCTGATTATCAAGCATGAAGATGGCCAGCTAGTTGGGGATGGCCCCAGGGCCCTCCTGACAGAGGGGGGAGTTGTCACCAGAAGGATGTGTGAGCCATCAGGGTCATTATCTGCTTAGCTCAGCGGGGATTGCCACAGGCTGCGAAATAAGCTGTGGCACTAAAGTTTAAGTCTGTCCCCCATTACACAGTCTGGGGGCCATCTGAGCCCCTCCACCCTGGAAAAGGACCCCAGAGGGGGTGATTCCCGCTCTCTGAAAGGCTCTAAAATGTACATCTCAAGAAGATCATGATCAAGGCTATTTCCAGCTCTTTAATAGTTCCGGCAAAATAAACCTTTACCTGTGCTGTCAGTCACCTCTCCTTCTTACAAGGTGTCAAGGTTTTTCAGGCTTTCCAAGGGCTGTTTTTGTGGCCTTCTGCAGAAAACCACACGATCGGAAAGAACTTTGCACAAACTCAGAGTACAAGGATGCCGCTAACTTTCCACGCAGCCTTTGCTGGGATCTCCAAAGTGATCTGGGAAGGGTACTTTTCAATGCGTGTTTCTGCACAGAGTGTTACTGAGCTGACTTGAAGTAAAAGACTGAGCAAATGCTGGCTGTCAGGCTTCAACAAGCTTCCTTATCAGGTGCAAATGGACAGGAAAGGTTTTCTTCCATTTGCACCTGGTGAGGAGGCATGTCCGTGTCGTTACCTCCCCTCCCCCCCCCCCCCCCCTCCGAAAAGCTGGAATCTGCCACCCTGTGTTTTGTTCCCATAGATCAATTCAGCATTCTTTGAATCAATGTTCTCCACTAATGAGTTACTGCTTTTTATTTTCAAATTGAATCTTAAAATCTACTGGCAAATACTTTGTCATCTGAGAGATACCAAGTGGACAGAATCAAACCTGTAAGCTCCTAAGCGAGAATGGTTGGGTTCCTAGCTCCTAGAAAGAAATAGAACACTAGAAACTTCTGCTAAGATTAAACAACAGGGGTCAATACTACAGCGTGGAGAAAGAGGATGTATTTTTGACTACATCCTTAAGGCAACAGAGGAAGCATATGGCATGGCTATAGTGACAGCTAATGAGCAGATACACAGTTTTAACTGTGAGAAGTGCAACACGCAGAACAATCTATCAACTTCTGTTTTCTTAGCAGCTGTAGCTTTGGACTAACACGACTGCCAGAACTGACTGCTTGGAGTTTGTTCACCTATGTGGCAGCACACAGAGGAACTACACCACCCTTTCCTATAACCCGTGGGCTGTTTCCACCTACGCGGGCCGCTTTCGGTATTGCGGATGTTCAGATGACGGTCTTCTTCCCGCTGCCTGAGGGGCTGACCCAGTTGTACTCGGCTTGCACCAGCACAAAGCTGTTCTCCCGGACCTTTCGGAAGTGCATCACCTCCCCGTTCTCACTGACAGCGATGACATCAGGGTCCGGCTGCCTGAAGGAGACCTCCGTCCGCTTGTGGCAATGCTGGGCGCAGACACAGCGCAAGGCGGCTGCCAGCGCCAGGCCCAGGGCCACAGTGCAGATTAGGAGGATGCCGAGCTGGGCTGCTCGGAGCCGGCCCCCTCTGCCAGGGTCTTCCCCCTTCCCAGGAACCGCAGATTTGGGAGCTGGTCTGGTGACCCACGGCAGGGTATTCTCACCTGCCGCCTCCTTCTCCTCCTCCTCCTCCTTCTCCTCCGCCCTGGTGCCTGCCTCCTCTGGCTGCAGTGCCGGCTTTCTTTCTGCCATTTGCCTTGAAGCCGATGATAAGTTGCCGGCAGCATTGGCGTCGCCAGACCAGGCCGTGGTCACAGCGGCGTCACCCAGGTGAGTGAGTACTTGTGGGGCAGAAGGAGACACTGTCGCACGCGGGGAGGCTTTCAGAGTGGCCCTGTTCTCGGTACCGGCCTTGGAAAGCAAAAACACAATGAGATGTGCGGTGAGGGAGGAGAAAGGGGGCTGGTTAGGTTCTCACTACCTGTATCATGGTACAGCTCAGCTCTGCATTTCTGACACCCAGGTGTCCCCCTGGCCTTGGAATAACCCCGCTCCCTCCCTCGGTTACTCAGCAGCTTTTAGAAAATGAGGTAGATTCAACCCCGCTCCATCCATACCAGAATTGCCATGGGAGGGACAAGGCACCGGGAGCTTGTCCAAGGGGGGCAAGGCAGAGCGAGTTGAAGGGATGCAGGCAGAGGTGAAGGTCACTGCTTCAACTGAGTAAAGGTCTGCAGCTCCCATGGTGGTGGTATTTTTAACAGGCATCATTATCACAAAAAAAAATCATTTAATAAACACTTCCCACCTTGAGTGACGCCAAGGTCATGCTGAAAGGATAGGCGTGATCCTCCCGGCCAAGCTTCATGTTTAGGATCACCACTGGGATTTGGTATTGCCCTTCTGAGGCTATGGATCGAACCGAGGAGCCGAGGGACCCTGGAGACTTGGGATGGCCTTTGGCATCACAGGTTTGGGGCAGTCACATAAAATCTGTGAGCTCTCCCCAAAGCCCATCTTGCTCACTCAGTCCACACAGGCAGTTTAAAACCTGCTGACTCTCCGTGTTGCTTAACCACCCATGTCAGTGGGAATGATTGTTCTTGCGTGCTCCTGTTCTTGGGGCTCTGCCTGGTGCTGCACACCTTCTTTTATCTGATGACAGCCACTCCAGGCTTTGCTGCAGATATCATCCAAGACTAACTGTGAAACAATCATACAATTTAGGAGGCCCCCAATGAATTTTTCCATTCCCGCTGTGCACCTGAGCTCCCATCCAAAGCCTGCAAAATGTACTGGAGTTTTTTCTTTGGCTCCACTGAGATTTGGATCTGGCCCTTGGTAGCTGGCACCTCTCCAGCCTGTCCAGCCCAGCAGGCCTTTTCACACGTCCATTAATTACACCAGAGAAACTCTCACCCTCTACCATCATTAGTGATATCTAACGCTTGCTGGGAAGATGGTGTGACAGGAACACAAAGCTGAGGTAGGAGCCCTGGCGAGCTGTGAAGCAAAGTAGGGGAGGGTCAGAGCATCCTTTGTGGAAGAGGCAGTTTCTGAAGGTGCTAGTAAAATACAGTAGTAAATAAAAGACTTTCAGTGGCTGAACTGCAAGCTGTAAAGTAGCTGGCTGGCAAAGTTAGGGTTGCACATGTATGGATCACTTGCTCTCAAAATGCAAATGCCATACTGTAGGAATATACTGCAGGATTTGGGACTAGGGGATAGAAAATGGAATTTCTCTGCAAGTCCTTGCCCTACCTCACCTCATTTTTCCTTTCTTTTTGTACTTCTTCTCTCCTTTCTTGACTAGTTTCTCAATATTTTTGTTTCATTATGCTCTTCTGGTCTTGCCTTGCACAATAACTCTTCCTTTCCTTCAGTTGCCATCTGCCATTTCTCCGCTTCTCTCCATGCCTACGCCACATGCTCATGTTGCACGTCTCTCCTTTACTTGTTCTCTGTCCTCTGCTCCTTCCTAAATGTTTCTGCCTCATTCTCTGCTGTGTGGCCCCTTACTCATTCCTCGCATGCCCTTTCCAGCTCCCACGTCTCCTTCCATACGTACAGCCCCAAGGCTGCAGTCCTTTCACACCTTTCTGGGCTTCTTTTCCTGAGGTCACCCCTTCCTGAAAGGCGCCCCTGCCTGCTCCTCCCATCTGCCGGCTCCTGCTCTTCCAGCTGTCTCCGGTGAGTGCAGTGCACGCCTGTGGCTAACCCCACCACCACTGCCATCGCCACCACCATCACCACCAGCTCTGCCTTTCTGGTCCATCCAGCCTCCTGGGCTGACCCTGCCCTCAGAAAGCACACGGCTTCCTTGGCCGTCCTCAGGTGAATGTCGTGGGTGGTACCTATCCAGCACCTCTGGAAAGGAACATCTCAGCCTTCCACAGGCATAAAACACACGTTTCCAGCCCAGTACCATCCAGCAGCCAGTAGTCTTGTCTGCATATGGAAAAGTTATTTTCAATTATTTTTCCAGTGGGACTCCTAAGGCCCAGGCAGCGGGCTCAAAAAGAAAACAAAAAAGAGATATAAAAACGAATGCCCAGTTAAAGTAAAAAAATTAAAACTCTTAACAGTCTGCAGTTTTAGTCACTTATGAGACCTACACAGGCTGCTTGGTGTTGTGATGCAGTAGAGAGATTTTATCCTCATCTTGTCCACACCTTTCTGTCTTTGGAGAAGACATCCTCCCCGTCCCAGCTGCTTACCTGCCTGTCTTCTTCACACGTCAAACACAGGCGTGGGATGGCAGCGCTTCCCGCTCTAAGGTGCGGACAGAGGAAAGGCAGGGTTAGGGCGTGAGCCTCACGTGGGAATCCCCGGGCTGTGCCCCACCGGAGAGGCGTGCTGCTCCCCGCAGCAGCCCCGCGATGCGCACAGGCAGCACAGACCCTACCGGGCTGCATGTTCAATAATGCCTGTTCATTTATTCCTACCCCCATCGTTTTACCCGCTGTATGAAAGGTTGCATGAAAGCTCATGCGGCCCAAACCCTCCAAGACTTCTGAGCACGCATCCTCAAGCCCAAATTTCATAATTGCTTTGAATCCTTGCTTCCTTTTCCCTGCAGATGGAGAAATAGGTCTGCTGAGTTAACAGTTTCGTTGAATATTTGCACGTGCTTTTAGAAGAATATTGTGGCAGTCAATAGTTTTTATCACATTTTCCAGCCGCTCAGCCAGTCCTCCACTGGGCTGAGCAGTGCAACATCGGGTTTTTAGGAGTTTTGGATTGTCTCCCTGTTGCTGTCTGTCACGTGCCATCTCCAAAGGATTACTTCTCAAGAGGTCAGCAAGCAAACACCCTGTTGCCTCCCGCTCTGCCACACACACCGTCCTGCACGACCCTCACTCATCTGCAGGGAAACTAGTGCTGTGTGTCTTCCCCAAAGGGCTGGAGAAACAGCTCTTCACACCCCTCGTTTACCCCTCGGAGGTGCTGTAGCTGGAGGCGTTGTCCCAGGAGAGGAATCTGGCACGGCGGACGCCTTGGGAGGTGTCTCGGGTGGGGAGGGATGGCTCCGGCCCCCGGCCGCTGGACTCGCCACTCTCACCGGACACGGCCCGCGATGGCCGGGCTGGCTGCTTCGGCTCAGCAACGGGGTGGGCGTCTGGCCTGACACCGAAACCTGGCTGCGGTGCCGGCGTTGCCACGATGCCGGTGGGGCTGGCAGGCGGCACGGGGGTGCCCAGAGGGGAGCTGGTGGCAGCCGTGGGAGAGGTGGGACCTTGTCCAGCACAGAGACAAAACGAGAAGCAGGGAGAGAGGAGCAGAAATCTGTCAGTCTGTTTACTGCAGATGCCACTCAGTGCTAACCTTTGCCAGGAAGGATCGTAATAGAGACTTCTTTTTTATTTTCGTGTCACTTAAGTGGAAACCCAGATGGAAAGTAAAGTGGCAAAGACCACTGCCTAAATTATGTCCAAGTAAAATAATTAAAACTCAGTCTTGGTGCCATGCCAAAAATGCTGAGAAACACATCTGATTTGAGTATAAGTAAATTCTTGGAGCATTTTACTGACCAAAGGCCACATAAATGCAACTAAATACATACCTCAAGGGCAATAGTCACATTCAGAGACAAATGTATTCCTTTGCTTAGAAAGCATTGCTAATTGCACTTGCTTGCCTTCAGGAGCTGAGGCTTCAGGTAAAGTACATTGTATTTTAGGGTTTGCATTGAAATCGTGAGATCTGGCAACCTTGTTTAACTTTCTGGTGCCCTCCCGGGAACTGGCTCCATCCCCTTGAATGCTGACCCCCACCCTCACTTCAATGATTTCGCCACAGCCATTGCGGATCTCCCCGACGGCCACGGGAGTTAAACAGGTCCCTGCAGTTTCTTTGGGTCCCTTGCGTTCAACGCTTGCCTGCAATAAGCCGTAAAACTACTCTGTGGGACGCGGTCGGTAAGAAACCCACACCTTTGCTCACCATACCTGTGGGCTTTGGGTCGGCCGGTGCCTGCGAGGGCGCGGGGGTTGCAGGGTCGGGCTTCTTGCCGTGGCCAGCAAGCGTTTTGTTTTGCCCTTGCTGAGCCACGATGGCAGATTCGATCTTTGCCCAGTAAACAAAGTATGTCTGGACTATGGAGATGCTGTTAAAACATAATTAGGCAAGAATTTACTGGTTCTATAGCATTAATAAAACATCAGACTGTTTAGTTAATCACAAGGACTGCTTTAATCTGAAGACAGAAGCGACGTAAAAGTATTTTAAAGGATTAGCCTGTCACATGTTTTATATTACAAATAAAAGATACCAGGTCCCGTAAGAAAGATACAGGGTGAAGAATCACCACTCGTAATTAAGATCAGCCCAAAAAAATGTGTGGGAACTGAAATTAAAAAAAAAATAAAAAAGCTATTGTATTCACTATTGATGGAAGTACATTTGGAAAACTTGGACTAGCTCTGCTTATAATCTGTAGGCAGGGAAACAACAGTGGCATCTACTAATTAAAACAAGTCAATGTAACTTGTACAAACAGCAGAATAGGTAGCGGGGAAAAAAAAAAAGTCTCTCTTGAGCCCGCCTAACCCTCTGCTTTTTGTCAAGTGCCAAATCTGCATTGGCCAACCTTTAACCATTCACCCGGGGAGCCTTATTTAAGCTGGAAATTTTGGGAGAATTTCAGTGCAGATTGCTCAGCTGCTTCAAAGAATTAGTTACGGGGAAACCAACCCGGGTTTTCCTGTGCCAGGTGGCTCTTGCGAGGCATTTTTAAGCCTGACAAGGACTTTTTCCAGAGACTGGGACAGGGAGAAAAGGGAGAGGCTATCAGAAATCAGCTTGGAGGGTCAAAAACCAGAGGGTGAAGGTGGGAGGGGAGGTGGCTAGGTCTTGCTGGGTTTGGGTTGGGTTTATTCAGTTGCTTGAGTTTTATGTAGTTTTAATAGTATTTCCTGATCTAAAACAATGGGCAAAATTGGAAATGCTGAGCAGCAATATTTTGTTTCTGTGAATTTGTGTCGAATCACAATGAGATGCACAAGCCACAGCGCTCACCAGGATGTTTATGTCTTGGGGAGCAGCCAAGAATCTGCCCAGGCAGCTTCTAAGCAGTTTTGTAACATCAAAACCTTACAATTTAATCTCTTCCAAAATGAAAAGTCACTGTGCTTCCTCTAAGACAGCCAGTTAGAAAATGTTTAATTTCATTTCAAATCAGAACCAAAATATTTGAACAGTTTGGGACTTCAGTGCAGAACAGGGATGTCAAGTTTTGTGCCAGTGTTCACTCTCTCTTCCTACCGTGAATAATTCTGTTTGTATTTAACTTCTTTTAAAACCACTCATTTTTAATTTTTTTTTTTGAAGAAGAAGTGATATACAAGATTATCCTGTAGGCAGGGAAGCCCTGTGGGCTGTGTTACTTAGAAAGACGGGCAACGTGATCACAGTTCTCTCTTATGCCTTAATATTTCTGTTTGCTAAGTGCTCAGGCTGTCATCTTCCAGTGTATTAATTTTGAGAAAATAGTGACCATGTAAATAAAAAGCAGCACTAACCAGCAGATGTAAATGGTGATTTATGTACCAGCTGTGATACTATTGCAGCATTTGATAAGTATTTAGCTATATGGGGTTCAAGACACATAAACCACTTAGCTGGACAAGTACAATGGAAAAATAAAGCCAAGCCTTTAACTGAGTAGACACAAATTTTGGTCGGGAACCAGCATGTTCTTACTAGAACTTGATGTCTCCAATGGGTTGGTCTGGTGCTTTCCATACGAAGGACAGATTTCTCTTCAGTGACTTGTCCGAGTGGGTGACGGTGTCACCATCTTCAAAACAAGTCAGCAGCTTGGAGCCAGGAGGGATGAAGATGAACGTGCCAGCGATTTCGTTGTTAGACACTTTGCGAGCTTGAAGCAAAAAGCCCATAAAATCCCGGGTGCTCCTCACTGTCACTGCAAGACAAAACACAGGACACGAAGGGATTTGTCTCGCAGTTATGAGGTGAATTGTTTGCAGTGGAGTTTCCAGTGCTAGCACGGAAACCAAAAGAAAACGCTGTGCAAGCACAACAAAAACATCTTACTGTCTTTGTCCTCACGGTCTGTCCTAGACGTGCTGGGTGCAGGAGGCGAGACTTTAACTTTGCAGTATGTAATTGCACAGAAAATAAAAGTCTTTGACCTGCCTCCTTGATTATAAGCTGCTGCCCACGTTGCATTCGGCAGCACGCGGCCATTTTTAGGGAAGCAGGTTTGGGTACCGCCCCGTATGTATGCAAAAGCTCGCATGCTGCTCTTGGAGGGGTTTAATTTTGCATGGGGATGAGCAGGCAAGCGGCCAGGCTGGGGAGCGGAGCCTCTCAGCTCTGTCTGCATCTGCCTCAGGAGCGGCGATGCTGGGGACGGGGCGTGCTGCCCAGCCGTACCTGAGTCGGGCCAGTCACCCAGACCCCTCTGTGAGGTGCAGAGGAGCAGGGAAGGCAACCTTACCCTCTGGAGGTACTGCTCGTGCGTCGTTGTGTGTGGTGAGGTCTGGTGTGGTTGAGACGCAGCTGAGATAAGTGTTCCACCTAAAGCACCCAAACTTACTGGCTGCCCCTGGCAAACAATCGGTCTGCAACACAGTGAACATCTGGAGTCAGCTGTCACCTGAGAAACCTTAGGCCAAACGATGTGAACAGAATTCCTCCGTAAATACGTTTGTTTCCTCATGATGAGAGAGGTGGCGTAGCTAACTTGGAGCGGTTATTCCTCTTCGCAGCCCTCACAAAGATTAGTGCTGTCACCTGAGATCAGTTACCATGTATTTTTCAGATGCGGAAATGAGAAGCTGTTCCTTACCTGCAACCTTGTCGCCCGGGAAGTAGAAGGACATGTTGGTGTGGACGGTAACGTAGTTGCTGGGGCTGTGCAGCTGCTCTCTCAGGTGCCTGGGCATCATGTCAGCGCAGGCAGAAAGGCTCGCGCCGTGTGAGAAGGCGGCCGTGTAGGAGACCAAGCACAGGGTTGTGCATGCCCAGCCGACGATGCCGATATGGGCTCTCCTGCCATCCTCCATCCTATGGCTGAAAACAACACGCAGGTTCACCTCAGAGTCTTCAGCCACCTGAGAGCCCATCTGGCACCTTCAAATTAGCTCAGCTCCAGAGCCACCCTTCCCACGGCCTTTAAACAAAGGAGAATGAATGATCTCCGTGGCGCACAGAGCCGCTTCGGTATCCCAGAGAAGTCACAGAATCACAGAATGTTTGGGGTTGGACGGGACCTCTGTGAGGCTGAGTCTGGGGAGGGAGAGGCCCCACAAGAGGACGCGTTTCTTGTGAAGTCACCCGTGGAGGGAGCAGTCAGGGAAGATTTGCTCTAAAAAGTCTTGCGGCATTTAGGAAGAGGAGAAAGCTCTGTAGGACCACGCTCAGCACTCTCCACCATTCCCAGCCCAACTGTTCAACCTGATCAATAGGAGAAACACCTACCCTTAGACCTGCAGAGCCCCATCCCTCGGGGGCTGGTACCCACACAGAGCCTCTCCCTGCCCACCAGCGCAAGCTGTGTCCGGCGGGGACGGGACATGGCTGCCCCTTGCTCTGACCTGTGGAAGCTCGAGGCACCTTTGAGCAGCCCACACGTCGCGGCTCGGAGCCACCGGGCTGCTTGCGAGTGTCGGACCTGTCCCCTTCCGCCCGGCAGCATTTCAGCTTGTCCTTCTCGGTCAGGGCTGGCCGTTGCTGACGAGACAGCAGCAATGCCGTCTGAAGTCAGCTTTGGAAGCCTGAGATAAATGGGCAGCCATTTTGGCTAACGCCAAGATGTCTCCTTACTCTCCAATTTTTAATCTGAGCAAGCATTTTTTTTCTGACACGGTCAAGTTTAATATTTAGTATGCCGTGTCGTTAGTACCTCTCAGCTTTGGTAGCTGGCATGAAACACGTTTCCAGATCAGCTGGAGTACTGTATTAGTCTGATTTTTCAGAATGCATTTTTGAAAGTGAAGCTTAAGGATGAGTGCGTGTTATTTATTGTAGTGGATACTGTAAGGCAGGTAGTCCTGCTTTTAATGTAGCGCTTTCTAACGTCGTCTTTTCAACACGCAGCTTTTCCTGGCTTAGATTTCGTTACGCTTAGTCAAGAAGTAGATGTAAATAAACCAGAGGAAGACAGAGGCAGAGGAGGTCTAGCTTACACCCCCACCCCTAGAACTTCTGAAACTTGCCAGCTGACCCTCACAAACCACCACTGCTAATACGAAACAACTCATGAATCCCCAGCCTGAAGCAGGGAGCGGGCAGACGTGGTTTAGCCTTCCACAGCCGAGCATCGCACCACTCCAATCGGCTACGTGCCTGAAGATTCCTGTGGGAGTCACAGGACCCTTTGCCAAATACCCAGGCCCCCACGGGACCCGCGGCGGGATGCCTGCTCCTCTCGGAGTCAGCCTCCCACCCAGGCACACCTAAGCCTCCCTTGCTGGATACGATTTCTCAGGGGAGCGCACGAACGCACACCCGAGCAGCAGCTCCTTCCCCCGGGGGGTTCCCGCTCCGCTCCACTGTTTCCCACTCGTCTCCCAGCCGCCCGCCTGTGCCTGTCGCCGCTCGGGTGTGGGGAGTGGGGCCGTGCCCCCCAGGGCCACCCGTCTAGGGCTGCCAGTGCCCATCGCTCACCTCGGGACACGTACGCTGCCGGGCTCGCTGCCGCCGCTGCCCTCCCAGCCCGCTGGAGACCCATCCTTTCAGGGACCTTCTTCCCTTGCTCCTCTAATGGGAAGCGCAGCAGCTGTTACTGCTAATACCCACCACCTACGGCAGCTCTCCGCCCGTGCCCAAATCCTGCCTTAATCATATTAGTTTTCCTCTTAACATCCCACCCGCTTCTTTTTTTTTTAAATCCCCAAGCTTCGGCAATGAAAACAAAGGCAGCTGGGGGGGGGAGCAGCCAGCTGTGGGGTTTGTGTGGGACACCCTGGAACTCCTTTGCAGAGGTGCAGGAGGATCGGGCTCTCGCTTGCCCCGTTACCCTCCCCACACTCCCCCCCTTCCACGCTGAAGCTTTGCAAAGCAAAGCCACGTCAGCTCCCTCTAGGCCGTGACCCCCGGGCAATGTGCCCTGTCTCTCACACTTACATGGGAGTTATTTTGGCAGTAAAAGCAGAATTTTGCTAGAAAGGCTGGGAAGGTGCGTCCCATGTGCCAGCCCTGCCAGGAGAGGCCATCAACACCCCACAAACCCACCTGACCTGGCACAGGGCACTAAACATCTGGTGTGTGTGACTGTCCCTCGGCACACGAGCTGCATTCAAGCCCAGGCTGTCGCCCCTGCCCTGTGCCTGAGCTGTGCTGCAGCCGTGCCAGTGTCCGGCCGCGGAGCAGATATTTTCCCCGGGCTTCCCAGCTCCTCCTCAGATCTGCCTCGTCACTGCAGACTGCTCCGGCCATCGGGACTCTCGGCTGACCCTGGCCTCTGTTGCCAGGCTCATCCCGCTCACTGCCAGTGGCTCCTTGCTCCCAAAGGATGGAAATTAGGGTCCACTTTCTCGTCATCGTAAGAGCTGCCATCAGCAGATGCTTAACAGACTGCTGGCAGCTTGCAGCCCCGAGTAGGGCTGGAGGAACAGAGTAACAGCCCCATCGGCTGGCTGGCTTTCCTTCAGCCAGCAGACCTCAAGGGGCAGCATCAGATGTCCCAGGGCCACCAGCAGCCGGGCTGGCCCTGTGGTGCAGGGAAGTTATCACAGACAGAGGGGCGAAAGAGCGCTTGGTGCCTTGTAGTCCTCTCCCTCCTCAGGTCAACGCGTATCTGAACGCGGAATGGGTTGGTGCTGGTGCTTGGGCTGCTCTCCCTGCAGGACACCACCAAGCTCACAGAATCACAGAATGGTAGGGGTTGGAAGGGACCTCTGTGGGTCATCTAGTCCAACCCCCCTGCCGAAGCAGGGTCACCCAGAGCAGGCTACACAGCTCCGTCCTGTCCTGTCCCATGGCTAAAGGAGGTACACCGAGAGGTAGGTGACACCACCACCTTTTGTTTCTGCAGCTCCAGCAATGCCTAGATTTGGTCCTGCTTGGGGTCTGTCTGGAGCAGGCACTGTGGTGACCTCTGCCCGGGGTGTCCCCCAAAAACTGGAGGCAGGCTCGCAGACACCTCGCTTAGTAGCGCTGTTCCCGTCAGCCCGCCCTGCTCTACAGCCTGTCCTTTAGAAGGGAAGCAAGATGCTGGCCTGGCACTTAGACACTGCTCCTGACAGCCCAGCTCTCATCTGTTTAACTGGTTTGAAAGTATGGGAACTGGTGGTACTGGGCTCCCAGCAGCCTGCTCTCCTCTGCATTTGCAAGAGGCATTATAGTCACTGAATTTCCAGATAGAATGTAAGTCTTACAGTTTTCTTTTGTCAGTGGAAGAAGAGAGTAGTTTAGGGGAAGGGAGGAAGAGTTTGCATTGTTGCTTCTGTTCCAGCTTGTAATTGCCCATACTTCATATACAAAAGAGAGTACCTTTATCCTGTGTTAATAACCAATCCTTTCCTGAAAACACTGGTCTCTTACGGCTTTTCCTTACTGAATTATTCCTAAGCTGAACTATCCCTTGCTTATAATTCCAGCATAATAAAGCAGCAGCTCCAGACCTCTGACAATCTGCAGGGGAAGAACCAAACACATGCTGCCATCCTGGCACAGTGGCCAGGTCTGAAAACAGCGTTCCAGGTAAGTGTGGGTCTTTGCATCACAGCATGGTGTCACAGCATTGCATGGTCTTCTTCAGCTGCTGCCACGCATTGGGCACACGTTTTCATTATACCAGCTCCAGCGAGGACCATTTCTCCACTGGCTTCCACCTGAAAAGGGGGGAAAAGCAGCAGAGCACAGACCCTGAAATAGCAGTGTCGGGTGCTCCCTGGAACTCTGTGTAAAGCTATGGGGAGAAGGGAGAAGAGCTCCAAACGAATGAGACGCAGACCCAACCCATCTGTAAAACACCCCAGGGTGTATGGAAGCGCTGAACTGGCTCTGCTCGCTCCCAGCGCTGGCAGCAGCCTGTGGGCAGGGCAGGGGGCTGTACCGAGGTTTAGCAGAGCTGCGTGGGGCTGCCTGCGTGCAGCGTTCATTGCTGGGCTGATCCAAAATACAGCCTTACGCAGAATTCATCCTCCCCGCGTCAGTGGCTTCAAAGCCACCTCAAACCAAATGTCACAACCATCTCCTCCTTAGAGATGGAAAAAGCCTGTCACAGTCGTTACCGTGACACAAGCACCTACCAGCAGCCTTGAACTGCATGTTCGAATGCCAAGTGACAGGCAGAAGTTTCCAGTAAGAAATACAGCCCTCTCCATAGCCTCTGGTTGCATCACCCACCAGGACAGCATTGTCTCACCCTTCTGTGGCCAGAGCTTTGACCTGCTGGAGTCACTTGAGCTCAGCCAGGCTCTGCGTAGCACTCTGACTGTGAGGCCCAGACAGACGCGAGCAGACCACGGGGCACTGCTGTCGCTAGAGAGAGGTTTGCCTTTTTCCCCTTGCAAATTTCTTTGTTAGTAGGAAGCTGGCAAGGAGAAGGGAACATAAGACAACTTACACCCTGCATATTGTTTTCTCGGCAGCGTTGGTGTAGTGGATTTCTAGAAGAAAAAAACAAAACAGTTGGGATTTTAAAATTGCACTAGGGAAAACTGTGCATGCTCTGTAATAGCTTCATAATTAAGATAGACTATAAAACACATCATTTTAAATTTCATTGACAAAGTGCACAGAAGGATTATAAAACCAGTAACATCCCACGCTCTTTGATGCAGAAACTTTCTTCTTCTTGCAGGTTGCTTGTACATCTCCACATCGTCAGCGCACAACAGGGACAGCAGTCGTGGAGCAGCTGACACGGAGCAGGTGCCGTGGAGCTCAGTATCTAATACAGGCATGGATGTAAGCAATCCAAAGCTGTCACTCAACAGCAAGCTGGTTGCTTCATTGACAGGTTGAGAAATGCTTTGCTGCTGGAAGATAATCAGAGTTATAACAAGTTAGAAGTCCTTCCCAGTCAGTTAGTGGCCACCTGAGTCCTGTGAACAAAGTCGGGGGGGGGGGGGTGTTATAGAAGAGTTGATTAAGGTTGATCAAGCACAGAGCTTGAACGAAGGTGGCAACAGTTAGTTGAGTGCAGATCACAAGGAACTGGTCATTAAACCAACGAAGCTGGCAGCACCATCTTATTTAAGAATATTGCAGATCATCTTTAAAACAAAGAGCGGTGGCCAGCTGTGAGAAGAGCAGTTAAAAACCCAAGGTAGGAGAGCGGTAAAAACCCACAGTAGTCCCACAGGGAGCATGGAGAACAATGCCCACAAACCGGCATGTCAGGGCTGACCTGTGCATGTCTGTGGCTCTGTGTGTGGGGAGACCAGGGAAAAGAGGAGGTTTCTCTGACATCTAGTTAGGCAGAAGGCTGGCAGAAGTACTGGCAGGTCCTTCCATTTCTATCCAGTTGGCTATTCTTGCTGTTCCTTTATCACGCTTACTGAAGCGTGTCCGTGGACTCCCATGGCTGGGAATGAACCGACACATATACACACGCAACATATAATGTGAGCTTCCTTCCCTTACAAATTCAGCCTAAAAAACCCCAAAACAACCCTTCATTGTATTTGTAGCTACTGCAACCTGTGCAGCTGTTCTGTGCTAGAGGAGGGGGTTAAGGGGAGAGACAGAGAGATGGTGCAGGGCTCTTTCTGGATCTCAGTAAGAAAGGCCCAGCAACAAATAGCTTAACAACAGCTTTAGTAAGACAGACAGGGAATACAGACAGCAAGCAAACTGAACACCCCTGCAGATGCTGGGCACCCCGCGTTCATGTAGCATTGGCCGGGGCCCAGACCGACTTCCCACAGTGTGCTGCTCACAGCAGATGCAACCCTGTCCATGGGGAGCAGCTCTCCCTTTTCATCACTTGAGCTATTTTATAATTTCCTCACAAGAAAACAACCCTCTTTCTAAAGGAGGTTCTCATGAGAACTTGTTGCTGCTCTGTCAGATAAAGGCAAGGCCAGGCAGGTGGTGCCGAGTGGGAGCTGCCCGTGAGCTCCGGCATTACGGAGGGCTGGTGGAGGTGTCCTGCGGCCAAGGGATCCGTGCAGCCCAACGGAGAGCTGAGAGCCACGCCAGGCGTGCAGCCCAGCCCAGCCCGAAGCTGCTGCATGGATCACTGGCTCCTGAATGTTCAAGGGTCCCTCGGTCAGCATCAGTACAGCAGATCAATACAAACCGACACGGGGCTGGAGCTGGCCACAGGCACAGGTTGGCACACTAAAGATCAGGCAATGCTTTGGTACCATCAGTCAGACATTTGTGGGCAATCACTTTGCGAACACTTTCACGCTTTCTCGACTATGAAACCTGCAGCTGTGGGGCACAGCTGGTTGTTGGAGCTGGGTAGAAGCCTTAGGACATAACGGGCACATCGTACCCAGAAGGGGTCTGTGCATGTTTTTTCATTCTAACATTATGAAAAAGATAGAAAGAACTCAAATAAATCAGGTTCAGGGTCTTTTGCGTTAGATTCCCTTTGAACTAGGAACCAGGTAGCAACAAATTGTCAAAC
This sequence comes from Opisthocomus hoazin, assembly GCF_030867145.1. NCBI lineage: Eukaryota > Metazoa > Chordata > Aves > Opisthocomiformes > Opisthocomidae > Opisthocomus > Opisthocomus hoazin. The sequence goes on along the minus strand of NC_134418.1, from coordinate 45,974,400 downwards.
TGGGTGGCCATCAGCGCATGTAGCTTTAAAGGAAAACTTTCCCAGCATGCTCTGCTCCCTTTATATAGGGGCACTCCAGGGCACTGCAGGCTTCAGTAGTAAGCTGGTTTTTGGCTGCCTTGCTACACAGTGAGTACTCACCTCCTTCTCCCAGGCTTGCTTTCTCTGGTTTGCATAGCCTGTGCTGTGTTGCTGCTCCCAGCCAGGCTTCTGTTTAATGACAGGTGGCTTAGTTTGGCTTTTCAAGTGCAAGAAACTTACACTGGGTGTGGGGATGTAGTAAATCCAGAGTTATTGCTCCTCTTAAGAGTCTGTCTGTGAATTGAATGTATGGAAGGGGTTGGGGTAGTGGTTGAATGGCCTTGGTTTCATGAAATGATCTCATTGTGTAGAAGTACTAGCTATGTACACGAATGCAGCTTTAGCCTTTGAAATTCATTTTTATTTGTTAGTTTTGTATTACTTAATTTTGGGTGCATTCTTCTAAGACAAGTGATGGACAAGCACTTTTAAGTTGCTCAAGGAATGTTTCGTTGTCAGTTCTGACCTAGAAGAGCTTGATCCACAAGTAAAACCATTTTATACAGTTACTGAGGCAAGAGCATTAGGATATGGTTAAATGAGGTAACGTGAAGGACATGTGCATTAGTGTCTAATGTAGTCTTTTGTGTGTGAAGATACACAGTGTTTGTAAGAGTGTGTTTGTATCTCCCAATGGGATAAGGATCTCACAAGTTAGGCTGAGTCATTTTTAAGCAGCAGGAGTTTGTGAAATACACCATTCTACTTTGATATTTACAAACATGTATGATGTGATGCCTCACCTTAAACTCTGCACAGTGTTCCATGTGCTACTCTGAAAGCTGTCTGGCCACTGTCTGATTTACTTGCGGCTGGTATGTTGTCCTACAGAATACAGTAAGTCAAAACAAAATCTGTAAGTAAAATGAATCCAAGATGAATGTTTTATCCAACTCAAAACAGACTGCATCCAAACACTGACTGAAGTCAAGCTCAAATGTTCACTTGATTTAAACATCGGAGGGGGGGAATGTTGTAAAATGTACATAAAGGTCAGTGATTGTGGGGAATTAAATGTTTAATTTCTTTAGCTACTTCTGAAATTTGAACATGACTTACAACAGCTTATCTTAATGCACATTTTCCTATCTACCTCACATAGTAAATAGTGACTTCATGATCTAGAACACATTAAAAACCCCTCAGCATGTAAGCTACATAGCATTTTCTAAGTTCAGAGTTTAGTATATGATTAGACAATCTGAAGTAGAAATCACAATTGAAAAAAGTTCTATAACTACACTTGTAGAAACAGAACTGCACTTAAAGTTAGTGATCCAAATTCTTGGGAGTAAATCAAAATCTCTGCAAAATGTGTTGCTATAGGTGGGTAGGTGAAGGAGGGTAGAAAGGTGGAGAAGGAAGAGGGGGGAAAAAATCCTAATCCTGTCTTAAAATAAAGACAAACAAAAACCCAGACAGTCCCCAGGAATGAACGCACACAGAAACCTGCCAGCTGCATATAGATGACAAAATAAATAAGAAACTGCTTACTCCTCTTGGAGGTACATCTTCCTCTTTTTTATTAAGAGGTCACTTACAGAAGAGCAAGTTGGTGCTTTGTACTTGCATCCTAGAACCTTTTCAACCCTTGTTGGAAAATGATAGATTACTGAAGCGTATTATAAAGTAGCATCTCTATTTCTGCGTTGTGTAGTGGCTTTTGAAGTGTTTAATGTGAAAAGGTTAACTACTGATTGCAAAACAATTTAGAATTATTTCTTGATCTTAAAAAAATAAATTTTGCAACCCACATTCTCTGTGTTGGATAACTGAAAAATTACTATACCCTGCTTGCATTAGAGCTACTGGTACTTGGAAAGAATGAGCCAATGTTACATTCACACAATTGTCTTGTGTTCATCCACAACTAGAAGTATTTTTGTTCCTGGAGGCACTAATAACTGCCCAAAGAATAAAGCAGGGCTTCAGAAAACTCATTTAAAAAAACTGGCTAAACCTCACCATGAGGTACATTACCCTAACGTATAACTTTGTCGTGAGGAACAAGAAAACATTCTGAGTATCTGATGTTAAGTGCAGTAAATATCTGAATGTTCAGGGTTCTTCTTCCCTTGGCTGACTGCATGTAAAAGAAAAGATATTTTATACGTTGGTGTAAGCACTCGTGTAAAACTGAGCTGGATTTACTTACTCAGCTTTGATTACCTGGGAGCACTGTTGCAAAACATAAACAAGTTCTGACCCTGCCTGCACAGAGGTTCCCCCTCCCTAATGCATACTCCATGCTATAAGCTTAATATATTTGTTCTCATTTCTGGCCAGCACATAAAGAAAGAGAATATATAGATGGTACTAGGTTGTGGTGGGAAGTGGATGGGAAAAATGAGCAAACTGTCTGAAAAGGATACATATGGCATGTTTACAAAAGCTTTTAGATTCCTAGTCTGGTTTCAGGAGTAGCTTTAGATATTAGTTAAAATTGCTTCTTACTGAAGAAGCCCATTGTGTTTGGTAGAGATGCAGGAAAAAAAGGTAACTGCAAGCTGAGGTAGGGTGAGGAGTACAGAGGCAGGAGGTGAGGCAGCTACCAGCTGTGTCAGCATATCAGCTGAGAGCTTTTCACCTGTGACTGGCTTTCTCTGCTGGCACACAGCTTGCTTCTCACCCTTAGGGCTTTTCTTCCATTTGATTCAATTCTTCCCCCACCCCTAACTGCTGAAGTGTCACTGTCACATCCCTTGATTCAATCCACAATTCAAGATTTTTTTTTTGACAGATGAACTTTTTACCAGTGAGTCTTAGTAGATTGGCATTTAAAGCTGACCCTGTGTTTTCCAAAAGGGACAGGTCATTGTCACCAAAACATTCGCACTTCCCAGTATCAACTAAACTGTTGTTTTGCCATCAATACAAGGCTGTGATTTGCGATTGCTCCATGCCTGCTTACATTCCAATCGGTATTTCTGTAATTGCTAGCATAATTAACCGAGCTGTTGCTTTGAATTAGTCTTGCGGCACTATTACATGCTTCTCTTTTATTTTTTTTTCTGTACAGTGGAACAAAGCAATGCTTTGAAACAAAAACATTCAGGAAGTTTACACTGGTTTACATTTATTAAAAAAAAATATTTAAACACTTCTGTATTTCACCTGTGGATTATTAACTACAAATCAAATAGGGCTCATCACTTCAAAGAAGTTCGCAAGTACAAAACAGCCTCCTCCTGGCATCTTCACATCCTCCTCTTCTGCGTGCTTATGTACAATACTGTGAAAAGGAGAAAGCGGCACACATGAGGGCCCTGGTAAATAATGTGCAGAAGCCTATTTATTTAAAACATCTTATTTCCATGGCTTGTAAAACAACACTGTAATGAATCCCATTCAGCATGAACAAAGTCAGGAAAGTTTTAAGTCCAGGTTTCAAGAAATGCTATGAAATTTACACATTATGTACTACTTTGGTTCAGTATTTATTATATTCATAGTCAAACTACACTCCAGCAGATGCAGGCTGGACAGAGGAAGAATAAAGCCAGCTACCCTGCAGCATTACTGAGGGGAGCATGAGAGTTTCTAAGCAGGAGAATTATGGGTGTCGCACACTAATGCTATGATCTTTCAACAAAAGCTGGAAATAGCAAGCCCTTTGGCAAAGCTAACAATTACCTACAAAGCAGCAGACATCTTCCACCTGCTTAGCCGGTGATATACCTAGAACAAGTCCATGCACAACATCAAACTGCATCGTGCTTCTGAACCTGGGATGTCTTAAGTTCTCTGCTCAGCCTGTTCTTCAGCCTCCTGCTTCTCATCTATTTGTTTTAACTCTTTTCGATTCTTATTGCCATAATTGATTCTCCAGCCCCAATGTCACTGCACGCCTTAGCATAATAATCCAAATCCCTTGCAAAAAGCATTTGGCCTTATTCAAGGATTAGTTCTCCTCCCAGAATGCTCTTTTCACACTGGTGTTACATTCTTTTTGACTCTTTTTGTAACATGGGATTCAGGTTTTGTTTCTTTTTATCCCCTCCCTCCTTCCTGTCCTCCATTTTCTTCTCAAGTAACTTGATCAAACTCTGCTTCATTTACCTTCTCCACAAGTCTCTTCACATCTGACTTGTGAACCTTTTCTGTTTTTAGATATTCTTCTCCCTGGCACGCCCAGCTATTACAGCCTAACTGATACCACAGAGTCATTTCAGCAGCCTGGGACTGTCCTTGAAGTGCACTAAAATCCACCTACTGCACTGGGATATTCAAAGGCTCAACAGGAAAGTGCAAGTGGTTTTCTTGACTGGTGGCAAAATCTTTACTCATAAAGATGAAAATAACCTCCAGTACTAATAAACAGGATTCATTCAGGTCTGGACAAGTGCATCAGAAGAAAACATTACGATGTCATCAATATCTGTGCTGTTTCATAAATTTATGCAGTAGTTTGCCTGGCAAAACACAAAATTCTATGGAGCAGAGGCCATCTAAGCAGGCAGTAACTGCAAAAGAGTAAACCTGTCAACTGACAGGAAATAAACTCTATGGAAGGCTAGAAAAGAGCATGCTTCTCTAAATGAACTTCAAGTTCAGAGGCAAAGAGGGGCCCACAGGAATGCAAAAAAGCACAGATGCTGAAAAGTGAACCTCTAAAAAGTAAATACGTTAAGGTTTCCAAGAAAGCCTAAAACTAATATTCTTACAGGCAGCTTGCTTACACCTCAGCCACTCCTCAAATTCAGATGTAAATATCAAAACACAATCTTCTATTGAGCAATAACATAAGGAGGAAGAGTTACCATTATTTCCTCTGATAAATGCATCCCCATACTTGTTCTTTAATTGTCCATTTACATATTCTTCGGTCTGTTCCAGAGCTATATTCATATACCCATCCAGGCAAGCCAGGACACCTGAAGACAGTGACAGTTTAAAAGTGAATCAGCTTAAACTTATTTCAAAATAAACAAAAATGCATTGTGTTTGAGTAGTACTGAAAAAACCTGTACCTTCATAACAAATGAAAAGCCCAAGCTTGGCCAGATGAGTCAGTAGATCAGAGTATGCTTCAAAGAATTAAGCTGGGAGCGAGGAACCCCAAGCACTCTATTAGCAACTTTATCAGCTGATGTAAGAGTGGGAGTGGCAGAAAGAAGTCATTAAGGCATGACTTTCAAAAGACTGTCAGTTTCCACTTTGAGAGTTTAAGTTGTCCCTTCTCATGTGTGTTTTAAGCCATACACCTGAAAAGAACCTTTTCAGGTGTGACATTAAGTCTAACTGGATAACCTAAGGACAAGACTACAAATTGAGATTTCATCAAAACTTGTAGAGGATATAGCTGAAAAACCACCCTTTTAATACATGACATCATACACACTTTTTCATATTTATTTTCATGCTTACAGATTTAGAAGAACATTGGCTGCAAGTCTCTGTTTTGATGTAAACAAAATTCTACATTTTCAACAGGCAAAGGGTTTTCAAATGACACAGAAATCTTCCCACAAAGATAAAATTATGCTGTTTAAATTAATGCAACTCAAGAAAAAAAATCTCTGCCATTCATAATATTAGATGTTCTTTTGATCAGGAAAATATGCATTTGAGTAGCAGTGATTTTTAGAGAAGTATTTATATTCTCACTTCTCCTAGCCCCTGTTGAAGGCTGTACCTTGTTCACACAGTACTTCCTACATGGCAGCAGCATGATGGACACTTCTTCATTCAAAATCGCTCCTCGGTGTCTACACCCCCTCTTAAGATCAGAACCATGGTCATCTACAAATTTAACTTGCCTGATCAAACAGACTGTTCATGTAAGGAACTGAACGTGGGGATTACCAGATGTAAAGAATTGCTCAGAGCATGCAACCAGATTTGTTACTGGTGCACATAACTTGTGAAAAGCTGCAGTAATTCTCTCCGTCCTGGCACACAGAGACAATATTAGTAAAATTTTTTTTTTTCCTGTTTGCAAAATACCTGATTTATTTACCTGGCATTAAAACTCAAAATACAGTGTCTTGGCTGTACTTGGGGAGGCAGAAAACTCCAGGCTGAGAATCCTCCTCTAAGACACATTCTCATTTTTCAGAAGTGTTACTGTAATATCTTCCATTAAATAATTAGGAAATCAAGTTCTCCTGCCAACTTGTAATCGTTTGAGGATCATTATTTTCCTTTATGTTTTTCTTTCCTCTGCTTTCACACGTAGGAAAAACTGACTGCTCACAAAGTGTAACTAAATGCACCAAAAAACCCAAACCAAAGTCAGAACTCTTTTTCACTCCAGTAATCCTGATTGTTCCACGTAACAACAGAAAACAAAAAGCTTGTCCAAAATTAAAATTGGACTCTGGATTTTCTTAAGCTACCAGTCAGTAGGCCACAAATGCAGTATTTACAAACTCTTTTGTTCCTAGAGTGCATTCATGGTTGTTTCATTCTCTTCCTCCTTTTCTTTGTGTTTACTCTCGGGCCACTAATGGCATTTCATACTGTCACTGCCCATCCTGGCTAGTACTTTATCTGGTTTATCTATACGTAGGTATGTTTTAGCATACATATCCATCTCTACACACAGAAATCATACATATTGATTTATCACTGATTACTTTCCCAGGGCTGCTTCTCTTAGACATGCACGGCACGTGGCAGTGAATAAAGACACTTTAGGGTTACACATCAACACTTGCATTACGCCACGTTTGCACGTGTGGTGGCTCGGAGGGTGGAGGTACAGACATAAAATTAGCAGCACAGCCTAGAGGGAGAATCTAGACAGATTTGCAACAAAAGCTGAGATGCTGGGTTTTTTCATGTTTGGCTTTTACAAATGTTGGTCAAATTTCTGCAGAAAACAGAGTGTGTATTTTTCAAATGAGAACAGTATACAGGTTTTTAACCACAGGATCACATCAGGTGGGAAGGAAGGAGAGCAGAGGGAAATAAAGAAGGAAGGGGAAAAAAATCCAGTAACAAATAAGCGTTCAAAGGAACTATGGTTCAATTCCTGGTAGGTCTGACTGCAGACATGTTAAACTAGCCTTGCTGAGGGGAAAGCTGAGTAATTTACCTGCAGCAGTAACAAATGGGTCTTACCAAGCATAAGGTACCAACGTTCTTAAAGAAATTAGAAAGTGCATCCAAAAACCAAATCTGGTTTGGCCTTGCCTTGTGTGTACCTTTAGGTAAAGGATGACTTGTTTTAACTGACTTTAATGAGCTGTTGCTACATTCTCCTGTAAGAAAGAATTGAGAGGCCAAAGACCAATGAGAAGGAATGAAGTTTTTAAGCAACCCCACCTGAAGTGCTCAGACATTGTGGTTCTCAAAGAAATGACACACTGCAAATTTTGTCAGCTGAGAAACACTGAAGAGGAACAGGAAGGGATAAGAAGGCACTGCTTGCTCTGTCAGAGAACAGTAACAGTTTAAAACTGTCATAATACCAAGATTCCTTGTCCCAGCACAAAGAAGATTCCTCTCAAGTGCCAAGCTGAGCCAAGTGAAGCAGTGACCTGTAACAGGATGTTTAAATCATTCCTTCCAGAATAAAATGTCTAAATTGTGCACAGAGATACATGACAGTTTTAATTAAGTTTGGACAGTACTAAAAAAACTGGACAGGCTGATAGTCTTATCCTAATGGGAGTAGCACCCAGACATTTCATTGAACAGCGTTGTTTAATTTCCTGGTTAAAACCCCCTATAATACTACATACAGTGCAAGAAGGTATACAGATGGGCTGGAAGGCTCTGGAACAAAACTGCTGGACTGCGTTAAAATGAACTGGACATACAGCAGCAAAAGCCACACTAAGCTTTCTCCTCTGTCTCTGTGAGTCTTGATCCAACATGTGTCTAGGCAGTTGTGTAACCAAGAAGGTAAATAACTCTTTCATCCCCCGTGTCAGAGCAGGCTTGTGACTGATGGCACAGTTTACTGTTTGAAGCTTTTCTGAACCAAGCTCTATACTAGGAATTGGAGACCAGGAAGGTGAAGAAAAGGGTAGTTCCAGTAAGGGCTGCTATCAGAGCACTGAAAAGAGGTCTGCCTGGCCATACTGAGAATTGTAATTCCAGCCAATCTTTACAAATATCAGTTTAGAAACTCAGAACGATCCTGACAGTCCAGTCTAACCATCTGTGAACTAAGGACACTAATGATTTCAATAAGTAATTTTAATCTTCTAAATCTACCCTTAACATCCTTTTCATCAGTTTCTCCAGAGCTGACTTTCTATTTTTAACGTCATCACTCTGAGATCTCTATTCATATACTCCAGGATTCTGGATCACACTGTTTTGCTTTTCAAAAGCAATGCATCTGTTCCAGCCTCCCCAGAAACAATGACTTTACTCAGTGTGAGAGACAGAGAACTTACCTCGATAATCAACTCCAGAATTTAATTTTACAACAACTGGCCTTCCAATGATTTGTTTTAGAAAGTCACTAGGGGTTTGCTTCCGTAGACTCATCCTGATCTTCTCTGGTAATCTGGGAAGAGAAGTTACAGAAAACATTTGGATAAGAAACATGCTCGCGTAAGGTCTTTAAACACCCAGCAGAGACGTGGTCCCTGATGCTATCAAAGAAGATAAAAGCAAAACATTAAGGCTGGAGGTGGAGAGACAGAGCTCCTAGAGCTGTAGCATTAAACTTTCCCTGTGCTATTTTTGTAAATTCTGAAATTATTAATAAGAATCCCTCTTTGCCATGCTGTGTATCTTGTAAACATCTGAGGGAGCCAAAGGCCTCACCTTCTCTGTAACACCTTTTGCTAAGATACTTTTACTAAAACTAGAGAGCTGCGTCTATAGTAAGTGGGTTTTATCTTCGGGGGCGGCGGGAGGAGCCAGTGGGCGCTCTACACACCGGAGTCCGTGCTGGAACCGCAAGAGAAGGGTATCTGACCTCGGCTCACGAGTACGAGCAAAGAACACAGCTGACAGGATGCCTTCAGACGAACCGGTGCAGGCGGGCTGCGTGCGGACGGAGGCTTGGCACTAAGCTGCAGGGAGACCCGAAAGGACGCCGAGACGTAAGCACCCGTGTGCTGCGGGGCCGCTCGCCTCGGGCGCCGGGGTCGCTCCGTCCCAGCGGCGGCTGCCCTGGCGCCGGAGCCCGCCTCCCGCCCCGCCGCAACGCCTGTGGCCTCGGAAACGGCCGCAGCGGACACCAGTAACGGCCGCCGCCGTGACACGCGCACCGCGGCCCCCCGCCCGCGCCGCTGGGGCCCGGGCCCGCACTCACCCGCCGCCGCCCGCGCCCCTTCCCGGCGCTCGCGCCCAATCGGCACCGCCCCGCTACGGCGCGGCGGCAGGGTCAAGCCGCGCCGTCCGCGGGAACGCGCGGGGCTGGGCCCGCCCGCCCTCCGCCCGCCCTCCGCCCGCCCTCCGCCCGCCCTCCGCCCGCCCTCCGCCCGCCCTCCGCCCGCCCTCCGCCCGCCCTCCGCCCGGTGCGTGCGTGCCCGCGCGGCTCCCGGGGCGAGCCCCCAACCCGAGTCCGCGGTGTTGGGTGGGCCGGGCCGTCCCGTCCCCCGGCGGGGTGGCAGCTCCGCGGGTTTCTCGTTTCCGTGGGCCCGGCCGGCTCGCCGAACCCCGGGATCGTCCCCGGGGGCGCCGCTTTCGTGGCCCGCTCCCGCCCGGAGCGGCGTCGCGTCGGCTGCTGGCTGGGAAGCGGCGTGCCCCGGCGCGTGGCGGGGCCTCCTGCACCGAGACCCGCTGCGTGGGCCCGGCCGGAGGGTTGACGTGGTGTCTGGCGGCTGCCGGCGCCCTCCGCACCGGGACGGGCGGGGAAGGGTTGCCCGGGGTCGCTCGTTTTACGGGTGGATTGGTGACCACGGAAGCGAAGAGGCCGTGGGGTGGTTTTTTTTTCAGATGTCACCTGGGAAGAGCACGGCACAAGAAGAAGCTGAACTTTCGCCTCCTGCTTCTCCCCAGCTTCTCGGCCGTCTTTTCCCCTTTCCCCCAGCTACGCCCTAATGTCTGGAAAATATTCCACACACACACCCCCCCCCCAAGGGATTTAGCACCGTGACTGGAGTTAATCGGCTGTGAAAGCTTCTGGACTGGATGGGTTATTTTCATTCTTCCATTATTGATTTAGTGTCTTGGTGAAACTCTCAATTCTTGTGATACAAAGAAAATGTACTATGGCTTTTCAGAACAGAGATTTGTATTCCGTGTTCCTTCTGGAGCTGTTTGTCTTCTCTTGTTGAACGTGTATCCAGTGACTTTTTTGCCCCAAAGCTTAGGCTAAATAAGAGGCGAGGTCCACAGACCCGACCAAGTTCACCTGGCTGTCCCAGAGCTGGAGCACAGGCACGGCCAGGAAGGTTGGGCCACGTTGTGCCCGTGTTTCCAGGCAACCATCATGTTAATCAGGAGCATCCAACTGTGCTTGATTGTATCTAATACTTGAAGCAGAAAAGGAACGTGAAATAGTTACTCTGGGAAGCAGGCTTGCAAAGTTTTATCTGGCCGCCTGACTTCAGTGCGTAATATTTTGATGAGGGAGTATTCTGGTTTTCGCTGTTGTCTATCTCCATGATAAAGTTTGGGCAAGTAGATTTTTCATGCTTGGACATGTGAATTTTCATGACAATTTTGCAAGTCCAGCTAGGGATATGTGATGGTTTGGGAGCCTTCCTCTTTGTTTTGTTTCTTATGAGTTTGTCTTCATAGCTTGTATTTCTATTATTTTGCTAGCCATCAGGACCTGATGAGCTACTTAGCCTTCTGCTCAGTAGGCTGCTTTCTAGCTTGCTTAGGCATACGTTTAGTGTCAGTTTCTATGTGTGTGGATACTTCGGTGTCAGAAAAATCCTTCTACTTTCCTGCTGCATACACTATTAACCTCACAAACACATCTGTTTTGAATTGTGGGCATTGAGACTGGCAAGTTTTGTATCCTTAGCTATTCTCTTTCACGGTTTGAGACCAAGTCATGAACCCAAATCTTAGGAAATTTTCCTTGGTTTGCCAGAGGTCCTAAAGCAATCTCACATGCTGTTCCTAGGGGTAAATTAATCTTCATGCAGGAAGGTGCATGTTGCTGAGCACTCTGGTGTAGCATGAGTCGCACCTAGGAAGGCTGTTCCCATCTTGTATATTTAGGCTGAAGATTACGTCATCACATCTGTGATTAGGTAACCTGAAGAATGTGTTATTTCCTGAGTGACAAAATGCCAATGACCTTGAGAAGGTGATCTTCAAAGGATTTAAGTGATCCACATTCAGTGGACTCTTTAAAGATTTCAAAGCTTCAAGAATGAAAACAAAATTAAGCTGTCGTTGGATAACGATTCTCTTTGGTTTGTTTGTCATCTAGATGAGAAAGGATTTTGATCTAAAACATCACATACCTTGCTATCAGTAGATTCTTTTAAATACCACACTGCTTTATCCTTTCATAGTGTACTGTGACAGAGGTTTTTCAGCTGTATAACTCATGGAAATCAGCGAGATGCTGCCCTTGCGTTTTAATCAAGATGAACTTGAAAGGTGAACATTGTAAGTGGTAGAAATTATTTATAATTTTGTAATAAAAGTTTATGTCTAACACTCCAGATTTCATACATCTGCTATGTGCTGGCCCTGAGATACAGAACAATTGCAATTGCCTTTACATTTGGCCTTAGATGAAAGGTCATAAATTACAATGATAGAGTTCGTAGTCCTTCCCAGCTCACAAAATTTCCATATTAACATCTTCACCTCAGACATAAATGGTTACAAAGTTACAAAGAAAAGAGTTGTGTTGGCCTCTGTCAACTGAACTTAATGATGAAAGTGCGTGGATCGTGTACTATTGCTAACTCTTACGCATAAAGCATCGCAGAGTCCTTGTTCAGAGGACCTAATTAAAACTTTACAGTTAACTTTAAAAATGAAATGGGATTTGACAGTCTCTCTTTCTCTCTCTTTAATGCAATAAAACCCACTTCAAAGTTAGGAAGGTTCTTCTCTCCCAGCTACTTGAAATAAAAGCATTTCCGTAGAACGAGGTGGCTATGTAACAGAGAATGTGTTAAAAGGAGTGTCCAATTTTTCTATTTCTTGTGAAGTGCACACCATTTATGCAAGTTAAATGCAGAACAACAACAATCCAGATGACAAAAGAATGTCTGTGGCAGATTTTGAATGCAGCCTAAATAATCCCCGGCTGCAACCAGTAGATGAAAAAAAGAAGATGTATTAAACAGTCCTCACCTCAAAATTGTGTCAAAGAGAACAAACCCTTTCCAGCCACAATCACAGCATACCCCATGATTTTAACAATCAATTTTGGTGCTTTCTTAGATTAGAAAGGAAGAAAAAATAGATTTGAAAATTATGCAAGATAATAAGAGGCCAACATGAGTTCCAAATCCAGGGAAACTTTTCTTGTTCAGAGCCTCTGAGAGTGTGGGGGCAGAAGGAGAGGTCAGCCGCCATGAAATAGTGTAATTCAGGATTAGCACTGTTATCACAAGGTTTCCTGAGGGCCCAGAACTAAACATGGTATTACATTTCTGGAGTCTGAGAGGTGGAAGGTGAGATTCTGCTCCCACTGAAGCCCTTGGAAGTTTTGCTAATTACTTCTCTGTACTAAGGATGCCTCTAGAAATTATTGAAAATACACCTGAAATCTCAAAACAAATCCCTCTCGATGAGCTGGAACCAAAAGTATAACTGCTAGGCTGATAGTTGTCACAGATTGGTTTTAGAAACTTCTCAGTAACGATCCCTGCTGCTGAACGATCAGTTATCCCACTGGCCTGATCCAAAACTCCTCCAGTGGATTCAGGACAAGGCTCTTAGGCTGCGGATCCTTTCCATCCACTTTGGATCAAGAAAGCACCATACGTGCTTTCTCCGCAGCTATCCCATGGGTTTCCCAAGGGAGAACCTCATGACAAGAAAGCTTTTGCAACGCAAGCGGCTTGTCTCCTTTTCAATCCTGAAACAACTCCTGTGCCAGACGAGTGAGGGTTAGCTTCCCCCTCGCTGCTGTGGGCCCGCAGGCTGTTGTCTGATCGCAAGCGTGATGATTTGCCGAGGGCAGGGCTCTGTGTCTCGGTCGGCGGCATCAGAGGCTGTGCTGTGTGCAGAGAGTAGATCAGTGCCACATTCGCGCTTTGGCACAGAACTGCTGAAGCTGACCTCGCGACTCTCTTGAAGTTGGCATAACCTCCATGCTCTCTGTCCCTTTCTTTTTCCTTCTGGGCTGTGTTCTTTTGCTATGATTTGTGCTTCTTAGAAGCCGCCTTCTGGTGTCCCGGGGAGAGGAATTGCACGTTGAAGGGTGCAGGAAGAAGCAATAGAAGGGAGGTGTTAGGACCTCTCTCCTTTTCCTCCTCAGCAAACTCCCTGGTAAACAGGGAACAGTCAGCAGGTCCTCGGTGAGCTGGGGAGAATAATGTGAGAACTCAGTCGGAGGCTTTCTCTCCATCTCCTAGACTTTCAGGTCTGTAGAAAAGAAGGGGAAGATCCCCAGAGGCTTTCAGAGTTCACTTCATTCCCTCAAGTTCCTGGGACTGCTCTCCTTGGCTTTGCCAAGGGACAAGCTTTTTCATGAGCCTGAAGAGGTTTGACATCCCCCTTTGCAGGCCTTTGGATGGGAGAGTTCAAGCCTTTCAGCGTTTGAATGATAGTCTGTCTGCGCCTGTACAGTAAAAGAGCAAAGATTTTTTCCCCTTAAATGAAGGCTTGGTAGTCCAACATGATTTCCCATGCCCTGCGAAGATCAGCAGAATTGCTGATTCCCAGCCATGTTCTCAATTAAAAAATTAATTTATTTTAAAATTGGACCTTAATCAAAAGATACTGGGTTTGTGCTACAGATTTCAGATGGAAGAGCTTCATAAAATTCTGTCATCTTCAAGTTCTTCTGTGTGCTCACCGCCTTGGGGTGTTCATGTCTTCCTGTATGGGTTGAGTGACATGATTACCTTTTGTCATATGTTTGTCTCTCCTATAGCTTAACAGATCACATGGAAAATTGTGCTTTCTGTTACATTAAGTAAAGGCTGGAAGCTCCACTTGTTTCTTTTCTGCAGCACTCGGCTAGATTCTGTCCAAAATACAATGGAATTGGACACAGCCTTTTGTGTTTAGACTTTCTAAAATATTTACATCAAAGAAACACACGTTCTCTATTTTTTTCCAGTGTGGAATATCAATTCCAGATGACATTTCAATGTAAACTTTTCCATAGCCAATTCAATGATGCTAATTCAGTCCTTTAGGTTGAAGACTCGTGTCAAGTTTAAGCACAGGCACGGGCTGAAGTGGCTACTTTAAATTGACCTGCTGGTGTAAAGCACCTGCGAGATTAGTTCCCAGCTCCCCAGAAATGCTTCTGATGCAGACCTGGGGATAGGAAGCAAACAATTCGTAGTGTAGTAAAAGCAATCCATACCTTGTTCTGAAGTTCAGTGAAGAGGGAAGACTTAAAAGCGTTCAGCCACCTTTCTGTCCCTCTCTGACCCTTTCCACTTATGAATCTAGCTGATGCCCTAGGGAAGAAGTATCATCTGACTCATAGGACAAATAAGTCTCTTTTTGGGAGCTGACTGGATCTGCCATCACCTGACTTCTTCCAGCCTCTCAACCCAATTTTTCCATTTATCTGACCCTCCACAGGTATTTCATATATGGGGAAATTTTGTTTGCCTCTCCTCAGAAAGATACCGAGAGCCTTTCCATGGATTTCAGCAAGTAACGGATTAGGGATCAAGCCTAAAATAAATTGAGCAGGGGTTTTTCCATCCATGTGTTTCAGTTTTCCAGAAATTGTAAGACATGATCCTGAACCCAGCAGTGCTATTTCACTGTATGGAGCAGCCAGCACAGTTTAAGTTATAGTTGTAATAGTAGCAAACTGAGTTTTACTGACACAGACCACAGCATTATATAAAAGTGTAGACAATTCTGTGAAATTCAAAGCATTTGCTGACATATACAAAGAAAAAGACGGGAAAATGAAGACATGAAAGAAGAGATTGAGGTTTCAAGCTCTAGAGGAGTGAGACGATGTGAGAGAAACAACTCTGCAGACACCAAGGTCAGTGAAGAAGGAGGGGGAGAAGGTACTCAAGACGCCGGAGCATAGTTTTCCCTTGCAGCCTGTGATGAAGACCATGGTGAGGCAGGTTGTCCCCCTGCAGCCCATGGAGGTCCACGGTGGAGCAGATATTCACCTGCAGCCCGTGGAAGGGACCCCATGCCGGAGCGGGTGGATGCCTGAAGGAAGCTGTGACCCCGTGGGGAGCCTGTGCTGGAGCAGGCTGCTGGCAGGACCTGCGGACCCATGGAGAGAGGAGCCCACACCGGAGCAGGTTTGCTGGCAGGACTTGTGACCCCGTGGGGGACCCAAGCTGGAGCAGCCTGTTCCTGAAGGACTGCACCCCGTGGAAGGGACCCACACTGGGGCAGTTTGTGAAGAGCTGCAGCCCGTGGGCAGGACTCACGTTGGAGAAGTTTGTGGAGAACTGTCTCCCGCGAGAGGGACCTCACACTGGAGCAGGAGCAGAGTGTGAAGAGTCCTCCCCCTGAGGGACAAGGAGCGGCAGAGACAATGTGTGATGAACTGACTGCAATCCCAATTCCCCGTCCCCCTGTGCCGCTCACAGGGAGGAGGGACAGAAACGGGAGTGAAGCTGAGCCTGGGAAGAAGGGAGAGGTGGGGGGAAGGTGTTTTAAGATTTGGTTTTATTTTCTCTTTATTGTACTCTGATTTGATTGGTGATGAATTAAACTCCCTTTTCTCCCCAAGGTCAGTCTGTTTTGTGCGTGACGGTAGTTGGTGAGTGATCCCTCCCTGTTGTTGTCTCGACCCTCGAGCCTTTCATTGTATTTCCTCTCCCCTGTCCAGTTGAGGAGAGGGAGTGACAGAGTGGTTTTGGTGGGCACCTGGCATTTATCCAGGCCAAACCAAAACAGTGTTGCTATTGTATGTTTGTACAGTATGCAGCGCCTCCTTAGACATTGCTGAGATGCAAATAAAGAAATAATGATCAAATGTTAAAGAGAAAATAGGTATAAAAAGATCATTCAGTTTGTCTGTGAGGAGCACCTTCCTGGACATTAGCCAGACTGAAAGGCATGTGTGGAGGCTACCAAGTCAATACTTACTCTGCTGATACCTGTTACTGTTGTGAGGATACTGGAAATAGGCAAAAATGATAGTGTTCATTGTAACTCGGAATACCTGGCTTCTCATATGCCTCTGCCAGAGGCTTCCAGGGTAACCTTGTGTGAATCACATCCTCAGTGGCTCAGTTCCCACAATCAATTAACAGCAATTTGGTTAGATGGAAGAAGCTATTTTTTTATTAGTATAAGTTATTTTTGAAGTGGAGGGAAAATAGGGAAGATATACGTAGAAAAATCTCAAATATTCCTAGTTTCAGTAATTTTAAACATAAATATTTAATCTACTGTTAATCCAGGAAGTTAAACAATTAAGTATTTAAAATAATGGAGATTATGGCATAATCACTCTGTTCTTTCTGAGCCTTTAATAGCTGACGAGCTCAATTTCTTTAGAAATAAAATGTGATTTCATGTCAATGTTAGGGTCACTTCTAGAGTTTTTGTGAGCTGGTGTTTTCCAGTGGCCCCAGTTCTTGTCCATTGACTACAAAGTCATTATTTCTGTGGTTAAGGGAACAAAATGAAATGTGATTATTTTGTAATGTGACAACAAAATAGGTAAAATCAAAAGGGAGGACTAGAAACTGTATATATGCAAGATAAACAGTTTTGTTAGGAATAAAAAAAAAAAAAACTGAAAAAAAGCATATATTTTCATATTAAGTCACAGGTTAATTTTTTTAACTGAGTACATTATGCATCTCTCTTGTCTTTTAAACTTTATTACAATTTCAGGGGATCCACTAGCGAAAATAAGAATGCTATCTACAAACATAGATCTGTCAATATGGTGTGACTGCCTATGACCCAGTCCCCAGGGCCTGCAGTTTCAGACGTAGTAAAAACAGAATCACAGAACCACAGAATGGTAGGGGTTGGCAGGGACCTCTGTGGGTCATCCAGTCCAACCCTCTTGCCGAAGCAGGGTCACCTACAGCAGGCTGCACAGGACCTTGTCCAGGCGGGTCTTGAATATCTCCAGAGAAGGAGACTCCACAACCTCCCTGGGCAGCCTGTTCCAGTGCTCCGTCACCCTCAGAGGGAAGAAGTTCTTCCTCATGTTCAGACCGAACTTCCTGTGCTTCAGTTTGTGCCCATTGCCCCTTGTCCTGTTGCTGAGCACCACTGAAAAGAGCTTGGCCCCATCCTCCTGACACCCACCCTTCAGATATTTGTAAGCATATATTAGGTCCCCTCGCAGCCTTCTCTTCTTCAGGCTGAACAAGCCCAGCTCCCTCAGCCTCTCCTCGTAGGAGAGATGCTCCAGTCCCCTCACCATCCTCGTAGCCCTAACCTCGAACACTGTATACAGATCTGATTGCCTGGTGTTCACACATGCGGGAAAATATTTCTATATACTTCAGTCTTGACCGCTTTTACAAGAAAAAAATATAT
This sequence comes from Opisthocomus hoazin, assembly GCF_030867145.1. NCBI lineage: Eukaryota > Metazoa > Chordata > Aves > Opisthocomiformes > Opisthocomidae > Opisthocomus > Opisthocomus hoazin. Next base: position 45,956,817 of record NC_134418.1, on the reverse strand, counting down.
TGCTGGAAAAATTATATAAAACAATGTTGAAGGTTATGTACTGACTCTTCCAGCTCTGTGCTAACAGGTGTGAATGAACATTGTCTGCTAGAAGAGGGGAACGATGCAGGGCAACTGACTCACTGTTCCCTGGTCTGTTTTGCGGCTTTCAGGCAAAACTGCCATCTGTGCTATCAGTGCAGCTCCACTAGTCCTAGGAATTGTGGAAGCTTTAGGGCACAAACAACATCCATGTTTTCTCACTCACCTAATCCTACCTAGAAAATTGAGAGGGCAGTAGCGTAGAGTGCCTGTAGCAATCCAGACCACCTGTCACTAAGAATTGCATCCTTGCTACTGTCGATGGACCTGGATGGATGTTGAAAACAATGGAGAATGCTAAGAAACCACTCAGCATAGGCAAGACTTGTGACTGGGAAACTGAAAAGGTTCAAAAAGCTCTTCTGAGGGAACGAGAGGTGATACAAAAGCCCGATCAGTAGTCCTTGCAGGCTTTTGTGGCTAGGAAAGTATTGGTGACATTGCTGTAAAATGGGTTATTAATCCTGATAACTTGGATCATTAAAGAACTGCAGCCCTCATTACTTCACTCTGCTCTACATAAACAGAGCACTTCACTCTACAAAGAGGAGGAAGAAAGTTCCCTCTGCATTCAGGAGAAACTGGAAGGTGAAGAAGGAAGCTATGTTCATACCATGCATCACTTTTCTTCGGTTTCTTGTTTCCTTTCACTTCTAGCTGCACTGTGACGCATGTTCTGGTTTCCTCCCTGACATGTGGAATCCTCTGATCTCGCCTCATCAGACCATATCCCAACCATGTTATCTCCTCAGCTACTACATTTTTTCCTATGTATTCACCTTCCTCATCCAAATAATCTTTTTTTTTCATGGTTTTCACCTGTGCCCTTGTCTGCTTGGAACTGACACTACCAATTGATTTCACATAATGCACACAGCACAGCCCAAATATATATTTCTGTCTCTAGTTCAGATGTTAAAATCAATGCCTTGGAGGTGAAAGGTTTCATCGTCCATAAATAACTCTTGAGCCACTCATTTCAGCTCCTCAGAGTATCAACAACGGAGTACGTCATTTGGAAGATGAAAATGCGCGTGCTATGCTTGCATCCTCAAGTTTCCTCAGTTGGAGGCAATTCTAATGGAAATGGGGAATAGCAGCGGATTTGTATTTTCACACCAAATGGATAAGGAGATTTATTTTTTTATAATAAAGAAATAGCTGTGATAATTTTAGCCCGTTAATGAATCATGAATAATAAATGAATAATCACAGGCTGTGTGAACAATTCAGGGGTACATCAGCAAACGATGCAAATTTCTAGTTTAAAATAAGCATATCAAGTATTGGACAGGCTAGTCTAGAGATGTAGGGTCTGTTCTCACTTCTGTTGCTGAGCTGCTCTCAGGTGTTAAGACAGGTCATGTCACCTCTCTGTGTCTCAGTTTCCCTTCTGTAAAACAAGAATGATATATCCAAAGTGCTTTCAGATCAATAGATGAAAAGCTTTATGTAATAGCAAGGCATTATTAATATCCTGATGATGCCATGAGACAAAATGATCAATAATTATTTATATTTTTCTTTGCTGTTTAGGAGGTATTTTTCTACTGTCTATATTTTCTAAAGTCATATGCATAACAGCTGAATGTTGTCACTTTCTTGCAGAACATACAAGTCTTTGTGTATCTATGTGATATAAAGATGAAAAACAGGTTAAATTCTGGTATGTCATTCCTCTCAAGGCTGGAGGGCCAAAGTCAAAGAGAAAATCTGATGATTTACTGCATGAGCAAGACCAAAAATCTATGCGTTAATAAATTCTACAGGAGTTTATATTCATGCTTTACTCATACTGGTTTTTAAGCTTAATTTTTTTTAGGAATTGAAATAAAATGCATTGCTTTCAAAAATTGCCACACATTAAATAATCCATGTTTAAGAAATTGTGTATTTATTTTTAAAGTAACATCATTACTACCAGACTACTTTCTCCTTTTGACAGTAAAGCAGAGTGCTTATCTTCCATATTTTCATAATGAAAGCTCCCAAGCACAGGATACTGTGGCAGATTTACAGCCTGCGAGCAGCAGAACTGACAGGCATTTTAATATGAAAGGAGATATGATGTCTTTAATGTACAGTGATGTCACTTCTAACAAGGTAGAAGCCTGCTTTTTGCACTGCAATCACCATAAGCAGTGCAACCTGTCTGCTTCAGGAGTGACCTTTTAACCCAGGGAAAGGTCACAAATAATAGAAAAAAGACGGGACTCTGCTTGCTCGGGTGGAAGGGCACACTGACGTTGGAGGAGCAAGGCTATTGTGGATGTGCATTATCTCCAGGAAGTTGAAGCTAGCAATAGTCTAGCTAGAGCTAACCTTGAGAACAGAAAAGGAAAGGATAATGAAAATCCTCACGGGAGTGTTAAACTGAAAGCTAGATTGCCTGTTGACCACCTTTTTTCCTTTTATCCAGCATTGATTGGACCTAGTAACTTGAGAGTGATATTGACAGCAATATAGTCTGCCATTAGCTGGGCACACGATTATTTCACGGAGAGAAAGGACAGCAACCCAGTACCAACCCCGAGGTCTTTCCTTCTCCATTAGACCGAGGAATTTACTACTACGTCTAGGAAATATTTGCCAGGGATTTTAAAGGCTGATTTAAAATGTACATTTCTTAAGTCCCTGCTTAAATGTGCTTCCAGCTCCTGACTGGAAGATTTTATCCTGTAATTCTGAAGCTGCAGTTTTCTTGAACCTGGTATACAAGACAATAAGCTGAAAAGGCCATAAAATGGCAAGAAACCTCAAGGTCCAGTGAGTATCTTGTGTTAGCATTAGGCTGGTGACTTTGGTTAAAGACAGGAAATTAAAGCGTGCAGGCATATATATATGTACCTATATCTCTCCTCAAGAGATCCACTTCCTCTAAACTAAAATTCAAGAAAATCAACTTTGAGTATCATGTCTTTTGGTATTTCGGCAATTTGACCTTGAAGGAACGTACCAAGGGATGAAAAGAGCGAAGCAAGAAGTAATTCTGTTGCTTTCTATTATCTTTGCAGAAATCTTAATTTTAAAAGAAAATGCTTTTCAGCAGGATCTGAACCATCTTTTTTTCCTAAATGGGGTGCCAGGGCACTGAAATGGTAATATTCAGATAAGGCAAAACAAGGAGGAAATCAGAGTGTTGACCAATCTCTATAGTGTTATCCCCAAAAGGAAGCATTTATGTCACTACAGCTGCATATTTGTGTGTCCTGCAAAAGCAGAAATGATGGCTGACCTCATGAAAATGCCTGTAGTATTCCACAGTTAATCCTGTATTGTTTTTGATTTAATTTTTATGAACAAGTATGTTCTTAGACGTGACGTGATTGGTTTGAATTTATTTTGAAATAGCTGTCTCTCTTGATCCCTTTTCAAAATGGTGGGAAGAGAAACTGCAAATTCAAGTTTACATATAGAAATAATCAACTCGCATTTCAGTAGAAAATGTCAGAAATACTGGCAGTATCAGTGAATTCTTCTCCCCGTTTTGAGCCTGTTCTTCTGACAGCAAAGGAACAGTCCACAAATCAGCACTGCTTATGCTTGGAGATATGATAATTATATTTACCAAAAAGTAAAAATACTGGGAAATGAGGTACGATGTAATACCACTGTAGATCCATAGATCCCTGAAAATTTTTTTTTTAAAATCGGATTCCATTAATGTAAGTTAGTGTTTTGAAAGGTCCTGTAATAGTTTTAAAATATCCTGTGTCTGAAGACGAAAGCAGCTTGACAGACACAAGTTGTGAACTGCTTCACTCTCTATGCTACCTTATATCTGTCAATATATTGGTTATGGAGCTCTGCCGAGGCCAGTCTCTAAAGGCAGACTGTCACATTTCTCAAAAGATAAAAGATCCCTAGGGGTACAAAGAATTCGGGGACATAAGCTGATAGACAGGAGCAGCACTGCAACTCTAACATTTTATGGCTCAGTTCAGTGAGTGAGTCCTTAAATGGATAATTGAATTGATGAAAGGCTTACAGTTGCTCCGTTTAAGCTTGCTTTTCCTCCATATGTAAGACTCAGGATAGTTTAAGCAAAAATTGAGGAAGAAATTCAGGAGAGAGACGTTCATAAGCACTTTGAAAATTGGTCTCACATGAAAAGCTTGTTAAGTCACCTGTGCCATTCGTCCACACAAAGAATCCTGTTGACCAAGAAGTGTCATTTGCAACAGCCCCTTTTTTTCTAACTAAGGATTTGTAAATAATTTTAGAACATGTCTCACTGCTTCATGACTCATTCACCTTACAATCTTTGGTATTTTTCCCATTTGTGATCGTGTAACATCCCTGTGGCATATGGTCACCTGAGAAAGTACCATTAGGGAATAAATTAAGGGATTTTAGCTATTTTTAACAACTCTTGGAAGGTAGAAATGTGGAAGAAGAGCCACATAAAAGCAACATTTTTCAATCTACTGCATTACATAAACCATTCTCATGGTTTGTTCATGCTTTCCATGCTGTATCCCTCTATTGTATCTTTGTTTATCACTGAATTGTAAACTATCTGTGAAATGTGCTTTGCTTCTCTGCGTGCTTATACAGTGCCAAGTGCAAGAGAGTGGTAGCCCGTGACTTGGACCATTAGGTGCTGTGATAATACAATTTTTAAATAAATGCATATTGGACCATGAACTCATAAATTCCTGCTATCAAAAGCCTTGGGTTTAAACCTATACCCGATTGATAACTTGCTTTGTTTTCATCAGCATCTTTTCCAGAAAACTCAGAAGGTAGTTACGTTCTTGACATATTCAGCAGGTGCTGATGCCTTTCAACAATGACGATTGTACCCTCAAATGGGTAACAAATCTCTGTGCATTTAATAAAATTTAGATAGCGCAGGGAAAGAACTCTTCCTTAGATGTGAATTTTATTTGCCTATGAATGCAAGTACTGGTTCATTGATATGTGGTGCCCGAAGGTCAACTCACCTGTCTGCTCTGGCCAGGATTCAGGCAAACGTTTAGTGTCAGCGAGCACATATTGTGTTAAAAGTTGTCAGTGAGGACTCATGCACCTAGTTCAGGCAGTCTGAAATGAATGAACCGGTTTGGACTTTATGCACCTCTGAAATAAAACCTGTAGTTGAGCTGAATTTTTGATGTTTGAGTCTCCTGTAAGTAACTTAATATCGTTTACAAGTTGTTTGAGACCTTTCTTGCACGCTTACGCTCTTGCCCTAAAAATATATAGGTATACATTGAGTATTCTGCTAGTTTTTTGAGAAAAATAGATTTAATTTACAGTTTATTTTTATGTATATGTATGTTTCATGCAATTACATATTAACATTAGTCTCACAGTATTAGGTTCATGAAATAAAATACTATGTGCTTAAATACTAATTTTTCTTATTATTATAAGGTTGACTTATAACTGCAGTTTTATTCTTCCACCCAAACTGCTTTTGGATTCTTTACACATGCGTCATCATTCACCATTCTGTTTAAATAACCAGATTGGTAAGAATGTTTGACTTTTTAGAGCACCTTCTCCTTATGGGTAATTAAAGGTCATAGCTGGAAAACTGGCCATCGAGCTCAGTCATTTCTGTATATTTTGTTAATTTTTCCTGGTTAATGGTCCTTTCAAATTCAGATTGCATGGTTACTTCAGACTTGCTTCAAATGTTCCTCAGAAATAGCAGCTCACAGTGGGAAAAGATAACCTATTTCCTTCAAGCACTGTAGCTCTATCTGTGAACTATGGGCATCACATGAAGATTGATTAAAGTTCTGCAGACACCTAATGCAAAAAAAACCCCCAAAAATTGCTCTCCTTGCCTGTTTCAAAGGATAGTTATCTCAAACCTATAAGTTTGAGGCTGCTTGTCTGTGAGGTGTGAAACTGGCTGAGTCTGTTTATCAATTAGGGTGCCTGTGTTTTGAACAACATTCAGAGGATAATGGTAATGAGGGACCACAGTCTTGGCTCCAGGGGAACATATTGGTATTAACCTCAATGCTAGGTCACGCACTATCCCTTTTAATGAGGGATGGTAGGGCTTCCCAGACAGGTGCATTTTAAACTGAAGAGTAACATAACCTTTTCTACCTTATTGTGTCAGGTGACATATTTAAACCACAGTGGACTGAAATAGGCTTGCTCAGCATTATAGATAATTTAATTCCTCAGCCATCTTTCCTCTTTATCTCCTGTTGACCTGCTCCAGACTATAAAACAATAATAGAAACCATGCTCAGCTAAACATAAACCTTGCGGAGGCGTACAGTAGGCTTTGTGCCCTTCCCCTTGTTCACCTCTGTGAACTAAAGAATGGGGTGCTGTTGGTGGAGAGGTAATGGATGAACCTGGATCCTGAGTGCACTGTGCTTTGGGGCCCACCTGTCTGTGTCTGACAGGCCACCTTCAAAAGCCGCAGCAACCTCGCCCTACCTGACATGCAAACCCAAAGCCTTTTTTGGGGGGCTGTTAGCTGCGAATGCAGATACATGAGTTTGACCTAGTCCTTTTCTGCACAGTGTGCTTTTGGCAGTCTGTGCTCCCTTGGATTTTTATTTTTGAAAATTATATGCATGTCTCCAGAAAATTACCTATTTCAGCTTATAACAAAAAGCTTCCTGGGAACCACCACCTTAACTGTTCCACAATGGGCTCACTCATAAAATAAGCTTGAAATATACCCTATTTCTCTTCAGGTTCTGGAGGATAAAAGTAGTTGATTCCATTAGCCATCAGTCAGGGACAGAATAGCTCATAGATCTGAAAGCGCTGATTCCAAGTGTCAGTATTTATGGTTGGGAGGCAGCATGATTCAGTGAAATATGCCGCTTTCCCTAAGAGTTACATAGAAATTACCACTTTGATACTGATTTGTAATCTTGGATAAGCCACCTAAACATTTTGTGACTTAACTTCCCCTTATATAGAAAGGGCATAATGGGGCTTACCCAAATTAAAAATGTTGTCATTGTAAAGTGCTTGGAGGCAGCGACAGAGCCTCTTTGCTGACTTACCAATAACAGTGATCTTAGAGGCAGGACAGCAGAGTGATGCGGGTCTATCAGCGCTGCCTGCCCCACCAGGAGCGTGGAGACAAGCCAGTCTGTTGAGCAGCAGCCACAAAAGCGTGGTGATGCCAGAGAGCCCTTGCAGCTGCTGGGCTATCCAGGCTGCTGGCTTCTGCTGCCTCTGCTGTACTGGAAGGCCAGCCAGATGTTGTGACGTGACACTAAGGAAAGGAAAGCCCTCTCCTAAGAGCTAAGATCATCAATGGGTATCTAAAGGGTATCTTGTCGCAGCGTTGATTTATGCAGTCTTTTAATTACATGAAAATAAGTGTAGCCAGTTGCATGTTTGCAGTAGAGTAAGATTTTGTAAGGCCAGACTCATGCATAAACCCCTCTGCACCCTCTGAAAAAATTGAGTCCCTTACATGTGTGTAGATTAAAATTACAGCAGCAGCCACAGCACAAGTGTGCCAGTACCTACAGAACAGTCCCATGCAGGCCCAGGAGTCAATGTCCTACTGTTCATGCTAACAAAAGTGGAGTAGTAGTGTGTCAGTGCTAAAAAGTTGCCCTGGTTTTATATTTGTGCATTCTTCTAGAGCTAATGTAATTTCAATGATAGCCTCTATAATTAAGTATTATTAATAACCATGTGTTTTATTCAATTAATTAATGTTCTGGAAGGGTCAGTCACCTTTTTGCATGTAGTACAATGCAAAATTTCATTTGAAAAGGGCTGCAGTAGCTCTGCATGGAGCTCAAAACCCAGCTGAGAGATGTTGAAAGAAGTTTAATTTAGTGGAAGGAGGTCCACAGCAAGAAAAATATGCTGATGCTCGAAGCTTCCTCATTCTGACCCTCCCATTCACTGATGCCAGTTAGACAGGCCTGCAGTGGACTTGCTATCAAAACTGAAGAGGATAAGCAATAGCCTTTCAGACATGATCTATTCCTGGTAGCTGATGATTGATTTTAGACATTTGAATAAAGCACCTACCTTTTTTTATAGTGATAGAATTGTTTCTGGTGCATTACACTGCAACACTTCTACAGTGCAGCGGCAGTGACAGCTATATTTCAGGTGCCCTTCTTAATCATTCAGATCTGAGAAAAGAACGTGACTTTGAACTGCTTGAGGGACAGCGTGACTCGCATCAAGCATAAGCACCCTCCTGTTAAAGCTGTGGCACTGTGGGCAGTGGGAAACTAGTGCTTATCAGTGCCACCCAAACATAGCCGTCAATAATAAAAGAAATCCATGACAGAAAAGGATCGTTGTCCCATACCACAAAGTGCCTCTTGTTAGCAGCAGGTGTGGACAAGTCACGGGCTAAGGAATAACGTGGCACCCATTTTTAGGATGACAGAATGCAATTGTTTGTCAGAACTTGTGGGCGGTGTATTTGGTTATTTTACAATAGCAGTGTCAAGTGTTTTGCTTTTTATGATTATGTTGTGTAACACTAGAAAAAGTACATAGCTGACAGCTAAATTTATGTTTTGCGAACTGAACCCTTTATTGTGATCCAAGAAGTGTTTGTCTTGCCGCATATCAATACTTTATTTGCATATTTATCTACGTATTTGCCATAAAACTACCCTCTTGCTATGCAGAATTACACATAACCACTTTTTCCTTCCTCTCCGTCTATACAATACGGAGCCCAGTGTCAGCAGGGCTGTGTGAACAGGATTCAGGAATGCCGGATACCTACTCTTACCTCTGTTGCTGTAATTCTTACGGGCCTGGTCCAAACTCACTTGAAGTTTTTGGAAAGGCTTCCATTTATTTCAGTGATATTTGCATGAAGTCCCAAGAGACATTTGCCAGTTTTTTAGAGGAGAATTGTCAGATTATGGGAGTCCCACTTTGGTAACTTAGGGACTGATTCTTAAAATGGTGGTCTCCAAACTTTTTGGATCATGGACCCCTATCAGCAAAAAAATTTTGACCGTGCACCCCCAGTATACATATAATCATTTATTTATAAATTATATATGTGTACTACTGTACCAATACATTATGTACATTATAAAACACACACAAAATAGAAATTTAAAAAGATTGAGCCAAAGATTAAATAGGCAAAACTAATTTTTTAATTATTATTTATTAAAGGCAAAAAAAAAAATTTCTTCTTGCATTCCAGTGCATTGTCTTGTGTGCATCCCACTTTGGAGACCACTGTCTTCGAGGGTCCACTCATTAGCAGTGGCAACTTTACATCATATACCCCCCCAGAAGAAGTTTATACACAACTACTTGTACGTGCATCACAGTTTGGGAACGACTCATTTATGCCATTGACAAATCTGAACACTTTACAAGCTTGTCAATGGCATAACTCTTCTCATTTTTTCCATATGTGAAATAAGGAAAAAAAAGGAAACTTAACAAGGTTACACACCCTGCAAGGGTTTTTTAGAAGACAACTGTAAGACTACTACTACTAAAAGTCATACAGGATGCTAAGCATTGTTACATGTATGTTTCCTGGACAAAAAATATCCTGGGCAAACTGTGGAGATTAATAAATGAGCTTGATATTACCCTATTACATTATAAGAATGATCTCATAATTGTCTTAATTTAAGATACGATGCCAGAATCATGCTTCTTCCCCAACATAAATGATTCAGCAGAGCTGTAATAAAAAGAGGCTATCTGTCAGATTATGCTTTAACTGGAGTTGAGCCAAATTTTGGACTCAGCTGTCAAATGCAGTTGTAGTCAGCCCTGGTTTAAATTCAGCTTGGCCTCTAGGCTTCAGCTTTTGGTTTGAGTTTTTTTTGAAAATGACCATTAATTATGAATGTGAACTTTTTTGCTCTGTCTGGATATGTGTAAATATTTTGAAGCTTCTGTTCACTGATTCCCATTGTGTTTGAACCCTGCTTATTGAGAGTGAAAACGTGGGCCAAGTTACATCAGATTGTCTCTTCTGTGTTCTTGGGTACTTGAGCTGGTTCCACTAGAGTGCTGTTGTCCAAGAGAGCTTTCATGCTGCTTGACCCTGTTTGGACATGCATTTCCCTTGCCTTCTTCATTTTCTCCCTAGAGCATATTATTAAATGTATCAGCACTAAATATGTTAATTTTTTAATAAGCAAACGCCAAATAAAAGTAATTTACATAATTATTAAAATTTCTGAATACCTGGAAAAAAATCACAATTGTTTTATGAAAGGAGCAATTTCCAAAAGTACAAAAATATTTGACATTCATAAAAGCTGCTCACCTAAATGTCACTCTGAACTTTTGATATCTCCTTCATAGTTATCTTTCTCTGTTTTATGACCTTAGGACAGAGGACATGTCTACTTAATGTCTACATTAAAATGTAGCATGTCTACACTGAAATATTAAGCTACTATTAGCCACTGTAAAGTAAAATGATCACTAACTTCATCAGATATTGCTATCATATTATAATTATTATCATCCTATTTCTCCACAGAAACATTGTTTTAGCTGAACATCCTAATGCAATGTTTAAAAGTGGATTTCTTTATTTTTAATTTATACCATTTGTTGCATGCAAATGAAGTAATATAGGGAAAAGGAGGCACAGCTCTGTGGTGTCATCACCTTGTCAAAGTTGCCATAACCAGCTTGCTCAAAAGGGAAAAAAGTTTAAGATAATATAGCACACTACAGAATATAAAGTCCTGACACCACACAAGAAGAAGTCTAGTATGTCAGCCACTGATTCAACATGAAAGATTTAAAAATGAAACCATGATGTAAGAAGCCCATCGCAACAAAGGGTTGGAAACATTCTCTCTTGCCATTTGAAATATGTTTACAGGAGAAGAGCTAGAGCATGTCCCACCATCAGCTCGAACATTAGCTCACCACTCTCCAGTCAGGAGTGCAATAGAAATTAACTCAGTAATGCATTGTCTTCTGCTATCACAGGAACTCAGTCACCGTACTGGACTTCATCCACCAAGATCAATGCAGTGAGTAATCCATACAGCAGCAGCTCACGGAAAGGTATGACATTAATCTGCAACTGATTTTTTCATGGCTAGAACAAAGCTTACCTAGAAGCTCAGCTCAAAACGTCACCCAAGCAAAAGTGAAAGGAAAGCTCTGCTTGGGTAAAATTAATGAAAGCAATGAACTCAGCTGCGCATTTTGGAAGAAGGCAAATTCTACAAGGCCAAGGAATCCTTATCTAGAGTATTTTATTTCACGTAAGTATGTGTGTGTGTATTACATACATGAAATACATATATATATTCATGCGTGTATTTATATAAAAAGCACAGCACTTACATGTTCAGCAGTAATACCCAGGTAGTGCTGGCTTCTAGGTAACAAGAAAAGAGCAGGTACTTGCTGCTAGCTACATCATATTTGTCCCTTTGTCAGCCTGGACTATAGCAGCAGCAGTTTACTGTCACTGCCATCAGGGTCAGCAGTTCTTATGGGCAACTTAGTGTTCGTTACACACATATTTGGAACCATTACTATGCAATACTAATTTTAATTTTAAAAGCTTCCTGTAACTTTAGTAATATATATAACATTTACACGTAAATAACCCTTGCATCTGAATCTAGGTCAGCTCGTCGCCTCTGTCATGAAAATAATACCGAATACCTGATTATGTTAGATTGAGAAAACTGATCTTAGCCACCTTGAACTGTTGTTTTTGAAGGCACAGGTTGTCAAGCCTTTTTGTGTGCAACAGTCTGACACAAAGGAAGTACCTCTGGCAAGTTGATTATATTTATCCATCTTGCAAGCAGTTGTCCAGCCTGTGGATTTCATCTCTTACTCTACAGGAGCATTTTGCCGCCAATAGATACCTGCAGGATGCATAGGCAAAGAGCTGGTGAAGACTCACCAGGGTCATGAACCTGAAACCACACGTGTTTAAGTATGTCAGTAGACCTAGTAAAGCAATTGTGACTATTTGCATGGTTAAAGTCAAGTGTTGTCAGATTTGGGACTGTGGTGTGAAGTGGTTTAGACAAAAACGTTTGAATCAACTTGCAATAGCACACGGAAGAGCTCATGCAACTGCAGTCAGAACGAGGGAAAATAACTTACATTGACAATCATTTAGTAAAAAGAATAACCCAGATACAAGTTTATTCCAGTTCATCATAACCAGATGTGATCTGTAGTGTGTACCATAGTTTCCATTCTTAAAAAAAAAAATTGTGGGCTAGATAGAACTCTGTTGCTGTACTTGTTTTCAGTACCAAAAATATGTCCTTGATTAGATAGCCTCAGTCACAAACAGTTACATATGTTTTCTTCCTACTTGCTAGTACGGACAGTGCTCTCTGTGTTAGGACCACACTGGAAAAGGAATTAATTTCTTTGTATAGACAAATGCAATAATAGTGGAAGTGAAAGATTTTGTCATTATTTTTCCTTTTTATCAAATAAGTATAGTGTTAAGAACATATAAAAATTCTTCATTAATTTACATCCAATACTTTTTCCTAAAATTTTTTTAGCAGTGATTTTTTTTTCCTCCCTTTAGACAAAGTGGTTTGAAGTGGTCCTGGCTTCTCCAGAAGCTTTCATAAATTATGCTAAATAAGACACATATCTTTGTTAGTTAAAACTTGGTTAAGATGAGAATGTTAGTTCCAGCTAAGCAGTTTGAATTTTTGTCATCTGTAGTTTCTGTCGATGCCACAACAGGAGGGGGAAAAAATCCCCAGGTTTCTGACAATTTACGGGCAATTTCAATATTCCATTGCTATTTAGAGAACATTCGGATAAGGACAAGAATCTATGTCCTGGACTTTCAGATGCATTTGAAGTGCACCCTGAAGTACAAAAGAAGAAATACTTTCATAAGGAATTACTGCTTCTGAAATAGGAACGCTTTGCATAACTTTATTGAAATTTGGTGGATTATTTTTGTGGCTGTCTTAGATTGTCTGCACTCGGGAATTTTCTGCTATTACCAGTCTGCATTTAGTATTACCAGAGCCTCAAATGTAGATGAACCATTTGTATCCTTTACCAACTGATAACAACTTTTTGCAGAGCAGATTTGGATGACACAGTAATATGAATGACAGCGTCTGCTGGTACCTCAGAAGTAGCGTAGCCTGGCCCAAGCCAGCAGGCAAGCCATAAGTACCTCTCCTCAGGCGTTGATTGCTTTCTTTTGTGACAGTAGCCACTACAAGAAACTTTGTCTCATGGGAAGACAGGGTTAATGTACTCTGAAATTATACGTACTTCATGTGAATAGAGACACTTGTACAGAAGCTGTATGAAAATCTAAGGACTCCTGGCCAACCGGTTAAGGGAGAACGGGAGAGTCAGCGGAGGGCAGCCAGGGCTGTGGTTGTCCTTGCTGCTCACCTGCAGCTTTCTGTCTTCTCCTGCCCTACCTCTCTGGTGCATCATAGCTTGTGCTTACCCAAAATACCACCGGGACAATACTCGGACAGCAAAGTCATGTGAGATGGATGTTCTTGGCAGTCTGGGTTTCCTCTCTGGTTGTGCTTTCTAATGAAGAAAACAACTTTATGTTTGTATATCTATCTGACCAAACAGGAAGGGTGTTTGCCACACCACCAAGTTGCATGCAAATGGGGTGATGTATCTGGGGCAACAGAAAACCCGTTTAGACTTCTCATACAAACTAATTGTTTCTGAGCCACCCCTTGTCACTCAGGAGCAGGATCTTAGGGCTACAGGGTGTGATTAATGAAAATAGCAGCTCAATGCTGATCGATGAATGAAAAAAAAAAAGAGAAGGCAAATTGCACGTGAGGGAATGTTAGAAAAGGAGGTGTCATGAGTGAAGCTGATGTCGTGCAAGTGGAGAATGCAAAATGATTTCTGAACGCAAGCTTGATACCGCAGTGTGGTCCTTGTCACCCTTACTGGTGCTTCCCAGTGCAGCAGGGAGGTTCAGTGTGCGGCGCCCGGGCAGCCTGGCACCTGCCAGCCTTGGCTGCTCGTGGCGTGATGGTTTCCTGCCCCACGCAAGGCCTACGCTGGCTTCCCGGCTCTCGCCTCGGCTTGCTGCAGGCGCCCAACCGCCGGCGCGGGGCAGCCATCCTGCCACCCCCTCGCCCACGCGCAGCCCCTGTGGTCTCCGCCGCTTCCCCTTGGCTGGGGCAGCTGCCTCCTGCACTGGGATTGGCCCTTGTCTCCAGCACAGCCACCCCGATTGGCCGCCCTGCAGCAGCCCTGGCGGCTGAGGCGGGTTTGTTCCGGGTCCGACCGGTCGGGGCCGGTTCCTGATGCCGCGTGAGGGGGCAGTGCGGGGGGCTCCTGCCACCATCATGGTGGTGGCTCTGCCACCACAGCACCTGGGGACAAACCGGCCAATGCCAGCTGGTCGCCGCCTCAGTCAGCGGTGTGCCAGCGCCCCAAGTGCCATTTGGTGCCTCCTGCCAGAGAAGATACCCAAGAACCAGCGGTGACAGTCAAGGGCATGAACTCCAGCCACTGAGACATTTGGGTCTGTTAAAGGGATGGCAGGAGGCGGGGTGTGTTAGCTGTCTGTGAAATCATGACTGATGCGAGGAGACGGAGTAAGGGCTGATTTGTTCGTTGTTTCAATACAGGAGCTAGTATCAAAGGAGGGCAACATGTGGCAGTTCAGAACAAAGAAGTAGTGGCAATTCTTCGTGTAATACCTAGGCAAGCTTTGCGGCGCTGCCTGATACAGATGTGGTGGGTGGTGAAAGTTCAGAGGAAAGAGTACGTGGCAGAAACCACCCTTGGCTCATGGGGAGGCAGAATCATGAATTGTCAGAGGCCAGAGCAGTCTCTGGCAGTATGGACGCCGTGACAAGGACCAGTTAGCTCTGGTATTACTCTACTTTCTAGGCATCTGACTTTGGCCACTGCCACGGACAGGGAGCTGGGCATAGTGGCCTTTGGTCTGACCTAGTAGAGTTGTCTTATGTACCTACCATTTACCTCTGATGTGCAACTACTTCTGGAATGGAGCTCTGCAGATGTACGGACACCTAGAGCTCAGCCTGATGATCATACCTGGGTGAACAGAGGCTTTGGCCATTGATGCTAGAGGATATAGCTAAAAAATGTCTTCAATAGTATTGCTGGCTAACAACTTTAGCATGTTTCATGACACTTGATGTTTCCAAGGTCCCCAGTTCTTAGAGTTATGGGAGAATGAGAAAATATCCATTTCCTTGCAGAGGTTCAGGTTACACAAGCTCTTGGGTTTGTAAGCTGTCTGAGAGGTCAAATACAGTCAAATGCTTGTGTGGCTTATCTTGTATTAAATATTGCAGTAGTCATCTTATCTATCTGAGAAAGGTGAAGGGTTCAGTGATCCCAAGACTTGAATCTGTGGTGCCAGGGAATCAGGGATTTTTTCAAACTTGCTGTATTATATTTATCTTCTTAGTCAGACTGTTTTTAAAAGGTGGTGTTAAAGATTACTATACAGTTTAAAAGGTACAGTTAAAAAAAAAATCACTCTGTATTAATTTGTAAGCCTTGCTTATGCTCTGATGCTATAAAGCACTGAGCACCTCAAGTACAAGGGATTTTAACTTCTGTTGGATTCAGTGGGATTTTTTGTACTACATGCTCAGTCAGAAATCGGAAAAAAAGAGGGAGCTTGTGCAGGGTTCAGAAATGTCTTTGGAGCTCACTCATGGCAACACTCACAACCTTATCACAAGGTCATGGTTTTTAAGGGCTTCTACAACTCTCAGCTCCCATAGCTGTGGTAATACGAGGATATTTGCTATCATTATACAAACAAACAAATGTCTAACCTTTGTGACTGAGAAAAATGTAAAAACATTGAATCCATTTATCTCAACACCCGCAGACGAGCCCAGCGACTGAAATGTCACAGGGCTCTGAAGTACAAGCTCATGGTATTTTTAATGTGTTTAGGGTTAGCAATCTTGGGATTTTCAGGCCTATTTCCTGTTTCCCCATTGTGCTTCTTACTTTGAGTTTTGGACAACAAAATTCCTGTATCTGTTTGCACTTGGGAGTAAGCTAATTCTTTAAAAAATTCAGAGATAAAGACTGCTTGTCTTGATATAGTTCCTAGTAGGTAGGCTGCTGGGTAAGTACTGGCCCTCTTAGAGGTGCCACTAATGCCCACTGTGAAAAGGCTTTCATCAGTTGAACAAGCCCTGCTATGTGTGACAATATGTTGATGTTTTCTCTACCTCTTCTGATACATTCAAAATCATTTCACAAGCTGTTCCCACAGACAGTGGGATCAGGTTAATATAAGAAGCAGCACCTTCCCTGTGAGCCCTGAGCTACCATCTTGTCCAGGCTCTGCATATGCTGAAATGATTAGCAGTACTTTTGTTCAAAGCTCTTGGCTATTCTTTTTGGACAGAACCACTCTAATTCCTTAAAACGTTTCCAGGCAGCTCTTCTAAATAACACTGATACACAAAAAACGCTTTTCTGATTGCCTACCTGGATTAAGAAGTCTGATATCTGAAGAATGTAATATATCATCAATATCTGAAGTGGATTGCTGCAGCTTCCCCAGTATATTAATAGCTGTATCTATTATTTTCTAAAGAAGAATCTCCTGGGCCTTTCTTGTGATATAAGCATTACTGCTAACTGGGCAGCTGTCTGGAAAGGATGATAGTGTCCCCTGCTATTATAAATCTAGTGAGCTCACCTTTAAATGTCTGTCTTTATTCTCCCCTTTGGGCATTGTTCCAGTCACTTTTTGGCCTTTTTATTTTAAAGAAAAATCCTGTCCGTATGATCGAAGGAGGAAGTATACTTGCCCTCAGATTCAACTAACGAGTGCTTGTTCTTTATATTTTGCAACCAGACTGCCATTGTGCAGGAGTGAAAAAAAGAGGGCCATCTTCAATGAAAAACTAAATTAGTAGCCCACATGAATCAAATAAGAATAAAATTCCATGCTAGACAATACTGTAGATCTAAATATGCATGCCCTGATTCACGCAGACGGCCAAACTCTTTCAAACAGAAACATAATTTGACCTACGAAGTAATTAATGCCATGATTATGGGGAGGGAACACATCACAGTTCATGCTGCAGCCGGACCGCGTTCCATTAATAGAAAGCTCTATTATCGCCTCCCTCAACACACATACTTATCTCAGTTTTTAAAATTATATTGGCTACAAAATTTCTCTGTCTGCACTGCAGATTGTTTCTGCAACATTTCAATAAAGTTAGTGTGAGTTTTTCAAGTTATCTGATTCTGTGGTTTTTTCCTCCATTATTTGAAAAGGGTAGCTCTCACTTCTTCTGCAGTCTTGCCGTATAAATCTCTTTTACCGTGTTTTTGAGGAAGATAGACTGGCTTAAATTAAAATGTATTTATTGTTTTTATTCTAGGTACTTCTGAGAACAATCTCCCACACACCAATATCAATGGATTTTTCTTCTGCTGGATTTAGCAGGAAGAGGAATACCAGCACATGTTGTTTAGCTGAAATCTAGAAAGATCATGAGAGGTTTTTTCCATTGCTACAGGACTTTGTGAATCTCACTTTTTTGTATATGTTGAAAATGTAATCAGGTGATTTCATGAGAGGAAAACCCATCAACGACTTTCAAATACACAGATAGTAACTCTGCTTAAAAAAACAAACCCTGAATCATAGATCACTAGAAACTATAGGGCTATACTGAGGATGTGTCACTATATGTTTGCCCCTTCTTATTCACTTCCTTAGACATTTGTTATTGGCTTCTGCTGGAGGAAAAGTGCGTGGTGGCATGGACCTTTGATTTGATCCACATGGTCAGTCCTAGTTATGTCAACAAAAAATTCACTTTGACTCAAAGGAAAAAAAATTCTTTTAGAACAGTAGAAACAGCTTTATAGTCAATCGTGCTAGAAATTCTGTCTTTCTTTTTAGTTTGATACATGGAACAATTATGTTCTTCAAATTTTATGATCCCTTTTGACAATTTTGAGGAAAAGGAATATGGTCATATATTCAGCATCTGGGGTAAAATATATATGCAACTAGAATGTGATCTGAAACTTTTGCATTATTTGAGGGAATACTTTGTCAAATTAAGAGCCTGAAGATTGCTGGTCTACCTTTTTTTCCTAAGTGCTTCCTATTTCTTTGCATTCCTGAAAATTATACCACTATGGATTGAAATGTAAGAAATCCATAAAGGGCAAGGGTAGTGACTTTTTAAGAAATTGTGGTAATTTTTACAAGTAGATGTCTCTTCATTTATGCAAAACCAGAGAAAAAAGGTAGGTTTTGTTATTGAGGTTTTGAGCTCTGTTGGTCCTGTATTTTTTTAAGAACTGTTTTAAAAATATTTTTGAAAACTGAAAGAGACCTCTAGGATATAATCGATGGCCATTCTCTTCCAAAATGTTCCTGACGTACAGGGCCAGGCCCAGGACTCATGTTTCAGTTCTTCCACTGAAGTTCTCCATCCTCTGTAGCCTTATGAGCGCTGTGTTCCTACCATTTCCAAAAGGTCGGACCCATTCCATTATCCCTGTTTTCCAGTGAGGTAATCGAACATCTTGCCAAGGGTCACTAAAGGAGCCTGCTGCAGTGCCAGGAACAGAAAACTAGTATCATAGGTTACACCTACATCCTTGATAGTACCTCATTTGTAAATGGTCCCTAACTCTCCACTTTGGACAGCTATAAAATCAAGCTAATAATGTTTATACTTAGTTTTGGAAAGAGCTTTGAGAGAAATAAATGCTTGCTCTGCAAATATGAAGATTTATTTTTCACATGGAGTAATTGCAACTGAGTAAAAATGGGAAGATGATCAAGAACATTTAGAGGACTTACGATCACAAATGACTGTCAGTGACACTTGTTTTCCTAATACTTTAGATGCTTTTCCATATATTCTAGGGAGGCTAATCTACATCCATGAAAAAGCTTTGGCATTATGGTACCTAACTTTTTGATGCCTGGCCCCTGATGTGCAGTTCAAAGCTTTATGTTAGGCACAGCATTGCTGGCTGTATGAATATTGAATACCTTTTGCCAACAGGAGAGAAATGGAGTTGTGTCAGAACATTGAGCTTGGAGGCAAGGGCCCTCTGCTAGGTGGAATTTAATTTTTCAAAGGAGTAAATCTTTACTCTTACATAGATTTTTCTGGGATTTAAAGATACTTCTTGTTTCAGGCAGCTACTTCTGCATTTAGGGGAGATTTATCCCAAGTACCTCAGGTACAAAAGAGTTGAGATCCTTGCAAAACCCCATTTTATAAGAAGTCCTCTAATAATAAATACTGACTCTGGCCTATAATTAAAAAAGGAGACTTTATTGCCAGATATTAAAGCCACTTTCCTTGAGCATGTCCAAAGCACAAACTGGGCATCTTCAAGCCCTGATAGGGCAGACATGAATGAGGAGCACGTTGGCTGCCAGCCAGCAAAGCTGACTACAGAAAGCGAGAAGTATGATGCGCTACACCTTTGCCAGCCCATGCCGTCCTGACTGCAGGCCATTTCTACAAAAGGTGCATAAGGACGAAGTCATGATTCAGAAGAAGCCAAGGCGGTGAAACTGAGTAGCCTGGGACCACCTCTGCTTTACATGCCAGCCTCTGAGAACAAACTCAGCTAGACACAAAATCAATTTGTAGTTAAAATCCATGATCTTTCCAAAGATTTTTAAGCCTAATATAACAGTGGGGTCCAAGAGCTGGCTCTGAGGATATAATGCTTGAATACAAGGGTCCCATCTCAGTACGCTGGAAGCAAAGCACCAGCTTATGGAATGATTAATCCATCTTCCCTCTCTGTCTCTGCTGCCTATAGTTCCTGCTCATTTGAACTGTTGTATCCTTTCTCCATTATGTAATAGCCTAGAGGTCACACATGTTCCTCTGCTTTGAATAATACATCTCTATGAAGCCTTAGTATCTCTGTTTGAAAATTTATTTCTTTCATTTTAATATTTTATCAATTTTGTCCTAAATGGATGACCTCAACTGGTTGCAGTTCATTTCATTTCTTCTCTGCTTAAATATTTTAAAGATTCCAAAGTACAAACATCATTCATGCAGTGTGTAACAAAAATGCTCAGCTTGAGCTTTGGGTTATTTAATTGTAATTGTCAAACTATTTCTAAAATGGATTTTTTTTTTCTTTTTGCAATTTTTTCCCCCCACTCCTTCTCCCCATTTCTAACTTCGTCACATGCTTTATGCTGGTGTTTAGCTACAATTCCTAGTGCTTATAGAAGAGCTATACAATGCATTAGTACCATTACTTATGAGCAACAGACAGTCAAGAACAAAAAACACTACAGTACTTGTTGTTAGGTATGAGTAGAGCCTTTTGCCCTTTGAAGAAAAAAGAACCAAAGTTGTAGTTCATGAGTTGGTACCATCTTGGTACTGTGGCCAATCTGGATTCTATTAAGATGGCTAAACGTGGTATTTGAATGGTAAATCATCACAACATACACATATGCAATAGGAAATAAAAGGAGTAACAAATAGCTGGCAGTCTCAGCTGTCAAGTGTGTTGTGCTGTTAGAGGTGGCATTCTGGGCAGATAAGGTTAGCAAATAAGAGTAGCAGTCCTATCCCTTATCCAGCCTTTTTCAGGTGATTAAATTCTATCTCCATAGATTTCAGCATCAGTCGGCTATGGCATTCATGCTTCCTGTCCTGAGCATCTTAGGGTCACTACATGCAACTTCACACTGACAGTTGCTGAGTTCCTGATCTTGCTGACCCTTCTGATGTGTAAAATGCTTTGGGTTACTTAGAAATGAAAGGCAATAAAAGCTAGTAAGCACAATTTAATTTAATTATTGTTATTCTGCGCTTATACTATGAAAAAGCAAAACTAAGATATGTGTACTTCACACTGTGGTGTTTTTATTAAAAATAGGAATAACAACACTCTGAAGGAATCTGACTCGTTCTTGATTGCTTTTAAAAGTACTATAGTTGTTCTGTGTTTGCAAAATGTAAAAATCAGTATGTAATCCATTTTTTGTATTGAAAGGATTTGATTATTTGGGATGGGTCTGTATTTATGGTGATTTTTACCTTTCTCATTTTCTTCTATCTTTCTTTTGTTCAGCATTAGTCTTGCACAACTGTAGCTGTATCAGCAGTGTTAGTAAGGTGTGGTTTGTGTTTCATTTCTGACATCTCTGTGTCATGTTACAGTGTCATAACCTGTGTTCTGGCTTGGCTATCCAGTATTCCACATCAGAAAGACACATTAAATGCTTTTCTTTCCTGCTAGGTCCCTAACTACCATATTAAAGAAAGCATGAAAGAAATGGCACCACCTCTCTTGCACTGGCTGTAGGATTTTCTTTTACTTTGGGCCATGTCACCACAACAGATGCTATTCAGGTCACTAAAAGCAGGCATTTCTGTGCCTCCATAAGAACAAATGGCGACATGTTGTTTTCAAGTGTGAGTCTTGGGCTGTGCACAGAGGTGAAAATGGGTTGAAATGAGTAAATGTATAAGAAGGATGACTATTGTTTGCTCCTGGGATGGAGATCTGGATCCTTGGACATCAGCCATTTAGTCCTGTAAAGTGTTTTTATCATAATCCTGTTTTCCCCAGAATCATAGAATAGGTGTGCTAAAACGAGAGTAAATGCTTTGAATAGTTCTTTAAAGGACACTTGAAACACTCCTTACATATGTTTTGCCCTGTAGAAATAGCTCTTCTGCTTTCTGAAAAAGTTACTGAAGGTAACCAGTGTTGCTTCTGTAACTACAGGGGTTTTCTTGTTGAGGTGGTGAGGCTATCTTGCCTCAACAGGGAGTATGTTAATATAATCCTCCAGAAAGTTTTTGCAAACACATACTCCACATCCCTAATTATATAACTAAAAAAGGACAAGCATTGAAAGTTCTTCTAAATACATATTTAAATCCTAAACGATCTCCTTAGACTGGAATACTACACTAGATATAGATAGCTTAGAAATAAATTGTTACAAGGGCCTGATACATTACAACAATTATGAACATGTTCTCTTTATTAACTGAATGTCAGTAGTGGTCCTGTGAGTAGTGTACCTCATACTTAAGCAGCTTTACTATACTTGTAAACTGCATTTCTGGCTGGTAGGCAAGCCAGACAAAACATGGTGGGGGGGCGGAGGGGAGGAAGAGAAGGGTGTACAAGGATTAAAACCAGGAACTGAGGCACAGAGACACAATGTACTGAGACGATTCGGTCTAACTCCAGCATCTGCTGTTCGGTAGTAGCCAGGCAAATACCCAGAAATAAGATACCCAAAAAACCCGTAAAGGAACTGTGGCATTTTTCCAGAAGTAGATTTCCCTGGGAAATACGTCACTTCAGTCAAAGTGAAAATGCACTGCTACTCTTCACCTCAACAGAGTAAACATGCTCATGAATAGCAGTATTTTTATGTGACTACAGCTGCTCTTTTAACTCTCTGGATAAAGACCTGAATTTTGGGAGCTAAAGGTTATGAATTCAAATCCCAGTTTCTGCTTGCAGATACGTGTATACATTTGGCTGGAAACAATGCTGTCTGTATGTATACAGCCATGGATCATTGTGGCAGCACAAGTCAATTAGCCTTTGTGACACTCCGTCATCCTGTGAAATAATTTTATGAATACTTCAGGGGATGTTGTCTGAAGGACAGTGCTGAGAACTACAGGACACAAAGGGTAAGGCTGGCAAAATAACCACCTTTGCCACAGGTTCCAAACACTTCTGTGTTTACAGGCAACTGAACTTTTCTACATTTCGTTGGTTTCTCTTGGGAAATACAATGGATAACAATTAACCTTTACTTATTACAAACCACAAAAAGCAATAGGAGAGTATCTAAGGTGGCATGCCTCTTTTGAGCTTTCTACTGATGTCTGCAATGATAGAAATGTCGTCGAAGTCAAGATAGGTAGAGCTGAGCCTGCTAATTACTCTATTTTTATAGGCCCCATTTTGCTTTTAAAGGCCATGATACACAGTAGTCTTCAGCTTTGACCTGCAATGTAGGAATCAGACTGGTATAAGATAAATCTCCAGTCATTCTTCAATGCTTCCATTTTGCTGGAAGCTATTCTGTGAAATAACAAAAGACTGCAGATGGTTGTTCTCTGTTACCACCAAAATGCTTTTTATTTTACATTTTCTATTTCCATCCCTCCCAGAAAGTCTAAATGAATCTTTCTTAAGAAATACTGAAATTTTATAGCCTTAAAAAAAAAAAAAAAATGCCAGCTGCAAATTAAAAAGACCTCTTGTCTGTTTTTTGTTTGTTTGGGATTTTTTGCCTTGCCCTTTTTGGAGGGAAAAGGTGTGCATGAGGAAAACATTTTATTTTCTTTTTAATATGACTTGAAAGTTGAAAAAATAACAGGTTATAAGGTTCTAGTTTTCAAATTGGTGTTTTGAGTTTCTCCCTAATGAAAGCATGAGAGATATTTTTTAACTTCATTGCTCTGTGTTTTGTTTGTTTGTTTTTTTAGCTTCCTGCTTCCCCACTCCCAGCCCCCTCCCCCTGAGAAATATGAAAAGGCTGCTTTTCTGAATAAAAGCAGGTGTAAGTAAAAGAAAGTATGACTTTTTTCTTCAGTTATCCCTCCTGCTCAATTTTGAAATACAGAAGATAGTTTTCATTTCACAGAAAGTTTACAGAAAATTATAGTGATTTTTGTTCTGCTCCATCCGCTGTGCTTTCCTTCCCTTTTCAACGTTTTTGACTGAAGACTCTATACGTGACATTGCACATCGTTAGGAGGTGAAATTAATGTAGAGATGAAGTGTTAGACGTGTGGGAGGCTTAACAGTGGGCAACAGATGAGAGTAGAAAGAGAAGAAAAGACAATCATTGAGGGAAAAATCTAAAGATATAATCGTTTTGTTACTGTCTGACGTCTTGGAAAGAAATTGAGACAAAAAATACAGGATAAAACTAAATGAAAATGTATGCTTAATCAAAAAAAGAGTATTTTTTATAAATGCACACCCTAGTGTAAAAACTATGCCCTTTCCTGCAGGAGGCTATGAGATGGCCATTGGGCACTGGCCAGCCCCATGCCACCTGCACCCAGTTCCCCTAGCATCTCACGGAAGGCAAACATTAGACTGGGTTGGAACTAGGGAGCCCATCTTTTGCATTCATTCACTTCGTGGCTGCTTATACAGGGATCCTATCAAGTATCCCCTGCAGCCTCGTGGCCTTTCAGACCACCTCTGAGCGCCAAGCTCTCGGGCACAGCTCTTGCTGTCTGCCACCGCCGCTGTGGTTCTGTCCTGCCAGGCCTCGCTGCAGGCCTCCTTGCTCCTCTCCTCCCCGGGGTTTTGGCATCTCCAGCCTCACAGCTTTGGCCTGGCTATTGCCTACTGCCTTAACTGCACATTCCTTGACCAGCTTCGTCTCTTGACATTGCTGAAGCAGACGGTGACATCTAATACTGGCCCACATTTCCAACATCTTGACATTCATTACTTTTCACAGGGAAGCATTACTGCCACCTCTTCAGCTTTTAAAATTTTACTTAAGCAAAGGCAAACTATAGGTCTTGTATGCTGCACACATGCCACAGTCTAACCTTGAATTAAAAAGAAGACATTGCCATTAAAAGCCTAGTATTGTACAAGTTTTGATAATGAATTATATACAGAGACAAGCAAGGTAATAATTCTATTTGACAGTCCTGTGCAAGCCTCATTTGCAACATTTAGTTCAGTTGTGGGCACCAGGTTTGAAAATTACCTCAGCACGTTGGAAAGAGTTCAGCTGACAGCAACAAAAATACTAAAATGTTGAAAAATGAGGCCTATAAAGAGAGTCTAAGAAATTTTGGCATGGTCCAGCTAGAAAAAACAATGCTGAAGGGAGACATAATAGTTTTTAAAATAACTAAAAAGGGATGTTATAAGCAAAAGAAGGGTCAGTCTTACCAGTGAAGAAGAACAGGACAAGTCCAGTCTAAATTGTAGATTTAGGTGAAATGTAGCTGGTATGCTATCTGAGGGTTGTGCCAGAGAAAACCAGGTACAAGGTTGGATGTTGGGGTGAGGACTTTGTGGTGGCAGACAGTCACCTTCTGTCTTTCAACTCAAGTTGGTGAAGGAGGGCACCAGGAGTTCAGCCTGGGGGGCAGGAGCATAACAACACTCATGCCATGGGGTTTTCGAGCTGGTATGCCAAAGTTGTCCCTAGCCAGCAAAATCTGATTACCTAGTTTTCCTTCTTCTGAATCCACAGAAGACTTGAGACAGTTTTCACCAGAGCTAGCCAGGTACAGTTTGACTCTGGCTCAACTTTATTTCTGTAGAACTGAAAAAGGTCATCAAGGGGGGTGTCTTAGGTATGGTTGAGGTGAGATTTGGTATCTCTCTAGTAAGAAGAGTTTAGGAGTAATGAAATCAACTGTGTTACTTGCAGAAGGATGAAAGTAGCCTACTAACACTCCTGTGTCACAGTATTGATTTTGTTCTTATATTTTCAGCGCTTTGAAGCTGCTATGGTCTGTTGGTTCATTAAGTTACATTTACGGGTTGTCCCTAAACAGTGGCTTTTACATAGTCTGCATTTTAACACTCTTTAAGTGCATATCAATATGTTCTGTCCTCTGTGCAAACCACAATCAAAGAAATCCCATTTCTGCAATGGCTAATGAGGTATCAGAGTGGTAAAATAAACAGAAGAAGGAATTACAGAGTGTCAGGAAGCTCAGCCAAAGAAATGTCACCTTCAGAGAAGCAGCAACTGAGAAATGCCCTTTCACTTTATTACAGTGTGCCAAATTTGTCTGAATTTAGACAAGAACCTACAATTACTGAATATTTAAAAGTGTGTACCCTTATTCATGAAGAAGATGAATAGAGTTGGGGGGCTTATGTCACAGAAGCGTATATTATGAAAGATGTGTTTGACATGCTGACAACTACCATGACTGAAATTATGCAATTAGATTTTATTAACGATACATATTATTAAGGATTTTTCATTACAGAGGGAAGGATGTCAGGTCCTGGTAATTGTACTGACCTCTTGTGCCACTCGGAAAGATGTAGAGAGGTTTCCAAAAGAGCAATACAGTTCCTATTTAATCTTTAAATAAGAAAAAAGGTCAAGGAACCATTGCTGCTATTTTATTTCTCTCAAGTCTTCACCAAGGAAGCATTGCATTGCCTTAAATTTATACATATTAGTAAAATGTAGATCACTGAAACATTACATACTTTAGAATGAACTTTGCACTGTATTTATAGAAGAACTTACAAAGTGTAGTGTGTGCATGTGTATGAATCCTCAAAATTATGTAACTAACCTCTGGAGGTTTCTCACTTTAATTCACTTAAATTCTGATACAAAAAGAAAAAAGATAAAAGAAAACCCTACAACAGATAACTTAAAATCTCTGTAAAGATGTCATATCCACACAGATATTCACTTTTCGTGCCAAAAAAAAAAGGTAGCAGCTTATATTTGTAATGTAGTTTTATTTTAAAAATAAATTAATAATTAAAGATAAGTAAATGAAGGTGAGCATGGAGAAAATAGTTGGCTCAAGACAGGTAGGAAAAAAAAAACAAACAAGATTACAAGCACTGGTGTAATTACAGGGTTTTCCTCTCTCCTTCTTGAAGTCCACTGGTTATACTGCAACTTTGGTAAGAATCCTGATTGTTCCTTAAAATTTTTACTTCCCTTCCAAACTGGGAGTGACCCTTTCAGAGTAGGTGCAGCCCAGTTCTTCAAATGGCAGCTTGCTCAACAGCAACCATACCAGAGCTGGTCCTTTATCACCGGCTTGGTCTGCCTTATTTCAGTAGGTAGAGCAGTACAACCTTACCCTTCTTCAGCCTCCAATTCTGCAACATGCAGAAAGTTATATCAAAACCATATTCAATTACATTCTGGGATTAAGCCTTCAGGATTTAGGAAGTGCCAGTACCAGTGCTGCAATACAGCCTTATCTCAGTCCCTTGGGCATATATCCCTTATGATAATCTTCAATTATATGATTGTTATTTTTTGCAGTGGGATGCAGCAAAGGAACACCGATATTTCAGTGGAAACTCAAGTTCAACTCTGGGCAGTGGTCAGCAGCACGCCAAAATGCACACAGGTGCCTATCTTTAGCAAACTTCAGCCCCTGCTTGTCTCACCTGCTGTAAGTTGTCCCTGTCCCAGTCTTGTCACTTTTCCATTCAAGGCCTCCTTTCCTGTTCTTTTTGCTTAACCTTAACTCCTGAGACTTCTCATTCTAATCCCAGTCTCTTTATCAAGCCAGACCTAGTTGGTCTTCTGGGTCTCCTTTCAGAGTCTGCCCCTGACATTCACTCATTTGCTTTTCACACTCGGGCATATTTCTCCCAATCCATTCTCCATCTCTCTTTCGATGTTGTTTTTGTTCTGTGTTTTAATTAGACAGATTTCTCTCCTTTACTGCATGAATTCCCACAAGTCACTGATGTGACTGCGACCTTGTTTTCACTCCTGGTGTCCAGCAAGCTGAGAGTGGACATTATAAAGAACGTCTTTCTGAGCTGCCATAGGTGTTGGGGCTGCACTGTGATCATATACTCCATAGTATGAGTTGTCTAGTCAGCCTTTGAAGTTCAAGCATGCACTGAGGTTGAAATTTTCTGAGGTTTTAGGTGTTTAAGTTCTAACAGTTCTCCCTTGCAAATAATGATTTTCTGTTCTAGAGCCTGGGGATATAGAATATTTCAAAACAAAAGTCTCAAACATATTTTGTAATGTATTTTTTGCAAGTCTCATTCTAAGAAAGAGCTGAACAAGGCAGTCATCTGACATGGAAAATTTCAGCTCAATCACTTAACACTTGGTCAAGTTATAAGAAGCTGAATATAAAATAACAGAGCAGAAAGCTATGAAAAGATGCCATTCTGGATTTGGTCTTGTTATGGTTTGGCTGCGGGCAGCAACAAAAGCGCCACGTGGCTGCCCCTCCCCCTGCCGCGGTGCGGAGGAGAATGGAAAGAAACAGGCAGAAACTGGTGGGTCGGGATAAGGGCAGTTTAACAGAACAGCAAACAGAGGGAACAGGAACAATCTGGACGATTCTTACTATGATACTACTGGTATAACATATAACAATTATAACAGTGATAACAGACAGTGACAGGGTTATTTAACAATTAACTTTACACAATTTATTTATGGACTATTCTCACCCAAAATCAAATCCCTATGAGGTACACATCAGACTTCCCCATCCTTCTGCATTACCCACCAGGTACACCCAGGTCCTTGAGAAAAAGCAATCCCGTGGACAGGCTTGCCTTTGCCTGAGGCAGGACTAACCCAAAACGTCTTCCCTAACATGTTCCGCGTGTGCACTACAGGGACTTTATCCCCTTCTACGGGGCGCTGAGGTTTTGACTGGGCAGGACCAGCCCGGTTGGTGGATCCCCTGGTGTTAACCAACCAGGTGGCCTTTGCTAAATGAGTATCCCAATTTGTGAAAGTCCCACCCCCCATTGCCCTCAAAGTGGTTTTTAGCAGCCCATTGTACCATTTGATTTTTCCAGAGGCTGGTGCATGGTAGGGGATGTGATACACACACTCAATACCGTGTTCTTTGGCCCAGGTGTCTATGAGGCTGTTGCGAAAGTGAGTCCCGTTGTCCGACTCAGTTCTTTCGGGAGTGCCATGTCACCACAGGACTTGTTTTTCAAGGCCCAGGATGGTATTCCGGGCGGTGGCATGGGGCACAGGGTAGGTTTCCAGCCATCCGGTGGTGGCCTCCACCATTGTGAGCACATAGCGCTTGCCTTGGCGGGTTTGTGGCAGTGTGATGTAGTCAGTCTGCCAAGCCTCCCCATATTTATATTTTAGCCATCGTCCTCCATACCACTGAGGCTTTAGCCGCTTGGCTTGCTTGATTGCAGCACATGTCTCACATTCATGGATAACCTGTGCGACGGTGTCCATGGTCAAGTCCACCCCTCGGTCACGAGCCCATCTCTATGTCGCATCTTTTCCTTGGTGGCCCGAGGTGTCATGGGCCCACCGAGCTATAAAGAGTTCACCCTTATGTTGCCAGTCCAGATGCACCTGAGCCACTTCAATCTTGGCAGTCTGATCCACCTGCTGGTTGTTTTGATGTTCCTCAGTGGCCCGACTCTTAGGGACGTGGGCGTCCACATGACGGACTTTTACAACCAACTGCTCCAGCCGGGCAGCAATATCTTGCCACAATGGGGCAGCCCAGATAGGTTTGCCTCTGCGCTGCCAGTTGTTCTTCTTCCATTGCTGCAGCCACCCCCACAAGGCATTGGCCACCATCCAGGAGTCAGTGTAAAGATAGAGCATTGGCCACTTGACTGGCGATGCTCAAAAATCTTTGCCTTCTGGCCAGTCCATGATTACCTCCAGAATTCCTGGGCGACTGGGGTTTCACATTCAGGCCCGCTGTGTGATCAGCGTGACCCCCTTACTCCACGTAGCATCGGTGGCATGATGCGTAGAGGGGACCCTCTCTTTGAACATCCAGACTAGGACCGGCAATCGTGGTGCTAGGAGGAGCTGTGCTTCAGTGCCGACCACTTCTGAAGCAGCTCGAAGGCCTTCATATGCTGCCAGAATCTCTTTTTCAGTGGGAGTATAGTGGGCCTCGGATCCCTTGTGTCCCTGGCCCCACGCTGGGGGCCAAATTTAATGTTGTGGTTTGGCTGCGGCCCGCAACAAAAGCTCCACACAGCCGCCCCTCCCCCCGCTGCGGTGCGGAGGAGAATGGAAAGAAACAGGCAGAAACTGGGGGGTCGGGATAAGGGCAGTTTAACAGAACAGCAAACAGAGGGAACAGTAACAACAACGATACAGATAGCAGAAAACACAACACAGACCGCACAACCCACAGAGCCACTCTCCCAGACCGGACCGGCACCACGTGCTCCCGAGCTGTGAGTGAGTTCCGCCCAGCTCCCCCCCACCGGAACCCAGCATGATGGCACATGGTATGGAATACCCGGCTCTGTTTGGCCAGGTGGGGTCAGCCCCCCCCCCCCCCCCCCCCCCCCCCCCCCCCCCCCCCCCCCGGCTGTGCCCCTTCCTGCATTCCGGTGAAAATTAACCCTGTCCTGGCCAAACCCAGGACAGGTCTTGAATGTGTGCAACAATTCATTGAAGAATTAATGGTGGGATAGCTGCAGCCACAATATAATCAAACTTAAAATTATAGTGGGGGAGAGCAAGCTAAACAAATTCAGTACACAGATTTTCAGTTTAAGAACAGGGAACTACATAAAAATGAGGCATATTCTCAAAAAAACCTTCAAAACCTTGTAAGAAGAAGTCTCGAAAGCAAGCAAGAAACCGAAAAGCGCCCTAAAGGCTGTTAAAAGTTGCTGTGTTAGAAGCCTAGGTAAAAATTGTGCCACAACTCAAAACAAAGCAGTCAAAAAATCCCCTGCATGGCTCAATGTGAAAATGATGTAGGAAGGCTTTTAAGAAATAGAAAGGCTGATCAAATGAGAACAAGAAAGCCCATAAAAATGGCAGGTCAATTTCAAACAAGAAATTAAGAAATCTAAAAAGAATTTGAAGAGAGCCTTGCAAAGAATGCTGAAGCTGATGGTAGAGAATTCTGTGAATACACCGAAAGCAGGAAGCCAGCTGAGGATTAGTGAGACCACACAATGGCCAAGGTGTAGAAAGGGCTGCGGCAGAGGAAGGAAGCTCAATGAACTCTTTGAGTTGTTTTTTACACATGGATAAACTTGGCCTGTTGAGAAGGAGTCAGGTTGACTTCTGTAATGGGAAATCCTGCACATACAAATACAGACAAAGGGGATGCATTGGACATAATATTTTTGGATTTTCAAAATGCCTTTGCTAGGTTCCAAAGAATAGAATAGAATAGGAATAGAATAGAATAGAATAGAATAGAATAGAATAGAATAGAATAGAATAGAATAGAATAGTTCCAGTTGGAAAGGGACTTACATCATCTAGTCCAGCTGTCTAAGGCTATTAAAGAAAGTAAATCGCAGTAAAACTGGAGCAAAGGTCCTTGTATGGACTAAAAACTAGACAAAGCATGGGAAGGAAGGAGTAAGGATTAATGGGCATTTCTCAGGATGGAGAAGAGTCAGCAGTAAGGTCCTCCAGGAATTGGTCCTGCAATCAGTTTCATTCAGTATCTTCATCAAAGAGCTGGAGAAGGAAATGAACAATGAAATCTTCAGGTTTGAGGGTGATATTAACTGATTTTTCATCACAGGTTTTAGTGTAGATAAATGTGATCTAATGAAAAATAATCTAATCCCTACCTACATGATGTTGAACACCGAACTAGGATGCTGAACTCCTGAATTGAGGAAAGAGATCTTAGAGTCATTTCTGTCACTTCTCTGAAATCATGAGCTCAGGGTGCTGTGGCAGCAAAAAAACCAACCCAACCCAAATCAATAAAAACCAAGGAAAGTACTGAGTACAAAAGAGAGCTGACATTTTGTCACCGTACAAAGCTGTGATGCACCCATGTATTCAACACTGTGTGCAGTTCTGGTCCACATCTCAAGAAGGGGGCAGTGGGATTAAAGAAGATACAGAGACAGTCAGCCAAAATGCTTGTGAGGATGGTGCAACAGCCTTGTGAGGAGAGACTAAAAAAGCTGATATTCTTCAGTTTGGAGAGAAGGGTGAGGGGAGCTGTGATGAAGCTTCACAAAATCACAGATGTGATGGATTAGCTAAATCTCACTAGTATCAGAAAGCTCAGAAAAGGAATTAGGTGATTTAGTGGACAGAATGTTAGAATGACTACACGGGGAGGTAATCTCTGAAATCTCTGCAACAGCAGATGCTGGAGCAGTACAAGGGGAATGCATTGCCGGTAGTTGCCAAATTCACATGCTCTCCCTAAACAGCTTTTCCTTTGGCTGTTACCCTCATTGGCTTCTTCGTTATGGGTCAGGCATTAGCAAAACCCACACAAAACTTCTTGTGGAGAAAGATCTAAGAGAAAAGTAAATAAAGGAGAAAACCAAAACTGTTTGAAGATGCACGAACAACTCATGGTGCAACAGCTAAAAAAAAAAGGGAAGGTATATGAGGGTCAGAGTAGCAATAATATATAGATAGGGAAGTGGAGGGGAACACAGAGGAAAGCACCCAGGTGTGCCTGCTGCCTCCTGTAGATCTCCAGGGATAAAAAAATGGGAAAACAGTTGCCAGAACACCCCCCCTCCCCATTCTTCTTCCTGCTGTCAGAGACACAATACCAGGCTTGATGGATCATTTGTCTTACCCCAGAGGATGTTTCTTATGTTTGAATGCTCTTTTATTGGAGGCATTCTTGGCCATCCTAGGATTCAAGAGAAAGAGTTGCGACAGTTTCTACAGAGACTTACGATATAATTTGTTTCTGTATTAAAAAAACTTTAAAGCACGGTCTCAGTTTCCAACTGTAAGAAAAGTATAGGATATTGGATAGAAGACAAGTAATACATGGGAGAAACTGCTGAGGGAAATATTTAGGATAGATATAAGAATAAAGATGTATCTAAAATAAATCAGAGCTTTTTAATCCTTTTTGATTTCCAGTGTAGGTGTGTGGCAAATTTAACCTACATAGAATAAATTTGCTTCTTTGCATTTCCTTTTGCAGATCCCTAAGTTCTCTCCGAGTTTGGCAGACCACAGCTTGATAACCACTACAGAAAAGAGATCATCTTGGAAGTTATCTATTTCTAGATTCCTTCTGCAAAGTAAGAGCAAATCTGCATGGAGACTGGGCAGATTATAATACCAATGATTACGCTGTAGCAATATTTCTTTTGTAGAGCTGAGTAATTGTACAATGCATAGCTGACTTTGGGGCTTAAGTTTTTAGGCAGATGCTCATCTGTGTAGAAAAGCAGAGGTAAGGCTCCAAATATTAAATATGATCTCCCCCCATTGTGCATCTCTTCATCTCAGACTTGCAAAACACTGGGTTGTCATCATTTGTGAAAGTGGGTCACAAACCAAAACAAAATTGTAGACGGTGAGGCTTACATGTCAGGAAGTAGTTTTGTACTTTTTGTTTCTCCGGGGCCTAATAAGGATAACTGTGCTTATCCTTCTTTGTGATTCTGTGCTGCTGTCCTGAAATAATGAATGCATCTGTTTCCCTTTCTCTGATACCAATCAGATGCCACATTGTGAAACAGATCTTCAGCTACAATAAATCAACATAGGTCCATTAAGGACAATTTTATTTACAGGGAGTGAGTATTTGGTGCTGTATTTTTTACGTGAGAAACAGATGAACTTGATCAAAAGAAAAAAGAAAAAACAACCCTGTATCTTTTGCTATCTAACAATTATGCAAATATTTCTGGTAAAATAATAGAAGATTGCTGGAGAGCATTTGGCAAAGAGAAGAATTAGATAATAATTTGACTCTAAAGCTAAATTATATGAAGACATTCCACACATTATTTTACATCACCCACTTTCCCCTGACTAGAGCCTGTAGGCCTGATTGTAACAGTACTAACCTATAGTCCCATCATGTATCCATCCTGTTAAAAGAGAAAGAAAGAGAGATGCAGTTAGGCTATTGCTTCATCTTCATACCACTGCTGTATCACTTTATAATTTTGAAACTAAAACCTTTTAAGAAAAACAATACCACACTGCTTAGAATAAAGCTTTCCAAAACGTCATGATGCCCGTCTCCATCACTCCTTCTGTAGTCATTTTTGGCACTGCAAAATTTTATGATGGTAATGTAGTAAAACATTATAACTTCTTTGTAGAAGTGTTAGTCTTGCCACCAAGATAAGCTGGTAAAATCAGGTCCAGTGGGCCCATTTGCTTCTATTATTCAGTGAAAAGCATATGTGTGTGTGCACGTGCATATGTGTGTACGCCTATAACTGATACAGTAAAACTTTTGAATACTGAAGTGAACATTGTAAATTGGGGGGGCAATTCTCCCTCTTTTTCCTTCTATCCTTGCCACTCCAACTCTTCTCTTAGCTTTTTTGTTTCTTTTCTTTCCACTGTTTTTATTTTAATTCTCTGTGCTTATTTTTCTCTTTCTTTCTCCATATCTTTTACCCCTTAATATTCCAGTTGTTCGGTGCTATTTTGAAAATGGCCAATATACTCACTATTACATCTCAAATCAATTTCATTTGGGATCCAACTAGGATCACCACTGAATCTGAACACTCCCTTGCCTTATGATAGCTAAGAAATACAGCATAACTCTGCATGACTAAAGGTACTGTAATCTGGACCTTTGTGTTTAAACAATTATTTTTTAGATTAATTCATTTATGATTTGAATTGTAATTTGTGTGAGAAATTTTACGGATAGAAAATGGGTAAAACATGAAGGATGACTGCTTCAGAGGTCTAATTGTTCACAGCCCTCACCTTTGTTTCATACATCAGCATGTCCCTTTTGTAATTACATATGTGAAATTCCTTTGAAATAACATGGGCCAGGGAGTATATCCCTGAACTGCCTGCCCAGATACACATCCTGGTGAGTGAGATAACCTGGAACTTCTGGAATCCAGAGGTTTTTTGGATGTGCTACTGACTAGACTGCTACTATTTAGCTTCCTGAACCCTTTTTCAGACCCCTTACATATTCTTTGATTTGACTCACACCAAAAAGCACCTTGGTTTCGCTTTGGTTTGAATGCAATTCATTGGCCTGAGGCAGGCTGACACACAGGGTTGGAACAGAACCCGCCAGTCTGTGCCTCTTGAGCTGCACGTGGCTCTAACAGTTGAAGTACAACTCCTGTCCTGGCTGGCACGGGGGCTGTGGCACAATCCCTACTCTCAGAAGCAGTGAGTCAGCGAGAGCCTCTGAGGCCAATATTAGTGGATTTCCCTGGCCTCTGCATGTGCCTCTAGCTGAGCCCCATTCCTTGGGCGAACTCTGCAATGCCGTGTCATCACCCACCTCTCTGAACTGCTCCAGAACAGGATAAGCATCTTGAGACTTTCAACACAGTGAGGTTTTTCATGAGGCATTTGGAGGGCTGAGGAGATCAAACACTCTGGGAAAAGACTGTGAAATAGTCTGATAGTTTATGTTTTAAAGTTACATCTTTTCCTCAACCACAGTAAATTTTTTCCAAGCCATATGATTCTCAAATTACCAATACAAATGGGAATACAATTAATAGTGGTGCCATATCTTTATAGGGAGCATCACATTTTTGTGCCAGGAGGGCGAACCTTTTATTCTATTAAACAGAGCGAAAGTCTTCTCCTGGGCCTCATCTTCTCTGTATGGTGCTGTCTTTTCAGGAATACATCTTCATCAGAGTGCTTTGTCCCAGTGATGTATTACACTAATACATCTATTGCTTTAATGATATATTAGTGTAATACCTTATCAGAGTGATGTATACCAATGATCTATTACTCAAAAGGTGGTGCCATTCAGGAATGAAAGAATTCATGGACATCTTCAGTATAATTATACAGATAAAAGCCATCACATACTATACTGAAAACTGCTTTCATGAAACCAAGAAAACCAGTATTATGCTAACTTGTTCAGTACCATTTTCTAGTGCCATTGCACTAGATTTGTAATGCTGAGGTTGTTACATCTCTTTTAAACCTTTTAAATATACTAAGAGCAACTACCATTAACCTTGGGTCACTGTGAAGCAGACTGTGTCCAGTTACATTATTTTTACTACATAGTACAGTACTTACTTACCCGTAACCATATGAAACCAAGTAACATTAACCTCCAGATAGTCTGAAGAGCATATCATATCTTATTATAATAATCTGGGCTCTATCCTTTTCTTGACTTTAATTATTGTCCATTCTCAAACATTTTTGATTATGTGACAGTTGAACTTAACCTGTCATTAACTGTAGGCCTCTTTAATCTCAACCTTCATTTTCTTTACCATTACATTTTTTTTACTACTTTAGCCACTGAAAAAACAGATGAAGTCAGTCTGATTTACATTGTTTTGTGTAGTATGTTAATTAAACTTTTCAAAACACCATACAGAGACTGTGGCAAAAAAACAAGTTCTACTTTACTTTCTCTATATTTTTTAAACTTGCACTGTAAAGAAGGGTAAAAAGTATAAACCAATGATACAAAAAACTCAGAGCTTTTTTCCTTCTGCCTTAACTTCCTCACTAATTGGGTCCAAGCTAAAGAGAAGGAAAATCAGAACCACATTTCGGCTTGTGGTTATTTAACTGAGTATAAAGTATTGATTAGCTTATTTACGTTTCCTCTAAATGCACTTTACACCGAAGCATGAAGAGTGTTGCTTAGTAAAATGCTAAGAACTTCTTTCAGTTCATCAGAGCGGGGGAAGGTGTGTAGGTACCTCTAGAATTTATGTCAAATAATCCAACTCAAAACAATTAGTAACTTACATACTGACATGAATGAGGGAGAAAATGACAGGCAACGTATTTATAGTATGTAAATACTGGATTTTTTTCCTCTTTACTTTTTTTTCTGTTATGTTTTTCTTCATTGCTAGTGACAGATATAATTTTAATCTGCAGAGAGGGTTGGTAAAGCAACTTTCAGCAATGTAATTAGTCAGGTGGTAAACTGAATTCACAGAAGCTGTAAATGGAGATACAGTAGGATGGATACAGAACATCCTACTCTTTACATTCCTCCTCCTCCAAGGTCACTTAGCTGACCTGTGACCTTCCAGTTTGGAAACTGCTGACCCAGATCTTTCTCCTGCCCCATGGGGGATGCAGGAGCAGAAGCTGTCTTTGTAAGAGTCTGATGCAAGAAGTAAACTACTCTCATCAGTAGAGCAAGACTGAGTAGGCTAGCTTGTGTGTTATGGAACTGCTAAAGCAGAAGGTGGCGTAACAGGTTACAGCAGTGGGTGAGGTCTGTGCAGATGAGGCAGCAAGACACAGATCAGTGCAGAACTTCTGGGGCAGCAAGTGGCACTGCCACTGGCCGGGCCCTTTCTGTCAGAAGGCTTATCACAGCCAAACTAAGCCTTGGCTTGTAAAGCATCAGGATCTGAGAGGAGGTTGTTATAGCTGAGTGTCCCAGTCATCATCCTGTGAAACACCTTTGTTGTTTTTTGGTTTTTTTCCTTTTTATACTATAATCTCATCTATAATCTGGGAGTTCATGGGTAAGGCTATGCTACCTGACCTCTGGCAGAGGTGGAAGCAGCCTGCTTGTACAGAAATGCAGAAAGTATGGCTCCAGTGAGAAGAGGGTCCCTCACCAAGAAAGAGTGACAGATGTATTCTGAGCAAGAAACCTGCAAGTGACCTAATTGCATCTTTGGGGGTGTGGAGGGGGAAAGGCATCCTCTTTATCTGGCCTGAGAAACCCTAAAACTGAGTCGGACTGACCTCCAGGGACAGGCTAGAAATCAATATTTTACCTGAAAGTATAATTGCTCAAGCCACTATACTAGGATATTTGCAGCCTTTCCTGCTCTTCTTATCTGAGGAAACTGTTTGTTTCACTGAGTGTTTACTAGGATTCATCAGTCCTGAAGATCTGCTAGATCTGGCAGCTGAAGTTTCTGTAGGGTTGGCCTTCTAGTTGTGGTGTGTCTAGTATGTTCCTTGTAGCAGTCTGATCTATGACAGAAGCCTTTCAAAGCATTATTAACAAACATGGTAACTGTTAATTCTGAAAAACTGCAGGTGAGCAAATAAACCTTTGTATAACTTGCCTTGTGTGCTGAGAAATTGGAAGGGACAGATTTGGTATGGGAAGAGAGACTAGCAGGTGGGCTTCTGATACTGTTGCTCTTCTTGTGTACATACTTACAGAGCTTATACAATAACACACACATTAACAGCTCATGATATAATATATTTAGGGTCACAACACTCCAGTAAGGTAGGGGGTGTGTTAGTCTTTTCTTAAGAGATGAAGATCTGCATGGAGAAAGAGAACAGAGTGAAATGCTTAACAGTGTACAACAGCCTAGGGGACTGCAGGCAAAGTGTGTGGTCTTACCCAGCATGGCTTTAATGGCCATTCAGCTGTAGGCAGACCTTGTTTTCTGCTTTAGAGGTGCAGTTTGTGGGGTCTTTGGGAACCCATCTGAATGAGGAGTGACTTTGGGGTTTTGTTTCTCTGAGTTAATTTTAGCAACATCTGTTGTCCAATCTTGTTCACTGTGTGCTACACAAATGCTTTTGCTAGTCTGGTGCAGAAAAGGAGGAATGACAGACAAGGTGGGTGGCAACTGCTTACACTTGCACAAACTGTACTGCCACTGAATGTCAAACCATGCTATGTTACTAGGCTGTGTCAGACTATGCGTGATGGCTTAGGACACAGCACTTCCGTTAGTTAAATGGCATTCCTTTTAGTTAAATGAATGATGAAGTAACAATTGATTTTTAAGAGTGGAGTTTGACTTTAAGCTAGGTTTAGCTACCTACAAATCTGATGTTTTGGGCTGAAGCAGTCTTTCAGTTCCCTCTATAGCCAAGTGGGCAAGGCTTCTCCAGAGAAATTCATCCTACTTTCCACAGGGTGGGGAACAATTGCTGACTGGTAGTGCTTAACTCTTTCTCTTGATAACAGGTAACCTAGAAATCTAGGTTATGTTAAATGATGAAGTATCTTTATCATAGTGAAGACTAGCAGAATTTGCATTTGCTGCCTACTGCCTAAAACTCCCCAAGGCTGCTATCTTCCCTTAATTTTAGGAAGCTTTAAAACAAATCCTGGCACTGCTGCATGTCTGAAACTCGACAACGAAGTGGCTAGACTAGCTGGGGTTGGTTTGAGAGGGGAGAACTGTGAGGTGACACACAAACTCTGACTGCTTACTTGTGTTGCTCTGGTACAGGCTGCTATCTACACAGCACAGGCCCCAGCAAAATCTTAGTATGTCACCTTATGTTTTGTGTTTCTTAAAATAGAAAAAGTTCCCTAAACAATAAGATCACAAATCTGAACTGGAAAATGGTAAGGTAGAAAGTGAAATCAACAGAAGCGGGAGCAGGGGGTGCCAGGGCATCAGAAGTGGGTCAGCAACCACTTAACTCTGGCTCAGGAGCAGCTAGCTGAGTTTGCCTGACTGTGTCTTAACATCTGGACTACAAATGCAGTGGCTAAGGTGAAGGTATATGATTAATTGTGCTGACTCTGCTATGGGAAAATTGACTTCTGGCAAAGGGATGGAAAGAGCAGTTCAAGGCAGTAAAGTGGCTCAAGTCTTGGAACAATTTGCTTTGGTGCACGACAGCTGGAATCATTAGCCTCTACAAGCAAAACCCCAGCTATGAGCACATCAGTGAGGATTTTGTCATTGATTGAACTGGGACCAGGATTTCTCTGTAATTACTAATTATGGCAAATGTGCAACAGTTGTGCTGCTGCTTAGAGCTGAACTGTTTGCTTCTGGGTTTTTTTTGCCAGGGATAGAAGCTGGTTCTTTCCCTCTCCCAGCTTTTCGGCATGGGAAGCAGGGCTCATAAATCCCTGTGCTACTTGCTTTACACTGTGTGACTTAAAAAGTAGGATTTGGCTGATGCGGATGGATGTATGGAAGGAGCGTTCAAGCAAATGAATGGTGAGTTCTGCATTACTTTCCTCTTCAGCCCCTCAGGCACTGCTTGCTGACCTAAGTGCGTTAGATAACTGCATAAAATATTTGTGGATTATCTCTCAGATACAGTGGAAAAACATGATTTAAAAAAAAAAAAAGAGGGACTTGTAGCAGAAAACAGTTTTTCTGTAAAATGCTGGTACTGTCAGTGGTAATACAGGCATTCTCATCTCATGTTGATGTGATAGCCATTTCTGTTTATAGATACTTCTTTAGGAGACTTTTTTTTTTTTTTTTGCAGAATAGCTCTCTTCTGTTTCCAGTCTAGCTGGTCTCCACAGAGCTGTGATAGTCAATAAAACGTATATGAGCCTAGAAAACAACCTCACAGAACTGGTGGCTTCATCAAGACAATTGAAAAGAAACTGAAAATTTGAGGTCATGCCTATTAAGAAGTCTGAGGAAAAGCTGTTTTTCATTTGAAAAAAAACACTTTTGGGGGAAAGTATGTAGAGGATTGTTGCCTTATCAGAAGTTCCTTTTCTCTAACTTGGGTGACCAGCTGAATACCTCAAATCAAGTTATGTATGTACT
The DNA here is from genome assembly GCF_030867145.1 of Opisthocomus hoazin. Taxonomy (NCBI): domain Eukaryota; kingdom Metazoa; phylum Chordata; class Aves; order Opisthocomiformes; family Opisthocomidae; genus Opisthocomus; species Opisthocomus hoazin. Next base: position 45,916,719 of record NC_134418.1, on the reverse strand, counting down.
GGCTAGTGGGCCCATCCTCTAAAGCAGAACAGGAACATATTGGTAGGACCTCAACATCAGGATTTGATTCACCTTTTTCCCTAACACCCACTCCTGGAGAAAAAAGAAAAAAAAAAAAAAGCTGAGGTGTTCCACAAAAGGAGAGGAAAAAACCCCACTTTGATCAGCTGCACCTGTAAGTCTTGGTCACCGGATAAACAGCCTGATTGCCACCTGAGTGTGTGTTGGAATGACAGCTGGCATGCATTATCTTCTGGCCTGCCTGGTTTCCTTCAGAAGCAAACTGATGTGTGGAGAGGCAGAGAGAGACTGGTGATCAGAAGAACTTCCTTCCAGTGAAGATGCAGTCCAAGGCAGACTGTCAGGAAGGTAGGTGAAGACTAACAGCAAAGTCCTGTTATTTTAGCTCCTTAGCATTTGTCCTAAATCTTCACAGAATGTTCCCACCAAGCAATTGGGAAAGGTTATTACTATTTCTGTAGAAGAGAAGTAAAACTGACCTATTGAAAGTGGTGGTGGGGAAGATACACTGAATTGCCCCGTGCTTCTGTCTGCCCAAACCATGCTCAGAGACTAGCGTTCAACGGTTTAAAAAAAAAAAAAAACAAAAAACACAAACAAACAAAAAGCCTGAACCTACCTGCCTGTATTACCTGATATTTGGCTGTGTAGGATGAGGAAATTTGTTGAGGAAAATGCATAAACAACTAGTAAGGGTAAGATCTGTTTCCTACTAGCCCTAGGCAATTTCTCAGTGTGTGGGTTGGTCACAGATATGGTTCTAAGGCACCTACAGACGTGAGCTGTGTAAGGACTTCAGTAGCTTAATGCAGTTCTGGATTCTCCCCTGCAGGTGAGATTACAAAAACACCCATTTTTTTTTTTAAACCAATTTTTCTGTATTTTGCATTGTGTGATGCTTTTTCTCACACTCAAACATGACTGCATGAGCAATGTTACTGCTATGACCAACTTAATAAAATCAAATGAACAAGTAGAAGGTGCAGACCTGAGGAAATCGCTCCGTGTTTTCAGTGGCAAAAGTAACGGTTTTCTAGATGCTCAGTAACCGGTCATCACAAGGTAATAAAAATGGCAGAATTAAAAAAGGTTAGTAGCGACAACTGAAAAGTTGGCTCTTGAATCCAGGATAAGTTGGCACATTGAGAATGACTCCTTTGTTTCCAGTATGTGTCCCCCAATTCAGAACTTTAAAACCCCACTGGTTTAGATTGTACTGACTATCGCAGGCTATTGAGTTACAGTGGTGTAATAAGGTAGCTGGCTGTGTGCTTTTCTCATCTCTGGCACATTTGAAGTGAAACAAAGGTATTTAACACATTGTACTTGCCCTTGTGATGGTCTAAGAGGGTGTGCAGAGCAGTCAGGGAAGCTCAGCTGATAAGCAGCAACTTATTAAAGCACAGTAATTTACCATGTGGGATTATCTATATCCTAATTTTTGTGTCAAATTCTTTCTCTGACGCTGTTATAGAGTGCATGCTCTTTAGCAGCAGTTGCCCTCTGTGCTTTCCAGGTAGGTAGTAATATTCATTAATACCTTGTGAAGAAAGGTCTGGGGTAGAAATTGCAGCACCAGAAAACTTTTTTGGCAGTTGAACAGCATTAGCATTTACACATTTAACTGGTTTGAGATTAATGGGTGAAATTCATAACCCCTCTAGAGTCTTATTTGCATCTTCTGTGTTAATAACGAGCAGTTCGACAGCTAAACTCACATGAAAATGGCTCAAGGGAAAGCTACTGCTCAAGTCCAGCAGCAGATCTTATGTGGTATCAGATTGGGGAAGCTCATGAGGTGGGAAAGTGTTGAGGGACAGACAATAGCTTCGGTTCACCGAGAATCTGGTAGGGTATGTGGGGAGGCTTTAGAAATGCAGGTGGACGTGCTGTTCTAGTCTGTCTTTAAAACATTGCTATATGTGTTGTAGTTTTAATGAAGCAAAAGGAAAAAGTTGGCTGCTGAACAGAGCATCTCTGAGCACATGGTGAGGCACAAATCAAGCCAGACAAATAAACCGCCAGCCAGCCTGTGTTATTTTTAAGATGCCATTGATGAATTCTTAGGAGCTTCCCTCCCCAATTCTTGTGTTAATTTACTCAAAAGCTAGTGTTACTACAGCTTCCACAACATGGTAGCTAGAGGCCTGCCTGAAATTTTACTTTAGTCATCTAACTTTCAGTGATTCAGCGTATTTAAGGAGCAGAAATAGTAATATAACAGACTGTTGCATGTGTTTCCAGGGGATACATTTTTTTTTTAATGGCACTTTTTTGAACACAAAGGAAGTTAAACGTTTCCTTTGAATGAAGCGTGGTTCCATGTTAAGAATCGCTCTGTAAGAACCGGCGATAGAAGCAAGGAAAGCCGAAGCTAGGGCCGCAATCACCCCAACAGCCTCGCGTATCGCAACGCCCTGGGGTGCGTCCTTGAGTCGTTTGTACAAACGCTGCCTGTTGTGTGTGCTGATGACAGCGTGCAGCCCCCTTCGCGCACCGCCTCAGTGTCCCCTTCACGCACCGCTTCGGGTTAGCCATGCCAGCCTGGGAGGGCAGGGGAGCAGGGCAGCAAAGGTGGGAGCCCCTCCCCGGGGCGTTCTGCTGATGGGGGCTGCCATGCCAGGAGGGCTCCCCACAAACCTTGGGCAAGGGGCCTGCAGAGCCAAAGGAGCTCTTGGAAGAGTGGGCACTGCTGTGGGTGCGCTGTCTTGGCTCACCTGGCGCCCGTTTCCTTCTGTTCTAATGCATCGAAAGGGTGTGGTGGCTTTCAAAAAGTAGCCAGGTCTTGGGCTGATTGAATGATGAAGCTTGTCCTTGCATAGTAAGATTAAAAACCGCTTAAATTTGTGCAGCATTTTTGTTCCTGCACCCATAAATAAGTCACTACCTTATCTTCAGTATTCTTAACCTTATCACTAGGAAACAAGTATTGGCCTGTAACCTAATCTTTCTGCATTTGTGACTTTGTCATCCTCTGTATATTGACACAGCCTTTTCCCTCAGCAGCCTTTCTCCCTTTTGTGAGACGGATTTTGAATACAGGAGTTAGGATGTTGCCTGTCTTAACGGGCAGGTGAGCAAGGCCTGAAGAGCTGCCTGGCTCTTGGGTGTGGGCTAAGAAAGAAGCACCTTTGCTCCAAGTGTCTGCTGCATCAGTCTGGGGTCAGAGGAGGTACAGCCCCTTAGAACAGAGATCTAGAGGTTTCTGGGTTTTTTTGGTTTTTTTTTTCCCCCTCCTAACTACACGGTAAAATCACGTTACTACTTTGTATATAAGATGGCTTTACTGTGCCACTAAAAACCCAAGGCTAGGTTGCACAAAGAACAGCTTAAAAAGATGACACTCGGCCATGTGGGAAGCCTCACTGGGGACAGTGTCACTGAGATAACAGGAGACTTTACCAGGGCCTGGAGAAGAGCAACTTGTCAGAGAAAGGTCAGCTTGAAAAGCATAGGCAGCCCATTTTGAAAGACACCAGGCAGAGAAGTCTGCATACTACTGGAAGTTATTTAAGGCACAGCAATTTGGAGATGGGAAAGAGTTTGGTGAGGACAGTTGATTTTTAGCAACAAATTAAGCTAGAAGGTTTGAATTAGATAGGATGGTTGATCAGAGGAAGAATGTAAAGTTTGGGTGTTCATGTAGGTTAGGAGAATGTTCTGGGGCAGGATGAAGGGGAGGGATGTGCCTCAGCCGTGAAGAGAAAACGGGAGAAACAGGGAGGAGTAAAGAACTGGAGAGAGAGACCCTAAGCTTAAAAGGTTTAGAAGTTAGATATTGCCTCTTATTACATGATGGGGTGACAGTTTCAGTGAGCTGAAGTGTTTGAGCTGTCAAGCCAGAAAATGTTAAGACGTTCCTTGCAGCCTAAAATGTCTTCATTTTTTTAGCATCTTCTGGGCTGTTTTGGGTGGTTCATGGGTGATGTTTTAATTTTTTCTTTTTTGTTTCGTATTTTGGAACCTGGAGTATGTAGCTCCAGGTAACTTGTTGGACTTCATTCTTTTTAATAATATATAGACACTGAGAGCATAAAGCAGGACCTTTGGTAAAAGACCATGTGTTATGAAGAGCTCCAACAATGTCAGCCATGGCAGACGGTAGTCTTCATATTTTTTTATTTTCCAGTGAAGAGTGTGATGAGCTCTCAACATTTTCTTATAAGTTGATTGAAAGCTATGGAAGGGAAGGAAGTAGGTGGGGATCAGACTTGACCCAGCTTCCTTGATCAGTATACCCAGCTGGGCAGCAGAAGTGACCGTCTGATATGGTATCAGAGCTGTGGGGACTGCAGGGCTGTACAAATTGTATAAACCTGGTAAGCCCTGAACAAGAGAGTTCCCGTCATATTTTCTGCATTACTCTTCTCCACTGAGCAGACCTTCTTTTTTTACACTAGAAGATCAGAAAGACATTCCACGCTGTTTCTTCCGAATCTTGGCTCCACCGTGGTACCTTCTGCAGTGCAGTTTTCTCATGATGAGCTGCACCGGAGTACCTTCTTGACCCTCTTCCCAATTGTTTTGCTACTCAGCTGATGATTTAAAAGCCGCTGATTTTGCTTCTCCCCCCCCCCCCCCCCCAATGTGAATGGAAGCATCCCAGCACCTCCCTCCCGAGCTGACTTGATACAGCTCTCGTAGGGTTCATGAAGCAGCCAAAAAGTTTTGTTTCTGGTGGCCGCTGTTCTTGGCACTTTGGGGTAGAGGCCACCGAACTTCACAGTTATTGAGACCAAGGAGGATTACATGTTTTCTCATTAGTTGCCGTTCAATGCGTTGGCATGAACAAAACTTCCCGACTATAATGAATGTTTCCAACAGAACCCAACGAAACCATCTTAAATGCGACAGGCCGGCCTGGCAGGAGTCAAGCGCCCTGCCGCACCTCTGCTCGAACAGCCACTCGTTCCCACGTTCCCCGTTCCCCCTCTGCCGGACGGCCTTCACCAGGCCGGGCGGGAGGCCCGAACCTCCGCTGGCCGGGGAGGCTCCCGCCGCGGCCCGCCCGCAACCCTCCCCGCGCAGGAAAAGCAGCGCTCCTCCCGTAGCGGTGAGGGCCCTCGGCCCGCTCCCTGCCCGTCGTCCTTCTCTCACGCAAACAGGCGTGGGGGGTGCGCTGTGGGGCGAGCGGGCTCTCCGGCTCCTGCCTCCTCACGCCCCGCCGCCGCGCGCCTGCCCCACGCGGAGGGGGCGGGGCGGAGCTCCCGCCTCCTCTCCGCGCTGCCGCCGCTGCTTCTCCGGCGCGGGGGAAGGCGGCGCGCGCGAGCGCCTGGCGCGGGGCCGCTGCTCCCCCTGCAGGCGGGAGCGCGCGGCTCCCTCGCGGCCGACACCGCCGCCTCGAGCCGCGCGGCAGGCGCGCGCTGCTGGGCGCGCCGCGGGGGCTGCGGCGGTGCCAACGGCCGGGTGGCGCGCGGGGAGCAGGAGGTGCGGGTGTGCGCGTGCCTCGCCAGCTGCGCCCCCGCCGCAACGGGAACCTTCGGGGCCAGCGGCCAGCGCGCGTGAGGGGAGGGATGCGCGCGGACGCTGTGCGCGTGGGAGAGAAGGGAGTCGCGCGCAGGGAGCGCGGGTGCGGGCTGGCGAGGCGACAGATTGGATCCTGTGGCCGCGTCGGGTCATACCGGCTTGGTGGGAACGGCACCCTTGGAACTCTGCATCTGGCTCTCACTGAATGCTTTGGGTCGGAAGGGAACCCTAGAGGTCATCTAGACCAACCCCCCCGCAGCGACCAGGGACACCTTCCACCAGACCAGGTTGCTCAGAGCCCCATCCACCCTGGCCTTGAATGTTTCCAGGGATGGGGCCTCCACTACCTCTCTGGGCAACCCGTTCCAGTGTTTCACCACCCTCATAGTAAAAACTGTCTTCCTTAGATCTAGTCTAAATCTACCCTCCCTTAGTTTAAAGCCATTGCTCCTTGTTCTACCACAACAAGCGCTGCTGAAAATATTTTCCCCTTCTTTCGTATAGGCCCCCTTCAAGCACCGAGAGGCCGCAATAAGGTCACCCAGAGCCTTCTCTTCTCTAGGCTGAACCGCCCCAGTTCTCTCACCCTGTCCTTGTAGGAGAGGTGCTCCAGTTCTCAGACCATTTTTGTCGCCCTCCTTTGTTAGTGAACTACCATGTGCTGCTGTTGGAAGCAGAGTGCATGTCCCCAGCTAAAAGGGGAGGTGATGGTGCTTTGCAAATGTATAAGAAAAGTATAAATCCAAGAAAAAAGACAGCAAACTTCCAGTGCATGCATTTTAGTGGCATTAAAAATACAGTCGCTCTTCTGCCTGCTCTGTAGTTATCTTATAGCTTCATTCAGTTTGTAAAATCTTCAGGGTAGGAACCACATTGAGGGAAAAAGAGTGAGGGAGTAAAATACCAGCTATGGTTTTGGAATGATTAGTGAATGTTTTCTGTTAGGAAGTAGCTTGTAAACCAGTAAGAATTTTTTTTAAAATAAGTATTTGGACACTGAAGAATTCTGGATATTGTAAGTGTGTTTTCAGTGATGAGTCCTAGTAGCTAAAAAAGCAGAGTGGAATATCTGTATTCTGTAAACTACTCCCATAAAACCAGACATGAATACCGTGTTTAGGAAACAGTAAATGCTCATGTTACAATACTTTTACAGGACTGTTTAGGTTGAGAGGGTCCTCTTGAGATCATCTAGCCCAACCTCACTGGTGAAAAAGGGTCAGCTAGAGTGTGTTATTCAAGCAACATCTCTGGGCAACCTGTGCCAGTGTTTGACCATCCTAACAGCAAAAAATTGTTTTATTGTGTTCAGATGGAATTTTCTGTTTTGTTTTGCGTAGTTAGGTTTTGGTTTTTTTTTTTTAATTTTTGCCCATTGCCTCTTATCCTGTCAATGGGCACTGCTGAGAAAAGTCTGTCTCCTTCAGCTTCATTCCTGCCCGTCAGACGTTTGTACAAATGGATAAGATCCCCCTGAGCCTTCTCTTCTCCAGATTAGAGAGTCTCAGCTCTTTCAGCCTCTCCTCATACAACAGACGCTCCAGTCCCTTAATCATCTTGGTGGTTCTGTGCTGGACTCGCTCCAGCAAGTCCAGATCTTTCTCGTACCAGGGAGCCTTGAATGAGACGCAGCATTCCAGGTGCAGCCCCACCAGCGTGGAGCAGACATGCAGGATCATCTCCCTAGACCTGCTGGCAACGATCTTTCTAATGTTGGCTTTCATGGCTGTGAGAGTGCATTGCAGGCTTGTGGTCAGCTTGTTGTCTACCAGGATCCCAAGGTCCTTCTTGGCAAAGCTGCTTTCCAGCTGGTAGGCCCCCCGGATAAGCTGGTGCCTGGGGCTGTTCCTTGCTAGATACAGGACTTCGCATTTCTCCTTTTGAATTTCATGAGATTCCTGTCTGCCCACTTCTCCAGCCTGTAGTACTTCTGAAAGCTGGCACAACCATCTAGCGTATCAGCCACTCCTTCCAGTTTTATATCATCTGCAGACTTGTTGAGGGTGCACTCAGCTTTCTTGTTGAGGGTGCATTCCTCCACTTTTTTGTGTGGAAGTGTAAGGTGCTTCCCTCCAGGCATTACCTCTTCCCCCTTCTTCCTACTCATGAAGTTTTGTGCTACTCTGTGTGACTTTTCACTATTATTAGTCTACTTCTCATGGACAAATTATTTGCATCTTACTGTAAACTACAAACTTGAAAACGCTGGGTGGCCTTAGTGTTGCTGAAAAGCAGGGACTAGAAACAGTATTTTCATTAAACCATGTCAGTGGAGGTTGAAGAGACTAGACTTTATTCCTAGCGTCTCAAAAGACAAATAACCTTTTCCTCTGTGCTGTTCAGTGTGGTGGGGAGGTGCCAATGCAAGATACTCCCTACAGGAGGGGACTGGCCACATGACTTCGTGCTCAGCGGGCAGCAGTGACAGCAGGCTGACTTGCAGCCCAAAGCCTTCTGCCTGCCAGTGGGTGAGGGCTGATTGCTGAGGACATGCAGCATGGTGAAGCACAGCTGAATGCCGTGTGACATTCATCACACCAGGCAGGTGAAGTCTGCTAGAAGCTTGATCTGTACACACTCCTTCTCTCCTGTACCTTAATGTGTTTCTTTTCCCTGGGAATGTAAGCTCTCGGCACCACCATGTTTTCTTTTCTCCCATTTGCCCTGCTATTCTGTCTCACCCTTCTTTAAGCTGTTAACGTATTGCAAAGAGGGACTAACTGGCATCAGTACCGCTAACGTCCACTTCTGTGCCTGCCTCCCTCCTGCTGTGTTTCTGGTGAGGTGCTGTGTCAGGGAGAGAGATCAGTTTGGTAAATGCACAATCCTAAATGGCAGATGAGCTCCTTCAGATCTTGCCAGTTCTCGGGGGCCAGAGCAGTCTCAGTATTACTCTAGTGTTTTAGCAGAAAACTAGCTAGTGAATTGAGAAACCAGAACTGATTTCCCTGAGGAATTTGCCACCTTGCTGGTGCAGCAGAGACTCTGCCTTTCAACGTATGTGTAACAAGGTGTTTAGGAACTCAGACACACTTTCACTTAGCAAGCAGCTGTGGCTTAAAATGCTGTTGCCTTGCTACTTAACTAAGCTGCAAGACTTCACGCTGAAGCAGATGAGGAGGCCAAACGCGTTCTGTTTTGCCACTTTGGGGGTGGAAGAAGTTAGCTTCTCCAGGACGGTGGTAATGTCTTAAACCATGGCAAGTGTTTGCTAATGAGCATGTGCCTAAGCCTTCAATTAACCAGTGACTAACAAAACGTTAAGTGGAAGCAAAATGACAGAAGGAGTGCTCTGGATCTCCCTCTGACTTAACTTAAACCATTCTTAGGATGGGCTAAAGCTATTGATTTGAATGAATTTAAATGGAGAATGAAAATGGTGCACAAAGATCAGGTTTGGAGCAGATATTTATTCTTTTTTTCTTTCCACATTTGTAACTGTAATAGCCCTGAGCTAAGAGTTCCAGTCCTCAGTTGACGAAACAAACTCTTCTCATCGGTTCAGAAGTTGCTTAGTATATTATGTTGTAAAATATTAATTTATTTTTTCTATATTTAATCTGTACTGGGTAAGATGTTGCTGGCTTAGATTTGGGGGAGAAATTCTTCATTTCAGGTATCTGTAGATTTGAGCCTAATAGTCATAGACTCAAGTGAGGATTTTTTTGCAAAACGTGCTTGCAGAAAAGGGATGTGAAGAGGTGGTATAGTGAATTGCAGAACTGAAAAGCCAACTGCACTTATAGTAAAATAAGAGTCATGAGACTTCCTTGGTAAATCTGAAGAGATATCCCGTAGTATTTGAGTAGCAACAAAAAGATGTGGACTGTATGGCTACTAATGTAATCGCTCTCCAGACAACATATTTCTGGCCTGCAAAATCTAGCATTATATATCAGCATGAGTTTAAGACTGGCAGCTTTAAGTGTTGATTTTTTTCTGTTTTCATTGAAATTAGGAGTTATATCACCTTTCCTAGGTAGTGTGCTATACTAGCAGCTGAAAAATACAAACACTGTGGCTCTTCTGAAGAAGTATAACAGGTCAAATTTGCATTGCAACTAGAAGCATCTTGTACTGACGTTGTAAACTATTATGCCTGTTTGCCAGGATTTGGACAAGGTTCTGAGAAAACCAGTTGTGGTTTAGCTAAGAGATGCAGGACATATTGCACTTCTCCAGCTTAATGCCTCTCCCTTCCAAGGCTGTAAGTTTGTAGCGGAATTCATGAGAATCTTGGTCTCGAAGAACGTTCTCGATTCAATATGCTGTCTGTTCACAAGCATGGCATAGACAGCTAAAGTGTTGGGAGAGCACTGCCGGTGATTTCAAGGGTTGCAAAAAGAGTTCTTCTCTAGGCTGCAATGATAGTACACGGCCTGTGGCCCTGAATTTTCCTTTTATTTAAGATGAAAGAGGTTAAAAACTTCAGGGAAGGAGAACTTCGTTGCCTTTTACAAAAGCTAAAGCCGGTCTGTCGTTTAGGATCCGCTGGTTATGCAACTCCATCTCCCACTTTGTAATTGATTGTTATCTGTCCCAAGGTAATAATCATCAAACAGTGATGACTTCCGATCATTGTTTACTGGCCTTTGTGAAACTGGCTGGTGGCCTTGCCAGTCACTAGCTTGTCATTATTTATTATTATTACAAATACATTACTTAATGTTATTAGTTTACAGAGCATTTGCAAACATGGATGATGGTATCCATAAGCTGTTATCCTATGGATTTGTTCATCCCCTCGTGTTTGCCTCTTCAATGCTTTAAAGAGAAGTTTGTAATCAAATCTTGTTTGCAGGATTGATTCATAGTTACTGCTGAACATAGAAATATTGACATCAATTAAAATAGAAGAGAGGAGGAGTTTGGGCCGTTCCGTTGAGGGTATCCCTCCAAGAGGTGTGGGAGAGAGTGTGATTTCCATGAAAAACAGTGTGCCTCATGTTAGATACTGAAGATACAGAAGCTGTAGGCAAATATCTTCTATGTTCAATAGGATATTAACCTAAAGATAGGAGTGCCATTAAACAGAGCCCGTGGAGTCCCAGTAGCCCTCCTCTGCATGGTTAGGGCCACACAGCTGGCCTGACCATTGTTTCGGTAGGCTGTACTTTAAGCAGAGGTGGTCTAATACCATAGTTTAATTTGGGGCCCAATAACTGGTTGAAATGGCCCCGTTTTTCCACTTAGTATGCTTTTTTAAAGAAACTGAGCCTGGGACCAGAACTCTTCGAAGTTTCAGAGAATAAAGCAAGGATGTCAGTTAATTTTTAGGTTTCTGTTTAGCAATCTTTGTGAGTATTTGTAACACTACATAAAGATAGTTTGGATGCTAGACACCCTGCAAAGGTTTTAAGGATGTTACATCATTTATTACTGTGTAAAATCTTATTTACTCAATTTGTTTCATTTTTCTTATGTGTAGCTGAAGAAAATATTTACTTTGTTCAAGAGTGGTTTCTGAGGCTGAACTTAATTCATATGTGTAACTAGGTTTGGTGTTTGGAAGGTGCCATACGATCATTACTTATTAATAGCAGGTCCTACAGAAGCAATGCATTATTTATATTATGTTATCTGTGGAAGACTTGCAACTATTTTCTTGTGTTTGGACTAGAAATGTTCAAAAGTATAGTCAGCTGACTTCATTCTTTCTCGTACTATACCACCAAACATGTAGTGGAAGATGATTTTTAAAGTGGCATTTTGCCTTTAGTCATCTTCCTTAAACCAATGTCAAAAAAAGAATGTGACGTTAGGACTGATGTGTCTTTGATTTCAGAGTGATGGCTGGAATGCGGTATCTTGACCAGGACAATATGTGGAGTAGTGCAATTAGCCAGGATATATGTGAAGACCCAAGTTGTTCCCATACAGAGTATTTCTAGACATGGGATTAGGAACTCCTCAAAGCTAGAGAATATAAAGTTTCTCCCTGATAAATCGTTCAACCATTGGGATTTCTCTTACTGCAGAACAGGCTTAAGGCTTGGCCCGCTAAACTTTTAAGCAAACTGCGGGGATGTCTGTCGAAGCCAAGGTCACCCTCAGAGAGGTTCGGTGCTCTGCTGTTGCTTGCCAGTCCCCATGGCCCTTTCAAAGAGCTGTGTTCTGTAGTGTCTTTGCTGCAGCCACCTCAACTCCCTTAAAGGGGGTTTCAACTGATGGAGGGGGAAAAAAACACAACAGCATATTGTAAATTAATGCTGACAACGTCAGCATTAATTTGTGCCAGAAATGCATGAGGAATAGAGAGTGGAAAGAGTGATGATGCAGAACGCCGTATTTCCTACATTCCCGTTCTCCTAGAGCACCTGAAGAAGGGCTGCCACAGCAGCGGTGGGTCATAGCACAGAGCCTCTTTCCCTGTCTGAAGCAGCCCCTTTGCGGCCTTCTGCGCAGACAGGAGCATTAAAGTGGACAGAAAGCCGCTGCTCACAAAGCTGGCTTATTTCAACACAATCGCCATTAGAGTGCATTTAAAAAAATAATTAAGAAGGATGCATGTCAAAATTGAGGTCTGTGAGCAACGGCGAAGAATGCCTCTGGTATTTTTGATCGTCACTGCTAATGCTGTACAGATGTCCAAAACCAGCACAACCTGGAGAACCGATAGCCAAGACAGAACTTATATATTCTGAGGGAATTCTAACTCTGGTACTCTTGATCGTAAGTGTAAGCTATCTGTTTGGATTCATCTCCACCTCCAAAAATCTCCAGCCTTGCTTCTGTCGGTTGCACACTGTGGGTTTTGCTGTCGGATTAAAAATAAGTAAATTTCTCCATGAAAATTAAGTATTTTAGCTGTACTGTGAGACGATACACCAGCAGAAGTCAGAAGGGGTCTGTTTTGTCTCAGTAGAAGTGTACTCTGTATATGTGGTTTTAAACCTCAGAATTGCACACGAATGTTAGTGAACCTGAGATCCTCATATATATAACCTTTTAAAGTTTATTTAGTTTTTTTTTTACTGTAGAAAAGATAAGCATGGCTATAAAATGGGTATAATATCTGAAGCCATTCTAACGTGAGGTGATTAAGAGTGTAAGTTGAATGTGTAAAAAAGATCTGGGTTGCAAATCTGCTGGTTTGTGTTTTCCTAGACAGTTGTTTTTTTTTTTTTTTTTTAATGTATTTTAAAGTTAGGATAAAAAATTATGTGATAAAATGATGAGTCAGGCTGTCAAGAGCAAAATAAAATCTAACAGGTATACATGCTGGAATAATGCATTTTTTAATTTTTGCAACATCTGACTCATGATTTCGATTATGTATTCTGCTAAGCTCAAAGTTTGCTTACACAAAGAGGGAGCTATATGAAGCAGCCGTGCTTCAAACCATCTTAATTTCATTGTAGTAACAGCTTTTGGAGTTTAAATCATTAACAACCCCTGTGTGAACTTCTGTCCAAATGACTGCAAGTCACAAAGAGAGCACTTCTTTCTCACGAAGTGCCTTTTTGTGCTTGAGTGAGACCCAGTCCCGCTTATGGGGATTTTTTCCCCCCCCACCTTCACGTCTGTCTGAAGAAAGATGTGCGATTTGTGAAGTAATGAAAGTACGCATCGTTACTGCGAACTGCTGCCCTGGCTTCATCGTGCGCGCTGGAGTTGCTTCGGGACAAAGCTTCGCACACCTGCGTTACAGCGGGGAAAAAAGTAGCTTGCAGAAGTCGAGGTTGCTGCGCGCAGTGCGGGAGCGTCAGGCAGCGGTGCGGTCAGCCGTCAGGGGTGACCTGGGCTCCACTCCCCCCCCCCTCCCCACGCACACGGGCTTGTCCCTCGGGGAGCGGGGGTTTTCGCGCCGCTCTTGCATTCTTTCCACTTTTTAAAACCTGCGCTGGAAGCCGTCGAGACGTGGGGACGCTGCTCGCCCCCCTCCCTTCCTCGCCTGCTCTGGGCGAGGAGCGCGCCGCGGAGGGGCTTGTGCCTGCCCCCCGCCCGCCGCACCGCGGGACTCCGCGGGACTCCGCGGGGCGGGCTGCGCGGCGGCCCCGCTCCGCCGTCCTGGCGCGGGAACACCGAGAGCCGTGGTTGAAGAAAGGGCCGCTGTGGTGGTGCTGGTGTTTCCCGCCAGCACGGAGCAGTGCGGTGCCGGCGGTCGAGACCCACGCACGCCCCGCACCTCCGCCCCCGACTTTTTTTTTTTTTTTTTATGAAGAGCGGATCGGGCGCGGGCCCGGGGCAGCGCGAGCGGGGGCACCTTCCCCTTCGCGCTGCCCGGGCGCGCGTGTCTGTGTGCGTGCGCCCGCGCGCCCTCCCGCCCGCCGGGGTGTGTGCGCGAGTGTCCCCGTCCTCCTCGCGCCGCCCGCGGGCGAGCCGCGAGCAGCGCCGCCGCCGCTGCCCTTTGATCCCGCGTTAGTGTCAGCTAGGGGCCGCGAGGCGCGCGGGGCGCAGCCCTCAGCACTGCCGCGCCAGCCCGCGCCCCGGCACGGCGCCCGCCCGCCGGGACCGCGTCCCCGGCCGCTGAGGGAGCCTGCGACCGGGGACGAGCCAGGTGCACGACCGGGCTGGGGGGGGCGGGGGGGGGCGCGGGGGGGAGAGGGAGCCCTTCGCGGCGGCTCGGTGAAAACCGGCTTCGGCCCCCTTTCCCCCGGCGAAGAGGGGAAAACCCGCCCCGGTTAGCGGCTCCCCCGGGGGCCCCGGCTTTGTGCCTGCCTGTGCCCCCCCTCCCCCGCCCGGTCTTATTTGATCTCCCGTTAAACCAAGGAGGAGAATGTGAAAAAAGGGGGAAAATGCCCAGGAGGAAGCAGGAGCAGCCCAAGCGCCTCTCTTCACGTAAGTGCCCCCTCTTTTTGCCATTTTCTCCTTCCTCCTCTCCCCGTCTCCTTCCCCGCCGCAGCCGCCTCCGTCGTTTCGCGCATTAGTTTAGGGTTACAGAGGTGAAACTGACAAAGACACAGCCTGGGTTATTCCTCTTTTAGGTCTGAGCTAAGGCAGCCATGTTGGTGATGAACAGCCTTGTGCCCTTTTAATTTTTCCTCTCTCTCTCCTTTCCCCCCTTCTTTCTTCACGTTTCTCGCCCTTTCCTCCCTCTCCCTCCCCTCGCCCGTGATTGTGCATTTGTGCTGGGGGGGCGGGGGGGCGGTGTGGGTTTCTCTTTGGGGCCCGAGGGGGGGGGGGTCTGTTTTATTGGGGTGGGGAGGAGGGCTAGCACCGGAGGGGAGGGCGGCGGGAGGGGAAGCGGCTGCTGGCGTCTTGCGCGGAACCAGCCGAGAGGTCCGTCCCCGGCTAAAGGTTGCGGCGGGGCTGGGCGGCCCGGGAGCGGGGAGGAGGCGGGCAGCGGCCGCGGAGGGGGCCGGCGGCGGCGGGGGAGGACACCCCACACCGACCCCGCGGCCGCCCCGGAGGGGCCGGGGCCGGCGGCGGGGGAGGGGGCGGCGGGGAGGCGGACCGTGGCAGGCGAGGTCCCCGCAGAGCGGGGAGAGGCGGCGGCGGCGGGCTCGGGGCTCCTGCTGGCCGCGGTGCAATGAAGGGTCAGGCGAGGCTCGGGCTTCGGCGGCGCTGCCCCAGGCGAGAGCAGCAGAGCGCAGGGCTAAAGTGCATCCCGATCCGCCGCCGGCGGGCACCCCGTGCGCGCACACGCATCCCCCGGCGCGGCGCGCCCTGCCCTGCTCGCTCCCCACCCCCGCGCTGCCTATTTTCTCCCCTCTTTGCAGAACAGTTAACTTTTCTCCCGCTCGCTCTCCCCCCTCTCCTCGTATTAAGCGCTCCGCAGCTATCGAGAGGGGAGGTGAAGGCGGAGGGGAGGGGACCTAAAAATACCCTGCCCCTGCTTGGCCCCGGGGTCGGTTTAAGGAGAGCGGGGGGGTGGGCGGAGGGGTCACTTGTCTGTCTGCGGCACGTCTGCTCGGAGCGCGCCCGCAACCCCTCCGCGCCGGGCTCGGGGCAGGGCTCGGTCACCGGGAGTTCACCGGGGCGGCCCCGGCCCCTGCCCGGGGGGCGCCGCTGCGGGCGGAGCGCGACCCGGCGCTCTGCGGGCGAAGGGGCTGGGGCAGCGCTGCCCCCCGCCCGCGCTGCGCCGGCACCAGGGCGGCACTCGCCGCCCCACAAACGTTTCGCTCGCCTGTTCCTTTCCGCCGGCGCCGAGCCGAGGGCTCGGCTTGTGGTGGGGTTGGCTTGGGGGGGCTGCTTTGGGGTTTGCTTCCTCCTCCCCTCGCCGTTTGCCCCCGCGCAGCCCTTTCGCGGTCCGCCCGCTAGAGGAGCCGAGCCGGACCGGCGGCCCCGGCGGCGCTTCCCCGCGCAGAGCGCCGGCAGGGGCGGCGGAGGCGGCGGGAGGGAGCGCGGCGCCCGCCCCTGCAGCGCCCCGGCCCCGGCGCGGCGGCGGGGGCAGGGGCCAAGCCCGGGCGCGCAGGGCCTCGCCGGGCCGCCGAGGGGCAAGCGCCGCCGCCAGGCTCCGGCGGAAGCCCCGCGGGAGCGGGGGAGGCCAGACGGGGCTCTCGGGGCGGGAGGCGGCCGGCCCAGCGGCTGACCTTGCCCTCGCCCCCGCCCCGGCCCCGACGCGGCTGCCCTGCGCCTGCCTCTCGGGCTGACATCAAACCTGGGCTCCATTTTAGCTCGCTCGGGCGCGCCGCTCCCGTGCGCGGCGGCGGGGCTGGGCCGGGCTCGGCTCCGGCGGCGGGCGCTCGGCTGGCCCCAGCCCCGGGCTGCGGTCGAGGCTCCCGCGGCCCCGACCTCCCGACCGCCCGCGCCGGGGGAGGTCGCCGCTTTTTTTGGGCCGAGGAACAATCGCCTGCATTGTGCAGAGCGAGCTGTGCGTGTGGTGTTTGTTGGTTTTGTGTTTGGTGTGGGGGTTTTTTTTGTTTTGTTTTTTTTTTAAAATGCACGGCCTAATTTGCAGTTCTTTCGGATTCATTTTTTGAGTTCAGTTCATGGGAGTTTTTTTTCCTGATGTGTGAAACACGCACATGCTGCGTGTCCCCCACATGCATGCTGCTTTTTAGTGGGGTTTATTTATTTTCATTGCTCTTACAACTAGGTTGCGTTGG
The DNA here is from genome assembly GCF_030867145.1 of Opisthocomus hoazin. NCBI lineage: Eukaryota > Metazoa > Chordata > Aves > Opisthocomiformes > Opisthocomidae > Opisthocomus > Opisthocomus hoazin. The sequence goes on along the minus strand of NC_134418.1, from coordinate 45,900,241 downwards.
ATTAAAAGCTATTGTTTGATAATAATAGACAGTTCAGGAAGAATTGCAGGAATACTGTTCTAGCCTGCAGCCCTGCAGGTTCAGAAAATGCCTTGGATTCCATTGCATTCAGCGTGCGAATGCTATAAATAGTGGTTTTTAATTTTTTTTGTTGATAGCAACATGTTGCATTAATGGGTACTGTGTAAAATGCATCTTTATTCTACAATTTCTGCAGGTTTTAGTAATGCATTTCTTAGAGGAGCAGTGTGTATATTTCATTCTGAAGTGTTGGTGATGGCAGAAGGGTGTAAAGTGCACCACGCATCTAGAAAGAAGATGGCTAATACTGTCTTCAGCCTTAACCATGACCCGTTGTGGGTATCACACTTTGATTCACTCCCAAGTTATGTTACAGGTTGCCGCTGGTGTGTGAATGCTTTCCAGTGCACCTAAACAATGTAGAGTCTCACAGAACCTCTCCGTGATGTTTTGGATTCTGTTGCAATTGTTTGGGAAATAAAAAGTAAGATGTTGATACACTGAATAATTTACCAGTGCTACAATGTAACTGAGCAAATGTAAATTGATCTGGCGGGTCCTGTGGTCTCTAGTATAGCTTAGGTAGGAAAGCTGTGTTCTGGGGATCTCTGGGCCTTAATTAGATTCTTATTAATTGCTACATACCCTGAAATGCACCTGAAGAACGCTGTTAGGCTACATGAAGTGGCAGTATACAGCTGCTGCTGACCAGGACCCTGATTTTATACTTCTGTCCGTTGACTTCACTGGCCGGCCTGTAGAGGTAACCTCACAAGAGAAGTCCGCACTGCCAAAACGGGTGCTATGGTGAAGAAGTTCTGTGTACAAGAGTTTGCTGGAGATGTGTCAGGATGTTGCAACAGTTTAGTTTCGAGAGAGCTGCTGGATACCGAGGCTTCAGTTGCTGAAGGAAAAAAAAGGATTGGTATTGTTAGGTGCAGTAGTACTGTGTTTTGGTGGCATCTGCTTAAAATGGCAGAGTTAAGGTTGAGCTGCCAGTCATTGGAACATAACATAATTTAGTTTAGAACTAATTTAGTTTGGAAGGGTCCTTCCGAGGTCGTCTGGCCTAACCCCCTGCTCAAAGCAGGATGAACCTCAGGGTTCAGTCAGATGGATGGACCCTTTCAGACTCCAATACTAACATGTATTGTAAGAGGAGTTTCCATGTGTAAGGAAGCCAGTTTTGGGGAACTGTTTAGTCACAGATGCCAGCAGAATGTCTTCACTCACACTCTGTAAAAGACAAGAGAAAGTGCATCCTTTTTAATTTAAGATACAAGTGAGTGAGGAAAGGACTTCAGGAGTTCCTGAATAGGTAATGGCTCATTCATGCCCAAACTAAATACTACGGCAGTGTAGACTGTTTACAATGACAGAGTTAGGTCTGTAAGTTAAAAGTTTTCCCAGTGCACATGTGTCTTGTGATTACTTTTGGGTGTGACTAACTCAGGTCAATTCACTTTCACTGGAGTGTTTAAAGAAATTTTGCTCGTTCCTGTGTGTGTGTTAAGTTTTTTTTTCCCCCTTCAGCACTTAGATATTTTTTTTCCTCATCTATTCAATTAGCATCAGAATCTTTAAAAATGTATAAGTACATTTTTACCCTTGTTTTTCTTCTCCTTGTTGCCTTACTTTCCATTCTACCTCACACTATTATTTTCTTTTCTGAGAATTCCTGAAAGTCTGTTTCCTCTGAACTGCACAAATGTGACTTGGAAGAGTTCAGCCTGAAAAGTAAAAGTTTTGGGAAGTTTTGAGGCACTCAAGTAAATGTTGAAGATCTAGACCACTATATTGCCTGAGTGTAGCAATCGATACTCCTTGGGGTTTGATTCTGTCTCAGAGGCTTGTAAGCAATGCTGTTTGTGGATGAATGCCACAATACCATTTATACAGAGCTTGCGTTTGCTAGAGAGTGTCAGGCAGAGTTAGATGCTACGCTAAGAAGTTTGAACTGCTACTTTCTGAAGAATGTGTTTAACATAGGACAAATTGCAGTGGTATTTTCTGTTGGATTTATTTTGTGAAAGAAGGAGATGCAGAATTGATACGATATTTAGATACGTGATAGTGAGAGGGGCACAACTCTTCTTGCTTTCATGGTCAGGTATAGTGTTAGATATTCCAGATACTGTGTTGAACTGTTCAGCTATTTCTATACAGTAAAAAACCCCTTATACTCGGTGAAGCTTTTTAATATATTGTTTTTCATTGCTGGATTATATCCTCAGAGTGTAAAGAAAATACTGTCAAACAAGTAAGTTAACAGTGATTCAGAGCTTCCTTCTTTGTTATTTCTTCAGCTTGCTTCACTTGATACTTTCTGATAGCAAGAGAGGATGTGTTAGGTGGGTGTTTCAAATGACTTCCCAATGTCCGAGAAGCCTTTACTATTATTTGGCACTCAAGAGTTGCCTGCAAGACAAAAGACTTTTGCCAGGAACAGGAATCTTTCTCTTTTAATAGAGTTTATTACCTTACTAGCAGACACTGCATGTACAAGGGGAAGCTTTTCACGTATTTTCTATTTACTTTTTTTTACCTCTTACCACTGCAGGGATCATGATATAGCTCATTGTCGACAAGAGGATCCATGTAGGGAAAATTATTATTCTTAGTATGATTAGGTTAATAATTTCATTGCTATCATCATGGTTGTCCTGGTGGTACTGTAATGCACCTCTCAAATGAACAGCAGCCTTTTGTTGGATGGAGTAGCATCCACATTACTCCACCTGAAAACACTGTTCTTATTATGTTCCTCTCGTGATAGTGAAGTTGTCGTAGACTTTTCAGAAATACCTTCTCCCTTTGTAGGGATTCTTTCAGACGTGTTAAGTCTGTCCCTCTAGATTTGTATGTGTTTTGGGTTTTGGTTTTTTTTTTTTGCATTATACAAACTAAGTCACTTATATAAAATCATGCAATGATCAATGTCTAAAGCAACTCAGTGGTAGACTATGTCTTAGTGTTGTCTGATAGTACAAATATGAATAAATCACACCAGAGTATAAACTGGGCTACCAAAGAGTCAGCGTTGTGCTCGTTAAGCTGTTGAAGTCTTTAGGATCTAATGAATTAGATTTTAGAAGGGATGGGTGTGCAAAAGATTGTAGAACAAAATCACAAACTTTTTAGTTGGTCAAACAGGAAAACCTGCAGGTAGAGAAGTAGAATAGGAAATGTAAGAACATGCAGACAGAATGCATTTTTACTTTTGTATTTTAAAACGGATGAAGAAAGAGTATGACTTAATCTTTGTTACAGAGCAATTGTTGTCTTTTTCATGTGTAAGAAGGCAGGAGTAGGAGGAATTAAGTTTAGAAAAAAAAAAGAAGAGGAGCCAGGAGGAGCTGGCTGTTCAAAGTGAAGTATTAGTAATTACCTATAATTTAATCAGACCAGATCCCAGAGCAAGATAATAAGAGCATGACCTACGAAAGAGGACTTTTTGGAAGTTAAAAGGGTTTCTAACATGAAGCTTCGCAAGGCACGTGATTTGTCATGAAGCATCGCATAGAGGACTTTATTTTCTCTTTCACATTGCAAAGAAATCATAATATAGACATTAGTTCAGATGGTTATAGAGAGCTGATATGGCTTGTGCCTGGATTCCTTTTACCATTACAGCTGTTAAACTACTCCAGACTCATGCCTGAAGAGTGTATCTTCCAAAGAACATATTTACCTGGTTCCTTGTACCTGATTTTTTGTTGCCTTGTTCTTGCCATTCATGGTACATGATTCATTTCATTTAGGTTTGTGTAGACAAAACACTTCAGGATGTAAGGAGGCTAAAGTATTGTGTATTTCACAAAAATAATAGTATGCAAAAAATCTGGACTACAAAGTAGCTAGCAGTGTCTGATAGAATCCAATTTTCAAGCAGGTGGGAGAAATTCTCTTCCTCTCTCTTTCTGCACTCCAAAGTAAAACTTTTTATTTCTCTTCCACTTTAAAAAAGTGTTTTCTATGAAGAATAATACATGGTATGGGCTGACATGGGCATGAAGAATAATGAATGATATTGGATTGAAGGAAAAAACACACCCTCAAAAAGATGGATAATATACCTTTCCCCAAGGGTGTGGTTTTTTGGTTTTTTTTAATGTAGTTAAATAATAAAACTCAGACTTGACTTCAATTGAAAGACTGCATGTTGCAGGGTACAGTCAGCATTGGTTCTGCACATATACACTCTGCATCGTGGCTACTTTAATGAAGGATTCAGCAACATATATCCATAAGCTTACATGAGAGCTTGTCTTTTTTTTTTTTTTTTTTTTAATACAGACTAACTTAGGGTCACAATTATGGAAGTGTTATGCTCCCGAGGACAATTTGTCTTTTCCTTACATACCTTCAGTACCATTTACAGGCCGGTATCCTCTTTGGTTGAGACTCCAAATATTTTGAATGCTCAGTCTGAACCTGTCGGCATAGTAGTTAGCTCTATTCCTTAAAGTTTCTCCTGCCTTTCAAGGGGTTTCCTGCTTGTGTTGTAATTACACTGAGCAATAGAATCCCAAGTTAAGCCAAACACTAAGACAAGCCTGTTCCGTTTTGCAGGTTAAGAATTCACACGGAGTTCAAGTTCGATTAATTTAGAGTCATGAAAGAGTTATGGGGGATTTTTTTTGAGAAACATGCAGTAAGGAGAGAAAAACTGGGCTGCATAAGTAGTCCTTTCCCTAGTTCTTTTCGGTATGTGGGCAGTAGAGGTGGAAGCTGGGGGGAAAGAATAACGAGTGCCGGTAGTACAGCAGACCAAGAGAGAGAAGTTTTTATGCAAGACTGATGATTTAGCTGGTGTTTAAAGTAAATTGTGTTAAAAATGAAAGGGTTACCGAGTGGCAGAGGTCTTGTAATGAATGGTTTAATCGGCAGTTTCAGAAAGCGAGATTAGGTTCTAAACATCTGCACTGTTTCGTTTCTTTTATTTGGGACACCATCTCGCTAGGGTAGAAATAAAATTTTTGAAGCAACTCAAAGCAAGCTACTGTCATCATCCCTTTGAATTCTGCATGGCCCTACCCCTAGGGATTTCCTTCCTCAAGAAGGGTTTATCGCTCTGCTGGGCCTCATCTGGGGTTTGCTGCTTGGATGTGTTTTTCCTCTGTTGCGGGCCTTTCTGTGCAGGTACAAAGAATTCTTCCCTGCGCAGTCTTAAGTTTTATCTGAAGGTTTCTGTAAGGGAGAAAATTTGGCACAAGCTTACTTTAAAATTTCAACTTCCTGTTTTAAGTGAATGTTTTGCACATGTCCTGGATCTTGGTGCCTGTTAGAATTTGTAAGATGCCATATCAGGGCAAAAATGAGAATTCTGGTGAATTCTTAAAAATGAATGGCAAGTAACTTTTAGAAAAACGTGTCAAAAGAATTGATGGCTGTAACAAGTGTGTATTTAGCTTAAGAAGTGATCCCCATGTGTGACTTGATTAACGAACACAAATTCTTTGCAAGCTACTTCTAGACTTCACTTTGACGTGTGTACTAGTACAAATAATTACTCATCTAAAAAAATTATCAAAAATTAAAATAAGATGATCATGCAGTGAAAAGTAGGTAAGGAGCAGAGCGGATGGCAGGCAAGTGGATTTAGATAGCAGCTGGTGGTGTAGCTGTTTGTGTTTGCTCACTGTCCTGAAGCACAGCCAGAGTCTCTCCCCTTATAGACCACTGTGCCAAATCTAGACCTGGCAACTAGTGACTGAGGACCCATTTCTTTATCTGTGTTTGGAGCAGAGCTTCCCCTTATCTACCTCTGTATTTCTAGCACTTCGAGCCCATGAAAAGCTCTTCTTAGGCACTACTGTAAGCACAACAGCCTAAAGCTGCTCTAATTTCTGCTGCCCCCAGGCTCTCACCCTGCTACTTGTTCTGGAAAGGAAGGGCTGACATAATCCTTTTGTCAATTCTGCGGTGCCAAAGGGAGTTTTATGCACAGTGAATAACTCTGAAGGGGGCTCTTCTGCCCACCTTAAGGTACTTTTTACATTGCCCATAAGGTCTAAATAGACTTCACAATAATTGTTTATATTGTCTTCCTGCACAGTGCTGTGCCACATTGAGATAACAGAGCAAGCTCTAAATAAGCTACCTTGTGTACAGGAGGCAGTTATCACAGCAGTCTACCCAGGTTAATTCAGCTATAATACTTGTGGGTATACTCAAGCTGGCTCAGATATCACTGCATAGCACTGCGTTATTTAGTATAGACATACTCTCATGAGAATCAGAGTTGTTGTCTTTGAAGGCATTTACTGGCCTGCATAAAAAGTGTTGGTAAAACCCACAGAGTTTTCAGCCAAGAAATGCACTTTGAAAAAACAAAATCAAATCCCGCTGCCATTGGCATGTCTGTTTGTTCAACAGAAAAGCCAGCAATGGAATGGACATGAACATGAAACTTCCCCTTCACTTCTAGCTATTCTTCTACATCTGAATTTTAGGCGGATTTTTAGGCAGAATGTTGAAGCCGTTGCCCTAAGTAGCCGTAGCATTCGTTTCTTGTACCAGGAGCTTGGCACACTCCTAAATCTGTTTAAAATAACATAAGGTTTGAGGAATGTCCACTTTTTATTCAATGCTTGCACATTAATTGTGTGACCTCTGACTTTTCTTAAGGTTGAAAGCCGAGGCAGCGCCTTAAACAGTATGTCTAGGAGTGAGGAGTGCCTGTTCCACATGGAAAGGTCTGCTTCTGTGTGTTCGCCTACCATTACGAGTAGCTTCCTAATCCTCTCTTATTTGGCTTTGCTTGTTAACCCCAAGCAATCCTCTCAGGGACAGAGAAAGCAGCTGTCTTTGGTAGCAAACACAGCATGACAAAACAAACACTTCTTGAAGCTTCCCTTAGATACATTACCATAATATCATCCTTGTGGGAGGAATTAGAAACACAGAGAATATAATTTGCCATGTTTTAATCTGACTTTGTGAGAGAGGAAAAAATTAAATTATAGGTAACTGGATTCCTGTGACACTTACAGGAAGGAGTAATTTCAGTATCTGGAACCTAAACCTTTTGTTTCTGAACCAGATGGAAAGCTAATGTGCATAAAAGAGCTCGGGTGAGTAGTGGGGCAGAGTAAAATGGTGAATCAGGAGCACATTATTTACCAAAAATAGAGCAGGAGAAGCTGTGTATATTAAAAACAAGCAGAAACTATTCAAAAACAAAGGAGATCTTTGTTAAAGCAGGTATGTTTTGGTCTGATATCACCTGCTATGGTTGAATCTTGCCATACCTATGGTTTGTGAGCTCCTCCCTTCACTTTGTGACCCCTTGATAGAGGTTGTAAACACAGTAGGGATAATTAAAGGTACTGTAGCAGCTTGATCTATGTTTTGTTTATTGCTGCCTACATATTAAGGTGACGTAGGGATTTGTAGTTGATTTTGTTGTTTCTTTTACTTAATTGATCACTGTAACAACCTTCATAGATGTGTTCTAAAGCAACAATTCCATACATTTTTAGTCTTTTTCTAAGAGTCAGTGTTTTGAGTTGTTAGTGTGGATTTTTCTCTTTCTGTATTTTAATAAAAAGGAAAAGAAAGTTCACAGTATTTGCTGTCACTACCTTTCCAACTTCAATATTTAGAATAATTTTAGATGACTTCACTGAGTTCTGCTTAACATTATTTTTAAACCAGGGCTTTGATGTCTATTATCAGCAATGGGCCAGCTTCTCAACCTTCCTCTGATCTCCCTTGTGCTGCTAGGGTGATGCAAACGTTATGGAAGTTGCTTTGGCCTTCCCAGACCGGGATTCTCATTGCATGGGGATGTTCCTCGGAGAGAAGTAATACTGTTGTTTCATACATCTTCATATCACTGCAACTTAGAATAGACCGTGAATTGGAGATGGAAAGTGTCAGTGATGAAGCCACAGCTGGAATGCACTCAGATCTACTTGTTGCTTGTTAACAGCCATTTCCAGCTGCTGTTGATAAGCCAGTCTCCAGGCTGAGTCTAAGTTAGAAAATGCAAGGGAGAATCGGAAATCTGTAAAGACCCATGCGGTGTTCCTGCTTTGCCAAATACTCACGTCACACAGGAGAGAACCTGGCCCTATGCGTAAACTGAACAGAGGTGTCTGGACTATTGAATATGTAGCGGTAGTGATTCTTCTTCCAAATCGAGTGGAATGAATGGCTTTGGCCAGAATGCCACTGGGGCTGTTGGGGTGTTGAGATGTCCTATTCATTCTCAGAGAAGGAAATAATGAGGTGACCAAAAAAGTCAAAGTAAGCATAGGTCAGAATGTACAACAGTACATCATATCATCAAGGCAGGCAAATGCAACGGCTTCTTTGAGAATTTTTCAAACTCCAGTATGTTTTTTATAGGAAGAGCAGTCAGACAACCTCCTGTAGCAGTCAAGAGACAGAGAGATAGAGAGAGAGGCTATGTTCTTCCTTCCTTAGAAGCTAGCTGGGTTAACTTTATGCTCAGGAGATGAAAATTCCCTTTGGCGAGCAAGAATTTTTCTCTTGCTATTTTACTGGTGGTGTGAGTTATAACTGTATTCCTTGGAATGGTTTTTGGGTCCAAGAATTGTAGAATCATAGAATGATTTGAGTTGGAAGGGACCTTAAAGCTCATCTTGTTCCACCCACCCTGCCATGGGCAGGGACACCTTCCTCTAGATCAGGTTACTCGGAGCCCCATCCTACCTAGCCTTGAACACTTCCAGGCTGGGGGCAGCCACTTCTCTATGCAACATGTTCCAGTGCCTCATCGCCCACATAGTGAAGAATTTCTTCCTTATGTCTAATCTAAACCCACCCTCTTGTAGCCCGTTGTCCTGTCAGTACATGCCCTTGTAAAAAGTCCCTCTGCAGCTTTCTTGTAGGCCCTTTTCAGGTACTGGAAGGCTGCTATAAGGTCTCCCCACAGCCTTCTTTTCTCCAGGCTGAACAACCCAAACTCTCTCAGCCTGTCTTCACAGGAGAGATATTCCAGCCCTCCGATCATTTTTGTGGCCCTTCTCTGGACCTGCTCCAACAGGTCCATGTCTTTCCTGTGCTGGGGGCTCCAGAGCTGGACACAGGACTCCAGGTGGGGTCTCACCAGAGCAGAGCAGAGGGGCAGAATCCCCTCCGTCAGCCTGCTGGCCACACTTCTTTTGATGCAGCCCAGGATACGGTTGGCCCTCTGGGCTACGAGCGCACGCTGCTGGGTCACGTCCAGGTTTTCATCCGCCAGTACCCTGAAGTCCTTCTCAGGGCTGCTCTCAATCTGTTCTCTGCCCAGCCTGTATTAGTACTTGTGTATGCCCTGACCCATGTGCAGGACCCTGCACTTGGTTTTGTTGAACTTCATGAGGTTCACACAGGCCCACCTCTCCAGCTTGTCTAGGTCCCTCTGGATGGCATCCCTTCCCTCCAGCATGTCGACCACACCACACTGCTTGGTGTCATAGGCAAACTTGCTGATGGTGCACTCGATCCCACAGTCCGTGTCACTGACAAAGATGTTAAATAGTGCCAGTCCCAGTACTGACCTCTGAGGAACACCACTCATCACTGTTCTGCACTTGGACATCGAGCCTTTGAGCACAACTCTTTGAGTATAACCATTCAGCCAATACCTTATCCACCGAGGGGTCCATCTGTCAAATCCGTGTTTCTCCAATTTAAAGACAAGTTCTGGACTGCAACAACATTTGAGGTTGTATGATGTTTGTGGGGGTGTTTGGAGGCTCAGCAGGACATTTTACAGACATGAAATGTCTAGCTTTTCCGAGTTCTTGTTTTTTCTTTTTTCCTGTGGCTCAACAGGAAGTTCTCTTCAGAGATTCTTCACACCTGTGGGGAGAGGGTTTTTTTCCACCTTTAATCCTTGTATAGTGCTACTGTGCTGATGAGGACTAGTTTTCTTCTTTTTTCTCCAAAACCACTTGTGGTATAATCACTGCTTTTATCACTGATAATTCTTCTCTTTTTTTCACCCTTTCCCATTCAATATTTATGGTAAGTTTTTTAGACCAGCTGGAGAAGATTGGTCAGAAAAGGTAGGAAAGTAGAGAAATACCATTTTTCATTTTAGTAATATCACTACTTTATCAGTGTCGCTCCCTGAAGACTACTGGCAGTTTCAGAAGTTAATAGAATGAGATTTTTTTTTGAACTGGTTCAAGAGAAGACACAGCATGCCTTTAATCCATTGGAGAGAAGAGGAAAAGTGAAGGTTGCCATTTATGTTATCCCCAATGCTGTTGGCCTGGCTTGGGAAATTAGAGCCAGTAGTCTTGGAGAAAGCAGGTCAGAAATAGCATGTTCTGTAGGTTTTCCAATTACTCTTTTACCTGAGTGTCTCCTGGACTTCTGTAGTAATCACTACAGTAGTGATTAGACATCAGAAAGTGCTCTCAAGGATTACCTTGTGCATGAGAGAGACAAGTAAATATTGTTTTCTTCTCCTTTGTTTTCGGGTAGTGCATATGTGTACAAGCCAGGGAGTCAGCGTGCCATCCTAGGCATGTGTGACCCAACAAAAAGACAGTTTCAGCCTGAAGGAGAGCCTATATTCTAACAACATGGCCTGTAGGAGAGACACACTTGACGGTTTCTCAGGGAAACCAAGGTAACAATTGTTGAGGTTGTGCATCTATAGAGCAGTTGTCCATTGGAGGAACAGAGGTAAGCAGGAAAAAGATGGAAAACATGCTCCTTGAAATGACTGGATATGTTCTGGATGTTGCTGTATGTTTTTAGAGTGCTGCTGAAACCTTCTTAAGAGCTTTCCTCAAGCACTGAAGCTATGCTGGGTTTACATTAGTCTGTTCCTGTGCAAACCCTGGTGGGAGTTCTCCACTTCTCAATTCCAAATGCCTTTGAAGAGATACAGGAAACCAGATCTGTTGCACAGTCCTTTGTATTTACTAACTGCTGTGTGTAGAGGAAGAAGGATGATATATTATTATCCTTTTGATTTCAGCTTCTGTGTCATTAGTCAGGTGTTTTCGGTTCTCCTTTTCTGGAAATCTCTTGCTATTACCAGTGAGAGAGGAAGTATGGAAAGGGAAATTTTACCTGAGATCATGTGCATCTACCTTGGTGTAGATTTAATATTCCATTTTGAGCCCAAACCAGTTTATTGGCAAGGACGATGACCTTCTGTGGTCTTCCCATACTCTCCTGGTACCTATGAGCATTGGACTGTTCTTTAGAGTCCCACCAGGGGAATCTCTGCCTTGAAGTTGAAGTCAATAACTGTGGTACTTCAGTAGTATTTGCGTGTGTTTACCTTCCTCTGTATGTTAATGATTTCTTCGTCTTTTATAGGGGCAGGGGGAATGTGTGGCTTGGGGAGGAAGGTGGTTTGGACTTTATAGGAGGAGATGAGCGGAGACTGGGAAGCTCATCCACTGCTCAGCCATGCAGGGGATATCGATGGAAAGACAGCAGGTGCTCTTGCTGTGGCGTTCAGGTGGGCTGAGGAAGCGCTGAGGGTCATGAACAGAGCAAGACTAAATGTGGAGACAGTGGCCTCAAATAATGACAGCAAGGGAACTTTATTTTCTGGAGCTATTGCTTTGGTATTTAGAAACCTTTTTTAAATAAGCCTGTTGTAATCTTGTTTATAGTAATTAAGGATTTGCTAGTAATGTAAATAGTTGGTTTTGGCAATGTACAGATCATCTTCTCGTAGGTACTGGTACTGCTAATGTAAGGATGAAAACATTTACACAAGACTAAAAGTCAAGGAAGCAGGTAATTGACTGATTTATCAACCTTAACAGACAATTTTTTCTGATACATTGTGGTAGCTATGGTAAATTTACTCTGGATTGCTTAAGGGCATGATCCTATACGGTGTGTACAACACATGAGGGCAGCTCCTTGAAATGGATGCGTGAAGGAGCAGGTAATCAGCCAGTGTGGTTTTTGTGCCTCGATTAGCCTTTTGGTCAATGATTTGTCCCCTAGGAAAGTTTGGAATTGCCCTGCACAGCACAGCTCAGAGCATAGGTGATTTATGGCTTTTTTTCTGGAGCTTTTAGATCAATTTTAGTCTTTCAGGTAATGTGAGAACTTTTTGTAAACTTATGGCTGTTCCCAGGCCATAATGCTAAATTGCAGTTGTGATCAGGGAGTTATTTATTTTCATTGTAAATTGTTTTTATGCAACAAAGTGGCACGTTTGAACACTTTTCTCACTTTGGTCAGTCTTTTTTGCCAGCTGAATTAACACTTGCAACTTCTAAGCCACTTCCTTTCCAGCTGTAAGGGTGGCTAAAATCATGTTGCTGTGGTGACTCTGTCAGTTTTAATTGACTAGCCATACTAAGATGAGTTGCACATATTGAGGGTAAGTCAGTGTTACAAGAATCTATAGCATAAACAGATCACTTTGTTCTTGGCTGCTGTAAACTGTGAGGAATGTGTGAGGGTCTTGTGCCTACTTTTTGCTGTTGGGGTTGTGACTGCTGAGGCTTGTAGTGCATTTCAGGTGATGAAGATGCATTTTGTCACAATAAAGAGTTGAGACAGCTATCACTGCAGCCAGTTCTGGGGAAGTGGCAGGTCAGGTGCAGGCCTTAATTAAGACAGATTCTTAGCTGATGAAGGCACTGAGTAAGAGTGGGTAGTTTACAGATGTAACTCAAAAATAGAGAACATAGGAATGCAAAATCAATTTTATTTGTTACCAGGTTAGAAAGCAAAGCTTTCCTGCCTTTTGTGGCACGTAGATCATACAAAATGTGCTATGAGAAACAGTACTATTTGTGTTTAATGCCTTTGGTTTGGCTGTGGAGGATTCTTTTCTTGGGAAGTACTTGCTACCTAAAAGTTGTACCATTAAGGGTGTTTCCCCCAGTTTTCTTCTGGTGTTTGCCAAAGCCTTGTGGATACCACTGACAGCCAAGAAGAGTGTAATCACTTTAAAATGCCTTGAGCCATCCAGTCAGCAGATAGATTCGCTAAACCATGTCTTATGCTTAGTCTTTATCTTGGAGACTGGTCATCGCAGCACCAAAAACCACTGTAGGATATGCAGAAAGAAATTCTGCTGGTTTTACTTGAGCTGTTCAAGGCAGAGGCTTACCTTTCTGAAAATGGATAAATTTCCATTATTTCTGAGCCCTTTATTTCAGGTCATAGGTCAAGTTTTTTTTCTAGTTCCATGATCGTTCACATGTGCTCACCTCCTTTCATGAAATCCATTGCCTTTTAAGGGATAAACAGTATAAAGAACTACCATTGTTATTCTGCTTTTTTCTTTTAGATATCTTAACAATACAGTATGATCTTTCCATTTTCTCAAGCAGAATTGTCCAAGTGAATGGGTCTTGTCTTCCATAACACCTAAACAGAACTGTATGATGATAGATGGAGTGCTGAGTTACTTCACTGCTTGAGTTCATAGTGATTGTCTAGTCTGACTATAGTTTTCCTTCCTCCTATCTCTGTATTTTGATGTCTTCTACCTCAAATATACAATAGAAGACTATGACCTAGAATCAAACTACTACAAAGCAAGTAGCCTTTTGGAAATTAGTAACTGAGCCTCTAGTTTGCGGATAGACTATGTTTAAGATAAGGCAGTTTTGTGTTTCTGCTTAGAATTTCGTAATAGAGACACTAGTTCTGTGTTCCATAAGCAACTTGTCAGAGAAGACTTCAGTAATGACCTGCCAGCAGAATAAAATATCTTCTCATTCATGGAGTTAATTGTCATTCAAGGATGACTTTAAAATATTGCGGATTCCTATATTGATCATTTGGCATTCATGTGATTATCTCCCACAATAATTTGATCTAGAGGGGAAACAAAGTTCCTTCATTTAGAGATCTTCTGGTTGTAGCCAGCTTTTCCAAATTGTTTGCTTGAAATGTTTGGGGTTTCATTTCTAATGAAAGCCCATGATGGGAAATCTTAAAATATTTCCCCTCCTTTATGAAGTAGGCTGAGGTGATGGGTCTTGACTCTATATGCTAAGAATAATAGAAGTGCTGAGAATAATGTTTGACTCTTCTTATTTTGGAGTTCCGAGCATCCCTATTACCTGTTGGTATTTGATACTGTCTCACTGCAATGACTTACTGCCATAGACATCTATCTAGAGCAAAAGAAATGATCAAGCAAAGTGAATTTTGGCTAACTGGGAACAATTTTAAGGAGTTTTTAAACTTCCTTATAACTAAGGAAAGGTAGAATTTCTAATCACTGTACTGAATTTAACATATTAAGTGAGCTCACAGTGGTCAATGTGCGCTGATGTAAATGATACACTACCACTCCAGGTGCAGGAAATCTCTCTGGGTAGACCTGCACATGGACCACTTGAACCATCAAAGACTGTTAAATCTGATTCCCATTTCAAATAGAGCAGCGGGAATAACAGTTGATCTCCTGCATATTTAATTGTCCTCAAATTTATAATACTCTATCAGAGTCTTAATCTGATATCGTAGCTGGTTTTAAAAGACCCAGGGGGGCCTGAAATTCCTGATAACGGACTTGAATCTGGTCAGAAGTTATTGTCTGAAAAAGTGTTTGGTTTTATAGCAAATGGTTTATCATATTCCCTGTTTTCATCAGGCAAAAGAGATGTATTCCTTTGGATATGTTAATGTACAGACCAGGTTTTCAATTGACCATATTCCTTTAGTGTATAAATCAGTCTGGTCACTGTCTTGTGCTTTATGAAAGGTGTGCCCAAACTCAACTATAGGTTATTATAGGGTGTTCATGAGGGCCTGTGAAAGGAAGTTTCAATAAGGCTAGCTATGGTATTTTGCTCAGTCTCCATAAAAGTGTTTAAAGAAGAACATCACTACCATAAAATATGTTTTGTAAGGAACAGGATTTTCTGTTGCTATACTGACACTTTATGTGCTTTATGAATCTGTCATGGGGCTACTAGCCAGCCTTTGCAGCATAAGCTGACTTCAGAAATATTTGCTTCTTCTGAAAACCTCAATCATAAAAATCAGCTGTCTGTCTACCTGCTTTCCAGGAGTTCTAGATATTGGTCAAGTCTGCTGATGAAAGTTTTTTGTGTAGGTTGCTCTTTTGTGATGTGCTGCTTGAGAAACGTTCTTCAAAAATATTCCCCTCCTTTAAGGCCATGTGTATTCCATTCTGTTTCATGCACACACCTCAAGTACTTCAGCTCACTGAGCCTCAAATTGTGGCAAAATCCAGCTAGAACAAAGTAATTCTAAATAGTAATGAGACAAATATTATACATATATTATTGTACATATATACCATATATATGTACATATATATGTAACATTGTTATATGTATATATTACACTGTAAGACATACTGCTCTGCCCACCTACTTTTCAGGGTTGCTGGTTACTGGGCCTCACTGTTAAGATATTATTTCTGGGTCTTTAGAGCGTTTTGCTCCAAGGAAGATGCTGCCAACCAATTCTAGAGAAGAGTTTTTTAATTAGTATCAGAAGATTCTATGGTGGCCAACCCAGCTGCAGATGTCCCAGATAAGGCTACTAAAGCAGTCCGCGTGATGACTGCTGTGGCCATGCTGACTGGACAGGCCAGTTCTTCCTTGAGAGATGTAGTACCTTCTTGAGGTTTGGGATGAGAGGGAGAATCCTGCGGTGTTTTTCATTGACAAGACGTGATATGCTTTGCACCCCAAAAGACTTCAGGAGATAGGTGGTTCAGATTGTTGGCTCATCCTCCTGCATCCCCATTCCTGCCTCCTTTGCATCAGTTTTGTTCTGATGTCTTGGCAGAGTGAGTAGTTTTTTGCCAGGTTAGTGAGTTGAAATTGGCTCACCAGGCAGTCAAACAAACAACAGAGCAAATGTAAGGGAGGGCACAGGACCACCGCTTCTGTCAGTCTTGAGATTTTGTCACCTTAACAGTCTTCTACTTTCACTTTAAGGCAATGCCTGTTCATTTGATGCTTAAAATTTCTGAGTCCCAGTGGAAGCAACTCTGCTCAAACATTGATCTCACAGCTACTAGCTATAACATCTTGCCTAGAATGGAAGAGTAGTTAATGTTTGTTGGAGGCAAGATGACAAACATCCATCGTACTAAGAGTTATCTTTTGAAGAACTTGTTTTGGGGGAGGTCTGACTTTTTGTCACTATAAGGTCCTATCTTGTGGTCTGTCAACAGCTCTGAGAACCTTCAGCAAGTAGTGACAGCTCACCTCAGGAAAAATAATGTATTTCTGACCTCTTCCATGGATACTTAGCTAGTAAAAGAAGGATCTCTTTGGCAGATAATGAAACCCACTTGATACATTTATTCTGGGGCTTGTGGCTGAAAATAAAATGCCACTGTCTCTGTTTCTCATCTACCACAAAATTCTCCTTTGAGGGAAAGGAAATAAAGGCAGTTTTATGTTGTCTGTGAGAAACTTTTTCAGTAATCCATCCTGCTTCCCTTCTTCCTTGGAAGAGTCCATCACACCTGGATTCTGCCTTTGAGAGAAAACTGAGGTGCTGTACATGCATTTTGACCATCTGTGGTTGTCTAGCAGTTAGCAAACCTGAATGTATGGTACTTCTGCAAATTCACAGTTGTTTGTGCGTATGGGCAAAGCATCTTGAAGAGTTCCAGTTACTGCAAGGTAATTAACTTTTGCTAATCTTGTTCGTCTTGGAGCCCTTTTTTAAAAAAGCAGTACTAGAGAAATTGCTAGGTGAATATTCTGGGGTTTTCTTATAAGTGGATTTTTTTCAAAGTCGCTTTAAGTTAGGGATAAAAGTAGAGGATTTATGCCTTGTCTTTAAAAGCTGTGCCTTTCTTTTCCCTTCTCTTTCCCTCCAGTTAGGAAAATCATTATCTTAGAAGATGTGGAGATGAAATAGAGAGTCCAACGTAGGGCTTCTTTTCCTGTCTAATTGTGTGAGTATTTTCACACATCTTAAACACAGGGGAGAAGGACAGAACAGAAGAGCTATGGCTTTTTGGCAGTTCCTTCTTGCAGCTGTGCTGCTCTCTCTAGGTCAGCCTGCAGTAGAGAAATCTGGTTCAAGCACCAGCAACACTGCTAAACCATTTTGTGATGAGGTCAAGAGTTGAATAATCATCTCGTTGATAAGAGTGAGCCAGAAATTCCATTCAAAGAGGACAGTGACTTCCTGTCTGCTTACCTATTATAGGTCACAGAAATCCAGAGGGGAAAATGGGAGACCGAGGGCACTCTAGCACATGACTGTTTATGTAACAGTGACTTCACGTTTTATTTGCTGCTGTTGATATAATAAAAGGAGTTAAGGCAGGCCTTTGTGTCTTTATTAAAATCATTATTTTCTTGCAAGCTTCCCTATGGGAAAATCAACATCTCTGCTCTGGATATATAGTCTAATCAGATGTGGCTGTAAGTGCTTTTTTAGCGATGGAGCCTGTGGGGTGTTGGTGCAGAGTGTGCTCAGCTTCTCTAAGTCCTACAGCACACATATCCATGTGGTCTGATGGGCATGGGAACCCACAAAAAAAAAAAATGTTCAGCCCAAACAAATGCCATTCACTCTTTTTTTTTTTTTTATTTGAAATGCTTAAGACCCAGTCTGAATACAAAAAGGGTAGTTTTTAGGCAGCTAGACTGAAAAATTTATATAGGATACCGCAAAATGGACTTCCCAGATATAACTACCATTTTTTAGGTCTGTGCATGCTGCTTGCTGTAGTACCTGGTTGTGAAATCAGCAAGGGTTCATGTGAAGCTGACACCCAGAGACAATGTGAATTAGAAAGTGATGTAACATTAGCACATGTAATTATTTTTTTACCATTGCTAAAATGATGCACTTACACAGTGTATGTAGTTTACATAAAGGTATCTACTGTATTCAGTCCTTAGCTCCTTCATTCTTTTCTCCTCTATGTTATCATGTCTGCACTAAATTCTGATGTGGCACTTCTGTGGCTGATAGTTCTCAATGAATGTGGTGTTTGCAGTTAGGACTTCAGGTTCCTCTCTGATTTCATCCTGGAGCTTCTCCAGTATGGAGAAGCTTTCCTTGCTCCACTAGAACTGTTCTGACCAGGGTGGCTAGCAACCAGTCTGGCAAATTTCAAGGCTTCCATGCTGGTGGTACTTACTGGGTTGGCCGAAGGAAGTGAGCATCCTTCTGTATTCTAGTTCTAAAGGGCATAAGTTGCCTGACTGTCACAGAGCTAAGATGGAGACATTGTGGGCCTCTGTTCTCTTCTTGAATGTGCAGCCATCATGTGATGGGAAACTCCTCTTATTTGGATATGAAGCTGATGGTAACAGTCATGATGGAACCTGGGTTACAGCATCTGTAAAGAGAGAGTATTCTGAAATGGACAGCCAGAAGAGTGCATTTTGGCCTGTGCTTTGATCCCTAATCCTCGTTTGAGGGTTCTAAGAAAGCAGACAGGAGGCAGTAGGACATGGAAAGCCATCTTGGAGGCCAAATATGAGCACACCAGTTTACTATTCGTCTCACTTCTTCCTTGTCCATGACTAGTTAAATGCCTTTGCATTTGTCCATGCCTTCTCGGTTGTCAGCTGCTGCTTCTGTTCATTCATTCCCCTTTTCTTGCTATTCTTTATAAAAGTCACTTGAAGCTAAGTTCTAAGTTGCTCAAGTGTTGTCTCTGCCTTTTTTTTTTGATGCATTTGCCTATTTACTTGGCCTTAAACTGATTGCTTGTCTGTGTCAGTCTGTGTTTCCTCATAACTCCTTATGGATGGCTTACTGCTTCATTTAAGTTTAATGCATCCTTTTAAATTCTTTAGGTATCTTTGCAGAGCTCCTCAGTTCCCTAGTGTAAACCTATCACTTAATCCTAGCTCTTTCAGTAGGCCTAGGTATAGTGTTTAGTATAAGATAATACAGAGAATGGTTTATGATAGATGTTAGAGATGGAATAAGATAAGCTGTTGGGGCAACAAATTAGGAAGATGATCTGGGTGCCAAATAGCCAAGAAATGCAATGGTAACTTTATTTAGATTGATACAAACTTGAATGATCATATCTGAAATCCTTATATAGATCAAGATATTTGATATCAAGATAATAAAAATTGAGTTTGGCTCTCCTGTCCCTTTAAATCCTGGTCTTGTAGATTCCCAGATTTTTCTTGAAATGTAACTGCTGATGTTAGGGCAATCTTACCTATTTTATCATCAGTTTCATCAGCAATTTCCCTATGTGCGTTTCTTTGGAACTATTTGACTTCTACCTACTTTTATATTTGTTTTAATTTTCATTCTGTAATCCCATAATTATAATTTCCATATGTGTTATATTACTATAGCACATGGATTTGCAATGTTAATTCTGTACTGAAGATCTTTAATTTACTCTTTGCACTGAATGATTAAAGTGAAATTTTTTCCTCCTAGCATGAAAATTCAGTCTCCTTGGGGGTGCGTTCCTTAGCTGTAGCCTCTTCTCAAATAATCTCTGCTGGTCCAAATGGTGTTCTTTCAGTCTTGTTTTCACTGCCCATGTCTGTTGCTCAGTGCCACAACTTGGCGACCCTTCCCTTTTCCGTGTGCTGCACAGACTGTTTCTAGATCTAGCCTGCTACATTCATATTTCTCCATTCCAGGTCCTACAGAGTGGATCTGTGGATCATCTCGCACTTGCCACTTTCACCAATGGCATGTGTACATTACGTTGGGTACAGCTAAAGTTTCCCGCATTTGAATTGGGTGGCTCAGTATATAGATCAACAGATATGTCTGTCTTTTTCAGTTTTCAGATATAAGTAGTTTATGCAAGTTTAAATATTTACATTTCTATTGATATCAGGGTCAAATTCTAATCACCATTCCAAGTAAAAGGGCAGATGCTCACAGAGTGAAGTAACACACTGTGGGATCAGTAAGATTTGTATGTCAATCTGATTGCTTGAAGAAGAAACAGAACTCCGTACTTGAAAACAAGCAGATGAGTGGGCAAGCGAGGGAAACTGGCACTTCTTCAAACAGTGCCTCTGCTCACATTTGTGGCTTTGCCAGAGATTTTCTGATATTGGGCTACACCAGTGGCAGCAGTCACCCAACAGTACTTCGGTGCCTTTTGTTGTCACTGATAGGAGCGGGAAGTACTTGTGTGAAGCTCCTGGGTGCTGTGTGATGGGGTCATACTGAAGCGTGCAGGACACCTGTAACTTCCATTAGCGTCTGCCAGTGGCATATGGTTTGGGAAGCAGTTCTCCTTCCAGAACTGCCATGGAAATCAGGAAAGAGAAACATTGACAGGTCTTGACTCTTGAATCATGTCAAGAAGAGGCAATCTGATGAGTGGTTACTCGGCAAAAGTTGGTGAGATTCCAAGCTAGGTCTTGTTTCAGATGAAGTCAGTGAGAATTTGTCTCTAACTCTGTAGTTACCTTATCTTGCTTTGCAACTTCCGTATTGTTTCTTACCCATGTTTAGCATTTTAGGCTGCAATAGAAATGAAATGCCAGTAGCTTAATGTTTGTAAGTAATTCTGTAATAACAAACTGTGGTATGTTTATGGTGGACAGAAGAAATTTAAATGTGGTATTACATTTCTGTTCCTAGCTTTCAAGGACGTCTCACTGGAGCTCCTTAACTGTGTTGTGAGAGAAGGGAAAAAACATGTTATGCAGATCTTGTGCCACAGATGTGGAATACAGCTGAAGTTTCTTGATGGATACATGGAGGTTGGCTCCTGTTTCAGACAAACCTGGTCTGGGTGTCTCATGAACTCTCTGAGTTCTGAGGGAAGGCTTTATTTAATTTGAAACCATAGGAAAGTTGGTGGATTGGGCTAATTTCTCCTGGAGCTTTCAAGCTTGTTCAAACTCACAGGCTCACAAGTCAATGTGAATTAAAATCGTGCCCTGAAGACCTTGAATGGTGATTTTGCTTAGAAGTGAAATTGCCAGGCTTAACCATTATGCCTCTAAACCAATTCACTGCTGTTGAAAAGGAGGCTTGACTGAGCTCATAAGGCACTGATGCTGCCTTTTTCAGCATTAACTTTACAGCCTTAAAATACAGTGGACCTGATACTGCAGCAACTGAGGGAATTACTGAGAAGAGGAAAATTAGAACTGTGTCAGCAGTTAGAGGTCTGGTTTCTGGGTACAGAAAGAAACTGCACTGGTGGGGAAAAAAATTCATCTGGATTTTGCAATAGACATGCTGCAAAGGACATTTACCCTTTGTTATGGAGACCACTTGGAGATTTGAGAGTGCTTGAGTGGTTACAGGTAGATTAGTAACAGGAGGGGGAGCTCTCACTGCATTACCCAAAGAGGAGGGAAATTCTGGACTTGGTGGAAGACCTTTGAGTGAAGAATTACTGTGCTCCTGCTGCTCCCTGTCAGTGAAATGTTGGTGGCTACTCTTCATGTAGGCAAGACCAATGGAGAGCGTGCATATCTGGAAAAAGCAAGGCAATCTATGTCCTGTTCCTATCTCTCCTGCTATTGCTACCTTATGTTTTTGGTTTCAAACAGAGTGTAGTTGTTACTGTTGAAGAAAGCTGTGTTGCAGCTGCGCCGTAGCAGATGTAGTTCCTTTCCACTCATCAACTTGAAATACCAGTTTCATGTTCCTTAGCTACTGTGAGTGTTCCCTGAGATGTCAGCTTTATAGAGGAGGCATAGATAGTGAAAATACGTGCAGGACTTTTATGGTTAGAGCAAAAACTCATGTAGGTGAGAAGGAATAATTCATTTCCCGATTTATGGATGGGGACCAAAGACACAGAGAGCAGGGTTTGCAGGGGAGAGAAGGGGTTGTTTTAACACAGGCAGATGTAAGTGGCAGAATGCAGGCTAGCTCTGGCTCAGAAGCTGTGTAGTGGTGTCAGCTCTAGGCCATGTCCCAGAGGATGTGCCCTGCTCTTGGTGTATCAGTTCAAGCAAAGTGCCAGTGAGATGCTTTATTGGCTTCCAATCCAGAACTTGCTTGCATCTGGGATGAGTGGATGAATCTCTCATCTGAGTGCACCCAACTGTACAGATATGCCTCAAGTTACTTTTTAATGTTCACAGGGTGAAAAGGGAATACATTGTTCTCTGTTCTCCTTTAACCTGTATAAGTGCTGGCTCAACTGATTAGCATCCATCTTCTTTATTTGAATGGGCATGGTGTTGGCCTTTATGCGCATGTTATTTTTAATCTTGCTGTGTCTGTGATGTTAACTTGGATAATATGAAAATAATTTTAGGTAAGTGCTTTGGGTTTTGCTTGGCTTTTGTTTGTTTTGAATAGGAAAGATTCTGCTTGAATTACTAATCTAAGGTAACTGAGTGGTTTTATTGTAGGCTCTTAAAACATTGGTGATTTTTTTCCGAAGGGTTTTGAGTAAAATGAACTTACTGTGAGAGACTTCCTCATATTCTGTATAGCATTAAAAAAAAATAAAATCTTTGCTTTCAGAGTGTATGTTAGTATCTCTACACTCATGATACATTTGGCTGGTTTTTTCATCCTTAAATTCATTGGATCAAAGCAATAATATAAATCTCAGTTTTTATTCATCAACTTCTCTCCAAGTTCTGTAATTTTCTGGAATTAAATAGGGAATTTGGGAATAATACATGATCATAAATACAGTACATATCATGATGGCTTATTTTCAGAATGTCAGTGGAGGGTTACGTTAAATCCTTTTGTTTTGCTGTAGTATGATTACAAAGATTCTTTTGTAGCTTGGGACATTGAGTCTAAAAGCAAGAAATGTGAGGGGAATCTGGCAAGAGAAGATAACATGAATTTAATTCTAGCATTGCTGTTGTTTTTAACTATGTTCTGATTGGCCAGCAAGATCTGCAAAAAAAGTCTTAGTCATGTCTGTATGACTTTGAATACCTGTCAGGAAGAAGAGCAATCCAGGGTCATAGTGCTTTAAACGCTGTCAGTTAGGTCTCAGGACAGACTAGATGTGTTGCAGCTACTGGAGACGAGAACATGTAACTAACTGCATTGAGACCATCACCTTTTTTCCCTTTTTTTTTTCTTTTTAGCTAAACTAAGTTCAGTTCAGGATGGTATTTAAAACTTCAACATTATTGAAGAGTGACAAGTAAATGACAAGCAAGTAGTGGCTATATAAGAAGAAAGAAACCCAAAGATTAGTTCTGTGTGTATGATATTCCTTTCCCAAATAGCTGGAGAGATGAGAGCTTTAGCCTGCATTCATGTATTAGTCATTTCAGCTGTTCACGAATGAATTGTGTATTATCAGTACAGATTTTATTGTATTTTAGATAGGGGTCACTGCAGGATTGGGCTGAGATTTAAAGTCACTGGAAGAAACTACTTAGAGTAGCTACACACCTGATCTGCTTTTGAAGGCGCACCTGTGCTAACTGTACAAAGACACAAGTATCCAATAATTTCTGGGCCTGTTAAATCCCTGCTTTATACCACAGACTTCATAATATTTTGCAGGATGTACAGGCTATACTTATAATGAAATATTTGCAATATATGAATATATATTATGTATATTTGTGTTGTTGCAGTTTTAGCTGTTTTAGTTCTGCTGACTGCAAGATGACAGGCTTTTCCTGATTTTGTCTTCAAAGAAAGACTTATTCAGTTTCAAAAAACTTTTTCCTGGTCACTCAGTCTGGGCGGATGCCAAGTCCATGCACTTCAGGTGGATGTTAGGTGACTCTTTAGGAGGTTCCTGCAGAGGGCAGGCGTACTTCACACTAAGAAGTTATTTTATGCAGATTTGGTAATAATAGTGTTGTTCTTGGTTGCACACAGATGGTACCAGGCAGGAAGAAGTGGAAGGTGAACTCAGTGAAGAAGAACGCTGGTTTGGAAACTCTTCAGAAACTCCTTCAGAAGCGTCATATGGAGAAGTCCAGGAGAACTTTAAGTTGTCTCTTGAGGACAGAATCCAAGAGCAGTCCACTTCCCCAGATACTTCTTTGGGAAGTGCAACTCCTAGCAGCAACACAGCAGAGCTGGGATCCATTGAAAATGAGGTACTAAGAGACACATTACAGAGCAAAGAGCACCTTTCTCCTGATGTGTCATCTCTCTGTGAAGAAGAACCTCCTGGTCCGAATAAGCCACTGAGTAGTAACCTGAGGCGGCTACTGGAGGCTGGCTCACTCAAGCTGGATGCTGCTGTTACAGTCAATGGCAGAGTCGAGTCCCCTGTAAATCTTGGCTCAAATCTCTCCTTTTCTCCACCTGCTCATCATGCCCAGCAGCTAAGTGTTCTTGCCAGAAAGCTTGCTGAGAAACAGGAACAAAGTGACCAATACAATGCAGGTAGTCACTTTATATGGAATCAAGGTAAGTGGTTGCCAAACTCAACCACCACCTGTGGTTTGTCTCCTGATTCAGCTATCCTGAAACTGAAAGCCGCAGCCAATGCCGTTCTGCAGGACAAATCTCTTTCAAGGACTGAGGACACTGTAAGATTCGAAACCTTTTCCTCACCTTTTAGTTCTCAGTCAGCCAGCTCCACGTTAGCAGCTTTATCTAAGAAAGTGAGTGAAAGAAGCATGACTCCTGGACAGGAGCATCCGCCTCCGGCTAGTTCTTTCCTTTCTCTGGCTTCCATGACCTCTTCAGCTGCCCTTCTCAAGGAGGTTGCTGCAAGGGCTGCAGGCACCCTGTTGGCTGAGAAGAAGAAATCACTGGTTGCTGAGGATCCCCTGCAGCTTTCGGAGATGAAGCAAGAGAAAGCAACACCACCACAGTCTTTGGAATTACTGCTACTGCCAGCCCCTAAGGGAAGAGCATCCAAACCCACTAGTACAGGTATGGATACAGTTTGAGCCACTGAGTAGAATGTATTTGTTTTCCCATAGGTTTATTTAATACCTCTGCAATGGGTCTGGATTTGGTTTGATTCCATGTATTATGAGAATAAGAAATAAGTACTTTAGGTAAACAATAGAAAAGCTTTTTAAAATACCACTTGGAAAGGTTTCCACATTTGAAAGACTTGACTGTACAATTCAGTACTTTTTTTTATGCCATACAATGGTATTTCCCCCTCTTACCAAGTTCAGAACAAGTCCATAAAAATATTTAATGGAGAAGATCAAAGAATCCCTGTTAGGGAGCTCACAATATCCGTGAGCATATACAAAACTGTTGCTTTTGAAATACTGGACAAGGGAGAATTCTTCCTCCTGCTGTCTCTGTCACAAATGGACTTTTGTATAGTCACTTACTACCCTATCCCAATTTACCAGAGTATATTATTATGTTGCCACTTTTTATTAGAATTTTTTTGTGGCAGTTTGGTGTTTTACAATCCTTTGTCATTCTTAAAAAAAAAAAAAGTGAACTGTATTTCTCTAATTTGCTCAACAAGAACCATTTTACACTACTGATTTCCCTTCACTGGTTCCAGCTGTCAGCAGTCAAGGAATCAGGCTTATCGGGAATAAGAAGAAACAGTCTTGGTAACAAAAGCTTTCAAGAACTGGCAAGCCATGCAGGGAAATTTAAATGATCCATCTTCAAAATAAGGAAAGATAAGGCTTCTCTCTTTCTGTTAAAAGTTGACATCATGGATTCATATTTCTGGTAGAACATACAGCTTCAGGTTTCTTCAGTGTTCTCCCCGGAGTGGTGTTCCAGAGGGGAAGAAAGCATGTCAGCTGTCTTCACAAGTTGCACAAAGTGGTTCAGTATATCAGAGCTTTATCAGGCTGAGTTTTATCACGAATATTAGCTTGACTGTACAGGTGTAGCAAGCCAGTGTACAGACATGAAGCCTGCCATGGATGTTGTATAGTTGCACTGCTGTCTTTCTGACCTAGCCTTTTTGTTTAGGGATTTTATGAGGTCTGATCTGTCCCTGTGCAGCTCTTGGTAAAAACTCATAGTGTAGAAGCTATTGGATGGACATCAATGCTCATTCCTCCCTTGGAAGAGGAGGGAGAGGGATGCGACGAGGTGCAGGCAGTAACAGTGTTTTGCTCTGAGTTACATATGTTCTGCAAATGCTTTGCTGGTGTGTTTTGCCAAGGTAACTGAAGTGGCAAACTATTCTTGATACGGGTCTGGCCTAAGGTTTTAATTAGTTTAGATGAAGTCCTTTTTGGCGTTACATGAGCCAAACCAAGAAAAGGTCCTTTCCTGTGGGAATAGGAGCACCCACACTGGCTACACCAGTGTGGCTGTAGGCATGAATTTAATGTAACTTTCCCAATGAAGACTGGTCTTCGTATAAGAAAGACAGCAATGTATAGAAAAGGAGTAAGGTTAAAATTTATTTGAAGTCATTAGTTTATTTCCTGCTGGAGAAAAAGCTGTTCACATAACACGTTTTTACTGAGGAAAAGGAAATGGTTGTAGTAAACTCCAGGTTCTGTGTCTGACCAACAAATTGTGGGATTTGTCTGTGCAGCTTATACGAGGGCAGTGCTCTGTACCAGCGTGCAAGTGTGCTGGTAGTACCAGCATTTTATAAGATAGCTCTGATGCAGCAAATTCCTAGCTGCTATTCTCTTTGCTGAAGGCCCAAGCATACTGTGCTACTAAAAGACAACAATGGGGGCTGACTGCCTCAGGCCCTTGGTAAGCAAGGAACAACTATTCCAATTTTTGTAATATATGGGACTAGTATCCCAAGAGGAAGGGTGTTTCCTTTCAGTTCATGCGCACTGGGCCAATGCCAGTTGGCATCCAAGCAAACTTCATAGCGCAATGTTCGTCAGAAGTTCTTTAAGTCCATTTTCTGATATGCTGTTGTCCTGGGTTTGGCCAGGACAGGGTTAATTTTTCATCAGAAGCCAGGAGGGAACACATCAGGGCAGGCTGACCCAACCTGGCCAAACAGAGCAGGGTATTCCATACCATGTGCCGTCAGGCTGGGTTCTGCTTGGCTGTGTTCTGATGTTTTGTTTTGTCTATTCTCCTTATCTGTATCATTGTTACTGTTTTTCACTTTGTTGTTCTGTTAAACTCCCCTTATCCCAACCCACCAGTTTTTGCCTTTTTCTTTCCATTCTCCTCCATACCCCTGCGGGAGGAGGGGCGGCAGAGCAGTTGCTTGGCCCTTTTGTTGCTGGCCACAGCCAAACTATAACATTAAATTTGGTGCCCAGTGTGGGGCAGGGATCATGGCAGGGCTGAGCAGAGTGTGTTAAAACAACTTTCTTGGATTTTGTTATACGCATTTACTGTGTTAGTTAAACAGTTGCTGGTAAAAAATGTCGCTGTCTTTGATCAAGTGGCTGTGGTATGTCAACGCGTACGTGCTGTATGTGTTCACTGCTGTGCTGTTCATTACCTCGGGGAAAAGGATCAGGATGATGATCTTGCTGTACTATATAATATCGATTTATGACATGGTAACGTCACTGGGTATGAAATTAGGCTTGTATTTGCATGCGGCACTGTGGTCATTTCCATACCTCGGGTGTTATCTCTCAGAATTTATCAATAATCGAACCCACTCTGTGGGGAAAACTGGAGGGGATGCTTTCCCCTGCTCTTTCACCCCTCCTCTCCCCTTCAGGCCGGTCCTAACAGCTTTTAAGAATTTCTAGTACCCGTGCGATGTTCAGGCCAGCATGTTTCTGTTGTTATGCCTCCTGAATGGGTTGCAGGTCTTGTTTAGGGTTAAACAAGTAGTTAACAACATCATGCAGAGACCTGCCACGGGGCTGGATAGCTCAGAGTGGCTGGGTGTGTGGCATAGCATGGGCAAGTACCTAGGGCAATGGGCACCCCCGGTGTTTTTGAAACTCACCCCTGAACAAGTGCAGAATCCTGACAAACTAGTAAAGTATCTGCAAAAAGTGTGCTGCCACCCTGGGAACTCCAGAGAGACACAAATCACAGCAATGTGCTGGGGTCTGGCCCACACCTACCAAGCTGCCCTGTTCACCACTATTCAGTGCCCTAAAGGGAAAGGGGGGGGAAATGAAGCAACAGGCACTTCGACTGGCGCTGCCCCCCCAGCCGGCTCTGCAGCCCCTCCAGCCCAGGAGGCAGTCACAGCCCCCTGACCGGCACCGCTGCTGCTGCAACCACTGGCGCTGCCCTGGCTTCCCCGCCGGGCACAGCAGCAACTCCAGCTCTGGCAGCACGCACCGCGGCTGAGCCCATAAACCAACCTGTGCCGGTAGCAGTTGCCCCTGTAAAACTAAAGAAAGACGCAAAGAGAGCAGATCACTCCGGGAAGGATGACAATGAGCCGGGATCATCACATGAAATAGAGACAGAGATCATCACCTGGTCCCTGTCCCTGAGCGAGCTGCGAGACCTGCAGAAAGATTTCAGCCACCACCCTGGCGACCACATTGTCACCTGGCTGCTGTGGTGCTGGGATAATGGGGCCAGCAGCTTGGAATTAGACAGCAAGGAAGCCAAGCAGCTGGGATCCCTGGCCAGGGATGGGGGCATTGACAAGGCCATTGGGAAAAAAGGCACAAGTCCTCAGCCTCTGGAGGAGACTTCTGTCAGGCGTGAGGGAGAGGTACCCCTTCAGTGAGGACGTTGTATGCTATCCTGGCAAGTGGACCAATATGGAAAGGGGTACTCAGTACTTGAGGGAATTACCTGTGCGGGAGCTGGTTTACTATGACCTGGACGATGAGCAGGTACCCACAGACCCAGATGAAGTCCAGTGCACACAATCCATGTGAAGAAAGTTTGTACGGAGCACACCATCCTCATATGCCAACTCATTGACAGTAGTAGACTGGAGAGGTGAAGAGGCACCAACAGTGGATGAGGTGGCTGTCCGACTCCGGCAATATGAAGAAAGTCTCGCTTCCTCCCTCGTCTCAGCTGTGGAGAAACTGTCCCAGGAGTTCCAGCAATTCAAAGAGAATATGTCCTACTCCCCACCTGTGTGGGCCAGCATCTCGGCTATCAGGGGCAAGTGTTTCTCTGCTCAGGAGAGAGGATACAGAGGCTATACACCACGGGGCACCCTGTGGTTCTACCTGCGTGACCACAGAGAGGACATGAGGAAGTGGGATGGAAAACCTGCCTCAACCCTAGAGGCACGAGTGCCTGAGCTGCAAGGTAAAACAATCACCAAAGGGGATTCTTCTAGGAAAAATGCCGCTCCAGTTTCCAGCAGCCAGCTCTCCAGACCAGGTAGACAGTTTGACCTTGATTCCGATCCTCTGGAGGGGACCTCCAAGTCATTCTTACAGCAAGTGAGCAGCAAATTGTCTGACGAGGATTAGAGGGGCCCTGCCTCCAGCCAGGTGGAGGAAAGGGACAACGGGGTTTATTGGATGGTGTGGATTCGATGGCCTGGCACGTCAGATCCACAAGAGTATAAAGCTCTAGTGGACACTGGTGCACAGTGTACTTTAATGCCATCAGAGTTCAAAGGGTCAGAGTCCATTTGCATTTCGGGAGTGACAGGGGGGTCTCAAGAGCTGAGTGTATTGCAGGCTGAAGTGAGCCTCACTGGGCAGGAGTGGCAGAAGCACCCCATTGTAACAGGCCCCGAGGCTCCATGCATCCTTGGTATAGACTATCTTAGGAGAGGGTATTCCAAGGACCCAAGGAGTTATCGGTTATCGGTGGGCTTTAGGCATCGCTGCTTTGGAGGCAGAAGAAATTAAACATCTGTCTGTTTTGCCTGGTCTCTTGGAGGATCCTTCCATTCTGGGGTTGCTGAGGGTTGAAGAACAACAGGTGCCAATCGCGACCACAGCGGTGCACCGATGACAATATTGCACTAACCAAGACTCCCTTATCCCCATTCATCAGCTGATCTGCTAGCTGGAGAGTCAAGGAGTGATCAGCAAAACTCGCTCACCCTTTAATAGTCCCATATGGCCAGTGAGAAAATCTACTGGAGAGTGGGGACTCACAATAGACTACCGTGGCCTGAATGAAGTCACACCACCACTGAGTGCTGCCGTGCCAGACATGCTAGAAGTTCAGTATCAGCTGGAGTCAGAGGCAGCCAAGTGGTACGCTACAATTGACATCGCTAATGCATTCTTCTCCATCCCTTTGGCAGCAGAGTGCAGGCCACAGTTTGCTTTCACCTGGAGGGGCGTCCAGTAGACCTGGAATCGACTGCCCCAGGGGTGGAAACACAGTCCCACCATTTGCCATGGACTAATCCAGACTGCACTGGAAAAGGGTGAAGCTCCAGAACACCTGCAGTACATTGATGGCATCATTGTATGGGATGACACCACGGAGGAAGTCTTTGAGAAAGGGGAGAAAATAGTTCAGATCCTTCTGAAAGCCAGTTTCACCATTAAGCGAAGTAAAGTCAAGGGACCTGCACAAGGGATCCAGTTTTTAGGAATAAAATGGCAGGATGGGCGCCATCAAATCCCAATGGATTTCATCAACAAAATAGCAGCTATTTCTCCACCAACCAGCAAAAAGGAAGCACAAGCCTTCTTAGGTGTTGTGGGTTTTTGGAGGATGCACGTCCCAAATTACAGCCAGATTGTAAGCCCTCTGTACCACGTGACCCGGAAGAAGAATGATTTTGAATGGGGCCCTGAGCAACGACAGGCATTTGAACAAATTAAACGGGAGATAGTTCATGCCGTAGCCCTTGGTCCAGTCCGGTCAGGGCAAGATGTTAAAAACCTGCTGTACACCGCAGCCGGGGAGAATGGCCCAATCTGGAGTCTCTGGCAGAAGGCACCAGGGGAGACTCGAGGTCGACCCCTGGGGTTTTGGAGCCAGGGATACAAAGGATCCGAGGCCCGCTATACTCCCACTGAAAAAGAGATTCTGGCAGCATATGAAGGCGTTCGAGCTACTTCAGAAGTGGTCGGCACTGAAGCACAGCTCCTCCTAGCACCACGATTGCCAGTCCTGGGCTGGATGTTCAAAGAGAGGGTCCCCTCTACGCATCATGCCACTGATGCTACGTGGAGTAAGTGGGTCGCGCTGATCACCCAGTGCACCCAAATGGGAAACCCCAGTTGCCCAGGAATTCTGGAGGTCATCGTGGACTGGCCAGAAGGCAAAGATTTTGGAGCATCGCCAGAGGAGGAGGTGACACGTGCTGAAGAGGCCCCACTGTATAACAAGCTGCCAGAAAATGAGAAATAGTATGCCCTGTTCACGGATGGGTCCTGTCGAATTGTGGGGAAGCAGCGGACATGGAAGGCTGCTGTATGGAACCCTACACGACAAGTCATGGAAACTGCCGAGGGAGAAGGTGAGTCAAGCCAGTTTGCAGAGGTGAAAGCCATCCAGCTGGCTTTAGACATTGCCAGTCGAGAGAAGTGGCCAGTGTCCACCTTTACACTGACTCTTGGATGGTGGCCAATGCCTTGTGGGGGTGGCTGCAGCAATGGAAGAAGAACAACTGGCAGCGCAGAGGCAAACCTATCTGGGCTGCCCCATTGTGGCAAGATATTGCTGCCCGGCTAGAGCAGTTGGTTGTAAAAGTCCGTCATGTGGACGCCCACGTCCCTAAGAGTCGGGCCACTGAGGAACATCAAAACAACCAGCAGGTGGATCAGGCTGCCAAGACTGAAGTGGCTCAGGTGGATGTGGACTGGCAACATAAGGGTGAACTCTTTATAGCTCGGTGGGCCCATGACACCTCGGGCCACCAAGGAAGAGACGTGATATACAGATGGGCTTGTGACCGAGGGATGGACTTGACCATGGACACCATCGCACAGGTTATCTGTGAATGTGAGGCATGCGCTGCAATCAAGCAAGCCAAGCGGGTAAAGCCTCAGTGGTATGGAGGACGATGGCTAAAATATAAATATGGGGAGGCTTGGCAGATTGACTACATCACACTGCCACAAACCCGCCAAGGCAAGCGCTATGTGCTTACAATGGTGGAGGCCACCACCGGATGGCTGGAAATCTACCATGTGCCCCATGCCACTGCCCAGCATACCATCCTGGGCCTTGAAAAACAAGTCCTCTGACAACGTGGCACTCCTGAAAGAATCGAGTCGGACAACGGGACTCACTTTCATAACAGCCTCATAGACACCTGGGCCAAAGAACACGGTATCGAGTGGGTGTATCACATCCCCTACCATGCACCAGCCTCTGGAGAAATCGAATGGTACAATGGGCTGCTAAAAACCACTTTGAGAGCAATGGGGGTGGGACTTTCAAAAATTGGAATACGCATTTAGCAAAGACCACATGGTTGGTGAACACCAGAGGATCCATCAGCCGGGCTGGCCCTGCCCAATCAAAATTTCCACACCCTGTAAAGTCCCCGTAGTGCACATGCGGAACATGTTAGGGAAGACGGTTTGGGTTAGTCCTGCCTCGGGCAAAGTTAAGCCTGTCCGCGGGATTTCTTTTGCCCAAGGACCTGGGTGTACCTGGTGGGTAACGCGAAAGGATGGGGAAGTCTGATGTGTACCTCATGGGGATTTGATTTTGGGCGAGAATAGTCAATAAATAAATTTTATAAAGTTAATTGCTAAATAACCCCATCAATGTCTGTTATCACTACTATAGTTGTTATATGTTATATCAGTAGTATCATAGCAAGAATTGCCCAGACTAAAGAAAGATGGACTTTGGTGAAGCCTAGCAGAGCACAGCGATGATGGGACTGGACTGGTTTCAACAACTGGCACCCAGCAACTTCATCAAGATCGACATCTCCAACCCGCAGACTGTGGGCACGGGGTGCATCAGATACATCAGCTGTGAGCTCCAGATGCAGCAAGTGACCGCCCATCACCACACATCACCTCTCCTGCCATGGAAGACTGTTACGACAGATGGAGCCCGAAGTCATGGATTAAACGAACTCAACGGACACTTTGGAGTGATGATCCATAAACTAAGGGAATGATATCTGGAGACAGGAGAAGTGGTGGTGATTAACTGGAAAGTGGGGGACCTGGGCATGACGTAGATGGTATGGAATAAGGGGTGGATAATGTCCTGGGTTCAAGCAGGACAGGGTTAATTTTCACAAGGAGGGGACCCAGCCAGGTGGGCTGACCCACCCTGGCCAGACAGAACAGGGTATTCCATACCATGTGCCCTCATGCTGGGTTCTGGTTGGGGGAAAGCGGGGCGGCGGGAAGGCAGTCGCGGCTCAGGAGCGCGCACTCGGCACTGGGCGGTGGTGAGAGTGGCTTTATGCATTCTGTTGTTTTGTGTATTCTCCTTATCTGTATCGTTGTTGTTACTGTTTTTCCCTTTGTTTTGCTTTTCTGTGAAACTGCCCTTATCCTGACCCACCAGTTTTTGCCTTTTTCTTTCCATTCTCCTCTGCACCCCAGCGGGGGGAGGGGCGGCAGAGCAGTCGTGTGCCCCTTTTGTTGTTGGCCACAGCCAAACCATAACAGCTATTAAGGTTTTCCTTTCTAAATAATTAACCAACTGAAAATTAAAAGCAAGCTGTTGCTTAGCATGTCTGGACGTTGATTATGGATAGCCAGGCTTCTTGATTCCTTCAGCCATGGAGAAATGCAGCTTGTAAAGAGATCACTGTTCAGTGACTTCTGATTGAAGACTTCGCTTCTGCAAAAGTTCAATAGGGCTGCTGACTGTCAGTGTTTGCCATGAAAATAAATGTGGCACGTTCCCGATTCCTTTTGCACCTACAACCTTATGGCAGTAAAAGCAAAAAATAGTATTTAATTTTATGTTTTATCTTCTTGTGTGTGTCTGATTGCTCTTTGAGACATGTGGGTTTTTTGTCTTGTTCCCAGAGAGAGATCTCTTTTCCCAGTAGGCATAGCTTGAGAGGTGTTTTTTTTCCCCTCTCCTACTTTGAATGTGTAGGGCACTGATGAGTTGGCTTTGTTGTTACGAATCTGATTCACTCACCCACCAGCAACATCTAGCTTTGGTTATGAGGTTAATACTCAGTGAGGTTAATTAGATGTCGACAAGTAAGGAACAGCAAAGATGGAGGCTATTTAAAGGGGAATGTGTTAATAATAAGAGTATGCCTGCTGCTCTTTCGTTCACCGTGTTGAGCTATTTGCTCAGAATTATTACAGGCAAGAAGCTGGAGCCATGGCTTATCAGAGCATAGTCACATCTGAAACTGCATGTCAGGTTTGGTGGACCTAATCATTACTCGCATAGTTTGTAGTAAAGTGGTACAGAGAAGACTAACTTTTGTATCAATCTCTTAATATTGCCAATTTTATAAAATGCTCCTGTGTTTGGGATGAAATTTAAAAGGAAGCCCGGAATCTCTGTTAAAGTTTTGATGTCATTTTTGTGTAGTAGAGTATGGGTGGCAGACCTTCTCTTACTGACTGAATGCTTGTTTGGTGTAACTTTTTGCCTGCAATACCTGCAATTTTGTTCCTGAAGCTTCTTTGGGAAGCACTGGCTGATTCTCTCCTCACTGGAGTCACTCTTTCCAAGTAATTGACACAGTGTGAAATGAAATAGACATCCATTAAATAAAGGAAAGCTGAAGGCCACATTTTTCTTTCTTATGCTGAGGTTTATGTAGTTTAGTCAAGAGCTAACATGGTTCAGCTTTGGAGACCATGGACATAATTCCTGTGTGCCATTAATTGTCATTGTTATTGATGAACTCACATGCATTCAGTCCAGTTCTTTGCATATTTTGTAATGTGCTAAATTACTGTTGATCCGTCTTGTTTGCAGATTTATTTTTAATGGGGAGGAAGACAGGTAATAGCTTGTTACACATTTCTTTTCCGGATCCTTTGTGATGATAACCAGAGGCTGGAGAAAATATATGATAGAAGGAAGAGAAATGATAGGTAAAAATGCTACCAATATTTTTTTTTTTCTGTGGTTTGTCTTTCTCCTGCCTTTTGTGTTGAAGTAAGTAAAGATATTTAAAAATTGAAACACAAGCATCTATAGGATTGGCTTTGGCTTACTCTTTAGAGGTGCAAAGAGGGGAACAATTTGATAATATGTTGAGTGTGATAGAGGATTTCACAAGAAGAATTTCTGAGCTTGCCGAATTGCATGCTTTGACAATGTTTCTTTTTTTCTACTTACATAATGGCTACTTAATCAGTTGATTTACGGTGGTTTTGTTTCCTACCTAATAGCAAGAATTGTATTTTAGGATCTGACAAATCTTTCTGGAGGTTTTTATCACTTAGTTTTTCATCAAGGAATTTGATGTTTGCTGTATCCTTATCAGTAGGAAACAACTGATAATAATGAGATATAATATTCTGAGAGAAATTCCAAATAGCAGGATGCATATTGCTGAGGTGTGGATATTTGAAAATAGTCTGTCTTTTATGGTGCGGAAAAAGGCTTCCAATTCCACAGTAATACTAGGCCTTTTTCTATAAAAAGCAGAGGAAGTCGTGGTGAGAGGATGAATGGATGGTTAGTTGTGTAAGGTCAGCAGCAGCAATTTCTCTTTCCTTCAACATTGAGATGGTTCCACACTCAGTAGACTAACCATATTTGCCTGATAAATGCCACTGAATCTGGAGCAGAAGGAATCTCACGACCTGAAGACCTCTGATGGCTGAAGTTGCAGCAGCATCTGCTAGAGCCATAACTAAACAAGTTCAACAGCTGGGATTCTGAAGTCATGCACTTTTGGAGTTAAATATATCTGATATGCAATACAGCATGCTTTTCAGTGAAGTTGTGGATTCTTCTATGCTTTATATCCTGCTCCCCTGCTGGCTAACCATCGGATATGGAAATGGATCATTTTTTAGCAGTTAAGCATGTTTTCCATACCCTACTACAACAGGGCTTTGATAGGAAATGAAGCTGCAAAATTATGATTATGAGGGACATACATCTCAGTTCAGTTAAATTATAAGGAACATTAGGACCAGGTGAGATAGAGTAGCATCTCCTACTGATTAGCCAAAGGATGTTTGGGACATTAACCTTTATAATGGTGACCTTTCTTAAAGGGATAATAACTAGATTAAGGGGAAAAATGATATGCAGGGGTGAGAAACTGAAATTTCTGGTACATGTTTAACTGATGTGTCTCTTTGCAGATGAAATTCTAGCATTGAAAAATAATATCTTGAGTGTGTTTACAAGGGGAAAGTATTCAACAAGTGACCGTAAAGGATCCTCTCTTTTTCTTCCCCCTCTGCTAAGCCCCAGAAGAAGAAGGAGGAAAACCTTTCCAGTGTCCGATCTGTGGTTTGGTTATCAAGAGGAAAAGTTACTGGAAACGGCACATGGTGATTCATACAGGTTTGAAAAGTCATCAGTGTCCGCTCTGTCCATTTCGCTGTGCACGCAAGGACAATCTCAAATCACACATGAAGGTAAGGGAAGTAAATGCTTATAAATATCTTAAGGGTGGGTGTCAGGAGGATGGGGCCAGACTCTTTTCAGTGGTGCCCAGTGACAATGGGCACAAAGTGGAGCATAGGAAGTTCCGTCTGAACATGAGGAAGAACTTCTTCCCTCTGAGGTTGATGGAGCACTGGACCAGGTTGCCCAGGGAGGTTGTGGAGTCTCCTTCTCTGGAGGGGGGTTGGACTAGATGACCCACAGAGGTCCCTTCCAACACCTAACATTCTGTGATTCTGAAGTGTTTACTGGCAATCAAAACACTTGAATCATCAATCAAACCTGTTTCTTTTGCATTTGCAAGAACAAAATTTCTCTAGCTGTACTACTAATGATGCCTTTATTTAAATAAAGAGACTGTAAAAAGAGAAAGAAATAACTTTTTTTCCCTTTGATTGCCTTTCCATTTCATGTAATGTGGAAACTGGTTTGGGTTATGTCAGCTTGATACAGCACAAGCTGTCTGTGACAGATTTAGTTCTGGACCTGGAACTGCCCGAAGCAAGGATGTTAGCTGAGATGTGACACCATGCAAACACAGCAGTGCCGCTTTTCAGGATGCCAGCTAGTATCTGCATGCCATTGCATCACACTAAGTGAGCACTCCAACTTGGCCCGCATTAGCAGAGGATCTCCCCATTACTTTCTATAGACAGGCCTGCAGTTTTAACTTTTTTCTCGCTGTATTTTTTAACTGCAGGCATTTCAGGAGTGTAGGATCCAAAACAAAATGAATGACAGATTATACTGTAATGCTTTGTTTTCAAATGTTTCCATTAAGTTTACTGTTTGCTTTTAACTCAGCCTAAGTTTTAGGCTCAAACTGAAGATGACCTTTTGAAGGAAGAAACTTCTGTGTTGATATGGAAATATATAGAAATATAAAGAAACTCTCTGCTTCGCTGCAGTATTACGTGGTTGCAATGTACAAAGTGCCTGGTCTTGTAAGCTGTAGAACGTGCTTGGTGAAGTAAAAATGGTACCTGTCCCATTAGCCCATGGATGAAGAAGCTGCAGTGCAAAATGTTTCCCTTGTTAATGCAGATGAGCTTTATAAAAACAGCAAAATGTTTTATTATAGTTAGTATTTTGTCTGTTTTAGACAAATGTGTGTGACAGAGTACTAGGCTGATGTGGAGGGGGACAGAAATGCCTGTTTGGCTTTTATATATGCTATTGCAGAGTCTGAGATCACTAGACAGGAGTCTAACATTGCTTGCACTCAAGGAACTATTCCCTTTAGTTAAGTGATTCGGATGATTCCACTAATGACAACAGCAGATCTTGCTGTATTTCGGGTCCTTGCTAGGTCTGAAATCATCCCTCTAAGGTCCAAAGGCTCAGCCCTTAACTCTTCTACTGTGGATCAATGCGCTATTTCCAGGCATCCTTGGTGTATCATGCTGGTCCTTACCGGGTACAAGTGGGTCTGGTGTTTATGTCTCTTTCTTTTAAGGCTCGATGTTCCATGTTGACTGAAGGGCTCGGATGGCCGTCTGGAGTAGCACATGAGTAGGAAGAATGGGAGCATAGCATAAGAAAGGTTTAGGATTTTTTGTTTTCAGTTGTTGACAGCCTGCATGCATCACCTAAAAGCCTGCTATTCCCTGGCAAAGACCTGTTGTTGTCCACTGCTTTGTAAAGGACATCCCTATTATTCCCTGCAGAAATTCTTGTTCTCTGCGTTTTTTACCTTTTTGGAATTACTGTTTGCAGGTTGAGGGCCTATCCCTTCCCTTTTGGCATGGTGATTTCCATAGGTGGTCACGGATAGTATGTTGGAGAAAATTAAGGACTTTTTCACTGTCTCTGTGTGCTACCAAATTGATGGCTGTCTGAAGCCGTTGTACTCGCTTCTGCTCCCCATCTAAGATAAACCCCTTCATTAACTGAGCCCACGTCATCTTAAAACAGACTCCTTGTACAAACATGTAACATGTTACAATAATGTTAATTATTTGGTAATATAGTCATTCTTACTAAGTAATGCTCAGTTAGAGGTCATTGAGGTCAGAGTCAGGTCCAGAGCTGCTTGACACAATGTAAAAGATTACAGCCTCCTTTAGCCTTAATATGGAGATAAGATCTGAAGTCTCCTCAGTCAACGCAGTCCTGTCATGCAGGTCATGACCTGGTGGTCTTTGCTGGTAAAACTGCTCCCTGTTTAAGATGAAGACAATTGTCTTACAAAACTAGATGGCCTGTATTGTGTCTTTTCTCCTTGTTATAGTTTTATGGGTAGATGTGGAGAATAGCAAGTACAAGAGTCTGAAAGATAATGTTTTACCTTAAATTCAATTGGTCTCATACACTTTTCTCAATTGAGTAGGCGATTTGTAAAAATATTTTTTATCACATTAAAACTGAGGCAAGTGAATGAGGTAGGGGCATGTTAGTCATGTGTCCAACAGTGTCAGACATAATTTGAATTCCCTTTAGTGAAAGTATAAATTGATAACAAGATTAAAAATAAAAAATATCAGGTTTCTTTTCTCATTATAATAAAGTGCTGCTTTTAAATACGTATGTAAGTGTGAGAATATAATAACTGACACGCATATAAGCCAACGGTGTTTGAAATGGAATGAATACACATCAGAAATGGTACAGCACAGATGGGAGCTACTTAAGATGCAGTGTTCTGGTTATGCCAGTTGGATGTTTCAGTTGTCTTCGTTGTCCTAGGATCCTCTGGGGGAGCTGCCTGGCCTTACCTCTTTCCTGGCAGGCAACCCACGAAGGCAGAGCTGCCTCTAGCTCTCCATCCCTATGAATCAACTATGGCTGCAGGTGAAGACATATTTTTCAAAACCAAAAAAGCTACTCAAAATTAGGGTACTAGGATGGTGTTTGTCATGCATTATAAGCCAATTTTTATTCCAGGATGTTATCACAAGCCAAGCTTTTTTCCTTTATGCTGCTCTTCGGTTTTCAGGTTTTATGTTCTATTGATAAGGATGACAGGCAAAACCTGTTGAGGTGTTTTGTCCTTAGTGTTGTCTTTGTTTCCTCATAGGCAGCATAAGCCCTGAGGTGAAGCACCTCCTCTTTTTTTCTAGGTTCTTGTAGGCATTTTCCATTGAAACTAGTCATTTAGAGATTTAATTTCCACAAGTGGTTTGTGTGTGTCTCCATATGGGCCTTCCTTATTGTGTGTATCTTTAGGTTAACGAATAATAACTATATAACATAAATACTGTGTAATTTTGTGGTAATTATAACATGTCAAATGGATTGGCCCAGGATACAATATTGCCAGCATTTTTGGTGTCTTGTCCCCTGCTACAGAAAATCTTGACAGAGAGCTGGACTGATTCCAGCCCTGACCATATTCAGATCTGTATGTGCTACCCACCATGTTGATGAAGCGTTCTTCCAGTAAGGGCATTTTGCCAGGACCATCTCACAACTGGAGGCGAGGAAGTGAAAGGCAAGAAGCAAAGCAGAAGGAAAGTTTCCACACAGACACACAATGAACAGGGGAGGCTGAGTAGACTGCATTTTAAGGCACACAGTGTTATCTATAATTGTTATATGGCATTTAGATTCCACAGTGATAGGCACCTCAGAAAAATCCTAAAATAGACATAGTATGGAATTTTATTAGTCTGTTTTGGAGACAAATTATAGTACATGCATAACCACAAGTTTTGGACCTTGTTCCCAAGAATCTGGGGGTAGCATCACAGGACTTCATTCTGATATCATAGTGTGGTTTCCAGGGGTGCTGAGAAAACTGAAAATGAAGCTGGACAAAATGAATGGGTAACTGAGAGGGGTGTCTTGTCCAAGCAGGCAGCAAGCAAGGGTTGTGCTCGAGTCCTTCCCTCTGTTTATCTAAACATATATTCAGTTGGAGTATGTTGTTTTCTTATTGAGAGAGAGTGTCTTATGTACTGCTTCTGCAGAAAACAACGGAAAGGGGTGGTGCAATTCAGCAAGACGTATTCAGGCTTTTCTGTTTTTCCTGGTAGGGAAGCAGGGATTAAATTTACCTCAGAGCAATACCATGAGCATGTCAGACGTTGGCCAATTGTTGTCTTTGGATCATGCACACATCTTTCTCAGCAATTGGTGGACAGATAGTCTGTGAGATCATACAGATACGTTCCAAGAAAGCAACAGGATATTAGCCTGGACACTTGGAAGAGGGAATGAGGAAGAGGAGCATATGGCCAAAAATAATATCTATAAATGTTCCTTGTGCTGCTATATAGACGTAAGGCAGAAATAGATGAGCCAGCTCTTCTAGCAGTGGAAAACAAGATTGTCATTGTGAATATGTTTTGAAGCATCATGGTAAGACAGAAAATGAGTAAAGGGAAGATTAAGCTTAACAGAAAAGTTAGATGCAATGGCAGGCAGGTCACGTGGTGCTCAGCCATGGGACCTTCCTGCTTCTGTTGCTTGTGAAGAGGGACCATGTAGTGAAATATCAGATTATTATTCTTGTGTAATATGAAGAGGATTACAATCAACCTGCTGATTAGGGAGAGGCTGTTAATTGCATCATAGTCAGAATAAGGAAAGGCACTGAAGAATGTAACCAGGTGCTTGCTACCCCTTAATAATTTGCTGTTCCCCCTTTCTTGCTCAGCTACGGCCAGACAACTGAATAAGCATTCCTAATCCATTTTGGCGAAGTACGGGACAGGTTATTTTAAAACATCTTCATCATACTGGGAGAAGGAAGTTGACTGTGTTTTATGGGAGGGTTTTTTGTTTAGTTTGGTTTAAGCTAACCTTAAGGAGCCTTGGGAGGTGCCTGTGATTCCATTACGTCCCCTCAGCTGAGGGGAGGTAATGCAAACTTGCACAGATTTTCAACAAATGAGATCTGTGCCCTGACTCTCGGACAGGTACAAGTGATTTCAAATGTCTGCTTTTTAATCTGGTCACTTTCTGCGTATGAGACAGGGTAAGACAGGAAATGCATCGATACCATAAATTTTAAAGAAAAGAAGAAAAAAATATGTTTTGGAACACCTAGTCCAGTCCAGCCCTGCAGAGAAGCTTTTTTTTGACTTTGCTTTCAATCAAAGCAAGGAAATAGTTTCCAAAAGAAAATACTATATAAATAATGTATGTGTCCCGAGGGGAAGGATCATATCAAAACTAGCACTGTAGCACTAAACCTTTGAAAGTGCAATATTCTAAAAATGAGAGAACTGGTCAGAAAAGAGCACGAAATGAAAAAGCAGAGGGCACATGACAGATGCAAAATGGAGACTTCTCAAATGTACTCAAATGCAGCCACAGAAGAAGGAATTTTACTAAAAGAGATTAAAACAAACAGCCCCACCCCGCAAAAAAAAAAAAACAAACAACAAACAAAACAACAACCCAAACAGGAGAAATCAGTGGGTAGACAGGTGTGGCTAAATCGCCATGTTGTAGTAGTTGCTTAAATAGATGCCCCTCATGGAAGTGTTAATCCACTTGAAAGTTGGTGAGAAAAATAAAACATACAGCAGGCACAGAATAAAGTGATAATTAGGTTACAGAAAATAAGTAAAGACTGAGTATCCGTAAGCAATACAGCAATGAATGTATTCAGCACCCCAACTCCCTTATGTTTGGATTTTGCATAGGGATGAAGATTCTCAGAAAAAACTTTTCCTCTTATTTTGAGTGTTTAAAAAATAATAACCAAAAAAACCTGTGAGATCCCACAAAAGAAAAGTGAATGCCAGTCCTTGCCTTCC
The DNA here is from genome assembly GCF_030867145.1 of Opisthocomus hoazin. NCBI lineage: Eukaryota > Metazoa > Chordata > Aves > Opisthocomiformes > Opisthocomidae > Opisthocomus > Opisthocomus hoazin. The sequence continues at coordinate 45,858,395 of NC_134418.1, read as the reverse complement.
TGTGCCTTGAGTCTGTGGAAAGCACTACCCCAACTTTAAGGAAGCGGAAAAGAAAAGATCTACATCACCAGTACTACAAAACTGCAGGACATACCTGTGTCACTGTTTCCCTCACCCCTGTTCACCATTGTACCCTATTAGTTAGGATCACGTGTAACTGGTACATCTGTACGGGCCAGTGTGTACTTCCCATGACTTAAACTGGCTGGTAAATTAGCAGGGATGTTGCTTTTAAGTACGAAAAGATGATTTAAGAAACTGTTTCTGATACCAGAAATGGTAGTATGCCAACAACAAATGTTACAGAAAAAAATACAGTGATTCAAATGTTGTGATGTGATAGGGACATGTGGTTTCCGTAAAAGAAAATCATGTGGTGTTCTACTAAGATGTTTTGAGCATGTTAGGAAAATCATGGACTTAACAATCAGTTGAAACTTCTTTGGTCTTTAAAAAAGCTTTTAGCAAAGCTTCTCACTGAGAAGCTGCCAAATAAATTAAGTGATGTGATGTACTATGGCAAATTAGAATTTCACCAAGAGACAGTAAAACGAAGGGTAGGAAGGAATTGGCGATTTTAAGCATGACGAAAAGCTGACAGAAGGGTGTTCCGTTACTAAGAGTGGAATTGTATGTACTCTAGCGAATATGATCTGCACAACTGATGACTGTGGGAAGAAAATTGTAGACGATACAACCTTATGTGTATGAAACAAGATTAGAAAAAGCATAGCTTGAAAGGGAACAAAAAGAGGCTGGCTGACAGATAAACAAGAGGGCAAATTAAGTTATTGTTGACAAATACAAGGTACTGGACCTTGGAAACTAGAGTTTAATCATGCACCACCTGGCTGTCTGATATAATGAACTGTAACTACTCGAGGAAGCTATCTAAGTATCTTTGTAGACAGTTCAGTGAAAACCTTTTCTTGGCATGCACAGCAGTGGTTAAAAAGTACATGAGATATTTAAATGTCTGTAGAATAAACCAGAAATAATGCTGGAAATATTACAATGCTATTACTAACATATGGAATGCTGCCACTTATGATATTCACTTATGGTCACTGCATCAAAAAGACGTATCGTAAGTAGAAGGGGTTTTAAAAGCTGGCAACGAAAATGATAAGTGGGATGGCAAGAACTCCCTTTGAACACAGAAGCTGAAAAGAATGGGGCTGCCAGGTATAGAAAGTAGGTATGATCAAAAGAAGATAAATTGAACAGCTTCTTTTTGTCTGTCTTGTAATGTGAGAATGAGGCAGCAGCAAGAGAAACTGAAAGAAACAAATAAAGAGAAAAAAAAGGACAAATAATTTGATCCCACATCCTCAAACTAGGCCTAAAGTTTGTAAGGAGTGCATGGTTGTGTTGAAAATTATTGCATACATCGTATCAAGCACACTGAAAAAACTGTTAAACCACAAAATACCATTTGAGACTGGGAAGACCATATGGTTAAAATAAAGATGATACAAGTACTTTGCACGGTCAAGTCAAGGAGAATATCCATGGTAAAATGAAATAAACGCGGAAGACAGAAGTCCTTAAATGTCTCTGACGTAAGTCAAACAGTAGTTTTATGGGATTTTGAAAGAACCGTTCTCTATGAGCAGGTTGTGCACTGTAGTTTGTTGCAGCATAATTCAGAGAGATCCAAATCTGGCAGCAGCTGGGCTCGGAGTGGGAGTTTGGAGAAAACCTGTCAGCTGCTCTTTTGTCTCCTCCTGCCTGTGGTTCTTGCAGCAACAGCCTAGTTGAGTCTAAAGAGGACATCTGATGGTTTGGGTAGCTCTAGCACAGCGTAAGAGCCATTCCTTGTCTCGTGGAGGCAGCTTTTTGGACTGTAACAGTGTGTGACCTGGATCTCCCCTGTGGCTTTCTGTGTAGCTCTACAGGGTTTCTTGTTGCTTATTCTGCAGCAAGTGGTTGCTGCCTTGACCTTTCCCTCCAAATAGCATAGAATGGCAATTCTTGGCTCTTTTAGCTGCTGTTCAATGAGAAAATAAGGGATAGTTCTTCCTTTAAAGGGACTTTAATTCTTAGCTTCTATTTCGCATAGTGTTCAAATTTTGAAATAAATATTCTTATTTATTTTTGAGAATTAGAAAAATAAAGTCTTATGGTGGGACTGGGCTCAGGACACTGGGAGGTAAATATTTGGCTTAATGTTGTTGTTTCATATGTGTTTGGGTTTTTTTGTAGATCTAAAATTGTTCCTTTCAAAACTAAGCATTTGAGTTTGAATTCTGTCATTCCTTGGGTTCAAGTTATAAATGTACTTTATTTTATGTGAAATCCATTAGTGATGCTGCTATTGTCTTTGGGCGGGAGAAAAATCCAGGTAAGATGAATCAGTCCCCCTTATTCTCATGTATTTTCAAAAGATGTTGCAGGGGTGGCATGCCATGCTCCTGGAAAGAGAAGGTGGGCTCCCACACACTTTGCCACCCAGCTGCCTTCAGAAGGCATCGTATTGATGATTGTGATAAGCGGCCTCTAGAAGAAGTTTTTAAGTATGTAGGCAGGGAAATGTTGATTGAAGGGGATCCTGGAGAGAAACCCTGGCACACAGAATCTCAGTGGGTGTAAGAGATACAGTTGCCATGGTGAGAGTTCTTGCTACCATTAGTACATCTCGGTGCTCTTCATGAAGAAGAGTGCTTACATACTGCTGTGGTCGCAGACCATTCTGTTTCCAGTAGTGTAGATAGGCAATCTGGTTGGCATTTCTGTTGTAACCTGTTAATATTTAGAATTTATTGCTCTGTTATTCTTCTGCAAGGTTGATGCTTTAAAACTGTCTTAGGTTCGCATTAGCTTCTAATTCTTTTTGTTGTCAGGTGCAGTTTTAAGATTCCAGAATTACTTTGTCTGTAAATGTCGTGTTTATATGACACTGAGAATGTCATTCTGTAAAGCGGTTGGCCAAGAGAAATTCTCTCTTGCTATCTGTTTGCTTAGTACCTAATCTCCAGAGCCCTTGAAGAACTACTGAACAAGAAGTTATACAGCACTAATGAAATGTGTCTTCACTGAATGCAAAAAGGGCTGAAAAAGGGACATGTCCCAGCTTCAGATTTTAGCAGACCTGAATTCAGATCCTGTGTATATAGAGCTGGGAATGCAGGATATGATGAGCTTGTGACTGATACTATACAGAAAATGCATCAGGCCAGATCTACAACCATGGGAAACTCCAACCTGAATTTTGACAGAGTTGTGTTTGGGAGTTGCTACTGTTACCCCAGAGCTCTGCAGCATCCACACCAGGACTCTCAGGATCTTGATCTCAGTTCTGCAGGAAACTGGAAAGTGCTGAAAGCCTTAGCTAAAGCTAAGTTTTCCGGGCTCCCTGATGTAGACCTGAGCTTTAATTAGAGCTGTAGCTCTCAAGGCTTTTGGACTCCCAGGCTACGGCAGTGAAACTTGGGTCCTGCTTCTGAGCCAAGCCCAGGGAACAGGGGATAGAATGCCACTCAGTAGGGTAGGGGAATCACACCTTGTTTGCCAAGAGTTCATCAAACCTCTCCATGTTTCAGGTGAAATATTTTGTGTTCAACAAATTGCCATTTTCCAACAAAAATCTGTCTCACTGAAATGTTTCCAACCAACTCAAGTCACAAGTGAAAATGAACGTGTGGAGCTCATTCTGGTGCCAGTTTGTTGTGATCACATATTCATCAATTAGTAAGGAAAAGATGTATGTATTTGCCAGTCTGTCTGCCGGGAGTAGCCCAGAGTGCTACTGTGAGGGTTTAAAATTAATTTGTGAAGCTATAGGGGGAAAAAGTTTTTTTCAATATACCTGCCACTGTTATGCTGCGCTCAATTATTCCTTCACTTTGATGAGTATTTTGTTAAGCAAGAAATCGTATAATTATATGTATATAATTTATATTAATGAGTGTGTCTGTTCAAATAATATGTAAACCATTACATATGGATAGATGGATAGAGTTCTCTTTAAAAAGTAATCAGGATCGGGCCTGGGGATACTAGGCATTGTAGGCTCCATACTGCAGCATGCAGTCTCTATGAGAAAGTGGCTGTAGTCAAAATATGAGGATAGAAAGATTAACTTTGTTAATTAATTGGCTGATAAAATAGAGTATATGGCAAACACCGTCTCTCATGTCTGTATTTTATTATAGCAGGGCTGTTCATTTTTTGGTAGAATTACTTTGCAACAAACTGTTTCAGTAGTGCCTTGATATTGCCAGGTGCCGTGTTTTTACTCTAATGATACTTGGACTGATGATGGGCATTGCTATGCAGTTTGGTGTTTTGCTGGGTTGCTCTGAACAATTATTATTTATGAGATTGCACAGAATGATCATGCTTAGCAGAACATGTAATAGATAGAGTTTTGGTTGGTTGGTTGTTTTTTAATCCAGAAAGCTACTAGTTATAGCTTGGAAGTCTTTTTATGCACTGGCAGGTCATCAGGATCCAGTTGTAAGGACTGTTTGATCCAAAGCAGACTTCATCATTTTCATGCTGCAGAAACAGATGTTCCTGATTTTTTTCTTTTTTTAGTTCAATCTGATGCTTATGTTCTTTGACTTACATGTGAAAGAATCCTTACTTAGTGCCTGACCTCTTTCCAAGTGCTCAGAATGAAGAGTTCACCTATTAGTTAACTTTTTTTTTAAATGGTGTGAGAAGTGTAGAGTTGAGATTTCTATAACGCTAGTAAATTGTTTTGCTTCATACGTGCTTTTGTCTTTCACCTCTTAAACCAGGTTCATCAGCACCAAGACAGGGGTGAGACCTTTCAATGCCAGCTATGCCCTTTTACCTCCTCCCGCCACTTCAGCCTGAAACTCCATATGCGTTGCCATCAACATTTCCTCAGGACAGAATCCAAAGTGAAGGAGGAAATACCAGAAACTGAGGTGAAGGGGTCACCACAGCTAAACAGTGACTCCTGCCTGGGACCACAGAAGGAAGGAGGTGGACCTGAAATTACGGGATCAGCATCTATATCTAAAACACCCGATGTGGCTGGGCAGCCTGGTGGAGGTATTCCACCTCTACTAGTGAAAGAAGAGCCCAAAGATGACAATGGCATCTCAGCTGCACCTTTTGCTCTTAGCACTGTTGACAGAGCCCCCAACAACACAAAGCTGAAAGACTCATCTGACTTTGTCGCCAATACAGCATCAGCACTATTCAGCCAAGACATCTCTGTCAAGATGGCGTCAGATTTTCTTATGAAGCTGTCAGGTAATTGAGCAGCAAGCGGTAGCCTCAGCTGCTCCTTTACGGGCTAAGTACACTTTGCATTGGGTTTGCTAAGTCATGGAATTGCAGGGAGAAAAAAAACATTGCAACTTCTTAACTTATAATTTCTTGCTTCTTTTGGTAAGAAGTGCATCATGGAGGAAATACAGGAAATGGTGAAAGAAGAGAGGGATTTTGCTGTTTAATTGTTGGGATTGGGAGTGGGAACTTTTTATCCAGGCTTTCATGTTCGTTGACAATTACCTTGGCAAATCTCATTTGGTGTGTTTTTCAGGCATGCTGAATACCTGTAGGTCTGGTTTGGCATTACTGAGGGTCACAAGCGCCCAGCATGTTAGAAAATTCAGCTCTTAAGTTCTCTGCCTTTTCCCATCTGTTAAATAGGACCAACAAAGCATTGGTCACCTTCCTTTCAGAGTAGTATTTGAGGTCTAACTGGTAAAGTATGAATGTTACTACATTTCTTGATTATTAACACTTTAAAAAGGTAGTCCTAGAGATTCATGAGCATCTTTTAATTTTTTTCCTATTTTAATTGAAATCCATATCTAATGCAAAGCATGTATTTATTGTGTTTTCTTCCACTGTCAGATTGTTGCTGTAAGAATGATTTTCATATGTGAGACTGAAGTGGAGGATGTGTTTAGAGTGAATATTATATTTTATGTTCTGTTTTATTGATTTGACTGAACACTTCAAAACTGTGGACATGCTGGGAGGATATTCTGTACTAAATGTTTTCAAAATTGGTCTTTAATTTTTAAAGAGAAAGAAGTCAGGAAAAATGTCACTGAAGAAATTTCTGTTTCACAAGGAGATGGCAGTCCCCATAGCAAGTTTAGACTTTGGGGATAGAAGATACCCTTTTCAATAGACAGTAATTGGTCACCTTTTTCCTTTAAATGGAATGTAAGTTGCAAATTTTGTTGTCAGGTACACTAAGGAATTAGGTCTGTCTTAATGCCATTGGCTTGGTGAAACCGCAGCTATTTATTTTGGAAAAGCTTGCTGTCCTCCACATCTGCCCAGACCTTTATACCTCTGGGATCACAGTTCTGTGAAATAGAAAAAATATATGTGAAAAATGTGAAACAGGGAAATAGAGTAGAATGGGTAAACAAAAGAAATGAAGCCTGAGGCTTCATGGAGCCAACCAGGAAAATGAAAAAGAGCTGAGGGCAAGCAGGAGGTAAAATGGGTTGGCACAAATGATTTGCTCTGTGGGTTGGAAGGAACCACAGAAACCTCCCCTTTAAAAAAAAAAAAAAAAAAAAGAGAAAAAGGACAAAAACCTGTTGATGTAATTTATTATTATGACTAACAAAAATGAGCGAGAATGAGTCTGTTTTGATTTGCTTGTAGATTTTTTTACTTGTACATTTTTTAATTGAATTTGAAATTTGGACTCTATATGAAATCTATTTTTTAATGTTGTCTGACAGCTGTCCCATATATGTTGTCATTCTGATGTCTATCTTAAATTTGGATTGCTGTGCACTAATTAGCTCTGTGCATCAACTGTACTTATTTGTAGTTGGTAGTGCTCATGATGGCTGCATGTAGCAAGAATGAGAGCAGAAAACGGGAGAGGGGGGAAAGCCTGAAAGCTGAGAAAACATGCAATATTTTGATGTGTTGTTTTTCATGTAGCAGTTGATGGGGAGCTGTTTACAGTTTGGCAGACAGTCATGTTTTCGATGTCTGATCTATTGGCATCAGAAAAAGGATACAAATGTACATTATTCATGCAAAAGGCCTATGCAGTTATTTTATGGTGACTTACTAAAGGTCTTGCAACCTGACTTGTATGCACTGTTACCTAGCAACATGTTATAAAAGTCACTGGGGGAGTGAGATGTATCTGTAATTTTGTATGTGTGCATATCCGGATGAAAATGTACTGCCAGTCACCAAGTTTACTACACAAGAAGAGCAATGTTAAAAGGAAAGTAATTTCTTTTCTCCTGAGATTTATATTGTTATATACATTTAGCTCATGCTTTCCTCCATACAGTGTACATAAATTTAGAGTAGAAGTAATTCTCTTTTAGCAAGCTGGCTAAATATTAGCTGCATTTTTTTTGACTGCTTGCTGTGCTGAACCCAAGTTCCTTTGAGCAATTTCTTTATTATGGCACTCTCTTCTTAGGCCCATCAGAACTTCAATTATTGGCCCTGCCTTTTCAATGATATAAATCTTTTGACATCTCAAATTGTATATGCCAATTGTAATGGATTTGTCAAGACCAAATTATGTCAAAACAATCTAATTTTCTTCTCTGACAGACCTTGTGGCTAGGAAAGAAGCAGTAGATAGATACATAGACTTCTAGAATTTGGCATTTATTCTTATTGAATATTTATGGTTTAAATGAACATTTATTTTTGCTCACCAATGTTTATTGCTCCTCCTCTTCTTGGTTGGTGTCAGTTTGTATGCCTCCAGTTTCATGGGAGACCTCAGGCCCTGCTGGTTTTCATTTCTGTGCAGTTTCAGCCTTTTTTTCCACGCATGTGAGTCAGAGGAGTGCTTATCTCCATTCACACCTAACAGTTACGTTTTCCAGAAGTTTAACTGGTGTGCATAGGGTGAACGTTGGTACAAAATTGTTGTTTATGAACTGTTACGACTTTTAAAATTGAAACTTAATAAGCATATACATAATCTTGACTCTCAGTATTATTTCTGATTGTGCAATGCAACCTTTCTAGTCTAGATGAAGTGAATATCAGATGATTGGAAAAGAGTACATTGAAAGTACAGTCAAACGAGAAGAGTCGCAGTCAAAATAGGTCTGTAAAAAAGGTGCAACTGTTCAACAAACAACTGCACAAATACAAAACCAGGAACAACTAGCTAGGTAACAGTTCTTTGGCAAAGGAACAGGAGTTAACAATGTCGTAGTGGTGCTAAAAAGGTAGTCGTTGTACTGGGATGTATACAGAGAGAAACAGCCTCAAAAGAGGAGGGAACAGGAGGAAAGAGTCCTACTTTTCTCAGTCTTGCTGAAGTCCAGGGCTTTGGTGCTACAGTTTATGAAGACTGCAGACAGTTGGAAATACTTCAGAAGAGAGTAGCAGAAATGACTGGAGGTTTGGAAAACATGTCCAGTGAGGATGAATGAAAGGGAGTGAGGTTGCGAAGCCTGTGGAGAAGACTAAGGAGAGTCATTAATAAGCCTTTAATGCATTAAAAAGTTTGTCGCAGGGAGAAGGAAATAATCTGTTGGTGATTCATCATAATTAGGACAAAAAATAACAGGTTTATATTGCGGTAGGGTTTAAGGGCATTAGGAAAATCTTTCCAAAAGCTGAGGTAGTTAAACCTCTGTGATAGTTTGGCTGGAGAGACTATGGTATCTCAGCCACTGAAGAATTTTAAAAACAGGTTAGATAACTACTTGTCAGATATGGTTGATATGGTGACATAGAGGGCAGTATGATGGACTAGATCTGTATATCTGCCAGCGAACTACAGGACATCAGAAGCAGCTGCAAGAAATTTCAGCTGAACAAAATGAAGTAGTAAGCTGTAGAGAAGCAAAGTGGGGAAAAAAATTACAGATGTTCAAACTTAAACCTGATTTTGAGTGGGCCAGAAATCAATTGTGATGGCACTGCTCAAAATGGCCTCTGAATTTTTTTCGGAAAGGCTTAGGGGAGGTTTAGATTTAAAGAGGTTGAGAAATATTGGTGTGGGTGACCTTTTGAGATCCCTTCAGCCCTAATTCTGTGCTGTTGCTTGCTGGAACGATTTTTAGTAACATGTTTTATGAAATAAGGTATAATGCAAATCACAAAATGTAAATCTAAAAATAAAAACAAATCTTGAAATTTTTTCCAGATTCCATTCTCTAGGTCCTAGTTTAAGGTAGGAGATACTTTTAAATTCACAAGAAATTTAAAAGGATTCTCTGAAATTTTATTTAAATTTGGAAAGGGTTATTGCCTGTAAAGACAATTAGCAGATGATTCAACATATAAACAGAAGAATATTTAAGCATGGGCATGTTTTTACCTTCAAGTGTTCCCCCTTTTATTTCAGTAGAACTGCTTATATTCTTTAAGTTGCCCGAGTACTTTGCTGGATCATTGCTTTGCCAGAGCGTTTTCTTCCCCCAGTCCATTAATTCCACATTGAAACTTTGTAATTGCATTCATATCTTAATTTGCAGAGTATTTGCTTTTCCTGTTTCAAAGGCTTCAATGGCAGGCATTATACAACACATCTCTTTAAATACTGATGTCCTTCCACCCACTTCTAAGGCTTGTTTTCTTTTGTAATAAAAAACTGCTTTCACAGTGATCCAAATTACAATGGCTGGTGTACTCTAGTGAAGTTATTACTGTGCCTATGTTATGTGCTGCAGTTACTTTTCATAACATTTGAAAATAAAGGAATCCCATCAAAATGAATGAGATTCTTGCACTATTGATCTCAAAGGAATTCTGTGTGGAAACAGTAATTGTAAAGCATACTTCATTGCTGGCCTCTCTCCCCTGCCTTTCTGTATTCACCAAGTGCATTACTCTAGAAAGCACGTCTCTTCATCTTGTGACGGTGTATATTACAAAGTGTGCCCTGATTCTGCTGTTCTTTTTACATTCCCGAAGTTACTTGCATGGAAAAACTTTAAAACAAAGAGAAGGAAGGAGAGATAGCATGCTGAGGGTTTGGGACTGGCCATGTTAAACAAATGAGAAATTGTTTTCTCCTAATTTAAGTTATATCTGCTATAACTATCGTGTGAGGAGTCAAATCTTTATTTTGGAAAATAATGCCACCATGAGATTTTGGTGACTGTCCAGAGTACTTGGACTTTGCATTCATGTTTTATTAGCTGATTCTGTTAATGGAATAATGAAACAGTAAATCATCAGACAGCTACATACAAAATTTTAGTAGATAAGCTAAGTAATCACTTAGATTATTTGTTCTGTTTGGCTCTTGAAAATTACTGCATTCCTTAAAGGTAACACAAGTAATTGGAAATATTTTAGCATTTGCCATTGGCAGTACTGAACTCACTGGCTTGAACTCTCCGAACAGCTATTTTTAATAAAATAAAAGCATGTTCAATTAAATTGTCATAATTGATGTATTTGTGTAGCAAGTTCCAAAGAAAACGCCATCCTGCCTATATTTAGGATTCATAGTTTATGCCAGAATGTAAAATTTCGATTAGAATATGTGAGTGCACATGACTGGCAATTATGAGCCATATCCTTTATTTAAAAATACTGTGAATTCCATAATGCTGCTGTCCGTGTAAATACCCCTGATGTCATGAAGATCTCTCTTTGAAGTGTCTCTCCAGATTCACATGTTCATAATTTCCATATAAACCTTTAATTTAAAATAAAACTGAAAAAGGGCAATAGCATGACTAATTAAAACTTGGGCAAAGAAAAGCTTGAACTAATCTTTGCCACTGATATATCACTACCCTTATAATCTCTTTGCAGCAATTGCCGGTCTTACATCCACAACTTGACGTCATCTTTACAATCATACCCATCATGTTTAATACCTTGAAGGCATATGTAGAATTTAGCGAGATAAAGCAGTGCAGACTGTTCTAATTCAGTCATTTAAAATGCAGGACCACAAACTGCTTTTTTGTGTACTCAACCCGATACAACTTAAAAGAAGATATGAATATGAGTTTAGAGCAGCTCTGTGATTACAATTTAGTTTTAGTATCTACACAAACTCTTACACTTGGAGTATAAGACTAGACTAGACTGATGGCTCTTCTGCTTCCCTGATTACACCATTACTCTGGGCAGAAGTCCTAGCTCATGAGCCTTTCTGTCACATCTATCCAAAATGGGAATTGAAGACATTGTTAGTTCAATCATCTCTGTTTTAGTTTTTGTTTTCTTAAACAAATATGAAGGTCAGTCTGGTGGCATTTCTCTCCTTCTCTGTTTCTGTTCCTTTGTAGAGAGAAGAAATTTCTGTACGGCAAATAATTCTTTCCTATCAGCAACATATTTCCTTTTGCTCCTTTCACTCTCCTCCCCCTCTTTTCTCCAGCTTCTCCAGAATTTTACCCACTCTGCTGTTATTTTGATTTTTACCCAGAAAGGAGAAGATCATCTTGGCAGATATTACAGCCTTGTTTAGCAGGTGGGACTTTGGCTGTATAACAGACCTCTTGGGGCATGGGGGCATGTGTGGTCCTACAGGTGCCTTAGCAATTTGCCTAATTCCTTCATTCCACTCGGAGGAGAACACTGAAATTTTGAGGGGACAGCAGCAGGACTGGTAATTCTCTAGTGCTGTGTCTCATTGTGAAGCACCTTTAGAGAAGATCAGAATAGTTAGCTGGCCTTTTCTTAACCTCTGCTTACACATTTTTAACACTCTTAAGCAAGATGATTTGGAAGACCCTGTATTTTAAATGGTTTCTGAAAGCCCAGAGGTGGCAAGTCTTGGCATAATCATACTTCTCATGATTGTCTATTCCGCCATATCACAACTTTGATAAAAAGAAATGTTTTAATGCTGAGTGCCCTTGAGTCATAAGTAGCTTTTTCATTGGTAGTTGCCATCCTCTTCCTTGGAGCACTATAGGTAAGTTTATTTGGCTAAGGGCAGAGTAGAGGGCTTTGAAAATGAGATGTAATTGAGTTAGCACTCCCAGGAGGGTTAGGTAACAGGAGGTGCTCTGGGACAGATTAATACTCCAGGGCAGAAGGCACTAAAAAGAAATGAGAGACCAGCTAGACTGTCCTGCCAGAAAAACAGTATTTCTCCTTTTGGGCCACTTACAGTGTAGACAGACTCTATGTTTAGTAAGTTGAACATAATTTATCAGCCCGATTGGATTTTGCTCTGGAGATTCTCCAACAGGTTCCAATTGCATAGATTTTTCTTGCAAAGCAATTAGCTCATCCCGGCTGCTTCTGCAGTGTTTGTATCCCTTACGCGGTTCTTGAATGTCATCGAATACAATCCATAGTCTCCATGCAGAATGCCGATGCCTACCTGCACATTTCAATTACTAGAGCAAAAACAGTAGAAGATTCAAGTCGTATCCTTTATTGACCACAGCTGCCTTCAGGATGGTGATGCCCAGTGTCGGGGAAGTGTGTCTTCCACAAACTGCGGAATTGCTCTGTCAAAGGTCCTTGGTTTTCTTTTAACCACTGCAGCTCACAACTTACTGCTTGGCATTGAAGGCCCCTTGTGTGGTTCAGATGCTCTAGCTGCAGTAGGACTTGGATAAAACACTGTCCTTTCTTCCTCAGGTAGAAGTCATGCCATGATTCTCTTGCCATGGTGGCTCTGAGGAGAATCACAAAGAGAGATTTTCCTGCAAGATCTCAAGGACGCCAGTTCAATTTACAGTGCCTTTTGGAATGTGTTCTGACCTTCCCATTTTCTCTCAACCATGACTGGCCTGCTCTCTCTCATCTTTGTAGCTGTAGTCAGGCATCACTTGTAAAATATAATATGATGGTGCAACAGTGTACTGTGGCATTTTCATCACAGTTCATTTCGAACCAGACGCCGTAGATACTTTTTCTCATGGCCTCTTTTGTGGCAGCATTTTTGTTATGAATTCTGTTTTCTTTCTCATGTTCTTCACTCAGACAGATGGAATGGTGACCAACTCCTTGCTGATTGTGACTTGTAACATTGAGCTTGACTTGAAGTAATCAGCCCATTTTTCCTCTTTCAGTTATAAACATTCTGAGCATTTAGAAATCCTTGTAAGTGGACTGGTGCAGTTACAGAATCACAGAATCACAGAATGTTTGGGGTTGGAAGGGACCTCTGTGGCTCATCTAGTCCAACCCCCCTGCCGAAGCAGGGTCACCTACAGCAGGTTGCACAGGACCTTGTCCAGGTGGTTCTTGAATATCTCCAGAGAAGGAGACTCCACCACCTCCCTGGGCAGCCTGTTCCAGGGCTCTGTCACCCTCAGAGGGAAGAAGTTCTTCCTCATGTTCAGATGGAACTTCCTGTGCTTCAGTTTGTGCCCATTGCCCCTTGTCCTGTCGCTGGGCACCACTGAAAAGAGTCTGGCCCCATTCTCCTGACACCCACCCTTCAGATATTTATAAGGTCCCCTCTCAGCCTTCTCTTCTTCAGGCTAAACAAGGCCAGCTCCCTCAGCCTCTCATCATAGGAGAGATGCTCCAGTCCCCTCACCATCCTTGTATGCCTCCACTGGACTCTCTCTAGTAGCTCCTCATCTTTCTTGAAGTGGGGAGCCCAGAACGGGACACAGGACTCCAGATGGGGCCTCACTAGGGCAGTGTAGAGGGGAAGGAGAACCTCCCTCGACCTACTGGCCGCACTCCTCCTAATGCACCCCAGAATGCCATTGGCCTTCTTGGCAGCCGGGGCACACTGCTGGCTCATGGTTAACCTGTTGTCCACCAGGACACCCAGGTCCCTCTCCACAGAGCTGCTCTCCAGCAGGTCCACCCCAAGCCTGTACTGGTGCAGGACCCTGCACTTGCCCTTGTTGAATCTCATCAGGTTCCTCTCTGCCCAACTCTCCAGCCTGTCCAGGTCTCGCTGAATGGCAGCACAGCCTGCCGGTGTATCCACCACTCTTCCCAGTTTGGTGTCATCAGCAAATTTGCTGAGGGTACACTCTAACTCTTCATCCAGGTCATTGATGAAGAAGTTAAACAAGACTGGGCCCAGTACTGACCCCTGGGTGACACCACTAGTTACCGGCCTCCAACTAGACTCAGTGCTGCTGATGACAACCCTCTGAGTTCTGCCATTCAGCCAGTTCTCGATCCACCTCACCGTCCACTCATCTAGCCCACCCTTCCTAAGCTTCCCTTGGAGGATGCTATGGGAGACCATGTCGAAAGCCTTGCTGAAGTTGAGGTAGACAACATCCATGGCTCTCCTCTCATCTACCCAGGCAGTCATGCCATCGCAGAAAGCTATCAGATTGGTCAGGCATGATTTCCCCTTAGTGAATCCATGCTGACTACTCCTGATAACCTTCTTTTCCTCCACTTGCTTGATGATGACCTCTGGAATGAGCTGCTCCATCACCTTTCCCGGGATGGAGGTGAGGCTGACCAGCCTGTAGTTCCCTGGATCCTCCTTCTTGCCCTTTTTGAAGATTGGAGTGACATGGGCCTTTCTCCAGTCCTTCGGGCACCTCTCCTGTCCTCCAGGACCTCTCAAAGATGATGGAGAGTGGCTCAGCAATGACATCTGCCAGCTCCCTCAGCACTCGTGTGTGCATTCCATCGAGGCCCATGGATTTGAGGGCATCCAGATTGCTTAGGCGATCCCTCATGCAGTCCTCCTCGGCCAAGGGAAAGTCATCCTCTCTGTAGGCTGCTTCTCTTACCTCCAGGGCCTGGGATTCCCAAGGGCCTGCCCTGGCACTGAAGACTGAAGCAAAGAAGGCATTCAGTAGCTCTGCCTTCTCTGCATCCTCCGTCATCAGGACAACCACTTCATTCAGCAGCGGCCCCACATTGTCCCTAGCCTTCCTTTTGCAGCTGATGCAGTTGAAGAAGCCCTTCTTGTTGTTTTTGACATCCCTTGCCATATTCAATTCCAGGTGGGCCTTGGCCTTCCTCGTTGCATCCCTGCATGCTCTGACCACATTCCTGTACTCCTTCCAAGTGGCCTGCTCCTCTTTCCACATTCCATGGACCTTTCTCTTCCACATGAGCTCTGCTAGAAGCTCCTTGTTCAACCATGCAGGTCTCCTTCCTCCTTTGCTAGATTTCTTTCTCAGGGGGATAGCAGTTAGCAGCTTCTATCAGAGTGTTTCAGATTAGTGGCATATGCCCAAAGCTTTTCTTGTGGCATTTGGCAGTTTGAGGAAAGTGTTATAAATTTCATTATCTACTTTTGCCAAATGGATCAAATTATTCCAGTTGCCAGGACGACAAAAATCATCAGTCTGGAATCTTCTTTGATCTCTTTTTTTTTTTTTTTACCCTGGATATGGAATGGAACAAATGGAGAATTATCAACCCTGCTTGAGAGACTGTTGCTTGTTGGTTGTGTTTGCTGGGTGGGTGGTTTTGGTTTGGGTTTTTTTTCCTCATTGTGTATTTCAAAATTAAATTGCTGGGCTTTTTGGATTCAGTCTGCAGGCAACACATCCTTCAGTCTGTTCTCATTGCAGTTCAGAATGAATGTAAATTAAATACAAATGAAGTATATGTATGTGTATCTATTTTTGTATGTAGATAGAAGATGTTATTCCTGGTGTGGAGTAATAATTTTGTAGCTCAAATATACTTTAATAGATTTCAACATAATCTTTTTAGTCCTTGTCCAGTTCTAATTATTAAAAGATTCTTCAGTCGTAGTTTTTTTTAAAAACGGGTCTCTGTGAACTTTTATTTCCCTTATTTGCAATTTTTTTTCTTACATCTCTTTATTTCTCCCTAATATGACAAGTGTATACATCTTGGATTCTATTTCCCATGTGTTAGCGATTTTGCCTGTAACTGTGGATCCAAGATGGGACAGAGGCAAGAGTGGTGGGGTTTTTTGTTGTTTTGGGGGTTGATTGTTTTTTGGTTTTGGGTGGGTTTTTTTTTCCCCCCTCTAGTTCTAATGTATGGATCTGATAGTCTGGACAACCTCCCCCTTTTCTTATTTGTCCTTCTATTTAGGCTTCAGTTACATTGGAATCTGCTTTAGCATATTTCAAGAAAGAGTAAAAGCCCCACTAACTGAAGCAAAAGCCCCATTAATTGAAGCAATTAGATTGAAACTGACCAAATAGTTGTCTGACTTTATTTGTTTTTGTTTTCTGGCAGAAGAAAAATGAGCTAAATAACTCTGCTGTTTTTGTGATTTGTGTACAACTATAATGTTTGGTTTTTTGAAAGTGTGGTCAGTTCAAGGAATGTGCTGTAAATTAAAGAAATAACCCCCTACTTCTTTCCTGATTTATTAATTCTATATTCTGTCCAAAGCAAATCAGCTAGAGTAGGCAGACCCAGCAACATAGGTAAGAATGATAGTCTGGGTTTCTTTTCCGCTTCACGTAATACTGCTAAGTGCACATCCTCATGACTTCCTCTGGGTTGTGGGACCTGGACAATGTTTTATATTTCTCACAGGTGATGTCTGGCAGAGACACGGGGACAAACTGAGAATACGGATCTCATGAAGAGCTCATTTAGACTATGTCTGATGTTCTGCTGGTAGTTTTGTTGTCAATGTAGTTTTAGCATTGTTATCCTGGGTGGTGGCTCAGTAGTGTGAGGGAGCAGTGGCTTTATAGCAGCATGTGCTGTCACAGTAGGAGAGCTAATGTGTGGGGTAGGGAGAGAAAGGGAAAGTGAGACACAGGAAAGGAGGGAAACTTGACAGATGCCCTGTTCGTCATTCTGGGTGTGTCACTATCATGAAACTGTTTAACCTCTGATGTGACCTACCTTGAATTTTTGGTTCTCTGAGCTGTTAGAACTCGGCTTCTTCTCAGTAGAGTTTGAGAATCGCCTGGGATGAAGAGCATGGAGATACCACTTGACACCTGCCCTTGGATTGGGTCAAATTGGCTGCTAAGTTTTGGCTTGGTCATAAGAGGATCTAATAAATGCTAATTTCTTCCAAAAGTGCCTCCTTTGATCCGCCTTCTTGTGGTAGGGGAATCCATACGGTATCTGCCACCACATACTACAGCGCCTGACTGAAAGAAGTTCCTAGTTTAAGGCTGTGATGTTGTATGAATTCTATTACAGTGATTCTACTTGTGTATGGATGTTTTTGTGTTGTTCTTAACTTGGCTTGTAATGGACCATGGTGTATGGTTGCAAACTTACACTGATCTATGTATGTGAGTTTAATATCACCTGTGTATTTTAAATGGTAAAAGTGTATCCTGACCTGGTATGTAGTGCTTCCTCTACCTGGTTCATTTTCTGCCCTGGTTCATGGGCAAACATAGCTGGCTTCATAGGTTAATGATTGTTCTCAGGAGATCGTCTTTACCTCTTCACTCACTCATATTTTCTGGGACAATTTGAATTAATACCTTCTTGAAATGAATATATTAAACAGATTTTTTTTTTCTCCAGATTTGCTGAAAGTTCAGGCACAATGCTTTCTATGAGCTGCACTCATACTCATACTACTCTACATGGTAGAGGTATTTTTCATATCAGTAGCAGCCGGAGTGGCATGCTTTAAAAGAGAAGGAATGCAGAAAGTAGTGTGGCATAGAAGGTTTGGGTTTTGGTGGTTTGTTTTTTTTTTTTGTGACCATTCATGACCTCAGGTCAAACCCCAGAACAGACTGAACTGGAAAGATGTAGGCCTGCATAAAGTAGATGGATTTTTTTTATTTTTTTTTTTAGTAAGTACCTAGGTGAAGTTAAGTTTGGTTTGAGAGCCTTAACCTGTATTTTGATGAATTAAAGCATGCTTTAATGTTTCATATTTCTGCTTTTGCCCTTTATTTAAAAAGGAAAAAGCAGTCCCTAATACTGATAAAAGTGCTTATAGGTCATATTAAAAATTACACATATAAGGTAATTTAATTTCTGAAGTAGTGAATAGCGCCATGTATATGTACATGCTGCTCATGTGTACACTATTTATACCACTTACTTTAATCTTGTTCTTTGGTAATGGCTTGCCAACCAATAAGAAAGGAGAAAAACCAAACAACCCTGGAATATAAACTGAAAAGATTTAAGTGTTATGTTACAGGGTAACATAATAGCTTTAAAAAATAATATAAAAAACCCCAAACACAAAGAAAGCAACAAAACACTGGACTGTGTGCAAATGGACAAAGCTCAAAGTAACAAATGGAAGTGTCTATTTGTGATAAAGATGGCAACTGTACTGCATATTGTAGGGCTGAGCTTTCCGGGAGATGGTGAGCACTTCACAGTGGGATGCAGGAATTCAGATTCTTTAGGAGTCAGATTCTGGGAGAACTGCTGAAAAGGGGAGTTATCTGAGGAAATAAGCCAGGAAAATGAGCTGGAGAGTAGGCAAGAAGCAGTGAAGTGGAGGAGGAAGTAGACCAAGAGCTTAAGCAGGCGAATGTTGCCAGATTTTGTTGGTTTGATTTGACCTGTTAGTGCCCTGCCCCTGCAGTTGGATATTACTATCCCTGCGATGTGTCAGTTCCTCGGTTTTTCCTGTTCATGTAATGGGCTTGTAAAACAAACAGCTCTCTGCGGCAGGCAATGCATGTTGGCTTCTAATGCCCTGCTGCAGCCTGTGAAAGGGGTGGTGGGGTACATCCTTTGTACATGGTCCAAGTGAGATTTGACAGCTCATCAGCAAGAGTCATGAGGGTAGGCAGGGGATTGTCATGTGGAAAGAGGAAAATGTGTAGGAGAGGTAGTGAGGTAAATGGTGAGAGAGCTTAGAAAGATACCAAAATGGTGGGCGATGCATTATCTTTCATATTTGTTGACACAAAGGTTTAGAGGGGTGAGAAAGATGTGAACTCATCAAAGTTTGGGGCACTGGACATGTTATCTGCTGTTTGTTACTGGGAATTTAAAGTGCAATTTTGAACAAGAAAAAGCCACTAAGAGACAGGGAAGGAAGTATCTCTTACTGGTCAAACATAAAGAATTATAAGAAGAGCTGCTGAAAAATAGTGCAACTTCTTTAGCCTCCAGTTTGTTGTGCCAGTCTACCTGTGAATTTATATTGCTTGGTTGTGGTAGTGTTGTTTAAGAGGCATTCTAGGTTTTATCCCTTCAACCAAACATAGTACAAAAGTTCTACTGCTGTCAAGGGGTATAGGAAAAGAGTGTTGAAGAACAACATTGTTCAGTGTGTAGTTTTTAAGCGGCCTAAAGGTCTCTAGACCCTTTTCTGAGGCTGTGGAGCTGCTTACGTGGAGTATTTGAAAGGGCTATTTTAAACTTGTTCTCTTTCTTTTTATATGGATGTAGAAGCTGGAACAGTGCTCTAATAGCATCTTCCAGTGCAGAGCTGTCTTCTGAAAATCCCTCTGTTTCTTAACAAATACCAACTTTTAGAACCTAAGAATTTGCTGTGCTTTTCCCTTTTACTCTCCTCTTAGGTTTCCTATCTTTCTACTTTTCATCTCTTGCCTCTTTTCCATGCTCTGAGAATTCAATATGTAGTACCCATGGTCTTTGCCAAATTTGCACTCGTGTGAAGTGATGTTTTAAATTTCCATTAAGGCTGTAGACGACCTACAAACCAATGACTAGGGGAATGCTTCTAAGAGGAGTACGGGCAAAAAAGTAAGAGGAGAAGCACGGTTTCTTGAGCTCTGGCATATGCAGTTTTTGTCTTTCAAAACTGTCACTTTGTACAAAAGATACAGACGTTTGTTTACCTCTTCAAGCATTTTTGAATACTATTTGACATGCTTGCTTCCAGTACCTGCTCTAGCATTTCTTAGGTTACGGTTTCTTCCTGTTACTAGCTGCTCTATCATGGTATATTACATACCTCATTAAGTCTCACTCGTTTCCTTCTCTTGACAGCTGCAAATCAAAAAGAGCCCTTGACTCCTAAATTTAAAGTGAAAGAGGAGCCTAAGGATGAAGAAGCGACAGGTTCAGCCTTGTCTCAGTCCAGCTACATGTTCAGCCATGAATCCGAAGCCTCAGCTCCAAATGTCCCTGAGGAGAAGCTCAAGCCGCAGGAAGTACAGGCAAATGTGATGAGGCAGGACGTGTCAGTCAAGGCAGCATCTGAACTCCTCATGAAGCTCTCAGGTAGATATTTAATTTCATAATATTAAATTTCTTAATTTTTTTCATGTGTGCTAGTGGGGTTATCTTGCAGAAGGAATGCTTAGCTTTAGTAGCAAGTGAAGGAACAATTGACAATGTCCGTCTTCACAGGTTCATATACATAAGACATCTCAGTTTGGTCTGTTGCCAAAATATCTAATTAACTGTGCTCTGGTTTTCAAATTAATGACAATGGGACAAGTCAAAAGAAATGATGCCTTAAAGCTTTTAGATATTGTCAGTTTTTAAAATGTACCAAAACGTGTTTGTACCAATTTATTCACTTGTCACTTCAACTTCATAAGAATGTGTGTCTGTACTGATTTATACCTGATACAGCTTTATAAATGATGACCTTTAGAACCTGTTATTTTTTCTAGCAGTATCTTGTACTCAAAATTATAAGAAACACTGTTGAAGAAATAAACTGAGCCAGCTTTCTGCTTGAACTTGCCTACATTGCCTTAGTGACACATCCTTCTGCCAGACAAGTAGACAGTATGCATGTGTATACACATATGTACTGCTACAGCTGGAAGGAGTCAAATAAAAAAGTATGTTTTGCTAATTATGCTTTGTCTAACAATCAGAATTGAGGTTTAACTTTAAGGGAAACTTAAAAGGGGTGAATTCTCACTGCTGGGAACAGGTTAAGTGAATGGTGAAAAGGCTTTGAACTTCTAATAGACTTCATTTTTTAGGACTGAGATGTGAAAGTCAGGCTGGAATGGTGGATTTTGTACTTCCATGCCTAAACTGGATCAATTAGTTTTTAAGTCTGCTTTAAAACTGGACAAGACATTTTTTTTTTATGTATGTCAAAGTCACGTAAGAGGTGCCAGTGGAAATGCTCACAAAATTAGCAACTTCTGAGATCCTTGCCAAACCTATCTGAAATTATTTGGCTTGACTGGATACTGTCAACATTGGATTTGAGCTCAAATTATACCTGAAAAACTTTAACTGACTAGGATCTCCGCCATAAATTCTGACAGGTAATTAATTCGCTCCTGTTAATAACTGCACACTTCAACTTGCAGAAGAATTTGAATCATTGCTTTGCAAGCCTTCCATGTTAATAGTGCAAAAAGTATTTCCCAGGTACAAAAGTAGATAAGAGCAGAACTTGCCCAATTTTTCACAGACTCTGAAATACTAAACATTTGGTTATTGATATAGTGCACTGTTGCTGCTGGTAACTGGTTCTAATATGGTGTTCTGGTAACAGAACTTTAAAGCCTATGAATGTTAACCTGTGACTTTATTTTACTTGGTGCAGATAGGTTTATGTAACTATTTTCATAAAGCAAGAGCTCCATAGCTCTGTAACTTAGTGATTTCTCAAGTACTTCAGAGACTAGGGTTCTTGATTGTGAATCTTGAATTGAGCACTAGCAGACTGTGTTTAAGTAGCTTTATTAAAGTTTATTATATTGGAATATTTATGCCTTAAATATCTGTTTATATAAGTGAAATCTGGCATGTATAAAATCTTCATCAAGTCTTCAGTCACTTCTGTTGGAAACTCCCAGTCTTTGAAGGTTGTAGTAAGAAATAGAATAGTTCAACATGATTGAGCAGGTTTTGCGGATAGTGGTCTTTTTGGTTAATCTGTAGATTAGAAGGTAAAGAATTACTCTAGGATGTACTCAGTTGGCATTGCTGCAGTTGGAATTCCTGAATCAGCCAGTGGGTGGGGTTATACCAAGTTTATCACATACACTGAGGAAAACACTAAGATAGTTTAACGTATGACAAATATAAGAGGAATATCTAAGATCAGCAGCCTCTAGGTTTTTTTTGTGATGTTTACTTTATCTGGTATAACACTCTGAGATCACTATGAACTTCTGAATTTATATTAAGCAATTCTGCACTCTAGTTTTGGTGATTTAGAACTTAAACAATTAAGAAACTTCTTCAGAATGAAGTGAAAACAAGAACAAACTTCCTCCTTTTTCCTGGTACTGGAAGGAGTGCCAAAAAAAAAAAACCCCAAAAAAAAAGGAAAGGAATGAGGGAATGAGTAAGTCTGGATGTTTTACTGTCTGTGGGAAATCTTCAGTCAAGAGCCCTTATTAGATTTGGTATATTATATAATTGGGCTAAAGTTGGGTTCTTCCGGGCTCTATATATAAAAATTACAGGTAAAGACTGAATAGATTACATCCTTGCTTCGTTATTTTCACTTTCTTCTGTGTAATATTAATTACCAAAACCTGCACTGGATACAGATTCAGCAAGGGACTTCTGACATAATAGTATTTTGCTTTCTGCATTCCTGACATGCATGCTTCAGTTATCCCCTGACCAATAAAACTGCCGATTTTTGCAGCCTCAGGGGATTTAGGTGTATACCTTGCTGTCTCTTTTCATGTTAAGGATACACTGGTTTATATTTTTCCCTGGGAAATCTCTTTTCCCAAACAGAGATGCTAGCTCTTGTGTTGCTAGGTCTTAGCTGAGCTTTTACAGTGTAGTAGAAGGCCTTTCCAGCTCTGGAACCTAGTTTGGGCTGGTGCATACTGTTAGAGAGACTTACTGGAAATCACCAGCCCCTATAATGGATGGATTTGTCAGCCACTCAGAATTACTCTAAAGCTAGGAAAGGTTAGGAGAATAAACATATTTTACTGTAGTAGAACATTAACAGAACGTTTACTAGTTGTCAATGTAGAGGTAGATGTACAAAAAACAAGAGAAAAGCACTGGCAGCTGTCTATTTTAGTTCTACTACACAAGGTACACTCTTTTCTCATCAAGCTAAAAAGCTGTCAGGATGCTTGCGTGCTTCTGGAAGCAGACAACCAGTGTTTTAGATCAGTCTCTTACCCTGCATATTACTTGGTGGAGCTGGCTTTATCTGGAGATGCTATGTCCTTTTATACCACTTTTTTCTCCACTGTGTTCCACTTGGATTCAGATCTTCTACCTCACAGTTCACAAACCCGATACCTAATCACCTGATACCTAGTTGCACTTCTTCTAAAGGATTATTCAAGCTAACAAGGCTGATGTCTCTTGGGCATGTCTAGGCAGAACCCTTTAACATCCAGGCAGTCAAAACAAAACATCCTAAAAACTGATCTGCTATTTAAAAATAAATGAAACACCCGTTTGGAAGAAATGGTTTTTAGGGGTTAACAGGCAAAGTTTGAGCCTCAGCACGGACTTTCAAGCCACATTTTACAGAAGAACATAAAGTGACTACCATGATTTATACGAATGTACAAAGGTGAGCTGTGAATTCTGTCCGTCACCAAGTCTTGACTGTGGCTAGATCCAGTGGTAAGCAAACATGTTCAAGGAGATAGTGGAGTGTGGCAAATCGCTTTCATCTCTGTTTGGAAGGGTGCCATCCATGCAAGATTTTAAATTCCTATTAAATGTTGCACTATTCCTTGTAAGATATGGAAGTAATGTACTTCAAATACACCTGAACCAGTTTTTTGCATTCTTACGAGTTCTCCTTTACAGAAAAGCTAGCTTATTTCTCACAATGTTTAATTAGGTGGTGCACCCGGTGATCCCTTAGTCTTGTAAACTGAAAGGTAGGTTTCAGAGGAGACTGAAACTTAAAATAAATGTTTGCATTTACACGCTAATGTTTGAGTCTAAAAACTCATTTTCTGTTGAAGTAGTTGTGCTGCTAATAAGTTTTGGGCATGTATTATCTTTCATAAGCATACAGTGTTTTGCCTTCTTGTCCAAAAATAAATGCATAGCTGGAGGTATATAAAATTTATTGCAGGTACTAGCATTTTATAAGTAATATTTTACCCTGGTGCCTTGAACTATGACATTAAGTATGCCACTGTCTTTCCTAGAAACATTGCCTGACTTGCATTTGCCTTTATTTCAGCTATATCTTATTTGTGAAATGTAGTCATTTTGCATTTCAGTATCAATTCCCCATGTGTTGCACATATCCTTGTTATCACTAGAAGTGCATGACCTTTGTACTATTAAGTTCCTTTGGATTTTTTGTACTTCAGTCCTCAGGTCACACAGTGCTTCTCGTAATAAACCGATTCCCCAATCCCAACAATGTCTCATAACTTTGGGTTATCAGCAGATGCAATTAGTGCATACTTACTTTTTGTGCCAAGGTCATGAAGTAAAATGTTGCATGCAATTCATTCCAAAAGCATTCTTGATAAACTCTATTTATTATCACTTATGATATGACAATTCCTCTTTCAGCACAACTCGTTATTGTGAGGGTTTAGTCAGATTTTTTCCTTTTTTAATGAAGTCTTTATCCACTTAGAAATGTTTATGCTAATTTCCTATTTCATGCCTTACTAATTTTTTTTACACTGTATCTTACATTTAACTGAAACCAAATGGATTAGAACTTCTATTTAAAAAGAGAAAGAAAAAGGAAGAAGAATGATAGTACAATTCTAGCATAAGATGAAGGCCAGAACACCTCAATGCTACTCCCATTCCAAAAATGGCACATCATGCCTTAGGGCACAGCGAGGTGAAGGACTATCTGAGAAGGCTTTAAATTAGCTCATACCAAAACTAGTCCAGTCACAACAGCATAGATTTCCAGAGAAACTAAATAACAGTATCAGTTTAAAAAGTTTGCTAACTAGGAGTGTTCTCTGTGTGTGTGTGGCTGGACAGCTGGTGTCAGATTTACATCATCTTAAGGCTTGGGTGGCTTTATGCTTGCTTGGCTGTCATCAGCAATGTGAATTGACAACAAAAACGAGTCCGTGGCTAGTAAGCTAAGATTCTTAGCAGTCACAAAATCTTTCTAGCTTTAGTGGGTTGCGTTGGCTATTTTTTGGTTTATTATTACTATGGTGAATAAAAAGTACATTACTATATTCTTTGGATGAGGTGGGGGACAGAGAAACTAACCTTCCTATACGTTTCTTTTTCATGACTTCGTGAACTCTTCTGGGAAGCACTTGTATGGAGCTAGGCTGCTGTCTTTGGAGATAGCTGTTGTCAGGACCTCATAAGAGCCTCTGTACCTAGACTGCAGGGGAGCTGTAACGAGTGGGCAGGATAGTGAAAATACAGGGAGGTCTTTTGTTCCTTCGTCTCGAAATAACTTATTAGAAAGCTCTGGGCAGCAGCAAGTGCTTCAGTAGAAGCCCAGAAAAGTAAGCGAAGAAGTGTGTGACTGAAAATAAGACTTTCTCTTGATGGGAACCAGAGAGATAGCAAGCCCTGGCAAGTCATGTCACCAGATTAAATCCCGCTAATAACCAAGTGGGTTTTGTTGGTGTGGTGTGGTTGTTTTTAACCAACAGAAAAGTGAAATTGATTATGAATAGTTAGAGTGAAGCTGTGCTTTAATTACAGTATAGAAAAAGACACAAGTTTCTAGATAGCTAGACTTCTTATTGCAGTGTGTCGTGTTCCAGATTGGTTTTTCAAGATTTTGAGTCTCTCCTGCCAATGCTGCACTACACGAAGTTCATATCAGGCCGTAGTACGTTAAAGGAGTTTAATAAGCTTTTCCATGACATCTGCATAATAACGTAATCCCAAAAAACCTCAACTAGTGGTGGATTCTTTCCTGTTGATGGGTTTTTCCATGTTTCATGACAACATTAATGTCTAAACCCAAAAGCACGAAAAATGTGAAAAAATACTGCCTATTCACAAGAGAAGTATAGGTGGGAAGTATGGAAGTCTGCAAAATGTAATTGTTTTTTTCCCCTATAAATCTTTAAAAAAACCCACAAAACAACAAAAACCACAGAATAACAAGTACCTTAAAGCCTAGTTTTTAGTTCAGTAGATGCTATACTATACCTTTGAGTTAATGCATTTCATCTTCCTTTTTTCCATGTCAGGGTAATCTTGACATGTAACGAAAACCAGGTTAACTGAAATGATTAGAGAATCTGGAATAATAAGAAATCATAATGTCCGTGGTTAAAATGTGTTTCTTTTGGTGTTTTGGATTTGTTTTATTTTTTATGTGTTGTCACAAAAGAGTTTAAACAAGCCCCCGATCCTTCACTTTACTGCTGTTCCTTGATGATGTTCAGCCAGGTGAGACTGGCCACAAAGCTACAGAAAGTGGGCATGTCAATTTTTTTTCAAAGTGTCAGGGGACTGTGGATGCACAGCGTTTGCAGAAGGGCCTCTGCAGTCCCCCTTGCCTTTGGAAAGTCAGCTTTTAAAGACAGGAGAACTGGAGCCGGGCTCTCTGCATGGATACAGCTTGCTGCAGAAATGTTAGACTGGAATTTTCTGGAGCTGGGAGACTTGCATAGGTTGGAATATGTTGTAAAATAACACTTCACTACCTATGCAGACTTCTTATCAAATTTTTCTTGATCGATGTTTTGAAGGGTTAGCTGTGTTCTGCAAGTAGGGTCTTTCAGGTAAGCACTGTAATCCTGCCATTTAAATGGAAGGAGCAGCAGATGAGTATGACAACTCAAGTGAGTCTGTTATTTTCATTTGCTCGTATTTGTCTTCTTTTTGGTTGGCTTGCATTTTTGTGAAACTAATGCTGTAGTTGCCAAATTCTATAACATTGGAGTTCAGAGGGGTTACACTTTAAAAAATATGAGCCATTTTATGATTATTTTTTTTAATGCAGGATCCTGTTACATTGATTCAAGGCCCACTGACATTGTCTTATATAAAACAGCAGTTTGAAAAAAATACTAGCAAAATAAAGCATCAAGCACAGTGCCCGAGGGAACGTCAGATGTTACTTGTTGTGTCTGTATAGCAGAACCTTCAGGTCTCGCCAGCTGTTCCCTACCTTTGAGGTTTTATTTAAACTGTTTTAGGGCATGTTTATTTCTAGCAAATCAGAACAATTAGCATAACAAAATGCCTGATTCTCCATACTGAAAGCTTTTGAAGTTGGTACAGGTTGACCCACTAGTTAGCCCTGTCTGCTCAATTGTGAAAACTAGTACATGAGTCCAATTTATGAGACATGGGAAAGGCTTTCCTTTCTAAGTTGATTCATAAAGTTGATTTGTAAAGCTGATGGGCATTTCAGCAAATATGAGCAACTTAGAATTTTAGTTGCAGGATGAAGTTTTAAATACAATAGTGGGAAGAAGCATGTATGATTTAAGGAAAGTCATTGGACATCACTTGTAGCAGCAAAAGCAATATTTACTACATGACTTGTGGTTTTTATTAAATCTGTGTGCTTGATTTTGACTTTCACCTCAAATAAAGTGAAAAGCAGACTGTGCTGCATGAGAAGAGCATGTTCAGTGTGTCCCCTCTAGAGCAGGTGGCTGCTGCATAGAATTGTAGAATAGTTTGGTTGGAAGGGACCTTGAGAAGTCACCTAACCCAACCCTCCTGCAGTGAGCAGGGACATCTTCAACTAGACCAGGTTGCTCAGAGCCGCATCCAACCTGGCCTTGAATGTTTCCAGGGATGGGGCACCTACCACCTCTCCGGGAAGCCGGTGCCAGTGTTTCACCACCCTCACTGTAAAAAATTTCTTCTTTATAACTAGTCTAAATCTACCCTCCCTTAGTTTAAAGCCATTACCCCTTGTCCTGTTGCAACAGGCCTTGCTAAAAAGTTTGTCCCCATCTTTCCTATAGGCCCCCTGTAAGTATACTGGAAGGCTGCTATAAGGTCTCCCCGCAGCCTTCTCTTCTCCAGGCTGAACAAGCCCAACTCTCTCAGCCTGTCCTCACAGGAGAGGTGCTCCAGCCCTCAGATCATCTTTGTGGCCCTTCTCTGGACCCGCTCCAACAGGTCCATGTCTTTCCTGTGCTGAGGGCTCCAGAGCTGAACGCAGTACTCCAGGTGGAGTCTCACCAGAGCAGAGTAAAGGGGCAGAATCACCTCCCTCGCCCTGCTGGCCACACTTCTCTTGATGCAGCCCAGGACACGGTTGGCCTTGTGGGCTGCGAGCACACATTGGTGGCTCATGTCCATCTTTTCATCCAGCAGTACCCCCAAGTCCTTCTTGGCAGGGCTGCTCTCGATCCCCTCCTCCCCCAGCCTGTACTGATACCAGGGGTTGCCCCAACCCATGGGCAGGACCCTGTACTTGGCCTTGTTGAACCTCATGAGGTTCACACAGGCACATTTCTCAAGCTTGTCCAGGTCCCTCTGGATGGCATCCCGTCCTTCTGGTGTATCAACCGTACCACTCAGCTTGGTGTCATCTGCAAACTTGCTGAGGGTACACTCAATCTCGCTGTCTAGGTCATTGATGAAGATATTAAACAGTACTGGTCCCAGTATGGACCCACGAGGGAGACCACTTGTCACCAGTCTCCATCTGGTCATTGAGCCATTGACTACCACCCTCTGGCTGCGACCATGCAACCAGTTGCTCATCCACCCATCAAATCCATATCTCTCCAATTTATAGAGAAGGATGTTGTGGGGTACCATGTCAAAGGTCTTATACAAGTCCGGGTAGATGACATCCATAGCTCTTCCCTTGTCCACTGATGTAGTCACGTCATCATAGAAGGCCACGAGGTTGGTGAGGCAATACTTGCCCTTGGTGAAGCCGTGCTGGCTGTCTTGAATCACCTCCCTGTCCTCCATGTGCCTTAGCATAGCTTCTAGGAGGATCTGTTCCATGATCTTCCCAGGCACGGAGGTGAGGCTGACAGGTCCGTAGTTCCCAGGGTCCTCCTTTCTACCCTTTTTAAAAATGGGCCCAATGTTTCCCTTCTTCCAGCCACTGAGGACTTCGCGTGACTGCCATGACCTTTCAAATATCATGGAGACTGACTTGGCAACTACATCAGCCAATTCCCTCAGGACTCTGGCATGCATCTCATCAGGTCCCATAGACTTATGTATGTTCATGTTCCTCAGGTGGTCCCAAACCTGATCTTCTCTTACAGTGGGAGGGACTTTGCTCCCCCAGTGTATGATCACTGCAGCCCAGGCTGCCTCCAATCTTGGTGTCGCCAATTAGCTCATTTGCATTGGTAACCAACAGGTCCAGTACCGCAACCCCACTGGTACGGCTGTGTGTCACCAGGCTTAAGAAGTTATCTTCAATGTGCTCCTGGAGTCTCCTGGATTACCTACAGCTCACTGTGCTACTTTTCCAGCAGATGTTGGGGTGGTTGGAGTCCACCAGTAAGATGAGAGCCTGCGAGCGCAGTGCGTCCTGTATCTGGAGTAAGAAGGCTTTGTCAGTAGGCTCCCCTTAATCAGGTGGCCTGTAGTGGACACTAACCACAAGGTTCCCTCTGTTACCTGGGTCTCTAATTCTTACCCATAAGCTTTGGACCTCCTCATGACTATTCTTCAGAGAGTTTCAGGAATTGCAACTAGGTTGTAGCTTTCTAGCAGCACGGTGGCTTCCAACTCTTCCTGTTTGCTGCCCATGCTGCCCATGCTTTGTGCACTGGTGTAGAGGCACTTCATCTGGGCTGTTGGCCATGTCACCTTCTTAGAGGAACATCCCTTAGTTCTTTTGAGGTATTTCACTGATGTTTCCCTCTTGGCTCCTCTCTGTACGACTTCAAGCGTACCCAGCATGTCTCAGAGCAACAGGCTGAGTGCCCTTGCTAGCACTCAGTCCCTCTAACCTTGGTGTGTCATCCCTCAGCTTGTCACGGGCAAGCCTGATGCTATCCCCCTCCCCCTTCAAGTCCGGTGTAAAGCTCTGTCAGTCAGCCCTGCTAAGCTTGTGAGCAAAGACCCTCTTCCCGCTTTGAGAAAGGTGAATCCCATTTGACACCAGCAGGCCTGGTGCTGTGTAGGCCATCCCATTAACAAAACCCCCAAAACTCTGGCAGTGACACCAGCCACAGAACCACATGTTAGTAGACTGGGACTGTCTGTTTGTTCTGATGTCGCTGCCAGCAAATGGAAGGAGAGAGGAAAAAGTAACCTGTGCTCCAGATTCCCTTACTGACTGTCCTGAGGCCCTGAAGTCTCTTTTGATTGCCCTTGGGCTGTGCATTGCAGCTTGATTGCCACCCACGTGGAAGAGCGGTAATGGGTAATAGTCTGAGGGCCATACCAGGCTAGGAGGTTTCCTAGTGGTGTCCTTAACCCAGGCCCCAGGGAGGCAGCAGGCTTCCCTAAGAGCCAGGTCTGTCCGGCATATTGGACCCTCTGCTCTCCTCAGAAGAGAGTTGCCTACAACTAAAACTTGTCTTTTCTTCCTCGTGGAGGTGGTCATGATATGGTGAGATAGGCTGTTCTGACCTTGGCAACGTCTCTGGTGCAGATGGGCCATCATCCCTTGACTGGCCTTCCACATCCAGAGCCTCATGCCTGTTGCACAGAGGCACCTGGGAAGGCGAGGTGGGCAAGGAGGGAGTTTGCCTGCCACCCTGAGCATGGACTTGCCTACATTAACTCCTTTCCTTTAAACTACTGCCTTCAGCATGGTGGGAGGAGGAGAAGGGTTTCCTTGGTCTTGTTTTTTTCTGGTGGCTGTTCCTCTTTCTGTCTGAGGGAGGGCAGAGCTTGCTTCCACCAGTCTATCTCTCTCAGATTCCCTGATGCTCCTTAACCTTTCTACTTCCTGTATGTGGAAAACTGTACCAGTTTTGGGCTCTCTAGTTCAAAAGGGCTGTTGAGAGTTAGCAGACAGTCTATAGGAAGGCAGCAGACCTGATTAAGAGTGTAGGGCTCATGATCTACAAGCAGGCATTGAAGGAACTGGGCCTGTTCAGTCTGGCAAAGGGGGACTAAAGGCAGGTCTAATCGCAGCCTGCAACTACTAAAAGGAAACTTAGAAAAGCAGTGGAGTCAAACTCTTCTCTGTGGTGGCAGATGGTAAAAGAAGGGGCAACAGCTACCAGCTGCAGCTTGGAAGGTTCAGAGTGGACATTAAGAAAAATTTTTAGTGTAGCACTGGAACAAGTGTTACCCGACAATTCTGTAGCTTTCCTTTGCTTGGAGGTTTTGAAAATTCTGGTAGATACACCTGCAGCTGATCTGATCTACTGCCAATAATTCATGGAATAATTTAAACCTCCAGGGTTCATCTAATCCAAACTCTTGCTCAAAGCAGGTCCAACAAGACCAGGCTGCTGAGGGTCTTGAGTTCTGAGTGTGTCTGGGGATGGAGACCTCAACTTCTCTCAGCAATGTGTGCCAGTATTTCACCATACTGATAGTGATTTTTTTTCTGTATGTATAAACAGAATTTCTCATCTTCCAACTTGTCTGTTGACCCTTATACTATCACCATGCATTTCTGAGCGAAGTCTGACTAGCTTCTCCGTACCTTCCCTTTATAGTTTATAGAGTTGTTGACAGCAATAAAATGTCCCTAGTGTTGTTTTCTTAAGGCTGAACAAACTCAGTTCTCTTAGTTGTTCTCCTATGTCCTGCAGCAGCCCCTTAACTATCTTGATAGCCTTCCACTGAACATGCTCTAGGATGTAAGTGTCCATCCTGTGCTGGGGAGTCCCAAATGGGGCACAGTACTCTAATTGCAGTCTCATAGGCACAGAATAGAGGGGAAGAATCTCCTCCCTCTCCCTGATGGCTACAGGTTTGATATTACGGCCCAGAATATAGTTGGCCTTGGTTGCCACAAGGGTGTATTGCTGACTTGTGCACAACTTGCGATGGATTGTGGTAGTCCCAAATTTCTGAGAGAAGTAGCTTGAATAAGCTTTTTCTAAAACTTGGTAATCTTTATTCTCGGCTGTAGAGAGGTGTTGTCTAAGACTAAATTTCATAGACACTCTTACTGTTACACCTTCTTCAGGTGACACTTGTCAGGCCTTCAGGGATGAATGCTGTACCCTGAGCTTTTATGTAGCACAAGTATTATTCTGTTTCTGTTGTGTGTGTTTGGGGGTTTTTAGCAAGTGCCACTACTTTGCAATTCCTTACACTTGTGAATGCCAGAGAACCTGAAAGCTGTGGAAGAACTTACTTCCTTCTGGAACAAGCCTGTCCAATACTGCATTTTTCATATCTGATGCGGAAAACTGTCTCACTCGATGTGAGTAGGTTGAAGTTCATCGAGGCTTTTATAGATCAGCTAATTAAAAGTTATACTGCTCTCTAAAGAAACAGCATCTCTGTGGCTTGATGATAGTACATCCATGTATGCAATAATTTTCTCTTATTTTGTTAAGCTGTTTCTGTATCACAAAGTTAACAGCAGAAAAAGGTGTATTAGGTAATTTATTTCATTATCTGCCAAATGAGCAATGTTCACTGCTGTGCTGTTCTGAGCTTCATCCAGGTTAGTTTTGAATGAATAGCAGACCATGTTTAGGAGATCATGCTCTGGAACTGTAAAGCCCGTTAAGTCTTTATCCCTTGCTGATTTTTGCTAGGAATTAGATGTCTGTCCTTTTATAAAAAATCTGGCATGAAGAAAACGATTCTCCTATACTAACTTTGTGTTCTGATACATTGCAGTTTATTTAACCTAGCTCATCTACTCAAGGAGAAATGCAAAAGTGGAAAAAAACCAAAGCTATCATGATTTTAACTATTTGAACTGGGAGACCTTTTTGTGTACCAGTCCTTGACTTGAGAGACTTTAGCTGCACTATGATCATGTGAGATACCTGTGTAAGGAAATAGGGGGTATCACCTTACTCCACAAATGAACTGTCTGTAGCACAGAAGGGAAAATGATCTTCAAGAAGTTACAGTTTGACTGCCTGTTTGGTGAAATGGGTATAGGCATAAACTTAATTACAGTCTTTTGCCAGCACAAGGTCTAGCACAGCTGGGTTGAATGCGTGTTGTTGCTGCTCATGGGACAGACTGACTCTTTTCTCTTCTTTTGACTTCTTTTCTCTTTTGTTAGCTCTTGTAAAATTATCATAGAGACCCTCCTTCAGTCTTCTGTGTGTGTTTGCTTTTGGGAATCAGAGTATGACAGGATTCATATTTGGCAGGGACGTTCTGTCAGATCAAAAGGGTGCAGCTGGGAAGATAAAGGTCAAAGGAAATGATCAAATATGTAAATTTAGATAGGGCAATTTGAGTGCGAGCTGATTGTGAGGGAGAGAAGGTCATTGGTATTGCTTGACTCTTGCCTTAGTTGGGGTCGTATCACTTTGATTCGAAAGCATTTGCAGGACAGGGAATTAAACTGTACGGAGCAGGAACAGAAATAGAAAAGAATATTTTAAAAGCAGAGGGAGCAGCAAAGGTCACCTTGACTCTACACCTAAATTTGGCAGCTGGGTGCACAACTCAGTCTGTTAGACATCTGAAGAACCCATTTGTTTGCAGAGTTACCTGAGCTTTTGATTGACAGTGTTACCTGATGCATTCCTTTGCTGTTCTGTGTTCACTTTCAAGGCACAGCATGCTATTTTTACATTTTTCAACAGAGATGCAACATTCTGTGGTTTTATACTAAGAGGCTAATGGAAGCTTTAAATAAAAAGAATTCAAAAAAAGAAAAATCTGCTTAACAGGACCAAAAAGGCATTATATGATATTTCTAACTTGTATTCTGTTGAGAATTCACTATGAAAATTTCCAAAGTCTGAAATGTATCTGGTGGATCATAGATGGTAAAGATTT
Source organism: Opisthocomus hoazin (assembly GCF_030867145.1). Classification (NCBI taxonomy): domain Eukaryota; kingdom Metazoa; phylum Chordata; class Aves; order Opisthocomiformes; family Opisthocomidae; genus Opisthocomus; species Opisthocomus hoazin. Next base: position 45,824,990 of record NC_134418.1, on the reverse strand, counting down.
TTATCAATGTTTATACATTTCTTTGAAAGGTCAAGAAATGTCATAAGAAAAGATTGAAAACACTTCATGTAAATCATTCCTGGAACATATCCAAGTGGCTTTTATCTCCTGAACTACTTTTTTGGGGTTTTTTTTTTTTTTTAAAGAGCTGTAGGCAGCAAAGCCACCTTTTCTCCACTTAAGAACGACAGGAATGTGGGGAGAGGGAGAAACCAGGGGAATGAAAAATGACTTGGTGACACACATCAGTTTAATTTTAGGTGGAATGCATACACCTTCATGCTAAAGGGCTTCTGTTTGACTAGAGACTACCAGATGACACCAACCAGTTGATTAGCTTGAGGATGTTGTCAAGGATGACCAAACCATATTTTGGTGCCTCTGAATATATTGGGTAATTGAAAACAAAGGCCTGGTGGTGTTTGAAACATTCACACTTGGAATAAAATCTGTTAGGCTGACACAATCATATGTGTGTTTGGGAGGAGGGGAAAAACAGAGAAAGCAGCAGGAGATTAATTTGTCAAGCAAAGTTAGTAGATTTCCCCCCCCCCCCCCCCTTTCTTCTCTCTGACCTCTGAAGTTGATAGAAAATGCTGTCTGTGTTTGGGCTTTTTCTTATGAACTGGTATTCATTTATTTATTTTTAATATCAGAGCCTTCTAAGTAGTAAAATGTGACAGGTGACAAGGAAGCTTCCATGTGAGGAAACTCGTTGTGCAGAGTGCCTCCATCAGTGACCTGATGCTGTCAGGACGGCTAGCCCCTGTCTGCACCAGTTAACATGCTGGCCCACGGTCATAGGCCTGATCACGTCCCCCATGTCTGGACATGGGCCAGGCTGCTCTCATAGCTCCTAATCCACTCAGCATCTAAGCTCTCTGTTTCTCTGGCTGTGTTTACTGCAGTGTGCCTGTCCCTACCCTCTATCACGGTCTCATTTGCTAGGTGCTAGGGTTGCCTTTTCCTCTTTTGGCTCATGAAGTCTGAGCCATTCAAACTCACGCTTCCCCTTGACTCCAGCTGCGGAGGCCACGTAGGTGACAGTTTAGGGCATGTGCTAGTCGTGAGTGAACAGAAGCAGATTTTCCTTAAGGGTTTCGGTATCTTGGCTAGTACCAGAAGTACATGTACAGGTTTAGCCAAAATTAATAAATCCTATGTACATTTTTTCATTGAAAGATTCCTTACCTGGATGGCCCTTCTAGTATTTAACTGTGTTTATGCATTTATTTATTTTCTTGATTCTCCCAGGCATATTGTCTGTCTTAGGTTGCCTGTTTCTCGTGTGTCTGCTCAGCATCCAGCCAGCAGAGGCAACACATAGTTGGGCAGTTCTGCCATGATACCAGTGTCCTTTCAGGAGCACTCTGAATGAGAATGATTAAAAAAACTCATTGTCTTTGAAACTAAATTCAGAAGGTCTTCAACTTCTCTTTTCACAGCAGAAAGTCTGAATCAAAAGGGCTGTGTAGGTATTTGGGGTGTGGTATGCAAATTACCTTAGAGCCTTGATTTTGATATTTCAGAGCTTTTATTCTGAAGAAAAAATGATCGCTTACCTTGCAGCCAAACCAGAGCATTCAGCAACACCTGAGAAATCTCAAATGTGGAAGGTGAACTACAAATTGGATTCTAGACTATGGTTTTGTTTGCTAGACCTAGGACACTGAGAAGAAGGCAAGGAGGGAAGGATATGGGCTTATGCAAAATGGTTGTTAAGGTTGTTGGGTCTTGCAATGTGTAAGGGAATATCTATGCTTGTTACAAAATCAGACTTTAGAAAAATGTGGGCCCCAGAATACTACTCTCGTCTTGAAAGCATATGTGGATATAACAAACAGGTTCTTCTCATAGTTGTCTGGAATTTTTCATAAAAGAGAAAGAGAGCGGAAGAGGAGCAGATGAGGTTTCCTCCTCCACCCCTATCCCAATACTTCTGACTGTCTGTACTGGTACTTCTCCTGATAAAAAGCAATTTAGAGTTTGTAAGAGGTTTTCAGTGCCCACCTTTGGAGAGCTGGTGTGTAGTTGCAACTTCATTTAATAAATAAAAACAAAGCTTCACTAACTGGTGTGTGATCACCCAGTGTTCATAGAAAGTGATAAAACTCTCATATTTACAAATATGTAAATGTTTTCTGCTCTCTAGTTTGAAAAATAATTTTCAAGAGATTGCTTCTATCTATAAACCCCAGAAGAATATTGTAGCAGTCAGCTGTTTGCCTCCCTTACCATTTGCAGTCATATGGTATACAAATTATAACTTCGTAATTGTGATTCCTGCTTTGAGTACTCTGAAAAACTGTAGCCGAATTAAATAATTGTGGCGGTTATTTATTTTTTTAAATACATATTTGCAGCTGAGAGTTACAAGGAAACCCAGATGGTAAAGATAAAGGAAGAACCAATGGAAGTTGACATTCATGATTCACAGGCTTCAGTGTCACCCAGCCAACCCAGCCAAAACTTTGGCTACAGCACTTTATTAGGGCGAGACATTAGTGAACACATACAGAAGGCACCAGAAGGTCGTGTGCTCCCAGAAAGAAATCTATTCAGCCAAGATATATCAGTGAAGATGGCATCCGAGCTGCTCTTCCAGTTATCAGGTAAAAGCAGTGGAAATAGTCAATAGTTGAATTTAAAGAACACAAAGAGATTGGGTATAACCATGAAAGTGCTATGAAAGTGTGAGATTTCTAAGGCTGAAAAATAATAAGAGTTAGAGTCCTTCTGCCCTCACTTTGGAACGCAAAAGCCTTGCCAAATGTCCCCCATAGTTAGCATATGCTTTAGAGCACTGTGACAGTCAGGTCAGGTTCACAATATTTGAACTGAATGGAACAAGCCAGAGTTCAACTCCTGTATTTTTGAAAGCTAATTAAATAATTTGTGACAACTGGTTGATCCAGGCCTTGGAGTATAGGGGAACCTATAGATGACAGTTACTGGCATAAGTGGCCAGGGGCTGTAGCATACAGTGCTCCTGGGGCTGCACTGTCCATTTCTTTTGACAAAGAAGGTGAAACTCAGCTATTACGTAAAGGCAATATCAGAACTGTGTTTAATGAATGCTTGTATTACATGCTTTGTATGGAGCACTAACACTGAAATACGAAGCTGAAAAAATTTGTTGGGTGTTCGTATTCCCATTCCCTAATCCTGCTGCAACCATTTACCCTAAATTACTCTAGATTATGCTGTTATCAGAAAGCATTAAAATAATTCTGCTGAATAAAACCTCATAGGGAAAATATGATATATGCTAATCACAAAAACCCATGTATGTTCCTCTGCAGAAAAGGTGAGCAAAGAGCACAACCACAATAAAGATAACACCATCAGAACTACAGCCAGGTAAGTACCGTGCATTGTTATCTGCAAAGCTGTACTGTAAATAGCATTGCTTCATTTTCCCTTGTAAACTCATAAGTGTCTGTCTCCTGCAAATGTGACGTGATATATTACAAGTGTAAAGTATTTTCATAAGTAATGTAACCTGTACGTGAAAAATTACACCTCTAGATCTGATTGAGTTAATGAGATAACAGGCCTTTGGGCCAAAATGACTGTTCTCCTCTGATCAAGTATTCACACATCATTTTAAGGATTTTTTTTTCTATTTTTTTCTACAAAACCTGAAACTTTAAGGAAACTGCATAGGATATGCAGTGCTTGAGGGAAGAACAGGCTGACAACTGGATTTTAAGACATGGACCAATGTAACGAGGTGATTTTGATTCAGTCTTCTGTCAATCTTGGATTTCTTTAATAAAATTTCAGTTTAGTATTTCCATCATCTGAATGCCTTCTAGAGATGAATTTTTGAAAGTCAGACTGTAAGACAATGCTAATGAAACATTTGTTAGATTACAGTCACATTAATACAATAAATGAAATTATACAGGAATTAGAAACAGGATCCAGTTCTAGCATGTGCTGTTAAAGAAATATGTGCTTTACAGCATCGTGGCTGGGAACAAGCCCACGAGTTGTTTACATATACATGAGCAGCAAAGTGAGGTGTTCTATGGGAAAATTCAAAGCTCTTGTGTAATAAGCGGTAAGTGGTGTGGAGGAGGCAGGAACTGGCAAGGGTACATTTGTTTCCTCCCTGAAAGTTCCCTGATTAGTGTGTATGGATTGGAGACTGCACACACTGAAGTGACGAAGAGTTCCTTCAAAGATAGAGTAAGACCTTCTGTGCCTCTGCAGCCCCTTCCACAGAAGTTCCCAGTGTGTTCAGTGCCTGCTAACTAAGACAACTTTGTCCAGACAGAAACTGAAAAGCATTTCAGTTGCAGAAGAAAAAAATCTCTGTATTGTTCTTAAATTCCTAGGCCCACCCCATTCATTCATGGTAACTGTAATAAATAATTTGTTTTTAATAAACTGACCCCCTCAGTTAATGTACATAAGGGACTTTTTGATGTTACAAGTTGAAAGATAATTAAACTGAGCTTTTAACTTCTGGCTACTGTGAATGCTTCCCATATTTGCTTGTTTGGGAATCTCTGAGGTATGCAGCCTGCGTAACCTTCCTGTGACTACTTAAAAAGCATAAGCCTGAGAGATACATACGGAGATAAATGCACGTATTGTCCAACTACTCATTAACCACCCAGTGTGTGTTGCAGGGAGCGGGTGACAAATAGCTGAAAATAGATTTCCTTGTCTCATGATGTTACCGGCAGGACTGATATGAGAATCCAGAGCTACTTTTGGATCTATCAAAGATAATTCAAACTCGAAAGGTTGAGGACAGTTCAAAGACAACTTCCCCTTCTTCTGGCTGCCAGCTTTTAAGAGGGAAGCACAGTTGGCTGTTGTCAAACTTGCACTGGGTTTTACTGAGAAGTCCTGATAATGGCTGCTACTCATCAGGGCATGAAATGCTGAGTGCCTGATTGAATTCTTCCGGGTGCTTTTCTTGTCTTACCTATCTGTCAACAGAAGAAGAATGTCTTCTGTTGAATGAGAAGAGCTTCTTAAGGGGAAGTGAGCCAGTCTACTAAATCCTGCAAGTTCAAACAGATTGACTTGAAAGACCTTGCCAAAGAACCCCCACACAAAACCAAACAAACAGCTGGAAGTCTTTACTGGTAAGACGCCTTCTCAAAACCAGAATGTGATGGAGCAGCCAGTGGAGGATAGAGGCACTCAGACTGCATTAAGAAGATGTGTGTTGCAGTTTGGCTCACCAGCCTACATCTGGATTAATGACAGAAAAGCATTTGAATCAAAGTTGTTATGGGAAGTTTGCTGACAGCTGCAGAGAGCCAAGGTGAGGTCAGTGTTGTCCACCTGTGAGTAGCTGGGGAGCAGAGAGATTATGCTGTGTCATGGGTGAGAGTCTTAAATCAGTGAGTGGGGGTACACAAGCACTTTTTGCTGTCTTATTCAATATTAACATTTCTAACTGTCACCTGTCTGTTGCTGTTCCTCCTGTGAGTATTCCTGGACCTTGTGAGCATATACTTCCATATGACTTTGCTTAAGGAGCCAAAACTGGCAAGGATTCCTCACAGTTCAGTGGCTGAGTGAGATGGTAGAGCCTGCCATCTGTGATATGAAGACAGAAAGTGGAGAAGCAAATGATCTGGAAGTGAGTACGCCAGTGTAAGATGCCAAGATAAGTTTCTTTCATCTAGAGAATTGTCTAGCCATAAAACTGGAAAAGTGCAGCCAGAAAAAAAAAATCCTGAAGCTCAGTCTTCATCAGAAGGGACTTTGTGCAGTGATTGAGAACAATTTATGTAGTTTCTTACTATGAAGCAGGAGCTCCTCCCTCCATACTTTGCACTGAGAATTGGAGGACATATCTGCTGAAATAAAAATAATAATAGGGCCAACACTGAAGAGGACTCAGCTGCCATTCTAGAAGGCAGAAAACAGGTATCCAAGGATGGTTCTGTAATTCACTGGACACCGATGGTGGAGAGGGAAATCCATGGGACACAACACGATGCAGTCTTCAACAACAACCTGCTCATGATATATGGCCTAGCCTGAAACAGATAAGCTCTGCATCATCCGTTTTGCTTAGAACCAGCGATAAGCAGTGTCCAGTGACTGAATCGAAGGTACAAGCAGGCAGGCAAACATGGAAACCTGAGCAGATTACAAGATTTTGAAGAGTTACAACAGTAATAAAACTTTTTTTATTGGTGTTTTTCTTTCAAATCATTATTGAACCAGTGAGAGGAATGTTGCAATAAATGATGCCATGTTTTTATACAGCGTCAGTCTCTTTTATATTATGTCACTCCCGAGTGGGAGTGTGAGTCTTGGGAAAAGTTAGATTTTGCACAGATGGGCTCGAGCTGTTTTGCTTTATCCTAATCACTTGTTTTCTTGAGTATTATGCATTGTTCAGATATCTGTATACGCTCAACTGTTCAGGTTCGGGGCAGCTTCATGCCTTACCCTTCAGCACAACCTAATGTTGACTGCATTTATGGTTATGTTTGAATTTTGGTAGAAATATCAAAATATCCCATTAACTGTCACATATGGAACAGCACAAAATGAATAATGGCCAAGAAACTTAATGAGAAAGTAAAAAAATGTGGTTGCCAAAAGTGTTACGTGATCTAGTTAACTAATTATCAGCAAGTTTCCCAAAGGCAGAAGAGGTCTGACTAAGAACACAAGTGACTCAGTGGAGAAATACCTTGTTCACTCTCTGCAGAAAATCTGTATGAGGGAAAACATATGCAAGTGCCATGGTTTAGGTTGACACCTTGAGTATCTGGACTGGTAGGGCCAACTTTGTTGGTGCTGCTGGCATATACTTTCTGGATCTGAACTACCTGCTGTGCCACACTTCATAAGACCTCATACTGTGTTCTTTATACTGAAAAGTTTTTTGGATTTTATTACTGAATAAAAACAGGCTGCAGAAATGAGCTGGGCTTCTGTCCTGCACCCTTAAAACATCTACTATACACCAGCTTGTTAAGGATCTTGATATAAGAGAGATCAGATTTAATGTAATTCTCAGTTTGATTAGAAGAAATTGATAGTTTGCATGCCTTAGAAAACAGTTTTCCAAGAAAGACTCTCCTTTTCCATTTTGAATTTTTTGATGTACCTCTTACTGGTATCTGTCTGTACTGTAAACAAGGAATTCTTGTTTCTGTTATGATCTTTAATTGAACAGAAAACAAAATACTTTGACAGAAATGCCAATTCACTATTGAAATTGGCTTTTTTAGCCAATTATTTTAATTATTTTAATTTAATTTTAATGCTAATTAAAAACAAAGCATGCTTTGTTTTTTGGAGTCAAGTAGCTGATGATTTTTGCACTTAATACTCTTTGGAAAGTAAACATTCAGTTAGCTTATATGAATTGTTTCCTGCTTTAAAAATCAAACTCATGAGTTAATTTTGTTCATGGAATGCTGTGTCAAAAGAGAATTGTTCAGCATCTTAACCTAAAATTTTAAAAGTTTTGTTTTAAAAGTAATTACTGTATACTTCAGATTATTAAATAATAATATTTTCCATCTTTCCTGATTGCACTCTCCAGATGTGATAGTAGAATACAAATTTTTGAAGCATCAATGGTATGATCGAGATTATATTGTGATATAGCAAATCTCAGATGTTGAAATGTAGTTAAAAGCCTTTTAGGAGGACTTCAGTTTTCGCTCTGAGATGCCATTTTACCAGAGCGTGCCTCTCCTCCTCACCTTGCCTCATGGTCTGCGTATCTTTCAGCATAAGTTCTGTAAATGAAACAGAGCCTTTAACAAGATCGTAGTGGTTATAATATTAAGATGTTAGGGTCGAAAATTGTATTTACTTCTTCCATTAACTGTTGTTTTGTTTACAAAAAGACATCTTATTTTGTTCCTGTAGCCCATTCTTTTCTGAAGACACGTTTAGACAATCACCGTTCACTTCCAACTCAAAAGATCTCCTGCCTAATGAAACTACTCTTCATGGAAGGACATCTGCACCAGGTCAGATACCTTTTTCTTTCATTACTTCCAGTTCCTATATCTTTTAAAATTTTTCTTACTGTAAACTCCACCACTTGACCAGTGCTCTTAAAATGTAGTTTGCTTTGTCAAAAGGCAACTATGTCTCTATCACAGTAAGTGCTTATTATTAAGAAGAAAAAAAAGTTAAATATTGCTGAAGCATTTGTATTAATAGTGTTTAAACTATTATTTCTGTAAATTGTGCAAGAGTCTGTAACAGATTAAACGTAGCGGTATTAACAAAGGTGGGTTTTTGTGTGTGTGTGTGTGTGTCTCCCATATGTAAAGGAACTTTACTGATGTCAGATTATCATCTGCTGTTCTACCTACCTACTGGTCATTTCCATCTCCAGCTCTCAGAGTACAGACGAAATGTTTGCAGTACATGTATCAGAGTGGCTGAGCTTGGCAATACAATTTTCCTGCCTTTAACAGTAATTTAGAAACTTTTTTGGAAGAATGTGGAGTTCTTAAAACATACTGAAAGGCCTCAGTATCTGTGGGTACGTTCCCATTGATCTTCTGAACTAGTTGAAATGTGTGTTATGTGCAGATGTAGCTTGGGTTATATTCTGCATTAAAAATCAAAATATAGGTATGTAACAATACTATTCAAAGTGGCAGTGGACATGCAAAAAGTTGATACATGCCTTTACTGTCCTGTTGCAAAATAACTCGTTTGCTAGTTCACTGCTATCTGTTCTTTAATTAATAGCTCTTGGGCTCTAAAGGTCAGTAATTACACAGCCAGCTGTAGGGTAGGTTATTCACCTTTTCTTAGCAATCAATAATGTTTTAGGCATGTTACTGCTAATTTTCAGCTATGGACTGTCATTTCATTCGCAGCTTAACAGACCCTTCATTTTTTTTAATGCCTGAATAGTCATTTGACAGCTTGTGAAGTGGCAGATGAGGTTAAGAGCTAGGTGTTGTCTAAGGGTAAATATGCATAGCAGGGAGAAGAGGAAAATTTGTAGCATAAGGACAACGATCTTCAGGCTAGCCTCAGCCACACTTTTGCAAGGCAGTAGTGGATTTTGTAACTCAGGGCAAGGAGAACCAGATCAGGTGTTGTGCTTTTAAGTACTAAAATGTAAACCAGGTTAGAGCTTCATTCCTGGCTTTTGACCTAGAGATAACATGGAATATTCGTATACCCAGATGAAAGAAGAGAACTCTAAGACTCCTCAGGTGGTGGTCAGTACCTCAGAGGACATGGCCTCTAGCAGCAATACTCTTACATCATACCAAGATGAATGTATAAGAATTTAAATTCTTTGTAAGACTTAATTTTAAGTGAGGCCACTAAAACTGTGGATGGGTTTTGATTTTGGTGACATCTTTAATCTGCTTAAAAGATGTAAAGTATCTAGTTGGTTACGACAACCTGGAGTGTTAGAATGGCTCCTGAGGAACTGGGTTTTCTATGTTTATGCTGCCCCATATTCTGCCTTATGGAATAGAAGTATTACCCTGGTAAGTCTGTGTATTACAATACAGATTGCTCTGTGATTGTAAGACTCTGATATGTAATAGCATTATATATCCTGAAAATCAAAAATGCCAATTTCTGCTTCATTTTTATTTTTGGAACAACCCTATCATTCCAAATATGTTGATTTTTCTCAGCTTGATAATAAATTCTTGGACCTGAAGTGCAACTTCACAGTAGCACCAGGAATGTGACTTACGTTTTTAATCAATTACAAATGTGATATTCATGCAAAAGAACAGCAGAATACCCACAGGTAGATTTCCTACTAGTTTCAGCCTTGCAAGAAGAAATAGTCTATGCAGTACTATGGATAGCTCAGA